>NC_090936.1:469123234-470373234 GCF_040938575.1 Ambystoma mexicanum | reverse complement strand
GTAGCTGCAATCGTTTCAGTAAAGGCCATTTCTACGTCCCATATGTCATATGAGTACCCATTAGAGTTTGCCAACGCTGGAATCGAGGCTTTAAGCGCTTTGTTTACTTTATAACATAGGTGGGCATTCCATTTTATGGATATGTCCGAGCGCTCAATCTCAACATATTCCAGCCCTGGGTCCTTATCCAATACAGATACATCCATACTAATGTTGGTGCCGATAATTATATGATCCCCCAGTTGTACATCCACAGTGTGTACGGATGATGTCATGTGTAACAAGGTTTGTGATGCAGCCAAGAAATCAATTCTGGAGTATCTTTTGTCTCTCCGCCAAGTGTACTGCAGCGCAGTGATACCAAATTCTAAAAAGTAAATATCCCAACTTTCCAAGAAGAGTCTCCATCTATTGCCATTCTCCTGTGATTGTAATTGATATGCAGACATTCCATGTGTCACATTTTCAGTCACTTGCCCAATACAGCATGCATTAAAATCTCCTCCTATAATTATATTATTTGAAGGATGGCGTGAGTAAATTCCCTCCAAAATTGAATTTAGCTGTTCCAACATAATATCCAATGACATACTAGCTGGGTTCCAATATAAATCAATTATATACAGGGGTTGCCAAGAGTCTTTACTGGCTAACAGTTGAGCTACCAATATGTACTCTGTATTATGAAACACCTCTGAATTCACATTTAAACTGTTATTGATGCAAATGGCCAGCCCTCCAGCCGGACGCCCTCCCCTACCAACCCTATCTCTGGTGTAGTATGTAGTGAAACCATTAATCTCCAGATCTCGAATATTCATAGTCTCCTGTACAAGGATTATCGATATCTGCGAGAAAGTAGGAAAAATCTCCTGCCATGTTGTAAAATGTTTGAGTCCGCAGGAGTTCCAAGAGCAAATAGATAATTTGTTGTTGCTATGACTGATGGGCTGCTGGTTTTACTTCATTAGCGTTTTAGCTAAAGGAATTAGCCATGACCAATCTTTAATAGTGGCAGTTAGATTGGCCAATTGAGTAAGTGCTGATATTTCTGTTTCTCTGAGAGCTTGGTTGCTGTCTGCTTGTGTGTCAACCGTAGAATGTTTTGACAGTTGAAATTGCAGAACATTTTTGGCTACTTCATGCGATTCAAATTGGAAAAGTTCGAGTCCCAATAACTCAAAGTCCATGCAGTGTTTGAGCAGCAAATTCGTGATTATTAACAAGTGTGTTTTACATACCATTCTATTGTTGTTAGAGTTATACAATTCCACCCACTCAATGTCCTCGACTTCATATTTCTTAGCGATGGTATGAGGTTAAAGATCTGCAATAGGTGCGAGCGATTTATTTGTTTCTTGCCATTGACATCTTCATCACTCTGCCATCCTATGATATTTTCCATTTCCCTATCTGCCTCATTGGTAGTGTTAGATGGAATTTCGGTTTGGGGATCGGGGCTGTGTTCCTCATTGCTCTCTTCCACAGTAGAGGGCGGTAAGTTAGAGCTTTTGTTGTCACTCAATTCCTTAATGGGGAATTCAGGTTTATCTTTACAGATGAGGGGGATTGCTGATTGTGCTACACCCTTCTTTCCTATAGGACATTTTTTTTCTTTCGCTTTCTGATCGGGCTGCACTTTTACATTATTGTTTGATAGTTTGTTGCTGCCCTTGGCTGGAAAGAAGGCAGATAGTTGTAATTGCTTGGATGTTTTCGGCTCTACAGCCGAAATACCTTCAGTAGTAGTGTGGGGTTACACTTTTGTCTCCCCAGTTTTAAGAGTTGCTGTGTTCTTTGCTTGTGTTTCACTTGTGCTCATTTGTGTTACATTTTTTGTTTTGTTTCTTTTGTCACACTCTTTATGCCGTTATCTGCTTCCTTTTTCTTAGTCTCTTTGTTTTTTCCATTTGGAGAGCTTTTTTGCTTTCATCATCAAGCTGTTCTAAATCCAGCACACCTTCCTCCCCTGATTTGGTTTCCTGGATGTCTTTATCAACAGAGTGAGACATAACCCCTGATTGTGTGTTTTTTGTATTTTGTCTCTTTCTTAGGTCGTAAGTTCCTTTTTCACTGACGTATATGCATACGCTTTTGTCTTTGTGACATATAGGGACCCGAAGAGAATCCCTTGTTTCCCCTGGACGGGGCCTCACTTGTCGTGTTGGGCGCTATTTCCTCATCTAATTCTGTTTTATCCTTCTCAATTATTTCAAGTAGGAGAGACGGACTGTCACACTTCTCTCTATCGATTGAAGGATGGATAGATGGAAAGCTTTCCGATCCACATTCTAGACTGAGGGAAACTCTGTTAACAGAGTTAGTTTGGAATCCAGCATGTCTAGTTTGATCTGAATTGTATCAGTGTCTGGTGGTATTTCTACGGAACTCTCTGCTTGTGTGCTTTTAGTCAGCATGGGTTTTTCTTCCAGCACTTTGGCATATGATCTTGATGAAGCCGCAAATGGTTTTTCTGAGAGGTTTGTTTGTGCCGTTTTAGAGTGCAATAACGGTACTTCGGTTTGTATGGTCAGGGAAGTAACTTGTCTTTCCTCTCCTGTGACCAAATTGCATGCCTTCAATTCACCACCTTCTTTTAGTCCCATGAGAAAACCCTCTATTTTGCTTGTTTTACTGAGGGTTTCTTTGGCCGTTTGTTTGAGTTCTCTGATTTCCAGATTGAACTCATGCCCCTTATCAAGCAGATTCAATATTCTGTTTATTACAGGGAATGTTGTCTCTGAATTCTCAAAATCATTGAGTGCAGATGTCATCCCCATAATAGGAATTTGGGAGGCTTCATTTGCTGCCAAGAGAATTTGTTTAGAGTCTACCGGACTGGAGCAAGCTCTTGCTCCTTCAGCAGTGCTTTGATTAAGCTCATAATTTTGAAGATTATTATTGACAGGTAGAGATGTTTGCATTGGGATTGAATCTGAATCATGAAGTCCTGATATAGGGACTTGGGGGTGGTCTGTGTTGATGCAGCTTGCTCCAAATAGATGTACTTCTTCAATGGTTCCATGTCTTGGATTTGCGGGAGTCGAAGGCCCCAATGACATGCGCACTCTTTTCCCCAACTCTGCCATTATGGTTGGGGCAAGCATGGATTCGTCAGATATGCCCTTTTTTCAAAAGACCACCTGTCCCACTGCTGGGCGGCTCTTCTCGCATACTCAGAAAGCTGAGTTGTATGGAATGTTCTCCCTCATACATCTCCTTCAAAGGGAACGGAACTATTCCATGTGGATGTGTGCAGGGTGTGTGTACTTGTGCATTTACTATTAGATGGTTACCCTCCATTGCATTACCATTGTTTTGTTCTAGTGGGATTTGTTTGTTTGCTTCTGCGGCGGGAGGTGCGGGTTTTGATATTTTTTCACACACCTTCATGCTTCTTAGCCAGCTGGCCATGCTTTCCTATCAATTAAAGTTACGTGTAATGCGGATATTATTCAGCTGCCTTGCTGTCACAAGGACATATATCCGTCACGTGTTATAATATTCTAGTGTGCTATTGGCTATCTTCCCTCATTTAACAGTTATTGCATATCACACACAGACCATTAGCTCACCTTATCAATGGCACGCATGCATCTTCATTTTACATATGCAGTTGTTTTCAACAATTGAGCTGAGGAGAAAGGAACAAAAGGAGGGACAAAGGGCTCGAGACCACCTCACCACCCTCTACGCCAGAACAGCCCAAACAGCATTTCCAGGCACTTCCGGGGTGCGCGCGCGGGTGCCTTCACAGAGTTCAAATACAGAGGAAGTATTTACTTCCTTCTTCTAGCGTTACGGACACGTTTCACAACGCCGTGCTTCCTCTTGCCGACGACGAGTTAAGGGAATCCAACGTTCCAGTGCAAGTCCTCAATGAGCAGGCGAGGGAGGCTAGTCAGGGCACAGCGGCTCAGCCCTAACAGCACTTCCAGGCACTTCCGGGGTGCGCAGACTCGTGCCTAGTTGTATGAAGTTTGCTGGGCGGGCGTGGAGGAAGGGGGTGGTCCCAGTAATGATTGGCAGATCCTATTGGAAAAAAGCGGAGGGGGCGTATGAATACGTGATCAGAGAGACAGTGTCAAATAACGAAAACGCTACGCGTCTTCACTAAACAAGATACTATCCGGATTCTGGGCCACAGGGCAGTGAGAAAGTGAAGTAAAGTTAGTTGTGGTAGAGTCCCTTCACAGAGTTCAAATACAGAGGAAGTATTTACTTGCTTCTTCTAGCGTTAGACGCGTTTCACAACGCTGTGCTTCCTCTTGCTGACGGCGAGTTAAGGGAATGCAACGTTCCAGTGCAAGTCCTCAATGACCGGGCGAGGGAGGCTAGTCAGGGCACAGCGTCACAGCGTCTCAGCCCAAACAGCACTTCCAGGCACTTCCGGGGTGCGCGCACGGGTGCGCAGACCCGTGCCTAGTTGTAGGAAGTTCGCTGGGCGGGCGTGGAGGAGGAGGGCGGTCTCAGTAATGATTGGCAGTTCTTGCTTCTTCTAGCGTTACGGATGCGTTTCACAACGCCGTGCTTCCTCTTGCCGACGGCGAGTTAAGGGAATCCAACGTTCCAGTGCAAGTCCTCAATGAGCGGGCGAGGGAGGCTAGTCAGGGCGCAGCGTCTCAGCCCAAACAGCACTTCCAGGCACTTCTGGCTAGTTTTAGTTCCACAAAATAGTATGTCCCTTCAAACTGAAAGGTTATAGAAAGTACTCCTTGTGACCAGGTTTGAACTCCCTTCCCCTGGAACAAGTCAGGAATACTCTGAGCAAGGTTCAGTTCCAATACATTTCTGTGTAGTATCAAAGTTCCATTCAACGTAGCGCAACAAGTCTTCATTCACAAGCTCCTTCCACTTGGCAAGAAATGTCTCTTACAAATGCTTGATCACAAATCAAAACAACTGTTATTTTTCAGTCTCCTGCTTGGCAAAATAAACGTCTCTCCCTTGAAACACCACTTCATAAATCAAGACAACTGTCTCGTCACATAGGCCAAATAATTATTAGCACATCACACTTCTTCTTCAAAGGAAACTCTTTTGTCAGGATAGCATAACAATGCAACAGTTAATCAGGAATGGTGATGGAAATACCAATTTGACCACAACCACAGTGTTTAAAACGATCTTCGTTCCTGGTCCACTTGCCTGCCAGGGCTAACTACCACTGCTCCCTTGTCTGGTGTATTCGCATGCCAGGATAAAAACTCCTACAACTGGGGCGTGGATTGGAGCCAACACGGATAGCATGGCTCCCTCAGAGCTTCTGGCTGAACCCACCATTCGAGCATTCTTACGAAGTGAATTTCCTCCGTTGCAATGCCAAATTAGCAGCATGTGGAGCGGAAGTGTTCTGCACCTAACGCTTTGCTTTGACCCACACACAGAGGCTCCGACCCTCAGATATTACCGAGTTGATGCCGCGCTCAGCCACCATCTCTAAAACGAAAATGGCGAACTCTATCATACGGAGCCCAGGGTGGAGCAGGAAGACACAGAGGAGCAGCAGCAGCGCCACTGACCTGAGCGCCTAGCTTTGTTGATGCTAGGGAGCGCGATGCCGATGAAGTAACCCCAATGTGCCTGAGGACCGATGTGCTAGCGAGAGCTGCAGCCCAGCACCAATCGCCAACACCGACCGCGGGACTCGAGCGTGATACCAGTATCCCGAGGGACGCACCGACCCGAGCTGCAGATAACACAGTGCCGCTGCGACAGCCGACCGTGACAGCATCAGCATCCGTCAGCTCCCGTAAGGAGAGCTGACGAAGCAATAAGCAGAGGGACTGACGGCGCAACAGACTGCGGAATTCCAGCAGCCGGGCAGCATCAAGAAGCACAGCACAAGCTAGCGATAAGCTCCCTCACCTGCCAGGAGCGCCACAGCAGGAGGCCCCTGCGGAGCTGACACGGCACTAGGCCCAGGGAGACACTTCCAATCACGGCAGTCCCCGACCTGCAGCCTAGCTTAAGTGCCACCCAAGAAATATCAGCACAACCCGGGAGAGCACCCCATAAAGCAGGACTCCACAGCAAACCATACACAGAGGAGGGGAATTGAAGGATCCCTACATCCAGATTACCCACCAGGGGGAACAGCAACCAATCCACCAGCAAAGCAAAGCCTCTGGGCCCCCCAAAGCATGAGGACACCCACCACGGGAGCCGCCCAAGGAGTCATCACACAGCCCCTAGAGTGCGCCCTATCGGGCAACTCCCTGAATCAGGCCATGCACAGAGAAGCGGAGCTGGAGAACCCCCACAGCTGGATTTTTGCCAAAGGGGGAATAGCCATCAATCCTCCAGTGAAGCACAACCCCCGGGCTCCTCAAAGCACAAAGGCACTCGCCACTGTTCCGCTCCTCCCACCTCTGCCCACGCAGTGCAGGCTACAACCCCCATAAAACCACCTACTAGCTGATCTAGGATACAGCCAAAGAGCCAGCACTGTAACCAATTCAACCCCAGATTCAGGGGCACGGCTGGGGAAGGAAGCGACAGCCCGCAGCAGTACCGGGGGCCCAGCCAAGCACTAAGACCTAAAGGACAGACACCATCGCAACATCCTAGCGGCAGCAGAAGCCCTCGCACCCAGCCCCGATCGGCGGACACACACCTCAAGGGCTGCGCCAGAACCAACATAACAATCATGGTGAAAAGCGGTAAAGCAACAAAACAAACGGATATTGCGGCATTGATGGGCAACCCTGCAACTGAGAAGCTAAAGAAAGCCGAACATAGATCGGACCCCGCCGCGGAGTTGGCCACCACACCGGAGGGCCCAGAAGCAGCCCAATCCGCAACCAAATCAGACCTAAAAGACCTACTAGCAGCAATAACAAAGGAGATGCAAAGGGGGACCGAAGAGGTCACAAAGAAAATTACGACGCTCGACGAAAGGGTGGCAGAGTTGGAACAACGCACAGGAGCAGTGGTCGAAGTTAGCGGGAGTGGTCGGGAGCGGTGCTCCTCTACTTTTTTAAATTACCTTTTACAGCTCCTATACTTTTATTTTAAAAAGAAACCATTCCGGAATGGTTTCGTTTTAAAATAAAAGTGTAGGAAGAAGTTGAAACTTGCACTTTCAGTGCAGTGCACTGAACGTTCCCTTAAACAGCAGGTGCAAGTGTTTGTGGGGTCTATTGTGTGTGGAAGGGGACTGGTAATGGGGTTTGTGGGGACTGGGTGCACGCCAGCAGGGAACATAGTTCCACTACTTCTTTTCGTACACTTCGACCACTGCACAGGAGACCTAGAAAACACTGTGTGCGACCATGCCTTCGACCTGGAAAGAAACCTGAACAGAATAGTAGCACTAGATGTGAAATGCGACTTACTGGAGCTAAAGCAAGAGGACGTGGAAAATAGTTCCGGGGGAACAATATCCGCCTACGGGGAATACCCAGAACAAATCGCGGATGCAGAACTGGAGAACTTTACAAGGGAATTGTTTAGATTCATCCTGACCCTCCCAGACAGCTCCCCCCTGGAGCTCGACCGGGTCCATCGCACAGCCCAGAGGCAATCTTCCCCTCTCCCTCCCGATGTCATAGCCAGAAAGTGGAGCCTCCGAGTCTGAAGCACACAGCCAAGACAAGGCAAAACCACCTTTGAATAGAGCATGGTTGAGGGCCGCGAGAAAGCGCAGACTTAGGGGCCCACGGAAGACCAAGGAACCAGACTGATAAAAGAACGATAATAACAGCCAGAACCCAGTCTTTTGCCGCAGCGTCCAACCCATATAAGGTACGACCGCAACATAACCATGGGAACCCCACTGGGGGACCCTGAAATAGGTATAGATGCACCACTGACCCAGGGTATCGCCGCTGACACATAGTCCCAACAATCCCTTACTCCAAAGCCTAACGCAGGGCATCCTATCTCACCCTAAGGGGCCTCGCGCTCCCTGGCCATCCTGTTGATGGCGTTTGGGCCCAGTTGGCCCCTATTAGCTCGAAGATGTGGTCCAGCTAACCTACCCTGTTGGATGAGGCTGGACTTGGTCCAAGGAGATGGGGGGAGGGAGGAAAGAGTTGGGGGGGGCAGGGGGAGGTTTGGGGCACGTTGGCCACTAAGAAGGAATTTGGCACTAAACTTCAGACGAACACAGTCACATCACATACATACTCACCAAGGGGGGGGGGGGTTATCTCCGGACATGGGCACGTAAACCCAAAACAAAGGAGCCCATAGTGGTGCCACAGCATGACCCTAACAGGGCTGTTGGAGGATAGAAACGTCTGCATCCTCACATGAAACATAGGCAGCCTCAACTCTCTGAGGAAGCGCAAATCAGTAGAGCGCAAGCTCAACAATCTAGCGGGCGATATTGTAATCCTCCAAGAGACCCACCTACTGGCCACAGATGAGCAACGTCTGAGGTTTTGACGATTTAAACAGGCCAACTTTGCCACCTCGGGGGAAAAGAAGTGGGGGGTAGCAATCCTATTGAGCAACAATTTCCCACTGCGGGACCTCACAGTAAAAAGAGACCCAACAGGTATGTACCTCCTGGTAAAGGGATATATATTAGAGCAAGCTATCACCATGGCAGGGATTTACTGTCCCAACAAAGACCAAGCTAAATTCTTACAGAACCTAATCCCAACACTGGTAACATTCACCAAAGGGCACCTGATCATAGGAGGGGACTTTAACATGGTCCCGGATCCCTTAGCAGACAAAACCCTCCCACCATCCAACATGGATTATACCCGAGCCCTAACCCTCACCAGACTAATGCGAGAAACGGAAATAATAGATACATGGAGGCTCCTGAACAGTGGGACGAGGGACTACAACTTCTACTCCAACGCCCACGAAGGGCACTCCCGAATTGACTTATTAATAATCAGGGTGGCCCTATTCCGATGCCTAGAGGACATACAAATTCACTCCCGGATGATTTCAAACCATGCCCCGGTATCAGCAGACCTAGCTATAAATGGGATACCAGCACCTCCTCCAAGGTACTGGAAGCTAAACGAATCCATCCTCCTAGACGATCTGATTAAAACAGAGGTAAGACACTCGCTGACTAATTATTTCCAGGAAAATACAACTCCTGATATGCCCATTGGAGTCTGAAGCACACAGCCAAGACAAGGCAAACACTAATCAGCGTAGCGGCCGAACACTACCGAATCTCCAAGATCCAAGCAACCGCCCTGGAGCTAAAAGTCTCTGAGATAGAGAGAGAAGAGACTTAAAATCCACCATACTAGGAAGCTAGAGAGAGCTGAGGAGAGCGAGAGTTGCACAAGAAATACATTGGGCGGATCGATCGGCCAAAGCCCTCGCTTATACGAAGCAGTTTTATTATAGCAAAGGTAACAAGGCTAACCGACTACTCGCCCATAAACTGCAACGGATACACAAAAAGAACAACATAATCTGCATCTCTGGGGAAGACAGCATAACCCGATACACAGACACGGGAAAAATGAACGCCTTTATAGCCCATCGCAAAACAATTATGACTGGCCCACCTACCCAACCCGAGGACCAACACCAGAGCAAGCACTACCTACAACCATTCACAGCGCCCAACATCAAACCCCAGCTCGAATCCCTTGAAACCCCAATAACGATAGAGGAAGTCGGGGAAGGTACCAAGTCCCTGAAGAACACTGCTCCAGGCCTCGATGGGCTATTGGCGAAATTCTATAAATCATTCTCGCAGATACTAGCCCCACAACTCACCCAAGTATTTAACTCATTCCTAGAATCCTGGAAGATCACTAAATATATGGGGGAATCACTCACTATACTGGTGACAATACGGGGAAAGACCTGAAGCAGGTGACTTCCTACAGACCGATAACGCTCATGAACCTAGACAGGAAGATATACTCCAAAGTCCTGGCCGCCAGACTAGGGAAGGTGCTCCCAGATCTAATAGACAGGGACCAAACTGGATTCATTCCTGGTAGAGGTACGTTCGATAATATCAGAAGAACGCTAGACCTTATAGAAAGTGCTAGACGGCAGAAGGAAGAACTTCTGGTCATAACCCTAGACGCGCTCAAGGCGTTCGACCTGGTAGGTTGGGATTACATTAAGAACACACTCAAACACATGGGTTTTGGCCATACCTTCACAACATGGATAATGGCAAACTACCAATCTCCAACAACCCAGCTGCGAGTAAATGGGAACAGATTGGAAAGCATAGCCATTACCCGGGGAACCCGCCAAGGGTGCCCACTCTCCCCCATGGTGTTCGCACTATCTATGGAGGCCTTTGCGGGTAGGATCAGGCAAAACCCAGACATACATGGAATCCTAGTGGGGGGCAGGGAATATAAAGCGGCATTATATGCCGACGATGTTCTACTAACAATAGCACACCCAGCCTCCTCCCTAGGTCTCCTACGAGAGGAGCTCGAAGCGTTTGGAAGAGCGTTGGGATTCAGGGTGAAGTACGATAAATCAGCTGCAGTAGCAATCAACATCACAAAGAAGTAGAAGGAGGAAATCTCCCCCAATTTCCCTATCCCTTGGGCCAAAGAAGCAATCCAATATCTGGGGGTACGTATCCCCAAAAGCCGTACCCAGATATACCAGAGCAACTTCCCACAACTATTTAGAGAACTGAAAAAGGACTTACACCACTGGAACAAGCAGGAAATCTCATGGTTGGGCAGAATGGCAGCAACAAAAATAAAATGAACCTGGTCCCCAGGCTAATCTACCACTGCATGGCACTACCGGTACACATCCCAGAGAGTGAGCTGAACGGGCTACAGCGATCCATACTGAAATTCATCTGGGGGGGGGGGCCCGAATAGCGAAACGAATCATGACTCAAGGCCACAATGCGGGTGGCCTCGGAACACCAGAGATAACCAGGTACAAGTGAGCTGCCCAACTAATCCATGCATTCACATGGACACAAATGACAGACCCACCATGCTGGAAACAGATAGAAGAAGCATGGTGCAAATCCCCCCTAATCGACCTCCCATACATACGGGTGCCCAAAAAAAACCAGCCGAACACAGGACCCCTAAAAGCAACGCACAACACAGTGTCGAACTGGAAAGCTGCAGCACGAAAATGGGAATGCACAGAATCCCTAGGCCCCCTAACACCGATATGGGGCAACCCAGACTTCTCACAAGGCCTCCAGCCTCTGAGCTTTGCCACATGGCAAGAAGGGGGCCTCTGAACAATTTCGGACTTACTAGTGGGAGGCAATCCACTTATGTTCAAGGAGTGCAAGACCAAATTCAAAGTTCCAGAAGAAGAACGGTTCAGATATTCCCTGAAACGGCACTGGCTATCACAAAGAGCAGTCTAGGAAAAGGGCTCCAGAGACCTAACAGCGCTAGAGCGGACACTAATAACGGCCCCACCCAAAGGGAAGGTCTCCACACTATATCGGCTTCTGGATAAGCACAACCCCACAATCAAAGAAAGATATATGCTCAACTGGGAGAAAGACCTGGGACGACCAATAGATGAGCACCTAGAACAAGATCTGGGCGAGAACCCACAAAAGCACTCAATGTATCACCAACAGAGAATGCGGATATAAGATCTGCTATAGATACTATATCACCCCCACGCAGCTGCATGAAGCTAACCCAAGCATCCCATCGGGCTGCTGGAGGGGCTGTAGGGCCGGAGGAACCCTGTTCCACCTATTATGGACATGCCCGCTACCAATTACCTACTGGAGAGAAGTTCTAGATCACATAAAAGCAATCACAGGCCTCGCGATCCCCTGGGACCTAGGGATCGTCTTGCTGAGGGACACAGGAGACAGAGAATTCTCCCTCACAGGACACATAGCTCGTCTATGTACACACCTCACAACAGCAGCAAAAATCGCACTAGTACGGCTCTAGAAGAATCCTACGGGCTCATCAATCCGGCTATTGTGGGCAAAATGTTGGGACACAATAGTAGCAGAGAAGATTACCGCCCTACGAGCAGGGAACTTGGGCCCCGTTCATGGACTTTGCAGAACAGTTCCCAACCCTCTCCCCTAGACCCCCACTCACCCGCTGGATGGGATGATCAAGAGATCACGAAATATTACAGCAGCATCGCGACCACCACCCTCTTCCCTCACCACGGACTGAGTCGATGCCCAACCCAGAATCGATCTCCCCCCACCAACAAGCCACCAAACCATTAAAACCAATATGTGATGTAATGTATTCTGGAATTTACGAAATGTCTGATGTACTGCCATAAGTTAAAATACCAATAAAATGTTGTATTAAAAAAAAAAAACTCCCACAACTACAATTGTGTTTAGTGGTAATGTTTGTTCGTAAATTCTCCACACCGGCATCCCATGTGAGGAGGTTTGAACAATAACTACTTTTCATTAAAGTCTCTTGACAATATGGGTTACAGCTCTTCCCAGGTGGATATTTCATAAAAGGGAACCAGCACCCTTGTTGTCTCTGTAGCACTCTTCTGTAGCCTCTTGGCATTTGGCACTGCACGTTGCAAGCTTCTCCCCATTGGCATCTCATATAAGGAGAGGTGTGTTCCTGTAACCTGGCTGCTGACAATGCAGGTTACAATTATTCCGCAATTGGTATCCCTTATCAGGGAAGTTGCGCCCTGTCTGCCTTATTTCATCTGTTCGGTATTCAAAATTATTGTTTTCACCTAAGACGCTTTTTTTGGAGCGCCCCAGGGTCACCTGGCGTCTCAGGCCAACTCACTGTTCTTCCACGGCATCTCCCTTTTACTTGTGGGTGCTGCAATAGCTCTTGTCGGGTCTGCCTGTGCAGCTGCCAGCTCCAGTTTGATTGCCGAGATTGGAGCAGTCCTTCAGTGAACTCTGATAGCTCCGGGAAACCTCTGGCTCTGCTTGCCTACCGGAGCGATTCACAGCGTGTTGGGAGCTCGTCTCCCACACAGCGTGACTTTCTCCAAAGCTGCTTCCAGCCACGCTTACTCTGAATGACCACATGACATCCCATTGGTAGGCCTCAGCTGGTGCCTCCTCTGCCTGAACTGCATCTCCTGCTCTTTCTGCTACCACCTCTTCCTCTGTTCCTGCCACCTGCTACTGCTTCTGTCTCTTCCTCCTCTCCTCATCCTGCACCTGAAGTTTATTCTGGCATTTAACTGTCCCACTCAGGTGCTTCCAATCGTAACGACTAGACTGCTCTTCAAAATCCATAGTACTTGCCATCTTCATTAACTCTGAGTCCCTCTTCCTCGTCCCAGTACCACAGGCATTATGGGTTCTGAAGTCCATGTTTTTGGTGTTTTTACATTTAGTTTTTTTAAACAGATTTGTGAATTGAGAGTTGTCAACTTTAGGGGAGGTGAAAAGAGTTGGTGATTTACCCTTGGGTTTGTGAACTCTAGATAAGGCGGAATCATAACAATTAGAGGTTGTTATATTTACTTCCTGAATCGCTAATACACCAGTTTTATGCTGTTTAGCAGACTTTTCATAGTCTTTGTTTTGAGTAGTTCTAATAGAGGGAATTGTACTCTGACAGCTTGTGTGGGGACATCACGTGATCGCGGGAGCGTGTTCTCGCGAGATCTCGGCATAACGGGATCTCGCAAGCCCACGCTCCACGGGAAAACATTCCCGCCAGTGTTGATGCAGCGGCAGACCAAGCAGGTCATGTCACAGCGCTGCTCCTGATAAGGAGGCAATAACAGGAGGTTTTGAGCAGCCTCCAGTCACAGCTTCTAGGGCATAAGTCCACAGCCACAGGAGGCTACATGGGGGCCCTAGAAGCTTGCAGCGTGCCATCATTGTGCACACCCTTCCCACAGTGAGTTAACTGGGAAGCCATGAAGTTGAACTGAACCGAACTGTGAGTAAATGTTTGCCCCGAGTTAAGGCAGTTTAAGGTCCACCCGTTTGTCTTACAATAAAGGCAGTTGGAACCCCTTACAGCATCCTGTCGTCCTTTAAGGCCACAACATAATTGGCGACGAAGATATCAAAATACCCACAGGCCCATAATGCAAGGCGCCACACCGCCCCCTGCCTTTCTCCCTTCACCAGGGACACCAGCAATTCCATGGATGCAGTGGGAGCCCCTTTTCTCCACCTATCTGGAAGCAGTGGGCAGCACGTGGTATGCCCCCGTCAGGAAGAGGGCGATGCTGTTAAATGCATTGGGGGTTGAAGGTCAGCGCATTTTTGCCAGTTTGAAGGCAATACCTGCGGCCGATGATGACGACGACGTCTACAAGGAAGCGACTCGTCGCATTGTGAAGAGGTTCACCAATAAGGAGAATGTTGTACTGCACAGGCTGAGGTTCTACACCCGCAAACAAGAGGGGAGCGAACCCGTGGACGACTACACCACCAGGATGAGGGAGCTGGCTTCTCTTTGCGCCTTTGGCGAAAATGCAGAACAGGTCATCTGCGACATGCTAGTCGTTCACACTAACTCTAGGAAAGTGCAGGACAAGTTCATACAAGAAAAGGAGGTCACCCTTGACAAGGCCATCCAAATTGCCAGGGCGGAGGAAGAAACCTCCAGCAGACGCAAAGAGGCGGGAAGTCACCTGCCCGTGCCCGAACTTGCGGCACTACAATGGAGAGGGCACAGAGACAAGCAGTCCCGCGACGGCCCCAGAGACAAAGGTCCCAGGCAAAAGGAGGCACCCAAATGCTATAGATGTGCCAGCACCAAGCACATGGCGAATGATCGCGACTGCCTCGCCAGGAATAAGGAGTGCACTAAGTGCGGATGCATTGGTCACGTGGCTCCGGCATGCACGTGGCGGGAGAAAACTGTTTCCCGTGTCGATGGTGACTGCACTTCAAGCGATGATGACGACCTACAGGACAGACCCATGGTCGTCATGGTCAACGCCCCCCATGCCAGGAGGGAAAAGCCCCACTGCACCATTAAGGTTGACGGAATGGAAACGCGCGTCATGGCAGACTCGGGGTCTGACCTCACTATCCTCCCCATCAACACATATAAGGAGATGATGGGACAAGCAAAAGTAGAGATCAGAACGACCAGGCAAAAACCGACGGTGTTCGGTGGTGCAACTGTCGACCTTTTAGGCTACATCAAAGCCCGGATCAATTTCAAAGGGAGGTCTACCACCACCAAAGTGTATTTCTCACCCAAAGGCCCAGCCGTGCTGGGATGGGACGATCAACACAAACTCAGCATGAAACTAGATCCCAGCACTCTGGAACAGGTACTCATGGTCTCCTCAGGAGCAGCGCAAAATTTCAAGGAAATGTTCCCGAACCTGTTTTCCGAGAACCCAGGGAAGGTGAGAAACTTTGTCCACAAGATTCGCCTGAAACCCAACGCGATCCCGGTGAAACACAAAGTCAGGGCAGTAACTGCCACAGCGAGACCCGCATTCGATGCCCACCTTCCGAAGATGGTCGAAGAAGGAACCATCGAGACCGTGGAATCCTCAGAGTGGCTGAGTCCAGTAGTTTTGGTCAAAAAGAAATCCAGCAATGACCTCAGGATCTGCATCGACCTAAGAAGCCTCAATCTAGAGGTAACCACGGATAGCTTTCCACTCCCCAGCATCAACAAAATCGTCCTCATGATGAAAGAGGCGGCAATCTTCTCTAAGCTGGACATGCGTGATGCCTATCACCAGATTCCCCTGCACAAATCCTCTCGCCCCCTTACAGCGTTCATCACTCCTTTCGGCACCTTCCAATATACCCGCATGCCATTTGGGTTGTCGTCGGCAGCATCCGCATTTCAGAGGATAATGAACTCCTTACTTAAAGGACTCACGAATGTTTCCTTCTTTCAAGATGATATCCTCGTGTATGCCAAAGACAACGAGACCCATGACGGGGCACTCAGGACAGTCTTGAGCAGGCTTCAAGGGGAGGGCATTCACCTATGCCATGAAAAATGCATCTTCGGAGTGAACAAGGTAGAATACCTTGGGTACTGCATCTCAAGTGACGGCGTCAGTCCCAAGAAGAACCCCATGCAGGCCATAACAGAAGCCCCGGCTCCAATGTCCAAAGAGGAGCTACGCTCATTCCTGGGCCTAGCGGAGTACTATGCCAAATTCGTCCCTAGATTCTCCGAGACCACATCTCCCATGAGGGAGCTTCTGAAGAAGGGGGCAGCCTACTCTTGGGGCCCGGAACAGAACGAAGCTTTCTGTGAAATCAAAAAGAGAATTCTACACGCGCCGTGCCTGAAACCATACAACCGTGAATGGGACACCTGCATTACCACAGACGCTAGCGCGTATGGCCTGGGGGCCACCTTGACCCAGAAGAAGGGAGACACTGAGAATATTGTGGCGTTTGCATCCAAAGCGCTGTCATCATCGGAGAAGAATTACTCCACGGTTGAGAAAGAAATGTTGGCATGCGCATGGGCCGTCGACTACTTCAGATCGTACGTATGGGGGACGAGATTCAAGCTGATCACCGACCACAAACCCCTCGTTCACATGTTGAGCCCAGGCGGCACCAAGACTGCCAGCCCGAGGCTGGAGAGGATCGCTGCAAAGCTTCAAGAATATACATACGAGATAGCCCACATTGCGGGTTGGAAAAACGCACAAGCGGACTGCATGTCCAGACTCCTGAACCAAAGCGCCCCCGGTACACTTTCTTGGAAGATGAGTGTGTCGTAGCCTCCATCAGTGACTTAAGGAACGGCGAGTACATGGACCTGAGTGAGCGCCACTGGCAGGAGGAGTTCGAACAGGACGATGCCCTACGGCACGTTAGTACCTGGGTTTGCGAAGGATGGTCCAACGAGAGAGCGATCCCCGAAGGCCTTCGTCCCTACTGGAAAGTGAACGAGGAAATCACCACCATGAACGGTCTCATCCTCAGAGGCGATCAAATCATCCCGCCCAGCGGAATCCGCAAGGTGATACTGTGCAGAGCACACTCAGGCCACCTGGGATGCAACATGACCCGACGCAGGATACGCGACACCTACTGGTGGCCAGGCATGGACCAGGACATAAGACAAATGGTCGAAAGGTGCCATGAGTGCACCAACAGTGACAAGCGCCTAGCCGTGAGGCAAGCCCCCATGCTGGCCACCGAAGTCCCCAAAGGGGTGTGGCGAAAACTAGGTTTAGATTTCATTGGGCCCCTGGACAACATGCCCCCAGAACACAAATACGGGATAGTCATGGTCGACTACTTCTCCAAATGGGTGGAAGCTGACTTCACCTCAGACATCACCACAAGCACAGTCATTGAAGCACTCACCGCCGTATTCCAGCGGGAAGGTCTACCAGAAGAACTCGTCACAGACAACGGAGTCCAGCTAGTCTCCCGAGAAATGGAGAAATTTCTCAAGCTCAACAACATTCGACAGCGGAGAGCAAGCCTATACCACCCACAGGCCAATGGCAAACCGCTTCATCAAAGGGGCGCTACACCTGGCTCATGCCTCGGGCCTAGACCCGTACAAGACAGTCAAGGAAGCTGTAGCAGCCCACTGCCTCACCCCCAACGCTGTCAGAGGTGTTTCGCCATTCCATCTGCAGAGGGGGAGAAGGGCAACATCCTCACTGGTACCACCCTGGCTCCATCAAGTGAGGGCTGACGAAGACGTGGACATGGATGACGTAGCGTTTCGCATGCAGCGCAACAAAGAAGCCATGAAGACCCAAGGGGACTTGCGTCGAGTCGCTCGACACACAGCAGTTAACAGAGGTGACCTGGTGAAAATACGCCTTCCCCACAAAGGCACTTCGACTGGCTCCAAATACAACAGTCCCATAGAAGTCATGGAGACAGGGTCAAACCACATTTGCACCAGCGACGGAAGGAAATGGAATCTAGAGAGAGTGGCCATGTACCGCAGGAAGGAAGACATGGAACAACCACACTGGGATACCGGAGAAGATCAAGACCGCCAGGGGACATTCGAAAACCCTCGCCTCTCAGAAAGAGATGCCTTGGAGCCACACCATGGCAACGAGTTCTCAAGCCCCAACTCTCCAACTACACCCAGGGAGGCACAGCGAAGAACAAGACAAGGAGTACTCGAATCACCCGCACCTCCTCAAGAGTACTCCAGCAATCCTGCCCCAGATACAGATCTAAGCAGACCTCAGAGAGAGAGAAGGAAGCCCAGCAAGTTTGCGAACTTTGTCATGGAATGACCATCCATCCTTTTCCCAGCAAAGGATGTGTGTGGGGACATCACGTGATCGCGGGAGCGTGTTCTCGTGAGATCTCGGCATAACGGGATCTCGCGAGCCCACGCTCCGCGGGAAAACGTTCCTGCCAGTGTTGATGCAGCGGCAGACCAAGCAGGTCATGCCACAGCGCTGCTCCTGATAAGAAGGCAATAACAGGGGGTTTTGAGCAGCCTCCAGTCACAGCTTCTAGGGCATAAGTCCACAGCCACAGGAGGCTACATGGGGGCCCTAGAAGCTTGCAGCGTGCCATCATTGTGCACACCCTTCCCACAGTGAGTTAACTGGGAAGCCATGAAGTTGAACTGAACCGAACTGTGAGTAAATGTTTACCCCGAGTTAAGGCAGTTTAAGGTCCACCCGTTTGTCTTACAATAAAGGCAGTTGGAACCCCTTACAGCATCCTGTCGTCCTTTAAGGCCACAACAGCTTGCCATTAGGTATTTGGAATAGGATGAATACTGCGCCTTTCCTAGCAAATTCACTACTGCCCCTTGAACGCCATCTCCTCCCATGTGATCCTCCCTCATGTTACCACCCCAGGGTTAGGATCAGGTAGCGACTGCCTTCCACTGGCCGCATGGGAGGAGACTTTAGGCTGGGGTTTAGTGATGACTCCACAGGATTCATCACAGCTATTTGTAGACTTCCATTTAAGATGTGGGAAAATAAAGCCATAATCATATTCTTTTTGGTTAATGTATCTCTATAAGGATTTATATATTTGTAGAGTACTTTATTATGAGGTGTGCACTTTTTAAGACATCTTCATTAAACAAAGAATTGCGGAAGGCCAAATATAGGGGTCAGGATGGGAAAGGAGGAGAGGGCAAGCAGGTCATAATGATTTACCAGGGCCAGGCATGCATGAAGAGAGGCTGCTGTACTGGAGAGGGTGTTCCCCCTGGTCATGGCCTCGTGCTGGGTTTTGGGCACAAGTCAAGGGTATATGTAGGCTGTCCGGATCGCCCCAATTTCTTTCAGAGGACCTAGAGAATCCCCCTTGGATGTTATTGAGGCTGGCATGCAAAAAAAGTTTGTTTGCAAAAGGGGTGAGCCACCCGGATTTGCACCCTGTTTGTTGCATTTCCATGGCAAATACCCACAGGGCCACATGAAAGTGTCATCAAAGCACGTCTCAAACTAGTATTTTGGTTTTCAGGGAATATTTCTTTTATACTTTGCCAGCAACATTATAGAAACATCTCCCCTCGCTGGTTATTTTTTCGGGTGTTGATGATACTTTTTTGAAAGGCTAATGAGCATTTGTTTGTTTGTTTGTTTATTTATTTATATTGCTCACCGGACCCCGAGGTAGCAGGGCGCATATTACAAGAGGGCTTACAGCTTGGTTACAGAAGGTACAAGTTTGCAGAACATGGTAAAAACACTTTCCTTGACTCCACAGGGTCATGGTAGGGCATTAGAGTACATGAACAGACGGCATGCAGCAAACAAGTCATCATATAGCTGACGTTTACATACTAGCAAATCTATATCAGGAACAATACATGCGGTCGGTACGTTGGCAGAATGCGGGTCACATAACATTTTCAGTGAGCCATTTTATTGTGTTCTTTCTGAATTTGTTGAACGTTTGGTCAGATCTAAGTGCGTGGGGTAGGGAGTTCCACAGTTGAGCTGCCCTAACTGGGAAGCTGGACCCTCCAATAGTGGTCAGTTTAAATCTGGGCACTAGAAGGCAGTTGGGGCTGACTATTCTTGTTGGTCTAGTGGAGTTTTTTCTAGTAAATCGTTCTGTTAGGTAGCGAGGGGCATTGTTGTTTAAGCATTTGTGGATGAGGGAGGCACATTTCGGGTTGATTTTCTCTTGGGTAGAGAGCCATTTGTGCTTCTGTCTTATTTCAGAGATATGTGCTCTTCTGGGAATATTTAGGACTGCTCTGAGTGCATTGTTTTGGAGCACCTGTATTCTGTTGATGGTTTGTTTGGTTGCCCCTATGTAGAGGCAGTTACAATAATCTAATTTTGATAGGATAAGGGCTCTGGCTAAGATTAGGCAGCTGTCACCTGATAGGAATTGTTTCCCGGCTCATATTAATTTACATGTATAGGCCGTGGATGAGGCCAGTGAATTTACCTGTTTAGTAAGGGATAAGGTCGAGTCGAGATAGAAACCTAGGGTTTTTACTTCACTGGCAACCTTGATAATGTTCCCATCGATGATAAATGCTGAGTAGTTTGGGTTGAGTTTAGAGATGCGAACTGCGGTGCCCAGGATGATGAGCTCCGTTTTGTCATCGTTCAAGCATAGGCCATGGTTGGCCATCCATGCCAGAACAATGGTATAGACTCTGTTCACCAAAGCCAGATCTTCCCCATAATCCCCAGTAAGAGGTAGGAGAATCTGGGTATCGTCTCCGTAATTGGTATAGGTGATACCCAGATTGTCAAGATCGTCAAAGAGTGGCTTGGTGAAGATATTGTAGAGTGTTGGCGAGACACAAGATCCCTGGGGCACTCCACATGTGATGGGTATTGGGTCTGCTGCCGCAGAGGGGGAGAACCCCCTCATGGTCCTGTCACTAAGGAATGACTGTATCCAGACTATAGCCTCCCCTGAAAAGTGGGCCGCAGAGTCCAAGTGATTACACAGGACTATGGTCCACCAAGTCAAAGGCGGCTGAGAGGTCTAGTAGGAGGAGGAGTGCTAGTTTGCCCTCGTCTTTGAGTGAGTCTATTTGGGCCTTTAAGTCGATGAGGGCAGTCTCTGTGCCATGTTGGGGTCGGAAACCAGATTGGCGGGCGCCAAGGAGATGGTTCACCTCAAGGAAGTTCTGAATTTGGGTGTAAGCTACCTTATCTAGTATTTTTTAGTAAGAAAGGCCCCGTGGTGATAGGCCTGTAGTTTGTGGGAATGTTAGGGTCCAGTGTTTGTTTTTTCAGAAGGGGGAGTACCCAGGATTCCTTTAGGTTGCGCGGAATTGTGCCCGTAGTAAAGGAGGCATTGATACGTTTGGTGATGAAGGGAGCTAGATCTCTAGCAGCGTCCTTGATCAATTGTGCTGGACATTGGTCGCCTTTGCAATTGGATGGTTTACTACCTCGATCACTGAGACCTTAGAGAAGTTGAATTGGGAGAGTTCTTTGGCTTTAGATATAGTTGTTTTGTTCATGGGAATTTGGGTTTGGGCTGATAATGAAGCTTTCTTTAGAGCAATTTTGGTTTGGAGGTTGGCCACTTTGTTGGTTAGTGCCAACTGTATGTCTGTGCACCAGGTTTTATCTTTAATAGAGTCATCCTGTACTGCAATAGGGGTTTCCAATTCTTTTAGAATAGAGAAGAGCTCCTTCATACTGGAGTTGGCTTGGGTAATACTATTGTTATACGTTTCTTGTTTGGCCAGGATGATATCCTTTTTATATTGCATTGAGATATTTATTAGATTGGTTTTATTTTCTGCGGTGGGATGTATGTTCCATACCGTTTCACATTTTCTTTTCTGTAGTCTTAGGTTTTTTAGGTGGGGTGTAAACCAAGAGTTAAGAGTTATCTTGCACATTTTCTTCTACTAGGAAAGGCTAATTAAATGAAATGTACATATGTCACTTTAAGATATATTCAGTTGCTGTGCGTATGTTAACCCAGTCCCCAGTGTTTGGGGGATGTGAGACTTGTTGATTTTTTTAATATTTGAAGACCTGCAAAATTGCTTACTCTCACTGCCACAAGACCTTCCTAGTAAATAAAAAGGCTTTGCTTCAATCGCACAATAAGGTAATCCTGCGGTAAAGTCCCTTTTCCCTGTCTGCCCCACAACAAAACCTGACCCTAACATACTTGGAACCTGAGATCACAGCAGGGGGCCTTCTTTGGGTATGTCGATCATCCTGAATTTTAAAAATGATAAAAACATTGCATGTAGATTTCTTTTGACAGTAGAAATAAAGATCATCTGAACTGAAGGCATATTGCTAGTTTGGACAATATGGCCAATTATATACCCCATAAAAATAAGAGCAACCTTGAAACTGCTGTAAAAACAGTTTACTTCAGTTGGCAAACCATAATCACTATTTTCTTATTTCACATTCCACAATCAGATGGGGTTTTCAAACCAACGTTGCAAAATGACCTGTCGCAAACAATATTTCGGCTAACTACAGCTGGGAAATATGCATTCAAGGGCCTTAGTTTCAGACTGGTCTTGAATCCTGATAGTGCCACATATGTTATATTACCAGTGACAATTCATAGAGTGAACATCTGTTTATTTGTCTCTTGGCTTACTTGTTTTATTGTACTTTCCCATAATCCTCTTGAACATTAAAGACTCATTTTCTGCAATGTCACTAAACATGCAAATAAGGGGGCCCACACATCTTTTTCCACCCAGGACCCTACAAATTGTAGGTCCTGCCATGGACATCATTTAGGGGCCACCAGCGGTGGTCATAGCTGTGACCTCTGGTGGACTCCTTGTGAACTCTGGCCTTGTTTCTGACCCCTTGTTAAGGATTGCAGAGGCAGTGTCAACATGAAAATAAAGTAGATTGTTAGAGCTCTCTTTAATTTCAGAAATTACTGTGAAGTTTGGTTTTCTCTAATGCCCTATATACACAAAGCTGCAGATAGAGATTAGTATGTGTATGTATAGGCCAAGCATACTGCATGCCCCAGAGCCCCCAGAGCTTCTTATGTAGAATCAACGTTAATGTTTTATGTTTTTTTAGGCGTATCATTTTGAGCAAAAATACTCCAGGCTTTGATGTTACTGTGACCTAGATTTTCCTGTATCGAGGTAAAATAGTTGGTATTTTATAATATTTGTATGTATATCGCTTCATTTCTGACTCCTGGCTCCTCCTGCTTCTAAGCACTGTTCAGACATGTGTTATTACTATGAAATGTATTTTTACTTCATTTATCAACTTCAGAAGGATTAAGGGCTGACTTGTTCCTGCTGAAATATGAAATTCAAAAGTGCCGGCTGGCAGATGTCAGAGAAAAGCTCTTATCTCGCTGAGCTATCCAGTTGCGACACAGTAGGCGGTTTAATCAATTGTGCAGTTAAAAATAAACCTGTATTATTATATCTACCAACCACCCTCTCCTGTCCCTCTCTGGTCTTTTTTAAAACATAATGTAACACTAGTATTATCACCTTTAATACTGAGCCATAAAATATTCCCCCTACTTCTAAGCACTGTAGTAATAAGTGTTATGTTAATGAGAAATGCAACCCCAGAGCCAATAATTTACCAAATGCTTTAGTGTGAACATTTAGGGAGAAAAGCTGGTAAAATAGCTCAGCGGGTCAAGTGCTCCCTGCTGGGATCTATGTGTGTTCTGCAGGTCACAGGTTTGAATCCTAGCAAAGTCTATTTAATCTTTCATCCTGAGTTCAACAAATGAGTATACATTTTGCTAGTGGGGTAACAATAATTTTATTTGAGTGATTTATGTATGAGAGTCATCCCTCTATGACTGTTGTGAAGAGGCGCAGGAAAGATGCAAATCCTGACAGGGTAATTTCAGACCCTGACATCAAGTGTGACAGCTGCATTTTAAACCACAGCTGTCACACTTGCATTTCCATTCGCCAAACGAGGATGGAAAAGCTTTTCACAGAGACGGGTCCTTAAGTTAATATGTGGTGATTTTTGGATCATTTGAGGCTGAGCATAGCACATGATGGAATCAATTACGGGTGAAGCTGCACATATGGTACCGCATACCATGCATAAATGGCCTTCGATGGCATTAGTGGGGCATTTGAGGCTGCACTTCACATACAATGGCTGCAATTGGACATGGGAGACTATCCTTACATATGATGACCATTAAGTGACACTGGGTGGCATTACTGGGAATTTGAGGATTGACTTGGCATATGATAGAAGCAACTGGATATATAAAGCTATAACTACTATATTTTCACTGTACCGAGACTCTAAGGCTAAAGCAGACATAAGATGGCAATATCTGCAAATAGAGTCTACATTTGGCATCCTGTATTGTAATGTGGCAGCACCTGGGAATGTGGGGCTTTACTTGGCACCGTGACGAATCACGGGATTCAGTCGCTTCTCCCAAGGGTGGAGACTTTCCTTGTGAGGCCACAGAAGTGAGGCAGTTATGTGATTCCCTCCCTAGGGGTTGCAGAAAGAGGGACCTCACCAGAGGGACTCCGCTCTTGTGGATAAGGACTCCCATTCTGCAAAGGAACTCCCTAAGGCCCTATTTCTTGGACCAACAGTAACATAGGGGCTTCAGAAAGACCCAGCAGGCCACGTCACTGTTTGTTATTGTGCCATAAAATCCAAGATCCAATCTGAAGAAATATGTGGTAAAATTATCATGAAGAAGAAGAGTGAGCTTGTAATACCAATCACTCAGTGGTTAGAAACTGACAATACTGTGACGCGGAGGAATGAGTGAGTAATAGAGAGTTCTTAACTGGAAGAGAAGGACTATAATCCTCTGCTGGGGAGGACCCAACAATATATCATAAAAAGGAAAGAAGGACCACTGCCAGAGAGAAGTGAAACCCGGAGTTTCAAATCAGCAGTGTTGTGGAAGCCGACAGAGACCGGAGATCCTCTGCAGATGGAGCAACCAGCTTGCGTGCACGAGAGGCACCAAGAGATCTGGAAGCAGAGAAGAGCAGGGGAAAAAAGCCCCAAGAGAGAGCCAGTCGTGAGTGGTGGCGTGACCCATGAGTGGTGGACTGGGCAGTCTTGCAGCGACGCAAGACCACTGCAATGCTGGCACCGCGAAGCTGCGGACAAGAAGCACAGAGAGTCAATGCAAAAGCAGAAGTGGTCCAGACCAAACAAGGAGAAGTTCCTATCATGCATGCAGGCCCTGCGATGCCAACCCGAGGGGAAAAAATGTAACGGGGTCGGCGGGAGACCTGGGATGGGAACACAGGTATCGCGAGTGCCAGTATCATACCCGTCCCAGTGATACAAGATAGTACAGAGAGAGAGAAAACCCATCATGGGACTTATCCCACTCATTCCAGTGATACAAGAAAGAACCAGGAGAGTGAAACCCATCAAGGGACTCATCCTATTCGTCCCAGTGACACGAGAAAGAATGAAGAGGGTAAGAATTCTCATGGGACTCATCGTACTCGTCACAGTGATATGAGAACAAAACGAGTGAGTTAAACCTATCCTGGGACTCATCCTACTTGTCCCAGTAATATGAGAAAGAGCAGAGAGGGTGAGACTTATTACGGGACTCATCCTACTCGTCACAGTGACACAAGAGAGAACCAAGAGAGTGAGAATCAGTACGGAACTCATCTTACTCGTCTCAGTAATACACAAAGAGCCCAAGAGAATAAGAATAACTGTTGGGCCTACTATACTTGCCCCAAAGAAAAACTCAGTAAACCGAGAATGCTGATATCGGATATCTTACTATGGAGGAGCTATAAAGAACCATCAGAATTCGCAGAACAAGAACCATGTCAAGAGGGATTCTATTTCCGTAAACATATCCGAGAAAGAAGGACTTTCAGAGACACTTGAGAAAAGCATAATAATAGAAAAACAAAGGCCAAAAACGTTGAGAAGTTTACAAAGCCATGAGAAAGGGGAACCAAAGACTTGGAACAGTCCCCTAAAGGAACTGAACAATCGAATACAGGAGATAGCCAAAAACTATCCAAGAATTATATATTAAGGCGGGGAAGCCTATCCAGGAGAAGGGACCCATTCTCCTGAGCTTTAGTTGTTTTATCTTAGTATTAGGGTCAGTGCAGCTTAGTGTCGGATGGAGGGCAGACTATTTGCTTTGGACTTCATAACAGACGACAAGCACCCTGGTTAGTTTTGTTTGGCAGGCAGATCCACAGATTAGGGACAGTGAGACCTTTTTTATGTATTATTTCCAATGAATGCCAAAAACTGATATGTCTCCTTCTTCAGACCTACCACAGCACATTATTACTAGACCGGACATGTGCACCTATAATTGGTATAAGATGATAGTAAATGGCCACATAATACCGTAATGGCATAAGCATGGCAGTGCCCCTGTCCTTTGTTGGTTCAGACAGGGCTACCCCTGTCATAACATGACCCCCTTCATGTCATATCAAGACAGCACCCTAGTTAAAATGTGGTTAGTATCTACAAATGTTGTATGTCTGCGTTAGTACCGGTTTGGTATTTTATGAAATGTAAGCTTGTGTACATTTTTTACACCCGTCAGTCACTTCAGGTAATGCCATTGGGAGTAAAAGTAATGCATTGTTGTTTCATGTTAATTCATCGGGGTCAATGGTGGCATGACATCACTTCTTGTGATGTCATTGGGTGTGTGATGCCACTTCTACCCCTGGCATTTTGGTGAATTGACGTCCCTGGTCCTACCCTGAGAACCGCTGTGTGAGTTCACAGAAAAGTAGCTCAAGAGCCAGGTCTGCTGAAAGTGAGCCTCACGCAAACACGCAACATGTAAAACGGAGGAAAATACCCAAAAAAGCATCACATATTCTCCTGCCATGGATCGTTCGTAGATCCACATGCTTGAATATTCCACCGTCCTCAGTAATTTTAATTTATCATTAAAATAAACTTTTCCATAGGAAAATGACAGACACAGAAGGCTTCTTTTGAATCTTGAGAGCAGGGAGATGTCCTCCGACGAGGAGTCATCTAAAACTGTACCTTCTACATCCCTAAGGCATACTGAGAAGCAATCTCCTAAAAGGAGAGCTTCTTCAGTGGACAGAGTGGAGTCACCACTGTCAAAATCAAAGAAACGGAGTGAAAAGACCTCTAAATCTGAAGAGATCTCCAAGACCCTACAGAAAGGTGATTACCTCAAAAAAGGTAAATCCTTAATTTCTACACCTTTGCCTAGCAGTCGTCCACAGGGGCACCTTCCACGGAAAGGGCTCCATCGCCATCTACGAGTGGTCTTAGACCCTCCAAAACGCCTGGCACGTCTACAGGGAAACGCTTGTCGACTAAGAAAAGAGTTGCTTCTTCGACAAATACCTTGTTGTCGAAGGACTCGTCAACAAAACACCATCGACAGACACCACGAAACTACAGAAAAAAGCACTGTCGACTCAAATTTCACTGCCCATAACCATAAAGGAATCAACTGCCACGGGCATCATCAATGAGCCAGCAGTTCAGCTGATTCTTGCTGGAAAAGTGCCTATTCAACAGGATATAGGGAGCATGTGAGCAGATGCACAGCTGTCTCCTATCACAGAAATAGTGGAACTGCAAGATCGTATCCTACAAGAAGAGTATTCAGAGGGGGAGGAGCCACAGCTACTGCAGCCAAAAGAGAAGAGTCCTCACTTGGCAGCCTGTCATGGGAGACACGTCAGATCCATTTGACCCAGACTTAATGCAGTCCATGCAAAGAATAATTGATGAATTCCAGAGGAGACAGAGGGCTAGGTTCTCTACCCATTGCATAGGTGGGAAGAATCTATCCCTCACAGTAACAAATCACCAGCATCACGTTGACCTTCCCGAAGCAGATCCTCTGCAGTTCACACTTAGCATGCATCACCATCAGTCAGCAGTTGACGCAGACAGCCCTCACACCACAATGGGTATCCTAGAGGCAGATTACCACCAGCTCCACAGAAAAAGAGACGTTTTCCGTCCCTGCCTCATTCCTCACTGCAGAGGATCCGGGTGGCCAGGGCCCCATCTACTGTTACAGTCTCAGAGTGGTAAAAAGACCTGATGGATCCTGATGACAGAGACAACCCTTTCAGGGTTTTTCTGATCCTGACACTCCGGAGGATGAGCCGGAGGGGGGGAGCTGCCCAGAGATGCACCTGAAGAAGAGCGAGATGAGTGGGACACCAATATATTTAAGAGGCAAAGGAGACATGATTCTCCATATGGGGCTTCTCTGCCAAATGATATATTTAATTCAATTATTGTCGGCTGACATTTGTCAGACCCAAATTGCCACTGAGGAGAAAAGCTCAGTTCTTTATGAACACAGAGACAAAGAGCGCTGCACAGTTACCAACAATACCAATCCTGGACACAATCTGGGAGGCCGGGCGAGACGATACTGGCCACTCTGCTCTCCACACCTGCACTAGTGGAATGACCAGAAAAGAAATACAAGGCCCTGACTCAGCTCCTATGTGTCTGCGAGGGCACCCAAAACCAGACTGTGTGATTTCAGTGGGGGCTAGAAAGAAACTGCAGACCCCAGCATCTCCTCTGACAGCCCCGCCGGACAAGGATGGACACAAACCTTAGACAAGGGGGCGGAAGGTGTGTGCAACAGCATTGCTAGCGGTGAGGGCTAGCAATGCAATTGCTATGACCGCCAGATTCGATAGAGAGCTATGGCTCAAAATGTCCCGACTAGTCAAGCACCTGCCAGTGAATATCAAGAGGAAGCATCTAGTAACTGACGGTGAAAGCGCTTCCGACCATATGATTTATGCCACAGTGGATGTGGACCAGTGTGGATTTCGGCAGATGGCTCAAGGCACGGTTCTCCAGTGCCAAGTGTGGACGAAGGCCACACATTTTAGGCCTGAGGTCCAAGCGGACATATTGGACATGTCATTCGTTGGCCAAGAGCTATTTGGGAAAAAGATCGATGACCATCTGAAAGGCATCAATTTGGACACTGATAAGGCAAGGGCCATCAGTTCCCTCAGGGACAAGGATAAAGATCATCGCTCCTTTCACATTTTTCAAGGCCCAGGTGCTAAATACAGATCCTGTGGCAGGTCCTTCCAAACACAGGGCTTGCCCTCAGGCTCCTACCATACAAGTGGCAGATACTACCGGACCTCTTCCAGGTATCAGACCCAAAGAGGCAGAAGGGAATTGAGCCAGGGCAGGGCCCAGGCCAAGAAAGATTGACCGCAGGACACTGTGCCTCCAACATCGCACCCTAGTGGGAGGGCGGCTAAGCCAGCACCTACAACAATGGAATGTTGTCACATCAGACAAGTGGGTGCTACAGGTGGTGCTAAGAGGCCATACCATCCACTTTCTCCATCGACCCCCATCTAGGCCTCCACAACCAAGGACGGCCCATCTAATACAACAGCTAATGGCGGAAGTGGACAAGCTACTGCAAAAGGCAATGGAGCGAGTTCCGTTCCAGCACCAAGAAAACGTTTTTTTTCCACACTTCTTCCTGATCAAGAAAAAAACAATGGACAGTGGCGTCCAATACTAGATTTAAGCAATTTTGTATGCCGCCTCAAATTCAAGGTGACATCACTCCAGATGGTCCTCCTGTGGCTAAACGAGGGTGGTTTTCTAGCCACCCTAGACATTGAGGATGCTTACTTTCATATGCGGATCCACCCTGCACACAGGCAGTTTGTTCGATTTTCGATCAGAAAAGGCCATTTCCAGTTCAAGGTACTCCCCTTCAGACTCAAATCAGCACCAAGCAAATCAGCACTTAGGATGTTTTCAAAATGTCTGGCGCTGGTGGCCGCCCATCTCAGGAGATCAGAAGTAGAGGTCTTCCCCTACTTGGATGACTGGCTCATAAAGGGACGTTCCCTGGAAGCGGCTTCAAGAGCACTGGTGCAGACTACAACCCTGCTTCATAACCTGGGTTTAACTATCAACAGGGACAAGTCATCACCTGTGATAGCACAGACCTCAATCTTCCTGATAGAAGACCTGGATATGTGCATTCCAAGAGTACGGCCATCACCAGAGAGAGTGGCAGCTAGACTAGAGCTAGTTGCTTGGTTTCAAGAAAATGCAATGCCCACGGTGCAACAATACAAATCCCTCCTGGGCATAATGTTCTCTTGTGTCTTCCTCATACCAAATCGCAGACTGAAGATGAGGCCCATTCAGGAAGAACTAGACCAGCAATGGGTCCAGTGCAACGGCGCATTGGAGGACATCTTGCGCCTCACACCAGCATTCCATGAGGCATTGTGCTGGTGGGCCAGGGAAGCCAACTTGATTCAAGGTGTGCCATTCCAGACACCCACCTCAACATTACTGCTCCAGACGGATGCCTTTCTATCAGGGTGGGGTGCTTATTTGAGGAGCCTGCAAGCGAGCAGAGCAGAGGTCCAAGGAAGATTCCCACCTTCACATAAAGACAACATCCGGCTGAGGGCAGAGCACCTCCCGGGAAAGGACAACATCCTAGCAGACAAACTCAGCATGGAGTATTCACAATCCCATGAATGGGAACTGAACAAACAGGAGCTCAACTGGCTGTTTTCCAGGTGGGGGGAAACCCAAAATTGATCTTTTTGCACCATTCGACAACAAGAAGTGTAGCCAGTTTGCCTCCAGGTACCCAGAGACTCTCTCTCTCTCTGGGACGTGTTCTTGTTGGATTGAATGGGGAAGTTCCTTTACAGCTTTCCCCTGACCCCGATGATACCATGTGTACTGAGGAGGATGAAGGAGCAACCATGCAGCATGATCCTGGAACCCCGGCATGGGCCTGTCAGGTGTGAATCACTACGCTTCTGCTAAAGTCACAGGAGACCCCCATCCGTCTCCGGACCCATCCGTATCGACTGCCCCTGCACGGAGGCAAGCTGCTTGACCACGATCGTGCTAGTCTGTCTTTCAATGGCTGGTACCGCAGCAGCAAAGATTTCATAACCTCACGCTAGACTCAGAGTGCAGGGGCATTCTGTAGGCGGCTAGAGCGCAATCCACGCGTCGCACGTACATCAAAAAGTGGAAGCGTTTCAAGTTATGGTGCGCAATATCAGGCACACACCCGCTAACAGCTTCGGTGGAACAGATTTTACTCCATCTCCTCCACTTAACCAACAGTGGCCTAGCCCAGTCATCTATCAAGGTGCACCTCTCTGCCATTTCGGCATACACCACAAGGTCTCATCAAGCATTTCTGGTCTCCAAAGCAGCAGTTAAAGTTTTCCTTAAAGGATTATGCGCACCTTCCCCAGGATACAAAGGCCCATTCCATCCTAGTCTCTCAATACTGTTTTCACAAAACTGATGAGAGCACCTTATGAGCCCATTTGTAAGTGCCACCTACGTTCTCTATCATGGAAGGTAGCCTTTCTGGTGGCTATCACCTCAGCCAGGCGCATTGGGAAACTGCGGGCACTATCCATCGATGCAACTTTCACAATCTTTCAGAAGGATTGTGTCATTCTTAGTCCACACTCAAAGTTAATTCCAAGGTGGTGTAATAAATGACATTGGTCCTCATTACTAGGTTGCCGGTCAGGATACAATGGTACCGGTAAGCTTGCCGGTACCGTTGTTACCGGACCGACAAACTCTTGAGTTGTGGTCGTGGGAGCCTGGCCTGGCAAAATGAAAGGCACCGCGAGCACAGCAAGCCTGTAGCACCTGCATGGTAATGAACCATGCCGGTGCTACAGGCATCCCCATTCCCATTGAGCCCTATGGGACTTAAATGGGAATGGGGATCTACCAGCACCGGCACCCACGAAGGGGCAATTACTGGGTCCGGCGGGGCCAGAATACCCCAGTAATTGTCCATTTGCGGGTGCCAGATTTTCTTGCCGGTATGGAGGTAGCCTGTAATGAGGCCCATTGTCTAGTGAAGAGCAATTTGTATTATCCATGCCGGTAACAAACCGCCCTAAAGATAAATGGGCCCCTTTTAGAAGTTATTTATGTGAGATGTTATCCGATAATGACTTTTCCCCTGCCTCTTCACCATAATCTCTTTTTCCCTATATGTATGTATACTGTTGGAACTACATTGCACTGTAGAGAATATTGTTGTACTCTGTGAACATCGGCATGACCATCAATAAACAAAGTTTGGAGAAAGAAAAAGAAATTACATTGTCTGAGCGGATAGTATTGCATACCTTTTTCAGCAACCAGGCAACTACAGCTTAACGGACACTACATTTGTTGGACATTTCGAGGACGCTCAAATTCTACATGCAGAGTGTAAAGACTGGAGGTGGGTTATCTGTACTCCTGCCCTCTATGTGGCACAGTAGAAGCACAGAGCACCCCAGACAAGATTCTCTATTGTTGGTAGCAATGGACGAGCAATCAAGGCTTAGCTCTCAGGAGGTGATGCGGGGTGGTTCATAATTACAGTGTAGTCCCCAAGCCCCCACAAAGGAATGTCCACACACTACGTTAGTGATAACATAGTTCTTTATATAAATAAGGTTCAGAATATATACATACACAATAACACACTTTGTGCTCAGGCAATACTAATATGGTAAATATATACAATATCTATGTGGTACCGCAATTCACTCTTGACTCCTTTAAAATGCACTAACTGCTGACAGTTGCAATGCCATACAAGTCTAAATAGCAATGTGAACCAACACGAGACATAGGAGAGAAACAAGGGGTTAAACAATTGTCAGAATACTGGGTCCCTACCCAAGACACAGTTATGTGTGAGGAACCCCGCACCTGGTCAACCTGTAAATAAAGTATCAACAAGCCCAGTGTCACAGTCAGCTGTTTCCCCAAGACGACAGTAGTGGCAATGGCGCAAGATGGGGGACGCAGCCAGAACATCAACTCCTCCAAAAAGCTAAGAGGGCCCACTTGGGCCCAGTCCTGGCGTCTCTGGCACCAGGCTCATGAGAAGAGCACAGGATCATAGCACAGTAACTTCCTGATATTCCAACATGGCCGGAAAAGGGCCAAAACCTTCTGTAATATGCAGGCCAGTGTTTCGGTGTGGCTGGGTTACTTGGGTGTGGCCAGCTATATAAGCCATGCCCCGCCTTAACACTGTGCTTCACGTTGATCTGTCTTGAGGCAACGAGCACTCACCGGCAATTTGCAGAGAAGAAAGCATTAGCATCCAGACCCCAGCTTCCACAACCGCTGCCGTATGCACCTGAAAGACAGCTAACCGCCGCAATCCGCAGCTGGACTGTCTCCCTCCCGCGCCGCATCGCTCCGTTATTCATCCGGCACCAGCTCCGTATTGCTCAGTCCTGCACCCGGCATCAGGAGAGGAGAACCGAACAAAGCAGGTTAGTGACTACAAGAGGACGGGAACGCTTTCCAAGCCACGTCCCGAAGTCACGAAACGCCCCGCACCCAAAAGAACGAAAGCATACTTACCAGGCATCCGATTGCCTCAGCACCCATCAAACGTGTCGGAGATGGATCTGCACACGGTCCGAACACCGAAAGGACCTGCGGAGATAAATAAGAACGTTAAAAGACATTAACAGACACATACAGAAAGGGAACTTGGAAGTGGAAAGACAATAAGCAAGAGCATACAAACGGAGGAAGAAACAGCAACCCAATGAGGAAAGAACGCTTGAACAGTAATCAGGAAATGGGAACAGAGCCACAGCATGACTGGGCTCGAAGTCTATAGGCATATCAGAGGACCAGTGAAGTAACTGGATCCAGTGCGCCCCTGCCAAAGCAAGCAGGACGGTGAGCTTGCCAAGACACAATAGAAGGTGAGGGGAGTTCTGGCAAAACCAGGTCTCACATATTGGGGTCAGACACGGGGAAGGTGGAGGGCTCAGGGCTGGGTGTAGTGACTCACACTCATCGTGATCCTCTCATTACAGGCTCACCCTGCCTGGTAACGGACCAGTAAGCAGTGCAGCCGACCCATCCCCTGAGTTGACCAGTCGACGCCCGCACTCCCTGCGGAGACAAGGTGACTGTAACACCCAGTCCATATATTGTTTAAGATAGTCTTGGTTCCTTCTAAAAAGGTTCAACTACCCGAATGTACCTGGTTTAGCAGAGTTCTTCGATGGGTCATCGACGATCTTTCTTGAGTGAACTCACTTTAAGGCAGGAGCCACGGATCGTCAGGATTCCTCGAGGAAAAGGTGAACAGTGTCGTCGAGGCAGCAGCTTCGGTCCTTGCGGGGCTAGTCGACGATCGGTCGTGGACGACCTGCGAAGATGAGGCGTGCAGTGCACCTCGATGACAAGAGTTTGTTGCCGCAAAAAGTCAATGAAGAACGTAGGCCCAGCAAGGGGGTTGGGTCGTCGGCATTGACGATCGGGACTTGACCACAGCTGGCTTTTGGATCTTCGTCAGCATCCCTGTGGACTTCGGGTGGCGGGAAACCCACTGGCAGATTCTCCTCGGTTCGTCAGCATCCTTGACTTTCTCTGCCGGGACAAATCCGTCAACAGTGATGAGCAAGGGAGTCCTTGATTTCAAAGTGTCTCAGGCAGTGGAGCGTTGCGGCTCCGGTTGACGAGGTTACAGCGGTCCTCCGAACATCGGTCGACGGTGATGGCACTTTTATTTCCGGATTCCTCAGCGGTCCCCGTCTCCGGTTGGCAGCCTTTCGAGGACTGACTTCCAGGGAGCCTTGGTGAAGGTTAACTGGTGCACGATGTTCCGTTGTAGGCTCGTAGCTCTGTAAGAGGTCTCCTAGCCAGGTCCTCTCTTCGATCAGTTCTTTGAGACACAACAGCTTTTGGATTGTGTTGAAGGAAAGCAGCAGCAGCCTTATTCCAGCTGGACCTCAAGGTAAGTATCAAGTTTTAACTTCAGCTTCTGAACAATTCCAGTAAGTGAGAGGTCCCCATATATACTGCTCTGTCTCTCATTCACACTGCTGAGCCAGGCTCAAGCAGCCAATCATTCAGAAGGGCATTCAGCAGGCAGGCAGCCAATCAGGCTCACAATGCATTCAGGCCATTAATTTTCCATTCAGACACTCACACCACAGAATGTGGATTGGGACAAGCAACCAGCCTTTCAGCACACCACACTGCATTCATACCAGTTTCGGGCAGGGCTGTCTCAGTCATTGTGTCACACACCAGAAACCAGACACCCATAACATGAAATGTATATTGGTCACACACTCCATTCACCCAGGTCCCACCCCAAGGGCGTACCCACAACATACAGTCATTGGGAGGGCTCCAGCCAGTCCGGCCTGGACTTCCCCACAAAACCATATATGGAACTTCCACCCAACAGCCAGTCAGTGGAAGGGACAGAGTCAGGGCTTCCCAGGACTTTGGGAAAACAAGGTAACAGGCAATAGAAAGCAAGAGGCCACAGAGGCCATCTTGTCTCCTATCAGGAATCAACTGATTCCAATGCAGGGCCTGGGTATCCCAAAATGGAGGATACTTAGAGGACCTGTCAAATTCAGCATGGAGCTGCCACCAACCCATACCCTGCTCTGTGGGCCACACACAGGTGCCCAAAAACATATACTAGGGGTACAGGGTGGGTTCCCACCTATCAGTGCCATAGGTTATCCCCAGGGTCTGTTCACCAAACCAAAAAGAGGAAGAGCTGCACTGCCAGGAGTCCCCAATAACACAGAACACACATGAAAAAGGAATACAGGACAAGGACATGGAGGCCCTGTCCCTTCAATGCATTTCCAGCATCACAGTCGCACCCCCCAAGACTGAGGTTAGGGTAGTCTAATCTCTCACGAGATTGACACCCTCATCCAGACGGTCAACATTCCTTCTGGAAAGGTAATCTGGATTATCATGACTCCTCCCTGATCTATGCTCAGTGGTGAAGTCTAGCCCTTGCAGGCTAATGGACCACCGGAGCAGCTTCAGGTTTTCCCCCTTCATCTGCATAAGCCATTTTAAGGGCTTATGGTCGGTTTGGACCTTGAAGGTAGACCCCGTAAGGTAGGGCCTAAAATGCCTAAGGCTCCAAACTATACTAAAACATTCCTTTTCAACCGTAACCCACCTAGGCTCTCTACCTTTGAGTTGCCTACTGATGAATATGATAGGATGTTCCCTCTCTTTGTCATCTAACTGGGACAAGACAGCTCCAATTCCAGTGTCACAGGCATCAGTCAATGATACAAGGTTTGCTGTAGTCAGGCGCACACAACACAGGTGCCCTACACAGACTTTCCTTCAAGCCAACAAAGGCCTTCTGACTGTCTTCCGTCTAATTAACCTTGCTCGGTTGCTTGGGCGACGTCAGAGCTGTCAGAGGGGCAGCTATGGTTCCATAGTCCACCATGAAGTTGCGGTAATACCCAGTGAGGCCCAAAAAGGAACTCACCTGGGTTTGAGTAGTGGGAGTCTCCCAGTCATGTATATCCTGTACCTTACTGTGGAGAGATTGGATTCGACCGCGCCTACCTCATGACCAAGATAAGTTACTTTCCTCTGAGCTATCTGGCACTTGGTGGCCTTGACAGTGAGGTTAGCCCTTTTGAAGGCCTGCAACACCTTATCCAAATGAGTCAAATGCTCTTCCCTGGTGGAACTGTATACAGCAATGTCGTCTAAGTAGGCCACACAAAAGGCCTCCAGCCCACTGAGCGCATGGTTGACTAATCTTTGCAAGGTGGCAGGTCCGTTTTTCAACCCAAAAGGCATGACTCTAAACTGGTAGAGCCCCTCAGTTGTTGAGAACGCAGTCTTTTCCTTGTCATGGTCCATCAGAGATATTTGCCAATAGCCTGAGGGAAGGTCAAAGGTGCTCAAAAATTTGGCAGCACCTATGGTGTCCACAAGCTCATCAGCCCTGGGCAATGGGTGCGCGTCAGTTTTGGTGATGGAATTGACCCCTCTGTAGTCCACACAGAACCACCGATCCTTGGTACCTGCCTGGGAACTTGCCTTGGGGACAAGGACCACTCGACTGGACCGGGACTGGTTGAGGGTTCAATAACACCCAGATCCAACATCTTGACGACCTCAGCCTGGATGTGGTTCTTAACTGTGTCTGACATTCGGTAGCACCTGCTTTTGAAAGGTACACTGTCACCAGTATCAATTTCATACCTGCACCATGGGGTGAGGCCTGGTCTCAATGAGAACAGAGGGGCATACTGCCGGAGCAAAGCCCTGCAGGACCTCTGTTGCTCTGGTAAAAATGCCCAGGAGAGCCCTGGCAACCACCTTGGCAGTAATGATCCTCAGGGGTATAGCCTCAGGGTACCTGATGGCATGATCAACCAAGACCAGGATGAAACGATGTACACCTGAAGTGGGAGGGTCAAGGGGACCGACAATGTTGATACCAACCCTCTCAAATGGTGTGCCAACCACTGGCAAAGGCTGCAGGGGGGCAATGACACTGCCTCTAGTCTTGCCAGACAACTGACAAGTGGGACAGGTGCGGCAGTGGGACTCCACTTCTACTCCCTTCCGGGCCAGTAGAAATGGGCAGAGAGCCTTTGCTTAGTCTTCTTGGTCCAAAGTGGACCAGCTAAGGGCACCTCATGCGCCAACTGCAACAAAAAGGGCCTGTAAACCTGAGGTACCACCAACCTCTTGAGGGCACCAGGTTCAGGCTTAGTGGGCTCCCTATAAAGGAGCTCACCATCCCAATAAATCTTGAATGACCTAGGCACCTCACCTTGTGCTGTTTTCTTAGACCCTCGAGGGAGTGGCACTCTCTCTGACCCTTACAGAAGTCACCCCCAGAGGGCCCCCCTTCAGCCAGCAGGCATTGAAGGTCGGGGTGATCCTCTGGGTTGAGCACCTCTCCCACAGGAGGGTCTTCGGTCTCTTCTCCCTCAGGAGTTGAGTCTCAGGTTACCACTGGACCCAACCCGTCCAGAGCATGAATCCCAGTGGGTGCTGCTGAAGCAGCAGGAAGAGAAGGAATCCCCTTCGCAGAGGTGGCCTTCTTGCTCTTCCGTCTTGCCTTGGGTTTCCCCTTCGGCTTGGTTACCTGATTCGCAGTCAGACCCGGTGCGACCTGTGATTGAGTGACTGCAGCAGCAGTCAGGGGTAGACCATCAGAGATCAACCTCAACTCTACTAGATTATTATCTAACAAAATGTTAGCAGGTACATTGTCCTGAACCAGGGCGGCAAGCTTTGCTGTCTTGTCCGCAATCGTGATGTTGACTAGGGCAACAGGCGATAATTTGGGAGGCCCACCAGCTAACCTGGTAGTTCTCAGAGGAGCACCTACATTGTCCTCTGGCATGAGCAGGGTCCTGTCCACCACTCTCAAACCAGTAGAAGGCTGGCTATTCAGGAGGACACTTCTCAAAAATCTGCGGGTGTTTTGTGGGATTGTAGCCAGTACTTCTGTGTACTGGTCCCAGGCCCCAAGGGACACTAGGGAAATCTCTGCAGGAGCACCGAATGTGATTCCTGTAGAGGAGGGGAAGACAGTGGCCTCCACCTCAGGCATGAAGTAAGGGTAGGTCAGGATGACAGCCTGGACTCCAAGTGCCTTACCTTTACACTTGGGGTCACCCTTCTTGTGGTCCAGAGCCCCACCATCCCAACAAGTGCCAGGAATGCGAGGTACGGTACTGGATCCACTGGGAGCCTGCTTTGCAGCAGGAGGACCACTATTACTCCCACCCACATAGGATTTATCCTCCACTAGATTGTTGGGTCTTCGGAGAGGAAGGTTTAGATTTACTCAACTGTGAATGCTCTTGGGACTCCTCTGACTTCTGAGAGGCCCCCCTTTTCTTTGACCTTCCGACTAAGTTCCTTAGGGGAGACCCACTTGTCAGCCAGCCTGGCCAGCTTAAAGTGATCCAAAATGTTCTGTTCAGCAACATACTAACGCAGCCCTGGTGAACAGGCCTCAGAAAAATGCTCAAAAAACAAAAAGGTGGGACAATTGAACAAAAGTTTTCACCTTGTATCCATCAATCCACCCCATCATATTCATATGTGCAGCACTCACGCAGTCAACCCAAGACACATTCTCTCTTTTCTTGTATTCCCTGAACCTTTTAAGGTATTGGGTTGGTGTCTTGCCAAACAAAGCAGATTTCATAAACTCATACTGACCTCTTCCTTCCACACTCAGTTTTAGAATACAGTGATAACCAGTCTGAGGCACTCTACTTAACAAACACTTAGCCCAATATCTTTTATCAACATCATGGATTCCGCAAGCCATTTCAAACACTTCGATCATTTTTATATTCAAAGGCCAATTTCATCCACAATAATTCAAGTTCCAAGGAATCCCCTGAAGAAACAGTGCTGGGTTTTGGAATAGAGGCAGTAGGAGTGATGGCATTCCTAGAAACAGATTCAATAACAAACCCAGGGGTAGGGTCTTCAATGGTTGCATCCCCCTCCTTGATCAAGAGCTTCACAATCAGTCTGGTATTCCACCAGGGCAGCTATCAGCTCAGCCCTAGACTTATCTTCAAAGTCTAACTCCCTGGCTTCACAAGTACTCTGGAGAGCCTCTACGCTCATCCTAGTCAATTTACCATTTGCAATAGATTCCATTGCTTGTAATGTAGTTATCTTAGTACACATTTAAACCTTAAATGAACAAGGTGTGGATATTTTGTAAGTGGAAAGGTTACACCCTGATTCTTAAAACCATAAGCATCCCACCGCTTCCACCAGTGTAAAGACTGGAGGGGGTTATCTGTACCCCTGCCCTCTATATGGCAGAGTAGAAGCACAGAGCAACGCAGCCAAGATTCTCTATTGTTGGTAGCAATGGACAAGCAATCAAGGCTTAGCTCTCACGAGTTAATGCAGGCTGGTTCTTAAGTACAGTGTAGTCCCCAAACCCCCACAAAGGAATGTCCACACACTGTTAGTGATAACACAGTTCTTTATATAAATAAGGTTCAGAATATATACATACACAATAACACACTTTGTGTTCAGGCAATACTAATTTGGTACATATATACAATATCTATGTGGTACCACAGTTCACTCTTGACTCCTTTAAAATGCACCAACTGATGACAGTTGCAATGACATACAAGTCTAAATAGCAATGTGAACCAACAACAGACATAGGAGGGAAACAAGTGGTTAAATAATTTGCAGAATACTGGGTCCCTAGTGTAGTTGACTTAGTGCACTCCTATTTTTAATTCAAAATATTAAATGATTAATAAAAAGGTAGAGGGGTGCCGGGGAGAAACCCAACCCTGACACTAGGTTGTACTAATGAATATAAAACAACAGATGTCCACAATCCTGTGGAACTCTCCTGTCCCCTGCACACCCGAATTGTATTGTATATACAATCAATTTGTAATTTGTTTAGTCAATAGTAAAGCAAATTGGAATTAAATAATATCATTCATACTACAATTTTTTGTAAAATAGATCAAATGTTTTTACTTCAACAAATATTAATTGATCAATTGTTTTTTACTTGATACCTAATTATTCATTTGATTTATTTCAAACAAAACCTTTTTAAAAAAACATTTATATGATCAAAATCGAGTAGACAATTTCAAGCATTGAATATGATACGATCCTGCCTTTGTTTAGATTGTACAGGTTAATATCCTGTGATATGTTCAATCCTTGTTTTGTTTCTCTACGCGTTTCGGGGTGTATTCTTCCCCTTCTTCAGGAGTTGTCTACTCTCTTCTTTCTTTCAGAATTTCAATCTATAGTAGATAATCATGATTTCAGTTATTCATGTATTGATTACCATCATTTATCTTACAATCTTTCTTGTTTTCTGTCATGATCCTGAATCTCATATTCACCTGTATTCATTCCTCTCGGGGGAATCCTTTTCAAGAATTTCTTCTAACGAATTGGCATTTCAGTGGGCTTAAAAAATGTTTCCTACAAAATCAAAATATAGATGTAGGACCACTCCTCTACCTTCTATAGAAATTGCAGATGATTAAAATGAATGTCTAAAATCAATAGATTGGTAAATATAGAGAGAGATAAATTTACCTGATGGTATATGTGGAAACCCCAAAGGTTTCCAATGAGAAAAATACTTTCCTGTTCAACTTCTTTGTCTACTTCCTAGATTGTGCATTCAGGGTTGGAAAACCTGGTGAATGGTGTTCTCTATTCAAGAGACTTGGTATTGGCTATGTCTCTCCGATGTGTCCTATGATGTAAATAAGGAAGAAAGCTATATGTCACAAAAATTATTATTATTACGGCTACTAAATAGGTTGAACATTATTCATGGTAAGTCATTATCCTTAGGGTTGGCAAAGTTCTTACCTTCTCAGGTCTTTTAATATGCAACTTTTAAATGATTGTTCACTGGTTTTAAACCTTGCTAATAAATGTCCCTCTCAGGTGGGGGGGCGTGGCCTGGAGCTCATGGTGTAAGAGGCAGAGACGCCGAGCTCCGGCCAAGGCGCCGTAGTCTGATCCTTTTTCGATGGTCGAAAGAACATCATCAACTGAAAAATATAGCTACGGGGTGTCGGAAGCGGCGCCTGTCACGGTGCTGCAAATTAGCAAAGGAATCGGACCCGCTGAGGACGAGCAATCCCACTTGAACTGATCCCCCCCCGGGACGCATCCAAGATGGCGGCCGTTCCCTAATATCGGTGCCGTCCAAGCTTGAATCGCCTGCCGCCTCCACCTCAAGAGGCGGACACCAGCAATAGGCCCAGGGGAGCCGCCGAAACCAGAGGGTAGTCCACCCTGCCGTTGGAGTAGGAAAAGACTCACGCCGGCAAACGACTTCAAGGAGCTCTGCCGGTGAACGAGGAGGCACTAAGTACCCTACCGGGAGGACGAAAGACCGACTCCTGCATCAGATATCAGCAGGAACACACACCCGCGACTCCACTCCAGAGCTGCGGAAGACCGCAAGCGAGAGCCCCACCTGAGACGAGGTGCGCCGCGGAGAGGAAGGACGCACCCTTCAGAACTGTGGGGAAGCTGATCCTGCGGCACAAACTAGCCCCGATAGGCGAATGGAGGCATCCCCTCCTACACAGTCTGCGAGCCATCCGGCCCTGGTGAGGAGACCACAAGCACACCCAAGGTCAGAAGGGCTGCGGGGCGGGCACACGGACGGCAGAGGCGCTGGGACAACCATACCAGTTAAAGCCTAGGCACGCACCATCTGTGCTGTAGAGACCCCCTCCAGAATTAACCAGAAAACATAGACATTAGGCCCTGAGCGGCCACAGGCGAGCACCAGGTCCTCACAAAGGGAGCTCCACGCAGCACACTGAGGCGCTGGGTGAGACACTAACACCCAAAACACCGAACCACCGGACCGGAGGGCAGTAAGGTTGGCCCCTATACAAGCAAAGGCCTCCACCAAATTAGGCCAGAGACATACGCCAAGACCTGAAATCCTGAGCATAGGATAGTACTGAAAACCAGAGCACACTGCTTCCGAACCAAACTGTGCATCAAACCGCTGAAAGCCCACCATGTCCTCCAGAAGTAAGGGGAAGTCATCCACCATGGACACATATGTCACTACCAAGACACAGGCCCCAACTCAATCCCCCTCCTCAACTCCCGAACTTTCGCAGTTACAAGATGGGGAATCTAAAGACAGCCAAGTGCTGGATGCTATAGCAGCATTATGAACATTTATAGACACAAAAATCGATGAAGTCAAGGCTGACATGCAACTTATGCGCCAGGATGCCCGGAACCTAACGTAGAGAGTGACTAACGCTCAGACAACTCTACAAGAAACAGCAGAAGACATCACAGACCTGAAGGCTAGAGTGGCAGACCTAGAGAAGAAAGTGGCCACACTTGAGGCACGATCCGAGGAGGCAGAATGGCGTGCCAGACGGGGCAATGTCAGAATACTAGGGGTGCCAGAAGGAACCGAAGGCTCGAACCCAACTGCCTACATAGAGGCCCTGCTACAACAGGAGATAGGCGCAGAGAAACTAACACAAGGCTTCGCAGTGGAAAGGGCACATAGGTCCCTCCAGAAGAAACCGCCACCAGGCTCACACCCTCGCCCCATAATCGCCAAGATACTTAATTTTCAGGACAGAGAAGCCATTCTGAAATATTCCAGGGAGGGAGTAATCGTAGAACGTGACAACTCCAAAATTGCCATTTACCCTGATTACACTCCAAATGTTCAAAGGGCAAGAAACTCATTTGTGCCAATTAAAGCAAGGCTCCGACAACTAAATTTGAAGTATATGCTACTTTACCCATCGAGATTGAAAGTCATTTTCAAAGGTTGTGCAATATTCCTAGAGACTCCGGCAGCCGCCACTATGTGGATGGAACATAATAACCTGGCAGACGGCAAAGATACTCCTCCCCAAGAAGGCTGAGGTGAAAACACAAAGCAACATAGGAGATGAGCATCCACCCTCTAACCCACACTCCCATTGCAAACAAATTGCAACCACAAACCACGAACGCCATTTTCAAAACAAGATTGCTAAATGGATACGCCCCTCGCTCGGCCTCCCACCAAGCAGACAGCACAACCCCCACGAAGAGACCAGTACAGGCCAGTTGCCTGTACGACCCCGCTCGTACCCGATACCTGAGATGGGTCCAGACGGCGCGAGAGCCCATGAGCACCGCAAGAAAAATGCAGTCGATGGGCGCACCAGTTCCAGTTATGTTAACTGTTTTGTTTGTTACACAGTCTTTGAACCACAAAAATCAGAGAGGCGCATGGTAGGACAACCTCAAGACCCAAAACCAAAAAGACTTGGGAACCTAAATGAGAGACCCTCCAGCTGGAGGCGGAGACCATCCCGAAACACCGACGGGGACCAAAATAATAAACCCATTGCACCTACAAAATGGCAAGACAACTTAAGGTGATGACATGGAATGTGAGGGGGATGGGCTCGTATCTACGTAGGAATTGGATTCAATCCTATCTCTGCAGAAAGAAAGTCTCGATTGCAATGCTCCAAGAGACCCACCTCATGGAAGAAACCACGTCCAAACTATCCGATCGATTGGGTGGACTTGGAAGAGGGGCGCCTTACTCCAAATACGCACAACGAGTCTTTACATGGGTGAACCCCAATGTGCCATTCCAACTATTGGGATTAGAGGCCGACAATGAAGGCAGGTACCTAATAATGTGGGGAACAATTGAACACACTAAAATATGCTTGGTGAACTCCTACTTTCCACAGCATGGAATACCCACCCATCTCAACACACTATATGCTAAAATAGCACACCACCGAGAAGGAACTTTCATATGAGGAGGCAACTTCAATTGTGTCAGAAACGGAACCACAGACAGATCTGAGCCCCCACAACAACCAAAAAACACCGCCACACAAGCGCTGAACACCACAATTGAGCACTTGAACTTGATAGACATCTGGAGAGAGCACCACCCCACGGAGAGAAGTTACTCCTATTACTCATCCCTGCATAAGATACACACGAGGATAGACTACCTGTTCATCGACAGAGAACAACTTCTGCTAGCAGAGTCCACAGCATACCTAGGCAGATCGATCTCTGATCACTCACCCCTACTCATACAGTGGAAACTCAAGGGGCCTAAGCCGCCGATCCCGATGTGGAGAATGCCCACCACAGCACTCACCGACTACGAGTTCAGAGAGGATCTCGGTACCAAGCTGGAGGAATACATAGATACCAACAAAGGCACTGTGGCAAGCTGGGGCACACTATGGGAAGCTATGAAAGTGGTGACACGAGGAGAAGCTATAGCAGGAGTGGGAGGCTACCAGAAGCAACTGAAAAGAGAACTAGAGGAAAAGGAAGTGGAAATAACACCTGGAAGCCAACACCAACGCCACAGTAGAGGCGGAGGTGAAGCTAAAGGAAATCAGAGAAGAATGCCAATTGGCCTGGGAAAGACGAGCCAAGTTTGACTTTGCAACATACACCGCCAGGGCACACAAAGAAGCTGACAAGCCAGGTAGACTGCTGGCCTGGCTGTGTAAGCGGGAACACCCAAGACACCTCCCAACCAAAATCACAGACGAAAGTGGAATAACGTACAGGACGCAACAAGAGATCAATAACACATTAGCAGAATTCTACTCCAAATTATACGCCCACAACAAACAGGTACCTAGGGAGGAAATCAAGGCCACCCTAGAAGAAATAGGGCTTCCGAAACTGACCGCCGAACAAAGGGAGGCACTAGATGAAGGGATAACTTCGGAAGACGTGACGGAAGCAATCAGATCATTTGCCACGTGTAAAGCCCCCGGCAGCGACGGCCTGCCACCTGAATTCTATAAAGCCTATGAAGCAACCCTAACCCCAATATTGCACAAGGTTTTCCTGGAGGCACACAAGACTGGGATCCTGCCCAACACCATGAAGGAAATGATCATAATCCCTATGCTTAAACCAAACAAACCAGCCAGCGATTGTGATTCCTATCGCCCATTAGCGATGTTGAATTATGATAGTAAGATCCTAACTACTATCCTGGCCAAAAGGCTTGCGAGGGTGGTGGGAACCCTAATCCATGTAGACCAGAATGGTTTAGTTCCAGGACGCAGCACCCCAGCCAATCTGAGGAGGCTTCAACACATCATGGCGGAATCCCTCACAAGAAATGAAGACCTGGCAGTGCTCTCGCTAGATGCCATCAAGGCCTTCGATTCCATATTTTGGGAGTGGCTGGTCGAAGTCCTGCGAGAATTTGGTTTCGGAGAAGGCTTCGTGAGATGGGTCAAGGTACTATACAACGCGCCTGTAGCCAGAGTGAAAACTGGTGGCACGGTGTCAAAACCCTGGGCGATACAGAGAGGAACCAGGCAAGGATGCCCGCTATCATCGATGTTATACATATTAGGTCTCGAGCCGATAGCTATTTACTTTAGAAAGCAGTACTTTGATGCAGGTATAAAACTGGGCAACGAGCACTCTATAATATCATTGTACGCTGATGACGTACTTCTATACCTGAAAGACCCACAAATCAACGCACAGGTTGCATTAGACATTCTCGACAACTATGCACGCTACTAGGGGATCCGATTCAGCAAGCAGAAATCCTGTGCATTTCCACTGGCCAGACTCAGGGACTTGGAGGAAACTGACCTACCTGAGATAAAGTGGCAGCCCGAAATGTTCTGATACTTAGGGGTCAATATAAAGCACACTCCAGAGCTTACGCATGAATGTAACACAGAAGTTGTAATGAGAGGGCTGCGTAAATCCATGAAATTTTGGTCAAAGCTCCCACCCTCGATGATGGGCAGAGCATCTATTGTCAAAATGATAGTCCTCCCATGACTCCTGTACTACTTTGTAAACATCTGCCACTACATTAGACCGCCCTTCTTCAGGAAATTAAGGACTTTCTATGGGGACCATCCAGGCACAAACTTCCCATAGCAATCCTTACACTACCATGCAAAGAAGGAGGGATTCAACTCCCCGATCTCCAGATGTACTACTTGGCTGCGCAGCACAGCCACGTGACGAGATTGCTCCCAGACGAACCAACCGCCGAGATTGAATTACTGCGACAAACACCTTCCTCGCTGTTCCCTAAGGAGGTACTATGGAACCCAAGGATCCAAACGCAAGATGCCCCTATGATCGCAAAACTAGGCAGGCAGATATGGTCCAAAACCTATTCTACGATGCACTTGAAACACCCCTATTCGCCCAACATCCCCATACTGGCAGACGCGTGCAAAACTCAGACAGACCTCCCAGTGATGAGAAGCTGGGAAAGTGTCGGGATCTACACATGGGGAGACATGTTTCAGATGGCAAATTCAGGGACTTTGAATCGCTACAAGCACTGGAAGGACTCCCGAGTGGCCAGTTCTTGTGGTACCAACGAGTCAAACATATTGCCAAGAAGAAATGGAACGAATGGCCTGAGGAGCCCACCCCAGACCCTCTCCTACAGGAGGTGCACGACTTCACAGATGGCTGGAAACCGGTGGCCCGGCTGCACAGCCGACTGACGGACAAACCCAAACCCAGAAGCCAGCACTGAAGGAAAAATGGGAAACGGACTTGGAAATTAAGCTGACCGAGGAAGAGTGGTAGAGAGCATTACTTACCCCAAAGAAGTGTCCAGGAACACTAGATTTAGGCAAATACAACTAAGCGTCCTACATAGGACCTACATGACCCCACAGAGAGTGGCCAGCTTTAACAAACAGGCCTCCTCAAAGTGCCCTTGGTGTGCTAATGACCACGCGGATATGATCCGCATGCTCTGGACCTGTAGCAGGGCGACTACATTTTGGGCCAAGGTAAAACAAACCTGCAGAGAATCCGGGATAACCAGATACAACTGGGTCCCGAAAGAGTGCCTACTAGACACACATCCCAGAATAAGCAAGTATAAACACATTGTCAAACTGATGGACATATCCTGCATCCTGGCAAAGAGAACTATCGCAATGGCATGGAAATCACCAGGGGGCCCGAGACACGAACACTGGATCAGAGAGTTGGAGTGATGGACAGAAGCTGAAACCAAGGCCTGGCAGGAGGGGGCCACTGTAGGAGAAGAAGGCACAAATGACACACTCGAATCATGGAAAACCCTCCTGAGGGATATACACTTCGCTGCTGACCACAAGCCTCCATGATTCGCACACCCCTCCCAATAAATTCGAAGAAATACTCAATCAAACCATCAGTGCTAAACCCCACAGGACCTCCCAATACCCGAACTGCTAGTCCTCTACACCCTCCGCCCATAATGAAGAACAGATATAACACGCTATAGCCTGAAGACAGTTCTGGTTAATTGTTTATTTCGTTATTTGTTAATTGTTGTTATTTACAAAAAAGGAAAAGACATTTTGCTATGCCTAAAGCAAATTACATGATAAGACCTAATTGTATGCCTATAAGCAAATGACAATAAAATACTTTACAAAAAAAAAATAATACATGTCCCTCTCGGGTGAATCCTGCAGATTAGAGCAAAAAACTGCGTGTCACCCACTGATGGATCGTTGTTAATTCTAATTATATATTGTGTATCTACAGGTGGTGTTCTGTTCACTGAATGACCATCTGGTCACAGACAAGCAATGTCCATTATTATCTAGGCCTTTTACTTGTTTATTTCCTACCTTTTACATGTATTGAGCTCGCATGTAGTCATGTTCCAGATGCTCCATTGTCGCGATGAAAACGCGAATCGGCAAGATGGCCATCGTTTGTTTACAAACACAGTGACATCATTACGCAACTGCACGATGATATCATTGTAATATTATTAGAGTCGCGTCATCAAAAATAGCGGCGTCATGCTGAAAGTATGCTTATCCAAGTTGTTAATCTTCCTATGTGCATTCATTGCTTCCCGGATGTCATAAAATACTGTCTCCCATATCAAACAGATGAGTGATCAGTATAATTTCCAATTCATTTTGATTCCATGTTTCTACTTCTGTCACATAAGTAACTTTTCTATGTGTAGTCAAATTTAAGCAAGAGACATGTATGTATATTCTTCTCGTGATAAGTGCTATCTCATCTTTGGGTATCATCATATCTCAAACCTTATTGTTCTGTATCGGTGATCTAATCTCTTAATGGTTATAATGTACGTGTACACTATGGGTTATTGGTGTATATGAAATGGAGGTCATGCTCACAATCTTACAGATACTGAATGTTACATTGATTACATGTATCCAAAACTTTCAAAAATAGCATTGAGTTATTTAAACAAGTAAACATTACAGAAAATAGAATATATATATATATATATATATATCCAATTATGTTCCTCATGTGTAGCAAACGTTTCAACGATATAACAAGTTTATAAGGTTAGGCTCTCAAGCTGTGATCTTTATCACTGTCAGGAATGTTTTTATACCCTATAAATGTTTATAAAGTGGACATCCTGCTCACACTCTGATGTCATAATGTCACTAAGCAGTACATTGTTTATATTGATCCAGAACTGTCAAAGCAACACCAAGTTATTAGAAAAAACTGCTAATTACAAATTGATTGTCTATACAATACAATGGGGGCGTGCAGGGGACGGGAGAGTTCCACAGGATTGTGGACATCTGTTGTTATATATATATATATATATATATATAAAAAATACTGGGTCCCTACCCAAGACACAGTTCTTTGTGAGGATCCCCCCCACCTGGGCAACCTGTAAGTAAAGTGTATCACCAGGCCCAGTTCATATATTGTTTAAGATAGTATTGGTTCCTTCTAAAAAGGTTCTACTACCCCAATGTACCTGGTTTAGCAGAGTTCTTCGATGGGTCACCGACGGATCCTTCTTGAGTGAGCTCCCTTTAAGGCAGGAGCCATGGATCGTCGGGATTCCTCGAGCAAAAGGTGAACAATGTCATCGAGGCAGCAGATTCGGTCCTTGCGGTGCTCGTCGACGATCGGTCGTGGACGTCCTATGAAGATGAGGCGTGTGGTGCACCTCGATGACAAGAGTTAGTTGCTGCAAAGAGTCAATGAAGAACATAGGTCCAGGTAAGGGCCAGCAAGGCCCAGTAAAGGTGTTGGGTCGTCGGCGTTGACCATCGGGACTCGACCATGCTGGCTTTTGTATTTTCATCACGGTTTCTGTGGACTTCGGGTGGCGGGAAACCCAACGGCGGATTCTCTTCATTTCATCAGCGACCTTGACTTTCTTGGGCGGGACAAAGCGGTCGACAATGATGAGCAAGGAAGTCCTTAGGCAATGGAGCATTGCGGCTCTGGTCGACGAGGTTACAGTGGTCCTCCGAACCTCGGTCGACAGTGATGGTCGTCAAAGGCCTCGATGTCCTGGCGCTTTTATTTCCGGATTCGTCGGCGGTCCCGGTCTCCGGTCGGCAGCCTTTCGAGAACTGGCTTCCAAGGAGCTTTGGTGAAGGTTTGCTGGTGCACAATGTTCCGTCATAGCTCAGGAAGAGGTCTCCTAGCCAGGTCTTCTCTTAGATCCGTTCTTGGAGACACAACAGCTTTTGGATTGCATCGAAGGAAAGCAGCAGCAGAGCCACCTTCTTCCAGCTTGGGTATGCATCAAGTTTCGACTTCAGCTTCTGAACAATTCCAGTAAGTGAGAGGTCCCCAGATATACTGTTCTGTCTCCCATTCACACTGCTGAGCCAGGCTCAGGCAGCCAATCATTCAGAAGGGCATTCCGCAGGCAGGCAGCCAATCAGGCTCACTGTCATGATCTCTGCTTCCAAAAGATCAGGACTTGCCTGACTCCCTTGGAAGCAGACCCATAACCCCGGTTCCGAGTGCCAGCCAGTCCCAATTGGGACCTTTTGGACCCTGTCCTGGCGCCAGTGGCACCAGGCTCATAAAGATGCCCAGTCCCAGCGCTGGAAGCGCCGGGCTCATAATGCTTGGGTGGACTTACCTGCAGCAGACCATGCTGCTTACTTACCTGCCAGTTGAACCCCTCATCCTCTTCTCTTTGGGACTACTTTTCCTGTTGGGTGGGGCAGGAGCCACTCCCTAGGTTCAGAACACTGGAACTCTTCTGGAAAGCAGGAACTCTTTTCTTACCTAGGCGTGGCTGTGGAAGGAGACACCTAAGCACTACAGGAGGCTATTTAAACCACACCCGATGGATGAATCTTGCTTTGCGTTATTCTGCATTCTCTGCAGCAGAACGCTCATCGTGTCTTCTGCTTCTGATCCTGGGCCTAAGGGAACAAAGGCTTACCATCCTGGAATCCAGTCTTCAGCAGCACCTGTAAAGACAAAGAAAGAACAGGTTAGCACTACGGTCTTCAGTGGCAGCGCATCTCTTACCTGGTCCATCGGCTGTCACCAACGCCTCGCGCTGCATTCCGGCATCTGAGAGACAAAGGCTTACCTACTCTTCGCATGCTCGAGGTCTTCGCACTGCATTCCGGCATCTGAAAGACAAAAGCTTACCAGCTCTTCGCACGCTCCGGAGGCCTTCGGCGCTGCATCCCGCATCTGAAAGACAAAAGAAGGTGCGTTTAAAGACATTGGGCAACTTTATTACTCACGTGCCATTACTCCTTCCCACGCCGAATCCAGTGGGTATTCCAGCACCCTTCAGCTTCTCTAAAGCTCCGAACTTGTACCTGCAAGATAAAAGGGACAGTTAGTGCGCATCGTGAAGCAGGCTACAAGCGCTTACTTACGTGCTTCCAGGCGCTTCTATTCCTCACGCGGGTTCGATCCTCAACTCTCATCAGCCCGCCATCGCCGGAACCCTGCAAAACAAGAGATATCATTACAAAAGACTTTTAAGACATTTGAAGTGCCCAGAACTTACCGTTCGTGCAGTTAACGACGGACAGCAGTCCTCTGAGATCAAGAGGCCTGCACCCTTATCCAGTGAAGAAACTGGTTACGGCACCCTGCCCCGAGGCAGATGGAGAGCTCGGCGTTCACTTACCTAAGGTGAGGGTGTTAACCTTTGGGGTTCTACAGGAGAAGAGAAAGGGAAGAGGAGAGAGGCACCCAATAACCCCAGTTCATTAATCCCATATTTTCTATCTGCAGACATCTTACTCTTCGAGTCAGACATACAGTGCACAGAGGTCCAGCCCAAAGAGCCAACCGTGTGTTACACATCACCTTTGAAGATACGGCATTCACCCAGTCAAGACCGGCGCCTCTGCGGGAATCAGGTGAGCGTTACACTCACAGTGCATTCAGGCCATTATTCTCCATCCAGACACTCACAACAAGGAATGTGGATTGGGGCAGGCACCCAACCTTTGGGCACACCACACTGCATTCATCCAAGTTTTGGGCAGGGCTGTCTCAGTCATTGGGGGTCATTCCGAGTTGGGCGGTAAGGGGTTACCGGCACCGTTAAGGATGCAGGTGCCAGTAACCCCTTACCACCCTATTCCGAGGTCCCTTAAAGGGTCCCACCAGGAACGGCTGGTCTGACCAGCCATTCTTAGTGGGACCCGTTAAGGGACCTTGGAGCTAATAACGAGCCCGCAATTTGCAGGCCCGTTATTAGCTCCTTCCCCATTCCCATTTGAGCCCTATGGGGGCTCAAATGGGAATGGGGAATGGTTTTCTGAATGGGGATTTACCGGGTCCTCCAAGGTTGGAATGACCCGGTAAGTCCCCATTCAGAGACACCGGACCCGGACCCGGGTTTGGAGGCAGCCATGGTGCTAATAGCACCATGGCTACCTCCAAACTCGGAATGACCCCCATTGTGTCACACACCAGAAACCAGACACCCATAACATGAAATGTATATTGGTCACACACTCCATTCACCCAGGTCCCACCCCAAGGGCGTACCCACAACATACAGTCATTGGGAAGGCTCCAGCCAGTCTGGCCTGGACTGCCCCACAATACCATATATGGAACTTCCACCCAACAGCCAGTCAGGGGAAGGGACAGAGTCGGGGCTTCCCAGGACTTTGGGAAAACAAGGTAACTGTGGCGAAGGGTGCAACCCAATCTCTTTCTCCCCTGTAAGCACACTCTCCTCACCTGAGCTGTCTGAGTTGTCGGTCTCTTGTAGGCGTCGTCGTGCAAGGTAGTCTCTCCCCTTCTTTAGATGGATATGCTTGTCACAGAGGGAAGCCACATTGACTGCTGTTTAAACAGCTGCCCCGTGACTCCCTTTCTGGAACCAAGCCAGAATTCAGGGAAAACCCCAAAAGGGAAAAAACCCTGTGGTGTAGCGTCGACCCTTCCATTCCAGATGACAGGACAATCGCTGATAGGAGCAATGGCGAGAGGCAAGCAGCAGAGTTCGTAGTTTAGAATGTCCAAGAAGTCGAAGCCAAGGAGTAGCATTGTTAGGGAAGTCGGAAGCTCCTTGTGGCAGTTCGAAGATATGGCACTGGATCCAGGAAGAGGGAGAAGGTAAGCAGCAAGCACAGCTAAGAGGAGCCCAGCAGAAAGAGAGTATGGGAAAATCCCAGAGAGAGAGAGAGATGCTGCCGAAAACACCCTACACCCATCTATTTTCTATCATAATCTAACTCTGCCTGCCTTTGTGCTCAGAGTTTCAATAAGATCTAATTATCAATTAAATTCTTAACAACACTTCTACTTCTAAAGATTTCCTGTGGTAAAAATGGTGGTAAGCAGGCAACCAGGTAATTTGTCAGTGTGATGTCAGTATATGTACTGCATTCAAGTTTACTGAAGTAAAACATTGAACTTTCAAGTATTTTTTTAATAAAAACTATTCAGAATAAATACTATAAAATAGCACATGTCAAAAACTACACTAAACATCAAAACAATGGCAGCCAGGAAGTATTAAACATACTCCAACATTCCATTCCTTTTCTGCCATACTGTATGGGTGTCCCCACAGGGGGATGGGACCAGAACAGGGGCGTAGGAGGCACACACAATCTGGGGGTGGGCAGCAGGGGACACCTTTGGGACTTTGCTAAAGACACAACATAACCCAATTCAAACCACCAGAGGGTTGAGTACCAGTGCTTAAAGCACGTAAAATATGTGTTCTTTGGTCTTAAAAAAAGAAAAAGAAATAATGACAGTTTTAAAAACACAGTCACACTTCCAATAAGTTGCAGCTTTCTCACCAACAGCACAAAAGCTCATTATAAACACATTTTCAGCAAAACAGTGTTAGAAATAAAATATTTGTGGACTACTAAAACTAACTTTCAAGCATTTGCGATGTTACAGCAGGGATTTTAACTAAGCAAGCTCTCAGTGTAACTGTTGTAAGGGGGCTTTGATATTTCTTTTTTTGTGCATTTTTACATCCTTTAGATTCCCAAGCAAATTATGTTGCTATTGCTTGTATTTCTACCAGATGCATAAAATCTTTATGTATTGCAGAACAATGTAATTCAGTTTTTTTATGAGATGTACTTGAACACAGTCAGGTTTTCAGTCGTCGCAAAACACCATCGTTTCTCTCAGCCTTAGAGAAAGAAACTGGAACAGTTAGGCTTCACCTATGCAAAGAAAGCTCTTTGTCTGGGAAGATTCCTTAGAAAAATATGTACCCGTTTTGGGACTGAAAAATACTTGTGGATGCTTGATAAGATGGTGAATTGTGCAGAGAGGAGGGCATATTTGATTTCTGTGTATTTAACTATCATTTCAGTGCTTCTCCCTGGTTAGTGAAAGAGTGGCATGGAAGAGTTCAGAAGGGGAAATGGGGGAGAGTGAAAGAAGGGAGTAATGGACAAGTGGATAGTTGCTGAGAGTCGTGGAAAGAAGATGATCAGGGAGGAGGAGCATTTAAGAGGGAGAGAGCAGTATAGATAATGTCCAAAAAAAGGTTGATAGTTGAAATTACTCATTTGGCTATTACCATGCCTACTGCAACATTTTAGACTCCACTTAGAGCAAGCACTGGCAAAGCAAATAGTGTTAGCCTGACGTATAAGCATTTTCTATGCATTGGTGTTAATCTCCAGGTACCAATAAAAATTACCAGCTATTCCATCATAGGCCCCTTAAAGTACTACCGTTTGTCAGGTATGGGCATGATGTGCTCTGGTACTCACACCATGCACCATATATTTCTACCCTGAACCAAGTAATGCAATCAAAAGCCCAAGTACTTACAATTGCAATGTTTTCAGATCAGAATCCAAGGTACTTCTACCATCACCAGGTATTGGCATCAGTCATAAGGTTCAGGCACAATTACCATCCAATGCATAGGTACTCAATTGATTATCAAGGCTATGCAAAATTAGCATAGTATAGCCAGTGTCCACGATGCCCAGTTAGAAGGCAGTGCCAGATTCCATTATGTCCATTTAGCAAAGAGGTTAATAGCTACATTATGCCCATTTAGCATAGCAGTGCAATATTCTGTTTTACTCAATTATGATGTTAATGCAAGGTTACATTATATCTACTTAGCACAAAAAGGCTAGATACCAATATGCCAATTTATCATATGCAATGGCAGAAAAAAATATGCCAAACTAGCACAGTGATGCCACAATAAATTGGTACGAGGTCATTTCATCGCCGGATGTTTTTTCGCTGAGTTTTTTATCGCATTTTTGGGGGGGTTAAAACATTATATAAATTGGGTGTGGGTGTACGGGGATATAAAAAAAATTAAAGGGGATGGGGGTAACCCCCTAAAAAATTCTATGAGTTTTTTCGAAAATAAATCCGCGGTAACAAACTCCACGAAAAAACATCCTGCGATGAAGTGACATGGAACCCATTAAATTATGTGTAGTTTTCACAGTAGAGCAAGATATCATTATGAGCACTAGCACTGTAAGCCCAGAGTTCAGTATGCATGTATAGCACTGCACTTCTGCATATTCTGTAGGGGCTGTATGTTTGTGGTGCAGTTGGATGTATGTGTGTGGTGCTGGGGACAGCTGGAGTGTGCAGTGCAGTGCTCAGGTACTGTATGCACAGTAGGGTGAAGTATGTGCATTGCTATGCTGGGGCAGTGGGAAGTGTTGTGTTGGAATGCTGTGTGTGTGCACAGTGTGGTGATGTATATGTGCAAGGTTGGGTGGTGTGGGCATACAGTGCAGTGTGGTGGTGTGTATGCACAGTGCTGCGTTGCATTTATACTCAGGGCTGTGTGGTGTGGTTGGGCAGTAGGGTGTATACTACGTGATGGCCAGTGCTGCCTATGTAATTCTGGCATGTTTATTGCCAAAGCGTACTTGGGCACATGCTGTGCCTGCTTCATACTTGGCAATTAAAGGAGATTCTTAATGTTGACCACATCTCAGAATGTATGTCCTTTCAATGTACCTAATTAATCAAAAAGAAATGCATTCAAATTTTATTTTAAACACTTTTTAAAGATGTTCTGCTTTGCTAACTAGAGCCAAAATGAAAATCAAGCATTGGCAAATGCCAACAGTTTGGTTATTTGTGTAGGCATTGTAAAGGCACTTGCCAGGCACTGCTGTAGTGTTATTAACTGGCCATTGATGACAGCAGGTGCAAAATTGTGATAATACCTGGGCATCTAATAGCAGTGCTTGACACATGCCAAATACGTATACAGAAGCCAAAATTGGTGGCTTTGCCAATGCTTGTTTTTCATAGGACTTCAATGAAGGACATCCATAGTGCTTACAAATCAAGTGGCTGAAGGCAGACTTGATGAAGACATTTTTATTGCATTAGTTGCACGTTTAAAGCTCCAATTAAATAATTAACTCTCAGAATACTGCTTTGAATGCACATTGACAGGCTATTTGAGTGCAAGGTTTTGATGGTAAGGCTTGATTAAAGCAAGCTCAAAGAGTTACCATCAGGAGTTGATTCGGGTGGGGAGGGGCAGGAACTCAGCGGAAATGGCCATAGAGATTAGCGTGGCCATGGGCAGTCAATGGGTGGGCAAATAACCAAACAGCACCTACAAACTTTGTGTCCCTCTGCATATGCCATTTCTCTCTAGATGTACTCTAATGTAATAGTTGTGGCTTATAGATGGCGCAAGGCCAGGGTGGATCATTAGAAAAGTTCAATGGGTCAGTGTGAGAGCAGATAGTGATAGACTGGACACTTTACTGTTTGCAGAACTGTCTTTTTATTAATTAAACTTCTTTTGGGATTCATATCAGTAACATTTAACAGATTTGGCGACCTTTGGGTTTCAGTTCATTTGGTCAACTTCCTAAATCTGGATAGTTCCAGGTTAGGTCTTGGTAGCAGAAACAAGAGTCCCTGTCTTGTCGGACTGGAGAATACTTGGCTCTATAGGCTGTGGCTGGATCAGTTGACTTGTCACCTTTCAATCTCCCCTGGTGACTTAAACAGTCTGGGCATCAGCATGGTATACATGGGCTTTACCATGTCTCTTTAAGGTCTTCTCTTCACGTAACTTGTCATTCAGTGTTCACTCTGTTTGTTAGTTCCTTTCTTATGAATCAACAGTCACACTTTACATCTCGCATGTAGAGGCTTGCCTATGGTATTTGTGCTTCCCCCCGTTTTAGAAATGCTAGGGTACGACATCAACTTCAACTGACCGGCCTTTTGATACGCCGAGGCGATATTGATGGCCTCGACCAAGGTGGGTCTATGGCTCGACCAAGGTGGGTCTATGGTGTTGTCTGACCAACCTTTGCATGGGCAAGGGTAAAGCGTCCACAAACTGTTCCAATATCACTTTCTCAGCCATCTCGTGGGTTGTTGCAGAGTTGGTTTGTAGCCAGTTTTCCTCTAACTCTTTTATTCGGTAGAAGAGTTGCCTGGGAGTTTCCTCTGACAGAAGTTTAGTGTCTCTAAATTTGATCCTGTAGGCTTCTTCGTCGTGACCCAACCTTTCCAGTACTGCCCGCTTCATATCCTGGTAACTGGTGTCTCCCGTTGGGTTAGCCACCTGATAGGCACTTTGCATCTCACCGGTCGTAAGTGGTGCGATGTAGTGGCACCACCTCTCGGCTGGCCACTGTGCATTCCTGGCGACCCTTTCAAAATTGACGAAGAAGTGGGCAGGATCTTCTCCGGTGGAAAACTTCTGAAGGACAGAGGTTGGTACTGGAGTGTGGTTCCTGATGTTTGTGACTTCTAATAGTTGAGTCTGTTGATGTTACAGAGCCTGTTGGAAGGCTTGTCTGTCAGCTTGGGCCTGCTGGCTTTGAAGTTGTAATGCCTGTTGGAGTAGCTGTTGGCCCTCACTTAGAGTTTTTATCAGTTCTTCCATCGTGTTCCGCTCTATCCCACCGCTGCCACCAAATGTGATAGAGCAGATAGTGGTAGACTGGACACTTTACTGTTTCCAGAACTGTCTTTTTATTAATTAACTTCTTTTGGGATTCATAACAGTAACATTTAACAGATTTGGCGACCTTTGGGTTTCAGTTCATTTGGTCAACTTCCTAAATCTAGATAGTTCCAGGTTAGGTCTTGGCAGCAGAAACAAGAGTCCCTGTCTTGTCGGACTGGAGAATACTTGGCTCTATAGGCTGTGGCTGGATCAGTTGACTTGTCACCTTTCAATCTCCCCTGGTGACTTAAACAGTCTGGGCATCAGCATGGTATACATGGGCTTTACCCTCTCTATTAAATAACTGTTTCTTTAAGGTCTTCTCTTCACGTAACTTGTCATTCAGTGTTCACTCTGTTTGTTAGTTCTTTTCTTATGAATCAACAGTCACACTTTACATTTCTCATGTAGAGGCCTGCCTGCGGTATTCCAGACATCCGTCACGTGAATCTCTCACCTTGCTATATTACTTGCGTCTTCTTTCAGCTCCTCCGCAAACCGCACACCCTTCCGACACTCCTCCGCCTTCACCGGCACTGCTCCTCGCTCACACGCTTTTCTTAGCGGCCTCCTTCGAAGCTCGCAGGGGCTCGTCTCCTCGCTGACAGGATGGCTCCACCCTCAGAAAGGTGGGGGCTCCGATCAGCGCGGCCCTTCGTAGCCGCTCTCTCCTAGCTGATCGGAGCGCACAAGGCAGACGTGACTCCAGCGAGAGCCACAGCCGATGTATCAGCTGCTCGGTTAACTTCTGCTGCCAACATTACTTCGGCCTTCAGCTTGCCCCTCCACCGACGTCACACAGACCTTCTCTCCACTCGAGTGGACAGCTGATTGCCCGGAAATGACCGTTGGCGAACCACAGCTTCGTGGTTTTCACGACACCTCTTCCTTATCTTACGGTTCTTCTCTTCAACTTTATAGAGTATTCTTCACGAGGCGTTCAACCGGAACGCACCTCGTCTTAACAGGGAACTGGATTAATTAAAAGGCCCACTCATAAACCGGCTCTTCTGGCAACAGGGCTTTTTCTTCCTCGCCTCTCTCCAACGCCTAGCAATTCAAAACAAAATCTCAGTGAGTCCAGTATTCAAGCAAAGCACCTTTACTCTTCTCTCACTCTTTCTCTCATTGGGGTGCTAGCTTGTCAGTCAAGAGGAAGACCCTCCCCTCAAGACCCCTTTATAACATCATTTCTGTAGCTCAGCAGCTCAGTCTTCGTGGAAGCACAGGGCTTGACAGTGTTACACTATTCAATTGACTCTGAGATGTCCTCATTTCCTCCGGCTCATCAGTCAGATTCTCAAAACCTTTTGTACCATGTGAGATGTGCTAGCGCATCCCCTCACTTGAGCCAAAAAAAAGGAGAAGCACAATTCACAAGTGTCATCTGAATGAGTGCAACCTAGATGCACTCATTTAGATGCCCTTTTCCCCCCTTTTGCGCATTTGTGCAAATAACAGGGAATTTCACGTTATTTAAATGCCCTGAAATGAGGGTCATCCTCCTCTGCCTTTGGAAGAAGGCACAGTGGGGAGGCAGAGTCATTTCTCACTCTGTCATGATTGCTTATTTTAAATGTGACAGCCCTGGAAATCCTCAACAAAGGCACAGAGGATCTAACAAACACAAAGAAACAACCAACCCCCAGGAAAAGCATCCAACAAAGAGTCCCTCAAAGCACACATGCTACACTGCAGCCTACTTAACGTACAATCTATGGCAAAACCCCAAACAGAAATGTACGCCCTCATTAGTGAAGGCAGCATTGACACCCTCTTCCTCACAGAAACATGGCAATCAGACAACTATAAAGTAATCGCTCATGGAGCCATACCCGGTAACTATAAACTAATACAATCAAACAGAGAAGGCAGATGAGGGGTAAGAATTGCCATAGCAAACAAAAACCAAATCAGCTCCACATATTTACCTTCAACAGACATAGAAAACTGAGAATCACTCTTAGTCAACCTCAAACTCAGCGAACAATCCAACATACTCTTCCCTACTCTTCCTTCTTATCTAGCGACTGCCCACCTACAACCCTAACTTCGTCACCCAAAATTCACTGATGCCATAGTCAGCATAGCCATAAATCATAACAAAAACAAAGAAAACAAAGCAAAAACAAAGAAAAAGCAAAAACAAAGACAAAGAGGTGATGGCTGGAAGGTTTAGACTGAATCTGAACCACTGGCATTGCTCAGGGCAACCCTCCAGACCATCGTTCTTCACCTGCCAAGCCATTACAGAAGGGGAAAGACCATATGGAAATCAGGCTTGGTCCCACCCCAAAAGGGGCAGTCTAACCTGAACTGCTAGATCACATCCCTTCTCATAAATCATGACACCATAATCCTTCTGGGAGATTTCTACATTTGGTTTGAAAGTAAAACCAAACCAAACCCAACATCAGCGCACTCCTGGAAATTCTTCATCTCAAACAAATGGTGAAGAGACCCACCCACAGAGCTGGACACACCTTCGATGAAATATTCTTCAGGGATGGACTCTCCACTACTGCTCCACTGATACCAACCATCTGGACGGACCATCATATGATCCCTTTCACTGTTTGAACACCAACCTGTACAATACCCACAAATATAAATTTCCATCCCCCAAACAGGAATAGAAATGCTTTTTTTTCCTCTGCGCATTTCGCAGAGATGGGCCCTTTAATGACCTGTCTTGGTGAAATGCGCATGCAGCAATCACATGGTTGCTGTGAACCTGTCAAACATTAGTGTTGGGAGCACGCTAATGTATGCAAGGGGGCTCAACAAAAATGCTCAGATCACTTGGGAATAAGGTGATCTGAGCAATTCTGAAAGCAGCAAAATTAAATTGAGTTCATTTGCTGCACTCCTTTCAATTTCGCTACTTTTTGACAATCTGGCCCAATGTCTGACTATACTATTTATTTATATATTTATTTATGCATTTGTACAGCGCACCTACCCCAGAGGCATCTAGGCACTAGCAAGGAACTTTTCAGTAAACATAATAATATGGTTACGGGTTTGCGATGCTTGAACATAGTTAATACACTACTTATTATTACAGTTGACAATATATACGTGGCATTCGTTACACAAATTGTTAATATTCATTACCCAGGATGTTACAATTTTATCTTTGTCAAAGTTGTTGAAAGTCTACCTTGTGGTAGGTACATGATTACGGTAGGTTATTGTTGAAGGTCGCCTCTGAAGAGGAAAGTTTTAAACTTTTTTCTAAATGACCAGAATGAGGTGTCATTTCTCAGGTGGTGTGGGAGGGCATTCCACAGTTTGGGTACTATTACTGGGAAGCTAGAACCTCCTGCTTTCTGTCTCTTAAATCTGGGTATGGAAAGCATGTTAGTGTATGCAGTTCGGGTTGGTCTAGTGGAGCTAACTTTACAGATGAGGTCACTGAGATAATTAGGTGCCTTCTTCGCAATACATTTGTGTGCCATCATGAGAATTTTGAAATTGATTCTGTCCTGGACGGGAAGCCAGTGAATGTTTCTTCTAGTGGCAGAGATGTGGTCATGTCTTGGGATATTTAGGGCAGCTCTTATGGCATTATTTTGCAGTTTTTGTAATTTGTTAATATTTCTAGTGCTTGTTCCAGCAAAGAGAGAGTTGCAATAATCAATCCTGGACAATATCAGAGCTCTTGCCAATGTAGTGGGAGTTTTCCGGAGTAAGAAAGGGGCGGCTAGTTCTTATTAATTTGGCTATGTACGTGGCTGACGACACCACAGCATTGATTTGTCTGTGTAGCGTAAGCTCAGAATCAATATAGACCCCAAGGGGTTTTATTTCGCTCGCTACTGGAATGGTGTTACCATTGATGATGAATGATTTGTAAAGTTGAGAGAGGTTATTAAGTTTTGGTGCCAAATATGATGAGCTCCGTCTTATCGTCATTAAGACATAGTTCATTACATGCCCTCCAAGCTTGAATGGCTAAGTATATTTCATTTAGGTTTTTAGAGTAATTGTCGAAGCATCCGGTAATTGGTAGGAGAATCTGGGTGTCGTTAGCATATTTAGTATACGAGAGACCCATATTATCAAGTTTGTCGAATAGTAGTTTAGTAAAAGCGTTATAGAGGGTGGGTTAAACACATGAACCTTGTGGAACCCCACAGGTTACTGGGACTGGATGGGCTGCTGAGGATTCTGAGAAGACTCTCGTTGTCCGGTTAGATAAGAACAACCTGATCCAATTAATGGAGTCAGCTGAAAATTGGGCTGCAGTGTCCAGGTGATGGCATAGGATGTCATGGTTTACTAAATCAAACGCAGTGGATAGATCTATTAATAGGAAGATGCACAATTCTCCATTGTCCTTGTAGTGATCCATTTGCGTCTTGAGGTCCAGTAGGGCCGTTTCCGTACTGTGACCTGGTCTGAAGCCAGATTGTCTTAAGCCTGAGAGGTATTGTCCTCGAGGTATTTTGGAATTTGCAGGTAGGCTGCACGATCTAGTATTTTAAGTAGGAAGGAGACAGTTGTGATAGGTCGATAATTAGTTAGAATATTAGGGTCTAAGGGTGGTTTTTTGAGCAAGGGTAGAACCCAAGCTGTTTTTCGATCATTACGGACTGTGTTAGAGGCAGATGAGTTATTAATGAGGTTAGTGACGAATGGTGCTAATTCCATCGTGCAATCGTTCACCAGAGTTGCAGGACATGTGTCCCCTTTACATCTGGAAGGTTTTAGACTTTTAATGATGTTTATGGTATCTAACAGAGTAAGTGGATTAAAGGAGAATTTAGTAATCTTTGGGGTGTCTGCCGGAAGGTCTGGGGATGGTAAAGTTAGGTTAAGATAAAGTTTGGATTTTTTTGTTCAATTTTGGATTGTAGAAGAGAGATTTTATCTGCCAGGGCGTTCTGGATGTTGGAACACCATTGTGCATCTTTGATCGTGTGATCGGTCGTGGCTGCTGGGGATTCCAGTTCCCTGAGAATTGTGAATAGCTCTCTACTGTTAGATTGGGCATTTAGAATTCTGTGATTGCAGACTTCACTTTTAGATTTGATGGTTTCAAGTTTGTAGTTCTTAGCTATGGCTTTGAACATAGTTTTATTTTCTTGAGATGGCGTTTTGGTCCATTTGTTTTTGGCTGATCTTTTTTGAGCCCGCAGGGCTATGAGTTCAGGGGTGAACCAGGGATTGATGTGTATCGGTGGTTTAGACTTTTTACTTTTAAGTCGGGCGAGTTTCTCTATAGCTGCTGTCATAGTTTTATTGTAATGACATACCAGTGTTGACGGGTTACAGTCCGAGTCTTGTGTATGCAGGATGGAGGTAAGTAGAGGTAGCAGATTGTCTCGGTTAATATTTTTCAGATTTCTAGTGGGGGTCATCATGATTGGCTGGTGGTTTTTCTGGTCTTTAGTGATGATAGTGGTGGTGAAGGAGATAATATTGTGATCAGACCATGATGAGGGGGTATTTGACTGGATGATAGTAGGGCAATTAGTATCCGCTAGCCGGTCCAGGGTACGCACTTTATCATGCGTTGATGTTGTAATTCTTTGTGCTTGAGCTTCTAATATGTTCGCTAGGAGATTAGCATTTAGATCTACGGGATCGTACAGTCCTAAATTGAAGTCACCCATGATAATAGCTTCAGGTTATGGGTTACAAGTGTCGTGATATCATCTTCAAAGGTTAGAGATTGCCCCAGGGGGTCTGTAGATGATGTGGATAGTAAGTGTGCATACTGGTGTAAGTAAGATTTTTACTGTCATAGCTTCACCAGATGTGAAAGGTATTTCGGGGGCTATTCTGATGTCTAAGGCTTCTTTAGCTAGTAGTGCACCTCCTCCTACTCTTGCAGTCGCTCTATCTTTCCTGTAGATGGTATATCCTTCTGGTATAGTTAGGGATAGGAGGGGGCCAGAAGCTGAGTGGAGCCAGGTTTCTGTAACTGCTAGGAAGTCTAGGTTGTTCATTTTTAAGGTGTTCGCAATGTCCAGAGCGTGTGCTGTGATGGATCTATCATTAGTGAGGGCCCCTTTTAGTGAAACTGTGTGCCGGCTATTTGGCTCAGTGGTAGTAATAGTGATATGGCTGGAGTCATTAGTTATATTAACCTCAGGTAATTGGCAAGTGGCGGGGTTAGCCAGAGATTGGCGGGCATCTTGCAAGTAAGGTTTATTCAATGAGGTCTTGTGTAGACCAGAGGATAGTCTGTATCTTCTCTGTAGGCCTGTGATAGGTTGTGTTAGCCATGGTGTAGGAGGGCTTTGGATGGTAGGGGCAGGGGAGATGACTGTATTATTATGTATGTGTCTAGTATAAGGGTGATGGTGGGACAAGGGGTCCTTCGTGGATATGAAATTCTTGTATCACTTATGCATTGCGCGAGAGGATAAGCGGTTTCTTCTCAATAGGCCAGTGATAGGTTGTGAGGACCAGGTACTCAATGGAGTCGAGTTAGTAGGGGTTGTAGCTGAAGGTGTATTGGGACAGGTAGGTTCAGTTCTAGTAGAGAAGGACTGTTTGTAACCGCTTGTGGGCAGTAAGGTATCGGAGGTGTCCGTCTTTGGCGTGTCAGCATTAATATAGGCCTTCGTGATAGATGTGGAAGTTTGATGTGTCTGGAGATGGATGGAAGGGTGCAACTTTTTTGAGGAATGGCATTGGGCAGGGAATTGGGTGATGCCTACCGCACTGAAGGTGGGCTAGTCCATTGGTGAGGTGTATGTATGCGCCTGCTGTGGATGGCTGATTCATAGATATAGTGGGATATTTTTTTTTTATTGGTTTGTTACAAACCTTTAAAAATAACGAGAGAGAAGAAAATAGAAAGAGAATAAGAGAGAGAAGGAAAAAAAGAAAAAAGAAAAGGAAGAGGATCTCAGAGTACATTAGAAAGTTCATTCTTGAAAAGGACAGATTTACAGAAGGAGCTCCAATCGAAAGATAAGGGCTAAGATGGTCAAGGGGCTAGAGGAAGACATGTGCGAGAAGCATAAGACTAAGTAGGAAGCGTTGCAGTCCAAAGCACTCTTAGATTTCCAATGATCAAGCTGAGGTTATAACGACTTTGATGTCGTTTTCATATTTTTCCAGCTTTTCGATCATCTTTTCAAGAAGGAAAGTCAGTTCGATTGTTAGGCTGCGTTCCATGTCTTGATGCATCATGTCCCACCAATCCTCAGCAGACAGAGTTGGCCTTGCCTCAATATATTTTCTCAGATGATTAGATCGTTCCTGTCGCAATTGTGTGCAATACAAAATGAGGTGTTTCAATGTTTCATTTTCTTCCCCACATAAGCGACAGGTCAATATTGGAGCTCCACCTTTGTGCTGAATTGCCAATATTTATAGTGGGATATGGTAGGAGCTCCATGTAGAAGTTAATAAGCAGGGCTAATATTACAGTCATAAGGAGTGAGGTATAAGGCAACATTTCCTTGAGATAGTTGGCGGAACAGGTGAGATAACTGAACTGTGAGGCAACGGTTAGGAAAGGAGAATGTAATAACTTATTGTCCTAATCCGCATAGTATTGCATAAAGCAGCTAATGGGCCCAGATATGCTATTGGAACAGTTCATGCATATGTTGCAATTTTAAGTTAAAACTATTGTATAGCAGAATTGCAAAACAGATATGTAGCTGTGGACGATCATGCAATGGTAGGGTACATTCGATTGTTACTGCAAGTTAAACAAGGAATGATATACAGGTACAATCTCGATATAGCTGTAGGTGATCATGCAATGGACAAGTACATTCGCTTGTTACTACAGATTGAACGTGGTACAGGTATAATCTCAATCACAATCAAGTGGCATTGGCAAGTGTTCAATAGAGCTAGAAATGAGTACATAGGTCAAATTATTTGACTGTACGGCATGGTTTGTTGGCCATAGACGTAGGCTGATTATGCCGTCGCTCCCGGTACTCGGGATGGTCGTTTAACACAGCCTGTGCAATAGTATGGGTATGGGTTAAAGTGAGATCTGTGTGCTAGATGAGTGGTATGGTTTGGTTTGCCTGCGGTACGCTGAAGACCTTATACAAGGTATGAGTAGTATGGGAGATGGGCAGTTAGTCATATGGGACAGCGTAAAGAGTGTACGGGCAAGCGTTACGAAGGACAGTCTATAAATCAGTCTTACGTGATGATTGAAGTTTGCTTGTGGTCGGATGTCAGGCGACGTGATAGGCATTGGTTGGTTCAATTGTAGGGCAGCAGGCGGCTGAGAAGGTCGATATGTAGAGGCGGCACCGGCACTCAAAGGACAAACAGGTGTAGAGCGGGCATTAAGTGCGGGCCTTCGGTGGTGGGCCGGCTTCGCCTGCCAGCTCGTGGATTGGGCAGCTAAAAGCAGATGCTGCCCAATCAGATGCAGCAGTGTTGTTGGCATTGGGTTAGCACTCCAGTGCGACCCCGTCGGCCATTTTGGAGTGCATTCTCAATCAGGGGTACACTCCGTGTGAAATCAGTAAAAGGCAGGAGCACGAACTCAGAAGCAAATATGGCAATCTTTCTGAAGATGGCAGAATAAACCAGTGGATTCGGAGCTGAATCAGATAATTCAGATACGGAAGGTAAATAAGTTGCAGGCATCGCCGGAATTCGTTGCAGGCATGGGTGCCGATGCCCGCATGGGCTTACCTTTAGAAATTAGCAGCATGGAGCCACTGGCTCCAGCCAAATGCTCCGTGATGCAGGAGGCTCCTTCCAGGTGAAGGAGAGCGAGGATAGTGGCGGGCCTCAATGCGCGCCTTTGGTGGAGGGCCGGCTTCGCCTGCCGGTTCGTCGATTGGGCAGCTAAAAGCAGCTGCTGCCCAATCAGATGCAGCAGTGTTGTTGGCAGTGGGTTAGCACTCCAGTGCAATCCCGTCGGCTATTTTGGAGTGCATTCTCAATCAGGGATACACTCCGTGTGAAATCAGTAAAAGGCAGGAGCACAAACTCAGAAGCAAATATGGCAATCTTTCTGAGGGTGGCAGAATAAAGCAGTGGTTTCTGAGCCAAATCAGATAATTCAGATACGGAAGGTAAATAAGTTGTAGGCATTGCCGGAATTCGTTGCAGGCATAGGTACAGATGCCCGCATGGGCTTACCTTTAGAAATTAGCAGCATGGAGGCACTGGCGAGGATAGTGGCGGGCCTCAGTGCGCGCCTTCAGTGGAGGGCCGGCTTCGCCTTCCAGCTCATGGATTGGGCAGCTAAAAGCAGCTGCTGCCCAATCAGATCCAGCGGTGTTGTTGGCAGTGGGTTAGCCCATGAGCAAATAATGATTCAATATTTCTCCTTGTTGGAGAAGGAAACCTCAATGGTTGAATTCTTTGCTAAACTCTGTTTATTAGTATGTGACATTTGCATAGAAATATTTAATTACAAAGGCTTTAATAAATGACACAGTTACATACATTGTATTTGTATAATAATACTTGTTTTACTCAGAACTATACAAGGTAAATGTTACTTTGTGGACTTAATACCCAAATCTTTTCACTGTCTTTGAAAAGATGTTCTGCAGATTATCATCGATGTCTGGGATTTTCCCTGCAACCTCTTACATAAAGGGGCGAGGGGTTGTGACAGCTGTGCATCTACTCATCACCTATTCTACTGATACAATGACCTTACTTTTGCGCCTTAAGGAAACCCCTCTAATAGGAGGAGAAGCCCTGCTAACCCACATTACCGGACCAACATGACTTCACGCTCCCTTGCACAGCCCCTTGCAATATGAGGAGAGGCTCTCCCAGTTTGCATGTACTTGCCATCTTGTCTTAATTGCTTGATGTAGCCCCTTGTATCTAGAGGTGAGGCTTTCCTAGCCGGTATATTCGAGTGTCATTATTGAACTGTATACTATGTAATTACCAAAAGTGACCCTCCCAGTCCTGCGTTGAGACTGAACCCAACCTACATGTAACTACCTAATGTGATCCTCCCAGTCTTGCGCTGTGACTGAACTGCATCTATATTTATCTACCTAATTTGACCTACACAGCTCTGCTTTGGGACTGAACTGTACCTATATGCAGCTATCTAATGTGACCAACCCAGCTCTGCATTGGGACTGAACTGTACCTATATGTAACTGCCCAATATGACCCATCCAACCTTGCGCTGTGACTGAACTGCATCTATATGTATCTTCCTAATGTGACCTACCCAGCTCTGCGTTGGGACTGCACTGTACCTATATGCAGCTATCTAATGTGACCCATTATCTAGTGATGATACCCAGATCCTCATACCACTGACGGGAGTTTATGATAAGGATTTGGCCTTGGTGAATAAAGTGTACCTCATCATCCAGGCATGAATGGCCTCCCATGGCCTATGCCTGAATGATGACAAACCCGAGCTCATAATCCTCAGTACCTCCCACAACCTCAATAAACTCGGCCATAAATACACCAGTTTCAACATCGATGGCTACACCATAAAAGTTGCCAAAGAAGTCAAAATATTAGGCTTCTACTTAGACTCCACCTTATCCCTCACCAAACAGGTACATTCCATGGCATCCGCCACTGCTTACACTTGTAAGCTAATTAGAGCAGCCAAGCCATTCCTCTCCACGTACAGCTGCATCACCTTGGCCAGAGCACTAATCCTTTCGAAACTGGACTACTGCAACGCCCTATATCTAGGAACCAATAAGTATACCACCAATAAAATGCAGATTCTCCAGCATTGGATCTTTCATGGATTCACATGCTTTGAATATTCCCCGTCGTCAGGCTGGGAATCCCCGGTTAATATTCCCCGTCGTCAGGCTGGGAATCCCCGGTACATTATATAGACCCTTTCCCGTAGGAAAACTTTTTCGACGCTTATGCGTCCTATCCACCTCGTTTTGTATCATGCGTGCCCGTGCCGTCAGGACGTCATGATATAAATACAGGCCCCGCCCCCGCGCTCCCTCAGATTTCAACCGTCTTTCAAAGCAGTGGGATCTTCGTGTTACTACTAGTGATAACTAGATTGTTTTTTTGTCTGTTTCGCGTAAGCGAAGTTCAAATCTGGAGAATTATGTCTGGAAAGGCGTTATTTCGCCCATGTGCAACCTGTGGCCTCAAAAAGGTTTATGAAGGAGACGGCCACATGGACTGTATCTACTGTCTCCACCCGCACCACACGGCGGATACATGTGAGATATGCCAGGGTTTCTCCCAAAAAACCCTTAAGGACCGTAAAAGAAGGCTGGTCGACTGGCTTAATGACGGAGCGGGTGCCTACCCGGCTTCGGAAGTTGGCTCCACGGCCTCCAGGAGCAAGTCGGAGCCTCCATCGAAGAAGGTGCGGCCAGCAGAAATTCGCCCTGAGGACAAGCATAAGGGGAAACATGCTGGATCCTCCTCATCTCATAAAAAGCCCTCCTCCTCCTCATCATCTAAGACGGAGAGGCTGGCGCTGTCTAAATCCTCCTCAGGGGACCGTCCCAGGTCTTCCGTGAGTCGAGAAGCTTCAGCCGGGAAGTCGGCATCAAAATCGACAACGAAGTCTAAAGGCTCGACGACGACGACTTCCTCGTCGACCTCGGTGTCATTGACGATGCCTATTACCGTTCAAGCAGCAGCGGTTGGGATTCCTTCGTCGACGGAAACTCAGTCTATGGCTTGGCTGCCTGAGGTCTATGACCCGATCCCCCCTGAGGTCTTACTGCAGCCAGACACGGCCTGCTCGGCGGAAGGGGAAGGTGACATGGTTCTGCAGCCATTGGATTTAGGCTTACGGCCTTCCACGTCGACGACGACGGCGACGAGTGCGAGCGGGGGTATGGTACCTATATCATCCACGTTGCTGAACCCCCAGACAGTTTTGTCTCTGGATGTGCTTAATACTCTTCAGAAGCTACTACAGCGGCTGGATACCCAGTTCCCTCAACCTGGGACGTCATCGTCACTTCTGTCTGTACCTTCCGTCGACGAGCAAACTTGTACGGCTCGCTCGTCGACGAATCACCCATCGGCTCCCCAGGCGGTAAAAGATCGTCCTCGAGCTCAGGAGGAGGGTGAGTTGTCGGAGTCCGACTCTATACATGATGACTCTGGGTCAGACATCTCCCTGTCACCGTCGAGGGACCCGACATGGAATTCGGATGTAGAATTGGAGTCTACGAGGAGCCAGACACAGCCATCTCCCCCTGATGATGTGGGAGCCTTCCATGCAATGATGGGGAAAGCGTGTTCCGAATTCGGCTTGATTCCTGAGGAGCAGAGGAAAGACTGTTTCCTTTTTGACCATATGGGTCAAAGGAGAAAATCGGTATTTGCCATCCCAATCCTTGACCACGTGTGGCAAGAAGGTCTCAAAACGATGCGCCATCCGTTCTCGGAACCAGCCATAAAGGGACGGATCGAGAAAAAGTTTAAAGCTCCGGAGTCCACTCCAAAATGTCTAACATCACAGCCTTTGTCTGACTCGGTGGTGTCGGCGGCAGCAGCTAGGAAGGCCAGGGTCCAGCAAAAATGTTCAACGCCACCGGAAAGCGAGGCTAGGAGGCAGGACGCATTTGGAAAGAAGGTGCTCTCGGTCGGAGCGACGACAGTAAGAGCAGCCAATTCCTTAGCGATCGTGTCACGATATGATAGGGAAATGTGGCACAAATTAGCCCCTATCCTAGAACACCTGCCAGACGAACACCGAAAAGCAGCTATGTTACTGGTGCGGGACGGCGAGGAGGCCTCGAACCACGCTATTAATATCGCAGTGGACCTAGCAGAGTCTGGTTTCAAACAAATCAACCATGGAGTAGTGCTTCGTCGACAAGCGTGGCTCAAATGTACTACTTTCCGTCCTGAAGTACAGTACAAAGTCCTGGACATGCCATGCGAAGGGGAGCACCTGTTTGGCGAAAAGGTTGATGAAGCGCTGAAAGGGATGAAAGAAGACACGGATACTGCTAGGTCCCTCGGCGCCCTTCAAACGGGTAGAAATTTTCGCTCTTTTCGCCCTTTCAGAGGTGCTTCTGGAAACTCCCGCTTTGGAGCCTCGAGGGACCGTGGATTTAACAGGCCCTCGTACTCTTCACAAGGGTTCAGACGAGCGTCCCAGTCGGCACGTGGAAGCAGGGACTATCAAGCCTCCAGGCGGCGAGGCTCAGGTCCGTCGTCAACGAAGAACAAGCAAACCAGCAACCAATGACGGCCTTCGGAACGTCCTGGGGGGTCGAGTCTCTCATCACTTCGACCGATGGAAATGCATCACCAAAGATCGATGGGTCCTAGACACGATTCGCATGGGTCATGCGCTGCAATTCAAAGACAAGCCTCCGCGTCTTCCTCCTTTATTCTCGACACAGCCCCACCTCCAAATCCTACGACAAGAGGCGGAGCTTATGTTGCGAAAAGGGGCGGTAGAGAGAGTTCCTGTGGCACAGGAAGGCCAAGGAGTTTATTCCAGGTTCTTTGTTGTCAAAAAGCCAAACGGCAAATGGAGGCCCATTCTCGACCTGAGGGTACTCAACAAGTGGCTAAAGAGCCAAAAATTCAAAATGCTAAAACTCCAAGAGGTTATCAGATCGGTGCAACCCATGGACTATCTCTCTTCACTAGACCTTCAGGATGCTTATTTTCACATCCCAATACGCCCACGACACAGGAGATATTTAAGATTCGTCGTCGGGAGAAAGCATTTTCAGTTCAAGGTCCTCCCGTTCGGGCTCAAGTCCTCCCCCAGGACGTTCACCAAGTGCTTGGCCCCTATAGCGGCCCATTTAAGGAAGGATGGTCATCATGTCTATCCATATCTAGACGACTGGCTAATCAGAGGGTCATCCAAGGAACAAACACGAGACAGTCTACGAGCCACAATGTCCATCTTACAGGAACTGGGCTTCGCAATAAACTTCAACAAGTCCTCAGTAGAGCCTTCGAGGACCTTGGTCTTTCTAGGAGCGGAGTTTCATACGCACACAAGCTTGGTGAAACCATCCAGCGAAAGAATTCAGAAACTTCAAAACAAGGCGTCGGAATGGAGCGGCGGTACCAGAGTCTCTGTGCGCAAGTACATGTCCCTGCTAGGGACCATGTCGTCCTGCATTCCGTTAATAAACAACTGCCGTCTGTTTATGAGGCCTTGCCAGGAATTTCTAGCGGACCGTTGGGCACAGAGCAGAGGTCGCTGGTCCGACAGACTGGTCGTCGACGAACAACTAGTTCAAGCACTCGGCTGGTGGAAAGTGTCTACTCACCTAACGAGAGGGATGCCTCTACTGGAACCAGAGTTCCAAAAGACGGTGGTGACGGATGCATCGCTGAGCGGATGGGGAGCTCATCTGGATATGTTACAGGTACAAGGCCAGTGGTCTTTGCAGGAGTCCTCCCTGCATATCAACCTGCTAGAACTGAGAGCAGTGCGATGGGCTCTGAAGTCTTTTCTTCCGCAACTGAGGGACTCGGTGGTGCGTGTCATGACGGACAACACCACTACGATGTTCTACTTGAGGAAACAAGGAGGGACACGTTCCAGGTCCCTATCGACAGAGGCACAGAAAATCTGGCATTGGGCCCTTCAACACAACATACAAATCTTAGCATTTCACCTACCAGGAGTGAAAAACGTGGAAGCCGATGCCCTCAGCAGAGAAATGAACGAAGTTCACGAATGGGTGCTGAACGACCAACAACTTCAACAAGTATTCAAGGAATGGGGACACCCTTCCATAGACCTGTTTGCAACGAAGAACAACAAGAAATGCCATCAGTACGCAAGCAGATGGCCTCAGCAGGGCTCACTGGGGGATGCGTTCTCATTCCCATGGACGAACAAATTCCTGTACGCATTTCCTCCTTTTCCCCTTGTCAGGAGGACGTTGCAATGGATCCTCAGGTACCCATGTCGGGTAATTCTGGTGGCCCCATACTGGGCCAGACAAGTGTGGTTTTCAGACCTACTACACTTAGCGGCGGCGGAACCGATGAGATTCCAGAAGACCCCCGACCTTCTGTCTCGACAGGAGGGTGTCGTTTGGCATCACGACCCGGACAGCCTCAAGTTGACGGCCTGGCTCCTGACTTCGCCGAATTTGGTCGGCTAACGATTCCGGAGGACTGTCGACGTATCCTGCAAGCGGCAAGAGCACCTTCCACAAACGCCTCATACGCGTACAAATGGAAAAGGTTCTGTCAATGGTGTGAGGATCAACCAGGTTTGGCCCCGCAATCGATTAGGCCGGAACAGCTCCTTCCATACTTGCTGTTATTAGCTCAAATGGGCCTGTCGGTGTCGTCAATAAAAGTACACCTAGCAGCCATTTCCAGGTTTACTCGTCGACGGCACTCGGCACCATTGTTCAGCGACCGCCTGATTAAGCACTTCCTTAAAGGCCTCTTTCGGAGTTTCCCTCCAGAGAAGAAATTTCCACCGGAGTGGAGCCTCAATCTGATCTTAACGTCTCTTATGAAACCTCCGTTTGAGCCAATGTCATCATCGTCTCTGAAGTTTCTGTCGTGGAAATTGGCCTTCCTGGTGGCCATCACTTCAGCCCGACGTATCTCAGAAGTTCAGGCTCTAATGGTGGACCCACCATACTTACGATTTTTCAAGACCAAGGTAGTCCTAGCCACTAACCCACAGTTCATACCAAAAGCTCCTTCGGTGTTTCATAAACACTCTTCTATCGTGTTGCCTACGTTTTTTCCGGAGCCATGCTCGGGAGCGGAGCGCATGCTACACACATTGGATGTAAAAAGGGCTCTCAAGTTTTATCTTCATCGTACGCAACCGTTCAGAGAAACGAGACAGCTGTTTGTGGCCTATGGGTTGGGTGCTAGAGGAAAAGCCATTTCAAAGCAAGGACTTTCAAGATGGGTGTCATCTACCATCTCGTACTGCCATTCCAAGGCAGGGAAGCCTCTTCTACGACGGCCAAGAGCTCATTCAACTAGAGCAGCGGCATCGTCGACGGCACTGTGGGCCGGAGTCCCTCTAGGGGACATCTGCATGGCGGCTACCTGGGCGACTACACACACCTTTACCCGCCATTACTGCCTGTCGCAGCAACATGCCGAAGACACCCGGATGGGACAGGCGGTGCTTCGACACCTATTCCAGTAAGGTAAGCCCTGGCTGCGGGGTGGCATCCTGTGGAATTTATGACTGTATGTGGTCCGTTTTTCCCTATGTAAACTATTACTGATGTATACATAATCTTAGGGAACGGCCTTTTGCGAAGAATGTATAGGGGTTTGCATGCACACCTCCTCTTGGGGGTAGTACTGCTATGTAATCTATTCAAAGCATGTGAATCCATGAAAGATCCAATGCTGGAGAAGGGAATAGTTTCTTACCTGTAACTCCATTTCTCCAGCATTGGTATCTTTCATGGATTCACATGCGCCCACCTGCCTCCCCTGATCATGCAAACCGGTTCCCCCACTACTTTGGGGGCCGAAATCTGAGGGAGCGCGGGGGCGGGGCCTGTATTTATATCATGACGTCCTGACGGCACGGGCACGCATGATACAAAACGAGGTGGATAGGACGCATAAGCGTCGAAAAAGTTTTCCTACGGGAAAGGGTCTATATAATGTACCGGGGATTCCCAGCCTGACGACGGGGAATATTAACCGGGGATTCCCAGCCTGACGACGGGGAATATTCAAAGCATGTGAATCCATGAAAGATACCAATGCTGGAGAAATGGAGTTACAGGTAAGAAACTATTCCCTTCTCCAAAACAATTCCCTCAGAGCAGCCCTGGGTATAGCAAAAAAAAATCATATCTCAGAGACAAGGAGAATGTACAACTGGCTCACCACTAAGGACAAAATCCTTCTAAAAACGGCCTCACTTACACACAAATGCCTAAACCATGCCACCCCACGCTATCTGATAGAAAGATTTAAGAGACACTCATCTAACCGTCCATCAAGAATGGCCAACTCTAACACCTTAACAGTACCTAGGTTCAAACTCTCTAAAACTGGAGGATGCAGCATCCCAGTGAAAGCCGCTCAGTTGTGGAACTCCCTACCCCCTGCCATAAGGCCAGATCAAACATATCCACACTTCAGACACAACATACTTAACTGGATCAAAGAAAATGATTGTTAAATCATGGGCACCCCATGCCCTTGTACATAGTTCCTAAGGTTTGCTGCCACTTACATATGTCGATCTCTGCCTGTATATATTATCTAATGCACCCTTTCTTTGACCTTGTGATTTTCCTGATTTGTTGACTCTATCCTTTTGTATAGGCCCCCTGACCTTCCATTGGAATTGTTGACTACATCCTATTGATTATATTTGTTTGATTATATTTGTACAGCACTAATGACTCTATCTTTTTGTTCATACTTGTACCGTACTGTAACCATGCTGAAAATATTCTTGTCTCTCTCTGCGCCCTGATACCCTCGGGTCTGGTGCGCATTATAAATAATAAAACAAACAAACAAACAGACCCATCCAGCCATACGCTGTGACTGCACTGTACCTACATGCAACTATCTAATGTGACCAACCCAGCTCTGCTTTGGGACTGAACTGTACCTTTATGTAACTACCCAATATGACCCAACCAGCCTTGCGCTGTGACTGAACTGCTTCTATATGCAACTACCTAATGTGACCTACCCAACTCTGATTTGGGACTGAACTGTACCTATATGTTACTACCCAATATGACCCATCCAGCCTTGCGCTGTGACTGAACTACTTCTATATGTAACTACCTAATGTGACCTGCTCAGCTCTGCGTTGGGACTGAACTGTACCTATATGTAACTACCAAATATGACCTATCCAGCCTTGCGCTGTGACTGTACTGCTTCTATATGCAACTACCTAATGTGACCTACCCAAGTTTGCCTTGGGACTGAACTGTACCTATATGTAACTACCTAATTGTGACCCACCCAGCCTAGCGCTATGATCAAATTGTACTACCTGTAACTTCCAAAGTTGAATATGTACTTTCTGTAACTAGTGCCTAGATACCTCTGGGTTTTATGCACGGAAATAAATGTCAAAAATAAATAAAGAAATACATAAATACTGAGTAGTTCATTGCAAGGTAAGCGGTGTCTATATATATTTCTAACATTTTGAATAAGAAAGGCACATTTCCCAAAAGATGCCCTGCACTGCAATTGGAAAAATAAAGAGCCCTTCTTTCCCCTTGTTCCAGATTGTGGGGGGGGGATAAATCATATTGTATCCCCCCTGCCTAAAATTGTGGGGGCGATTTATCTCCCCTGTACCCCCCATTTCCTACGCCCATGGACCAGAGTCTTTAGCACCACAAGAGTGCATTCCCCTTTACATGTTTTTGAGGTGTGCAAGGGCATGGCAGGGGGGCGTCGCTCTGCCCCACAAGCCCTGACCTCCAGCGGCCCTTTTTCTGTGCAGACATAGGCAGCTGTCCTTAATGCAGTGCTCCTTTTTAGTGCGCTTTCCACGCTTTTTTATTTTTAATTTCTGTGCTTTTTCCCCCCACCCTCTGGCGCCTCCATTCCTCTAGCCCATGTAGGTCCGCACAGGATTCTCTAGGTACGCCCATTACAACAGTCCCTTCCTAGCATCAGACATACATGCACTCTTTCTGGAGTGCCTCAGGGTCAAGCACCAGTGGGAGGGTTGCATCACGGCTGGCGCACTTAGACCTTTAGTGCTCAAAAAATGGTTTTCAGTGTTGAAGGGTGATTTTTCCAAGGTACCATGCGGATCAATTGAAGTTCTATGTGTCAAAGAAGCGTCAAGGCAAGGTAAGTGCTTCTTCTCACACTACTTCTTTTAGGACTCCTCTCAGAAGGTGTCCTCCACTGAGAGGCGCTGGCCTTCCGGTTCTTCAGCATCACTGTTACACTGCACCACGTAGCTCCCTGGGGTCCAACAGGCTATTTCTACAAGAGCATACATGGAGGGACCTAAAGGCCATCATACAAAGCATAAGCCTGGGGCCCACAGGGCTAGTGTCGGCCTAGACACAGAGGGGCGATACAGCTATTTCGACAGGTCTAAGCCCAATGGGACGCCTTCATGTACCAGGAATACCAGAGATAAAATCTCCAAGGTGCTTTTTCCCCATGAAGAACTCACTCGAGGTACTTAGTGCCTCTACCGGAAGTGTTCCAGAGGGTTCTTCAGAACCTGTGCTCACGGGCTGTGCACCAGACAGAGGTTTTTTGTGCACCCCTGATACACAACGTCTAAGCAACCTTCACAAAATTGTTGCCAGGTGTGAAAAGGACACTGAAACCAGCATCGCCTCATATGGTTCCTCGCCCTCAGAGATGACAGCAGATCCTATTTGATTGCAACATCCACATCCTTCTGTCAGATTGCTACCAACAGTCTTGAGGCATGAGTTTATCCCCAGTATGTAGTGGTCATCTATGCAGACCTAGTAGTCCAAATCAAATCTACCTTCATCCTCACATCTGATGTATTTGGATCCATGGTTGGCTCTGGTACAGCAACCTCACTGGGTGACTACTTGTCATGTAATGTCACTATCCACAACACCCTCTCCTACCCAGTCAAAGGGCAAGTCTAACAAGGACAGATTGTTCTCATGGTTCATGAGGGTCATGAGGTCCAGCCAAATGACTGGCTTACTAAAGTGTCTCATAAAAGATGCTTCCAGTTCTGCCAATGATGGTTTCTTCCACTCCTTTGGTTGATAACAGTATTCCACAGTTGCCTCAGATGCCTACAGCATCAATTGTGGCAGAACTACCTAAGGTTCCGACACTGCACCTCCACCTCAGGACACTTCACCTAATAAAGGTTCAGAGATTCCACAACAGATGGAATCCTCCACTCCTGTACTAGACACTGATAATGACGCGAATAAGGAAGACTTCACCTTGTCGGCTAGGTCACTCCATGACTGCGTCACTGAATTATCATCAATTCTGGGTGTACCTCCTCTCGCAGAAGTTGGTTCTGATGGGTTGTTCTGGCTGCAGTATTGGCCCATACAAGCTTCAGGTCTGTCAGGCATACCTTTACAAAAAGAGGTCTGGGCTCTAGCCACCAAGACATGGCAAAAATCTGATTCATATCTACCAGAAAACGAAAAAAGAATGCAGCCAGATACAGGCAAGTTGCCCTTGACTAGCCTCAGATTTCTCTACATCCTCAACCTCTCTCTTCCACGATGGTGGCAGCTTCCCTGCATGGGAAGACGTTGTTCCCTTTTGCTTCTTCCACGTTCTCTGCTCTCCTATCAAAGGAGGACAGAGACAAGCAAAAAGGAGGAATTGTTTGCGGCTTGCAACTAGCATCTATGGCATGAGATTCCTGATTTCTTACCTGACCTTTCGCCAGAGAAACAAGAAGCGTTTAAGTCAGGCCTCTCAGAGGCAAAACATGTCATGCAAGACCTCCTAGAGTCTACACTTCACCATATAGATACAGCTAGTCGAGGATCTGAATTGGGCAGTGCCGGGATGAGGTCAACTTAGTTTTTCACACAATGTGCAAGACCGTATTCTACATCCGTCATTGTTACGCTCACCTGGCTCCCACAGGGGCGTTGATCGGAACTGGACAGCTGCGGTCTCCACCAACGTGACGCGTAGTGCAGAGATGACAGATTGGACTGGCCTGCCTAATTTCGTCTGCTTGATCCGTAGAAGTATTTTCCTGAAAGTGGAGAAAGGGAATTAGCCACTCGTGGATTTGAGTGATAACACCCCACTGTTCTTCCCACTAATCACCTCCGATATCTCCTTTCATAGTCTCACCTTATGTTTATAAAAGATGAGCTCTCCATCCTGTGTGGAATTCAGGGGCACGTAGATAACCAGTTCCTTCACTGGTCCGAAGGAGTTGGGAGAGTTCCAGACCAATATTGACTCTGAGGTCCCTGGCGAGGAACCGTAAGTATATAGTTCGTAAGAGTTCAAAATGTCTGATATTCACTCTTGTCCGATTCCTTTTATGTTGCAGCTTGACCCAAGAGAAGATTGCCTCGTGGCAGCTGGTAGCGTTCAGGTAAGAGTCTGTATTACCCAACACTGTCCGGTAAATGATACCTGTATTTAATCTGTTGCTTTGCCTCCTTTTACAGGTGTGGCGTGAGAAATTATGACGTCTTGATGAATAATGCCTCCGGCGGTAAAATCAGGTAAGTCTATGGTGGTAAACTGATTGTCTTTATTTATTCTCTTGGCTCACCTTGCCGTTCTTTTGTTCCCTTTAGGTGCCGGAGTTCGGCGAAGATGAGATGGAGACTGCCCCGGACCCCTGGAGATGAAAAAGGCCTCTGGCGGTAAAATCAGGTAAGTCTATGGTGGTAACAGAGATTGCCTTTGTTTATTCTCTCGGCTCACCTTGCTGTTCTCTTGTCCCCCTTAGGTGCCGGAGTTCGGCGAAGATGTGATGGAGATTGCAGCGGATCATGGAGGTGCTGCGAAGGCTGGTGAGAATAGCACAGCGCTACAGCGGGCGATGCGACGCGCATAGAATTAACGTCTCTTTCCTTGTTTGAAGGCGCGATGGATCCGGAATCAGGTGAGAAATAGAAGTAATGTTCTTGTTCTAATCTTTTGTCATGATGCCTGCCCCCGGGAAGCCAGACCAGGCCCAGCAACCCCAGAAGCAGGCATCATGCCATTTGGAGCATGCCCAAAAACCCCAGTTAGGGGCTGTTTGGGTGCAGTCCTGGCGCCAGGCTCATAAGGATAAAGTCAGTCCTGGCGCCATGGGCGCCAGGCTCATTACGGAAAACCTACCTAATGCAGACCATGCTGCATACTTACCATGCACGAAGCCACAAGCCAAATGGGGCTTAGGAGGGACTATTTTACCTAAGGGACTACTTTCTAATCGGGTGGGGGCTGTGGAAGAATACTTACCTGGGACTTCTTCCAAGGCTATTTAAACCACGCCCAGACAGCCGCACGTGCTTCGCGTTATTCTGCATTCAGCAGCGTAACGCTCACCGTGCCTCCAGCAGCCTCCAGTCTTCAGCCACGCCTGCTTCAGTCCTGGACCACCTGGAAACGAAAAGAAAGAAGGAGAAGAGGTTTAAACTTGAAATCTTACCTGAATTCTTGATCCATCGCGCCGTCGATCTTGAAGGAGTCATCGCACGCGCGCCGCCACGCACCTCGCAGCGCTGCGCTGAACTCACCATCCAGTGCAGCTTTTCCTCACTCCATCGCAAACTCTGCATATCTAAACCGCTCTCCTAAGGGGACAAGAAAAGCCAGGTGAGCAAGGGAATGCAAAAGGCCAATACAAGCTACCCCCAAAGACTTACCAGATTACCACAGGGGGGTACTCACCTCATCTCGGGTCGGCGCAGTTAACTCTGCATCACCGCTGCACCCCGGCCCCTAAGGGGAAACCACTGGACATTACAAGCTACCCCCCAAAGACTTACCTGATTTACCGCACGGGGGTACTCACCTCATCTCGGGTCGGCGCAGTTAACTCTGCATCATCGCCGTACCCCGGCCCCTAAGGGGAAAACCACTATAGACTTACCTGACTCTCACCAACTGCCATTTGGACTCTTCGTGGTGGTTAAACCGGCAACCTACAAGGAATCGGAAAGAGTGAAGATCAGACATTTGAACTCTTACAAACTATTGGATTCTAGAGTCAATACTGGAACTCACCAATTCCTCCACGCCAGTGAAGTAACTGGTCGTCTATGCTCCCCTGCACTCAATGCAGGATGGAGAGCTCATCTTCCCAAACCATCAGGTGAGATTAAGAGGGAACATCAGGAGTGGTCAATGGGCAGACAACGGGAGTGGAAGGTGGGTTAACGCTCAAATTACGGGAGGTTAATTCCCTTTCTCCTTTGCAGAAAGATATTCATACGAGCCGACAAACGAAGTTAAGTGGGTCTGTCCAGTCAGTCATCTCGGCTCTACGTGGCACCAGGCCAGTCCAGATCGACGTCCCCGTGGGAATCAGGTGAGCGTAACATCTTTCCTCCTTCTTCCCCTTTTTTCTAGGAGCTCCAGACTCGAGGCGGGCATGGCAGAAGGCTGGATGCTGACTTGCAGGCACGGTGAGCATTACGCTGCTGGATGCAGAATAACGCGAAGCGTGTTCTGCTCTTTGGGCGTGGTTTAAATAGCCTTCAAAGTAGTCCCAGGTAAGAAGTTCCCCCAAGACCACACCCGAGTAAGAAAATAGTCCCTGAAGTAAAGTTGTTCCCTTCAGGCTTCACGTTGGCTTGGATTCTTAGCAGCATGGTCTGCATGAGGTAAGTGTAAGCATATGAGCCTGGCGCCTATGGCGCCAGGAGTGACCCCTTCTATGAGCCTGGTGCCTACGGCGCCAGGACTGTACCCAGATAGCCCCTAGCCGGAGCTGCTGGGCTTTTTCTAAGCATCTGGATGCCTGCTCCCGGGACTGATGGGCCTGGTCCGGATGCCAGCGGGTAGGCATCATGACAGCCATTTGATGTCACCAACTTATTCCAATCCTCTATGGATGAGAAATTAAACAAAAGGAAGACCAGCTCTACTACAGAAAAGTAATTGGCGTGTTCACCAAACCTCAAGATAAGTCTTTCGAACAGTCAATCCAGCCAAGGCTTGAGGTCCAGGGCCTTTGGAGGATTTAGAGGCTATCAGGACAGGCATGCTCATCATCCTGATAGATCTGCAAGAACACACTGTTGAAAAAAAAACTAGGACAGGAACAAATGGTTTCTATGCGCCCTCTCCTCTTCCACTGCATCTCTGCTAAAAAAACAATGAGGTTTGCTTCCAGGCCCACCAAACACCAGTTGGTGACAGACTGTTTAATCATTTTCATGCCTGGCCCCTCCATTTCTTAGACCCCTGGATATTTTCCATAATTTCCATCAGCAGTCACCCCTCCTGGAGACTTTGGCATCGCTGGAAGCATGCAGCGCCATTAGCGTTCCATCACGTTCTCCAGAATGTGAATTGCCAGTCTAGTTTATTCCAACATGGCCAGCCCCTGTTCCCTTCACAAGCACTCCTCAGTCCCTACTCAGTGCGTTGCAACCGCAATCTTTCTTCTTTGTGGTAAGACGCTGTTTCCCCTGTGTTTTCCTTCGCTCTTCTCTGCCTACCTGCTTGCTTATGTTTGCTTGCAATATCTTGTGCTCCTTAGCTCTCTCTCTCTTACCTATCCTGCTTGCAGGGCCTAGCTGTCTCCCCAAAGCTTTATCCTGCTTGTAGTGCCTCGCTGTCTCCCAGCAGCTTTTTTCGTTCTGCTCAGCTATGTGTTACACATACCTTTCCTTTGATGTGTGCTCTGCTTGTCAGCCTTTTGTGTTCTTGAGTTTGCCTTGGCTCCTTCATTCCTCCGCTGCCTCTGATCTTGGACACTTGCCTTCAGGATCTCCAGTACTTCATCTTGCCAGCGTATTCATCTGGAATAAGGGTTTTTTATGCCATCTTGGCTTTTTCCCTTTTTTCCTTGTTGTTTTCGGGTGGGGGCCTCCTGCCTTAGCTGTCAACTACAGCAGACATAGTGGCTTCCCCCCGAGGTAGACCATACCTCTACACGGACAGACGTTCATCCCGGAAGAAGGGATCATCCCCACTGCCAGACGAGTCATCAGCCTTCTCCAGTGCAAAGACTCAGGTGAGGAAGACGTAGCCACCAGTGACAGTTTGCAATGCCAAACAACTACAACCAGGGTGGCATCGGCAGAACAAGTAGGGGAACTCCTTGCGGCAGTTCAAGGGCTTTCTGTGGAAGTACAGGGCTAAAGTCAGAAAACGCTGTACTCAGACAGATGATATCTAACAGAGAAGAATGTCTTGCTGACCTCCCTTCTATGAGCCTTGTGTGAGGCAAATATGATGGCTCCCCTAAAAATATCAGGGAATTCATTGATGCATGTATTGTGTATTTTACATTGAGACCAGCCACATGTGCTACGGCTCAAGCACAAGTGCGATTTATGGTTTCCAACATAGTAGGTAATGCCCTAGCCTTGGCCACACCACTGGTAACCTCGGCCAATCCAGTCTTGCAAGATTATCCTTCCTTTATCAATCTTTTCAAGCAAACCTTTGAGAGACCAGAAGTGGCGTTTACTGACTGTGAAACCTTGTTGGACATGCAGCCGGGTTTGGCAGATCTCATGGCCTATATCAGCACTTTAAAAAAAACAGCAGTGGAAGCTGGATGGCCCAAAGAGAGCCAGTATACCATATTCAGAAAAGGCTTACATGAGGACTTGAAGGATGAACTTGCCGCCATTGCCCGTCCATCCTCTCTGGCTGATTTACTTTCCTTGGTTATCCAAAGAGAGGAAAACCGAAAGGAAGAAACAGCCAGGCAAAGGATACGTTCCCTCACCTCTAAGTACCACCCCCAGGCATCCGGATTTGTACCTAAGGGAGAACCTATGCAGATTGCATCTGCCAGGGGTCCATTGGCACCCTCTGAAAGAAAACAGAGATGAGATTTCAGACTTTGTTTATATTGTGGTTCCAGTAGCCACTTGTTTTGTGAATGGCCGGAAGTCCCACAGAGGAGATCAGGAAACGAGAGACCCCAACCCTAGAGCGGACCTCAGGCCGGGGTACCTGCAACGCTCCCACTGTTCCTACCTTAGCCTGTTGTTAGTGAGAATTCTCATTCTATGGCTAATTTCCCTTACCTATAGAGTCCCCCAGCAGCTTTGCTGGATTTGAAGGGTTTGTTTCTTTTTACCTGCTAAGAGTGAGACTCTCACTCTTAGGCATTTTTGCTATGTGTGTTCTAGGCTATTTTTGTGTTTAATGCCTATGGGATTTTCTCGACCCAATAGGAACCATCTTTATGCACATGTGTTACACAGCACCCTCAGTGCAGTGACACAGGGGTGTCGTAGCGACCCCCAAACATAGACTCCATACCCTGGGACTGACTACTGTCTCCAGGACATATAAAGTCCCAATTGACTTTACTAGTCAAATACTATGAACTAAACCAGTACAACCCATCTTACTATGGAGGTACTGGAAAGGGTTAATAGTTTTTCCCTTATGTTCATTTACGAGAGGGTGCCTTACAGTCCCTCTCTCAAAGGTTTCTGGCTGGTGGCAGTGGTTACTACCATAAATATTCAACCGCAAATATTTCCCTATGGGATTTTCCCATTGCTCGAGGGTACCACTTTTTCTGACATCCTCTAACATACCGCCGGTTTATTTTTATATTAACTTTACTCCGGTAGGTTTTATTTGCCAGAACTTTAATATAACTTCTTTCTCGTGTCTTTCTCTAAACTCCTGACCCAGGCCGGGGATCCTTTTGTTCGTCCTTTTGGCGGGCTTCTACCGAGAAGCCCTCCTTTCGGCGCCACTAAGTTTGGGGTGGGTCCATTGTGTGGGAGGGGGAGTAGGATCCCTGGTCAGGGTTGCCTCCACAACCAATGTCGCACTCTATCCTGATAGGCTGGAGGGTCTCCCGCCAAGATGACCACTCCACTGTGTGAGTGACAGCTAGGCTGTATGAATGGGGATCTTTTTGCATAAAAGCAGGGTCCTGAGGAATGGAAGAGCAACACGTCGCCACTAGAACTAAGAAGCCGAAGAGGAAAGAAGCCAAAGACATCTGCAACGACTGAACCACCGGTGAAGCCCTGCTGCAGCGTCTCACCACTTTTCCCCACATGACGAGAGAAGATCTTCCTCTGAAAGAGCCTTCTTCCCTTGAGCTGGTGGGGCCAACCAGTTTGTCAATCGCCTTCCCGGATCTGCCTTGGTCGAATCCCCCGTACCCTGTACTCGGAGGCCGGATAGCCAGGCACCAGTCCACCCGGACCGCGATTTAAAGGAGCGTACCTTTTATTTGTCGGGCAGCACCGCGGCTGGTTTCATCCCTGGGTAGTGCAGTAACTCGAACCTTCCTCCATGACGAGAGCATCTCTTCCTCTGCTGGATCACCCGAACTGCAGGAACTACCAGGAACAACCGCCACCGCAGGAGCCACTTCTTCCTTTAACGGTACATTGTTCCGCCAGGCCGCCCTTTCTTCATGGTAGCACTAAAGGTGTTTTAAATCCTTTATTTACCTGTTGGGTTGGCCGCCCCTCTCTCTTAAACATTGTCTTTTCAACTTCTGCATCCACCTTTTCCAATTTGTTAACCAAAGACTTGACTGCAGCTACAAGAACATTTTGCTCCTGGGCCCTTGCCCTGTACCACTCACTCTGGCACAGGCCTACTGACTCTGGCTACATTTTGTTAGATCTGCCTTCTTTAGATTGATTCTCCTCTAGAACTGTGTGGTGCACCTATTTCTTACAACTGCCCTTTTCTTCCTTTTCCTAAACCTTGTGAAATGCCATTTTGCTCAGTTTTCATTTAAGTATTGCCTATACTGATGCACTGTCTTGCTTAAATTGGTTCACAACCTTATATTTTTCATTTGACTTAATTTAACTTGCTTGATGACTCTGATGCATGTGTTTTATTATAAGTGTATAACATAAATATATAACTACTTTTTAATACAAAGCTTTGATCAGTGTTTTCTTGTGCCATAGTAGTGTAGGCCTATTGTGTAAACCCTGAATACTGCTCATCTACCTCTTGAGATAAGTCTGGCTGCTCAGCCACAGCTACCAACTAAATCTTTGTGGTACAGCCTGATACCAAAGGGAATGTATTGCTCTCACCTGTAGTCTTAATCTTCTGTAGTGCTTCCTAAGGGAACTGCACAGGATTCTGCCTAACACTGGTGTACAGCGGTGGGATAAAAGTATTGGATTTACATTTTAGAGTTCTGCTAGTATCTTGGTTCAAATAACCACAAGGCTAACTATTACAACAAGTTTATTTTGAACAAAAATCAAAAATATGGAAAGAACATGTTGACCACCTAGGATTTGTTTCGCAGGCTCTGGAACAGGCCCATCTGACCATAAAGGCAAGTAAATGTCAAATTGGTCAGAGTAAAGTGCTCTACCTTGGGCATGAGGTAGGAGGTGTTGAAATAAGGCCTTTGCTCAGCAAGATTGAAGCTGTGAAAAATTGGACAACCCCTTCTACTCAAACCCAGGTGAGAGCCTTCCTAGGCCTCACTGGGTATTACAGGAATTTCATTGAGAACTATGGATCCATAGCTTCTCCACTGAATGTAATCTCTTCTCCTAAGTTCCCTAAAAAGATCAAATGGAAAGCGGAGTGCAATCAGGCGTTTGAAAGCCTGAAGAAAGACCTTTGTCAAGCTCCAGTTCTCAGAGCTCCTGACTACCACCAACCCTTCATTGTACAAACAGATGCTTCCAATATAGGTATAGGTGCAGTACTCAATCAACTGGATGTGAAAGGTAGGGAGCAACCCATTTGCTTCATCAGTAGGAAACTGAAGGAACCTGAAACAAGGTGGGCAACTATTGAGAGAGAATGTTTTGCCATTGTGTGGGCTTTGGAATAGTTTAGACCATATTTGTATTGGTCTACTTTCATCATTCAAACAGACCACCAACCCTTGAGATGGTTGATGCAAATGAAAGGGGAAAACCCAAAACTGCTAAGATGGTCAATCTGCCTCCAAGGGTTTGATTTTACCATTGAGCACAGGTCAGGATATCACCACCAAAATGCTGATGGTCTCTCTAGAATGTTTATAACCGACTAGAGGTAAGAGACTCTTCCAGGAGAGGATTAGATCCTCCTGTCCCTTAGTCTGGGGGGGGGGGCGAGTGCTAGGGAGTATTCTCATACTATGGCTAATTTCCCTTACCTATAGAGCCCCCAGCAGCTTTGCTGGATTTGAAGGGTTTGTTTCTTTTTACCTGGTAAGAGTGAGACTCTTTTTCCCACTCTTAGGCATTTTTGCCAGAACTTTAATATAACTTCTTTCTCATGTCTTTCTCTAAACTCCTAACCCAGGTCGGGGATCCTTTTTTGTCCTTTTGGCGGGCTTCTACCGAGAAGCCCTCCTTTCGGCACCACTGAGTCTGGGGTGGTGTCAGTCTAGAAAAATTGATAACTCTCATATGTGACCACAAACGTATTCTGATGGCTGTGGGCCAACCGTCTCATGCACGATATGACAGAATATAGGTTTCCGAGTTTGCCAGTAAATGGCCATTTTGATGTAACAAAAATCGCCATTTTGTTTTCTAACCATTGCTCATTGCTTTCTGTTCTTATTGCTTCGCAGTACATTTTCTTCTTACACTGCTCGACTGTAAAACATTGTTGTCTGCATGATAAAGGACAAGGCCGCAGGGGCGCGAGGATAACAAATGTTTGTTGAAACACAACGTAGGCAGCGCCAGGAAAAATGCCCGGCTCCCTCCCGAATGTAGCCTTGAAGCAGAGCTGCAGGGCATTTAATCATTTTGTAGCTGCCAGCCAGTCTCATTATATGGTAGAATATGTTAGAATAAAGCAGCTAAAGGCTTGAATTATGCTCTTCTTACGGCCCCCCTTGCTGAGCCCCGTTAGAGCGTGTCGGCTCCCAGGACACGAATAGCACCTCATAGATAGCAAGGTCTGGAATGCAATTCTTCCCCCGTATGTAGCTCGCTTCCAAGAACAGAAGCGCTGTGTTCTGGTCAACAACTGAAAGATGCCTCCGCACTCACAAATTGCAAATTGTTACTAGAATAGATATTTGAAGGTGTCATAGTTGTCGAAAGTGTCCATCATCACACCAAGTTCAAAGAAACCCAATAAAGGGGGCGGGGGGTGTTAAACATGTCATAGCTGATTGTTTGATATGCATTTTGTATATATGTAACTGATGTACGTAATTGTCTCTCTTGCGTCCCTCGAGGTCTAGAGATACACGTCGCGGGGCGTGAGACCGAGTTGGCCAACTGAGACTTTTGCTTTGCAATAAACCCTAGCTTTGGGAATACAACCTCGTGTCTGGCGTATCTATCGTGTGTGGTGACAAGCCTTGTTTCCATAGACGTAAGGGACCTCTAGGGGCCCCTTTCAAGATGGTGCCCGAACAGGGACCCTCCCCCACTTGTTCCATCGCATACGTTGTAATTGAGTAAGGCGGAGAACGGCGAGGACGGGACGATCGAGCCGGGATCAAGAGGTGTTCGGGGCGCCCTGTAGAAGTGATGAGAGACTCCTTTGCAGATCTGCACACATCTGATCCCTGATCGACGTGCCTGGCTAGAGAACAAGGAGGCGAGGGTCCCAAAACGAGGCGGAAGCCAAGAAACGCAGACACAACATCATTGGGTGCGTCAGTATACAGACGACTTGTGTCCGAAAGGACAAATTGATTTATCAGGTGAGTCATTCCTCGATTCAAAGTAATTCTGATATTGGTTGAGTTGACTTTGCAAAATCAAACGCCCTAGGTAAGGTTGATTAACCAGGGGGAAGGTTAAAAAATGCCTGAGGTATTGTCCACCCTACCGGGGTTTTTCCCGCTGTGGTAGACAATCTTTGGAAGATGGCCAAATTGTACCACCTGGGGGAACGCTGGCGTATGAGATATGTGTGAAGTATGGAGTGGGTGTGATAATATTCTGCAAGACTTGGCATAGGTAAACCAGAAAGCAACAAGACCATCAGTGGCCGATTAATGGTAGTTTTGAGATAGCGAGAATAGATAACTTGGAAAGGGTGTTGATAAGAAAGAAAGCGCGTCCTGCAGCATTTGATATCGTTAAGGACTGGAGAAGGGAAGCAATGCTCCGATTTAGAAGTAGAGCGAAGCATGCGCGCAGGCATAAATCGAAAGGTGAAATAGCGGAAGAGAAAGAAGAGGAGGAGTGGACTGAGAGTCTAAGGAGGGCAGGTAGGCGTGACCAGTTGAATATAGAAAAAATATACCCACAACGAGAATTACACATAGCAGATGAATTGATAGAAAACATATTGACCCATACAAAACAAGGCCCAAGATCAGAAGTGAGGCCAGACACGTCAGTAACTAGTGCCCAAACCCTGCCCGTAGCCCAAGCTCTCCCTCCGGTAGCTCAAGCCCTCCCACAGCCACAGACCGCGCACGTAACACTTCCTATTAGCCAACCAGGCCCACAACAGACACTCCCTGATCCCATTGTCCCATCTGCACCTCCCACCTTAGACACAGACTCGGTACCTTCCGTTCCTCCCGGGGTTGAAATTCAAACCACGGGGGCGAGAGGCGGGACTGAACAATGGGGATGCATGAGGGTAACTCGCAGTGCGATAAGCAAAGAAAGGAAGGTGGAATTGCAGCAACAGGCAGAGATGTATAAAGACGGGAATGATGGGACGACAACATTGGCTTCGATATATGACTTCCGAAGAAGCAACGAAAGACAGGTAGTGCTGGAATGCATGGGTGAATATTTGGTGGAGAAATGGAAACAGTTAATTGGGAAATTACTACAGCAGCGATTGTTAGATTTGAATGCATTAGCACGCTGTAGGGAGAGGGATGAAGAAGTGAGAGAACAAGTATATGGACTTTTTGAACTTAAAGATGAATTAGATAATGATTATGCCAAAATGTTTACTACACCTCGGTACAGGAGTAGGGATATCGGGAGACATGGGAAGGAAACTGTAGAGCCATATATACAACGACGACATTCAATGTCGTCAGTGCAGAGGGGCGACAAGTTGAAAGTATGTATACGAGAAGCGTTTAGATGGATGTCAGATCCCAGTATTCCCACAATGGAGATACATGAGATATTCGATCAATATTCTATGCCCATGAAAAGAAAAGCACTGCAGTTGATGGCTGAACATCTATTAGACAAAGATATAAAAAACGATAAGGCCAGCCCACCCGAAATAATGGCAGTATATAAAAGAGCACTAGAACGAGGGACAGGAGAAACAGCCCTATCGCTTGATCTGGGAATATTGTTAAACATGAGAGAAGGGGGAGGGACAGTAAGTGGGGCATTTCCTATGAGAGAGGTCCCACCTACCTTTGTGCCCAAAGTAGAGGTTCCCGCAGCGGGCAATGTAGCGGCGCAGGTAACACCAGCCCATTATACCGCCCAATATGTGCATGTCCCCTTTTCCAGACAGGAGGTGAACAACATAAAGCAGACGATTCCTGATATAAGAAAGAATCCTGCAAGGTTTTACAAGGAAGTAGAGTCCTGCCTGCAATCATCCATGCTTACCATGGGTGACCTAGACCTAATATTCCCAGTGATCCTGCCAACAGACATATGGAAACTAATAAGAAAGGTGGATGACACAACGACCTTTGGCGCCACATGGGCGGACTTGATAATAGAAGACAGGAATAAAGCGTTTGGAGGAACACCGGGACCGAACCTGGTAGCATTACCAGCACGAATAGTACAGAAATTGAAAGAAATTGTCCCAGAGAAAAGAATTCAATGGGACAAATTGACTGCATGTGTACACGGCAAGGATGAGTTAGCTACAGATTATTTTAACAGATTTGAAGAAGTATTTACAGACTTCAGTGGGCAGGATGTGAGCTCGGAAGCGGGAAAGAGGTTATTTGTTGACAAATATGTAAGGGGGTTAAAACTTCCAATCCAGGATCTAATAATGACATCAGAGAGTGCATTGCAAGCAAAAACGCTGGGCATAGTATTACACATGGCCCAATATTATGAGAACAGACTGACTGTGGATAAAGAGAAAGAGGAGAAGGACAGGGTAAATCTGAAAACACGGGTACTACTGCAGCAAGTAGTAGGACATAATAGAGGGAGAGGGAACGCACAAGGAAGGAGTAATTCGAATATGCATGGGGGAACAATGGGACCAAATCAGTGTGCGTATTGTAAGGAGGAAGGACACTGGCGAGCGCAATGTCTGCATCTGCAGAACAGAAATGGGTCAGGTCAGAGGAGACAGCATAGAGGACACCAAAGAGCGAATGGACCAAATAGGAATAGTATGCAGCAGCACCACAATAATGGAGGTAATCAAAACCAAACCCAAAACCAAAGTGCCCCTAACCAGAGTCAGGGACAGCAAAACCAACAGTATGGAAACCAGAGTGGGGGAAATAGAGGGAAGAGTGGGAAAGTTTTCAATACACAGCCAAACACGTATTACAGTAACAGCAATGACTACACATCGGACGATGTGTTATTTCCCCAATAGGACAGCCCAGGACAGGGGTCGGAGCCAGTGTCTATTCCTGTGAATCAGAGAGGACCCTACGTAGAAAGGAAAGTCGGGAATGAGGAGCACCGCTTTGCGCAAAAGTGTTCAATAGACCACCACTTGGTTCCGGATATACCACTGTCAGGGCAAAAGAATGTTTCCGTAGGGTTCGCAGTTACAACAGTCATAAACCCGGTGTCCCAACCAGTTACTATAGGACCATTCACTGAACACTGTCCTTTCCTTTTAACAGAAAATTGTGGGGAGAACTTGTTGAGATTAAATTTGTTGAAAAAATTAGGTTCCGTTATACATTGCACGGCAGACGGGGTGTTCCTAACGATTTGGCCACAAGATGCCCCTATGTCAGAATTCATGTCTGAAACTTTACCAGGAGAACTAAGTAAAGTGCCAACCTGTATAAGGGCAATGCATGACAACGATGTAGGATGCTTGAAAATAGAGCCAGTAAAAATAATTTTGAAAGAAGGTGTTACCCTACCGCGAATTCCCCAATACAGAATTTCGGCTGAAGGTGAGAAAGGATTGAAGAGTATTGTTACAGATTTGGTGAAATTAGGGGTGATTGAAGAAATTACAGGCAGTGCATGCAACAGCCCGATTCTTCCAGTTTATAAAAAAGGAGGCAATGAAGTACCATTCCGTTTTATAATTGATTTGCACGCGCTAAACAAAGTAGTAGATCCACAATTTCCTTTAGTGCCAGATGCCACTACAATATTGACAATGATACCTGTTTCAGCGGAATATTTTAGTGTAGTTGATCTAAAAAATGCGTTCTTCAGCATTCCAGTGGACAAGGACAGCAGATATTTGTTCGCGTTCACATTAGGAGGGCAATCATTTACATTCACGCGGATTCCGCAAGGTTACACGGAAAGTCCGAGTATTTACAGTAGAGCATTGAAAGAGCAGCTAGACATGCTAGACTTACCAGTGGGTTGCGTACTCTTGCAATACATAGACGATCTATTATTAGCTGCTGACACAGAGGAGATTTGTAAAGAAAGCACTGTATTGCTAGTTTGAAGAAATTTCAATATAATCGAAAGGAGGTGGCCTATTTGGGCTACCTACTTTCGAAAGAAGGGAGAAGGCTAACACCAGAACGCATAGAAAGTATTTCGTGTATGCCTATTCCAAAGACACAGAAAGGAGTCAGAGCCATAATAGGCAGGGCTTCATATTGCCGACAATGGATTGGTAATTTTGTGTTAATTGTGAAACCGATGGTGAATTTGACTAGAAAGGATGCGTCTATGCCTTTATAGTGGGATGAGGAATGTCAGAAAGCATATGTTCAATTGAAAACTGCATTATGTTCGGCTCCAGTTTTGGGCACGCCGAATTATGAGAAGGTTTTTAGACTGTTTGTGTGTGAAAGTGAAGGATGTGCATTGGCGGTTTTGACAAAGAAACAAGGTGGAAGAAATAGGCCATGCGGCTATTTTTCTTCTGCGCTGGACCCTGTAGCGCGTGCACTACCACGATATTTGCGATCTGTCGTGGCGGCTGCTGCGTCAGTGAAATAAACGGAAGGGATGGTATTGGGGCATACTTTAATTCTGATGGTGCCACATGCCATAGATGTTCTATTAAATAGGACACAGACGCAACACCTCACCTCTGCTAGATTGACAAGATATGAGATTATCTTGTTCGCGCCCCATATCCAAATTATGAGGTGTAGCGCTTTGAATCCTGCAGAATTAATGCCACTTCCCATAAAAGAAATTGAGGAGAATGAATCACTCCCCCCACGATTGCTTAATGGTCACTGAGGAAGAAACCAAAGGGAGAGTTGATTTAAGTGATACCCCACAGAAAGAGCCAGATGGAGAGTTGTTTTGTGACGGCTCATGTTTTAAATTACCTGACGGCACGACAACTGCCGCGTACGCTATCACTACCCTAGAGAGCGTTGTAGAAAGCAAAAGAATCCCCTACAACTCGGCACAAACCGCAGAGATAATAGCATTAACCAGGGCCTGCGAGATTTCTGAAAATTTGAATGTGAATATATATACTGATACTCAGTATGCTTTTGGGGTGGTTCATAACTTTGGTTGACTCTGGGCTGAGAGAGGGTTTTTGACATCACATGGTGCCAGAATTCAACATGGCCCTTTGATTGTACGATTGCTGTCTGCACTCACGCTTCCAAAACGCCTAGCAATAGTGAAATGCGAGGCACACAAAAAGGTAACATGCAAAGTAGGAGAGGGAAAAGCGTTTGCAGACAGAATTGCGAAACAAACTGCCACTGATTTAAATACCAAAATGATGACGGTTCAGACTGAGGAAGTACCCTGTATGATAGAAAATGGAGTTGCCACTGTCAAAGAAATGCAGGCCGAAGCTATGGCCGATGAACTGCAAGGGTGGGCAGAGGGCTCTGCTGAGTTAGATCTGGAAGGTTGTTGGGTGGACAAGGGAACTAGAAACTGGATGTTGCCAAATTCATATGTGACTGCAATGGGCATAATGGCCCACAGCCCTACCCACATCTGTGCGAAAAAGATAATACAGCACCTATCCACAGTATGGCAGAATGTAAACATAAAGAAGAATGCAGAGAGGTTGGTGCAGAACTGTATCACGTGTTTACAACACAATGTAGGAAAGGGAACAGTGACTCCAATAGGCAGTTTTGGCCCGCCCTCTATGCCTTTTGAGGTGATCCATTTTGATTTCATAGAGATGGAGGGATGCCAAAATTTGACATATGTCTTAGTGGTGATTTGTGCATTCAGTAAGTGGGTGGAGGCATATCCCTTAAAGGACTGCACAGCAATGAGCACGGCAAAAGTAATGCTTAAAGAATATTTTTCCTGTTTTGGCTTGTCCCGTGTCTTATGGTCAGATAATGGCCCGCATTTTGTGGGTGCAATGGTGTTACAGATATGTGCGGGTCTTCAGATCGATAAGAGATTCCATAGTTCAAGGCATCCGAGTTCGGCCGGTCTTGTGGAGAGGCACAATGGGATTCTCAAGTCAAAGATCAGTAAAATATGTGCGGGAAGCAAGTTGAGTTGGGTGGATGCATTACCAATAGTGCTATTATGCATGCGTACGTCTGTACAGGCTAAAACTGGGCTCTCCCCGTACGAAATCGTAATGGGGAGGCCAGCAAATGTTTGGTGCGCACCTCAGCCAAAATGACTTAGAGAGGTAGAACATCCTGTGCTTAGTACTTATTGTGGCCTTTTAATGCAGAAATTGTGTTTGATTCATCAGCAGGTGCAGGAGGCATTACCAGTGAGATACACCGGTCCGGGGCACGCGCTGGAGCCAGGAGACTGGGTGCTGCTTAACATTTTTGAAAGAAAGTCATCGTTAGCACCCAGGTGGCGCGGCCCCTATCAAGTACTCTTGGCAATGCAGACGGCGATACGGGTGGATGGACGGAAGTCGTGGATCCATGCCACCCATGCCAAAAGGGTTCCAATGTCACTGAAAGACTTGCCTGACCCAGGCGACGGGAAAGAGGCAGCAGTCCCAGAAACAGAAGAAACTGTTGCCAGTAAGCAGCCACCAAATCTGCCTAAACGAGAAGTGAAACTCGAAACAAAGCCTGAGACGACTGCCAAAAAAGGGGAAGGGCAAAGAGTGCCCCAACGTTGCCCAGCAGAATCGACATCACTGTTGGCCGACACGAAATCTGCCTTGCAAATACCAGCAGAAACTAAACGTGTACCCCTTTGGCGCCCACCAGCACTTGCCAGCACGCCAAAGACCGAATCTGCATCACTGGCGAAGCGCACACCAGCACCTGCAGTGGCGCCACAGGCTGACTTTGAGCCTGAATCTGGAAGTGCACCGGCACTGTTCGCGGATCACACGATACCAGGTGTGAGGCGATACAATTTGCGGCCAAGAAAGACAAAGTGATCCACAGTTCTTTGGCGTTTATATCAACCTCTGGTTCTGCTCATGGACGGAGAAGGAACTAGAGGTGTAGAGGAGAGAAGCGTGAGAATTGTGCAAGTCGGACAATTCAAGACTCTCGGCTCCTCGGTGCGATCATAAAAAAGTACATGTGTCTGGAACCAGAGCGGACAAGCTGGGCGCACATGGTACTAAGGCAAAAAAAAAAGATAACTGATCAAAAGTCCTCTGAGCAGTATGAGAAAGGACAAGTGATCTTGCCAAAAAAATAAATAAGCAAATTCAGGCTATAAAGGACTGGCACAACTGAACTGTGACAATTCCGTTAAACTTATTGACATCAGAGCAAGCGCAACGAAGAGAGATATCCACGACAAACTGTTTTAAGGAAGAAGGACGACGATGAGAAACATGTCGGGACCGGTTCCAGCCTCCTCCTGCACCACTGCTGAGAATGAGTCAATTATAAAGACTGTAAGCTTAAGAAAAACGCATGGTAAAAAGAATTGTATGCTGGCACTAACAATAATTATGTGCTTTATGAGCGTGGTAGCACCAATAACGACAGCCCTAGTATTATGGTATGTGGAATCGATACACCCATTAGAAATGTTTTTACCAATAGTTAATATATCCACTACTGAAAGCCCGGTTCAGGTGATTACTTATACCCTGCCCCCAATGGAAGAAAGACACAGGGAAGGGTTTGGGAATAACACCTTGTTATTAATTATGAATATGACACATGCAATTCTGAAGAAAACAAATTGCTGGGTATGTGCCCATTTACCACAGCATGCTGGGAAAGGAATAGGTTGGTATGTACAGCCATTACCATTAAGTTCTGCATGTAGTGCATCTTTAAGTGCAATGTTCTATGGGAAAAGGAATAAGAGTAGTACAGGTCAATTAGACAGAACCAACATGAATGAGTTTGAGGAAATAATAATGAAGCCTGTGGGTTGTTCCATATTCCATAAAGCACAAGTAATGGCCCCAGAGCCCACGAGGAAAAGTACGCGAAAGATAACACGACAGAATAGACGAGATAGATTGTCACCACCAGAAAAAAAACATCTGTGATGACGTTTCGTGTAAGAACAGACGGGGACAAAGATGCAATCCCCCCTTCTTACACAGTGAATGATAGCCCAAGAACTGTCCCTTTTTGTCTAAAAAAGAAAGGCTCCTTTTCAGTCGGAACATATACTGGATGCATGAATACAGTGGTATTGAAATGGGAAATAGAACCAGTATATGTGGGAGATCCAGTTTATTTTATATGTGGAGAGAAAGCATATCCTTGGTTGCCCATAAACTGGGGAGGTACATGTTACCTAGGTCTACTGTTCCCAGGAGTATTCCTCTTAGAAACAGCAGACATGGCCAGACTATCCAGAGCTAGAGTCAAAAGGACTAGCGAGGGTGTTTTGATAGCGACTGACGTAGCAAAATCATTCATTCCATTCTTGGGGCAGATAGTGAACTCCTATAATATAAGGCAGCTGTCCAGAATACTAAAAAATACCATAAACACAACGACAGATATACTATTTAACATGACGTTGGAAGAAAGAGGAATCAGGTTAATGAGGCTGCAAAATAGAATGGCTCTCGATGTGATCCTGGTTGATCGTGGGGGAATTTGCAAAATAGTGGGATCAGCGTGTTGTGTATATGTAGATGACTATTCCCCTACAATCTTTGAAGCAATAAAGAAAATGCATGTCCTAAGCTCCGAACTCCCTGCTGGAGATGGAAGCTGGGGAATAGGGTCTTGGTTTTGGGGAATACTGCGTTCTTGGGGATGGAAGTTGATTTCAATATTAGTAGTGGTGTTTGGAGTATTCATAACGTGCTGTTGTTGCATACACTGCCTACCAATACTTTGCGCTGAGGTAACTGAGGGATGTACTAAGGGATGTATGCATATGATGACAAAAAAAAACAACTAATGGTCGGGCTGACCAAGACACAAATGAGATGAAAACAGTAAAAGAATTGATGGCTATAGATATTGATGAAGATGATGATGTTTACGATAGCATGCAAAATTCAGACATAAGTACTTCAGGCTTATCATCATTAGAGGAGCTTACAATAAATAGATGAGATGTTTGGCATACGGCCAAAGGAGGGTTTGTCAGTCTAGAAAAATGGATGCCTCTCATATGTGACCGCAAACGTATTCTGATGGCCGTGGGCCAACCGTCTCATGCACGATATGACAGAATATAGGTTTCCGAGTTTGCCAATGAACGGCCATTTTGATGTAACAAGAATCGCCATTTTGTTTTATAACCATTGCTCATTGCTTTCTGTTCTTATTGCTTCGCAGTACATTTTCTTCTTACACTGCTCGACTGTAAAACATTGTTGTCTGCACGGTAAAGGACAAGGCCGCAGGGCCTCGAGTATAACAAAAGTTTGTTGAAACACAACGTAGGCAGCGCCAGGAAGAATGCCCGGCTCCCTCCCGAATGTAGTCTTGAAGCAGAGCTGCAGGGCATTTAATCATTTCGCAGCTGCCAGCCAGTCTCATTATATGGTAGAATATGTTAGAATAAAGCAGCTAAAGGCTTGAATTATGCTCTTCTTACGCCCCCCCCTTGCTGAGCCCCGTTAGAGCGTGTCGGCTCCCAGGACACGAATAGCACCTCATAGATAGCAAGGTCTGGAATGCAACTCTTCCCCCGTATGTAGCTCGCTTCCAAGAACAGAAGCGCTGTGTTCTGTTCAACAACTGAAAGATGCCTCCGCACTCACAAATTGCAAATTGTTACTAGAATAGATATTTGAAGGTGTCATAGTTGTCGAAAGTGTCCATAATCACACCAAGTTCAAAGAAACCCAATAAAGGGGGGGTGTTAAACATGTCATAGCTGATTGTTTGATATGCATTTTGTATATATGTAACTGATGTATGTAATTCGCTCTCTTGCGTCCCTCGAGGTCTAGAGATACATGTCGCGGGGCGTGAGACCGAGTTGGCCAACTGAGACTTTTGCTTTGCAAAAAACCCTAGCTTTGGGAATACAACCTCGTGTCTGGCGTATCTATCGTGTGTGGTGACTCGTCTTATTTCCATAGATGTAAGGGACCCCTAGGGGCCCCTTTCAGTGGGTCCATTGTGTGGGAGGCGGAGTAGGACCCCAGGACAGGGTTGCCTCCGCAACCCATGCTACACTCTATCCTGATAGGCTGGAGGGTCTCCTGCCAAGATGACCACTCCACTGTGTGAGTGACAGCTAGGCTGTATGAATGGGGATCTTTTTGCATAAAAGTAGGGTCCTGAGGACTGGAAGAGCAAGACGTCGCCAATGGAACTAAGAAGCCGAAGAGGAGAGAAGCCAAAGACATCTGCAACGACTGAACCATCGGTGAAGCCCTGCTGCAGCGTCTCACCACTTTTCTCCACACGACGAGAGAAGATCTTCCTCTGAAAGAGCCTTCTTCCCTTGAGCTGGTGGGGCCAACCAGTTTGTCAATTGCCTTCCCGAACCTGCCGTGGTCGAATCGCCAGTGCCCTGCACTAGGAGACCGCATAGCCAGGCAGCTATCGACCCGGACCGCGATTTAAAGGCTTGTACCTTTTAAACTTTGTTTGGCAGCACCGCAGCTGGTTTAATCCCTGGGTAGTGCAGTACCTCGAACCTTCCTTCATGACGAGAGCCTCTCTTCCTCTGCTGGATCACCCGAACTGCAGGAACTACCAGGAACAACCGCCAACGCAGGAGCCACTTCTTCCTTTAAAGGTACATTGTTCCGCCAGGCCGCCCTTTCTTCGCGGTACCACTAATGTTGTTTTAAACGCTTTATCTACCTGTTGGGTTGGCCTCCCCTCTCTCTTAAACATTGTCTTTTCAACTTCTGCATCCACCTTTTCCAATTCGTTAACCAAAGACTTGACTGCAGCTACAAGAACATTTTGCTCCTGGGCCCTTGCCCTGTACCACTGACTCTGGCACAGGCCTACTGACTCTGGCTACATTTTGTTAGATCTGCCTTCTTTAGATTGATTCTCCTCTAGAACTGTCTGGTGCATCTATTTCTTACAACTGCCCTTTTCTTCCCTTTCTAAACCATGTGAAATGCCATTTTGCTCAGTTTTCATTTAAGTATTGCATATACTGATGCACTGTCTTGCTTAAATTGGTTCACAACCTTATGGGAAGTGTTGCTGGGGTGTGCAAGTAGGTATTTCTGAATAACTTGTGTTTTCCCTCCCTTGTGAGAAATTGCTAGAGTACCCCTTGTGTATGGTTTTCACTGTGCCGTTTTGCTCAGTTTTCACTCTGGTTCACTTGGTCTACAATTTAATTAGGGAGAGTGCATATTTTTCCTTTGACTTAATTTAACTTGCTTGATGACTGTGATACATGTGTTTTATTAGAGGTGTATAAAATAAATATATAACTACTTTTTAATACAAAGCTTTGGTCAGTGTTTTCTTGTGCCATAGTACTGTAGACCTATTGTGTAAACGCTGAATACTGCTCATCTCCCTCTTGAGATAAGTCTGGCTGCTCAGCCACAGCTACCAACTAAATCTTTGTGGTACAGACTGATACCAAAGGGGATTTATTGCTCTCACCTGTAGTCTTAATCTTCTGTAGTGCTCCCTAAGGGAACTGCACAGGATTCTGCCTAACAGCTGTTCAACCTCATCGGACACCCGGCTCATGGTTGTTCGAGTACTTCTACAAACCTTGGAGGGAACTGTAGATGCCTTGGCACTAATAGACAGCAGAGCAGCCGGCAACTTTATGGACGTTAGTTGGGCAAAGAAAGAAGACATTCCCCTTCAAGAATGCACTGAGACACAAGCAGTCGAAGGCGTGGACAGTGAACCCCTTTAGCTCTGGACCCATTCCCCGTACCTCGGCCCCTGTTCTTTTTTTTTTTTTGTAATTTAAACTTTATTATTATTTTGCACGTTTACAACATACTCCATTTGCCAATGTATTGCATCTTAAATCTTACACAAGTAAGGGGGGGCGGTCCACCTTCCTGCCAAACCCCTGCAATATTCATGTTAAGTCGCAGTAGTGTGCTCATAGAGCCTGTGCTTTATATCACACATAAGAAACAGTAGGATAACAAACATTCAAAATTCAAATCATATCAAAATCAATATACTGATTGTACTTTATATACTATGCTGTAATTTTTCAAACAGTTATGGTGTCTTACTATTCAGCAGTTCCTATTCATTCTAGACTAACGAAAATGATATCATCTCCTGGGGTTCATTAGGATTATCGTGTGCGCTGACATAAGCAATCAGTGGGGCCCAATCTGCCAGCTATTGCGGCATTCGCCCCTGCATTGCCCCATCAATTCTACTCATGGCAGCTACGTACCATATCTGTGCCCACCACTCCTTGATGTCTGGCTCGCTTTGACTTTTCCAATGCTTTGCTATTACCAATCTAGCCGCCACTAATAGCTGGGTGACTAGACGTGACTTCCTGCCCCCAATATGTAGTGACCCTGAGAATCCTCATTGCCCAATAACATCACCAGAGGGTCAAGCTCAAGTTCGAATCCACAGATTTCCTTGATTTGTGCAGTTTCCTTCTCCCAAAACCTCTGTACTTATGCACATCCCCATCACATGTGAATGAACAAGCCCGGGGAACTCCTGCATCGCCAACACTGGGGGGGAAGCTGCAGAGTCATTTTATGCAAGCGCTCGGGGATCAGATACCACCTGCACAATATTTGGAGACCATTTTCTTTGAGGTGAACCACCTGAGATGCCTTAACCACCCTCGTCCATATGTTATACCACGCAAGGTCATCCATGGGCCTGCCCACATCCTCCTCCCACATTGCCATATACCCATGCGGGACTTAAACCTCATGGAAATTGATTCTTTGTAAAGGGTCGCCAGTTTTGCTGATGGGGGTCCCCCATGAATAGATCTTCAAAAGTGGTCGTACTCTGCTTGCCCTGAGTTGCTACATTGGCTTGTGACGTCCAATGCCTCAAGTGACATATCCTAAAAAAGGAAGAATCAGCGACCACAGCCCATCTCAACGACATGCTGATCGAAGAAATGAACTGAAATCTTACTTTACAGCTCCATCCAGGACTCCGAAAACGCGCCCAGACTCTCCTGCCCGCCCACCACGCCCAGCACGTGACTATTCTGATCTGAATCGAACATCACTGAAAATTCACCATCCTTGCAATGGCAGACAAGAAACATCTAAGAATCGCCCGCCCCATTCTCAAATCCACAGATCCCGTCCGGATCAAAGAAAGCAAAGCTGGAGAGATCAGTCCCCGCGAAGAGACCCGCTCAACTATAGATCCCGGGCGCAATCCAAATCATCCCCGCCGATCGCCATCAAAAACTCGACAACTCCATCCGGCCCATGGGAATGGATAAAGGGTGCCCTATCCTCAAAACACCTTAGATAGCAACTACCAAAAGAAGCCGACACTCAATTTCATCAAAGGTCCTTATCGTTGGCCTCTTGGAACACTAGAGGACACACCCATCTAACTGATCACAATACCGTCGACCTGGGTCAATATGACATATTTTGTCTCCAGGAAACATGGCTCCGGGAAAAACCATCAATGGACGGATACGACATCGTGATCTCGCCAGCTGTGAAAGGTCTCCTAGGCCGCCCCTCAGCTGGCCTTCTGATTGGAATTCGGTCAGATCAAAACTTAAAACTCATCAAAACAACGGCAAGATCCTATGAGGTGTTGGCGGTTTTAATTGAATGGAACCCTGCGCCTGAATTCTCGAAACAACATGCAAAGCAGTCTTCAGCACTACCACTCGCTTTGATCACTACTTATTGGAATCCTCAAAGGTCATCGACACTTCTCTTCTGTCAAACTATGGCTGAGGCAATCGACGAGATTCTTACTGAATGGAACACTCCTTTTCTACTTATCTGCGGGGACCTCAACGCGAAATGCACACAACCGCAAAACATCCCCTTAAATCCCACCGTCACCACAGCAGCGGAGCTCAGGGGTCAAGCTTGGATGACCCTTATGACATCCAGGAACCTGCACAATGCCGCCTGGATTCTGGAAGGGCAGTCCCACCTACCGACCTGGGAGAGAGGCCGGTCTTCAGCTACTCTAGACTACATCTTCGCCTCCCCAGCACTGTGTGCAGTAATCCAAGATTTTCATGTAGTCAAAACTCTACCAAGCGACCACAATATGTTAACTGTATCATGGCCCTCTACCGGCCGCATTCCATCTCGCTACCCTACATCGGTCGAAACGAATTCCCAACAAACGCGCCTTCGTTTGACATCGGCCAACATCAGACTGATCACTCAACAGTACGTCTCGGAAATTGAGTCGGAACTGGTTCTTGATCCACCACCAAGGCCGAACTACCTACCTATGCTTCTCAAGTACAAGCACCACGCAGCACCTGGTCTGGCGACCCCAAAAGCCTGCAATCACCAGTATGACAAACAAATAGCATTGAAAAAAAAGCACTGAGACAGCTCAGAAGACGCGCTAAGGCTGACAACACCATTGCTGCATGGGACTGCTGGAAAGATGAAAACAAAATCTACAAATCATGGATCAGAGCGCGCCGAGCCATTTTATACCAACATGACGCTGAATCAATGATGAGAGTCTTAACGACAAAGAAAACAGCGGACTTCTGGTCCCTGATAAACGCCTCTCAAGGAATCACAGCCTCAAGCATGATTAACTCAGTCCCGGAACAAGTCTGGGTCACTTTTTTCACTGATCTCTTCGCCAGTCCGATCCCTGCAACAAATACGTCTTTCGATACCACTGCTGCCCCTTGGATAGACTTGTCAGCCCCAGCGGACATAAGTGCAGCTATTCAAAAACTAAAAGCGTCAAGAGCCCCAGGCCCAGACGGCCTGACGAATATAGACTCACTGAATGGGCCACCTTCATCGGCATTCTGTTTGAGCATTGCAGAACCACCAGAAAGATTCCATCATCGTGGTGCAAAGCAACCATCATTCCAATTTTCAAACAAGGAAGCAGGGAAGCGCCCGCAAACTATCGTCCAATCGCCCTACTGGACATCATTGGCAAACTTTTTGCGACTCTTCTCTTGGGCCACTTCAACCGATGGGCGAAATCGGCCCCCTGCAGTGACCCATTCCAACTAGGCTTCAAGAAAAATGGTGGTACTGCACTGAACATCCTCATACTTACCATCTTGAAAGCCAAAATAAAACAAGGGTCCCCCACAGTCTACGTGGCGTTTATCGACCTCTCACAGGCCTTCGACAAAGTCGAGAGGTCAAGACTGTGGAGAAAGCTGGAAAATTGGAATTGCCCGAACAATGTCCTACAACCAATAATAGCCCTTCACACCAACACTACACTCAACGTCCGGCTGAACAGACAAGGAGCACTGTCCAAAGAAATCCAAGCACACAGAGGAGTAAAGCAAGGCTGCCCCCTAGCCCCGGCGCTCTTCGTGGCTTTTTTGGGGGACTACAAAGACTCGGAAGCCCAGGTCCGAAGCTTTCCGCCGAAGTTTGGCAATTGCACCCTCTCCCGTCTTCTCTACGCTGACGACTTGATTTTGTTTGACCAAACCCCGATCGGCCCCCAGCGGCAGCTGGATAACCTGGCAGTCTATATGAACACCAACAACCTCCAGATCAATCAGACAAAAACGAAAATCATGATCCTCTCTAGATCGGGCCACTTCCAGAAAAAAACCCGATCTTGGTCAGTGTGTAAAACCAATATCGAAGTGGTCCCTCACTTCAAATATCTAGGAGTGATCATTGACGGGACTTCGCAGGAACTTAAAATGCAACAACGTCTGTGGGCCAAAACCAAACAACTGACTTCCCAACTAAGAGCGATTGATAGAAAGTATGGCAAATTTTCGCTAGCGCCGGCCATTAATTTCTATAAAGGAAAAATGGTTCCGGTCCTGACTTACGGCATGGACGCCATGTTCACTGTACCGTCAAAACTATGGAGAACACTGGAGGGCTACATCTGGAAATCCCTCCTAGGCCTACCCACCGCCATTCCAATCGAAGCCATCAGAAGAGACCTGGGCCTTCTATCATTAAGTGCCACCGTCAGCGGGTCCTCACTTGCCCTCTTCAGGAAGACTCTTATCAAAGACGGCTTGCCAATTCTCAACATCATTGGACAGGAACTCGAATCAACGAACTGTAAGGCTGTTCAAAAATGGATACACCTCCAAAAAACCAAACTGGAGGACCTGCAACGTACACTAAATGACCTGATCACGAACCCGCAAAGAGTCAGTGAAAAACTGAAATCGCAAGACTGGATCAACACTATCGACAAAGCGGTAGCAACCAAGTTCCTAAACCATCTTCCACCAATTTACAATAAATGAAAACTCCCCATGGCGTACTGTCTGAGATTCCCGGATAAAAAGCTATGCTCTACATTTCTAAGAGCGCGCTTAAACTTGCTCCACACTCGAGAAATCTTAGTGATGAGAAGGCTGTCCACCGTCAGCACGTGCAGACTGTGCAAAATTCCGGACTCTACTGAGACCATTCGCCACCTTCTCCTAAACTGCCCCGCTTTAACTCAAGTTCGTACAGCTTTTCTCACTCCCCTATGGCTCGACTCGGTACTGATCGATGAGCAAACATGGTAGTACCGTTTGATATCTGGCGAAAAATCCCGCTGGGCTGCCGCCACGGCTAAAATAACGGAAGCTGCCTTCATCAAAATCAACGCTGCTACCTAGACGTCTCTCTGGCCATTGAACTTCAGTGCCCAGGCACCCAGCAACTGATGACCGCGTCATAGACAAACTTTGAGATAGCTATTGCACTCGACACGCCTTGACTCAGGCTCTACAAATTTTAAGCTGTCCTCACTTCAAAGGACGCATCCTTGTAAAAATCACTCACTGTGATTATACACAAGTAAATAAAAAATAAAAAATAAAAGAATATAGCCATTTCGAGTGGATTGTGTCCTCCAACGTATTTGTCATCTTAGATGTACTCCATCCAGCTTTGCTGCTCTTCGGAAAAATTTTTTGGCAGAGGGCACCGTGCGTTGATGCCATCGAGTCGATGGTCCCTCGAAGGCCTCCGTCGAGGGTGACGTCATCGGGTGTATAAGTAGCACGCGTGGCGCCCGTTGGCCTCAGTTACGTTTTTCTGCAGTTACGTTGCTTCGGACATTCAACGCGCCTCGAGTTCTGTGAAGAAATATAATATAACAAGAAGAAATATGTCCTCGTCATCGACGCCGACCACGACCCAGAGATCGGGTTTCAAGAAATGCAAGTCGTGCGGCTCAAAAATGTCACTCACGGACCCGCACTGCAAGTGTTTGTGGTGCATCGGAGAAGGCCACGACTTGGAGGCCTGTTCGAAGTGTCAGGCGATGACGGGGAAGGCCTTGCGAAAAAGGAGAGGAAAGCTACAGGTAGGTCGACAGGATCGAAAAGCCTCTAGCGTCGAGTCGAGAACCCATGATGAGGAAAAATCTCCTTGACGCGAAAGGCATCGATCTAGATCCCGAAGCGATTCTCATCGCTCGTCGTCGTCAAAAATAAATCGAAGAAACGACGCCACAGGTCTCCCTCCACCTCGTCATCAGACAAGTCTCCGAAAAGGCTGAAGCATTCGTCTTCCTAAGAGTGGGAAGCATTCAGGGTCAAAATGATGGAGGTGTTTGAGAAGGCGAAGCCTCGGTCCGCGCCTTCTTTGGAAGCCGGCCGAGAGCGTCATCGCACCGACACTCGCGCGCCCTCGAGCCTGGGTGATCGTAAAAGGAAGGATAGGGAACCTTCCAGGATGCCGAGAGATAAACGCTCGAGTCGAGTCGACCGCTCGAGGTCACTGTTGACGTCCGAGACCTATCACACCTCGAAGGGAAAATCGTTGAAGACTACCTCGACGCCCTCGAAGCAGACCCTGTCGACGACCACTATGTTGTCGACGCCGTCGACGCCTTTATCGACGCCGAAACCCTCGGCGCCAAAGGCTCCAGCCAAGCCAGGGAAACCAGAAAAAAAAAACATGTAATTTCTTCAGAGCCTGGTACTACTCCTCTTCCTCCTCCTCTCCCAGAGAAGGTTTTCAAGCCTGTCCCTAGGAAGGAGTTTTTCAAATCCTTGACCTCAATTTTTGAGGAACAGGAGAGATCCGATGAGGAAAATGTACCATTTGGATTGGAATATGGCACCCCAAATGTCCCAGAATGCTTGATATCAGAGAAAAGCAGAATGAGGGATTTGGTGGAGTCTTTACATAATGCAAGTGGCATTGACACTTCTCCTGAGGATGACTTTGGTAGACCAGATCCAGGAGAGCATGCCAGTCCATCTTACCGTCAGTTAATGACCAAGGTGGTAGATTACTTGGGATGGGCTAGACCACCAGCCCAATTCGTCCAAGACGATTTAACAGACATATTGGACCATGGTCCCACTGAAGACCCAGTACTACCTTTTCGTGTAGCCTTACAAAACAGGGTGGCCAAGAATTGGGAAACTTCGGATTCTATTCCTCCAGTAAAGAAGTCCCTCACATCAAAATACCGCCCAGCCAGTAGTGACCCCGGCTATCTGTCAAAACATCCAACTCCCGAGAGTCTGGTCATACAGGCAGCCACAGCTTCCAACAAACTTGCGTACCCATCTATCCCTCCAGACAGGGACGATAAGCGTGTGAATGGTTGGGCACGGAAGGTATTTTCAACTGGGAGCATGGCATTAAAATCTGCCAACTCCACATGTGCGTTGGCAAAATTTTCGTACACTCTATGGGAGTGCATCGCAATGGCGGCGGAGCACATACCAGAAGGGGAAGAAAGGGAAGGTTTTCTAGCCATCGTTAGAGATGGAAAGGAAGACATGCAGGAATCGCTTCAATCTGGGTTGGACACTGCGGATAGTGTAAGCAGGTCCATGGGCACTAGCACGGTAATGCGCAGGTTTGCGTGGTTACGGAAGTCAGGTTTTTCACCGGACGTACAGAACCGCCTCCTGAACATGCACTTTGACAGGTCTCACCTTTTTGGGAACAAGGCTGACGAGAGCCTTGAGAGGTTGCAGACCTGAAAAGCAGCGGCCAAATCTTTAGGAGCTGCTATTAGGCAACCTCAGCCTTTTCGTGCGCAAGGGCAATCATAGAGGGGACGATCCTATCGTTATTACACCTCATATGGAAAGGCGAGAGGAATGGCCAGTCAAAGGGGCCAAAGAAAGGCCACTCGTGGTGGATGAGGAAAACATGCTAAGCCAGCTCCAGCTGCAGCCTCTCTGCCATCAGCGGCTGCAACATCTGCCACAAAACCACTTTTAGGACTTGCACCACAAAACACCTGTAGGAGGCAGGCTGTCACAGCATCTGCAAGAATGGCGAGCCATTACTTCAGATGTTTGGGCTCTAAAAATAATAGCCCAAGGCTACTGTCTTCCTTTTCTAAAGCAACCTCAAAGCAATTCACCAGGGAGACACCCGTTGAAGTCTTCATACCCGCTCCTACAGCAGGAAGTTCTAACCCTGCTGGAGAAAGGTGCCATAGAACCAGTACGTGCAGCGGAGAGGAACAAGGGATGGTACTCCCCGTATTTTTTGATCCCCAAAAAGGACGGAGGACTGAGACCCATCTTGGACTTAAGAAACTTGAACAAGTTCCTCAGGAAGGAAAATTCAAGATGGTTACCCTTTCTCAGATCCTTCAGGCCCTTCAACTTCAGGACTGGTTGGTGTCATTGGACCTCCAGGATGCTTATTTTCATGTGCCGATTCATCTCAAACACAGAAAATACCTGAGGTTCGTAGTTGGCGACTCACACTATCAGTTTCGAGTTTCGCCAACTACGAACTACGCCTACAGAGGAAAAACCCATTCGGGTTGACCTCTGCCCCGAGGGTCTTCACCAAGTTAATGGTAGTGGTGGCAGCGCACCTCAGGAGAGGGGGGATTCATGTCTACCCCAACCTGGATGATTGGTTGATCAGAGCGCGTTCTGCCGAGCAAGCACTGGATCATCTGAAAGTCACCTGCCACTTCCTCCACAAACTGGGCTTCTCCCTCAATTTCAAGACGTCACAAATAATGACACCTTCCCAACAGCTTCAGTACATAGGAGCTGTACTAGACACATCCTTGGGAAGGAGCTCGCCTCCCAAGACGAGGGCTCAAGACTTTCTTCAGATGGTTTCCAAATTCCAAAATGCCCAAAATCTCCAGGCTTATGACTTTTTAAGGTTGCTCGGCCTCATGGCATCCTGCATCTTCCTGGTGCCAGAGGCCCGCTTGAGGATGAGATCCCTTCAATGGGCTCTAAAGACTCAGTGGTCCCAGTTCTCTGGTCAAATGACGGATCTTCTTCAGATTCCGAACAAGGTCAGACAAGACCTTCTATGGTGGACCTGTACAGAGAACATCCTAAAAAGAGAACCTTTTTGGCAACCATGGCCGGAGATCACAGTAGTGACAGACACCTCACTCCTGGGGTGGGGAACTCATGCCAACGATTTGACAATTAACGGTCGTTGGTCTCCATCGGAGTCCAAACTACATATCAACCTTTTAGAGCTGAGGGCAATCAGACTAGCGCTGAAGGCCTTCCTGTCATCTGTCAGGGGAAAGAATGTCCTGATAATGACGGACAACACAGTGGCCATTCACTACCTAAACAAAAGAGGAGGTGTGGGGTCACTACTCCTGTGCAGAGAGGCAATGCAGCGCTGGTATTGGGAGATTCAGGAGGGAATCTCTTTAACTGCAATTCATCTAGCCGCGGAAGAGAATATGACGGCAGATGCTCTGAGCAGGCAGAGCACGGTGTCCCACGAATGGGAACTGGCTCAGGAAGTCATTCAAGAGATCTTTGCCCTTTGGGGAACCCCCCAGGTAGACCTATTCGGAACCAGTACCAACCGAAAATGCGAAAGGTATTGCTGAAGGGAATTTCCCCCAAGAGGTGCCCTGGGGGACGCGTTCGTGGTGGAGTGGAATTTCCCACTATTGTACCCGTTCCCTCCGATTCCCGTCATTCCTCAGGTCATCAGGAGGCAGAGACGCTTCAGAAACCGCATGATCCTAATTGCCCCGGATTGGGCCAGGAGAATGTAGTATCCGGACCTTCTAGATATGTCCATCTGTCCTCCAGTACGTCCTCATCAGAGAGAGAACCTTCTCTCTCAAATGGAAGGTCAGGTTCTCCACCCAGAGGTCAGAACACTCAACCTTCATGCTTGGTATCTGAAAGGCTGAGATACAGGGATTAGAACCTTCCAGATGATGTTATGGAGGTGTTGCTTTCGGCAAGAAGGCCAGCAACAAAGTCTCTATACCGTTGCCGTTGGAAAACGTTTTGCAACTGGTGCAGGGAAAAGAATGTCGATCCTTTTCTATGTTCTATTCCGGAAGTACTATCTTTCCTTCTGACCCTAGCACATAGAGGTCTGAATATCGGAACAATAAAAGGTTACCTTGCGGCGCTTTCCATTTTCAAGCGCTCATCGGAAGAATGCTCCTACTTCAAAATTCCTTTGATAACACAATTCTTAAAAGGTCTCACTAAGGTGTTTCCTCCTCACCCATTTCAAGTACCGATTTGGGATCTAAATTTAGTCCTAAAATTCTTAATTGTGTGCCCCTTTAAAGCCTATGCACACGTGTCCATTAAGATTACTAACATGGAAAACAGCCTTTTTAGTTGCTCTAACATCAGCAAGAAGAGTGAGCGAATTGCAGGCACTGTCTTCTGGGCCACCCTATACTGTGTTCCATAAGGACAGAGTTGTATTGAGGGTTAAACCATCATTTTTACCAAAAGTAATATCTGATTTTCATTTAAGTCAGAAAATTGTTTTACCCTTATTCTATCCTCCACCTCATCCTTCTAAGGAGGAAGAAAGATTACACAGACTGGATCCAAAAAGAGCTTTAAGCTTTTACATCTCTAGACTTTCTAGGCTTATAGTGGACTACCAGTTGTTTATAGGCTACACAGGAAGGAAACTGGGTCAATCGGTAACAAAACAGACAATTTCACGCTGGATCGTACTTTGCATTTCAGAATGCTACAGACTAGCACAAAAAGACCCACCAGAAGGGTTAAGGGCTCATTCCACCAGAGGCATCGCCTCTTCCACGGCCCTTCAAAGAGGTGTCCCTAAAAGGTCCATTTGCGAAGCAGCAACTTGGTCTTCACTTCACACCTTCTCAAAATTCTATAGCCTGGATGCTTCCCAGTCTAGGGAGCTGACTTTTGGAAAAGCAGTGCTTTATTCCGCCATCTAAAGGCATTGGTGGGGACAAAATCTGACCCCTCCTCCAGAGAAAGTATGCAAAATACTGCTTTGGGAGTCTATCTAAGATGAGGAATACGTTGGAGGACACAATCCACTCGAAGAACAAGTTACCTACCAACTGGTAACGTTCTTTCGATTGGATGTTCCTCCTACGTATTCCTCATTGCCCTCCCAGCCTACCCCTCTGTAGATTTTTCCGGGTTATTACCATCTCAAATCTCGCAAGGCTGATACCTGTCTGCCAGCACAATCTACACAGTACAAGATCACAGACAAAGAAGGGGGAAAAACAGAACTGAGGTCAACGGGCACCGCGAGTGCTACTTATACACCCGATAACGTCACCCTCGACGGAGGCCTTCGAGGGACCATTGACTCGACGAAAAAAATTCCAAAGAGCAGCAAAGCTGGATGGAATACATCTAAGATGTTCATCTGTCTGCGTCCCCAGTTTGTCAGGCTTGTTTACACTGGTCGAATGTGAGGGGGAGATTATCCTGGAACAGTTGTCCCAGTCTATGAAGCCCACCTTCCGACCACCGCAGGAATGATCCCCTAACCAAGCCGGGGGGAACTTGCTATTGCTCCAAATCCTTGTCATGGGGGAGGGAAAAGTGGTAGTAGCGTACCGTTGGACGGCTTTGTCTCAGTATTCCAATGTAGTTTGTTGTTGGGAGTCCCTGCCTGCTCAATTTTTGTCACGATGCCTGCCCCCGGAAAGCCAGACCAGGCCCAGCAACCCCGGAAGCAGGCATCATGCCACTTGAAGCATGCCCAAAAACCCCAGTTAGGGGCTATTTGGCTACAGTCCTGGCGCCTATGGCGCCAGGCTCATAAGAATAAAGTCAGTCCTGGCGCCATGGGCGCCAGGCTCATTACAGAAAACTTACCTGATGCAGACCATGCTGCATACCTACCTGATGCAGACCATGCTGCACGAAGCAACAAGCCAAATGAGGCTTAGAGGGACTATTTTACCTCAGGGACTCCTTTCCTCTCGGGTGGGGCTGTGGAAGAATACTTACCTGGAACTTCTTCCAAGGCTATTTAAGCCACACCCGGACAGCCACACGTGCTTCGCTTTATTCTGCGTGCTGCAGCGTAACGCTCACCGTGTCTTCAGCAGCTCCAGTCTTCAGCCACGCCCGTTTCAGCCCTGGAACACCTGGAACAAGAAAAGGAGAAGGAGAAGAGATCAGAACAAAACCCTTACCTGAATCCTTGATCCAGCACATCGTCGATCTGGAAAAGAGAAGCCTTCACAGTGCCTCGCAGCGCCGCCGCGCTGAACTCACCATCCGGGGCTGCATTCCTTTAGTCCATCGCGAACCCAGCATCTCCAGGCCATTCTTCAACACTTGGGGGAGACAAGAACAAATAGGTGAGCAAGGGCAATACAAACCACCCCCAAAGACTTACCTGATTACCACAGGGGGGTACTCACCTCATCTCGGGTCGGCGCAGTCAATCCTGCATCACCGCCGCACCCCGGCCCCTAAGGGGAAAACAAGGACAATACAACTTAACCCCAAAGACTTACCTGATTACCACAGGGGGGTACTCACCTCATCTCGGGTCGGCGCAGTCAATTCTGCATCACCGCCGCACCCCGGCCCCTAAGGGGAAAACAAGGACAATACAACCTAATCCCAAAGACTTACCTGATTTACCACAGGGGGGTACTCACCTCATTTCGGGTCGGCGCAGTTAATTCTGCATCATTGCTGTACCCCGGCCCCAAAGGGGAGAACCACAATAGACTTACCAGGATCTTACCAATTGCCACTTGGAACTCTCCTAGTGGTTTAAATCTGCAACCTGTAAGGAATCAGGCAGAGTGAAGATCAGACTTTTGAACTCTTACGAACGATTGGACTTAGAGTCAATACTGGAACTCGTCAATTCCTCCTCGCCAGTGAAGTAACTGGTCGTCTACGCGCCCCTGCGCTCGACGCAGGATGGAGAGCTCATCTTTCCAAATCATCAGGTGAGATTAAGAGGGGACTTCAGGAGTGTTCTGTGGGCAGACAAGGGGAGTGGGCAGGCGGGTTAACGCTCAGATTACGGGAGGTTAATTCCCCTTCTCCATTGCAGAAAGATATTCGTACGGAGATAACGGGCACCCTTGTCGGGTCCCCCTGCGCAAGCTCACCGGGCCTGTCAAGACCCCGTTCGCCTTGATCCGTGTGGAGAGAAGACCAAAATTGGCCAGTATCAACCTGCTAAACCGTGGTCTGAACCCAAATCCTGTGAGAACCTTGGACAGGGCCCCTGTTGTTTTGTCCATATATGATCACCATGAGACTCTTTCCTTTGAACTCATCAGAGCAGCTCACTTTCCGATCATTTTAGGAGCACTGTGGTTAAGAGGTCATAATGGTCATAAGAGGCCGCAGACCCACTTGACTGACACAACCTTTGCCACCTGGTACCATCCTCCTCTCAACCTACTCTAACTGCTGCCCGTACCTAACAACGCCGGAGTCCTGTCACTATCATCATGCGCATCTGCTCCGCCTGACCCCCTCCAGATCCTCCCGCATCTGCTGCCAAGACACTGCCTTACTCATGCCGCCTTAAACCCTGCTCTGCTCTGCCCATTTCCTCTCTGTGGCTTCTCCAAACGACCTCTGTATCACCCTACGGTCGCTGCCCCTTTGGCCTGGCCACTTCTTCCTCCTCAGCGTGACTGCCCCTTTTGGCCATCTCCAACCTGTTATCTTCTTTCTTCTCTCACCATGGTCCTTCTCCTCTCATGCTCAACCTCTTCACTCATGTAAATTGTTCCTTATGCTGTTTTCTGGTACTTGACTCAAATGTTACTAAGTTTTGCTTATTGTGATTCTCGTTGTCCTTTTGTAAAGCGCTATGGAGTAAAGCGCTATGGAGTAAAGCGCTATATAAAATGTTAATAAATACAAAATACAAATAACCCTCGTATTGACTTGAAGGAGAACACAATACACTGCTGCTCCGAATTCAGTCTTAACCATTGTTTGCCAGCTCCTGATAAACAACCCTCTTCGGTCAAATGTGCTGTCTCATGGTCCCCTGTTGCTGGGATTAACTGTATCCCTTCACTTTACCAACAGTTTGGGGAAGTTTTCCTGGATAGAGTCCCCAAGGAACTCCCTCCACACCGTCCCGAGGATTGGGCCATAGAACTAAGACCAGAGGCCCTGGTACCGTTTGGTTGCATGTTTTCCTTGACTATCCCAGAGAAGAAAGCTTAACAAATCTACTTGGAAGAAAACCTGCAGAACGGTCTTATCCGCCCCTCTAAATCCCCTGCTGCGGCTCTGTTTAGGAGAATTCTCATACTATGGCTAATTTCCCTTACCTATAGAGTCCCCCAGCAGCTTTGCTGGATTTGAAAGGTTTGTTTCTTTTTATCTGCTAAGAGTGAGACTCTTTTTCCCACTCTTAGGCATTTTTGCTATGTGTGTTCTAGGCTATTTTTGTGTTTAATGCCTATGGGATTTTCTCTCCCCCATAGGAACCATCTTAATTCACATGTGTTACACAGCACCCTCCGTGCAGTGACACAGGGGTGTCGTAGCGGCCCCCAAACATAGACTCCATACCCTGGGACTGACTACTGTCTCCCAGGGCATGTAAAGTCCCCATTGACTTTACTAGTCAAATCCTATGAACTAAACCAGTACAACCCATCTTACTATGGAGGTACTGGAAGGGGTTAATAGTTTTTCCCCTATGTTCATTTTCGAGAGTGTACCCTACAGTACCTCTCTCAAAAGTTTCTGGCTAGTGGCAGTGGTTACTACCATAAATATTCGACCGCAAATATTTTCCTATGGGATTTTCCCATTGTTCGAGGCTACCACTTTATCTGACAGCCTCTAACATACCGCTGGTGCATTTTAACCTTTCTTTATTGGCATGGCGAGAGAACAGACAATCAACACAATGTACAGTATAAAAAGGGTATCAGACACATAAGTGGTAATGCAATGCATGGGAAATGCCAGCAAGGACAGATACACAATTGTTCAAATTTATGTGGCACAACAATGGGTTAGTTTATTTCACCAGGAGCGGGGGAGGACTGTAGTTCCAAGTCATCTTTGTTGTTCAGATATTTGCAAAATTCCGTCCATACATTCTTGGGGCGAGAGGACAGCGGGAGGGTATTGATATAGTCCTCCTCGCATGCTTGAGTCCAGGTGAAGGCCCCCAACCACAACTCAAACGAAGGGGGGGTTCGGTGCTTCCAACATTGTAATATGCATTTTTTGGTTACTATGGTGGCAACATTCAGAAACGTAGACACCTTCCTCAATTCAGGGTTTTCCCACAGACCGAACAGTATAGCTAGGGGTTCTGGAGGGATATGGGACGCTGTAATTTCTGAGAGAGCGTCTATTATGGCTTTCCAGTATGGGCCCAGCGCATCACAGGACCAGAACATATGAGTGTGATATGCAGCAGGAGACTTACATTTAGGGCAGGTGCGAGTCTGGGTGTGTGCAAACCTATCCAGTCTGTGCGGTGTGTAGTACAACCTATTAAGGAGCTTGTATTGTATACACCTATGTCTGGCATTCAGAGAGGCGGTTCGGGTGTGTATGCACATTTTTTCCCACATTGTGTCAGTGATGGGGAGGCTCAACTCCTCACTCCACGTATCTCGTGCCTTGAGTGGCACGTCCTTAGGGTCGGCCATCAGCAATTTGTACAGCGAGGACACTATCCCTCTAGCTCCAGTCGAGTTGGATATGTAGTGAATCTCAGACGAGTCTGGGGGCTCAACAGGGTATGCCCCTGGGCTGCCTGTGCGCTATATAAATGTAATAAATAAATGAGGGCCACCAGGCACAGAACACCGCGCTCAACCTGTAGTATTGTAGTAGTTCCAACGCAGTACCACGGTGTCCGGGGCGCCATGTCTGCGGAGTGATAAACTTCCCATCAGGGTAGAAGTCGGTCAGGGCCCGGTAGCCCAAGTCGTGCCAGTGTTTCATTAGGAGTTTATCATGTGTAGGGCTAAGGCCTGGGAACTGCCAGATGGGCAGCCATTTGCAATATGGGTGATGGCCGGGTTGTGTCTGCAGGATATATTTCCAGGCCCTGACAGTGGCCGCTACGGGGTCGGCCGGGGCATCGGCATGAAATGTATGGTGGAGTTGGAGAGAGAGGATGTTGACACCTTCGCTTGTTAGTTTCTCGAGCTTCACATGCGGGGGAGGGTCAGAGAACGTGTACCAGTATGTGGCGTGTTGGGCCTGCGCGGCTGTCCAGTATTTAGCGAAGTCGGGGGTGTTGAAGCCCCCCATTCCATAGGGGAGAGCCATGTGCTGCCATTTCTTACGAACTGCGCCAGAGTGCCACAAAAATTGGGCACATGCAGTGTGCAGGTTCCTGAAGTATCGCTTTCCAGGCCAAATTGGCACATTAGCGAAGACGTAGAGTAGCTTAGGGACAGTTATCACTTTGATTAGAGACAGTCTACCCGACAGGGAGAGTGGGAGACTGCGCCATTTCAACATTTGAGCCTCAGCAAGCTGCGCCGCAGCTACGTAGTTGTCAGCCAAAAGTGACGCTTTAGTGAGGGACACCTGCACTCCAAGGTATCTGATGCCACTCGGTGACCATCGGAGGGGGAATTCACAGAGCGGTTGTGTAGTGGACGGGGTGAGCGGGAAGATTTCAGATTTGGTGTAATTTATGGTAAAGCCCGAGAAAGTGCCAATTTTGGTTATGTCTCTCAATATCGGGTCCAGGTGGGCAGCCGGGTCTCTAATATAGAGAAGCACGTCGTCAGCATATAGTGAAATTATCTCGGGAGTATCACAAAGACGTATACCTTTGCGCGTGTGTTTGTCCCTAACTTTGTCAGCCATGGGTTCTATGGCGAGCGCAAAGAGTATCGGGGAGAACGGACAGCCCTGGAAGGTACCTCTGTGGAGAGCAAAAGGGGCCGAGGCCCTGGAGTTGACTAGGACTCTGGCTACGGGGCTTGTGTAGAGCAGTTTAATGTACGATCTCATGCGTGAACCAATTCCCATTTTATGGAGCACCGCCCACATATATTGCCATGACACCATATCAAACGCTTTCTGGGCATCGAGAGTGACCGCCACGGCGTTTGCATTGGGGTCAATTCTAGACAGGACATTAAACAGGTGACGGATATTGAGGGCGGTGGATCTCCCGGGTACAAACCCACTCTGGTCGGGATGAACTAATGGGAAGGAACCTATTGGAAATAATATTGGCAAATATTTTCATGTTAGTGTTAATTAGGGAAAGGGGTCTATAGGAGACACATTCGTCCAGCGGTTTAACTGGCTTGGGTAGCACAGTTATAAGCGCCTCGCGCATGGATTGGGGTAGGATGTTTAACTATAATGATTCGTTCCACACCTCCAGGAGTCTGGGTGCCAGGATGGCTACATGTTCCCGATAGAACTCTGAGGTTAGGCCGTCTGGGCCTGGTGCTTTGCCCCTAGGGCAGTTCGAGATGACCGTGGTTATCTCGTCTAGGATGATAGGAGCTTCAAGTAGGTCGCTAGTCGCGCGGGAGAGGAGGGTCATGAGGATTTGATCTAGCAAGGTGTCTTCCTGCTGGGGGCCATACAGAGTCGTGTAGAACACGGTGAATGTCCCGAGGATGTCTTGGTCGGACCAGCACAGGGTGCCTCCTGTGCCTTTGACACAGTCAATGCGGTTCCTGCCCCCCTCAGTGCGGACCAGTCTGGACAATGTCCTACCCGGCCTCTCCCCCTCCCCATACTTCCTGGCCGCTACGGGACGGGCGTAGTACTGGACTTCTCTTAGAGCATGAGACTCGAATGTTTCCAATTCCGCTCTGATCTGTTCCAGTATGGTCAGTATGGTCGGGGAAGGGGCAGAGGCATACTCCCTCTCAAGCTCTTTTAACTTCGCTTCTGATTGCTGCAAGCTATTTTTTATGGCTTTGAGTACCCCTGCCACCCTAGAGATGCACATCTCCCTGATAAAAACCTTGAATGCCTCCCAGCGTACCCCATCAGAGGTGTCTTGCCTGTTATTGCACTCAAAGAAGGTGTTGATGTCAGCTAGGATATCAGCTTTGAAGACTATGTCTTGGAGGGCCTCCGACTTAAATCTCCAGGAGGAGCGGGGGGGCTGGTCATGTCCTAGTGTTATACCAAGTGTTACCAGTGAATGGTCCGATAATGTGCGCTGTAATATCTTGGTCTCTGTGACCCTGCCCACCATGCAACCCGATATGAGAAAAAGATCGATCCTGGAGAGGCTATCATGTGCCAATGAGTAGAAGGTGTACTCTCTATCCTGTAAGTTGAGAGCTCTCCATACATCCTTGAGGCCAAGTGTGTCCATGTGGGCACGTAATCTATGGGCCGCGCGTGACAGGGCTCAGCGGGCCGTCTCGGATCTGTCCAGGTCTTTATCTAGGATCAGATTCATGTACCCGCCCCATATGATGGGAATACCAATATACCTCAGAAGCGTGGTGGTGATGGCATCAAAGAAATCTGGGGCATCAAAGTTAGGGGCATATGTGTTCACAAGAAGGCATTCCATATTAGCAGGTGAGCAGTGAAGTATTACCTATCTGCCCTCGAGGTCAATGTCGCTGGTACGCAGGGAAAACTGGACGGACTTATGGATTAAAGTTAGGACCCCCCTGGACTGGGTGGAGTACTTCATACAGTATCTATTGTCGCCCCATGTGGGGGCGAGGCATGTTGCTAGGCGCCAAAGGGCATGAGTTTCTTGGAGAAAGAGGATTTTAGCGCCATGCCTCTGGGCATAGGCAGTTATCCTGCGGGCCTTAGTGAAATTGCTCAGACCACGGATATTGCATGTCATGATGTTCATGGCCATAGTGTCACATTATGGAACATCCCAGTGGTAGTATTCATTACCTTTGCACCTTTTGCATTTGCTGTGTGTACAGTTATGTTGAGTCGAAGTCATGTTTTTAACTGTTAACCCAGCCCCAACTTTCCTATGAGAGCAAGATTCCAAATAGTCACATTTCGCCTTGACACTTTTCATGTCACGCGTTAGGGAGGCCACAGTGTCTTGGAGTGCGTGAATCCCATCTTCGTTCGCCGAGATTCTATTGTCGGCCTCGGTGATCCTCGATCCCGCCTGGTCTACTTGAGTCTTTAGCGAGGCAACGTTGGCATTAATGTCATCCAGTTTTTCGTGGAAGGAGGCAAAGTTTTTAGCCATAGACTCCATTAGTAGGGTGAGGTCAGGTGTTCCGACCACTTGGTGGGGGGTCGGGTCTGGCTCGTCCTGAGGCAACGACGCGTAGGCTGGCTCATCTCGAGGGGCCGCTTTAGCGTACTTGTCCATCGTGCCCCCTTGGGCACCTGCCTTGGGTCTGCTAGGCATTGTTGCTGTGGTGGTCCAGGGTGCAGAGGGTGCACGCTTATGAGTAGGATGAAGAAATGGGGAAGGCAGGGACAGCCAGGACCAACCGTAGTGTCTCCTATCCCTGCAGGCGCCACAGACTGCACAGGTGCTCCAACAATAGCAGACCGCCCAGGCCCCACAGAGCTGGCTGCAGCGGGGTTATGATGGACTGTGCAATGCAAAGCACGCCGCAGCAGCTGGAGGGACAGTCGTATAGTGCTTTGAGTGGGCAGGCAGGCCGCTAACAGTAGCGCCGGAGGCGCTTAGTCCGGTAACAATGTGCCTGGGGGATCCGAGGCGCAAAAGCCACTCTCTGCCGCTCGCAGGGGCGAGGCGCTGAGGGCCGCAGATGGGATACTGTCAGGCGCAGCGGGGGGATCCGGGATCCGCTCAGGAGTCAGCGGGGGCTTAGATGATGAAAGGGGAGTGGTTGCGGCCCGGAGAGAGGCACGGGCGCAGGCGGGACACTTCCTTATGACAGTTATGGCACCTAGCAGGGACCCACAAAGTCACCCACAGCGGGCAGAGGCTTTGCCGCCTGCACGCTCCAGCCCCGCTCACCTGGTCCGCCGCGGCTGCGGGACGAAGAAATCCTCTGTGCCGTCGGCGCCGGGGGAGGCCGCATAGAACGCCGGCGCAGCTGGAAGCTGCCGCAGCGCCACCCGCCCAACAGAGGGCCAGGCCGGTGACTCGCGGCAAGTCAAGGCGTCCGCAGCGGGCCACCCCGGCGGCTGCAGCAACTCCCCAGAGCGGCGGGAATCAGGGGGCCGCCGCCACGGCAGCCCCAGGGGCGAGCGGGGGATCCGGGAGTCAGGCAAGCCAGGCAGAAGGGCCGGATGCTAGGCGACCACTGGGGACAGGTAGAATGCGAGGCCCAACTCCAACAAGGGCGCCAGCTGGGTCCCGGGAGGACCGATCGAGTCCAAAGTTGCACAAAGTGTCCAGTGCAGTGGCGAAAGCAGCACAGCCAGCCGATGGTCCTTCACAACGTCAGGGACCGCAGATGTGAGCAGATGAATGCCGAGACCACACAGAGCTGAAAGGCTAGGCAGCCATCTTGGGCTGCTCCACAGCGCCACCCCCCTCGCCGGTGCATTTTAATATTAACTTTGCTCCGGTAGCATTTATTTGCCAGAACTTTAAAATAGCTTCTTTCTCGTGTCTTTCTCTACGATCCTAACCAAGGTCGGGGATCCTTTGTTCGTCCGTTTGGCGGGCTTCTGCCCAGAAGCCCTCCTTCCGGCACCACTGAGCCTGGGGTGGGTCCATTATGTGGGAGGGGGAGTAGGACCCCTGGTCAGGGTTGCCTCAGCAACCCAGGTCACACTCTATCCTGATAGGCTGGAGGGTCTCCCGCTAAGATGACCACTCCACTGTGTGAGTGACAGCTAGGCTGTATGAATGGGGATCTTTTAGCATAAAAGCAGGGTCCTGAGGACTGGAAGAGCAAGACGTCACCACTGGAACTAAGAAGCTGAGGAGGAGAGAAGCCAAAGACATCTGCAACGACTAAACCACCGGTGAAGCCCTGCTGCAGCGTCTCACCACTTTTCTCCACATAACGAGAGGAGATCTTCATCTGAAAGAGCCTTCTTCCCTTGAGCTGGTGGGGCAAACCAGTTTGTCAATTGCCTTTCCGAACCTGCCGTGGTTGAATCGCCAGTGCTCTGCACTAGGAGACCGGATAGCCAGGCAGCTATCGACCCGGACCGCGATTAAAAGGAGTGTACCTTTTAAACTTCGTTTAGCAGCACTGCGGCTGGTTTCATCCCGGGGTAGTGCAGTACCTCGAACCTTCCTCCATGACAAGAGCTTCTCTTCCTCTGCTGGATCACCCGAACTGCAGGAACTACCAGGAACAATCGCCACCGCAGGAGCCACTTCTTCATTTATAAGATACAGTGTTCCGCCAGGCTGCCCTTTCTTCGTAAAGGTGTTTTAAATACTTTACCTACCTGTTGGGTTGGCCGCCTCTCTCTCTTAACATTGTCTTTCGCTTTCTGCATCCACCTTTTCAACATCGTTAACCAAAGACTTGACGTCAGCGAGAGAACATTTGTGCTCCTGGGCCCTTGCCTTGTACCACTAACTCTGGCACAGGACTACTGACTCTGGTCCCATTTCTTAGACCTGCCTTCTCGAGATTGATTCTCCATTTGAACTGTGTGGTGCACCCCTTTCTTTTAACCACTCTTTCTTCCCACTGCTTAATCATTCTGAAATGCCATTTTGCTCAGTTTTCATTTTAAGTATTGCCAATACTGATGCACTGTCTTGCTGAACTGGTTCACAACAGAGGGGAAGTATTGCTAGGGTGTATAAGAACCTATTTCTGAATAACTTGTGTTTTCCCTCCCTTGTGAGGAATTGCTAGAGGTTCCATTGTGTGTAGTTTTCACTGTGCTGTTTTGCTCAGTTTTCACTCTGGTTCACTTGGTCTACAATTCATAGAGGGAGTGTGTATATTTTTCCTTGACTTAATTTAACTTGCTTGATACTTGTGATACATGTACTTTCTTATAAGTGTGTAAAATAAATATATCTCTACTTTCTTAACTACAAAGCTTTGGTCAGTGTTCCTTGTTTCATAGCACTGTAGGCCTAATGTGTAAACCCTGAATACTGCTCATCTCCCTCTTGAGATAAGTCTGACTGCTCAGCCACAGCTACCAACTAAATCTTTGTGGTACGGACTGATACCAAAGGGGATTTATTGCTCTCACCTGTAGTCCTTATCTGGTGTAGTGCTCCCTAAGGGAACTGCACTGGATTCTGCCTAACAGGCTCCATTATTTTTCATCCCAAAAAAGGACTCACAAGAACTCTGACCGTGCATAGACTATAGAAGACTCCACGAGGTGACGATTCAAGATAGATATCCTATGCCCCTTATAAGGGACATCCTTGAGCTGTCCAAGGAGCCGTCATAGCCACCAAGTTGGACTTGCGTGGCGCTTATCATCTCCTGCGCATTCGCGCTGGAGATGAATGGAAGACCGCCTTCAGAACCCCCTATGGATTATTTGAATATAGGTGATGCCCTTTTGGCTGGTTAACGCACCAGCAATTTTTCTATGTTTTATGTATCAGCTGTTATCAGACTTGTTGTTTAGGTCCATTATCATCTACCTCAATGATATCTTGGTCTATTCCAGATCTAAAGTCCAACATCAACAACATCTATCGGAATTTTGGAAAGGATAAGAACAAATCAGCTACTGGCCAGACCGGAAAAAAATCTCTTTTTGAGGTGTCTTCAGTCCCATATTTAGGCTTCATTTTGTCTGATAAAGGCATCTCTCTGGATCCACGCAAGGTCTCTGCTGTGCTGAAATGGGCTGCACCTTCTTCTGTTAAGGACATCCAGAGTTTTTGGGACTGGCACATTTCTACTGATGATTAATTCTGGAGTTCTCCACCACGGTACTGTCCATTACTTCACCTACTGAAGAAGAATTTACTGTTTATTGGGAACCAGGCTGCTGATCAGGCTTTCTCCAGTCTTAAGAGTACATTCTGTTCTGCCCCCATCCTTAAACAGCCAGACCAACACCTCATGTTTATCATGGAGACTGATGCTTCTGCTGGGGCACTGGGAGCAGGTCTCAAACAAGAGTTTGAAGGATTAGAACATCCCGTTGCCTATCTTTCTAAGACTTTCAGTCCTAGTGAGTTGAACTATTCTGTTATCGAGAAAAAACGTGTGGCAACGAAATAGGCCTGTAGTGAAAGGCGACATCTTTTGCAGGGAGCTACATATCCATTTACCATCTGTACCGATCATCAGAACTTACGGGTATTACAGCAGATGGATTGTGTCAACGCCAGACAGGCAAGATGAGCCCATTTCTTTGATCAATTCGATTTCAGAATAACATAAATCCCAGGAACTGAAAACACTCTACTACTACCTCTGTGTCAGAACCCCTCTTTACCCGGAATAAATTCCTAGGGATAGTGTTCCCTTTTCTTCAAGAGGTCAGTGACGCATCCTCCAACATTTATCCCAAGGGAACTAAAGAAGAATGTACCAGGAAGGATGGTATGCTGTTCTATAAAAATCTTCTGGTTGTGCCTACCACCAACCTACAAGAGACTTTGTGTCTTGGGGTCATGATAGCAAGACAGCGGGCCACCTTAGAGCTTATTCGGCGCTCCTTTTGGTGGACCACCATGTGCAAAGACATCAGACTCTTTGTCCGATCCTGTCGAGTTTGTCTCCAATGCAAAGCCAAGACCAACAGACCCATCGGTCCGCTCGAACAAAGACTATCTCCCACCCGGCCTTTGAGCCATGTTTCCACCGACTTCGTGGTTGACCTACCTCCCTCTCAGGGTTATATGGCAATAATGGTGACAGTAGACTCATTCAGCAAGATGGCTTACTTTGTTCCATTACCTGGAATTCCAATGGCTTCTGAGCCTTCTGCAGTGTTCCTTCGTGAAATCTTCCATTTACATGGTATTCCGGAGTCCATCACATCTGACTGAGGTACCCAGTTCACTTCTACATTCTGGAAAACACTATGTAACCTCATAGGTTTGAATGAGCCTTGTCGTCAGGATATCACCCCCGGACCAATGGCCAAACAGAATGATTAAATCACATGATGGAACAATACCTACAGTGATTGTGCAACCCTACTCAAGATAATTGGGCAGATTTGCTTCCCACCACAGGGTTTGCATACAATAACTCTCTTTATTCAGCCACCGGCATGAGCCCCTTCTATTGCACTTGTGGCTTTCATCTCCGATCTCTACCTAGTTTGGTTTACCCAACAACCTGTGTCCGCTCTGTTGATGACCTGTTACAGGACATTGCACAAGCTGACAGAGATTCGTACGAACATTTACAAACAAAAAGAAAAGAATATAAGAGGCAAGCAGATGCTCACAGGAGCCCAAACCCAGATTGGGAGGTAGGTACCCTGGTTTGGCTTTCAACAAAATACCTACCTTCGAAGCTGTCTCCAAAGTTTATCGGACCCTTTGAGATAACATCAAAGAGCAACGCACTGGCCTTTTGGCTAAAACTTACACAGTCTTTACACAAACTTCATCCTGTTTTTCATTCTTCTCTGTTCGCTTCTTATGTACCTGACCTGTTCGGTCGTTAAAAGAAAAAGATTCTCATGAAAAGGCCAAAGGATCCCGAGGAGTTTCAAGTATCTCAGATATGTCCTCACGCTACTACAAGTGAAGACTTCAGTATCTTTTTCATTCGAAAGGCTATCCATCATTTGAAGATACATGGGAACCCGTCTCACATATCAAGGCACTGACACTTCTATAACACTTTCATCGTCTTCACCCTAGCAAATCATGGGTCAACAAGCATAAAAGACTGTCAGCATTCGCCCCTCCTGAAGACTGTGGCATCGCTGGAAGCATGCCGCACCATTAGCGTTCTATCACGGTCTCCGGAACGTGCATTGCCGGTCCAGTTTATTCCAAGATGGCCGCCGCCTGTTCACTTCACAAGCACTCCTCAGTCCCTACTTGGTGCGTTGCAACCACGATCTTTCTCCTTTGTGGTAAAATGCTGTTTCTGTTACGCTCACCTGGTCTCTGCGGGGATGTTGGGGCATGGTTGAAGCCCTCCCTGGATTCGATTCCCTGGCATCGGTTCTCTCCCCCAGCTGCTGCCAAGGACACTGCTCTGGATGCTGGTACTGCTCCTGCGAGAACACGAGAGGCAATGAGAAGGGTGTGGAGGTATCGTGACTCCCCTCCGACCTTTCGTGCCAAAATGAGGTAAGTAAGCGTTTACCCCTATAGGCTCACCTGATATATAGTGAGGGTGAGCTCTCCGTCCTGCTTCTCATCAGCACGGGCGCTTCAAGATGACCCAGTTGCTTCACTGGTCCATAGATGTGGCAGACCAAGCCAGCTGTGACCGAACCACTTTGAAGGTAGGAGCCTTTGTGATGATTATTGTTCGTATAATTATTAATGTCTTGTCACATGATTTGAGTTCGTATTCTTAATAATGTCTCTTTGTTTGTTTGTTTGTTTGTTTATTGAATTTCTTATGCGGACCAGACCCAGAGGTAGCAGGGCGCAGCAAAAGGTTATGCACGGCTTACAAGGTTACATAAAAGCAAATGATTAAAAAAAATGGACACCAGACCAGCCACCAGGGGGCGCACGGATGAGTTCCTATCCCGTGTGAGCTCTGTCTCCGTAGGTCTGCGAGGTGACCTGAGCCCCCACCCTGTGACCCCCCCACAGAGGAGAACCCGAGGAACGGGCACCGGAATACCCCTCCACCGCCCAGGAAAAAATCTGATTAAAAACGGACTTGGGAAGCCGAAGAAACTGCCGTGCGAAGTTTTGCCCTGAAGCCGGCGCGAAACCGAAAGTGAAGTATACCGGCACGTCCGCGCTGGCGAGTGGGCCCACTGGAAGGGGAACGCCCAACCCGAGTGGCACTGGACGACGTGCCCTCCCCGACCCCCAGCACCGACCTCCCAGCAGTCCACACCAGCCCGCGGCCTGCCGGACTGCGTGGAGGACCTGGCCAGGAGGTAAGCGGCACCTCCAACCAAATGTAGCCTGCGCACTCTGCTGCGACCGCGGTGCCCCGGAGCGGTGTACCCCGTGGATGGGGCCCTGACGTGGGGGGAAGTGCCCGGTACACACACGCAGGGAAGTCCATCCTGCCTTCACACGAGGAGCGGACCCGCGGTGGGACCACTACGCAGTGAGCGGCTCCTTCACCGGCCGTTCTGTGTACCACGACCTGCGGAGCGCCAGCGTGGGCCGCTGCGGGGCCCCCGCCTGGTACAGAAATACGGCACCTAGTGCCCTACGATCTAAAGCCTGGGGCACCCCTGAAAAAACATAGTAACCCAAGACTTCTCACTCCCGTCAGATACCCCATCTGTACTAGTGGAATTGGATCATTAGGGACAGGCTTTGAGGGTGAATTAATTGAAGGATCCGTGCAGGCTCCTGCAACCCGAACCTCAACAAGCAGTGTAGCCCGGGACTGTTATCAATGTAGTACCATTGACTACATAGAGGATATTACGCTTCCATCTGGGGGTGAAGACACATGGAGCATAGCACACACCAAAGCCACAAAATCCTCCCCCGGCCCCCATCTGATTTGGACACACAACCCCTTGGCCCCTGCACGCCACTAGTCCTCCTCCCCAGTGAACGGGGTGAGGGTTACTGCGGGTAGGACCCCGCGTGTGCCTCCTCAAGTACCCGAGGTTGAAAAGGACTAAAACCGAGAGGATACTCTGCGACCTCTGCCCCACATAGGGGTCACTGCAACTTTCGAGGTCTACCCACAGGAGCCGGCAGGCACCGCGCCCATCTTTCAGGAGGTGAGCAGCACAACAGTGCGCATACATACAACGAAGCGTCCAGGAAGCATGCGGCGAAACCTGAGTGTGAGGCCCTTGCATCCCATCCAAGCCATACCAACATCGAGGCAGCGAGGCACGGTTCCTAACTATATGCAGGCCAAAACAAGGCTAGGTACATACGCCTATGCCCCATCCAACCGCGCAATCGTTGCCTCCACGATGGCAACTGAATCTGTGGCGCACGGAGAAACAGCGGCCACAAAGGGTGGCACAGCGGCCCTTCTCACGGAGATAAAGAACATGGGAGCCAATATAGGTGGTAAGATCGACAAAATTACCCAACGCATAGATAAAATTGAAGACAGACTGGAGGGAGTGGAAAATAACCAAGCTTCCATAGACACTCTTGAAACACAATTTGAACACAGAATCACTGATCTTGAGCAACGAGAGGAGGAGTACAGGTTGAAAATGGATGATTTGGAAAAGCAGGAGAGGCGAAACAATTTACGTTTTTGTGGGATCCCGGAACAAGAAGGGGAGACGGAGGAGGGCCTAAAAGCAACGCTTCATGATATCATCAAAATCTTGGCAGCCGATGGCGAGATTGATGAACCGAGGACTGAACGGATTCATAGAGCAGGTGGTCCACAAGGGGGCCCGAGATCGGTCCTCGCCCGCTTCCACAGATACCAGGACAAGGCGAAGATTCTCGAGAAGGCGAGACGCGGCGGTACGATCACCCTCAACGGAGCCCAGGTAACCATATATCAGGACTTATCCGCTGTGACATTGGCGCTGCGAAGGATGTGTGGCCCTCTGACGAAATGGCTGAAAGAGCGGGGCACCCGATATAGGTGGGGATATCCCTTTTCGCTTTCTTTTGAACACGAGGGCAAGAAACTCAGATTACAGTCGGAGAGGGAAATAAAAGCATGCATATCGACCTTGTTGATCCCCGTGAACGACGGGAAGAAGGGGACGTCCCTAGGGCTGAAGGGCGAGAGTGGAAGCTTCAGGGACCTAAAAGACAGAGAGTCAAGGGGTCGAGAAAATTTCGGCGAGGTAACAAGTCCCCGGAGGGGGACAAGTGAGCCAGACCAGCAGCAGCTATTTTAACACTATGGGTGTATTCTAAGCAGGAGTTGCAAATAGTAATATGTGCTGGTTGTAGGTTGAAACTGAAGGGGGGAGGTTTGGGGTTGGGGCTCAGTTTATTGTGATGTTTATTGTGGACAAGTGGACCACGTGACGATGGTCCCTACCAGTGGTTCGCGGCTGGTTCAGTGAGGTTAACTGGACCTGCTTGGACGCCGTCATATGGGGGGGGGGAGCAAGCGAGGGAGTGGGAGGGGAATACAGGACATGGGGGAGGGTATACAGGAGATAGGAGAGGGAAAGGCCAATATGGTCCTCCCAATTGCTGCCAAGGAGGAGAGAACATCGATGCTGGTCAGGAGCATAAATCACAGGGAAGAGCTGCTTATAATGTTGAATACTCAAATGTCGCAAACTGATGGCTACCCCTAAAGTCAGCACGCGGGACCGCTTGAAAGTGGGGACGCTTAATGTTAAGGGGCTTAACTCCCCTACCAAAAGGTCGTTAGTGTTAAGGGAATTCCGGAGAGCCAAAATGGACATTCTATTCCTGCAGGAAACCAAGTTTATGAAGGGGGAGGAGAGGCCTATTCTAGGGAAACGTTTCGGCTTTGAATTCTGGGGCTCTGGACCGCTACGCAAAGGGGGTGTGGGAATTCTGATAAGAAGGGGAATTGACTTCCAAGTCATAAAATCCTGGACGGACACAGATGGGCGAGCATTATTGGTGATGGGAAATATTGGAAGCATGGAGGTAACATTAGCCACAATCTATTCACCCAATATAGGGCAACTTAGATTTCTCTCCAGAACCATCCCCAAAATAATGTTGGAGGCCAAGGGACATATTGTGTTGGGTGGGGACTTTAATCTATGGGCTGACCCCAGCTTGGATCGTAGAACGGGGAATCAAACCACCAACAATGAAATGAGAGGGGACCATAATGACTATGTGAACATGATGCACAACACCTTTACCCGGATAGATTATATGTACCTTTCACAGGAATTGTATGACATATCATCATGCTCTGAGATCTCCCCTATAACATGGTCTGACCATGACATGGTCACCGTAGCTATACAGTGGGACCATTTACCGACCAGAGGTAGGAAATGGAGGTGTAACGAGACCCTGTGGAAGGACCTTGTCTTTAGGGAAGAGTTCGAGACAGAGATCAGAGAATTTTTTAAAGCTAACGATACGGGGGAGATCTCCACACGGGGAGTGTCGGAAACGGCCAAGGCAACTTGGAGGGGGGTCCTTATGCGGGAAGGGGCACGGAAGAAAAGGGAGAGGACTCTCATTGAAAATAAGCTATGAAGCAAAATATGCAGATTAGATAGAGAAGCCAGGGAAGGGGATTCCACAGACCTCGATAAAATCCAAGACGCTAGAAAGAAACGGGAGGATCTTCACCACCTGGAACAGGACCAGGTAACACGCAAATTACACTTATTAAAACAAAAGTTCTACGAAAAGGGGGATAAAGCTGACGCTCTGCTGACTGCTAGGCTCAGGACGCAACGGGCAGAAAGAAGGGTAAAGGAAATAACATATAACACTCCTGTCCGAGGGCAAGATAAGCCATCCATCCCTGAACTGTTCGCAAACTTTTATGAATCCCTATACTCATCTGAAACAGATTGAAACGTGCAGGAGATAAATGACTATCTCGCTGACATTGATCTCCCCAAAATAGCTGAGGACGACTCGGCTCACCTCGAGTCCCCCATAACGGAAGAGGAAGTACACAACGCAATCAAAAGGCTGACACTAGGCAAATCCCCGGGGGAAGATGGATACACGGCCGGCTTCTATAAGACCTTCAGTGCCCTCCTAGCCCCATTTCTGACTGAATTATTTAATGAGGTCCTAGAATCGGGAACTGCCCCTGACTCCTTTGTCCGCCCGCTCATATCGGTCATCCCTAAGGAGGGCAGGGATCCCAAGTGTTGTGGGTCATATCGCCCGATATCCCCATTGAATCTTGACGCTGAAATCTACACGAGGGTACTGGCTGCCAGGCTCGAGACTCACATGCCCCATCTTATTCACCCTGACCAGGTTGGATTTATAATTGGGCGACAGGGAGCAGACACTATGCGGAAAACCCTTCATTTGGTCGCAGCTTCCCAAACTATGACTGATGATCCCGCCTTGCTTTCCATTGATGCTGAGAAAGCATTCGATAGAGTTGAATGGGACTTCCTTGCTGTGGTACTCCGCGCAGTGGGTATAGGACCAAGATTTAGGAAACGGATAAAAGCAGTGTACACTGCACCCAAAGCCGCGGTGTCAGTCAATGGGAAGTACTGCAGATGGTTCGAGTTAGAGCGTGGTACTCGACAGGGATGTCCCCTCTCGGCCATACTCTTTGCCCTTTCAGTGGAACCTCTGGCCCAGAAAAGTAGGAAAGATGCCCAAATTGAAGGAATGAGATTGGGGCAGGTGGAATATAAGGTAGCGCTGTACGCTGATGCCTACTTCTCCATGTGACAAACCCCAACACATCCATCCACAGGGCACTAAGCCTAATAGACGCATACGGCCGAATATCAGGCTTTAAGATTAACAGGTCTAATTCGATACTTTTCGATATTTTTCCCCTTACAGGGATCAACCGAGCTAAACAATGAAAGATATTCCTCCCTGGGCCGTACGATAGAGCATGAGAAATTGAAATACTTAGGGATACATGTCACGAGATCTCTCCGAGACCTATACGAGGCTAATTTCCCGGCCCTTCTCCAACAATTTCACGCGGATCTCGCCAGGTGGGATAAACTAACTATATCTTGGCTGGGGAGTTTGAATGCGATCAAAATGACTTGCCTCCCGAGATTTTTGTACCCCTTTCAAATGCTCCCCATCCAAATGCCATGCCAATTCTTTACTGAAGTCAAGAGAGCGGTCACAAAGTTCCTGTGGCAGACGAAAAAACCGAGAATAGCGTATACCAATCTGACGCTGCCCAAAGACAAAGGTGGGGTGGGCCTCCCGGATGTTCGAAAATACTATGAGGCGACCCAGTTGCGCGTTCTCATTCCCCATCTCCGTGATCAGAAAACACCCCAATGGATTGCCATGGACAATCACTATTTGTCCCCAGCAACACTTTCTGAGTGGCTATGGTCCCCCAGAAGGAGAGTACCAAGGAAAACTAAAGCACACCCAATGTTTGAAACTATATGGGACATATGGCGGGAGGGCAGGGATATGAAAAACATCACTATGTGGCCATCAACACTGAACCACTTGTGGTCCCCTGGCATCAATGATCAGATTCCTAACGTAGAAAGGTTTCAATCCTGGTATGAGGCGGGCCTGGAGAGGGTGGGGCAACTTCAAAAAAAGGACTCATTTATCACACTCCCCGACTCGGAAGAAGCGCTCGGAATTGGCAAATTGTCTGTATTCCACTTCCTGCAAATTAAAGGGGTCCTGACAAACCCCGAGTGGAAGGATAAGTTCGACCCCATTCGAGTCGATATTGGACTCCAGAACTGAGACGAAGGGATTGATCTCGATCTTATATAGAACGCTCATAGAGGCGTGGGAAGGATCAACAGAACCTCTTAGACTGAAATGGGAGAGGGGTAGTGGGGGCAGTATTGACCCAGAGATGTGGGATAAAATATGTCGGGCTGCACCCAAAGCCTCGATTTCATGCCAATTTAAACTACATGCAATTAAACTACTCAACAGGTGGCAATACGACCCGCATAGGCTCTCCAAAATGTACCAAACCTCTAGCCCACTATGTTGGAGGGGTTGCGGATCCAAAGCGGACTATTGGCACATGTGGTGGAGCTGCCCCCGAGTCCAAGTGTTCTGGAACGAGGTCCTGGGTTGGATCAGAGCCCTAGATGGGATCCAGAGGATGGCAGACCCCCTCCTAGTACTTTTTGGCTTTGAGAAAATTGAAGACGAGTGGAAAAGGGTCACAGACATAGCTGCCCCACTGTTACTAGCTGCAAGGGCTCTCTTGGCCACAAAATGGAAATGCCCCACAGTTCCAACTGAAGGGGAATGGGTCATTATAGCCTCTAATATGTGCACCATGGAAAAGATCACATCATCCATACATGGGAGATCCGTACAATGTGATATTGTATGGATGGGGTTCCTTAATAAATACATACCGGAGAGGACACATTGACACCTACAAGTTCACCAACCCCATGGTTTCACATTGGGAGACAACATCCGTAAACGGAACGCACGATACGAGACAGAGAGGGTATATGTTGACCCCCCAAACAAGGTGGGCCCCAAAACATACCGCACCTGTTATGCAACTCACCACACATTAGAAAGCACACTCCTCTGCGGCAGTTGTTGGAGTCCTGTTGGGTGGGAGGAGGGAGGCGAGGGTGGGGAAAACAGGGTTCACTGTTGGTAATCATTGATATTTTAAATGGAATTCATGTGCGAACGGAAAATTCACTAGAACATTGTCAAAATGTGGATTTGGACTGTGACTCTCGTAGCTTGGTGACGACAACCTTCTCTTTTGTTTCTCCTTTATGCTTATTGATGATTGTTATTTTCTGGTGTAACTGTTGTAACTTGTTTGATATAAAAACAAATAAAAACAAATAAAAATAAATAATAATAATAATTGACACATGAAATACAAAGTATGTAGGGCTCAGAATATGCAAGTAGTAGATTCCAAAACAAAAAGGTTATTTACATGATAATGTGCAATACTATACAATAGTTTACAATAATGGAAGGTGAAGATGTGCTCATGTGCGGTAGTTTCAGTTGAGTCTAGTCTTCAGTAAGGTTTAGGTGGGTGATAAGGTTCTTTCTGAAGAGTGGAAAAGGTTGGTCAGCTCTCAGCTCATGTGGCAATGAGTTACAAAGTTTAGCGGCCTTCACAGGGAAGCTATTGCCGCTGATCTTGGAGGATTTGAATCTTTCTCCCTTATGGATGATGGCGGTCCAGCAGAGCCGTTGCACCGGTGGAGGACTCGAGGTGTTCCCAAGAAGATGACAAGTTGGAACCCTAAGATAAGCGCTAGATGCGATGGCACGCAACCTTAAAGGCATGGTCTAGTAAAAAATGTTATTTAAAAAATAGATAGGCAACAACATAAAAAAAAAATACTAGCATTCTCTTTTTTAAAACTTCCTATGTAAAATTTTGAGCTATTCAAGCTCAAAATTCGCAAAAGCAAGCACATGGGCGCACCCATTTTGTGAAATGGATGCCCTCCTGTGCTGGCTTTTGCTTTTGCGGCACTAATGAAGGAAAAGCCAGCCAGCTGTAGTAAACAAAAGCTACCGCTGGGTGGCTTTCCCTTCATTAGTGCTGTACGCGGAGGGCGGGGACCGGAGACCAGAGCAGGAAAGCTGCAGCTGAATCTCGGTAAAGGCTATTTATTTTTTTAAAAAATAAGCACTAGCTGCGTTTTTTTTTCTAAGTTTTCCGGGCTGGAGGAGCCAGGAAAACTTAGAAATAAAACCGCAGCTTTAAAAACGTTGTATTTATGTTTGCGGTCGCTTTTGAAGCAACCGCAAACTTAAATACAACGTTATTGTGTTGGAAAACGCTGCTGTTTTTCTTTCCAAATTTTTCAGGCTCCTCCGGCTCGTAGGAGCCTGAGAAACTCAGAAAGAAAAACCGCAGCGTTTTCCAACAGAACTAGACCATGCCTTTAACAAATGTCCCTATTAGGTTTCTAAACTTGTTTGTTCTTTCCTCCTGCAGGTATAGCCTGGCGGCGCTTGGAGAAGAGTTGCGGTGTGCAGACCTGTCGACGGGTGAAGGATGCCTGCGACCGCGACGAAGCTGACCGTGTAGAACTCCAGAGCTGGTGTTGGAGCTGAAGGTCAGGTAAGGCGGGCAGCCAGAGGTAGTATTCCAAGAGCCAGGTAAGTGCGCTCTGGTCAATCGCAGATGGGGTCACTGCGAGCAGGTAAGAGATGCTTCAGCAATGATTCTGCTGATTCTGATGGAGAAAACAGGTAAGTTGCGCCTCCGCAATGGTTTTGCTGACTCTGCAGGTAAGATGCCTTTCCGTGATGGTTTTGCTGGAAGAAACAGGTAAGAGGATTCTCCGGGATGGTTTTGCTGGAAGACAGGTAAAATGCTTCTCCGAGATGGTTTCGCTGGAAGACAGGTAAGAGACTTCTCCGAGATGGTGTTGCTGGGAAACAGGTAAGAGGCTTCTCCAAGATGGTTTCACTGGAAAACAGGTAAGATGCTTCTCAGGCAGCAGTGAGCGTTATGCTGCTTGAGCAGAATAACACAAAGCGTTGGCCTGCGGGCGGGGCAGGCTTAAATAGCCTGGTCCCGTCCACACCCCCTTGCTCTGCTAGATGGTTCCGCCCTGCCACTCCCAAATAGTGCTGCACATGCAGCTTCATGGATTCCTATGGCCACGCCTGGCCCAGATGCACGTGGATGATTGATATGAGATGGAATAACACGTGCCAAAGGGAAAAAGTGTGCAGAGCAAAATTCTCTTATGAGCCTGGCGCCAAAGGTGCCAGGACTAGGTCCAACTGGACTCTTTAGGGGATGTGAACTGGGATCTTCCCAGTGGCCATGACAGCACTCCCCCCTCAAGGCCCCTCTCACGATTGTCCTCCCTCCTGGTCTTGGTTTGGTGGGATTATTATGATGAAATTGTCTAACTAGCCGTGGGGCATGGACAAATTCACTGGGCTCCCAAGTCTGATCTTGCGGTCCGTAACCTTTCCAATCAATTAAGTAGTACAGTTTGGATCGTACTACCTTAGAATCCAAAATGTCTTTGACTTCGTATTCCGGTTCCCCTTCTATGACATCTGGTTCGGGTGGTGATTGAACCGAGTATCGGGCTTCAATTGTTTCAAGAGGGAGAAGTGGAATACCAGATGGATCTGCATGTTAGTTGGTAAATCTAATTTCATGGCTGCAGGATTAATAATAGCCTTGATGGGATAGGGTCCCAAGTACCAAAGTCGGAAGCCTTGGGGTCCTTTCAATGGAATGTTCTTGGATGCCAACCAAACTTTATCCCCAAACTGGTAATGTGGGGCTTCCTTTCGGTGTCTATCCGCAAACTTTTTCTGTTGTTCCTTAGCCCTGGTTAGTGTCTCTGCAGCCTTTTTTAGAGTTCGTGAGATAGTCTTGTGTAAGGTTTTGACAGCTGGCATCTCTAAATCGTCAGGAGAATCAAAGATGGATGTTGAGGGCGACGACCTTGGACTGTATAAAATGGGGTCTGTCCGGTGCTAGTGTGGACTGAGTTATTGTAGGCAAATTCCATTAACCAGAGAAGGTTTTTCCAAGGCTCCTCAGTTTGTTGCAGCATGCACCGGAGGTATTGCTCTAAGGTCTGGTTAGTCCTTTCGGCCTGGCTGTCATGATCTCTGCTTCCGAAAGGTCAGGGTTTTCCCAACTCCCTTGGAAGCAGATCCATAACCCAGGTTCCGAGTGCCAACCAGTCCCAATTGGGACCTTTTGGGCCCAGTCCTGGCGCCAGTGGCACCAGGCTCATAAATATGCCCAGTCCCAGCGCTGGAAGCGCCAGGCTCATAATGCTTGGGTGGACTTACCTGCAGCAGACCATGCTGCTTACTTGCCTGCCAGTTGAGCCTCTGATCCTCTTCTGTTTGGAACTACTTTTCCTGTTGGGTGGGGCAGGAGCCACTCCCTAGGTTCAGAACACTGGAACTCTTCTGGAAAGCAGGAACTCTTTTCTTACCTAGGCGTGGCTGTGGAAGGAGACACCTAAGCACTACAGGAGGCTATTTAAACCACACCCGATGGATGAATCTTGCTTTGCGTTATTCTGCATCCTCTGCAGCAGAACGCTCATCGTGTCTTCTGCATCTGATCCTGGGCCTAAGGAAAAAGGCTTACCATCCTGAATCCAGTCTTCAGCAACACCTATAAAGACAAGAAAGAACAGGTTAGCATTACGGTCTTCAGTGACAGCGCTTCACTTACCTGGTCCATCGGCTGTCACCAACGCCTCGCGCTGCATTCCCGCATCTGAAAGACAAAGGCTTACCTACTCTTCGTGCGCTCCGGAGGTCTTCGCACTGCATTCCGGCATCTGAAAGACAAAAGCTTACCAACTCTTCGCACTGCATTCCGGCATCTGAAAGACAAAAGCTTACCAACTCTTCGCACGCTCCGGAGGCCTTCGGCGCTGCATCCCGCATCTGAAAGACAAAACAAGGTGCGTTTAAAGACATTGGGGAACTTTAATACTCACGTGCCATTACTCCTTTCCACATCTAACCCAGTGGGTATTCCGGCACCCTGCAGCCGCTCCGAACTTGTACCTGCAAAATAAAAAGACAGTTAGAGCGCATCGTGAAGCAGGCAACAAGCGCTTACTTACGTGCTTCCAGGCGCTTCTATTCATCACACGGGCTCCATCTTCAACTCACTTCAGCCCGTCATCCGCCATCGCCGGAACCCTGCAAAACAAGAGACATCATTACTAAAGACTTTTAAAGACATTAGAATTACTCGAAACTTACCGTTCGTGCAGTAAACGACGGACAGCAGTCCTCTGAAGTCAAGAGGCCTGCTCCCCTTATCCAGTGAAGAAACTGGTTACAGCACCCTGCCCCGAGGCAGATGGAGAGCACGGCGTTCACTTACCTAAGACATCTTACCCTTCGAGTCAGACATACAGTGCACAGAGGTCCAGCCCAAAGAGCCAGCCGTGTGTTACACATCACCTTTGAAGATACGGTATACGCCCAGTCAAGACCGGCGCCTCTACGGGAATCAGGTGAGCGTTACAGAACGCAAAGCCTACCGCAAAACTCCCGTCCAGGCGCTATGGAAAGCTCGGATACCGACCAGCTAGCCCAGTTACTTGGGGAACTAAGGGCAGAAGTGCATGCAGCCCGTCAGGAAACGAACGCTCTAAGAAGGGATCTGATTATTTCCAAGGAGCGAACAGATGATCTCGCTAGACAATTGCTACAGTCACAAGCCGGACAGACCCCGTTACCCGCATCTGGGGGAAATCTTCATTCTACATCCTCTATGAATCCAGTGCAGATCAACCTAATTGGGAATGTACCTCTGGCTCCGCCCAAACGATTTTCTGGTGACCCAAAGAGGTTTGCAGTATTTATCAATCAGTGCCGGTTGCATTTCTTATGCCGGCCAGCAGCCTTTCCAACTGATCAAGCTAAAGTAGCTTTCGTGCTTTCGTACCTTAGTGGCAATGCGGCAGACTGGTCGATCCCTCTAGTAAATCAAGATGATCCGGTCCTCCATGATTTTCAAGCTTTTCAGCTCAGTATGGAAAAACTGTTCGCAAGACATTCACAGGGGCAGGCCTTGGACAATGAGCTTCTTTCGTTGCGACAAGGTAATCAAGACCTTTTGGCTTATATTGCGTCTTTCAACAGACTGATAGTGGAAACTCAATGGCCTGAGGACAAAAGGATTACGCTGTTTTATAGAGGTCTACGTGGAGAGCTCAAAGATGTGTTAGCCCAAGTAGTGAATCCCCCACAAGATTGTTCGGACTATATAGACTTAGTCGTTCAAATAGATCACAGACTGCAGAACAGGAAGGCCGATCGTTCCAAGTTTGATGCTCGAGTATTTTCCAAACCGCCAACTCCTTCCAAAGGAGTAGACTCCGGGGAACCCATGCAAATAGGGGGCCTGAAAGGTCCTCTAACACAAAAGGAGCGGGAAAGGAGAAAACAGTTGCAATTATGCCTCTATTGCGGAAACTCAGGGCACTTTCTTCGAGACTGTCCGGTGAAACCTGCCAAGAAGGCAGTAGGAGCTGCAGTTACCAAAGTTACAAACTCTGAGCAGGGAAACGACCTCGCCCGACAAGAATAGAGTTCCTCTTGCCGAGCGTGAAAACCAGTTCCGTGACCTCGCATTTCGTGATACCTATGGTCCTCATTAGCCCTGATAATCCGGATCGATTACATGCAATTGAAGCTTACGTCGACAGCGGTGCCATCGGCAATTATGTGGATCATGAAATGGTTTTGAGGATGAATCTAACTCTTTGTCCCAAGGCTGTAAAGGACATCATTACTACGTTGGATGGAACGGAGATAGCCTCCGGACCAGTAACGCATACCACTCAAGAAGTGACGCTAGTAAGTCAAGATGGACACCATGAGAAGATCGTGTTCGATGTGATCAAGGCTCCCCAGTTTCAGATTATTCTAGGAATACCTTGGTTAGAGAAACACAATCCTCTGATCGATTGGCGAGCAAGAACGGTCCAGTTTCCAGAATGTGTCTCTACTTGTCACCCTCCACCTGGTGTTGCACTGGCAGCAATTTCTTCAGAAACTCCCCAGTTACCTCCCGAATACCTAGAATACCAAGATGTTTTCCGGAAGGATCAGGCTAACTCTCTACCTCCTCATAGGTCTTATGACTGCCAGATAGACCTGATACCTGGATCTACTCCTCCTTGTAGTAGAATTTATGCCCTCACCGAGCCTGAGAACCTTCACCTTCGACAATACCTGGATCAATACCTGGCAAATGGGTTTATTCGTCCTTCCAAGTCCCCTGCTTCTTCAGCTTTGTTCTTCGTTCCAAAAAAGGAAGGAGACCTTAGAACTTGTATAGATTATCGCTCCCTGAACCAGATCACCGTCAAGAATAGATATCCGTTACCTTTGATCCCTGAACTCCTGGACCAAGTCAGAAAAGCATGTATATATACAAAGCTGGATCTTAGAGGAGCCTACCACTTGGTACGAGTAAAAGAGGGTGATGAATGGAAGACGGCCTTCCGCACCAAATATGGGCTATTTGAATATCAGGTCATGCCCTTCGGACTTTGCAATGCCCCGGCCGCCTTTCAATATTTTATGAACGATGTCCTCAGAGAGCTCATAGATGTGTGTGTTGTTGTTTACATTGACGACATCCTCGTTTATTCTTCATCGGAATCTGAACATCGGAAACACGTGAAAATGGTCCTCGAAAGATTGCGTCAACACAAACTTTTCGCTAAGTTGGAAAAATGTGTTTTCAACGTGACTGAAGTTGAATTCTTGGGATTCATATTATCACCTAGCGGAGTGCGTATGGATTCAAAGAAGGTCGATGCAGTTCTCAAATGGCCATCACCATCCTCCGTAAAAGGTGTGCAAAGCATGTTAGGCTTCGCTAACTTTTACCGCAGGTTTATCCCCGAATTTTCTCGAATAGTCCAGCCCATCACTGCCTTGTTAAAGAAAAACAAACGTTTTGAATGGTCTACCGAGGCGGAACAAGCTTTCCAGGATTTGAAGACTAAATTTATCTCTGCACCAATCTTAAAACACCCTCGCCCCGAATTCCCCTACATCGTGGAAACTGATGCTTCAAGCCTTGCCATGGGGGCAGTTCGATCACAAAAGGACCCGGTTACCAATCAGTTGCATCCCGTGGCATTTTGGTCCCGCAAATTCTCGCCTCCTGAAATCAATTACACGATTACTGACAAGGAACTTCTGGCTATCAAATCTGCCTTTAAGGCTTGGCGGCATTATCTGCTGGGGGCCCGACACACCGTTACTGTGATTACGGATCACCGAAACCTGCAATATTTGAAAACCGCAAAAGCCCAATCCTCTAGACAACTCCTTTGGGCATTATTCTTTGCCGAGTTTGACTTCATAATTACCTATCGACCTGGTACAAAAAACGGTAAAGCTGATGCCCTTTCTCGGATGGGAGTGGAAGAACACTTGATCAACCCTAAACCTGTACCAATCATTCCCGAACAAAGAATTCTGGGTGTAATCGCCACACAATCCATAGGGGAAGTTAAGGATAAAGCCAGGCAACTTGTAACTCCAGCAGACATACAGAATTGGCATCTGCAGGGAAAGGACTTTGCAGTAAAGGACAACTTATTGTATTTCCAAGAACGATTATACCTGCCCAGCACAGATTTACAGAAAAAAGTAATCTCTTGTTATCACGATTCTTTAATGGAAGGACATCCCGGTATGGCCAAGACCTCAGAAAAGATCAAGCGCTACTTCTGGTGGCCGTCTTGGAAAAAAGATGTCAGAGACTTTATAATGTCCTGTGGAGTATGCGCCCAAAACAAGAGTCAAAAGGAAAGACCAGCAGGCCTCTTACGCCCTATTGACATCCCACCTCGCCCTTGGCATACGCTTTCTATGGACTTCATCACCGATCTACCTCCATGCTCCGGATACAATACGATTCTAGTAATCGTGGACTTATTCTCCAAGATGGCGCATTTCATTCCGCTCAAAGGCTTGCCAACAGCAGCAACTCTGGCCCGAGAATTTCTCGAAAACATCGTCCGACTGCACGGTTTTCCTTCGGTTCTAATTTCGGATCGAGGTAGTCAATTTATTTCTCATTTTTGGCGAAGTTGCTGTCGGTCGGCTCAAATTGATGTGAGACTATCGACCAGTCACCACCCTCAGACCAACGGACAAACCGAGAGGACCAATCAAACCCTGGAACAGTATTTACGCTGCATGCTGCAACAAACTGAAAAAACTTGGGAAGACATCCTTTGGATAGCCGAATATGCCTACAATAACTCTGTCCATTCGGGAACTGGGAAAACCCCGTTTTTTCTTTTATACGGCAGTCACCCTCGAACCTCGGAGTTGGATCCCCTCCAAGATCTTGAAACACCAGCAGTAGACTACCTGCATTCTACAATCACCCAAGCCTTTAAGGAAGCTGTTTCTCACCTTCAAAGGGCTAAAGAACAATACAAGAAAGAAGCAGATCAACATCGGAAGGAAGCCCCTCAATATCAAGTAGGGGATCAAGTCTGGTTATCCACCAAATATCTACCTCTAAAAGGGCCACGCACATTCAACCCAAGATACCTTGGTCCCTATTCCATCACTACCATAGTAAACCCAGTAGCGGTCAAGTTGGACTTGCCCCCGCACATGAAGATACATCCGGTCTTCCACGTCTCTCTATTAAAACCCGTGCAACCTCAAACCCGACTAACTAAATCTCCAAAACCCATCCTAGTTGATGGAGAACTCGAGTTTGAAGTCAAACGCATTCTGGACTCCAAGATCTCCAAATCTAAACTATTTTACCTAATTGACTGGAAAGGCTACGGCCCCCAAGAGAGATCCTGGGAACCTGCTGAATATGTCCACGCTCCTCGCCTAATCAAAAGATTTCACCGAACATTTCCTGACAAGCCAAATCCCCCGGAGAAGCCCGGTTTGGGAGGGGCCTTGAGGGGGGGTACTGTTATGATCTCTGCTTCCAAAAGGTCAGGGTTTTCCCAACTCCCTTGGAAGCAGATCCATAACCCAGGTTCCGAGTGCCAACCAGTCCCAATTGGGACCTTTTGGACCCAGTCCTGGCGCCAGTGGCACCAGGCTCATAAATATGCCGAGCTCATAATGCTTGGGTGGACTTACCTGCAGCAGACCATGCTGCTTACTTGCCTGCCAGTTGAGCCTCTGATCCTCTTCTGTTTGGAACTACTTTTCCTGTTGGGTGGGGCAGGAGCCACTCCCTAGGTTCAGAACACTGGAACTCTTCTGGAAAGCAGGAACTCTTTTCTTACCTAGGCGTGGCTGTGGAAGGAGACACCTAAGCACTACAGGAGGCTATTTAAACCACACCCGATGGATGAATCTTGCTTTGCGTTATTCTGCATCCTCTGCAGCAGAACGCTCATCGTGTCTTCTGCATCTGATCCTGGGCCTAAGGAAAAAAGGCTTACCATCCTGAATCCAGTCTTCAGCAACACCTATAAAGACAAGAAAGAACAGGTTAGCATTACGGTCTTCAGTGACAGCGCTTCACTTACCTGGTCCATCGGCTGTCACCAACGCCTCGCGCTGCATTCCCGCATCTGAAAGACAAAGGCTTACCTACTCTTCGTGCGCTCCGGAGGTCTTCGCACTGCATTCCGGCATCTGAAAGACAAAAGCTTAGCAACTCTTCGCACTGCATTCCGGCATCTGAAAGACAAAAGCTTACCAACTCTTCGCACGCTCCGGAGGCCTTCGGCGCTGCATCCCGCATCTGAAAGACAAAACAAAGTGCGTTTAAAGACATTGAGGAACTTTAATACTCACGTGCCATTACTCCTTTCCACATCTAACCCAGTGGGTATTCCGGCACCCTGCAGCCGCTCCGAACTTGTACCTGCAAAATAAAAAGACAGTTAGAGCGCATCGTGAAGCAGGCAACAAGCGCTTACTTACGTGCTTCCAGGCGCTTCTATTCATCACACGGGCTCCATCTTCAACTCACTTCAGCCCGTCATCCGCCATCGCCGGAACCCTGCAAAACAAGAGACATCATTACTAAAGACTTTTAAAGACATTAGAATTACTCGAAACTTACCGTTCGTGCAGTAAACGACGGACAGCAGTCCTCTGAAGTCAAGAGGCCTGCTCCCCTTATCCAGTGAAGAAACTGTTTACAGCACCCTGCCCCGAGGCAGATGGAGAGCACGGCGTTCACTTACCTAAGACATCTTACCCTTCGAGTCAGACATACAGTGCACAGAGGTCCAGCCCAAAGAGCCACCCGTGTGTTACACATCACCTTTGAAGATACGGTATACGCCCAGTCAAGACCGGCGCCTCTACGGGAATCAGGTGAGCGTTACACTGGCCATCGGTTTGGGGATTGTGACTGGTGGATAACAGAGGTAATCATGGCTATTTTGCATCATCTCCTCCATAGAGCAGAAACAAATTGTGTTCCGCGATCTGAAATCAGCACCGATGGGAAGCCATGTAGTTTAACAACTTGCTCTAAAAACACAGTGGCACAGTGGCAAGTGCGGAAGCAGTTGGAAGCCCCTTCAAACGAATAAAATGGACCATCTTGGAAAACAAGTGCACAATAACCAGAATTATATTGAATCCGTTGCAAGAAGGAAGGTCGGTAATAAAATCCATCGACAGTGTGTGCCATGGTGTTGGTGGTACCGCTAAAGGATGTAATAGCCCTGCAGGGCTTTGTTTCTGAGATTTATTTTGTGCGCATACACCACAGGTGGCGATGTTCTGGGCAATGTCCCTCCTCCAGGTTGGCCACCAATAGCCCTTTTGGACCTTGGACCAAGTCTTGGTGATCCCAGGATGCCCTTCCACTAGCGATTCATGGTAAATCGCTATTATCTGCCTTTGCAAGGTTTTTTCTTGGATATATAACCTTTCTCGGAAATAGGGCAAATCGTCCTTAATGGAGTATTGGTGTCCTTGAGCTAGCCATTCCTGTTGTGCAGTTGGGTTCATCCGAGAACGAAGATCAGTTTTCAATTCTTCCAAACAGGAGGTTGCAGCGATTTGATTCTGAATTCGTTCTTCGGGTATAATGGCCACAGGCACGGATGTTGCAAAGGATTCCTTGTCTTCTCCCATGCGGGATAGGGCGTTGGCTTTCCCATTGTGCACCCCTGGTCTGTATGTAATTATGAAATCATATTCTGCAAAGAAAAGAGCCCAGTGGCACTGGCGCGAGGTTTGGGCCTTGGCTGTCTTTAAATATTGTAGATTTTGGTGATCTGTAATAACCATGACCGTGTGCCTGGCTCCTAAAAGATAGTCTCCATGTCTTGAAGGCCCCTTTGATTGGCAATAGTTCCCTGTCGGTAATTGCGTAGTTCAACTCTGGCGCAGAGAACTTACGGGACCAGAAGGCTATGGAATGCAGTTGTCCAGTACCCGGATATCTCTGTGATAAAACGGCTCTCATGGCAATACTAGAAGCGTCTGTTTCGACTTCATATGGCAGTTCAGGACGGGGATGCCGAAGAACTGGTGCTTACGTGAAGGCCTTTTTCAGTTCCTGGAAGGCCTTTTCTGCCTCAGGAGACCAAAGGAATCTTTTGTTCTTCTTCAGTAGGGAAGTGATTGGATAGGCTATCTGCGAAAATCCGGGAATGAATCGTCGGTAAAAGTTAGCAAATCTGAGTATGCTTTGCACTCCTTTGATGGATGTCGGTGATGGCCATTGTAGAATTGCATCCACCTTGCGGGTATCCATATGAACACCTCGTGGGGTAAGCATGAAGCCCAAAAATGTGACTTCGAAGGGATTGTGTCCTCCGACGTATTCCTCATCTTAGATATCTCCTTCCAGCTCTGCTGGCCTCGGAAAATTTTTTCTCTAGAGGGCGCTGCGCGTCGACGTCCTCCGAGTCGATGTCCTTCGACAGCCGCCGTATCGACGTCGACGTCATCCTGCCTATAAAGGCCGCGCGCAGCGACCGTTGCTCAGTTCCGTTTTTCCGCGCTTACTCAGTGCCTCGGAATACCGTTGCTCAGTTCTTAGTCAGATTAATCCTATTTACCTCGAGTTATTCGATCCGTACTCGATGGCTTCCTCGTCGGAACCGACAACTCCTCGATCCGGCTTCAAGAAATGTCGAGATTGTGGGAAAAAGATGTCGTTGACCGATCCTCACAGAATTTGTCTGTGGTGTTTGGGAGCTGAACACCATTGTTCGGAGTGCGAGGACTGTATGTCCATGACAGCTAAGGCCCTGAAGGAGCGTAGGGGGAAGCTGGAGAAAGGTAAGACTTTTAAAGCTTCTTCTTCGTCGACGAAGTCGAGACATTCGTCTCCTCGTCACCATTCCCGCTCCAGGTCTCGGAGTGGGTCTCATCACTCCTCGAGATCGAAGCACTCGAAGAGGAGACGTCGAAGATCCCCTTCTCCGTCTTCCTCTTCCTCTGTTTCGCCAAAAAGAATCCCTTGCCCCACGAAACATAGTTCCCGGGCTGAATGGGAGGAATTCCGAAAAAATATGATGAGCGTCTTCGAGAAAGCGGCCTCGACCCCCTCGAAGACTGCCGAGAGCGATGCTCTGGTCGAAAGACCCGAAGGTCAAAAACGCCGCGAGTCGCAGTACCCGCCGAAAGAAACCTCTCGAGCGCGTCTCGAACCCTCGAGCACGACTATGACCTCCAAACCTTCCTCGAAGGTTCCGTCGACGCCGTCGACGAAGGTTCCGTCGACGTCGAGGTCGATGTCTTCGACGCCGTTGTCGAAGGGACCTTCGACACACGGGTCTGTCGACTCGACGCCGGCTTCGACACCGGCGGCGACGCCAAGAAAAGTCACGGTTACCACACATCCAGTGACTATCACCAGGCCCTCGACGTCGATGGCTTCGATATTGTCGAGTAGAATTCCAATTCTGTCGAGGTCTTCGAGGCCTCCGCCTCTGTTTTCGACGCCACGCTCGAAACCTTCGACGTCGGCGTCGACGACATCGACGTTTTCGAGGCCAATAATGACAAGTTCGGCACCCTCTGCCTTGGAAATGGGATTTACTCCCTTTATGAGTTCAGAACAATTGAGAACTATATCCTCAATTTTAGAAGAGGGTGATTTGTCTGAACAGGAAGACACATTTGAGTTACAGGGACCTGTAACCCCAGTTAGAGAGGAATTTTCCTCTGAAGAGCGCAGATTAAAGGATCTTCATGATTCTTTACATGAGGCAAGTGGGTTAGACACTTCCCCTGAGGTGGAGTTTGCTAAACCAGACCCGGGGGAGCATGCTGAAACCCCCTACAGAGCCTTAATGGCCAGGATTACAGAGTTCATGGGGTGGTCTGCACCTTCACAATCTTTCCAACAAGATGACCTCACGGATATTCTTGACAAAGGCCCACAGGAGGATCCTGTGGTGCCTTTTCATAAAGCTCTTCAGAGAAAGATCATGACAAACTGGGAAACCCCAGATGTAGTACCAGCAGTAAATAAAAAACTGTCTACAAATGACAGGGTATCTTCTACAGACCCAGAGTTTTTGTCTAAACACCCATCCCCAGAAAGTCTGGTGGTACAGGCAGCATCCTCTACCGATGTCAAGACGGCTTATCCTACCGTCCCACAGGACAGGGACGATAAAAAATATGATGCTATGGCAAAGAAAGTCTTTTCAGCATGTAGCATGGCGTTAAAATCTGTTAATGCTACTTGCACCCTTGCTAGGTTCAGCCATACACTTTGGGAGTGTGCTTCTACAGCGGCTGACTGCATCCCGGAGGGAGAAGAAAGGGATGCGTTCCTGAATATTATACAGGACGGTAAAGACGCTATGTGCGAATCTCTCCAGACGGGCATTGATTCGGCTGACAGTATCAGCAGAGCAATGGCGGCAAGTACATCAACCAGGAGATTCGCTTGGTTGAGAAAGTCGGGTTTTGCCCCAGATGTGCAAGCCAAGCTCTTGAACATGCCATTCGATGGCTCTTCTTTGTTCGGGAAAAAGGCGGATGACAGTTTAGAGAAACTGCAAACTTCAAAAGCAGCAGCAAAATCCCTAGGAGCTGCAATCCGTCAGACTCCTTTTCGTCCCACAGGAACCTCTGCGAGGGGCAAGTCCTTTCGCTTCTACTCCGCATTCGGAAGAGGTAGAGGACGACCGGCTCAAAGGGGTCAAAGAAGAACTACCTGAGGTGGACGGGGTAGATATTCAAAAGCCGCAGCAACAGCAGGTGCCTCTTTACCATCGGCATCTGCATCAGCCACCCCAAAACCACTCTGAGGACTTCCCTCACAGGACACCTGTAGGAGGCAGGTTGACTCAACATCTGACGGTATGGCAGGCTATCACGTCAGATGCTTGGGCATTGGAAACAGTTGCCCAAGGTTACTGCCTGCCTTTCCTACGTATATCTCAGAGTCATCCACCGGGGATCAGCTCTCAGAAAGCTCCAGATCCGCTCCTCTTGCAGGAAATTTGGGACCTGCTAGAGAAAGGTGCCAAAGAACCGGTACCTGTAGCGGAGAGGAACAAGGGCTGGTACTCCCCTTACTTTCTCATTCCAAAGAAAGACGGAGGAATGAGACCCATCTTGGACTTGCGAGAATTGAACAAATTCCTCAGAAAAGACAAATTCAAGATGGTCACTCTTTCTCAGATCCTCCAGGCCCTTCAGTTCCAGGACTGGTTGGTATCTCTGGACCTTCAGGACGCTTATTTCCATGTGCCTATCCATCTCAAACACAGGAAATACCTGAGGTTCGCAATTGGCAACTCTCACTATCAATTTCGAGTGCTGCCATTTGGGCTGACCTCCGCCCCGAGGGTCTTCACCAAGTTAATGTCGGTAGTGGCTGCAAGTCTAAGGAGGGAAGGGATTCACGTCAACCCCTACCTGGACGATTGGTTGATCAGGGCTGTTTCTCCGGAACAAGCTCAGATCCAGCTAAATGACGTGTGCCACTTCCTTCACAGACTGGGCTTCTCCCTCAATTTAAAGAAGTCACAAATGATACCATCGCAGAGACTCCAGTTCATAGGAGCGATCCTGGATACTTCCCTGGGAAAAGCCTCGCCACCAGAGGTGAGGGCTCAAGATATTCTACAGATGGTTACCAAGTTCCAGCATGCCCAACGTCTCCCAGCCTTCGACTTTTTGAGGTTGCTAGGCCTCATGGCATCCTGCATTTTCCTAGTGCCAGAGGCTCGCCTGAGAATGAGATCCCTCCAGTGGGCACTGAGGACTCAGTGGTCACAATTCTCAGGGAGAATGACAGATCTTCTTCAGGTTCCCGGCAGGGTGGCTCGAGACCTTCAGTGGTGGGCCTGTCAGGAGAACATTCTGAAAGGAGAACAGTTTTGGCAACCCTGGCCGGAGATAACAGTAGTCACGGATGCCTCACTCACGGGGTGGGGAGCCCACGCCAACGACTTGACCATCAGCGGTCGTTGGTCTCCATCGGAGTCCAGACTACACATCAACCTGTTAGAGCTGAGAGCCATCAGACTTGCGCTGAAGGCGTTCCTGCCAGCTGTACAAGGGAAGAACGTCCTGATAATGACGGACAACACGGTGGCCATGCATTACCTCAACAAAAGAGGAGGCGTAGGATCACTACCCCTGTGCAGAGAGGCGATGCAGCTCTGGTTTTGGGCAATCCAAGAAGGAATCTCTCTATCGGCAGTTCACCTAGCCGGAGAGAAGAACTTGACAGCGGACGCTCTGAGCAGGCAGAACACAGTCTCCCACGAGTGGGAGCTAGCTCAGGAAGTCCTTCAAGAGATCTTCGCCCTTTGGGGAACCCCTCAGGTAGATCTGTTCGCCACCAGCCTAAACGGGAAATGCGACCTGTTCTGCTCAAGGGAATTGCCCCCGAGAGGAGCTCTGGGAGACGCGTTCATAGTGGACTGGGAGTTTCCGCTTCTGTACGCGTTCCCACCGGTCCCTGTCATTCCTCAAATGATCAGGAGGTTGAGAAGATTCCGGCGAACCATGATCCTAATTGCCCCGGATTGGGCCAGGAGAACGTGGTACCCGGACCTTCTAGACTTGTCCATCTGCCCTCCAATTCGACTTCCACTCAGAGAGAACCTACTCTCACAGAAGGGAGGTCAGGTTCTCCACCCAGACATCAAAACCCTCAACCTTCACGCTTGGCTTCTGAAAGGCTGAGGTACAAGGATTGGGACCTCCCTGATGATGTTATGGAGGTGTTGCTTTCGGCAAGGAGGCCAGCAACAAAGTCTTTATACCGCTGCCGTTGGAACAGATTTTGCAGCTGGTGTAGAGATCAGAATATCAACCCTTTTTCATGTGGCACACCAATGGTTTTGTCCTTCCTACTATATTTGGCAAATTCAGGCCTTCAAGTTGGCACCATTAAGGGCTATCTCGCAGCGCTATCCATCTTTAAGCGTACTGCGGAAGAACCATCCTATTTCAAATTACCCTTGGTAATACAGTTTCTAAAGGGGTTAACCAATGTTTATCCCCCAAGACCATTCCAAGTTCCCCTATGGGATTTAAACTTAGTACTAACTTTCCTGATGGGCACACCTTTCGAACCTCTCCATTCTTGTTCGTTAAGATTCCTTACCCTTAAAACTGTTTTATTAATAGCACTTACATCTGCTAGAAGGGTGAGCGAATTACAAGCTCTTTCTTGTAAACCCCCTCATACTATATTTCACAAAAACAAAGTTGTCCTGCAAGTGAAGCCTAATTTCCTCCCAAAGGTGGTTTCTGAATTCCATATCACTCAGAAGATTACCCTACCATCTTTCTATCCTCCTCCTCACCCGGGGAAAGAGGAAGAGAGGTTACACAGGCTAGACCCTAGGAGGGCTTTAAGTTTTTACATTAGTAGACTAGCCAGGATAAGACAGGCAGACCAGCTGTTTGTAGGTTACGCAGGTCACAAGCTGGGGTTACCAATAACTAAGCAGACCATTTCCAGATGGATCATTCTAGCCATTCTGGAATGTTATAAACTGGCAGGGAAGGAGCCCCCTCAAAACCTTAGGGCTCACTCGACCAGAGGTATTGCAGCTTCATCGGCCCTCAAAAGAGGCGTGCCGGTTAAAGACATATGTGCGGCCGCTACATGGTCGTCTGTCCATACCTTTACACGTTTTTACAATCTGGATTCCTCCTCCAGTCAAGAGACTAGGTTTGGAAGGGCTGTACTGCATTCTATTCATCAATAGAAGACAGCGTGAAGTCAGTACTCCCTCCTCCGATAATAGAATACTGCTATGGAAGCCTATCTAAGATGAGGAATACGTCGGAGGACACAATCCCTTCGAAGAACAAGTTACTCCTTACCTTGTAACGTTCTTTCGACGGGATGTTCCTCCGACGTATTCCTCATCGACCCTCCCATCCATCCCCGCAGTTCTACTTCCCTTGTTGTTGCAGCTTACGCTCCTTCAGGGTGATTAGTTAGTCCAGAAAGTATTATTGTGGGCTACAAAACGGAACTGAGCAACGGACGCTGCGCGCGGCCTTTATAGGCAGGATGACGTCGACTTCGATACGGCGGCTGTCGAAGGACATCGACTCGGAGGACGTCGACGCGCAGCGCCCTCTAGAGAAAAAATTTTCCGAGGCCAGCAGAGCTGGAAGGAGATATCTAAGATGAGGAATACGTCGGAGGAACATCCCGTCGAAAGAACGTTACAAGGTAAGAAGTAACTTGTTCTTCTGTGACGTGGAAAGAGCACTTTTCCAATTTGGCAAACAGCCGGTGTTGACGTGGATTTTCCAAAACTGCTCTTACATGGGTGACGTGATCTTCCTTGGACGAAGAGTAAATGAGAATGTCATCAATGTACACGAGTGCCCAAAGGTCCAACAATTTGTGAAGTACATCATTCATGAAGAACTTAAATGCAGCAGGTGCATTGCATAATCCGAAGGGCATGACCGGATACTGGAAAAGCCCGTACTTGGTTCAGAATTCCGTTTTCCATTCGTCCCCTTTTTTAACCCGCACGAGAATGTAGGCCCCTCGTAAGTCCAATTTAGTGTAGATTTGGGTGTTCTTTACTTGATCAAGCAATTCCAGGATAAGTGGTAAGGGATACCTGCTTTTTACGGTGATTTGGTTCAGTGCTCTGTAGTCTATACAAGTTCTCAAATCACCTTCCTTCTTAGGTATGAAGACTAGAGCTGAAGAGGCAGGGGACTTAGACGGGCGGATAAAACCATTAGCTAGGTACTGGTCCAAGTAAGATCTCAGATGCTGATTTTCTTGCTCAGTTAGAGCATATATTCGGCTGCATGGAATTTGTGCCCCTGGCACCAGATCGATTTGGCAGTCGTAAAGCCTGTGAGGAAGAAGGGTATTTGCTTGTTCCTTCTGGAACACATCCTGATAATCCAGATATTCCAGGGGTAGAGAGTCAGAAAGTCCCAAAATAGATTTGGTTTTGAGTTCTTTGCTCTTCTCTTCTTGGTGGAAGCAAATGTTAGTGCATTCTGGAGGTAAAGTCAGCACTCTTGTTCGCCAGTCGATCCTTGGGTTATGTGTTTCCAGCCATGGCATTCCTAAAATAATCTGGAACTGGGGAGCTCCTATAAGGTCAAAGGTAAAGTCTTCTCAATGGCCGCCCTGACATATCAGCATGACTTTGTCGGTATGTTGTGTCACAGGGCCAGATGACAGTTGAGACCCGTCCATCGCTGTGACGTTTTCTGACTTGAGCTTTTGCTGAAGTGGAAGGCCTATTCGTTCGGCAAGATTTTGATCAATATATTTTCCCACTGCGCCACTATCAATATATGCCTCCAAGGCATGTACTTTTGTGGGTTGCTCATGGTTGACCAAAAGTACCGGGATGACCAGGTGTGAGGTCTGTACAGATTCCTTCTTTTCGCTCGACAAGTTGACCCCTACACTTGCCAGACGCTGGAGTTTTCCCGATTTTGTTCCTTTTCTTCATTCCCATTGTCAGTTGCTCCTACAATTCTTTTGGGGTGTTTGATGGGGCACTCTCGAAGGAAATGTCCAGCTTTTCTGCAGTATAAACATAGTTCTCCAGCATGGGGTCTGGCATGGATTCACATGCTCATGAATATTCCCCGTCGTCAGGCTGGGAATCCTCGGTAAAGAAAAAACCAGTATCAGTTTCGTTTCTGATCTGTCTTTCGTAGTAATAACCAATCACTGGTCTCTGCGTCATACTGACCACAGCCAATGACTTCCCTCTACCTAAGCACCGCCTCTGGCAGCCATCTTCAGATTTTTACCGCACGTTCATGTGTTGGGATCCTCGTGCTATTGCTCTCGAGCGTTAGTGCTATTTTTTCATGTTTTTTCTCAAAAACTTTGTTTTTTCGGTCAAAAGAGCCTCAAGCTCCACCGACTCTCCATCCGATCAACGGGGACCCGTGTCGGATTCGTCTGCGCCCCTCAAGGGTGAAGATTTCGTCGAGCTACGCTTTTGGAGGACTCCAGAAGCTTCTCAGGCCCGGACATGGCCTAGGAGAAGGGAAGCTCGACGCCCGGAAAGCTGTTCAGGATCTGCCCTGGATGCCAGCTGCAGAACGTCTTTAAGGAGGACGAACACTCCTTTTGTCTCTACTGCTTACATGAGGACAAGACGCACGTGGAGAAGGACTGTGCGTTTTGCGGCAATATGTCGGAGCGGACCATGAAGGACCGCCATCAACGTCTCGCCAACTGGCTGGAAGGGAAGAGCCCGTCAGGCGAGAAGAAGAGGAAGAAATCTGAGCGGTCTTCTAAGACCTTTGAGGACGCCCCGGTGACGGGGGTCCAACACAAGGCCAAGCACCGCGAGTCCGCTGGCACCGGGAGCGCCGAACGGTCGGGCTCTACGGGCGCCAGGCAGGGCGCACCCTCCCCGGCACCTTCAGCCACGAGCCAACGCTCTGGGTCGGGTAAGAGGAAGGGCGAGCACCCGGCGAAGCTCCTGGAGAGGCCCCGGTCGAGCTCGAAGGCCCCATCGGAGGGGGAGCGAGGCAGTGTCCCCCCCCTCAAGGATAAGGCGGTGAGCGCACCTAAGGTGGTGAAGGCCTTAATCCATCCGGCCAAGCCCTCTATCGATACTGTCGCGGCGGCCCTGGCTCAGCCTGTGGAGGCTACACCAGTGGTGGCGACCTCAGGGCTCAGAGTCTCCCTGCCACCTCGGAGGGAGTCCTCTTTTGTGCCCATCGATAGGACCCCCGTGAAATCCCCGGCGGGGAAGAAAAAGGGGGGGCAGGGCGTCGTCATAGATTCGGCCTCAACCTCGGAGGAAGAGCTGATTGAGGTCTTAAGCCACGGCCTTGGCGTGGAAGAAGACCGGCCCGTCGGGATGGATCCCGACGCAGGTGACGACGACATCGTCGAGGGTGCCGACGGGGCCCCTGATCGCCCGTCGGATTCCCCTCTGCCAGCGCCGCAAGACAACTCGGCGGCCATTTTGTTGGCTATACAGTCCTTATGTTCAGAGATAAGGACGAGACTACCGTTGCCGACGGAGGAACCTCTCCCGTCGGGGGATCCTGAACCGGGACCTTCTGGTGTTCCCCCGCCCAAGAAAAGAAGGATTCACCCTCCACCTCCTTTTCAGCCGTTGCGCCCCGTCCAGCCCTCCTCCCCGTCCACCCGAGGGGATGATACGGGGACTGACACGGCAGCGACGGGTACGGACGACGAGGTATACGACGAGGATCTACCGTCGTCACCTCCCACCAGGGCTTCTCCGCCCGACGAGATTGGATCGTTCCACTCCATGATCGCCAGGGCATCCGAGCTTTTCCAACTCTGCCCTGAGGAGAAGAAAAAGGAAGGATTCCTTTATCAACGGCGCGAGGCCAAGAGGAAGACGGTCCTCGCGGTGCCTCTACTGGACGACATTTGGGATGAGGGCCTCGCCCTCCTCAAGAACCCTTCCACGACGCCAGCTAGAAGAGACCGGTACGAGAAGAAGTACCGGGTCCCGGACGCGGCCCCCCTGTGCCTCCGGGCGCAGCCTACCCCGGACTCCGTCGTCTCCGCGGCAGCCAGGAAGAAAGCGGGGGGGGGGTGCGGCCTCCACATCGACTTCCCCACCGGACGGCGAGGGAAAGAAATTGGACGCTATGGGACGCAGGGTCATCTCGTCTGCAGCGACGACGATTAAAGCGGCCAACGCCTTGGCTATCGTGGCCCGCTACGACAGGGAGCTATGGTACAAACTGGCTCCCCTGCTGGACTTCCTACCGGACGACAAGAGGGCGGATGCCCTGGAGATCCTACAGGAAGGTGAGGTGGCGTCGGACCACGCCATCACTATTGCGACGGACATCGCCGACACTGGGTTTCGCCAGTTGGGCAACGGCGTGTGCCTTAGGCGGCGTGGATGGCTCAAGGCTACGGACTTCCGTCAAGACGTACAGACCAGAGTCCTGGACATGCCGTTCGATGGTAACAACCTGCTTGGGAAAACAGTGGACGATTCCCTTCAGGCCATTAAAGCGGACACTGAGACGGCCCGGGCCCTTGGGGTTCTGCAGCAACGACGGACGCCCTTTCGGAGCAGCGGAGGCAAGGGTGCCTCCAAAGGTTCCGGCGGCGGTTTCTCCACCTACCGTCAAGCGGCCCGCTCGTCGTCTCAGGAGGCCTACAGAGGACGAGGCAAGTCTGGCGGACCCCGCCGTCGTCGCCAAGGAGGTCAAGGCGGCAAAGCCTCGTCGAAACAGGATTGAACCGGCCGTGGGGTCGGGCCCCCACCGAAGCACCCCGGTGGGAGGCCGGCTGGCGAGCTTCGTCAGCGTGTGGGAGTCCATCTCCACCGACCGTTGGGTGCTGGACGCCTTAGCCCGGGGCCACGCGCTCGAGTTTCAAAGAAGGTGCCCGCGCGTCCCCCCCGTGGCCAGGAAAGAGCTTCACGTCCCTCAGCTTCTCCTGGAGGTAAAGGCGATGCTCAGGAAGGGCGCCATCGAACTCGTCCCAAAGAGGCTTCGGGGCTCCGGAGTTTACTCGAGATACTTCCTCGTGAAGAAGAAGACGGGAGGATGGCGCCCCATCCTAGACCTGCGACGTCTGAACAAGTTCATCAAGGCGCAGAAGTTCCGGATGATCACCCTCCAGCACGTCCTGGGTCAGCTGGGGGAAGGAGACTTCCTGTCGTCGTTGGATTTGGAGGATGCCTACTTCCATATTCCCATCCTAAAGGGGCACCGAAAATTCCTCAGGTTTGTGGTCCAAGGGCGTCACTACCAGTTCAAAGCCCTCCCCTTCGGACTACTGTCGGCACCCAGGGTATTCACCAAGTGCCTTGCACCGGTGGCGGCGCAGCTGCGCCGCGAGGGGATCCACGTCTACCCCTACCTGGACGACTGGCTCATCCGAGCCAAGACGAGGGAGCTCGCCGTGGAGCACACGGCAAGGACCGTTCAACTTCTCACGGACCTGGGATTCTCCGTGAACTACGCCAAGTCCCACCTGGTATCCGCGCAAAACGCACTGTTTCTGGGAGCGAAGCTCGACACAGTGTCCCTTCTGGCCTCCCCGTCGGAGGAAAGGACCAGGTCCATCCTGGGCAAGGTACAGCGGATGTTGGTTTCCGACGCGGCCAAGGTGAGGTCCATCAAGTCCCTCCTCGGAATGATGTCTTCTTGCATCTACCTCATTCCTATGTGCAGGCTCCGGATGCGCCCGTTGCAGGAGTTCCTGGACGCGCGCTGGATCCAAACGACGGGCGGCTTCGAGGAGAGGATCACACTCGACGAGAGTTTCCGCCGAGCGGTCCGGTGGTGGGGCAACCGCGCGCATCTGACGGCGGGCATGGACTTCCAGACCCCAGACCACCAGGAGACAGTGACCACGGATGCCTCCCTGGAAGGGTGGGGAGCGCACACCGAAAATCTGCACGCGAGAGGCCTTTGGCTCCCGACGGAGAAGTCCCTCCATATCAACGTCCTGGAGCTCCGTGCAGTGTTCTGGGCCCTCAGGTCCTTCCTTCCGTCCCTCAAGGGCAAGGTGGTGAGGATCTTCACCGACAACACCACCACCATGTTTTACATCAGGAAACAGGGCGGAACCAGGTCCCCAGCACTGTCCAAGGAGGCGCAGGACCTGTGGCGTTGGGCCGTCGCCCAAAGGATGTTTCTGGTGCCGTTTCATCTGGCAGGGATAAAAAACACCATCGCCGACTCACTCAGCAGGGAGCTGCGCTCGTGCCACGAGTGGGAACTACGGCAGGATCTAGTGGATCGCCTCTAGTGGATCGCCTCTTCCGACGGTGGGGCACGGTTGGAGCCCTCCCTGGATTCGATTCCCTGGTATCGGTTCTCTCCCCCAGCTGCTGCCAAGGACACTGCTCTGGATGATGATACGGCTCCTGCGAGAACACGAGAGGCAATGAGAAGGGTGTGGAGGCATCGTGACTCCCCTCTGACCTTTTGTGCCAAATGAGGTAAGTAAGCGTTTACCTCTATAGGCTCACCTGATATAAAGTGAGGGTGAGCTCTCCGTCCTGCTTCTCATCAGCAGGGGCACTTCAAGATGTCCCAGTTGCTTCACTGGTCCATAGATGTGGCGGCCCTGGCCAGCTGTGACCAAACCACTTTGAAGGTAGGAGTCTTTGTGATGATTATTGTTCATATAATTATTAATGTCTTGTCACATGATTTAAGTTCATATTCTTAATAATGTCTCTTTCTCCCTTATGGATGATGGTGGCCCAGTGGAGCCGTTGCATCGGTGGAGGACTGAAGAAGATGACAAGTTCGAACCCTAAGGTAAGCGCTAGATGCGATGGCGCGCAACCTTAACAAATATCCCTATTAGGTTTCTAACCTTGTTTGTTCTTTCCTCCTGCAGGTATAGCCTGGCGACGCTTGGAGAAGAGTTGCAGTGCGCGGACCTGTCGGCGGGTGAAGGATGCCTGCAACCATGACGAAGCTGACCGTGTAGAACTCCAGAGCTAGTGTCGGAGCTGAAGGTCAGGTAAGGCGCGCATCCGGTGGTGGTATTCCAAGAGCCAAGTAAGTGCGCTCTGGTCGATCGCGGATGGAGTCACTGCGAGCAGGTAAGAGACGCTTCAGCGATGATTCTGCTGATTATGATGGAGAAAACAGATAAATTGCGCCTACGCAATGGTTTTGCTGACTCCGCAGGTAAAATGCCTTTCCGCGATGGTTTTGCTGGAAGAAACAGGTAAGAGGCTTCTCAGAGATGGTTTTGGTGGAAGACAGGTAAGATGCTTCTCCGAGATCGTTTCGCTGGAAGACAGGTAAGATGCTTCTCCGAGATGGTGTTGCTGGGAAACAGGTAAGAGGCTTCTCCGAGATGGTTTCACTGGAAAACAGGTAAGATGCTTCTCAGGCAGCGGTGAGCGTTATGCTGCTTGAGCAGAATAACGCGAAGCGTTGGCCTGCAGGCGGGGCAGGCTTAAATAGCCTGGTCCCGGCCACCCCCCCTTGCTCTGCTAGATGGTTCCACCCTGCCACTCTCAAATAGTGCTGCACGTGTAGCTTCATGGATTCCTATGGCCACACCCAGATGCACGTGGATGATTAATATGAGATGGAACAACACGTGCACAAAGGGAAAATGTGTGCAGAGCACACTTTCTTATTGTGCAGAGCACACTTTCTTATGAGCCTGGACCCTTTAGGGGATGTGAACTGGGGTTTCTGCCCAGTGGCCATGACAGCTTCCCCTGTGTTTTCCTTCACTCCTCTCTTCCTACCTGCTTGCTTACCTTTACTTACTGTTTCTTGTGCTCCTCCGCTCTCTCTCTCTCTATCTTACCTATCCAGCTCACAGTGCCTCGCTGTCTCCCGGCAGCATTTTTTTCTGCTCTGCTCTGTGTTACACATACCTTTTGTGTTCTTGAGGTTGTCTTGGCTCCCTCATTTCTACGCTGCCTCTGATCATTGGACACTTGCCTTCAGGATCTCCAGTACTTCATCTTGCCAGCATAGTCATCTGGAATAAAGGGGTTTTTATGCCATCTTGCCTTTTTAACGTTTTGCCTGGTTGTTTTCGAGCTTGAACCTGGTGCCTTAGCTGTCAACTACAGCAGGCATAGTGGCTTCCCCCTGAGGTAGATCATACCTCTACACTGACAGACGTTCGTCCCGGAAGAAGGGATCACCGCCAGATGAGTCATCAGCCGTCTCCAGTGACAAAGACTCAGGTGAGGAAGACCTAGCCACCAGCGACAATTTCAAGGGGTTTTTGTCTTCCTTTACCTTCTCACACCTCATCTTCTCCTCCTCAAATTCTAACAGGATCCTCAGCACTTCTTTTGGAAATAACAATAGGCGTTCAAATGAATACAGTGGAGCAAGTGCCTGCCTCAGAATGGCGTTAGGTGTTTTATTTGTGCTCAAGAAAAACAAGGTGGACCTAAGGTAGTGCTAGAACTTTCTTTCTAAAACCTTTTACTACCCCTACAAAAATTCAAGATGGTGACACCAGCGCAGATCGTCCATTCTCTGAGCGGGAGGTTGGATATGTTCAGTGGAACTAAAGCACCCTTATTTGCATGTGCTGGTTTAGTGCCCTGCTCACAAATTCGTCCACTTATCAATAATAAATTATTATTTTCAATACCCCCCTACACTTTGGCCTCAATTCAGCTCGGCAAGTGTTCACACAGCTTAAGAATGCAGGAGCAGGACTGCTCAAATTGAGGGCTCTCCCGTCTATCCTTATCTGGATGACTTGTTGATGAGGGATTTCTCACCAGAGGATGCATCCAGGACTCTTCATACCTTACTCAAAATCCTCTTCGAGTTAAGCTTTTCTATCAGGCTTCCCAAATCGGAACTCTGTCTAACTCAGTTGGTAACATTTATCGGCTTTAGATGGGACACAATCTCTGCAGGAGTATCCACTCAGAAGAGAATACTGAACATTTGCACAGCAGACTCCCACTGTCTAATCAAAGGGAACATGTTTGCCTGGTGGCTTCAGAGGCTTCTGGGCCTTTAGGTATCATGCATTCTTTCAGTAACATTTGCCAGACACAAGATGAGGCACATTCAATTGCACCTTTCTCACAATTGGTCACAGGACACAGGCAGTCAAAAGGACATTATTACCATGCCTCTGCTTCTGGGGTCAGACCTCCTTTGGTGGCAGAATGCTCAAAATCATATAGTCGGGGCTCTTTGGAGGCTCCCATCTCCATCAGTAGTGCTCACCACTGATGCATCTCTAGAGGAATGGGGTTGTACAACGGAGGTCCTTACCATCCAGGGGCTGTTGGCAGAAACAGATCTACATACTAACATCAACATTTTGGAGCTGAAGGCCATCTTCAATGCAGTCACGTCTTTTCTCCCTTACATTCAAGGGAGGTTTTTTTTTGTTCCGATAGAGAGCACAACCTTTATGTTATATGTCAATAAACAGGGAGCGACCAGATCCCTGGACCTTTGTATCCTCGCTGTCCAAGCCTGGGAATAGGCCATTTCCTGCAACATCTTTCTAATAGCATTGCAACACGGAAGCTAACAAAATCTGCAGATACGAGCTGGGAATCACAAAGGGGAACTCAATCCCTTCAATCTACAAGAGGTCTTCAGCCTGTGGGGAATTCCAGAGATCAATCTTCTTGCAACTAAAAACAACTCCAAATGTCTGTTTGTGTCATGGATGGGTCTCGGCCAAAGATCACTGAGCAACGCATTCGAGATACAGTGGAGACACATACCTCTCATTTAGAGAATGGTTACCCAGTTCAAGGGGCCTCATCACTGCAGTCTAATGTTGGTGGTTTCCCACTAGCCTGCAAGAATTTGGTTCTGGGACCTCCTCCAATTTGCAGTGAAAGGACCAGTCCTGTTTCATCTGACCCAGGATCACCTGTTTGAGCTGTATGTGATATTTCTCCATCCTTGCCCTCAGTTGCTAGTCTTAGCAGCTGGGTAACTGGGGAATTGACTTTGGCCACTTAGGGATTTTCAAATATAACTTAACCATGATCCAACAGTCTAGAAAACCATCTATGAGATCTCAATATTACAGCAAGTGGTTACGTTTTGGCCACTGGACCCTAGACAATAAGTTGAATCCTCTAACGTGTTACATTGATGATGTCCTTTTATTTTTGTTCTAATTGGCACAATCCGCTGTTCAAGATGACACCTGTAGAACTTATTTAGTGGTCCTAGACGCTTACAGAAACACAAAGTATGTTGTTATTTCTTCAACAAATCCCATGATCAAGGGCCACTTAGATAGTCTTCACAGAATGTTGCCACCAGTCAGAATTCACACCCAGTGTGATATCTTAACATTGTTCCTTTGGCACTGGCTCGCAAACCATTTGAACCGATTGCTACAGCTGACATCAAGTAGGTCCTTTGGAAAACTGTTCCCCTGTTCGCTCTTAAGTTTGCTAGGAGAATTAGCGAAATCCAGGCCTTTTCTTTGTCTGAACAAAAAGAGAATAAGTGGGCACCGCAGAGTAAAGTCACTTCAAATCAAGTGATTCATATGTAAAAAAATCTCTGCTTCGTAATTAGTCAAAATGTTTTAGAGGAGCTGGCTGTGATGAGTCTGGAGACACCCTGACTCAAAAAACATGTGAGGACGGAGACTAGATTGCAAACCCATTCACACAGCCGCTCTCCATTATACCCAACCTGGGTTATGAAATTATTGTAGAAATATTCAAAATGACTGGAACCTAATACATAAACAGAACATGGCAAATTTCAAAATAATGAGAGTCCTTGTTGTGTTTCAAAGGATAATATGTTATCAAAAACAATTCTTTCAAGGCAAAGTAACTAATTGATTCTTAGTGAGGAAGCAGCTAGCACATCTCTTGTTTAAACAGACTTATTGCGCCAATGCATTTCGGAGAGTGTTCTCCTTCGTCAGGGCAAGTCTATATCATTACAAATCCATCAAGTGTACAACAATGAAACAGATCAATGTAATAAAATTAAATAAACGTGGTCACATAACCAATGTAGGTAGATTCAGGTGAGGTTTGAAATGTTGGAAGACAAGAGAAAGAAGAAATACAAAGGAGTGAAAATCAAAGAAAGTTCGCCTGTTGTCTGTTGATCAGTATAAAGTAAATGAGGATGCCGTTTACCTGAAGAGTGTCAAGCCTGTGGGTAAAAGATCAGTGCTAATGCCGTATGTGTAGACATAAAGTGCGTTTGGGAGAACGCCAAATTCGGACCAGGCAGGAACACGTGTAACGTACTGTGGTTAGATATGGAATCTAAATCGGTATAACGTACCAGCGCTGAATGCTGGATTCTCAGAAATAGAAAATGCTGCGTGATGCATACCTATCGTGTCTGTGCTGGTCGTAATGCAGAGCTGCGGCCGACGCCGAGTCAGTAATTCGCAACGCTGTGTAGAGCTGTTGCCATGGTAGCGGTGCTGTTATAGCCTCGTACTCGCATCGTGTCAATGATTTGGCACGTTGCGGTGCAACGGAGGAAAATCAATGCTAATAAGGTAATAAAGTGTCGGATTGCAAAAGCAAACAATTACCCAATACTGTGAAAGAGTCATAAAAATAAAAGGGATGTAATCCAGAATCTGGAAAAAATCGTGGACATAGAAAAAATACTGAGCAAGCTAATAAGGGTCAATGACAAAAGAAAAGATGATATAAAGGAGGATAAGGTCGGAGAAATGTATTTATGTATATAAGTAATGTAATGAGCGAATGCCTATATCAGTTAGGGTTAACATGGGTTGAAAACAAGTTACCGGGTGATTAAGAGGTGTATCTATGTCGCGGGAGGTGACATCACATGGTGTCACCTTGGGTCCCAGACAGAATGTCCGGGATCTGCGACATAGGCGCGTTGCCCTGGCTCATATAGCAACAATTATTGTATGTGATGTGAGTCACTGTGATATGACAAAAGGTTAAAGAAACAACATCAAGATATACAAGAAGGTAAGTATTAAAGCAAGTAGGAGAGTGCATCAAAGGATACATTTACATTCAAATATAGCAATGATAATTGATCTCCTCATTGAGACCATTTGGGGCCAAACTCCCAAGCCTGTCAATCCAAAATGTTTTTCTCCTGTTGAGCCGCAGGCCCAGATCTTCATGCGGGTTGACATTGGTCAGTACTTCAAGGATCAAAAACCTGATTTGTGTCAAGTTGTGCCGTTTTTCAATCCAGTGACGAGACACTGCTGAATTGGGGTTTGCATTCCGGATGCAGGAACGGTGCTCATTCCAACATATTCTTGCTGCTCTAGTAGACTGTCCTACATAATATTTTCCACATGGGCACTTAATGCCATAGATAATGTTTATACTGTTGCAAGTACCAAAGGTTTGGAGGAAAATCTTTTTGCCTGTACACGGATGGTATACAATGTTCCCCTTAATTACCATATTACAATGAGTGCAATGAAGGCAGAGGAATTGTCCAGTTCGATGTGTGATTGGTTCTTTCAATGGGGGTCTTGTGCGAACCAATTCGTCTCGCAGATTCCTGCTACACTGCATGATCAAATAGGTTCTGTACCCTTATGTCGTTTCTGAAGATGCTCCAATGTTTATTGATGGTATTTTTAATCTTGTTACTCTGTACGGAAAATTTAGAAACATACACTGGCGTTTTCAATTCTCTCTTGATTTTAGTGGTACCTGATAATAGGGTGTCCCGATCGAGAGAATTCATTCTCTGAGATGCTGAATCGAGTTCTCCCTTCTTATAGCCACGTGCCAAAAATGTATCTTTCATTGCTGATTGTTGCGCTAAGCAGTCTTCAGGGTCACTGACAATCTTTTTAACATGCAGCAACTGACTATAGGGTAGATTCTGAAGTAGACTGGGTTGATGAAAACTCATCCGGTGCAACAAATTATTGCGGCCTGTTGCTTTTCCTTGTCTGAACCATTTTTTGTTTTCTACAAGGACAAAATGGTTCTGCGTACACACCTCTCTTTTCAACCCACAATTGTGCCCTCCTTCGATATCAATCAGGAGGTTTGCCATCCTACATGCTTTCCTTCTTCCTCTTCAAGAGCACAGGAAACTCTCCACTGTGTTTATTTCAGGAGAGTGCTTAAATTCTAACGTGCGCATACAAGCACTTTCTGAAAATCTGAAGCCCTTTTCATCAATTTCAGTGTTCCATCGCCTGGACATCAGGCATCTAAAGCCTCAATTGCTCATTGGATGAGTTAAACGATTACTGAAGCATCCAAAGTTAAAAAATGTCCTCCTCCCTGCAGCTTGCACACCCATGCTGTGAATCCACTGCAGTGGTTTTTCAGAATCAGGTGCCATGGGATGTTAGCAGCAAAGCAGCTAACTGGTCTAGGCTTTGGCGTTCTGCAAGCATTATTGCATAGATGCTAGCTTATGCTCTGATGCAGCATTCGGCCAAGCAGTTATGAGAACTCTGTTCTCCTAGTGCAGTTCAGGTTCCTTGCTGCTTTATGTTCTTGTGCTATATAATCGCCCATACTTTATGGAGGAAAGGGGATGGGACATTGGAGTAAGAAAGAATTACTAATTGCAGTGACTTCTGTACTCTTAGTCCAGAATCCCCTTTCTTTCATACACCCCTCCCTACAGCTGCCTCAAATCAGTTAGCTTTGGCCGGAAACGCAGAAATATGGTGGTCTGGTGGATGGGCGCCGGAGGACAGGGCAGAGCTATGCACACCTCATAATATGTAAAAGGGTAAGCAATCTTGTGGCGCTAAAGGCTCTGGTCCCATCCTCCATGAGGAAACCCATACAGTATGGAGGAAATGTGACAATACAAATGTTCTCCTCTTAAAATCTTATGATAAAAACAGCATAATTTCGTATGTGTATCGGATTTGCAATAATTCGATAAGTATATGCCAATTTACATGATACAAATCCATGTTTCTTCGATATAGGTACAATAGTCTTATGTCCAATATCTTTATAATAGGGGCTGAATAAGATTAAATGAAAACTAATTTCTAAAGAAGTAAGACGGAAACAACAGTATTGATTGCCAGCACCATCACTGTGTCATTTCTGCGTAATCTAGTTTAGAGGAGAAAGGTTCAATCCTAATCTAGTGATAATAAAATGGTCCATTAAATGAGGTGAGCATAACAAGTAAGGTTTCATTTCCCCTCTGGAACAACACCCCTTCAACCAAATGTTAGAAATGTCATTGAGTTCCACACACTCTGTACGAGTCACGAAGGGAGCCAAATTATGATGTTCGCAGGGAGTGCCGCTGCCCATATTTTAGGGCACTGGCATTGAAAGGGTATACCTTCTAAACAGGGGAGTTGCTAGGTCCGGAAAAGACCCGGGGCTATGCTGATGTCGGAACTGTTGGGACTGGGGGCTAGCTAGTCTTTTGGCTGTAGCTCCTGAGATTCTATCCGGGGCTACAACCAAAAGATCAGGGGCTTTAGCCCCCTTACCCCCCCCAGCAACGCCCCTGCTTCTAAAGCTGCTTGCATTTTTAAGGTCTCATGCGGTTTTTAAGTCTCTACAAGTGAATCAGCTCACACTATCAGCTACACCAAAAAAAGCCTCACTCCTGATTGTGCAACATAAATGTAATATTAACAAGTGGCAAAAGTGGTCTTGTGGTGTAAGTCTTTCTCCAGTGTCTATTGTTGGAGACGTGGCAGAATTACTGGTGTTTCCCTGCCTTTCCCTTATAACATCATTACCACGTGGAACTTGGAGCGGGCAAGTGCGAAAGTTGTCTTGCAGTGGTCTGACTGTGGCTGCACGGAGGCTGTAGCTAAGTTACACCGCTTTTTCTTGTTTACTCTTCTCTTGTCCTATTACTCCTGACTTCCTGACTTTCTATCTACTAGTGATTATGCCAGCCATTCCGCCCCCTAACTGATATGGTTGGTTATTTATAACACGCTTAATACCCTGAGGTTTCTAAGCACGGACCCGGGTGTGATATTTCATCCGGGCCAGGGGGCTGGGCCCGGGAGGCAGTGCAGCATGGCCCTGGTGCGCAGTGCAGGAATGAGACACAGGAGACTCAGCTTGGTGCCTGGAGTGGGAACCGCCTTTTGGCGAGCTCTCCCCTCCTTTTATTTGCTCGTTCACATGACCCTTGTCACGTGGACATCACATCCCTTTTCAGATGAACAAAACAAATGCTTTAAACATAAGAGAACAAACACATTGTCACAGTCGGAATAGTGGAGACGGGGTTGTCCTTGACTGTGTGGTGGAGCTTGTCTTGTTGTTCAGCCTCCCTTGCGCACGTAGATGACGTTCAGTACGTAACCTTGCAGTCTGGTTGACGGCATTAGTCGTTTTCGGAGTGAGTAGTGTTCCCCTCGCTCTCGGTGTGGGGTTTGGGGTATGGCCGTGCTCCTCTCTTCTTCTTTCTGATCTGGTGCCTTCCGAGTTGGGGCCTCGTCCGGTCTCTCGCTCGCCGTGGGGCTGCCTTCATGTGAGGGCTATGTTCCTGTGGGGCTCGGGTTCACATTCACTTCTTCCCATATGGTTGGCGGGATCTTTTGGAAGTGTGAGATATTCCTGGTCACTGTTTCCTGCCCTCGGGTGGCCGAGGCGAGGCCATGTTCTCGGCGAGATATCATCCACGGTGCGGATTCGTAGGGGAGGGACATCTTCCCCTTTTGGGTCCTGTTCTTATGAGTACCGTGTCTCCCACTTGGATCTCGTTAGGGATGGCTCTTCTAACTTCGTATTCCTTGGCGTTGTGTTTGCGCCTTCTGGTTTCCACCTCTTCTAGGTCCACCAGTGGAGGCTTCCAGGAGTGGTTTAGAGGTAGGCTTCCCTGGATAGGGACACCGAACATCATGGCTGCTGGACTGACACGTGTTGTTGAGTGGGGGGTCAGCCGATAGGCTCGGAGAAACCTGTAGAGCTCTGGGAGCCATGGTCGACCTTTGTTTTTGGCAATACTCACTGTTTTGTTAATTGATGCCACGAACCTCTCGGCATCTCCGTTGGCCTGCGGCCAGTATGGGGTGATGTGGTGGTGGTGTATTCCTAGACTGTCTATGAAAGTTCTGAATCCTTTGCTCGTAAAGGGGGGTCCTTTATCACTTCGGATTGAGGATGGGATGCCATGCGTCGCAAACATCTTTTCAAGTGCAGTGGTGACTGATGTGGTATCTGTTGACGTGACAGGTTCGACTTCTGGATATCTGGTGAGTTCGTTGATCGCTACGAGTAGGTACATTTCGTTCGCAATCGTGCAGAAGTCGATACTTATGGCGTCCCACCTGCGATCGCTCCGGGGGGGCACTCCATGGGTTCCGGCGGTCCTGGTAGGCCATTGGCCAAACATGCGGTGCAGGCTTCTACGAGTGCTATGACTTTGCATTGCATGTGAGGTAGCCATATGTGGGAGTTGAGGAATGCTTGCGTTTTCACTATTGCCTGGTGTCCATTGTGTGCCAGTCCGAGGTCTCTCTCGTGGAGGGAGGCAGGACGATTCGGTGTCCTTTCAGGATTAGGCCATCTAGTGAGACAGATAGTTTGTGGCGTATGCCAAAGAGTGCCTGTGTCAGCTCCTGAGCTGGGGCTGTTTTCCGTGCGACTGCTGTCAGAAATGTTTTCCATTCACCTGATAGGATTGCTATCTTTGCAAGTTGCAGGCATGGATCCTTCACCGTCTCGACTTGGATCTCTTCAATCTTCATGGTCTTTGGCCTGGCACATGCAATGATTTGGCATACATGTTCTTCTGTCACTTTTGCGGCCTCATGTTCTGTGGTGGTTGCTGGGCGAGGGTGGCGTGACAGGAAGTCTCCCGGATTGTCAGCACCTGCTTGGTACTGGACGTCCAGGTCAAATTGTTGTAGCTGAAATAGCCAGCGCTCGATCCTGGCGGGGGGCTGTGGTGCTGATCCCCCAAAGATAGGAATGTGCGGCTTGTGGTCCGTCAGCACTTTTGCTGGGTGTCCCAAGATGTACATGCGGAAGTGTTTGCACCCCCAGATGATTGTTAATGCCTCTTCTTTTTCAATGTGGGCATAGTTTCTTTCTGTTGATGTGAGCGCCCTGCTCGCTAATGCGATGGTGAAGACTGTCCCTTCTTTGTCTCTCTGCGTTAGCACAGCTCCTAACCCCACAGGGCTTGCGTCGACGAGCAGTTCCATCGTGCGGGTTATGTCAAAGAACGCCATGGTGGCATCACTGGGGAGGGAGTCCTTGATCTTCTTGAACGCCTGATCTTGTTCGATGCCCCATTGCCAGGGAGCTTTGGCTTTCGTGAGTTCACGCAGAGGGGCAGCGCTGGTGGCTAGATCTGGAATGAAGCGACCACAATAAGTGGCCAGGCCTAGAAAGCTCTGAATCTCGGTCACTGTGGTTGGGGCCTGTGCGTTCTTAATGTCGTTGGCTTTGCCAGGGTCGGGTGATACGCCATACTCGTTGAAAACATAGCCAAAGAAACTCAGCGATCGTTTTCCAAATTCGCACTACTCCTCTTTTGAATGCCTTGTCTGTAGGCTTTCTCTCTCGCCTACCCATTCTCTTACTGTGGCTACCATCTACCGGCCGCCTGGTCAAATCACCTCATTTCTCGCAGAGTGGGCGGACGTCTCCTCCTCCCTCCTGGCCTCTAACACTCAACTCCTGCTCCTTGGAGACCTCAATATACATTTAGACTCTCCTTGTTCCTCCTCTGTACTCTTCCGTGACCTCTGCGACTCCCTCTCCCTGTCCATCCTCCCCTCTGGCCCAACTCACTCTGCAGGGCACACACTCGAAGTCTTGATCTCCTCTGACCGCCCCCTCTCCATCCCTCTGACCACTCCTCTCTCCTGGAGCGATGACTCCCTCCTCTCCTCTCATCTCTACCTCTCTTCCTCCCAAGCCAAGCCTACCCGAACACTGCCACCTACCTTCTTGGACATCCAGCCCATGAAGCATGTGTCAGTTGAGGCTTTTGCCGCCACTTTCTCTCCCCCCCCGCCCTCCACCTTTAACTGTCTCACACCCTGACACAGCCCTGTCTCCGCTTTACTCTTCAATTTCTGATGCTCTTGCATTTCTTGATGCTCTTGCCCCTGTCATGAGGATCCGTTTGAAGTCCAAAGCCAAGTGCAATTCCTGGTACGACTCTGACCTAGCTACACTTACACGTAAGTGTAGGGCGGCTGAGAGGAAATGAAGGACGTCCTGTTCATCCTCTGACAAACTGGCCTGTCACCTGCTACAAAGGCAATACTGACTCTCTGTCTCTGTCCTCACCAAGAAGAGAGTCCACATTCAAGCTTGTGTCTCTGCGGCATCTAACAACTCGGCCAAACTCTTTAAAATCTGCAAGGAGCTGGCCAACCCTGCTGCAGTCTCTACCCCTCATGTTGCCTCCCAGGCTCTTTGCAATGCCCTTGCCTCTCACTTCATTTCAAAAACCCAGGACATCCTGTCCACCTTCTGCACCCCCACCCCTCCTCTCCCCTCTCCATCTGTGCTTGCTGACCCTCATTTAGCCACCACCCCACCATCCTTCTCATCCTTTCCTCTTCTCTCCCCTGACGAGGTCGCTAGACAAGTCCGATCTATGAAAGCCTTGTCAAAACAGGTTCATCCCTGTTCCTCTAAAACCATCAAGGACCACATTGACACCCTCGCTCCGGCCCTCGCTGATTTTTGCAACCACTCCTTTGCCTCAGGATCCTTCCCCTCCCCTCTGAAGCACTCCCTTGTGAATCCTCTTCTCTAGAAACCCACAGCTGATCCTTCTTGTCCAGCTAACTATCGCTCGATTTCCATTACTCCCTTTCTGGGCAAACTCCTGGAAAAGTTGGCCATCTCTCAGCTTAACCTTCATTCCAATTCTGTTGGCTGTCTCCATGACCACCAGTCTGGCTCCGGAGCTGCCAGAAGCACGGAAACTGCGCTCCTGAACATCCATGAAGATCTGTTCTCCAACCTTGACTCTAACATTCCCTCTGTCCTCACCCTCCTCGATCTCTCTTCTGCCTTCAATGCGGTCAACCACACCATCCTGCTCAATCGTCTCCGTGAAAACCTGGGTATCACTGATCAGGCTCTGGCCTGACTGACCTCTTTCCTCTCAGATCGACCCTCCCAGGTTCAACTTGGGTCCTTCCTATCATCTATCTTCCTCTCTACCTGTGGTGTTCCCCAGGGGTCTAACCTCTCGCCCTGGCTTTTCAACCAATACCTGGCAACTCTCGCCCACTGCATTGCCATTTTCTGCTCAAATGTCCAGTGCTACGCTGATGACACTCAACTCATTTTCAGGATGCCCTCTGCCACCGCCTCTCCCTCTCTCATCTCTGATTGCCTAACTGCCATTCAAGATTGGTGTGCTGCCAATGATCTTTGTCTGAATGCAAGCAAGACGGAGATCCTCCTCATTGGCACAGCTTCACCATCTTTTCCTCTCACTCTCTGGCCGGCTTCCGTTGGCCCTCCTCCTACCACCACCTGCGAGGCTAAGAACCTCGGGGTCATCTTTAACTCCACCCTTTCCTTCTCCACCCACATCTCTGAGGTCTCTAAAAAGTCAGATTTCCTACTGCACTGTCATGATTCCTGCCCCTCATGTCCCCAGCCCTCCAAGATGTCAGGCTGGAGCCAGGCCACGATCACCTACATGGCCCTCAAGGGCCTCTCCATCCCTCCAAAGACCCACTTGGAGTCAGACTTGGCGCTTGTGGCACCAGACTCACTCACTGCCATAGGATAACATTGGGGATTGGACTTGTAGTGCATTAATGGGGACAAGATGGATGCCCCCACAAATTTCGGCTCCCAGAACTGCATGCGCAGTCTAGTCTTTTGGGTATGGTTCAGCACAGAGACACCTGGGATACCCAGAGACTTTTTAAGCCGCGCCCAGGCTGAGAAACATGCTTTGTGTTTTCTGCACCTGCAGCGTGACACTCACCGTGTTCGGATCGGTCTCCAGTAGGCCTGCATCTTTCTTCTGTGCTCAGCTCCTGCAAGAACAAGAACACTCTTAGGAACAGCCTTACCTTGCAGCGCTTCTGCCCATCATTAATCGCGTCTTCCGTTCTGCGGGCATCTTCGGCGGTGTCATTCCCATCCCGGCACGCCGCTTCCTAAGGAAAAGGGAAAAGAACAGAAAAAAGGCATTAGTAAGCATTCAGCAAATCTTTGCTTATTTTTAAAGACTGTACGAGCTTCAAACGCTTACCTGAATCCCAGCCGCCCTGGGGGAACACTGTCTCCGGAACTTCTCATCCATCTGCAAGAGGGAAAAGACACTCCAGGTTAGCGTGGAAACATCTAGAGGCGCCGCATACCGCGCTTACCCACCGCATTTCATCTTCATAACCGGCATCCATGCTGAAAACGTTGCAGCACCTAAAAGACACAGAAAAATAACTCAGTTCAATACAAATACGAAAGGGTCGCATCGTGCATCGCGCTCTCACTCACCTTCAGCGCTATTCATCTCAGCAGCACGTCGCCATCCCCGGATGCCGCTCATCATCTAAGGAAGGAAAGGAACAAAGTTAGAGAACTGTTCAAAAGACTCATTATACTTACCTGTCGGATTCTTGCCAGTGAAGTAACTAGGCAGCAACAAGCCTGCATCAATCAACGCGCCCCTGCGCTGAAAGCAGGACGGAGAGCACACTTTCCAAGAAAACAAGGTGAGCTGATGATCAAAGGGAAGGGTTGGACCCCGGGAAGAAGGGGTTCAAGCACACAGAGACAATAGGGAGTTAAACTCTACCAATCCTGTGTTTCAGGCCCAGTCTCCAGTCGAGTAGACTCCAGGGAAGGGTTCAAGGTCGTAAGAGGTCATAACAGGCTGAGTGACATCCCCGTGGATACCAGGTGAGCGTTACAGAACACAAAGCCTCACATCAAAATCCACATGGGCGTCATGGAAACGTCAGAAACTGACCAGTTAGCCCACATGTTGGGGCACCTACGTTCTGAAGTACATGCAGCCAGGCAGGAGACCAACACCCTGAGGAGAGAGCTGATAGTAGCCAAAGAACGCACTGATGATTTAAGCCGGCAACTTCTCCAGTCACAAGCAGGGCATGCACCATTGCCGGGAAGCGTGCCCTTGATGCCAGCATCATCAGCCAATCCCGTTCAGATAACCCTTCCTGGGTCAGTTCCCTTGGCCCCACCCGAACGATTTACGGGGAATCCCAAGAGGTTTACAACGTTCATAAACCAGTGCCGCCTGCACTTCCTTTGTAGACCAGGGGCCTTTCCAAATGACCAATCATGGGTCGCTTTTGTGCTATCCTACCTGAGTGGTAGCGCCGCGGACTGGTCTGTACCCTTTATGGCCAAAGACGATCCTTTGCTGCATGACTTCAGGGGCTTTCAGCAGGAGATGGAAAAGCTGTTCGCCCGTTGTACTCATGGGCAGGCATTAGACAATTAACTTCTGTCCCTACGCTAAGGGAATCAAGACCTATTAACATACATAGTCACGTTCAATAGACTTGTAGTTGAAGCAGAATGACCAGTGGAGAAGAGAACCACGTTATTTCATTGGGGGTTGCGGGGGGAGCTCAAGGATGTTCTCGCACAAGTAGTGAACCCCCCGAAAGACTACTCAGAATTCATTGACCTTGTTGTTCAACTGGATCATAGGTTGCAGGAACGAAGAGCAGATCGAACCAGACCGGACCCTCGTCCTATGTATGTGCGTTCAAAGGACAATATTGCCCGCACAACGGAAGTTTCAGGAGAACCAATGCAAATCGGGGGGGTCAGATCCCCCTTGACTAAAGCGGAAAGGGATAAAAGGAGACAGCAGCAGTTATGTCTATACTGTGGAAGGTCAGGTCATTTCCTTAAAGAGTGCCCTGTGAAGCCACTGAGGAGGACGGTAGGGGCCATGGACAAGGAAGATACCATCAAGGAATCGGAAAACTCCCCAGCCCGGCAAGTGTAGGGGTCCACTTGCCGAGCGAAGAAAGTGAACTACAGACCTCCCATTTTGCACTATCTGTGGTCTTGATCAATCACCAACAACCATCTCGGATGCACGCAGTAAGAGCGTACATTGACAGTGGAGCCATTGGGAATTACATCGTCCAGGATCTTGCGGCAAAGATGGAGCTTCCGTTATGCCCTAAATCAACCACCGACACTGTTACCACTGTCGACGGCACGGAAATAGCTTCTGGTCCAGTATCCCAATGCACTGCAGCTTTAACCCTTCTGTGCCAGGATGGACACCAAGAATCTATCGTTTTCAACCTCATTCCGGTTGATTTTGGGAATGCCATGGTTGGCAGCTCACAATCCTCGAATCGATTGGCGAGCAAAAGAATTGGCCTTTCCCGAGACTTGCGCCCACACATGTTATCGCCAAGAGAAACAACCAATAGACACCAGAACCTCCACGCTTGCGACTGTGGCAATCGGCACCCTACCAAGTGAATACCAGGACTTTCAAGATGTCTTTCAGAAAGAACAGGCTTATACCCTGCCACCGCATATACCATACGATTTCCAAATTGACCTGATGCCCGGCACACAAATCCCTTGTGGGCAAATTTACGCACTCACAGAACCAGAAAACCAGCACCTGAAGGCCTATCTTGACCAATACCTGGCCAACGGGTTCATCCGACCCCCGAAGTCTCCAGCAGCCAGTCCTCTATTCTTCGTACCGAAAAAGGAGGGGACTTGAGAACGTGCATCGACTATCGCGCACTGAACCAGATTACTGTAAAAAAACGCTACCCCCTGCCACAGATCCCTGAATTGCTTGAACAAGTCAAAGATGCCCAAATCTACACAAAACTAGACCTGAAGGGGGCATATCACCTTGTTCGCGTAAAACAGGGGGACAAATGGAAAACAGCTTTTCGCACCAAATACGGCTTGTACGAATATCAAGTAATGCCCTTTGGCCTTTGTAACGCGCCTGCAGCATTTCAATACTTCATGAACGATGTCCTACGGGAATTGATTGATGTCTGTGCTCTAGTGTACATCGACAATATTATAGTATATTCCGCATCAAAGCAGGACCATGTTAAACACGTCTGATCCGTATTGGAGAAACGCTGTCAACACCAGCTCTAGGCCAAGCTCAAAATGTGCTCATTCCACGTCTCCGAGGTGGAATTCCTGGGCTGTATTCTCAGCCCGAATGGAATCCGAATGGATGTACACAAGGTAGATGCTATCCTAAACTGGCCATCCCCAAATTCATTCAAGGGGGTTCAAAGTATGCTGGGTTTTGCAAACGTCTACCGCTGGTTCATCCCAGGATTTTCGCAAATCGTGCATCCCATCACGTCATTGCTAAGGAAAAGCAACAAAAAGTTCCAGTGGACAACAGAAGCCGAGGAATATTTCCAGGAACTCAAAGCAAGATTCACATCTGCCCCAATCTTACGCCACCCTCGTCCTGATCTCCCATACCTGGTGGAAACTGACGCCTCAAGCATGGCTATGGGAGCCGTCCTCTCACAAAAGGACCCCGAAACAGGCCAGTTACACCCTTTTGCCTTCTGGTCGCGTAAATTCACACCCCCTGAACTCAATTTCGCTATCACAGACAAAGAACTCCTGGCCATTAAGTCAGCCTTTAAGGCATGGCGGCACTACCTCTTGGGCGCCCGACACACAATCACCGTAATAACTGACCACCGGAACCTCCAGTGCCTAAAAACGGCAAAGGCCCAATCCTCATGACAACTACGTTGGGCTCTTTTTTTTGCTGAATATGACTATGTGATTACATTTCGACCAGGGATGAAAAACGGGAAGGCCGATGCCCTTTCCCGTATGGGGGTGGAGAGCAAGGGTATCAGACAGAACCCTGACCCAATAGCAATCATCCCGAGTGACAAGCTCCTAGGAATCACAGCAACCATACCTCAGAAAGAATTACATGAAGAAATCCAAAACCTGATGATTCCGGAGCAATTACAAGCATGGAGTGCACAAGGAGAACATTACATGATAAAAGATCAGTTGCCCTACTTCAGGAATCGTTTATTCTTACCAAACCAAGAACTACGAGAACAAGTCATGTCCGGTTATCATGATTCCTTGATCGAGGGCCACCCCGGAATCGCTAAAACCCTAGCCAGGGTAAAACGAAATTATTGGTGGCCCACGTGGCGTAAAGACATTATCCAAATCATCCTATCTTGTGGAGTGTGTGTTCAAAACAAGTCATCCAAGCAGAAACCGGCTGGGCTATTAAAACCATTGGAAATCCCACCAGCACCTTGGCACACGTTGTCCCTCGATTTTATTACTGATTTACCACCCAGTCAAGGGTTTAACACTATTCTTGTGGTCGTGGACCTATTTTCAAAAATGGCACATTTCATTCCTCTTAAGGGGCTCCCAAATGCTTCCACTCTGGCAAAGGTATTTCTTGAAGGCATTGTACAGCTCCATGGGTTTCTTTCATTTTTAGTCTCAGACCGAGGCACTCAATTTGTATCTAACTTCTGGAGAAAATGCTGCTCTATGGCCCAGATTGACATCCGGCTATCCACCAGTCACCATCGCCAAACGGATTGTCAAACTGAGAGAACAAATCAGACGCTCGAGCAGTATCTGCGTTGCATGTTACACCAAGCTGAAGGAAGCTGGTTCGACCTATTATGGATAGCTGAATATGCTTATAATTTCTTTTATTTTTATTTTTTTTATTTCATTTAGTTTATACAAACTTTTTGAAATATAAAAAACTCAAATCAGAGCTCAAATCAAAACTTTACATTAATACCCTTCTTGAATTTGCTTTTTCCGAATCCATTATTTTCCAGCTGATAGAACTAAGCAAAAGCAGAGAGAGGAAAGAGACACACAACAAAAGAGCGTTCACTACTTAGTGTTCGAAGTATTGTATTGGCTAGATAACTTCTGCCCAAAATTTCATCCTGATATGAACACTTGCTTTCAAATATCATTTACTAAGGACCGCTCTAGCAAAGATTGAAGTTGGACTAAAAATCGCATCATTGCTATCAGCAGCGATTTGGATTCTGTGATGTGTAATTGTCTCCACCAATCTTCTTGATTATATGTCTGGTATCGGATCATCTCTCTCCTTAAGCAGTTTTCCTGTTTGTCTTTTAGTTTAAGACAATTGAGCACAAGATGTTTTAGGTTTTCTTCTTCTACCTCATAGAATCTGCACTTTGAGTTTGTTGCCGATATTTGATGGCTATTTCTCAGAATTTCCTTAGTTTCAAAGATATTTAGCCGAAATTTTAGATATAGCCTTCTTAGGCGTTTGCAAGGTGCAATGCTCAAGTATTTTTGCAAGGTGGAGCGCTTTTTAACTTCTGGAGCAGAGTTTTGCATAGATTTATGATTAGATTTTCTCTCTCCAATATTGATCCAGTCAAGGTCTAATAACTTTCTTTTTACTGCATCTGGATTATGCCAGAGTGTATTTTCATTAGTCTTCAGCTGTTTCAGCAGTTCTTTACAATGATATTTCCACTCAGCTAGCGCTGAGTTTTTCCTTGTATCGTTGTCCATTAAAATTTCCACAGGAGGTAGCTTTGCTTCTGCAAAGGTTTTTCTGAATAACACCAGTTTATTCCAGGATATTCTCGCATTTAATGTAGAAATCCCCATTTCATATAGAATGCAAGCAGTCGGTGTACTTTGCGGAATCTGCAAGATCTTCTTCCAAAACAGGCCTTCACATCTCGTCCATATCATTGCATCACATCCACACATATTCTCTGCTCCGTATGTTAAAATCGGAGTTACTTTACTTTCGTAAAATCTTTTTACAGCCAGACACGAGTATTTACCATACTTTTTTTTGTATTATTGTACCCTGCGTTGTTAGTTGTTTGCAAGAGCTTAGAGGTTGTCTTTTCATTGGTTCATCACACATACCGGAATTGATGATTGTTCCAAGGTATCTCGTTTGATAGACCCAAGAGCCCAATTTAGTCTTTGATTAGTTTTCGTCCTTCCCCTTTTACTTTCTAGAACAAGGATTTCAGACTTTGTCACATTTATCTCTAAACCCAGATCTTTTGTAAAGGCTTCCAACGCTGACAATTTTCTTTGTAAACCAATGGGTGTGCAGTCCAGGATGACCATATCATCCGCATATAATATGTGGTGTACCTGCACTCCGTTTATCGACGGAGGAAACAAAACCACTTTTGTCAGGGCTGCTACAACTTCTAAAATATAGAAGTTAAAGAGCGTTGCTCCAAGGGGGCAGCCTTGCTTCACTCCCCTCTCCGTTCTTATGGGGTTTGATAAGTTTCCATCCTTATCGAGTCTTACTTTGATGTACGTTTCGGAGTATAATTCTTTGATGGCTTGAATTAGACTTTCATTAAAATCCTCGTCTTTGAGTTTGGACCACAGCGTATCTCTGTCGACACCATCGAAAGCGTTTGCCATGTCTATAGATGCCAAATACACCTTTTTCCCTGTTCTGATGGCGTCAATAGATTCAAGATGCAGAGATTCACACTGCAACCAACACCTTTGATAAAACCAGATTGTCGGTTGTCATATATTTTTTGTTTTTTAATCCATGCTTTAAGTTGGATGAGTAGCAAACTAGCAAACACCTTCCCCACAACGTCTAATAAGGCTATAGGCCAATAGTTTACAGCAACGTTGCGAGGACCTTTCTTGTGGATTGTGGAATATGCTTATAATAATTCCCTACACACCAGCACTGGGAAGACACCCTTTTATACCATGTATGGCAGGCACCCACGTACTTCTGAGTTGGACGTTCCTACAACCCTGGAAATGCCAGCAGTCAAAACCTTGCACACAACCATTTCTCAAACCTTTAAAAGGGCAGCTGAACACCTACCTCAAGCTAAGAATCGGCAAAAGAAGTTTGCTGATCAACACCGAGCAAAGGCCCCCAACTACCAAGTGGGTGACAAAGTCTGGCTGGCGTCTAAACACGTGTCCATTAAAGGAACCTGAACTTTCCGTCCAAGATACCTTGGTCCATTCACCGTCACCTCTCTGATAAATCCTGTGGCGGTTAGACTAGCTTTGCCGTCAAACATGCAGATTCATCCTGTGTTCCACGTGTCTCTCTTTAAACCTGTTCAACCTGGGACCCGGGTAGCAACGCCACCGCAGCCAGTAGTAGTCGCCGGGGAGCCAGAATTCGAAGTCAAGGACATCCTGGATTCAAAGTACGTCACATCAAAATTATACTACTTAGTAGACTGGAAGGGGTATGGTCCACAAGACAGGACATGGGAGCCTTGTGAGTACATCCATGCACCTCGCTTGCTTAGACGATTTCATCAAAACCATCCAAACAAACCAGGACCAGACAGAAGAGCCACCTTGAGAGGGGCCTTGGGGGGGAGTGCTGTCATGATTCCTGCCCCTCATGTCCCCAGCCCTCCAAGATGTCAGGCTGGAGCCAGGCCACGATCACCTACATGGCCCTCAAGGGCCTCTCCATCCCTCCAAAGACCCACTTGGAGTCAGACTTGGCGCTTGTGGCACCAGCTCACTCACTCCCATAGGATAATATTGGGGATTGGACTTGTAGTGCATTGATGGGGACAAGATGGATGCCCCCACATATTTCGGTTCCCAGAACTGCATGCGCAGTCTAGTCTTTTGGGTGTGGTTCAGCCCAGAGACACCTGGGATACCCAGAGACTATTTAAGCCACGCCCAGGCTGAGAAACATGCTTTGTGTTTTCTGCACCTGCAACATGACACTCACCGTGTTCGGATCGGTCTCCAGTAGGCCTGCATTTTTCTTCTGCGCTCAGCTCCTGCAAGAACAAGAACACGGTTAGGAACAGACTTACCTTGCAGCGCTTCTGCCCATGATACATTGCTTCTTCTGTTCTGCAGGCATCTTCGGCGGTGTCATTCCCATACCGGCACGCCGCTTCCTAAGGAAAAGGGAAAAGAACAGAAAAAAGGCATTAGTAAGCATTCAGCAACTCTTCGCTTATTTTTAAAGACTGTACGAGCTTCAAACGCTTACCTGAATCCCAGCCGCTCTGGGGGAACTCTGTCTCCGGAACTTCTCATCAATCTGCAAGAGGGAAAAGACACTCCAGGTTAGTGTTGAAACATCTATAGGCGCTGCATACCGCGCTTACTCACCGCATTTCTTTTCCATAACCGCCATCCACGCTGAAAACGTTACGGCACCTAAAAGACACCTAAAAAGAACTCAGTTCAATACAAATACGAAAGGGTCGCATCGCACATCGCGCTCTCACTCACCTTCAGCGCTACTCATCTCAGCAGCACGTCGCCATGCCCGGATGCCGCCCATCATCTAAGGAAGGAAAGGAACGAAGTTAGAGAACTGTTCAAAAGACTCATTATACTTACCTGTCAGACTCTTGCCAGTGAAGTAACTAGGCAACAACAAGCCTGCATCAATCAACGAGCCCCTGCGCTGAAAGCAAGATGGAGAGCACACTTTCCAAGAAAACAAGGTGAGCTGTGGATCAAAGGGAAGGGTTGGACCCCGGGGAAGAAGGGGTTCAAGCACACAGAGATAATAGGGAGTTAAACTCTACCAATCCTGTGTTTCAGGCCCAGTCTCCAGTCGAGTAGACTCCAGGGAAGGGTTCAAGGTCGTAAAAGGTCAGAACAGGCTGAGTGACGTCCCCGTGGATACCAGGTGAGTGTTACATGCACCCCCTCAGAGGTACTGTTACGCTCACCTGGACCCCACAGGGGTGTCGATCGGACCCAGACAGCTGCGGTCTCCGTCAACGTGATGCGTAGTGCAGAGATGACTGTCTGGACTGGCCCGCCTAGTCTTGTCTGCTGGACCCGAAGAAGTATTTTCCTGCAAGTGGAGACAGGGATTAGCCACCTGTGGGTTTTACTGATGGCTTCCCAACTGTTCTCGCTCTCCCCCACTAATCACCTCCGATATCCCCTTAGTAACCTCACCTTATGTTTGTAAAAGATGAGCTCTCCATCCTGCGTGTCTTGCAGGGGCGCGTAGATACCAGTTACTTCACTGGTTTGAAGGCGTTGGGAGAGTTCCGGTAAGCATTGACTCTGAAGTCCCAGGCGGGATTGGTAAGTATCAAGTTCAAAGAGTTCAATGTGCCCGATGTTCACTCTTGTCCCCTTCCTTCCTTAAGTTGTAACTGAGTTTGTGAGAAGAAGGTCTCGTAGCTGCTGCTGGCGTTCAGGTAAGAGTCTGTGTTACCCAACACTGTCCGGTAACTATTGCATGCGTTAACGTGTTGTTTTTTCTCCCTCTTTACAGATGCGGCATATGAAGATATGGAGAATAATACCGCCGGTGGTAAATCAGGTAAGTCTATGGTGGTAAGAGGTATTTGTTGATTCCCTTGGCTCACCTTGTTATTCTTGTGCCCCTAGGTGCCGGAGTACGGCGAAGAAATGATGGAGACAGTGCCGGATCGAAAGATGCTGTGAGAACTGGTGAATATGGCGCCGTGCTGGAGCTGGCAAAGCGACACGTGCAGGACTGATGTACTTTCCAGGTCGGGAGATGAAATGGATCCGGAATCAGGTGAGGAATTTGAAATAATGTTTTCTAACCTTGTCCTTTTCTTCCTCTTTATTCTAGGAGCTCCGGATTCAAGGCGGGCGTGGCAGAAGACTGGATGCTGGCTGCAGGCACGCGGGCGTGGCAGAAGACTGGATGCTGGCTGCAGGCACGGTGAGAGTCACGCTGCTGGATGCAGAATAACACGAAGCATGTGCTGCTGTTCGGGCGTGGTTTAAATAGCCTCCAAAGTAGTCCCAGGAAAGAAGTTCCCCAGGACCACACCCGAGTAAAAAATAGTCCCTGTAGTAAAATAGTCCCATCCAGGCCTCACGTTGGCTTGGATTTATTTGCAGCATGGTCTGCATGAGGTAAGTAAAGTCTATGAGCCTGGCGCCTGTGGCGCCAGGACTGATTTTTATTATGAGCCTGGTGCCTACGGCGCCAGGACTGAACCCAGACAGCCCCTAGCTGGGGCTGCTGGGGTATTTGTAAATGTCTGGATGCCTGCTCCCGGGGCTGAGGGGCTTTATCCGGATGCCCCGGGGTAGGCATCATGACAGGTACTCTGCCTTTCCTCTCCTTCCCCCAGAAGCTCATGGTATCCCAAGCTCTGGTTCTCTCTAGGTTGGACTATTGTAACAGCCTCTTTCTAAATCTACCTGCCTCTACTCTCCGCCCTCTGCAACTAATCCAGAACAGGAATGCAAGACTTGTCCTTTGCCTCAAGCCCTGGGATCGTATCTCTCCAGCTCTGAAATCTCTCCATTGGCTCCCAGTGGATGCAAGGATTAAATTTAAAACCCTCTGCATTGTCCACAAGGCTTTGTGGGGCCTGGGTCCAAAATACCTTCAGCTATCCCTCCGCAAATACCTCCCCTCTCGAGCTCTTCGCTCCTCTACCTCTAACTCCCTCAGGGTCAGTCGTTTTTCAACGAAACGAGCTGGGGGTAGATCTCTGTCTTCGGCCAGGGCCTCCCTCTGGAACAGCCTCCCTGCCACTCTAAAACTTGAGGAGAACCATCTCCGGTTCCAGAAGCACCTCAAGACTTTCCTATTTTCTTTTGCCTTCGCTCCCCCTGTTCCCTGCTGATCCGTTCTCTCTTGGCACCGTGCACCTGGCCACCCTCTGTCCTCCGGGCCCAGGTACCTGCTCACCCTGCCACCCTCCCGCACTTCCTCCGGGCCAACCCTTGCACTGGGGTCTGTATCTGTACCTATACAGCCCCCCCTTTTTCTTCCTGCACTTATCAGACCTACCCTATCTGCTGTCTTAAACCTAGTGCTTGCAAACTATTGGCTGCATTACCACTGTTTGTTAACTTTATTTATTAGTTATTGTTATTTATCTGTTTCTCCTCTGCTTCACACTTTCCACTTCTCCCCCTTCCATTCACTTTTCCCCTATCCCTCTCCCATGCACTTGCGCGTTCTCAATGTCACGGGGCCTAGTAAGATCGCTGTTTTGTTCTCCCCTGTTCCCCTCCCTTGCCTTGTCGCTCTCGTGTGAGCCCTGAGACTTCTAGTCCTTGAAGGGTGGCTGCAAGTCGTTTGGTGTGTTCGGCTTCTGTGTTGCCGTAGACCAGGATATCGTCGCTGACGTTTGTCACTCTCGGTAGGTCTTGTAGGACTTTCCGTATCTCGTGTTGAAATACCTCCGCTGCCGAGGAGAGTTTGTCACTCCCGGTAGGTCTTGTAGGACTTTCCGTATCTCGTATTGAAATACCTCTGCTGCCGAAGAGATGCCGAAGTTGAGGTGGCGGTAGCGTCGGAGACCCAGGTGTGAGGAAAACATGGTGATATAACGAGATTCCCTTGCAAGGCGGATCTGGTGGTAGCCAGATTGGAGATCAAGCTTGCTGAAGATGGTCACGCCAGTCAGATCAACGATCAATTCATCTATAGTTGGAATGATGTGTCTCTCGCCCCTATTGCAGCGTTGGGGATGTGCATGTCAATGCATATGCGGACTGCATTAGGTTGCTTTGGTTTGGCTTTGACTACCATTTGCGAGACCCACGGGGTGGGCCTTGAGGTTTTCTCAATGATCTTGAGGTCTTCTAGTTTACGGAGTTCCGCCTCTACTGCGGCCCTCATTTGGAATGGTACTCTTCTGTGTCGTACATCCCGTGGCTCGATGGTAGGGTCAATGTGAAGTTTTACAGACCTGCCTTTGAGACAGCTGATTCCTGTGAAGAGGTTCTTGTGCCTCGCCAGCAGGTGCTCTATGTCTTTCGATTCGATTGCGAGGTTGAACTGGATACCCTCCAGGCGTTCTGCTTTTGCGCAGCTGAGTCGGGTCTCTATCCCGGCGTCTACCACGTGAATGCAGGTTTTGCAGCTGACTCCCCGGTGAGAGAGTGTTGTCTTGAGGTAACCAGCCACAGGCAGAGGCTTTTTGCAGTCGTAGACATAGAGCAGGACCGAACGCCACCGGAGCGTAGGATTAGGGTTGAGTTTGCGGAATCTGGAGGACGGCATAACATTCACAGTGGCCCCTGTGTCCATTATCATAGTTACTGGGACCTCTCCTACTAATATGGTGCATCGCTGTGACCAGGTCCCGCTAGGCTGATTTCCGTGTCCGGGTTTCACTGCTGAGATCATGTGTACCTTCTCCCTTCTATCGTTGAGGGGCCTGTCGTGGTTTGGGGATTGTTCCCTGCTGGATCGCCCTTCATCGCTGCTGAAACTGTCCATGTTGTCGCCGTCAATGGCACTGACCCGTCCACTCTTGCTGTTGTGTGACCTGCCTGGCTGTCTTTTTTGTTGGCGCTCAGGTCGCTCTGGATGGCCTGGAGGGGGTCTGCGGTGTCCTGCATCGTTCCCGTGGTGCAGGGTGTACTCTCGGGGCAAATAGTCTTTGGGTTGTCTGGAGCTCAGGCATACCGATGCACAGTGGTTGATTTTTCCACATTTATGGCACGTGGTGCCATATGCTGGGCATGGGTCGCTTCTGCCATGCTGTTCTCCACACCATATCCAGTCCTTTGGCCGGGCGGTGGGCTGGCTTTGTCAGGGTTTCAGTTGTCTTAGGGCGTTCATTATTGAAGCGTTGTTCTTCGTTAGCTCAGTGTCCAGTGGCAGGCGACTTATTATTTGTTCCATCTCTGTTGCATGTTCGTCCGTCTTCTCTCGTAGTCGTCCCATGGACAGGATGGTGTCCAATGGAAGGTCTGTTTCTGAGAGAATGGCGCGTCTGAGTTTTTCAGAGGTCATGCCGTGTATAACTTGTTGTCTCAGTGAGAATTCTTCGTTTGGAAAGTCGCAGGCTAGTGCCATTTCCCTCAGGCGGCTGTGGAAGTCATCTATGCTCTCCTGTGGGCGTTGTCTGGCCTGGCTCATTTTAAACCTCTCGAAGTCGGGCTGACTTTCGGCTTGAATTTTCTCATGAGTACATCTTTCGTTGTCTCATAATCGTCCAACGTGCCTCGGTTCGGTAGGGTGTTCAATATACGGAGTGCCATTGTGCCTAGATTGAGCATGAGGAATGGTCTCTTCTTTTCTTCACTGTTAATGTTGGTGTGAGGAGGCATAACTCGAATAGTTGCATCCATAGCTCCCATCTAAGGCCAGTGCGTGGTCCAAAGGGTTGAAAGGGCTGCATGAATGTTCCTTGCGTGGTGTCTAGCCACGTGCTAGTGTCTTGTTTGTGGACCTGTAGCCTTTGTGGAGTTGTGATGTCGTCCGTCATGTTGTGGTGGGCTTGGGTTTGTTGTCGCTGTGCTTTTGTCTGCCAGCGCATTGTTTGTGTCCTCACTGTTGTGGGTGTGCAGATACTGTGGCCTTCTGCTTGTCCTGGTCTCTTTTCGGCGACTTTTGTGCTTTTCTTGTGGCTGGATGATTGCTCTTATGGGGCCACGTGGCCAGGACCACTTTCCCTAGTTGCAGGTGTCCTGGCGCTCTTGTTTTCCTGTAGAGGGCCTTCTCAACGTGGGGCTGGGGCCTGGAGCACGTGGAGCTTGCTTATGTTGGGCAGGGTGTGCTTGTCCCTGGTCTTTTCCCATGTAGTGGACCCTTGATGTGAGGCTGTCATCAGGCATGCAGGCCGCCGCTTTGGAGCTTTTGCCGTTGTGCCTGTGTTCACTGTGCTCCGCGTGGGCTGTCGTGCTTGTGAGTGGCAGAGGAAAACTTGTGTGGGGCCTCTGGCTCGCGCGTTACATGTTTCTTTTTTTTCTTTGTTGGTGGCGTGTCAGGCGCGCGTGTGGCTGATGAGTTGCTGGGTGACGCCGCGGGATCCGCGTGTGGTGCTACTTGATGCACACCTTATTAGCTCTGCGCTCTGCGCGCGGCACACTTACTTCTATCGGGTCTGTTGTTTTTTTTTTCTTCTTTTGAGCTCCCCCGGGCACCTGCTGGATGGTGCGAGTGTTCTCAGCAGGCCATGGGGTTGCCAGGGGAGCTCGGTCATCGGACTGCTGGCTGTGCCTGCGCTCTGCTGTGGGGGCTGTGTCAGGCGGTCCTGGGGATCCCGCCTCATCGCCAGTGTGATGTCTCATCCGGGGGCTGGGCCCAGGAGGCAGTGCAGCGCGGCCCTGTTGCGCAGCGCAGGAAGGAGACACGGGAGACGCAGCTTGGTGCCTGGAGCGGGAACCGCCTTTTGGCAGGCTCTCACCTCCTTTTATTTGCTCGTTAATGTGACCCTTGTCACGTGGACATCACACCAGGGATCGAACCTGTGGTGCTCCGTGTCATCTTGCTTCCAAGGCAAGCATGTTGCCCCTGAGCTATCCAACCGAGACAAATTATGCCAAAACGTGGTGCACTCTCCGCCCTATAAACGCATACTGCTAAGCGTAAGGTCGGCAAGGTAATGACCCCCCTTCCTCTTCACTTACTTTACGCAGTCCAAAACGCTCCCTTGTACCAGGCCCCAGGGGGGTGTTCACTCTGACTGACGACCAGCACTCCCATTCCGTTATTGACTTGGAAAGCCCTGAAGTGGGTAGAGAGAAGGAGGTGAGGGATACTGTGAACCTCGTGGAGGTAATGGTGGAGATAATGCAGCGGCCGACATGGCTGAAGCAGTCATTGAAATGGCTGCTGAGACAGTGGAAACTGCTGAAATAGCTGGAAAAACAACAACACATAACCATAGCACTCCTCGTTCACTGAAAGGGTGCCGCCAGCGAGTTATTGTACTGAATACTTGTAAAGAGTCTGGTCATAAATCATTGGGTAAAGTGTCAGCTGTTGGCGCCACGCTGCTAAATCTAAATCGTATGGCACTCCGAAAATGACTGACTACTTCCCTGTGATGGAAAACGGCCTACAGGGAGAATCTACTAACATGGCTATGGTCCATAATGCATTTGAAGTAAGGAAGGGAACTTTGGAAATTAACTGATGAATGAAATGCTGACAGCGCTGCCTTGTCTGGGCACTAAGACAATTGATCATGTTGTAAAGGCGCTAATTACTCCTAGTCAAGACGTGGCTTTTGGCACTAGTGAGTCTCCATCAATTAAAGCTAGCTCTCCTATTTATGGGCTTCCACACCCCAGTCTCCCCCTCCCCCATCACCGCCTCACACCCCCATAAGCTCTGCCTTGAACTTTGGGGGTTTGCCTGTGCTGACTTTGCCAGAAAAGGAGCTTGTAAATCGTTTGGAAGTTTGACCACAAGAAGCGGTGCTCACTGGTGTTGATGACGACGATATGCGCCCCTGGGCATACTCTATTATCAGCAGGAGTCTCAACTACTGATCCGCCCGATCAGGCAGAGCTATCTGTTAATAAACCTGCGCTAGACAAGGGCGCGTGACTTTTGCAGCGACTGTTTCGCTGTTGCTGCGCTCACTGCTGTGCCTACCTCATTTGCCCACTTCTTCATCCGCGTCCACACGAGCTCTAATTGGAACTGAGAGTTCGTTATTGCGGAGCGCTGGGCACTGGAAAACAAAGCCTATTCCTTTAAGAGACTGGAGTCTCGAGGCCCCGCCCATCCAGGAAGCAGGAAACAAAACACCTACCGAGCCGCCCTTGCGGCGATAAGCCCGCGCTAGTCAAGGGCGCGTGACTTTTGCAGCGACTGTTTCGCTGTTTGCTGCTCTGCTGTCTGCTGGCAGCAGGAAACAGGTTCTTATCTTTAGCGTCCCCAAAGTCCTCTGCGGTCACAAAGGGACGATCGAGTAAGAGGAGCTGCACGACACACTGCAGATGGAGCCGCTCCCAGATAATGTCCTAGAGGCGGTGCCGATAGACGGCGGACCGCATACCCGCAATAGACTACAACAGTTAAAGCGGCAAAAATTGAAGACTTCAACTGCAAAGGTAAGCGCTGAAAACTGCATTGTCACTACAGCCCTACCTCACCACAGCCTTAAGCCACCAGAAACATCTGTTGTACTAGTGCTAGCACAAATTTCAAGCCCGGCCCCCGCTCCAGTCCCGGGCGCTCCTCCGGGACGAGCTTCTGACCTGACTTCACCACATAAGACGCAAGTTAATACGCTCTCAGAGTCAGAGATAGAGAGATCAGTGACTCTAATAGGTTCAGAAGCCTGCATTCAATCGTCACCCGCAGGCGTACTTTTGAAAACTCCGAGCGAGACTATGAATGGAAATAGAACGGCCAACAAAGGTGAAGAAGTTACATTGTCAAAAGACAGTGCTATAATCCATCCCTCTAACCAATCAAAGCACGCCCAAGTAGCAAACATGAACATAACAGATGTTACTCAAAGATCGGAAAAGCGACTGTCCTCCAGTCTGCGTCCTCCATCAATTTATCTTGATGCGTCAGATGTCACCTTTGACTTCGAAATAACCGATGCCGATCTATTAGCTATAGGCTCACCATCAGAGAATATACAAATAACCCCCTGCCGGTTCCTCACACAAAAGAATGCTGCTTCGCAACCCCTTCAATCAACATTGTTCAATGAAAGATCATCCATCGACGAGCCGGGACTAGGAAAACAAACCAGTACCTCCTCAGCCGATAAGGGATTGCTAAAGCACTAACGCAGGCGAAAACAACAAATACGCCTCATTACCTCTTAAAGTTCCTGCAAAATCAAATCATGAAGTAAAAATGGACAAAAAAGAAATGGCGGATGCTCGACCTTTAAACGAAGTTGGAACTGTAGAGACTGTAAATATCACCACGTCCTATGAGGTGGTGGCGAGGGAAGCGCGTCTGACAGAACGTCTAAAGGCAGATTTCGTGCTGATGCGCGATCGCCTAAATGAAAGCTTCGCTAACAAACATGATGGAAAATTAGATAAACAACGAAAAACAAGTACCACAATCAAGGATGTGCCCATTCTAGGCAAGAACGCAAGATTGCGAAAAGACTCAGTTCCTGTTGCCCGGCTAATAAACTTAGATTCAACCGACGTCTGTCAAACGATAGGTCATCAAAGCAGTGCAGATGGCCTACACGGAAACAGAGATGACACAAATACGACGATTGAAAAAGAAACAGCAGACCCAGGAACAGGCAATCATCCAGAAGTTGAACACTCTGGAGACTCCACGGAAATAAAAGGAAACATCTCCATCGCCGCAGGGCTACAAATTCATAACAGTGTTCTGGCTGCCACCTCCATTGCTTTAATGCCATTTATGAAATTATATGAGGCATTAAATGATTCGATACGAGACCAAAACTTCTTGATCTGTTCAACCAACAGTAAGTTACTTGAATTGGAAAAATTTAATGAACATCTTGTACAACGCCTCAATGCAGAAGCTGCTGCTTCCCATGGATGGCACTCTCGCCTAAACGAAATAACGAAAAGAGAAGTACAAGAAAAAGTTGATCTGAGTGAAGCAATAATAGAATGCACAAAGTGGATCAGGCACAACGTTGTATTACAACCGCGTGACAAATTGCCGGTTAACAAATGCACTTGTCAAATGCCGGCCACGGAGGCGCTGAGGTCGCCGCAAAAGAAATCATTAAAGTCCAACAACCGGAAAAACAATCAGGATAAAAAAGGTGTAAAAGAAAAAATCCACAACCAAAGGAAGGAGGAAATACAGGAAATGAAAGGCCCTTGCTAGCAGTAAATGATCTGCTAACTCCGCAACAACCAATTGCTGAGCCTGCTCGTGTACAAATCAACAACTCAAAGGAACTTTCAAAGTCAGCAGTTCCCCAAGAGTCTAAAGGACAACCGACGTTGGTGGCTCCAAAAGTGTCCTTTGGAATTTTCTCTGGCTCTGCAAAATCGTTTGAGGCAAAACTGCAAACCCGGCCTTGCTGAAAAGAAAACTAATCAAAACACAAAAAACTACTTCTAAAGGGCCCCCACTAAAAAGACCACGATCAAATGAGGCAAAGAAGTTTATTAGAAATTTGACAACTCCACCGCGCCTCGAGGCAGCAACATCCACTGTAGCTGCAAATGCTATAGAAAAGTCGAAGAACAATACTAACAGCGATCAAATTCCACAAAAATCCAAATACATATCAATAAAACGAGGACGAGTCTCCTTGTCCTCCTCGTTTGCAAACAAGACATATACTTCGATTGATTTATGCGACCTATCTACATACTCAATCGATGATGAGGACGCTTTGGAAGGCATTGAGGAAACAACAGAAGACGGCCCAGTAATACCTTATGATGCCGAGGCTAAACTGAAGATAGGTAAAAAAAATCAGCATCGGCATGGCACTCCACGAAATCCTTCTAGAAACCTAGCTGTAGTAAAAAAAACAACCCGCACATTGATAAGGAGGAGTCATCATGGGTAAGACGGAAAGCAGTAACATCATTTGCTTCCAAAACAACAACCTTGAACCCGAAACAAACAACAACACAATTGCAAAAACAATTGCATCGAAAAACTAAAGAAAAAATCTCCACCCGTGAGCTTGTGAACCCCAACTGGGTAAGATTGGAACTGGAAAACATCTTGGAAGATAAGAACGAAGTCAATCTCAACAGAGCAAATGTAATGAGATTATTACATTATATACCAGCTTTACGCAATATAACATCTGATGATATTGCGATCGTAGAATATAAATCTGAAGCAAGATCAGACTGGGTGATTCTTCATATGAAGTCGACAAAACTTGCAAGACCTCTTATCGATGCCAAGGACGATTTATTATTCTTTGGCTTCGATCTATCGATATGCGAAGAGAAGAATCCACACAGATCTATCACGCCCACCAACAAATGCTCAACGAATACAAAAAATGCGAATCGAGTAGAACTTTGGAAAGAGCTGAAAGCCCAATCTGATCCCATAAACGCTACAAGAAACACCAGGAAAAACGTTTAGGATAAAGAAGGGTCAAGAAGCTTGGCCCAGTTACTAACGTCATGGAACACTCGTGGCTTCGCCCATCTTTTTCAAGGACAGTGCCATGATCAGCTAAAAAGCACAATAATCTGTCTGCAGGAAACATGGCTACAAGAAACACCCCTAAGTGATGGTTATTCCGTCTATCTAAATGCAGCCGGAAAAAACTTATTTGGACGTCCTTTCTCCGGATTAATAACCATGATTGATAATGCAGCAGGATGGAATGTAATAAGAATGTCCAATCCAAATCTCTTTGTGCAGGCTCTAGTTATAGAGAGGAAAAACAACAACAAAGACAACATCCCCAATCAACAAATGCTGATCATAAACACTTATTGGAATCCGGCAATGATAACAGATTCCACTTATTTAGCAGCCATTACCGCGCAAATTGATGAATGCCTAGACGAATATGACAATCCGTTTATTCTAATATGTGGCGACCTAAACTATTCGTGGTTTGATGATGCTAAAGTACGCAAAAACTTAGATAGGATCAAAGTGCCTACTGAAACAGCAGACCGAGGGACTAAGTGGGAATACGAACTAACACAACGCCATTGCATGATGCTAAATGGATGCACTAAAGGCGATATTCCAGCAGGAGACACTTGGCACCGTGGAGAATCCAAAAAAACTCTCGATTATATATGGGTATCTGAAAGTTATCTATAAGACATTCTGCAAAAAGTGACCACAACGCTCTAATACTTCTTTGGGATGTACAAAACGCAAAACAGTCGAAATATAAATGTCCATTAAGTATAAACCAAGGACAAAATAGGATACGAATAAACCCTAATCAAATTACTAATCTGACAAAAAATGTTACCCAAATGAATATGAGAGACGTGGAAGTTAACTACATACCCTTGCTGACGCAATTTACTAAAAATGCTCAAAAACACAATCTGACAATACCAAAGAATAAACATCCTTTCAACCCAGTGTTAAATGAGGCGAAGAAATCCCTAAAAAAGGACTTGAGGCTTTTAAAGAGAGCCGGTGGAATAAATCAACATCTGCTGATGACCAAGAGGCGCTTGAAATACCGAAACTGGTTAAAGTCATTCAACCAGATACGGCTACAATCACAAGCTGAATACATGTTACAACTAATTATTCAGAACAACAGCCGGAACATCTGGCAAATTATTAACTCAGATCATTTAACCCAGGCATTTGCGTTATCTAATGGTGTAAGCGAATCAGAGTGGGTAAAACATTACTCCAACGTTTTTAATAACCAAAATTTAACATCTACTCCAACAATAATAACGGAACCCTGTGACTGGTCAGTAACGGAAACTGTGGAGGACATTGAAAATGTTATCCAACATCTAAAGACCTTGGCCCTCATTACGACCCTGGCGGAAAGTAACTGACCTGACCGCCATAGCGTAAATAGCGTTTCTGCCATTGCACGACGGAGTAAAGTGCGGCTAATTCTGACCCATCGGGCACGAGCACTACGCCATGGCGGAAGTGCAAAGTCCGCGATGGCGGAAATGTCCCCAAAACGCCCCTCACCGCCGTCGTACGGCGCCCTAGGTGCAATTCCGCCACCCATCATAGCGGTCACCGTAATGAGCGGTAATCGCAAAATACGGTGACCGTAAATATACGGAAACGGAAGCAAAAACATGGGGCCGGAACGGGAAACAGCACGCCGTACACCTATAAAATCAGAATCCCAACACAACCATTAAAAATCCTACCCTGAGACACATCCCAACCCGTTAGCCACCCTAGTGAAAACAATCACAATGGGAAAAGTTGCGAAAAAAGCGTGCGACCGCAAGCGGCAGGTCCACTTCTCCCATGAGGAACTCACCGTGCTCACAGAGACCCTCCAGGAGAATGCTGCCGTCGTCTTCTCGACGCTAATGACCAGGACGGCACTTGCGAACAAGAAGGCCATATGGGCCCTGGTGGCACAGCGGGTAAGTGCGGTGGGGACCGCACCCCGCAACCCACAGCAATGCAGAAAGCGATGGGACGACTTGCGGATACGCGTACGGAGCATACTATCAGCCAACCGTAACATTGCCACAGCTACCGGGGGAGGATCGGAATCACCCATCAAGTTGACCCCCTGGGAAGAAATCTGTGCCTCCACCATTGGAATGGAGAGTATAGAGGGAGTCGGAGGGATGGAGAAAGGAGTGCAGACATCCGAAGAATCAGGTAGGTGGGCCAAATAAAACAATGCTAAATCCACAATGTCCAATCATGTGAAGTACCATGTGTCCACATAGTGCAACAGAAACACATGTCCAGGAGAACGTCCACATACATTGGCCTGATAGCGCACTTTAAAAGTCACATTAAATACATAAATAATCAAAAATCCTAAAAACACCCTCTACACGTGCAGCATGCACACCCTAACTGCAGGCTGCAAAACAACTGCATCCTCAATCCACACAAAAATGAAACCACCTCCAAGGCCCTGACCCAAATCACCCTCAGGTACCACCCCAATGCATGTGATACATTGCCATTCCAATTTCCACAGACCCATAAATAACGCTCGCCCTCCTTTACTCCACCACAGGGTCCGATTCAAACGACGAGCTTCAGGACACCCCTACCAGCACACCTGCAAAGAGGGCCAAGACCAACGGCCAAAGACCCTCCACCTCAGCTGCACGGATCAAGACACGGCAGCAGCACAAATCAAGTGGCAGCACACAGGAGGGGACTTCAACAGGCACCCCAGCAGCCAGCATGCCCACAACAGCAGCACCACAGGTCCCCCCAATGGATGCCACAGAAGGCACTGCTTCTGGTGGCAGCAGCACCATAGGTGACACTGCATTAATGGCAGCATGCTCCGACACAGAAAACGGTGCTGTCGATGTAGGATCCATCCATGACCTGTCTCAATCCCCCTGTTTGTTTAGTCCCGTACACCATGAGGATACCACGCAGGGGCACCCACAAGACGACGACTGGCCATCCCCCACAAGCCCTGTGGCAAGGCAACATGAGGTGATCAGCTCCTCTGTGACACCACCGCAAATGGGCATGGCCCAGCAGAGGCAACAGTCCCTCGACCAGGTGATCGTGCAACAGCAGCAACTGGCCACGCTCCTCAAGGAGCATGCTGATGAATGTGGGGGTACTAAGGCAGCCATAGAAACATCTACTGAGACACTTAGGGCAGAAATGGAGAGAAGTACAGAGACACTAAGGGCACAAATGGAGAGAAGCACCGAGAGCCTGAGGGTACAAATGGAGAGAAGCACCGAGAGCCTGAGGGGGGAACTGCATGCGACGTCCAAAGACGTATGTGCTGAACTTGCCGCTGTGCGCCGTGTGCTCACTGAGCTCTCACAAACCCTTAGGGACATGCATGGACGTGAGCAGGCAGATACATCATCCGTTGCAAGTTCCGTCCAGGGCAGCCCCCAACGTAGATCTGGGAGGAACCTGCGCTCCACAGGCAGGGGTGCCCCTGATACCCCGAGAGGGGGCTTGCAATAGCGTCTGCCCACTGACAATGAGCATCTTTGGACACTGGTGTTCGGGGGGGAGGTAGGAGGGTGGAGGGGGTGTGTTGGGCTTTCTTGGGTGGCGGGTCGATGGGGTGTGTAACATAATTTCACATATGCTATAAACATTTCACAATCATCCAATGAGATGTGTGTTCCAGACACACACAGTGCCACAAGTCCCGTGTCCATGTATCAGCCACCAGGCGTGAGTGCTAGAAGCATGAATCTATGATATACTGACGGATTTCACGGGCCTCCTGTGCCTCGCGGACTCCTTGAGGTGCTGCCACATCCCCACCCTCATCATGACCATCTTCAGGTGCTTGCAGTTCTGCGTCAGGGGGCATGGGCACATTTCTACGTACGCACATGTTGTGTAGCATGACACATGCCATGACTATCTTTGCAACCTTCTCATGGCGGTACAGGAGTGCCCCGCCAGACCTGCTGAGGCAGCGGAAACGAGCCTTCAGTAGGCCGAATGCCTGTTCTATGACTACACGGGTACGTGAGTGGGCATGGTTGTAGTCCTCCTCATGCTGGTTCTGTGGGTTCCGGAGTGGTGTAAGGAGCCATCTCTTCAGTGGATACCCGGCATCACCTGTATGTGGACAATAAAGGATGTTTGTGGAATGACATTGCTACGTACGCACCCCCCCCCCTTCCTGCCAGGTCATTGCCGCATCACATACCCCACATTATCATGCATGAAATGAGACTCACCGAGTAGCCAGGATCTGTTCCCTGCGTGTCGCTCCATGTAGCGTGGTATTGTAGAGTTCCCCAAGACCATAGAATCATGGGTTGATCCAGGAAATCGGGCACAACAATGTGTAATGATCCTGTTGGAGTCACACACCATTTGTACATTAAGAGAATGATATTGTTTCCGGTTGCGGTACTGGACCTCCATGGCATGTGGGACAACCAATTCCACATGGGTGCAGTCGATGGCACCAATGCAACCCGGTATGCCGGCAAGTGCATGGAATCCCACTTTTGTGTTTGTAATCTCCTGCTCCGAGCGTGGTAAAGAGATGTAGTCGTCTGCGTGCTTCAGGAGGGCATCGAGCACTTGCAATAGTGTCCGTGACAACAGTGGCTGTGAAATGCCATGCAACTGTCCGACTGTGTGCTGGTAGGTGCCTGTGGCCAGGAAGTGGAGTACAGACACCACCTTCAGTAGGGGTGGGATGGCGGTTGGGCTATCTATCATGCTGACAAGGTCAGCGTGTGTCATGTCCATAATGGCGGTTATGGTGTCCCGGTCCAAACGGTAGAGGGTGTGGATCTGCTCATCAGTGAGGTTGAACGGATGAGCTCGGAGGCGTGGGATTTCGGGCTGCCTGCGTGGTGGTAGTGGCTGTGCTGGTGGGCCTTGCTGGCCCTGCCTTGCCCTCCTCCTCCTCCTGCGTCTCCTCTGTGCGGCCGGTTGTTGTAGTAGTTGGTGTTCGTCTTCTTCTTGAAGTTGGAGTACTTGCAGTGCTATCAGGTCCCCCAGGGCCAACATCGCTAGTCCTGCCGGTAGCATTTTGGAGTGGGTGTGGTTGTGGGAGGGGGTTGGGTGTGCAATTTATGTGTTTTCAGGCTGTATAGCCTCCACCTGTGGTGATTCATTCCACCTGTGCCAGCTGCAATCCCCTTTGGGCGAGCACGTCCCGCACACAACGCTGCAATTTGACGCATGGCATCTTGCTATTACAATCATGTATTTAATCCCGATGGCAGTGAAATATTGGTTTATATGTTCATTCTGCTATGGTCCCATTGTTTCACATACTATCTTTGCAGTCACGAACAAACTTGTGAAGGGTCAGTGGAATGTAGTACTCGATTAACGGTGGACCCTCATGCAGCACTGTACCGAGGTTCACCGACGGGCGGGGCGTCCCATTTGTGAGTGAAGCCAGTTGCCATTTTCACACACTGCCGCACTACATGGATGAATTTGTGATTTCAAGCGGTCACAGATGCCTTTTCGACGTGATGTTGCAAATGAGGAATTCGAAGGACAGCGCTTTCGGTTTTTAGCTAGCGGCGAGGAGACGCCCACAGGTCTGACTGCAAATATAACGTTCTATTGTTTAATGTCCTTCGGACAGGGGCCATGGCGAGAATGCAATGATTGATATGAATAGTATGGGATGCGCAATAGCGTAGTGGACGATAAGGCAGGACGTTCCCAAATACATGTTACTTCACAACACTAGAATTCCGGGCTGGAGCACAGTGGATTTTGCAGACTGCATTACGCACAGACTCAATGGAAATTTCACATGTTATGTGAGTAAATAATCAGGCGTTTTTATACCGGGATGAGGGAATGATGTATGGATGCATGGACAGATGATTTAATTGAGAGTTTGCCATGTACATGGCTTTTTGGAATCTATCCACTTCCCCTGCGCTATGTGAGGCAGAGCTGCCATAGTGGGACCATCGTCTATCTGCCCTTGTTGAACCCTCCCTGTCTCGACGCGCCTTCAAACACTTGTGTCTATGCACGTTACTCATCCCATCTAATGGATTCTGTTTTAACAGACGCATGCACACAAAGACTCGTTTGTAATAGTGTTTTCACCTCGATTTATATAGTTATGATTCGCAAGTGATTTTTGGGTGGGAATAATCCTTTTGAGTGGGCTAGCATGCATATGGCTGTGGATTTAGTGTGATCATTGAAGTGAGTAATTCAAATGAAGTTCTGATGCCCATACTATTCTTTTTCATTTCATTTGGGTGACAGGTATCTCCTCCCCTTTTGCCGCTGCCATCTGTATGCCACTCCTGCAGATGGCTTTTACTCCCGACACCTGCTGCTTCGAGTTAATCAGTGGAGCACCATTACGATCTTATGGGACGATCGCCAATGGGCCACATGCCCTTACGCAGTACTAGTGGCTAGGAGCAACATATCGACCTTTCAGCTGGACTAGTGCCTACCTAATGGGACGGCCCTGCGGTTCTCGGCGCTTCCATGTTGCCATTTTGAACGTGAATGTAGCCCCTGTGTACCATGAAGGAACAGGGCGTCACACAAGAAGAAGCTGGTCATTTATTGCGGATGCAGCCCACATTAATGAAATATATTTTGGAGTTTATGACCTAATAGCTGTATGGGCTTGGTGATTTTGATGTGCATTAAAATTTTATTCTGATATTAACCGTGTAGCGTTATTCTTTGCAAGTAATGTAGCATATTCCTATTTGTGGAGCGATGTATTGTGAGAAGATCTGCATTGGGTTCCGGCTTCTGAGTATAGTTGCGTGGTACTGTACTGGCCGCGTTTGCCTACGAAGCCCAGTGAGGTCAGGGATAGGGGCTGCCATTATGACTATTTTAATGATGTCATGCTCAGGGGCGGGGGATTAGCTTTTGTGTAACAGATGCCGGTCAGCCAGGTGGATTGGTGGAATGATGTGATTATCAGAATATGGCTGCTCACAGGTGCCTGTGTTTGCGTGCGTTTCTTGGAGGGAGACTGAGGTCATGTCCATTGGAATAGCTTCTGTATTCGTGCCATCTGTGCCCTGCAGCTCCCATTGGCCCCTCTTGAGATGAGCCTGGCTGCTCAGTCACTCTGCCAACTTGTGTGGTACATGCTTATGCTGATGGTTGGTTTGTTTACTGGCAAGAGTACAGGGCTGGTGCAGTCTCCCTCAGGATACTGCTTTGAATGTTGCCTTACACTGGTGTCAAGCGATGGGGGCCTGTTGTTGTTTTGTCTCATATTTCAGTTCATATTGCTGTACTTGAACCTTCACATGCCTGTGCTGCATCAGTACGGCAATGGTGACATGCCAAATATGGATGGCCACTCACAAGGCACTTGGAGCCCCTACATTCATTTGTTCGTTGGCATGCATGGGTGACTTGTACATTTCACTGGTTGCATTGTGTGACTTCATTGCACCTACGAGGAGTTGTGCAATGTGGGCAGGGAGTGGTGTACAGGCACTCAGTAGGGCCATTTACGGTTGGTTCACGATGCCGTAATTCTCACCATGGCGGAATGGTACTTTCCGCCATGCTTGATGGCGTTAGGTAAATGTCCGCTAGGGTCAGAATTCGCGTACCGTTGCGCCATGGTGGTAATTACGGTTTTGCATGGCGCGCGTGCGCGTACTTGGTGCAGTTAGCGTTGGCGTTCACTACGGTGTCGCTAATGGCATCGTACTTTACGGTGACGGGTCATAATCGCACCGAGCGCTATTCGATGGCGGTATTGCATTTCCGCCATCGTTTTTCGATTTCCGCCAGGGTCGTAATGAGGGCCCTTGAGAGCAGCAGGGCCCGACGGCATTTCCAATTCAATGCTAAAAGCCAATAAAGACAACTGGGCGAAATTTATTAAGGTGTTATTTGATCAAATAGCACTAGTAGCAAAAATCCCAGATTCCTGGCGGAGTGCGATCGTGGTCCCAATTTTCAAAAAGGGCAACCGTGAAGACCCAACAAATTATCGTCCAATTGCCCTATTGGATACCACGGGAAAAATCTTTGCATCCTTTCTTCAGCAGAAAATCGCAAATTGGGCTAACAGTGCCAATATAATTGATGAAAGACAAACAGGCTTCACAAAAGGAGTCAGGGTGGAGCTCAACTTGGTACTGTTGAACATAGCGAAATTGGAAACCCTACGACGCAAAAAAAGACTTTTTCTTGCTTTTGTTGACCTGAAACAGGCATTTGATAGTATAAACCGTGAACTCCTGTGGAAAAAACTCAAGATATGGGGTTGCCCATTAGACCTATTATCGCCACTTATGGCATTGTACGCTAATACCAAAATTAGAGTGCGCTTGAATGCCGAGGGCATTTTGTCTGATGAAATAAAAACATCTAAAGGCGTAAAACAAGGCTGTTCTCTGGCGGCTCTACTGTTTAAACATTTTATCTCTGATCTCCCAGTGGCACTTGAAAAAACAAAGACCTTTCCACCTCAAATTAATGGCAAGCCCATAAGTCATGTGATCTATGCCGATGATGTAGTACTCCTAGACTCAACGGAAATTGGGCTCCAACGGCTATTGACATCACTGCAAGCCTACTTAGTCGGAAACCAGCTTGAAATAAATGTGACGAAATCCCAGATCATTGCAATTGGCACAAATCCAGGTATAAAGAAAAAGCGTTTCAAGTGGAAGGTGCAAGATGAGTCCTTGGCTAAAGTCGAAGCCATTCGCTATCTAAGAATTTCCTTTAACATCTCGATAAGAGAATGGAGCTGGATAAATGACATAACAACTCGCATGAAAACCTTCGCACAACAAGGAGCAAAATTGCACGCTAATTATGGGCTCTTCTCTCTCCAACCTATAATAACGTTCTACTTGCAAAAGTTTGCGCCAGCGATCTGTTTCGGAACTGAAGCAGGCTGGAACATTGACGAAAATATCTGGCCGACCCTAGAGGGTCTGTTTTGGAGAAAAATCCTGAAACTCCCACAAAGTACATCCATGGTAGCAGTAAGACACGAACTTGGCCTGGACTCTTTACATTTGATGATTCAGTGGAAATCTAAATTAGTATTGCGCAAAATGCGCCTGACGCCAACTGCGAAATCGTATCAAATACTACACAAAAAAAGCACAGATCCGTCAGCATTCTTACTAAATATCTGGGAGACGAAAATATTGAAGATCCTAAAAGCAGCGGATCTAAGTTTGTCTCTAGTCCTGCAAATTCCACAAGTGGCGAAAGTCAAATTTAGGAACTGGCACTGGATAACAAACATAGAAAAACGTAGCCAACTATCATCGGTAATTGATCTGGGAACTTCGTGTCAAAAAATAGGTGAACCACCAAGATACCTCAGCAAATTTCCTCCTCGATATCATCGGAACCAGTTCCTCAGATTACGCCTAAATCTCTATACCACCAATGAGGTTCTATGGAGAAGAAAAGACGGAAACACGCAAAGTGACAAATGTCGCTTCTGTGCAACAAGCATTGAAACAAGCAAACATCTGATAATAAGATGTCCCAAAATAGTAGCTCAGCGTTCACTTCATCTTGGGAGTTACGCACCAAAAAATGGGAACATGGGAGACTGGTGGAGTTACCTAATCTCAGGAACCACCAGCCAACTGACTTGCGCAGTTGTGAACTTCATGGACATGATCCTACCACAGCATCTCTAATGATGATATAAAATGACTAGAAATAGTGTGAAATGTTGTAAAAGTTGAGCTTGAAGCTGAAGTTGAAAGGAATGACTAAAAGGTTTGTCCTGTTTTGCAAACTAAATGTCAATAATAAAAATTTTTTTTAAAAAAAATCTGTTTTGTCAGCCATCACTGCCTAGAACGCCTCTCGGCAAGGCAGAAGTAGTGTTGAAGGCCCACATGAGGAGTCAAACTCGTCTTCTATAAGCGCTCTTAACAAATCATCAGCTGATATATCCTAGAAAGTATATTGGTGTGCCTCAACTCCAAATGTGATAACATGGTCAACTCTTTGCTGAAGATTCAGGCCTCTTTACTCCAATCTACTAGTGAAAAACTATCTAAGGCAGTCTGTGTTCTGGCTAGAGCACAAGATAACTTCTCATCTTTGTTAACAGAGCTTGTGAAAAAGCATAATACCCTGAACATGGATGCACCCAAAGAAAAGGATTCACTGGAAAGTGGCTTGAGAGCGTGGACAATCCAAAGATGAATACCACTGAATGGTATTCCAGAGAAAAAAAGCACAGTTGAAGCAAGCCATCATGTATGAAGACTTAACTACTGTAAAGAAAAAGAGAGGCGCTGCTGTTCCTGTAGTGCTGACGGGTAGAAGCAAAATAACAGTGAAAGTCAACCCTAAAGTGTCCCTGACAAATCCTCATGTGATGCCAGTTATGCAAACAGGTTTCTCTAACTACAGTTAACACACTGTTGCAAAGAGAGTTAGCCCCTGAAATTGGTAAGGGCCAACATAATTCTAAATAAAAAAACAATAATAGGCCAAGGAAGAACAATGCCCATAAAAACATTGGAGAGACTACATACAATCTTGAAGAGCTGTTTCAAACTCAGCAGTCACAATCGGAGAGCGTGGGAGTGGCAGCTGTAACATCAGTCACTAATGCACTGTACAAACGGACCCAGGTCAAATTAACCCTGGTTCGAGCCCACACTCTACTACAACAGACTCTGCTCTACCAACGGAAACCAGGATTGCTGCATTACAAATATGCAGCATATTTGGAGGAGATAATTGTGCCTATGTTAATCGATGCAGTGTGTTAAAGTTATTTAATTATGTGATTCCTTTCCGATGTATACACACCAACGATATTCCTATCGTAGACATGTGTGACCCACTAACTAGGGGTGATCCAGCAATCTTTAATGTCTTCTTTCACGCTGAGGGAACATTATCTTATGTTCTAGAACATCGCCTAGCATTGCTTAAACTAGGTCATGATTGCTCTGCAGTGGCAATTGCTGGGAAGAAATTCTCGGGGGCTCCCGGTAGCAGCAAAGAGTCTAGTTGTCAGCAAATAACTGAACGGGACTGTAAATTGCAAGTGGAGACTAATCAACCCAGAAACAATTTAACTTTTAGCAAAACTAGTGATGAGGAGCCTTGGGCTTGGTTGGTTCACTTAGTGGACAAACATGGGAGGCCTAGCTCCTAACCCTGCTTCATATGGATGCTCCTGTTTGCTCAGCTGGAACACCTGGGGCAATCTGCATTTATATGAGCATGGAGGACTTTTTTTTACATATTAAAAGTTTGCTATTGTAGCTCTTCAAGAGACTTGGCTCACTTACCCATTGGTTGTTGATGGTTGGAACTTTCTTTCTCTGCTGGCATCTCAGTGTCCGCGGGGTCAACCTAAGGGGGAGCCTGGCCCTTGGAGTCAGGAAGTAGATGGGGATTGAGCAGGTGTTTTTGGAATTTGAGGATGTGTTAGTTGAGAAAATCACATTCCAGGCGTGCTCCAATGCTACTTTTAACAAGCCTCTGTATGTGATTAACATCTATAACCCGCCTTACAGATCTGAAAATGCCCGGCTTCTGAGGCCTGTTAGTGCGATTCAGAGTAAGCTCGATAATGGCCAGCAGACTTTGATGTGTGGAGATTTTAATGTAAGGATTCCCAACCTGTCCCATAAAAATACTAGTAATTTACTGGATCTTACTGTTGAAGACCAGTCTACTAGACTAACAAAAAGCTGTAGACGTGGAACAAGTTGGGCTAACCTATTATTCTCTCTTGGTTTTGGAATGGTGAACGGTAACTTCCCCTCCGACACCCCTCTGGGATATACAAGGGTTGGGAAGATTACCAGCAGCATAATTGACTATGTATTAATATCTAATTCCAGCAAGGTGATCCTGGATATGTGTATTGGGAATTGGAGTGAGAGCAATCATTTTGCTCTGTTTGTGAAGCTGAACACTAATCAGGCTATCTCGTCTCTGGTGGACCTAGGACAACTAATGGTAAATACTGCCATAAATGGTATCTCTTGCACAATGATTATCCTTAGAAAGGTCTCCATTAAGGCGCAGATTGGCCTTGGTGCCTTCCTCCTTACCTGGAATATCAACTGCTTAACAAATATCCTTAGTGCCATTGCCAACCCAACAAGTACTTTTGATGCATGCAAGTGTAACCCTTCATATAATTCTGTGTCTGAAAAGACCGGGGTACTGAACCTGCACCACGTAGAAAATGAAAATGTTACATTAAATCTTATCTGACATGTTTTTGTATAAGAGTCTGTGTACACTACACAGTGGTATAATGTTTATGTTTATGTTTAACTTTTGTATAGCGCACCAGGTACCCTAAGGCTTAAGGGCGCTTAGAAACGACAACACAAACAATAAGAAAACATACAGGCGTGAAAACCAACTCCAAAACAGGTTCATATGCAGAAATCATACACAGGTTTGGTCCGGCCTACGAAAAGAGTGCGGTTTTCAGCCCCTTTTTAAAGATTTCCACAGAGGTGGTAGTCCTCAATGTAACTGCCAACGAGTTCCACTTAAGGGGTGCTGCTGAGATGAAGGCTGAGTCTCTGGATTTTTTGGTTTTCAGACGAGGCATAGCCAGAGTGTTTGTTTCATCCGAACGAAGGGATCGGATGTTATTTTTGACTGAGACTAGTTCTTTCAAATAAAGTGGCATAACTCTGTGTATGCATTTTTGAGTGATAAGGAGAAGCCTAAACATAATCCTGGCCTGCACCGGTAACCAGTGCAGGCTACGCCGAGCCTCCGACACATGGTCTCTTCTTGATAGTCCTTTCACTACCCTAACTGCGCCATTCTGTATGACCTGCATCCGATGGATGTCCGATAGCGGCAACCCTACAAGTAGACTACAACAATAGTCAATCTTGGAGCCGATTATGGCTCTTGACAGGGTTTCGGCATTAGATTCTGATATAAAAGGTCTAAGGCAGCGAAACAGCTTGAGAAAATATGAAGCGGATGAGACCAAATTGTTCACTTGTGCGTTCATACTCAAATTTTTGTCCAGATAAATGCCTAGAGTTTTAACCTTACTCAAAACCTCAAAATGGCAGCCATCTATGATGAAAGATTTGTAGCTGGATCCTAGCTTACCTAATTTGGCCTCTGAGACAATGATTAGAAGCTCAGTTTTTGAACTGTTTATGGCTAGACCATTGTGTGTTTGTGTTATTCCTTGTGGCTATGACAATCAGGATATTTGTTTTCATGTATGTGTCTTGCAGGATTGGGTGGGGATTTGTTTGTAGCTGACCCATTCATGGGGTTAGTAAAATAATAAAGCAGCTGTCCTTCATTTTGCCCTAAGTCTGGGGATTTCAGTTTGTGATGGGAAATGGGTGGTATTAGTACAGTCGGGCAGTAGGGGGATTGCTTGTACAGTTGAGGAATATTGTATTTGACATCACTGGGTTTCCCCCTTGAAAAAAAACACAGTTGGAATGGCCCACTATGGCGAGGAACCTGCGCTTTTGGAGAGACAGGCGTATGTGTACGAAAGGTGTAGAGGGGTTTCCTCAACCCCAGGGAGTTTTTCCTGATGAGGCCCGCCTCAGACTTTATCGTGACCTGTGTTGTCATTTGGCCATAGGTGTAGCAGGCAGGCTGTAGGGTCTGGCAGAGAGCATGACCGGATCGAAAAAATAAACAGAACCTCATCTGCGCCGTTATATGTTAATTTCGTTTGGTGTGCACTATATACTCAAATACAAATACACACTGACAGGCTGGCCGGGCTATTGGTGCGGGGACAAAGGGATAGGCCAGAGTAGGAAATGCTTGCCTCCCTCATAAAGTATGTAATGAGGCGTGCCCTTGCTGGCAGCGGTTGTCTGTCAAGTGTAGGGGCCGAGTAAACAGAACTTGCGGTAAGCCTTGGGTGTTTCTCTGTTGCTGGCCTCCCTGGTGAAGGCAAGAGGGGCCATCAAGGTCCTTAAGTAGATTATTTACCTTGTGTGTGGGTATATGCGCAATCACCCAGGCGGCATCTGACAGAGGAGCCATGTTTTGGCCTGTTACTAGTGAGTGAAGGGCCTGTTTCTGTCATCAGTGACGGACGAACTGCGCGCATATACATATTGATTTACCTCAGCTGGTAATTTTTCCTACCAAAATTTATTTGCGTGGGATTCCTAACCAAAAGCGTGCATCTCCAGTCAATGTCCTTAGATGTGTGTCGGTCAAGTTGATACCAGGTTAAATACTGGCTGAGTGAGGAGAGAAACCATAAACCTACCCCATTACATTACTGTTTTTTTCCTCACAGGAGAAAACAATGGTATCACAGCAAGAGTATTGTATGCCAGTGTAACATGCACTATGTCGTCGATTTGGGCAGAGTATTAAATAAGTGAACGTGAACGCAGTGCTGACGGAAGTGTGCTCGGTTGTACTGGTGAAAGTGGGGATGCGTTTTTCTTATCCCTCTGCCTCAGTATGGCTGGGGTTTTACGAACAGGAGCCGGGGGTGCCCAGGGTTTCATGTTTGAAAGGAATTATTGGATGAGGGAAAGAAGGAGGTAGGCGTCTCCAGAAGAGAACGTTTTTTTCTGTTTGCTGTTTCTTTCGCATGTAATTGTATATGGTTTGTCTGGTCAATGTGGTGATTTTGTGTGATGCGTGTGGGTGGCAGACTGCAGCTACCAATAGGCTACATCCAGGGGTTACCTCAGAGGAGGAAAGAAAATAAAAATGAAACCTCCCCAAGTTGTATAGGTAGGCGCAATGTTTCATGTCTACTAATGAGGTGCTGTAAGAAATGTTTATCTAAACGTTAAGGAACAGGAGAAGTATGTAACAGTTGTAGGTGCAGGTGTGCCTAGGTGCTGACTTACTCAGCATTTAAATGAGAAGCTACTGACATACACACTAACCTATGTTTTATTCCCTGAGGCATCTGTCAACAGGGCCCAGACGGTGGTGTAAGTAGGCTCTATTTATTCTATGTCTGAAATTCAAGCACCAAACCACCTATCATCAAATGTTAATGAATTGATGCTATTTAATTATTCATTTATTGTATGTCTGAAATTCAAGCACCAAACCACCCCTCATCAAATGTTAATGAATTGATGCTGCTTAAATATGTATTCATCCTATGTCTGAGATTCAAGTGCCCAACCACCTATCATCAAATGTTAATGAATTGAGGCTTTTTAATTAGTTATTTATTCTATGTCTGAAGTTCAAGTGCCACACCACCCCTCATCTTATGTTGCAATTTATTCATGTATTTATGAGGGTCCAATGTATATATACATATTTATTTATAAAATCTGCTCATGCATTTCAAATGACATATGACTATGTCTGTTTATTTATCCAGTTTCTCAGGCACAACGGTCAGTCAGCAGGGCTGATCAACCCTAGGGCACAGCCAAATCCTTCACAGGATATAACCCCTGGGTTCCATTTTGCACAATTGTGCGGTAAGGTGTAAGTGCCCCAACTCAGGGTTACCTACAGGTTGCTATTTACTCCTTTCATAGGATTTAAGGTCAGAAACACACTTACACGTTCGAGGCACTGCTGAGATAAGGGGGCATTCTCTCAAACTTAGAAGGACATATGTAGTTTCTTTTTAATTTAGTCAAAATGGCGCAGGATTATGTTTTGCATTGGGTACATGCCGAAGGGCTCAGCCCTGAGGCCTGCTTTATAGTGAGCAGGGTCCCCTTACATATCACAACTGAAGTGCTGGCTATGACTGGTTCTCTGGAACCCCTCACTGGGAAAGTGAAAAGTGCGGGGGGCATACCTGGTCAAGATACAAAATGTTATATGTAATGTTATGGTGGTAATTTTTTTACAGGTAAAACCCTACCCATTGAGATCCGAGGTGGGGAGGCTTTGATTACTTGCCCCGTTTGGACATTAGACACTTGGCCCAGAATACCTCTGGGCCCTGAAGCCACTACCTCAACCAATGATACCGTAGTCATTGCTGCTGCATTGGCTGAGGCTGTTAGAGTGACTATAGAACAGCAATCCACATCCTCTTTTGTTACTAAACATGGAACTTACACCTGATTACAACCATTTTCTGGCGAGAAGCCTGTGCCTAAAGGAGTGGAGGCTTATGAACTATGGGCAGACATCACCCAATTTATGTTACATGACTGGAAAGTGTCAGATTAGGAGAAGAGATGACGAGTAATAGAGGCACTGAGAGGACCCGCCCTGCAGATGGTACGGTCCCATCAAACATTGAGCCCCGATCCGACTTCTCAGCAAGTGATGGCCGTATTGGAGGGAGCTTTTGGCACTACAGAGCCAGGAGAGGACCTAATGATGAGGTTGCATGCCACCTCTCTGAAGCTGGGAGAGAAGTTGTCTGATTACCTGGCGAGGATTGAACACATTTTACGCCTGGACCACCATAGAGGAGGAGTGAAGACTTCCAGATTGAACCGGTGTCGATTGAAGCAACTACTGAGAGGGGCTAAGACAGCCGATATACCGCTACTGTAACTGAGGCTACGGGAGAAGCTGGATACACCCCCATCTTATGAAGAGCTGCTTGAGTCCACTAGGGTTCTGGAAGAAGAAACCAGCAATATCATTGTACAGAGTCACCCAGTACAAGGCACAATCCCAACAGCTAACAATACAATTTCTCAGCAGAAGCAGATTGAGGAGCTGCAACAACTAATCAGGAAACCATAAACCCAGTTGATGACCCAGGAGAGCCAGAGTGTGAGTCAAAATCGAGGAGTGGGGGGCGTGTCTTGACGCCAACACGGACAACATGGCTCTCTAGGAGCTCCTGGATGAATCGACCGTTCGGGCAGATTTACACCCGAAATCCTCCTCCGTTTTGCCACCAGAAAGGGAGCATGCTGAGCTAAAGCAGTCCCTAACCTGGCGCTCCACACGGTATGCGGTGCAAAACCCACATCTTGAAGATATCCCTGAACAAGAAGCAGCCCCCTTGCGCTCCCACGGGATCAAAGATGGCAGCCGCCGTGTGCTGGAGCCTGATTCAGAAGGAGAAGAAGAAGCAGGGCCGCAATGAAAATCGCCTGTGCTGTTACCAAGGGGAACGCAGAGCTGACGGAGTGAGTGTAGCCAGTGAGCGCAGCCTGCCAGCAGCCACTATGAGCAAGCAATCTGGAATAACCCACACCACCTACTAACATCTGGCCCCGACCGCAAGACCCGAAATCCACACCAGCCATATCCTGAGAGAGCCTGTGCAATCCGCCTGGAGATCCGCCGGTCGAAAGTGCGTGGAAGCCGCTAGAAGGCTCTGCGCTGCAACACAGCAGCAGAGACGCAGCACCCGATCCGAGATGCAGGCACCTGACTCAGCTCCAGCAGGGTCCAAGAAGGGGGCGATCCGCCTGCATGGCGAGCCACCCGGACCCGAAGCAGAAGATACCGGGAGCAGCAGAAAAGCTGTGAGACCAGTCGAGCCGCCAGACCACTCAGAAGGGACACCAGCAAGAACCGACCCGAGGATCCAGCGAGGAGCCCTTCCTACGGAGCAGCAGTGAGTCACCACTCCCTCCCGCTCTGAGCCCTACAGCCGCGAGGCCCCAGAAGCACGGACACCGCAGCAGGCCCTCATAGGAGCACAGCACCTGACTCAGCACCAGCAGCGTCCAAGAAGGGACGAACCACCTGCATGGTGAGCCATCCGGACCCGAGGCAGAAGATACAGGGAGTAGCAGAGAGGCCGTCTGAGCAGTCAAGCTCCATCGAGCAGCGGTGAGTCACTACCCCCTCCCGCTCTGAGCTCTACAGCCGCGATACCCAAGCAGCATTGAGATTGCGGCGGGCCCAGCAGGTCCGCATAGGAGCACAGCAATTCGCAGACCCACAGGTCCGGGAACACATTAGCCCTCACACCAACCAAACTATTGGAAGCAGGGCCCCACACATAGGGGCAGGGGTATCCCCTCCATCCGGAGGGCATTTGAAGAGCGCATCAACGCGCCACCTACAACACATCCCCCCTATAGGGGCCTGACATAAGGAGAACTGCAGTAAGGCAAAAATCACAGAGGTCCAGACCCAGGAGTGCCAGCAGCACCGGAGCCGCCGCAAAACACGCAAGCTGCCCCCAAAACAGGGACCCAAGATACGGCTACCCAGCCTTACATAAAGCAGGGTAGAACCCCCAATACGCCAGCAAAGCAGGACTTGCAGACTCCACAAACTGCCAAGGCACTAGCTGCACTAGCTGCCACCCTACCCATCTCCCCAGCGCAATCACCCGCAGGCCCGCTAAACCCGCAAAAGAGGGGAGAGGCTACGCTGCACCCAGGCTCACCAGGACCCGGAGTTTTGACTGTAAAGAACCCACCACCTGAACATCGACCCAGAGGCCCAACGGACAGACTAAAGCAACGAGCTAGCAGCAACCAAGCCCACACACATCCAGGGTGAGCCTCTGACCCAAAAGCACCATCATGGCAAAAAGCAACAAAACAACAAACCAAACAGATATTGCCGCCTTGATGGGTGCCTCAGTGGGGGAAAAACCAAAGAAAGCTGACCACACACCGGACTCAACCCCAGAAACAGCCAGCCCATCCATGGGCCCAGAGGCTACCCAATCGGCAACTAAATCTGACCTAAAAGACTTGCTATCAGCAATAACCAAGGAAATGCAAAAGGGAACTGAAGAGATTACAAAGAAAATTACTGTGCCAGATAAGCGGATAACGGAGGTTGAGCAACGCACCGGAGACCTAGAAAATACAATATGCTACCATGCCTTTGACCTGGAAAAGAACCTGGGTAGAATAGCAGCCCTAGAAGCGAAATGTGACCTACTAGAACTAAAGCAAGAGGACGCCGAAAACAGGTCCCGGAGAAACAACATCCGCCTTCGGGGTATCCCAACAATGATCACGGACGCAGAATTGGAGGATTTTACCAGAGAACTCTTCAGATTCATATTGACCCTCCCAGACATCTCCCCCATGGAGATCGACCGGGTCCAACGCACAAATCAGCGACAACAATCACAATTCCCACCAGACGTCCTGGCCCGGATGCACTTCTTCAAGATAAAGGAGGAGATCATAAGGGAGGCCAGAGCAACTAAGCAAATTTTATTCAGGGGAGCAAGCATATCACTGTACCAAGGCCTATCGGCAGTGACCCTACAGAAAAGTAAAGCACTCCGGAACCTGACAGCATGGCTGATTGAGCGCAAAGTGCAATACAGATGGAGCTTCCCAACAGCCCTGAATTTCACATTGGGAGGGGTCCAGGAAATACATCTGCACCCCCAAGGAAGCAGACACATTTATGGGGAAAGAACTGGAAAGCGAAGTCTCAGACTCCGAGCCCCACAGCCAAGATAAATTGAAAACCCGACCGAAGGAACCTGGTCCAGAGCCACTAGAAAGCGCAGACTTAGAGGCCTGCGGAAAGCCAAAGAACCAGACTGAGGCCATGGGAGGGCCACAGTCTAATCTCAGACGTTCACCACCACAACCTGCTCGCATAAGATCCCGGCACTGCAACCCAACCAGGAGAATATGACAAGGAAGAATTCGGAAACGCGCGGACCAGCGCCCACACCCGAAATACTACTGCAAACGCATAACCCTACTCCACACTCACTCCGAAAACACAAGATCGAAGTTAAACTCTACCCCAAGCTATAAGAAGCTCCCCAATTGATACAAAAGTAACACTCAGGCCCACATTGCCAGAAACAGCCCAATGATACGGTCCAGCCAGTCTTCCCCGTTGGACGAGGCTGGTCTTGGTCCAAGAAACAGGGAGGGGGTAGAGGGGAGGGAAATAGGGAGGGGAGAGTTGAAAGTTGGGGCCCGTTGGCCCCTGATAGGAAAATAGACACCAAACCTCAGACATACACAGACACATTGCGCACAGACTCGCTAAGGTGGGATACTCACTCAAAGGCCATGGAGGACAGACCGAACAAGCCCACATGGGCACTACAGCGTCAACATATCAGCTCAGATGGAAGATAGAAATATCCGCATCCTCACGTGGAACGTGGGCGGCCTTAATTCTCCGAGAAAACGCAAATCGATTGAGAGCAGGCTGAATAACCTAGACAGCGATATCGTAATCCTGCAGGAAACCCATGTAATCGCAGCAGACGAGCACCGCCTCAGATTCTGACCATACACCCAGGCCCTCTTTGCCACGCCGGGAGAGTAGAAACGGGGGGTGGTAATCTTAATGAGCAAGAATTTCCCGCTCCAAGACCAAACAGTGAAAAGAGACCCGGCAGGCAGATTCCTCATGGTGAGGGGATATCTAAGGGAACGGCCAGTCAATATAGTGGGACTATACTGCCCAAACTCAGACCAAGCAAACTTCCTTCAGAACCTAATCCCAAAAGTAGCAACATTCACAGTGGGTCACCTAATAATAGGGGGGGATTTCAATCTGGTCCCAGACCCCGAATTGGACAAGACACTAGCACCATCTAACCTGGACTACTCCCGAGCCTTATCACTGGCAAAACTAATGCGTGAAACAGAAACTGTAGACTCATGGCGACTGGCTAACAGCGGGAACAGAGACTACACCTTCTATTCTAACACGCATGAAGGACACTCACGAATAGACCTGATACTAATTACAGGAACCCTATTCCCATGCCTGACAAAAATATACGAATCCACACCCGAATGATCTCAGACCACACACCAGTATCAGCCGACTTAGTCATAAATGGACTTCCAGCACCTCCACCAAGGTACTGAAAGTTAAACGACTCCATCCTCCTGGACACGGTGATCAAAGCAGATATTGGGAAATCCCTGACGTCCTACTTCTGGGAAAACATAACTCCCGATATACCCATCGGAACAGTATGGGAAGCAATGAAACCAGTAATCAGGGGCATCATAATCAGTGCAGTGACAGAGTACCGCCAAATCGCCGGGATCCAGGCAGCAGCACTAGAGCTCAAAGTGTCAGAGTTAGAAAAACGCCTTAAAACCCACCACTCCAGAAAACTGGAAAGAGAACTGAAAAAAGCGAGAACCGCGACGGAAATGCACTGGGCAGATTGATCAGCCAAAGCCCTTGCATACACTAAGCAGTTTTACTATAATAATAGTAACAAGGCCAACAGAATACTCACCCACAAATTGCAACAGATCCACAGGAAAAACAATATACTATGCATCACAGGGGAAGGCGGTATCACTAAATATTCAGACCAAGGTAAAATGAAAGCCCTCACAGCCCACCACAAAACAATAATGACAGGCCCATGCACCGGCCCGAAACCCGAAGCCAGGGCAAAGAATACCTACGAGCATTTACACCACCTAACAATACACTACAACTTGAATCCCTTGAAGCCCCGATAACACCGGAAGAAGTTGGAGAAGCCATTAAATCCTTGAAAACTACTGCCCCAGGTCCGGACGGCTTAACAGCAAAATTCTATAAATCGTTTTCACAAATCCTCGCACCGCAGCTCTCCCAAGTGTTTAACTCGTTCCTAGAATCACGGAAGACCACCAAATCAATGGGAGAATCACTCACAATACTGGTCCACAAGCCAGGGGAAGGCCGCAAGCAAGCTACAGCATACAGACCAATAACCCTCATGAACCCAGACGGGAAGATCTACTCCAAAGTCCTGGCCGCAAGACTAGGGAGAGTGCTCCCAGACCTGATAGACAGGGACCAAACAGGATTCATCCCTGGGAGGAGCACATTCTGCAACATCCGGAGAACACTGGACCTAATAGAGAGCGCCAACCGGAAGAAAGAAAAGCTTATGGCCATATCCCTAGACCAGTGGTCTTCAAACCTTTTTGGCCTGGGCCCCCCCTAAGCAAAGTTTGGGCAGGCCGGGCCCCCCAAAAGTGCCAGATGGACAGTATGTAGAAATCGCTATGAACTTTTGCGTGCCGTCACCGCACCCTACTCCCAGTACAGGCCCTTGCCTCTCCCCACCCTACTCGCACCACTATCCCAGTGCTGCCGCCCATCCTGCTCCCACCACAGTGCCATAACACAAGCATACACACATCCATACACATTTAAGTAAAAAATGAATCGCCACAAACGTACCTTCTGAAGGGGCCTGCGTGTGGTTGCTAAAATGCCCCGCTCCAGGTTGCTCTGCCTGTATGTGCGAGGAGGCGCAGGAGCACCCCCTCGCACATACGTACATGCAGTGCCCCAGCCAGCATTTCCAATGAGCTATGCAAGGCTGGCGAAGCAAAACATCGCCAGCGTTGCATGGCTCAGTGATCATGTGCGGCTGGGGAAATGAACTGTCAAAGGCAAACAGTGTTTCCCTTTGACAATTCAGCCAGCCCAGGAGCACTCCCTCAGCTGGAAAAAGCAGCTGAGGGAGTGCTCAGTGTTTCACTGGGCTGGCTCCTCGGCTCCTCCATAATGGGTGAGGTGGCCAGTGGGCGGTCGCACCCTCACCCATTATGGATGAGCCGGCAGGCTTGGACTGGGCTATAGGGCAATAGGGCGATGACCATACTAAAAATGCAAAATGCTAGTGTAGGCCAGTCAAAATGGGCCACCTTTTTGGCCAATGTGGGCCAGTTTGAGGAGTTACTTCACTATGCAGGTAGTAGTTTTGACCATTGTTGCTGAATAAATATTCTTTAAATATCACAATTTGTTTACATTTGAACAAAAAACAATCTGTGACTAAAGGACTGAATATCCATTTGCAACTTCTGGTCCTTTTTTCAATGGTGCCTAAAACCGTTTTATGGTCCAGTCTGGCCGTGTGTGCCTCCCCTTCCCATTTCCTCCAATCTAAAAAAAAGAAAATAATAATGTTTTTTTTTTATACACATTTCATGCTGGGCTCTGGCGCCCCCCCTGGTGGGGGTGCTGCCCCACAGTTTGAGGACCTCTGCCCTAGACGCACAAAAGGCGTTCCACCTTGTTGAATGGACATATCAAGAACACCCTGGAACACTTGGGATTTGGACACAAGTTCACAACATGGATAATGGCAAACTACCAATCGCCAACAACCCAGCTGAGAATAAACGGCCACAGATCCGAAAACATACTCATCAATCGGGGAACCCGACAGGGATGCCCACTTTCCCCAATGGTGTTTGCACTATCCATGGAGGCCTTCGCAGGACGAATCAGACTAAACCCAGACATACAGGTCATCATGGTGGGAAACAGGGAGTACAAAGTGGCATTATATGCCAACGACGTTCTCCTAACAATCAATAATCCACACACCTCACTCAACCACATACGAGAGGAGATGGAAGAATTCGGAAAGGCATCAGGATTCAAAGTGAACTACGACAAATCGGCCGCGCTAACAATTAACATCACAAAGAAACAGAAGGAAGAACTCTCTCCCAAATTTCCCATCCCATGGGCCGAAGACACGATCCAATACTTAGGAGTGCGCATCCCCAAGCACCACAACCAGATATATCAGAGCAACTTTCCACAACTATTTAAAGATCCGAAAAAGGACCTAACACAGTGGACCAAGCAAGAAATATTGTGATGGGCAGAGTAGCTGAAACAAAAATGAACTTGGTCCCAAGACTACTATACCACTGCATGGTGCTACCAACCCACATCCCAGAAAGCGAGCTGAAAGGGATACAACAAGCGGTAATGAAATTCATATGGGGGGAGAGAGCTCGAATAGCGCAACGCATAATGACCCGAGACCAAAATATAGGAGGGCTGGGAGAACCAGAGATCTCCAGATACAAGAGGGCCGCTCAATTAGCCCCAGCATTCACATGGTCACAAACCATAGACCCCCTCTACTGGACACAAATAGAAGGAACCTGGTGCAAAGCTCCCCTACAGGACCTTCCACACAAGCAGCTGTCAAGCAACCAGCCAAACGCAGGACCCCTAAAAGCGACACTTAACACAATCACAAACTGGAAAATAGCAGCACGAAAATGGGGCACTACCGGAGTCATAGGCCCACTAACTCCGATATGGGGCAACCCAAACAAATCGGGGGGCCTACGGACAATCTCTGACTTCCTAGCGGGAGGCAAGCCACTCACCTTTGAGGAGTGCAAAGCCAAATTCAAGGTCTCAGAAACCGAAAGGTTTAGATACTCCCAGATACGGCATTGGCTAACACAAAGAACAATCAAGGAAAAGGGATCCAGAGACCTAACGCCACTAGAACGCACGCTGACAACTACACCACCTAAACGGAGGATATCCGCGCTATACCAGCACTTGGATAAGCACGACGCCACATCTACAGAAAAATATATGACCAACTGGGAAAGAGACCTAGGGCGTCCGATAGACTAAAGCACATGGAGCAAGATATGGACAAGAAATCAAAAAAGCTCCCAATGCATCACCAACAGAAAATGTGGATATAAGATCTGCTACAGATACTACATCACACAAGCGCAGCTGCACAGGGCCAACCCAAGCATATCACCGGACTGCTGGAGGGATGCAAATCTGAAGGAACCCTGTTCCATATGCTATGGACATGCCCACAAGCAACAGCATACTGGAAAGAAATCCTGAACCACATAAAAGCAACCATAGGTCTCACCATCCCATGGGACCCAGGGATAGTATTGCTGGGGGACACAGGCGACGGCGAACTCCCCCTCACTGGACACCTGGCTGGCTTATGCACACATCTCCTAACAGCAGCGAAAATCACGCTAGCCCAGCTCTGGAAGAACCATACAGGCCCATCAATCCCACTGTTGTGGGCAAAATGCTGGGACACAGCAGTCGCAGAGAAGATCACTGCCCTACGAGTAGGGAATCCAAGCAAATTCCAGAACACCTGGGCCCGTTCATGGACTTCGCAGAACAATTCCCGACCCTTTCCCGCAGACCCCCACTCACACGATGGATGGGGTAATCAAGAAGCCATGAAACTCCACAGCAGCAACATCACCCCCTTCCCCCATCCCATAGCGAACTGAACAGAAGCGCAACCCAAACCTTCCCACTCTGACCACCGAACCACCAAGCCAAGAAACTAGCACACAATGTGTTCTAACAAGAATTATACGCAATGTCTGATGTATTGTTACATGTTAAAATGCCAATAAAATGTTATATTGAAAGAAAATCGAGCAAGGGATGCTTTCCCATCATCCCGAGAGCAGGAGAATCAGGTGTATCGACGAGCGCAAGAGCTGCAAGAATATTTCACACAATCCTCTGCACCATTACCACCATGGAGATTTTGCCATCTATGTGGAGATGACAGTCACTCAACTCCACTGTGCGACTGAGAGCCAGATTATGCCCGAGTAGCTGCTTGCTTTAATGCTCTTAAACCCACACCAGCCCGGGCATTGTCGGGAAATGCGCAAAAGGCTTTAGCAGAGGAGCAGCTAGAACCTTGACTACACGAGTATGCTCCACTGAAACTAACGCCGGCAACTCAATGAGGATGTTGAATACTGGACTCCAGACTATCTCATATCAAATTAGGGCTCAGGAGGGTCCCACAGCAGACCATCTTCGTCTAGTTCATGAGCACTGTAATACCAAGGATGAGCAGCCAGAGAGCTGTTCCAGGCTACGGACTCAATCCCATACCCACTGTGGCATTGCTACTGGCCTCATTGGACCTACCATGACCATTCCAGTGGACCTTGAAGGGCGAAGGACCACAGCTTTACTGGACAGTGGCTCCCAGGTCACCATCGTATATGAGCCATACTATCACCAGCATATGTTGCATCTGTCATTAGAACCTCTGGAAGGGCTGAATCTGATGGGAGCAGGAGATGCTGAATGCTGATACCTTGGATATACCTGTTTGAAACTCCATCTAAATCAAAAAGTGGCCAGAGTGAACGCCACCTTGAGCACCTTGGGGATAGTGTCCACCACAAAGATCCAGAATCCGAGGTACATCTAGTCATGGGCACCAACTCTGCCCTCTTCGGTACACTAGCCAAGCTGTGCATGGAAATGGCAGGTCCACAATTTGCCCAAACTTTGACAATGCACCCAGCTTGCCAACAGGCCTACCTCAAGAAAAGCATGGAAAAGCCGCATCACCCTGAAGGGCCTGTGGGAGACGTGACCACCACCAACCACGGTCAAGACTGTGATGGTGCCTGGCCATGTACGCCTCCAAGAACATAACAGCTACAGGAGATTGGTGATGGAGGCTCCCCAGGGTGAAGCAATGCGTGGAGGTCTGTTGGTGGAACACACTCTGATCAGTGACAATGGCAAAGGGCTGAAAAACATCAGAGTCCCTATCACCAATATTACTGACAAGATCGTGCAAATACCCGGAGGCCTGAAGATTGCACAGTTTTACCTCACCGACTCTGTGGCCCAGACTAATGGGACACAAAGCATGTATCCTCCCTTTGATGTTCAGAAGATAAACTTTGGGGAGTCGCCATTGTCGGAACATGAGAAAGATCATCTGTGAGACTAGTTGTCAATGCAGGCAGAGGTTTTTTCCACCAGTGACTGGAATCTCGGTGAAGCCAAGGGAGTGGAGCACCACATCCGGATAAATAACGTCAGCCCTTTCCGAAAGAGGTCACAGAGAATAGCACCTGCCGATATGGAGGATGTTCGGCGACATCTTGAAGAATTGTTGCAAGCAGGCATCATTCAGGAATCCAGTAGCCCTTATGCCTCACCCATCGTGGTGGCTCGAAAGAAGAAAAATGTTGTGAGGCTGTGCATTGATTACAGGTGCCTAAACAGCAGAACGGTTCCTGACCAATACACCATGCCATGAGTTGACAAAACTCTTGACTGGTTGGCAGCAAATGGTTCTCAGTCCTAGATCTATGGAGTGGATACTACCAAATTCCAATGCTGCCAGAAGCGAAAGAGAAGACAGTGTTCATCTGCCCCTTGGGGTTTTACCAGTTCACTCAAATGCCACAGGGGATATCGGGAGCTCCAGACACTTTTCAACGACTGATGGAAAGAACTGTGGGGGACATGAATTTACTACAGGTTCTGGTCTACCTTGATGATGTCATTGTTGTTTAAAAGACCCTGGACGAACATCACCAAAGGCTACTAAAGGTAGTGGATCGACTCCAGCAGCAGGGTCTGAAGGTGTCATTGGAAAAGTGCCAGTTTTGTCAAACCAGCGTGAAGTACATCGAAGTACTACTGGTCATTGCTGGCTAACGGCCTTGTCCATTTACAATTAGAGTATCGCCCTGGAATCAATCATATCAACGCTGAAGCTCTGTCCAGAAGACCCCCCTGCCAAAAACAGATCAGAGTCTAGCCGCATCGAGATGGCATCTGTGGCAACAGTGAAAGCTATCTGTAGGAATTAAACATTCCAACAAGCTGAGCCGGCGCGTTTTATCGACTGCCCTGGGGGAACAGCTAAGAGAGTTCCTGTGAGCTGTTGTGATGCCACCAGTCTAATGGCCCCGGAACTGCCCCACATGACCCAAACTGAATTGAGACAAGCACAATTGAAAGACTCAGAGCTACGTGAGGTGCTTAACACTAAAGAAAATGAGGCCAAGGGACCACCCGAACATTGCAACCTGGCAAATCAACAGAACTACTGCAAAGAATGGAAATTTCTAGTACTGAAAGGTGGACTGCTATTCAAAGAGAGCCAAATTCGAGGGCGGCCTATTCACCGGCTCATGCTCCCTCACTCACTATGTCCACTGGCCCTGTGTGCCCTTCATGATCAACATGGGCACCTCGGAAGAGAACGAACACTGGAGTTGGTCCAGAGCCGATTCTACTGGCCTTGATTGGGCCTGAGGTAGAAGAATACTGCCGCACTTGTGTCAGGTGCATCATCAGGAAAACACTCATCCGTCCATCCGCAGCACTCCAACACCTACAGAGCTCTGGACCTATGGATTTGGTCTGTGTCGACTTCCTGAGACTGGAACTAGACAGTCGCGAAACTCAAAATGTTTTGGTGGCTGGTGGTGTTTGACCATTTTACACGGTATGCCCAAGCATACCCAACTAAAGATCAGAAGGCTACCACAATAGCCAAGGTACTGTGGGGAAAATTCTTTGTTCATTAGGATGGCCAGCGTGCTTACATTCTGATCAAGGGCCAAACTTTGAATCCTTATGCATTTGATTGGGGTAACGAAAACAAGGACATCCCCCTATCATTCTCAGGGTGATACGCAAGCTGAATGTTTCAATCGCACATTGCTGAATATGCTGGGCACTCTGGTGGCCAAAGAAAAATTAAAATGGAGTCAGCATGGGTCAACGTTAGTTCACTCATACAATTGTACGAGCAATGACAGCAGTGGGTTCACACTGTATCAGATGATGTTTGGGAGAGACGCCAGGCTGCTCATATACTTGAGTTTTGGGGTCTCTTCCGGCTGAACAGGTGTGGAGAAGAATGCTAGGCAAAACAAGAAAAGAAATTATGATAAAGTCAGATTCCATAACCTACAACCAAATGATAGGGTGCTCATAAGGAGTTTAGGGAAAAGAAGACGTGACAAGTTAGGAGACCAATGGGAGTTTCAGCCATACATTATTGAGCGACAGTTGGCAAGATTACCTGTATTCAGACTAAAAAGAGAAGGGACCCCCAGGTATGTGAAAGCTTTGCACGGAAGTCACCTCTTACCTATAGGGGATGATATGGATCTAGATCCGGCTGCCGCTGAAGTTCCTCTTACACCCAGTAACAGGGTCATCAGAAGTCGACAATCGGAAGCATGTCACGTAGAAGTAGCACAACCCACAAGGCTGAGTACTGTACCGTCTGTAGGCCCTAGTCCACCATTAAACACAAATGAAGAGGACAGAGAGCCACAGCACCAGGAAGTGGTTATGAGCCCCCCAGTGTACTCGGTTGGTGAAAGTGGGGATGCATTGTTTTTCTCTCTCAGCCTCAGTAAGGCCGGGGTCTTTCGAACAGTAAGTAGTACAGGGTACCAGGGTTTCATATTTGAAAGGAATTATTGGATGAGCAAAAGAAGGAGCTAGGCGTCTCCAGAAGAGAATGTTTTTTTCTGTTCGCTGTTTCTTTTGCGTGTAATTGTATATAGTTTGTCTGGTCCGGTGGTGATCTTGTGTGATGCATGTGTGTGGCAGACTGCAGCTGCCAATATGCCGCTGGTAACATCCAGGGTTTACCTCAGTGGAGGAAAGAAAAGAAAAATGAAACCTCCCCAAGTTGTATAGGTAGGCGGAATTTTTCATGTCTACTAATGAGGTTCTGTAAGAAATGTTTATCTAAACGTTAAGGAACAGGAGAAGTATTTAACAGTTGTAGGTGAAGGTGTGCCTAGGCGCTGACCTACTCAGGGTTTAGGTGAGAAACTACTGACATACACACTAACCTACGTTTTATTCCTCAGGGCATCTATTAACAGGGCCTAGCCGGTGGTGTAAGTAGGCTCTACTTATTCTATGTCTGAAATTCAAGTGCCAAACCACCTCTCATCAAATGTTAATGAATTGATGCTATTTAATTATTTATTTATTCTATGTCTGAGATTCAAGCGCCCAACCACCTCTCATCAAATATTCATGAATTGAGACTATTTAATTAGTTATCTATTCTATGTCTGAAGTTCAAGCGCCATACCACCGCCCATCTTATCTTGCAATTTATTTATGTATTTATGAGGGTCAAATGTATATATACATATTTGTTTATAACATCTGCTCATGCATTTCAAATGACATAAGGTTATGTCTCTTTATTTATCCAGTTTCTCAGGAATGTATATATACATATGTGTTTATAAAATCTGCTCATGCATTTCAAATGACATAAGGCTATGTCTGTTTATTTATCCAGTTTCTCAGGCACAACGGTCAGTCAGCATGGCTGATCAACCCTAGGGCACAGCCAAATCCTTCACAGGGTATACCCCCTGGGTTCCATTTTGCACAGGTGTGCGGTAAGGTGTAAGTGCCCCAACTCAAGGTTACCTACAGGTTGCTATTTACTCCTTTCATAGGATTTAAGGACAGAAACACACTTACACAAGGAATGCATTAAGACTAGCTCAAAGGGTCCACAAAAACCCCTCAGCAGAATGGTTATGGGTAGTCGGAAACTTCACCCCCACACATATGACAATGAAATTCAGACCAGAAAAAGAAAATTGAGGCAGGAAGCATGCATGATTGGATATAAAGTTCTTGATGCTCCCGCACATACCGGCGCTGTGAGAACAGCAAAAAAAGAGTATGCATCTTGGCTAAAAAACCACAAACTAGGCAAAGGACACGCAAAGTGGCGGCTTCTTGTCGGGTCTTGTCAGTCCAATAACCCTGTATAATTTTGGAATACTGTCAACTCAAAGCCCACTAAACATAGAGATTTAAATGGGGTCTCCGGGGAAGCCTGGGAGTTGTTCATGATGCCAAAATGTACTGGAGACATACCCTATCAGATTCTGGATAATGTGCTGGAGGCTGTTTGGTTATACACAAAAAACAGCCATGACATTGAAAAAATTATCTGATTGAGCAAACTATCAAGGGCACCTGGCCCTGACGGGGTGTGTAGTACTCTCCTGAAAATTGATGCAGTGGTATGGGTAGTAGCCCTTGACCTTCTGCTCAGTTGGATTGGGGTAGCACAGGTTATGCCTTACTCCTGGAGAGATAACACAATTGTCCCCATCCTAAAAAAGGGTAGGCCTGATGACCCCAGAAACTATTGCCTACTGACGATGCTGGATGTATCCTCCAAAGTATTTGCCCAGGTACTTCTGTCTGAACTGGAGGTCTGGGTGGCAGAAAATAACATTATCCCGATAAACCAGACTGGTTGTAGAAAAGGATGTGGCACCACGATCAATAGTCTTGCACTTGTCACAATTATTCAGCAGGCCTGTTCCATACGTAAAACATCTGTATCTGTCACATTTATTGATTTTAGTGCAGCGTTCCATACGCTGGACCAACCTAAATTATGGAATAAACTGAATGCTTGGAAAATACCAATGGCCCTACTTAAAATGCTCATTGCATTACTTGATTGTACGCGGGTTCAGGTCCGCATTGATCAGGCTGGAAGGATCTCGGGGTGGGTGAACACTAACAGGGGGCTTAAACAGGTCTGTAGGCTGGCACTGATGCTCTTCAACCTTTACCTGGCAGACTTTGGGGGGATCTTACTAATGATTCAGCTAACCCACCTAAACTGGTAGATGCTCCTATCCAGTGGTTGGGTTATGCTGATGACCTTGTGATTCTAGATTCCACTAGCTGGGGAACCCTGAATAGGCTGGTATCCTTTGCAGAAAATAACATTCCTAATTAATACGGAAAAAAACAAAATCATGATTTTTGCAAAAAAAGGAAGGAAAATTTAAAATCAGTCTTGGGTGATGGGAGGTGATAAGGTGGAAGTGGTGTCTGAATTTATGTACCTGGGGATACTCTTGGATGCTGAACTGTGGGGAACCCACCACCTAGACCATATTAGCCTTAAATCATCTATTGCAACAGGCTTGCATAGATCTCTTGCTAGCCAGCAAGGTGGATATTCCCTGCAAATTACTTTACAATTATACCAGAATAAGATAGTGTCATCTATGCTCTAAAGTGCTGAGATCTGGGCGCTGAATTGTGTAGAGAGCATGATAAGGCTTGAAGGGAAATGTCTTAGAAGATTACTTCGATTAGCTTGGGATGTAACTGTTGAAATGCTATATCTATAATTTAATGTAACCTCTATTCATGTTAAATTGAGAATGTGCTGTCTATGTCTTATCAGAAAATTCCATAACGCTATGGATGACTCTGTTTTGGATCTTTTAAACAAGACCGCTAAATCCAGAGCAACATTTATGCAAGCTAGCAATTTATTGAAAATTGTGAGTACTGGTAATGCATGGTTGACTAGAACACCTAATGACATCTTGGATCAGCCTTTTCCTAGATTTAAAAACTACATCAAATGAGGCTTAGATTTAGAGGCAGTTGAGCACTGTAAGAATAGGCTGGCTGGCAAATCTCGGGCAGGTGGTTTTCTTGAATATTACAACTCACGTAGTATGATGCCTGGTTACATCAAGTGCTACGTGGGAAATCATGTGATTTGGTAGTACATTAAGATTACATTTTTATTTTTTATTTCATTTAGTTTATACAAACTTTTTTTTTAAAACATCCTTCATATCCACATTTCTTTCAATTATATTCAATCTTCAACGCTTTGGATCAACCAATAGCTTTCACTTTTAGGTTCCCGTGACCAAAGCCACCCTACTACTCATCTTTAACGTCATCCAAATGATTTCACTCTGTCAGCATTACCTCTAGCTTACGCAGAAAATGTATCAGGCCATATACATCTTTTTCTCTGGGATTAGCAAACTTTATTCACAAATCTTCTCCACATAAAGTGGGGTATGTCTTTACCACTTGATTCAAATGTAACGTTCTCAGCGATTTCAGTCCTTCACAGTCAAGTGTTAAATGTTTTAAGGACTCTGAGTGATTTTCGCAAAAGCGGCATGTTAGCGTCGCTGTCGTCTGACTGTGTCTCTGTTTTAGACTTACTCTTGTATTGAATAAATTGAGTCAATATTTCATAACTATTGTACGATAGTTAGCATTTGGAACTTTCACCAGATATTGGGGAAGAATTCTCTGATTTTTTCCTTCTTTTGCAGCATCTCCCATTAGATTATAACAATTTCTGTCGATTACATTTAATAGTGTAAAATCCGTTGAAATCACTGGGGCCTGGTCTAATATTCCTCGCTGTGAACGATCTTGTCGATTATGTGGAGGAGGCTGTTTTGAATCCACCAAACACTTGCTAATGAACTGTGAGGCTCTTGTCTAGCTACGGTTAACTGCGATCAGGGGGGCAGGTCTACAATCATCACTTTTTGTCTGCTGATGTTTGGAAAATGTTCTTGGATGGGAATCAAGAAGGCTGCAATAACCATTTTTCTTTGCTTTGGAAAAAGATTGTTGACATTTTTGATGTGCTGTTTTAATTAATGAATTATCTTATAGGAAAAGTTTAACTATTATTAGATGTAGTGATTTGAGATGTGAATGAATAAAAATGTTTAACATTGTTGTACAACTGTATAAAAAATATATATATTTATATTTATTCATAGTCTGAACAAAAGTTTATTTGTCTCTTGGCTTACTCCTGGCCACTTGTTTTAATGTATTTTCCCATAATCCGCTCGACCATTAAAGACTAATTTTCTGCGATGTCACTACATATGCAAGCAAGCATTGGTAATGCCAATTGTTTTGGGATTTACTGTTGTTCTTTGCATTTCGGATTTATAGACACCAGGGATGCGATAAGGGGTGCAGGTGTGCATAAGAATGAGAATGAGAAGGGAAATAGAGCAACAGAGGAAGCCATTGATAAAAGGTGCCATGGGTGATTAGCAAGAGGAAATATGAGCGAGAAAGGGTGACAGGGAGACAGTGAGAGTGGGTGGGGGTAGAGAGAGTTGGTAGGCTGGGTGGGTGGGGGCAGAGAGAATTGGTAGGCTGGGTGGGAGTAGAGAGAGATGGGTATTTAAAGAGAGTTGGATGAGTTAGGGTGTATGTGGGTAGAAATGGTGGAGTAGGATATGTGGGGGAACAAATAGTGAGATTATGGTAGGTGGGTGGGGGGTGGAAAGACTGGGGTAGGGTGAGTGGGTGGCAGTAAAAGAGAGGATGTAGGGTGGGTGAGGGTAGAGAGAATGGCAGTTGTGTGAGTGGTGGTAGAAAGAGTGGTGGTAGAGTGGGTTGGTGTAGAGAGAATGGGGTAGGGTGGGTGAGTGTAAAGAGAGTGGGGGTATTTAGAGGGCTTAGGGGTAGGGTGGGTGGTTGGGGTTAGAGGGGTAAGGTGGTTGGGGTCGGTTAGAGGGCTTGGGGGTAGGGTGGGTGGGTTTCGTTAGAGGGCTTGGGGATAGGTTGGGTGGATGGGGTTAGAGGGCTTGGGGGTAGGGTGGGTGGGTGGTGTTAGAGGGCTTGGGGGTTAGAGGGCTTGGGGGTAGGGTGGGTGGAGGGGTTAGAGGGCTTGGGGTAGGGTGGGTGGGGGGGTTAGAGGGCTTGGGGGTAGGGTGGGTGGGGGGGTTAGAGGGCTTGGGGGTAGGGTGGGTGGGGGGGTTAGAGGGCTTGGTGCTAGGGTGGGTGGGCGTGGTTAGAGGGCTTGGCGGTAGAGAGAGTGGAGTTAGGTTGGGTGGGTAATGGTAGAAAGAGTATTGGTAGGGTCATTGGGGGTAGAGAGAGTGGCGGTAGGGTGCATGGGTGGGGGTATAGAGTGGGGGTTGGTAGATAGTGGGGATAGGGTGGGTGGGCTGGTAGAGATTGGGGGTAGGGTGGCGGGGGTAGATAGAGTGAGTATAGGGCGGGTCAGTGGTTTGTAGATAGAGCAGAGGTAGGGTGGTAGGGGTAGATAGAGCAGAGGTAGGGTAGGTGGGGGTAGATAGATTGGGGAGGTTGTGCAGGGCAAAGGGAGTGGGGGTAGGGTCGGTGCAGGTAGAGTGGGGGTAGGGTGGGGTTAGAAAGAGTGGGGGTAGGGTGGATGGGATTAAGAGGGTTGGTAGGGTGGGTGGGGTAGAACCCAGGGTAGGGTGGGTGGAGGTGGAGACCGGGGGTAGGGTGTAAGGGTAGTTTGAGGGATCGGCAATGAGGGGTGGACACAAAGTTGCAATGTTCTCAATATTTCCAATATTTATTGAGCCGCTGTGCTCCGAGGTGGCGGGCCCGCCCTGTGGTTAATGGTCCGCTGCACAAGTTAAGGGCCTGAGCGAAGCAAGAGTCCCTTAACCAGGGTGGCAGGCCATTCCCCACACGGGGGTGTCTAGCCACCAAGGGGTATATCCTCACTAGCATCCGTGTAGCATGCTATGCGGGTGCTAATGCTTTTTTTATTGGAAATTATTTTCAAAATGTATACGGGACGCCTTGCGGCGTCCCATTCACGCAGATAAAACACTCACCAACATGACTGCCATGGAAAAGAAAGGGACAGCTCCGTATGGAGCCCCTTTTCCATTTCCATGGGGGCCAGAGCGGGGATGGGACCAACTGCGGTGGCGGGACTGGCTGCGCAAGCAAACAGGTAAGTGGGATTGGGGGCAGGGATTTCTTTTTTAACTTATTCGGGTGGGGGGTAAATGGCAGGTGGGGGAGCCGGCCATCAGGTGGCATAGAATGCAGGCTTTCACTGGTACTGTCAGCCTGTGTTCCTAGCCACTGTCATGATCTCTGCTTCCAAAAGGTCAGGGTTTTCCCAACTCCCTTGGAAGCAGATCCATAACCCAGGTTCCGAGTGCCAACCAGTCCCAATTGGGACCTTTTGGACCCAGTCCTGGCGCCAGTGGCACCAGGCTCATAAATATGCCCAGTCCCAGCGCTGGAAGCGCCGGGCTCATAATGCTTGGGTGGACTTACCTGCAGCAGACCATGCTGCTTACTTGCCTGCCAGTTGAGCCTCTGATCCTCTTCTGTTTGGAACTACTTTTCCTGTTGGGTGGGAGAGGAGCCACTCCCTAGGTTCAGAACACTGGATCTCTTCTGGAAAGCAGGAACTCTTTTCTTACCTAGGCGTGGCTGTGGAAGGAGACACCTAAGCACTACAGGAGGCTATTTAAACCACACCCGATGGATGAATCTTGCTTTGCGTTATTCTGCATCCTCTGCAGCAGAACGCTCATCGTGTCTTCTGCATCTGATCCTGGGCCTAAGGAAAAAGGCTTACCATCCTGAATCCAGTCTTCAGCAACACCTATAAAGACAAGAAAGAACAGGTTAGCATTACGGTCTTCAGTGACAGCGCTTCACTTACCTGGTCCATTGGCTGTCACCAACGCCTCGCGCTGCATTCCGGCATCTGAAAGACAAAGGCTTACCTACTCTTCGTGCGCTCCGGAGGTCTTCGCACTGCATTCCGGCATCTGAAAGACAAAAGCTTACCAACTCTTCGCACGCTCCGGAGGCCTTCGGCGCTGCATCCCGCATCTGAAAGACAAAACAAGGTGCGTTTAAAGACATTGGGGAACTTTAATACTCACGTGCCATTACTCCTTTCCACATCTAACCCAGTGGGTATTCCGGCACCCTGCAGCCGCTCCGAACTTGTACCTGCAAAATAAAAAGACAGTTAGAGCGCATCGTGAAGCAGGCAACAAGCGCTTACTTACATGCTTCCAGGCGCTTCTATTCATCACACGGGCTCCATCTTCAATTCACTTCAGCCCGTCATCCGCCATCGCCGGAACCCTGCAAAACAAGAGACATCATTACTAAAGACTTTTAAAGACATTAGAATTACTCGAAACTTACCGTTCGTGCAGTAAACGACGGACAGCAGTCCTCTGAAGTCAAGAGGCCTGCTCCCCTTATCCAGTGAAGAAACTGGTTACAGCACCTTGCCCCGAGGCAGATGGAGAGCACGGCGTTCACTTACCTAAGGTGAGAGCGTTAACCTTTGGGGTTCTAGAGGAGAAGAGAAAGGGAAGAAGAGAGAGACATTCAATAACCCAGTTCATTAATCCCATATTTTCTATCTGCAGACATCTTACCCTTCGAGTCAGACATACAGTGCACAGAGGTCCAGCCCCAAGAGCCAGCCGTGTGCTACACATCACCTTTGAAGATACGGTATACGCCCAGTCAAGACCGGCGCCTCTACGGGAATCAGGTGAGCGTTACAGCCACCTGATTGGCTGGCTCCCCTGCCCAGGGTGCTAAGGAAAGTAAAATGGGTTTGGAAAAAGGCCTTTCTTGCCCTAACCAGAAAAGAATGTCCCTGCCTATGAAAATAAAACAAAAATAAGTTGACTGTGTGTCCAAAATGCATCTGGCCCTCATACTAACATATAAAATCAAAAGGTACAATATCATTTCTATAGTCACTTCAACCAAGTTGTGCAAACAACATATATATATATATATATATATATATATATATATATATATATATATATATATATATATACAGTTTCTTACCAAACCAGTCCTTGTCTCCAGGATTTATTTTCCTTTCCCCTGAACAGTTTCAGGAAAAAGGGCATTCCAAAGTTCCATTAAGGGTAATGAAAATGTCTCTTTTCTGGGTATTTTTCATAAAATGGCAATGCAAAGGTTCTTTTGACAATACGGGTTGAAATATATTGGAAGACAGCGTTTTATAGTTTTCAGGCTGGCCAAAGGAAACATTTTCAGTTTTAACAGGTCTTGATATAATGAAGTTCTTTTTCAACAGAACCTTGTATTTCCTGGTGTACTCCCCTGCCAGGAACTCCTCTCTTAACAGGGCAACAACTCCTTTTCAAAATAACATTGAATTTCATGGTATGCTCCCCTGCCAGGAATATCCCCCTTTTGGCTCACACAGATCCCCTGGTGTACTCTCCTGCCAGGTATATTTTTCCAAGAAGGTTCAACTGAAGTTTCTGGATCCCCTGGTGTACTCTCCTGCCAGGTATCTATTTCAGAAAAAGGTTTCACTACCTGATTCTCTTATCAGGTCTCTCTGCAACATTCATCTTTCTCTTAAACATCACACAATTGTACCTCTTCAGTGGCACAACCTTGTTGATTTCAGTTAGCACTTGCACAAATTTCCCCCCCTACTGACATCCCCAATATGAGGGTTTGTTCAGGCTCCTTCTGTCAACCTCTTTTACAACGTCTCTTGGCTTTTGGCAATGCTTGTTCCAGGTTTCTTCCAAATGACATCTCATATCAGGAGAATTGTACAACTTATGCCTGTTGGTTTCTCTTACAATGTCTTTTGGCGTATGGCAATGCTTCTTCCAGGTTTCCTCCAACTGACATTTCATGTCAGGAGAATTGCACCATGTCTGCCCTCTCATTCTCTCTGTAACTCAATTTGATCGGTATCCAAAACTTTTACTTAATTGTCTACGTACATGTCGGAACACCCCAATGGTTATCACTATCAAAGTGCCAACTCAACAGTATCTCTTGCCGTCTCCAACTCGTGGGTTATTGTAGCCGCAGAGTTTTCCTTTGGGTATGACTTCCACAGCTTGTCAAACCCCTTTTCAGGTTCTCTGCTGGCTTCGTCCTCCCTCGCCGATAAGGGTGCTGCTTTCCGGTCTGACAACGTTGTGGACAACATTTATGCGGTTGGTGGTTACCTTGCTACTCTTCCCCAGAGCCAGTCAGACTCCGTTGGGTCTCCCGCTACTCAGGTACATCAGATTGACAAGTGGCAGGTCAGGAGCATTTTTCCCCTGCAGCCGGGTTTGCTCCTGCACGTCTGCTTTTCTCTGCGGCTCCGCTTCCTGCCCTGCGTACTCTGCAGCTCGATCTGGCTTCTCCTTCACCTTCTCTTTCTCTCATCTGCAGCTGTTTCGCTGTTTTAGATGTCCCGCGCAGTTGATTGAATGGCAAACTAGACTGCACATTACTATAGGCAGTATTTTTTAACATCATTGACTCTTTACTCCTCTTCTTTGTCCCAGTACCTAATGCTTTCTGGAAACTGAAGTCCAAAGGGTTACTATAGTATTTTAAGTTCTATTGTTGCACACTTTTGTCTACATAACAATCATCATCAACATTAGATGGCAACAGAGTTTTAGAGGAGTTATGTACATGAGAAGGATGAATAAAGTTATGCTTAAGAAGTAGGTTTTAAGACCTCACAATTAAAGGGTTCTGAATAATGACAGCAGGCCATTAATCACTCTGGGATTAGGGTTTCCTCTTCACAGCCAAGGGAAGAATACCACATCCCCCTTGTCGGGGCCATCACCTCCCCCCAACAGCCATCCCCTCCCATGTAAACCACCCTCCTGGCCACATGGGAGGAGACTTTAGGCTGGGGATCAGTGATGAGTCTACAGGATTCATCACAGTAGAGAGAGTGGGGGTAGGACGGGTAGGGGTAGAGAGAGTGGGTGGTGGGCGGGTGGGGTAGAGAGTGGGTGTTTCAGTGGGTGAGGGTAGGGCAAGTGGGGATAGGGTGGGTGGGGGTTAAAGAGAATGGAGTAGAGTGGGTGGTGGGTAATAGGGGCTAGGGTGGATGGGTAGAGAGGGTTGGGTAGGGTGGGTGGGGTTAGAGAGAATGTGGGTAGGGTCGGTGGGGGTAGAGAGATTGGGGTAGAGTGGGAGTAGGGTGGGAGTAGAGAGCGTGAGGGTGGATGGGGTAGAGAGTGGGGGTAGGGTGGGTGTGGGGAGAGAGCTGGGGTAGAGTGGGAGAGGGTGGAGAGTGGAGTATGGTGGGTGGGGGTAGAGAGAGCCGTGGTAGGGTGGGTGGGGTAGAGAGAGTGGGGATATGTAGAGAGAGTGGGGGTTTAGAGAGAGTGGGTAAGGGTGGGGATGGTGGGGCTAGAGAGTTAGTTATTTCAGTGCTTGGACTCATGGCAGGATTCCACATCAAAACATCTTAACTGCAGGTCAATCCTATGCAATGAAAACATTACTTTTGAATGTTTTGCAGGTAATAAATTAGCGTAATTTATACAGCAGGAAGAGGTGAGTGGCATCTGCATGGTGCGGAAGTGAGCATCGCACATTCACACTGCATTCACCATGCCCGCAACTATTTTCTATTATAATCTACTTCTCTTTACCTTTGTGCTCAGAGTACCAATAAGATCTATCCACTGGTTGTATCCACTACAACATGCCTACTACTAAACACTTTAGGCCTCACCATGGGTTAGGTCGAACAGTAAAAATGCAGTGGTAATGCTATTACCGCCGCATTACCACTCTGCCCAATTCCGAGTTTGGGCAGAAAGTTTGAGATGTACCTCCAGCTTTGAGCTGGAGGTAAATTTGGCCACTTTCTGCCAGTTTACGGCACAATTACCTTGGCGCAATTTACACCCCGGTAACTGCGCCGATACTGCCCCATAGATTCCTATGGACTCTTCAAAAATTGGCGAGTAAAAGCATTGCTGCAACTCAAGATCCAGCGCTAATAGCGCCAGACCGATGTGCAGTAGCGTTATTTGCGTTGGGCGGTATCCTGGCAGATGTACCGCTCAACTTGTGATGACCTCCCTTCTGTGCTAAAAATGGCAGTAAGTAGTCGACCAGGTACAGTATCAGTGTGATGTCAGTGTAAGTATATCATTTCAGTTTATTCAACCACAGCATTCGAACTTTCAAGTTAAGAGGTATTAAAAGACAAGAGGCTTGAACAAGATATAAGGATTGTGAAAATCAGTAAAAACGGTTTATGACTCCAGCAGTGGGAAAAACTGCATTCATGCTGTAGAAAAGTGAACAACGTGGGTACTAAGGAAAGTCATGGAAACAGGAAAATTCTTGGGGCGGTACTCACGTATGTTTTATTTATGTGCGCGCACAAAGTAGAGGAAGTGAATTGTGCACTTTTGGCTGTACCCATTTTACCTCTTCAGACTTCTCTTACAGCATTGGCTGTGTCACGTATTACTGTCTTCTGGGCTTTAAGTGAGCTAGGCTAGGTGGGGCACTCTAGGCCTGCTTTGCTCCCAATCCTGTGTGGGCAGTGCTAAACTCATTTAAATAGGCGGGCGCATTGTTATCAATGCTTTTGCTGCACGTGCCTCTCCCTTTGATTCTTAATCCGAGGTGATTTGCAGGCATCACTTTCACAATGCAGCAGGGACCATCTCTAGAGTGAGTTAATTGCTGCCGTGCTGTGAATTGCCTGCCTGCAGGGTCAGTGTCACAGATTAAGAACCAACGGAGAGGCAGCGTAGCAAAGTGAATGATATCAATGCGCCTGCCACTCCCATTTTTATCTGACAAAAAGTCAACATTCACCCCTTTATATGTAGGTCACCCAGAGCCCCTCCTCAGTTTGATATGATATGAAATGTCATTTATAACGTGCCTGTACACAAGTGTTTCTAGACACAACAAGACAAGGGGGGGAGACAGAGGGAGGACCAGACAAACGATCTTGCTAGGTCTTGTGTCATTCAGATCGTGCAAGTGCGACAGCGCAAAAGTGCAGGGGAAAGGAAGTGGGGGAGTGGTCAGGGAGAGGGAAGGGGAAGTGCAACCAGGGTAATGTGACTCTGGGTAAGTACAAGGAGGCAGGGGACTGTAGAGGTCACAGTTACAGCACTTAAGTGCACGGTAGGCTCGGAGGCAGTGCAGGGGAGACTGATCATGGAGGAGCCTAGTACCCAGTGAGACTCTGGGGTAGCCAAACAACCAGTTGGCGCAGGCAGCCAGGTAGGTCAGCAGGGGAGAGAGAGAGAGAGAGAGAGAGAGAGAGAGAGAAAGCAGAGGAGAGATGGAAGGTCTTGAGCTGCTTTTGGAACTTCAGGTGGTCCGGCTCAAGTTTGAGAAGGGCAGGGAGGCCATTTAAGAGGGAGGCACCTGCAGAGGAGCGAGATCTACCCCCCACTCTCTGCCTGGAGAAGCATCAGACCGTCAGAGAGTTGTAGCAAGCTGAGCGAAGGGATCGAGAAGTAAAGTATTTTGGAAGAGAGAGTTGGATGTAGTGAGTGCCCTGGTCCCAGAAAGCCTTGTGGACGATGCAGAGGTTCTTATACTTGATCCTTGCAGACACCGGGAGCCAGTGGAGAGGTTTCAGGGCTGGAGATATATGGTCCCTGGACTTGAGGTCAAGGATAAGTCTCACAGTCCTGTTCTGGATTAGTTGCAGAGGGCGGAGAGTAGAGGAAGGCAGATTGAGGAAGAGGCTGTTGCAGTAATACAGCCTAGAGAGAACCAGTGCTCTGGAGACAGTGAGCCTCTGGAGGAAAGTAAGAAAAGGAAGAATACCTCTGAGGAGGTGCAGCTGATAGTGGGCCTTCTTGGCAAGGTCAGTGATGTGAGGAGAGAAGGAGAGAGTGGAATTGAAGATGACACCAAGGTTTTTTGTCTCACAGAAAGGCGAAGGAAGAGGGCCCAAGGAGAGCGGCCAAAGTGAGAGAGGGAAAGCGGGAGCAGGGGTCCCAGTGAGAAGGATCTCAGTTATACTGGCATTACGGCAGAGATCATTGGGGGTGTACCAATCCTGAATTGTGGATAGACAGTCAGGAATGAGCGAGAGAGGAGAGGAGGCTGAGGGGAGCCTGAAAGAGAGCTGGGTGTCATCTGCATAACACTGGAAGTTAGAGAAGGTAGAGATCAGGTGGGTCAAAGGGGCCAGGTAGACATTGAAGAGCCAGGGTGAGAGGATAGAGCCCTGGGGAACATGAAATGAAATTATAGTTTATTTATATAGCACCTATACACAATGTGTTTCAAAGTGCTTCAAGGCAAGGGAGGGAACAAGGGAAAATTCAATGACATTCTTGCAAGCCTTGAACAGTAAGGATGTGAAATTAACTATCGTACTTGGCCCTAGCGCAAGAGCTAAGACATATATAAGGAAGGGAGGGGGAGAGTGGGAAGGAAATGGAGACAGACAGGCAACTACCGTACTAGGCCTGACGACATTTCTGGTAGGCTAGAGAAAACAAAAGGTGAGGGAGATGGGTGCAGAAAGGGAGGGGAGGAACAAAACAAGCAACTATCATACTAGGTCTGACGACATTTCAGATAGTGCTGGGGGGGACAATTAAGGGGTGGGGGAGGAGACAGACGAGGTTGCTATCATACTAGGTCCTGGGACAATTCTGATAGAGTAAGTACATAGAAGAAAGTAAGGGGAGGAGGGGAGGAGATGAGGAGATGGGAAAACAGAGAAAGGGAGAGGAGGAGAGAACAGAGAGTGAGCAGTCAGAAAGAGTGGAGAAGCAAGTGGGGCGAGCAAATACAATTGCAGAAGTCAGTAGTAACACATAATGATGCAAGCCTGGATACAAGATGTGGCGCAATGTGCTGTGCAATTTAACATGTATCTATTGTAGTTAATGGGAATGGGATAAGGGTTTCTTTTAGCATTACTTTGTGTTTAAGTTGATACATTTAGATTCACTTGCACGCAGCAAGATAAATGTCAAAAGGGTTTATGAAATATAAATGCAATATAGGTATGGTGTGCCACGTAGCGCCTAGACGTTAAGCAGCAAGGAGCTTTAAATGTGCATGCGAGAAAGGAGATTTGCAATGAAGAAACCAATGTAAAGAGGACACAGTAGTCTTAAACATACATGCACAGACATACACACAAGGGGGTTTTGAGTGACATATGTTAGGGAAAGTTGGGGTACATAAGAATGGCTACCACAAGCTCTTTTCATAGTTTGCGTGTGCCCTTCAACCTAGGTTGGTAAGATTAAATCTGTGTGACTGGGCAAACTGGTTTAGCAAGGTTGAAGGCTGGGGAAGGGCAATGAGCAGCTGTGACAGTATCAGATGGTCAGCCACAGGCAGTCTCGGGGTTTTTATGGTTTAGCACTATTGTGGAAAGGAGAAGCAATCTTTTTAAGTACATGGGAGCCTGTTATTCATTGTCCAGAGAAGTCCAGCATCTATTTGTGACCCAGCAATAAACTCTGTACAAGGGCCACTTAAGGGCAGAGTTGGCAAATGCATTGTGGATTTCGGAGAGTCTCTCCAGAGGCCATATTTGTTCAATTGGAAGTCATGTAGAATCAAGTGAAACTAGGATGACAGCAAGTCTGGGCGGGCTAAGATATTTATTGCCAGTCCAAAGAGAACTTGCTATTTCTCCCCCTCTGCATATCGTTAAAGTGGCCTGACATGTGGAGAGAGAGGTGGTGGAAAGGACCCAAGTTGGCCCTGAAGTGTCGGTCCAGGAAGAAGGAGTTCAACCACTCCAGTGCCTAATCCGTGATGCCCAGGTTCTCACGGAGTCGATTGATCAGGATGCTGTGATTGACCGTGTCAAAAGCAGAGGAAAAGTCAAGGAGGACGAGGACAGAAGGAGGACTGGAATCAAGATTAGAGAGCAGATATTCATTGGTTTTTCAGGAGCGCAGTTTCCGTGCCTCTGGCTGCTCTGAAGCCATACTGATGGTCATGGAGAAAACCAACAGATTCAGTGTTAAGAGTAAGCTGGGAGATGGCCAGCTTTTCCAGGAGTTTTCCTAGGAAAGGAGTGATAGAGATCGGACGATAGTTTGCCAGACAGGTAGGGTCGGCAGGAGGCTTTTTATGGAGGGGATGATCAAGGGAGTGCTTGTGGAGAGAGGAGAAGGATCCAGTGGGGAAAGAGTGATTGCAGAAATCGACCAAAGCTGGAGCCAGGGTGTCAATGTGGTCCTTGTTGGTTCTGGAGGAGCAGGAGAGCACCTGTTTGGATGACACTTTCATAGGTCGGACTTGTCTAGAAACATTGTTGGGTGTTGTCAGAGAGAAAGAGGAGAAAGGCGGAGGAGAGGGGGAAATGGCCAGAGAGGGCCAGGAGAGGGAGAGGAAGAGGAGAGCGAGGACAGGATGTCCTGGGTTTTAGAGATGAATTAAGAAGCCAGAGCTGTACAGAGGGCCTGGGAGGGAACAGGAGAGGTAGAGACTGCAGAAGGATTGGCCAGCTCTTTGCAGATTTTAAAGAGTTTGGCCATGTTGTTAGAGGCCACAGAGACACAGGGGGTCATTACGAGGTTGGAGGTAAGGGATTACCGGCACCAGTAAGGACACCGGTGCCGGTAATCCCTTACCACCCTATACCGAGGTCCCTTAGCAGGTCCCTTCCTTAACACCTGGTTTTACCAGGCGTTATGGAAGGGACCCATTAAGGGACTTCAGAGCTCATAACAGTACCGCAAATTGCGGTACCGTCATTAGCTCCATCCCCATTCCCATTGAGCCCTATGGGGGCTCGAATGGGAATGGGGAATGGTTTCCGGAATGGGGACTTACCGGGTCCTCCAAGGTTGGAGCAGAGAAAGTAGAGGCAAAGGCATCCACTGACACATGCTTTATGGGCCGAATGACTGAGAAGGTAGGTGGCAGTGCTGGAGTAGGGTTTTGCTTGAGGGACAGAGAGTTTCAGGTGAGAGGAAAGCAGACAGTGGTCAGTCCAAGAGAGAGGAGTGGTGCGAGGGTTAGAGAGGGGGATGTCTAAGGAGATGAGAACATCCAAGGTGTGTCCGGCAGAGTGTGTTGGACCAGAGGGTGGAGTGGAAAGAGAGAGTGTTGGAGAGGTTGTGGAAGATCCCAGAGGAGGGATTAGAAGTATCCAGGTGGATGTTGAGGTCTCAGAGGAGAAGTTGAGAGGCAGGGGGAAGGAGAGAGGAGGAGAGAGGAGAGGTCATCCCACTCTGAGAGGAATAGGGCAACCTGGCAAGGAGGCCTGTAGATGGTGGCCACAGTCAGAGAGCTGCCAGGAGAGATAGAAAGCCTGCAGACCAGGCGTTCAAAGGAGCAGTAAGCCTGCGTAGGAATGACAGAAGCAGAGACCCACTCTGAAAAGATCAGAGCTACTCCACCTCCAGGTCAGTTGGTTCTGGGCTAGGAGGGGATCTTGTACTCATCAGGGAAGAGGGTGTCGAAATTTGTGATAAAGCTATGATATGATATGCTGGCCGTGAGCCATGTCTCGGTGACAGCGAGGACATCCAGGTACATTTCTTAAATGAGGTGGCAGATGTCAGAGGAGTGTTTGACAGCAGAGCTAGAGTTGAGAGTAGCGACGTGGAGCAGATTGCCACATTTGACATTTTTCCAGGGTGCGGTACAGGCTTGAGGTATGCCCAGCAGAAGTGGTAGAGGGGTCAGAGAGTGGGCAGAGGTGGTAGCAAAAGGTGGGATAGTAGCCAGAGAGGAGGATAGAGGGGCAAGAGAGGTGCCAGAGGCAGAAGGTAGCAGAGGAGCCATAGATGTGCTAGTAGGAGTAGCAGGAGATGGAAGGAAGTTGATAAGACGCGGTGGACACCTATCGAAAAGGAGGACATTGGGCTGAGGGCCCTGGACGGTGCCATTCAGATAGACATTAATGATGGTGTTGGAGTAGTGGAAGGAGGCCAAGAGGACCTCCCACTGAGTGTCACCATTAATGGGAGAGGAAGAGATAGAAGAGAGAACCAAGACCATATGAGGGGTCCATAGGTCTGGTGAGGGAATGACAAAGAAGATGTTGGTGTGTCTGTCTGGAGGAAGCACTGCTATAAGTATCAGCGATGGTCATGACCACCGGGGTGGGACCATATATTGTACCACACACCACTTTAGTAGGCCCTCCACACATCACTCGAGTAGGCCCAGGTATAGCCTCATTGGGGAAGGCTGCACTGTTCTGCAACGCCATAGGCATGAACTGAAGGAGTGATCATGCCCTACTCTACCACCAACATGGCCACCTGATTGCCCCAAGCCTTCCTGTACCCATAGCGCTCCAGTCAAACAGGGAGTGGCCCAGGGCTATATAAACCACATCCTGGGTCAACTCCCTGCTTCACGTTTGTTCTGCCAGCAACATATCAGCAGCAGAACGTTTACCACAATCAGCTTGTCCCTCATTCTGAAGCCCGCGCTCCACTCCAGCTGTCCCTCATTCTGAAGCCTGCGCACCCGCTCCAGCTATCCCTCTTAGATGGCCCAGTAACGTGTTTGCTCTGAATCTTCTCCAGCATCCCAGACCTCCAAATCTGCAACAGAAGAAGAAAAACCATAAACCAACTGCAGGAAGGTATTGTATTTACTTGGCAGACATTTCTGCATTCCTCATCAGGCTAAACGTACCTCCTGGGTTATCCGGGCTCTAACAAGGACACGCACCTGCAGGAGAGACAAAGACAAGGGGTCTGATTACAAGTTTGGCAGTCCGGTAACAATGGTACCGGTAAGCTTGCCGGTACCATTGTTACCGGACTGGCAAACTACGAGTTCTGTTCATGGATGCCTACCCGCCCGCCAGGTCCAGGTCTGACCTGGCAGGCGTACCGGCACCCACAAGCAGACACTGCCGGTAACACCGGCACCATTCTGAATGGTGCCGGTGCTACCGGCTTTCCCATTCCCATTGAGCCCTATCAGGCTCAAATGGCAATGGGGAGTAAAAGTTTCCTGCCACTGGCAATGGGGAAATACAGGGTCTGCCAGGGTTGTAATGGCCCTGTATTTCCCCATTGCCAGGGGCCAGAAAAATTTGCAAGTTTGGCGGCAGCCTGCCGGCTTTACCGGCAAGGCTACCGCCAAACTTGTAATGAGGCCCAAGGTGTTTAAACCCTATATCAGTAAAAACTATGCAGCGCCAATACTGGATGTTTTACATTGGCATGAAGCAGCGCTACTGAACATTTTACTTTGGCACAAGAAGCACCAGTGTTCCTAACAAACACAGAGCCCACCAAAATAAACTGGATAAACAAAACCTTAAGGCTCGTAGCAAGAGGCCAAAAGACTAAGGACTCAGAACTTCTAAAACCGCATATGGAAGTCACGATTGGGGGGGGGGGCTTTTCTTACCTTTAATGCCATGCCGTCACAGCAGGACTGGACAGGCACCACCCAGTGCAGTAACTGGACATTGGAATCAATCCATTCACCACCTTCAAAACAACACCCAAAGGTGGGTCCAGCCATTCCCCAGGAGGGACACGATTCAGGGTATAAAGGAAGGGGAGACCAGCAAGCTCCTAGCACAATAGTGATGATTCCCTTTACTTTCAGGCACTGCGCTACACTTGGGGAGTTCTTACCACATTACCCACCATGCCTTATCCATTATCTTCACAACATTCCAGCCCCTCCACCTCCAAAACATGACAGTTGTTGCCCATTTGCCGCTGTACATGTTTGGGGTAAGAGTGGTGCAGAACAGTCAGCTACTTGGAGGTCCAGATGCTCCCGCAAGGCTTCAGGTAAGCGTTACAGAACGTTAGCTGCAGTATTAGAGGAGCTCAGAGTTGAGGTACACGCAGCTCGAGCAGAAATCAATGCGTTAAGAAGAGAGTTGGTCCTTAACAGGGACCGCACCAAGGAGTTAGCCTGACGACTCACACAGGCACAAGCCAGGCCAGGCCGCACTACCAGGCACATCCGGTACCCCAGCGCCACAGGTATCCCAACCGACACCCATTCAGGTGATGGCACCACCCTCTGTCCTGTTAGCTCCACCAGAACATTTCACGGGAGACCCACACAAGTTTTCAGTGTCATCTTCTCTTCCTCTGTAGACCAGGGGCCATTTTAGGTGACCAAACCAAAATAGCCTTTGTTCTCTCTTACTTGCGGGGACATGCAGCTACCCGGTCTGTTCCATTAGTAAATAGGGAGGATCCTTTATTATGTAATTTCCTGGGATTCCTACGAGAACTTGAAAAATCGTTGCCCACAAAACACAAGGGCATGCCCTCTATAGCGAATGACTGCCCCTATGTCAAGGGTCACAGGATCTCTTGGCCTACATGGCCACCTTCAACAGGCTAGTAGCAGAAACTGACTGGCCTGAGGAGAAGCGGACCACGCTGTTTTATAGGGGCCTTCGGGGGGAACTTAAAGACACCTTCGCTCAGGTAGTCAACCTGCCGGACCGGTGTCCAGAATATATCGACTTGGTAGTTCAGCTGGACGACAGCTTACAGGAGCATAAGACCGATCACTCACGCTCAGTCACGTCCATTGGACATCTGTCCCAAAGACAACACTCCACGTCCAGAGAAACCTCCAGAATCAATGCAGTTGGGTAGCGTAAGGGGACCATTGTCAAAATAAGAAAGGGAAAAACACAGACAACAAAAGTTGTGCCTGTATTGTGGTAAGTCTGGTCATTTCCTAAAAGACTGCCCCGTTAAGCCACCTATAAGGATTGTGGGAGTAGTAGATTCTACCACTAATTCCTCAGAAAACTATGTGACCCGACAAAAATAGAAGCCGGCTTGTCGAGCGAAGGGAGGGCATCCACGTTTTCACATTTAGCTGTACCCTTTGTTCTTATCTGGTCCCAGCATCCACAGAGAATGCACACTGTTGAAGCGTATGTCGATTGTGGTGCTGTGGGCAACTATATGGACTACACAATGGCTTGTCGGATTGGTGTTCTGTTACAACAGAAAGCTACTGTGGATAACGCAGTGGGCATAGACGGAACACAACTAACCTCCGGGCCAGTGACCCAGTGTACAGATTAAGTCATGCTCCTCTGCCAGGATGGGCATCATAAAAGAATCATGTTTGACCTGATCAATGCCCCAAAGTTCCAACTCACCCTGGACAAACCCTGGCTTGAATCTCATAATCCAGGTATCGATTGGAGAACCAAAACATTGAACATTTTGCCTGAGTGTGTGCACCCCTGCTACAACCCATCCTGGGGGGGGGGGGGCAATCAATGCCTGCAGCTCCACCCAAGCACCCAGCAATCGTTTTAGGCATCATAGGTACATTACCACCAGAATATGAGAATTACCAGGACGTCTTCCACAAGGAACAAGCCAACATCCTGCCTCTGCATAGGCCTTATGACTACCAAATCGACCTTGTACCAGGTGCTCCAATACCATGCAGCCGCATTTAGGCCTTGACAGAGCAAAAGAACGGACATCTCTGTGCCTATTTAGACCAATACCTGGCAAACGGGTTTATACAACCATCGGAGTCGCCTGTAGCCTCACCCCTTTTCTTCATTCTGAAGAGGGAAGGGGACTTAAGAACTTGCATTGACTACAGAGCCCTACACCGAATCACTGTAAAGAACCACTACCCATTGCCACTGATACCGGTGCTCCTGGACCAAGTGAAAGACGCTAATAGCTATATGAAATTAGACCTGAGGGGAGGATACTATCTGGTGTGGGTCCAAGCCGATGATGAATGGAAGACAGCCTTCCGCACTAAGTACAGACTTTACAAATATTTGGTTATGCCCTTCTGCTTATGCAATGCCCCTGCTGCATTGCAATATTTCATGAACCATGTTCTACGGGAACTGCTATATGTCTGCGCAATCGTCTACATCAACGACATCTTGGTGCACTCACACTACCACAGGACCACGTGCAACATGTCAGAGCGGTCTAGAATAAGCTACGTCAATACAAGCTCTATGCAAAGCTCGAAAAGTGCTCCTTGCACGTATCTGAAGTAGAATTTCTGGGATTCATCCTGATGCTGCAAGGGGTTTGAATGGATAGTCGGAAGGTAGAAGCAATCCTTCAGTGGCCATCACCCACCTCAGTCAAACCCGTTCAGAGTTTCTTAGGGTTTGGCAATTTTTATTGGTGATTCAATCCTGACTTCTTGGACATAGTACACCTCATCACATCACTACTCCAAAAGAACCGAAGTTTTCCAGGACTCTTGAAGCCGAACAGCCATTTACCATCCTCAAGGAACGTTTCACCACGGCACCGTTCCTGCAACACCCAAAACCAGAACTCCCATTTGTCGTTGAAATGGATGCTTCCAATGTAGCCATGGGAGCGGTCCTATCCGAGCTAAACTCGACCACCAAACAATTACACCTAGTGGCGTTTTGGTCCAAGAAATTCTCACCAGCAGAACACAACTATGCCACAACAAAGAGCTGTTACCCATCAAGGCTGCCTTTTCGGAGTTGCGACATTACCTCTTGGGGGTGTGACTCCCCATTACGGTAATCATGGGCCACCAGAATCTGCAATAACTCCGGTCCGCCAAGGCACAATCAACCCTACAACTAAAGTGGGGTTTGTTTTTCAGGGAATATGACTTTGTGATTACCTACCGACCTGGAGTGCATGATGGAAAGGCTGATGCCTTGTCTCGAATTGGGTGCAGTGACAAATGAGAAGATGCCTATGCTCCCTCAAGTCCAGTGGCGATAGTCCCGGAACACACGTTACTGGGAACCCTGAGCACAGTACCTTCTGACTCAACATCACTGCAGGAGGCGATCAAACAGGCGATGACAATAGACAAGCTGCAATCATGGGTTACCACAGATCCTTTGCGCGAGAATAGAAATGAACTTCCATATCATGGGAACCGGTTATATCTCCCTGAAAAAGCCATGCAAACAAAGATTATACAAAACTACGATTATGCATTACTGGACGGCTACCCCTGAATTACCAAAGTACTTGCAAAGGTTCAGAAACACTACTGTTGGCCCACCTGGTGAAGAGATTTTAAACAATATGTTCATACCTGTGACATATGTGCACAGAACAAGACACGAAAGAGGAAGACCCAGGGTCTTCCCTGCCCTTGCCAGTGCCCCCAGACCCTTGGCATACTGTATCCATGAACTTTATCCCCGTCCTACTCCCATGCAATTGCTACAATACCATTCTAGTGGTGGTTGATTTGTTCTCAAAGATGGCACATTTTTTAGCTCTTAAAGGATTGCCGAATGCAGGAACTCTAGCCCAGACATTTCCGAAGAACATAGTCAAGCTGCATGAGTTCCCAACCGTAGTGATCTTAGATCGAGGAAGCCAGTTCGTCTCTCGTTTCTGGAAAAGATGCTCGGCCTTGGCCAGATCGATGAGCGCTTATCAACCAGCCATCATCCCCAAACTGACGGACAAACTAAGAGGACAAACCAAACATTAGAGCAACACCTCTGCTGCATGTTTACTCAGACAGATATGAACTGCACAGATCTCCTTTGGGTAGCGGAATACACATACTACAACACCCTACACAGTGCTACGGGGTTTACACCATTGTTTGTGTTACATGGGAGACACCCACGTACTTCTGCATATAACCCTCCCAAAACCCTAGAAATGCCTGCAGTCACTTTCCTACATGACACAATTCATCGTACACTGGAGCAAGCCACAGACACCCAACAGAAAGCCAAAGACAATTACAAGATTTTTGTTGACAACAAAAGAGAAGACGCCCCAGAATATCCTGTAGGGGATAAAGTGTGGGTAGCGACTAAGCACATCCAGCTGAAGGGACCAAAGAAATTCCATCCTAGATACATAGGCCCCTATCCTGTTGTGTCGCTGATTATTCCGGTAGCAATCAAGATAGAGTTACCGCCTTCTTTACGCATACATCCAGTGTTTCATGTGTCCCTGTTGAAACCGGTCCAACCAGGAACCCGTAACTGCATACTGCGGCCACCCCAATCCCTGTTGGCAACGATGAACCTGAATATGAAGTGTAAGTCATACTAGATGCTAAACTTATGAAAAGGACATTGGGCCTCATTACAAGTTTGGCAGTAGCCTTGCCGGTAAAACCGGCAGGCTGCTGCCAACCTTCCGATTGTTTCCGGCACCCGCGAATGGGCAATTACTGGGTCATTACAGCCCTGCCAGACCCGGTAATTGCCCATTCGCTGGCGCCGGAAAAAAATGCTCCCCATTCCCATTTGAGCCCCATATTACTCAATGGGAATGGAGAGGTCGGATGCACCGGCACCATTCATAATGGTGCCGGTGCATCCGACATGCTCTGCTCGCGGGTGCCGGCCCGCTCAATTGGCCAGAATGCACCTGCAAGCAGAACTCATAGTTTGCCGGTCTGGTAACAACGGTACCGGCAAGCTTACCGGTACCATTGTTACTGGACCGGCAAACTTATAATTTGGCCCAATTGTATTATCTACTTGATTGGAAGGGGTACGGAGTATTAGACAGGACCTGGGAACCATCTTCCTACATACACGCAACCCTTTTAGTTGCCCGATTTCACGAGAATCACCCAGAGAAGCCACAGCTCATGAGTAGTTTCCTTAGGGGGGCTTGTGGGGGAGTGCTGTCATGACCACCGGGGTCGGAGCCACATACTATACCACACACCACTTTAGTAGGCCCTCCACACAACACTCGAGTAGGTCCAAGTATAGCCTCATTGGGGAAGTCTGCACTGTTCTGCAACACCATAGGCATAAACTGAAGGAGTGATGATGCCCTACTCTACAACTAACATGGCCGTCTGATTGCCCCAAGCCTTCCTGTACCCATAGCACTCTAGTCAGACAGTGAGTGGCCCAGGGCTATATAAACCAGACCCTGGGTCCACTCCCTGCTTCGTGTTTGTTCTGCCAGCAACGTAGCAGCAGCAGAGCGTTTACCGCAATCAGCTTGTCCCTCATTCTGAAGCCCGTGCACCCGTTCCAGCTCTCCCTCTTACCTGTACCAGCAACACTTTCGCTCTGAGTCTTCTCCAGCATCCCGGACCTTCAAATCTGCAACGGAATAAGAAAAACAGTAAACGAACTGCAAGAAGGTATTGGATTTACACGACAGACGTTTCCGCATTCCTCATCAGGCTAAACTTACCTTGTGGGTTATCTGGACTCTAACAAGGGCCCGCGCCTGCAGGAGAGACAAAGACAAGGGACCGCATTACAACTTTCGCGGAACGGGTTAACGGGCTCCGCTAATGGAGGCGGACCCGTTAAACCCGTCCCGCGAAATTACGAGGTCCCCTCGCGGGACCCGGTAACGACGTCTGGTAAAACCAGACGTCGTTACCGGGTCCCGCGAGGCGAAGAGGGAGCTAACAATGGGCCGGTCGTAATCGGCCCATTGTTAGCTCCCTCTCCCATTCCCATTGAGCCCTATGGGGGCTCAGATGGGAATGGGGAAGGTCCGGGCCCGGGTTCACAGAGGGAGGAATTACCAGGCCCTCCGAACTCGTAATGGCCCAGTAATTCCCCATTCTGGGAACCCGGTAAAGGAGCCCGGTTTGGCGTCAGCCATGGAGTTAATAGCTCCATGGCTACCGCCAAACTCGTAATGAGCTAAAACCATGCAGCGCCAATACTGGATGTTTTACATTGGCATGAAGCAGTGCTACTGAACATTTTACTTTGGCACAAGCAGCACCAGTGTTCCTAACAACCACAGTGCCTACCAAAACAAACTGGATAAACAAAACCTTAAGGCTCATAGCAAGAAGCCAAAAGACTAAGGGCTTAGAACTTCTAAAACCACATACGGAAATCATGTTTGGAGGGGGCTTTTCTTACCTTTTATGCCAGGCCATCACAGCAGGACAGGACAGGCACTGCAGGACAGTGAAGTAACTGGACATTGATATTGATATTTTATTTGTATTGCACTCGTACACAAGTGTTTCAGAGCACGACAAGGCAAGGGAAAGGAACAAGGGAGAACAAAAACAACAATCTTACTAGGCCAAGAGACATTGAGAACGCGCAAGTGAATGGGAGAGGGAAAGGGGAAATGTGCATAGGGGAAGAAGTGGAAAGTGCTGAGCAAAGGAAAACAGATAAATAATAAAAAGCAACAAACAGTGGAAGTGCAGCCAACAAGTGTCAAGTGCTGGGTTTAAGGCAACAGACAGGGTGTGTCTGGTAAGTGCAGGAAAAAAGGGGGGACTGTATGGTTACAGATACAGACCCCAGTGCAAGGGATTGCCAGGAGGCAGTGTGGGTGGGTGGCAGGGTGTCCAGGTACCTGGGCCTGGAAGTCAGAAAGTAGGCCAGGTGCATGGTGCCGGAGAGAGCAGATCAGCAGGGGAGAGGAGAGGCGAAGGCAGAAGCAAAGAGGAAGTTCTTGAGGTGCTTCCGGAACCGGAGATGGTTCTCCTCAGGGATGCCCCAGCTCGTTTCTTTGAAAAATGACTGACCCTAAGGGAGTTAGAGGCAGAGGAGCAAAGAGATCGAGAGGGGAGGTATTTACGAAGGGACAGCTGAAGATATTTTGGACCCAGGCCCCAGAAAGCCTTGTGGACAATGCAAAGGGTTTTGAATCCTTGCATCCAATGGGAGCCAGTGGAGAGAGTTCTGTGCTGGAGAGATGCGATCCCAGGGCTTGAGGCCAAGGACAAGTCTTGCAGTCCTGTTCTGGATGAATTGCAAAGGGTGGAGAGTAGAAGCAGGTAGATTTAGAAAGAGGCTGTTACAATAGTCCAACCTAGAGAGAACCTGGGATCAGGAGACAGTGAGCTTCTGGGGGAAAGGCAGAGTAGGAAGTTTGACTTTTATGAGACATCAGAGATGTGGGCAGAGAAGGAAAGCATGGAATCAAAGATGACCCCAAGGTTCTTAGCCTTGTCTCGGGAGGATAGCTCTGGGGCAACGTGCTCGCCTTGGAAACAAAATGACACGGAGCACCACAGGTTCGATCCCCGGTCCGCGCTTAGAAACCTCTGGGTATTAAGTACGTTATGAATAACCTATCATATCATATCGCAGGTGGGGCTAGGGGGAGGGCCAAGAGAGGCCAGCTAGAGAGTGAGGGGAAAGGAGGGTGAAGGTGTGCCGATGAGGAGGATCTCCGTCATGCTGGCATTCAGGCAGAGATCGTTGGCAGCACACCAATCCTAAATGACAGATAGGCAATCAGAGATGAGAGAAGGAGAGGAGGTGGCCGAGGGTAGCCTGAAAATGAGTTGAGTGTCATCAGCATAGCACTGGAAATTGGAGCAGAAAATAGCAATGCAGTGGGCGAGAGTTGCCAGGTATTGGTTGAAGGGTGCAAGGTTAGACCCCTGGGGAACACTGCAGGTAGAAATGGAGATAGATCAGGGCCTGATCGGTGATACCCAGGTTGTAATGGAGACAGTTGAGCAGGATGGTATGGTTGACCCTGTCGAAGGCAGAAGAGAGATTGAGTAGGATGAGGACAGAGGGAATGTTAGAGTCAAGGTTGGGGAGCAGATCTTCATGAATGTTCAGGAGAGCAGTTTCCGTGCTTCTGGCAGCTCTAAAGGCAGACTGATGGTCGTGGAGACAGCCAACAGAATCAGAGTGAAGGTTAAACAGCGAGATGGGCAGCTTTTCCAGGAGTTTGCCCAGAAAAGGAGTAATGGAAATTGGGCGATAGTTAGCTGGGAAAGAAGGATCAGCTGTGGGTTTCTTGAGAAGAGGGTGCACAAGAGAGTGCTTCAGAGGGGAGGGGAAGGTTCCTGAGGCAAAGGAGAGGGTGCAGAAATTGGCCTGGGCCGGTGCGAGGGTGTCAATGTGGTCCTTGATGGTTTTAGGAGAACAGGGATGAACCTGTTTTGACAAGACTTTCATAGATCGGACTTGTCTAGCGACCTCTTCAGGGGAGAAAAGAGGAAAGGACGAGAAAGAGGTTGGGGGTGGCTGAAAGAGGGTCAGAGTACACAGAAGGAGAGGGAAGAGGAGGTGAGGGTGGACAGGATGTCCTGGGTTATTTAGATGAGAGGCAAGGGTCGTGCAAAGGGCCTGGGGGGACAAAGGGGAGGCAGAGACGGCAACAGGGTTGGCCAGCTCCCTGAAGACTTGAAAGAGTTTGGCCGAGTTGTTAGATGCCGCAGAGACACAGGCCTGGATGTGGGCTCTCTGCTTGGTGTGGACAGAGCGTCAGTATTGCCTTTGGAGCAGGCAACAGGCCAGTTTGTCAGAGGATTAAAAAGAAGCCCTCCATTTCCTCTCAGTTGCCCTAGTGAAGCTAGGTCAGAGTCATACCAAGAATTACACTTGGCTTTGGGCTTCAAACAGATCCTCATGATAGGGCAAGAGCATCAAGAGTATCGGAAATAGAAGAGTAGAGCATAGACAGGGCTGTGTTGTCAGGATGTGAGTCAGCCAGAGAGGGGGGGGGGGGAGAAGTTGGCGGCAAAAGCCTCCAATGGCACATGCTTCATAGGCCGGATGTCTGAGAAGGTAGATGGCAGTATTGGGGTAGGCTTGGCCGGGGGAAGAGAGGTAGAGATGAGAGGAGACGAGGGAGTGATCGCTCCAGGAGAGAGAAGTGGTCAGAAGGATGGAGAGGGGAGGTCACAAGAGATCAAGACATCAAGTGTGGGCCCTGCAGAGTGAGTCAGGCCAGGGGGGAGGATAGAAAGCGAGAGGGAGTCCCAGAGGTTACCGAAGAGTAGAGATGAGGAACATGGAGTGTCTAGATGGATATTGATGTCACCAAGAAGAAGGAGTTGAGTGGTTGAGGCCAGGAGGGCGGAGGAGAGATCCACCCACTCAGAGAGAAATTAGGTGATCTGACCAGGAGGCCGGTAGATAGTAGCCACGGTAAGAAAGTGGCTAGGAGAGAGAGAAAGCCTGCAGACAAGGCATTCAAACGAGGAGTATGTCTGCGTGTGAATGATAGAGGCAGGAATCTACTCAGGGAAGATCAGGGCTACACCCCCTCCGGACCGGGTGGATCTGGGTGCGGAGAGGATCTTGTAGCCATCAGGGAGCAGAGTGTCAAAGCTTGTGACTGAGCTGGCTGTGAACCATGTCTCGGTTGGACCGAGGACATTGAGGTCAAGTTCTTCCAGGAAGTGGCAGATGTCAGAGGAGTGTTTGACAGCAGAGCGAGAGTTGAGAGAGGCAAGATGAAGAAGGTTCCGGGGAGGGGTACAAATCAGAAGTACGCCCTGCAGAGGAGAAGGAGCCCGAGGTTGGGTAGACGAGGAGGGAAGAGAGGACAAGGTAGCCAAGGAAGGAGAGGAGGGGACAGCAGGAGATGATAGGAAATTGATGAGGCGAGGAAAGTGCCTATCAAAGAGGAGGAGATTGGCCTGAGGGCCCTGGACCATGACGGTGCCATTAAGATAGAAATTAATGATGTCTTTAGAGAAGTCGAAGGGAGCCATGAGAGCCTCCGAGCGGGTGCCACCGGTAATGGGCGATGAGGAGACAGGACAGGGCGTGGCTAACCGCCATGTAGGAGAGATGTGTTCGGTGCAGCTCCGTGTGATACGTTTAACGATCCGCCGCCAACTACTGCTTTTTCCGACTACAAACATCTGAAAATCGCACACAAGCCGTGCGAAAGCCTGAACCGCCCGCTGTCGAAGTCTGGAAGCCCTGCGTCCCTCCGTTGGCCCGCAGTGACGAGGAGAAAAGAACGCCATGCGGACACAGAAAATGGCGGCCATCGTGAAACCCGGCCCGACGCTGTAAGCAGAGCGCTGCGGCCGACCCTGAGGGTGCTGCCGAGGACCTGGGCGCCCGACCAACGGTGATCCGAAGAGGGCTGCCTGCACCCGCGGGGCCCGGACTTGCACGCCCGAGCCCCAGGCCGTTGGAGGGGGAGCCGGAGCAGCCTCGGAGGAAATCGGACTGAGGTGGCTGCGGTGGTCTGGGCACACCACTTCCCCGCGAGCTGCTGAGGCCGCGCAGACACCGCAGCTTCTCTGCAGGGATCCGCACTCCCGGAGCTACGAAGGAAAGCGGTAAGGAGTCGGAGGGTGGGAGCGCCTGGCGTGGCCTTTTCTACACTCCCACTGGACCCGAGGCAGGGGCCTCGAAGCCGAACTGTACCCACCCACCTCGCCAAGCAGCTGAGGCGCCCACACTCCGCTGACATTGCCCGGTGGGCCGATGACCCATATCTCACTGGCACCCTGAGCGAAGCCGGAGGACAATCAGTGCTCGAATACGTCCAGCGGGAGACAGGCCCCTCGGAGCGTGAAGGCTTCCCCCCACACTCGCCGGCTAAACCGGCCCCGACGACACATGCAGGATTACCCATTCCGGGCATCCCTCGCACGACAGTAGACCATCGGCACAACCAGAGGCTACAGACCGCTCCATCTCCAGCAGAACGGACGCCCTGGAGATCCAAGTTCGGGACAACTCTGAAACCAAAACACAGCTTTTAAAGGAAGTGGACATTTTGGCGCAAAAGGTGAAGAACCTTGAAGACAGGGCCGATGAGGCCGAAGGACGGGCCCGCAGAAATAACATTAGAATCATCGGCCTGCCAGAGGGCATCGAGGGCAACGACCCCACTATTTACATCGAGGACTTCCTCATACACGAAATTTGAGCCGGAAAATTGTCAGGGCTTCACCATAGAAAGAGACCCAGGTCAGATGGGGCAGAAACGGGAAAGTCAGAGCAAGGGTAACCTCGCTAGACGTGTTTTGTTTAAAGTTAAGTTAGACGTTATTATTCATGGGGGTCAGAACCCCAAGTTGGGATTTCAGTTTAAGTTCTCCACACGCCAGACCGGGACCACGCGCAACGGAATCGCCACCAGGCCGACCAAGTTTGTTAAAAACCTCAACCTCTGGCTGCCCACAGCCCCACGACCACATCCAGACTATGGCTGACAAGATCAGAGTCATGTCCTGGAACGTCAGGGGACTAAATAGCTACATCAAACAGCGCCGTATCCACACCTACATGAAACGCCACAGAGTTGGAATCGCTCTCCTTCAGGAGACCCACCTAAGCGGCCCCAAGCTAGCAGCGCTGGCCAAAGTCTGGAGAGGAACCCTGGTGGGCTCCTCGTACTCCACATACTCCAGAGGAGTCTTGATATGGATTGCCCCCTCCGTCCCTGTCTCGCTGACCCACACCAAAACGGACAACGAAGGCAGAATGGCCCTGGTACAGGGCGCCATAGAAGGGCGCGATATACGTCTGATCTGCACCTACGCCCCGAATCATGATGCAACTGTCTTCTTCCACTCGCTGTACACCCGGCTGTCCCCGAGTAACGAATGCATAACAATATGGGGAGGCGATAACAACTGCACCTTAGACCCTCGCATAGACAGATCGGATAGTAAGCATGGCGACCCCTCCCCACCCGCCAGAATACTGAACGCCCTCATGCAACAATACGCCCTGAAAGACCTGTGGAGAGCACAAAACCCTGAAACCAGAGGCTACTCCTTTTACTCCCCCCCACATAAGGTTCACACCAGAATAGATTGTTTATTCGTTAGTGAAGAGCATGCTGCCAGATTTGAGGACACGCAGTACCTGGCCAGAGTGCTATCGGACCACTCCCCCCTGATGACCTCATGGGCGGTTACAGCCCCTAGACCCCCCATCCCGACATGGAAACTGAGAAGCGAAGCGTTACTAGAAAAAGCCTTTAACGAACAAATCAGAGAGAGCACCACACACTACTGGCAAACCGACATCGATAGTGTCCAACACATAAGTACAGCATGGGAAGCCTATAAAGTGGTAACAAGGGGGGAAATGATAGCCGCCGCTGGAGGGGCCCAAAAACTCATCACGTCCCAACTAGCGCACACCGAAGCCGAACTCCAAGCCCTCGAAGCAACACCATCCCTTGCCCAAGCCCATACGCACAAATTGATCGAACTCAAACAAACATGCCTGACACACTGGGAGACACTGGGGAAACTAAGCTACACCAAATACACCGAAAGGAACCACGCCCTAGGCGATAAACCCAGGAAACTACTCGCGTGGCTATACAAACGGGAAACTCCCAGGAACCCCATCTGCTCTATCCGTAACATAGATGGCCTGACCTTCCACACGCAAGTGTGGATCAATGCAGCGTTCAAGGAATATTATCAAACCCTCTATTCCGATCCCGCACCGCCCCCAGACTCCGCAATAGAAGATGTCCTGGACATCATCAGGCTCCCACGCCTAGACGACCACCTGGCAGATCCCCTCGGAAGCCCCGTCACCCCAGACGAGGTCATGGCCACCATCAGACCTCTACCCTCTGGGAAAACGCCGGGACCAGATGGTCTCCCAGGCGAATTTTATAAAGCCTACGAGGACATACTCGCCCCCCCTATTGTCCAAAGTATACAACGAGGCGTACGAAAAAGGCCACCTCCCCGACTCCATGGCTGAAGCCACCATCATCCCTTTACAAAATCCTCACAGCACTATTGGCCAGAAGGCTTCAAGCAGCTATCCCACACCTCATACACCAAGATCAAACGGGTTACGTGCAGGGCCGTTCCATCTCAGAGAACCTGCGTAGGCTGCACCACATCATACACAGCACAAATAGGGTACCTGGTAAATACGCAGTTGCGTCCCTCGACACTTCTAAGGCCTTTGATTCGGTCCGATGGAAATGGCTCTACGCCGCCCTATCCAAGATGGGGATCGGACCGGCCTTCATGAATTGGGTCAAACTCGTCTACACCAATCCCACCGCCAGAGTGCGAACCAATAACACCTTTTCAGAAAAATGGAGCCTGGCCAGAGGCACCCGGCAAGGGTGCCCCTATCCCCTTTGCTCTACATCTTAGCGATCGAACCAGTGGCGGCATACCTCAGGCAGGAGTACGGAGATGGGGGTATAATGATAAATGGGGTGAACCACCTCGTTTCCATGTACGCGGACGACATGCTCCTCTACTTAAAAGGTCCCGAACACATCCTCCCCTACATTCTTGAAACCCTAGACGGGTTCCATAGATGCACCGGGATCCAGATCAATCACAGCAAGTCTTGCCTATTGCCCCTGGCTGCCCTCAGCGAGACTAAGAAAGAACACCTCCCCCCTCTAGCCCTCAAATGGGAACCCACCACATTCAAATACCTGGGCGTTATGATCCACTGCGACCCTGTAGCCGAACACGCACTAAACACCGGCAGGGCAAAGGAGGGCCTGGCTAAATCAATTGACTTCTGGTGCGAGCTGCCTCTCTCGATGGCTGGTAGGGCGGGCCTCCTTAAAATGGTGGCGCTCCCGCGCCTCCTACACTTCTTCACCAATGTCCCTTACAATATCCCGCAACAATTCTTCAGAGACCTGAATAAACTTTGTAGGAAACGTCTATGGCGGGAAGGAAGGCACAGAGTCGCCCTAGACATAACACAGAGACCGTACGATAAAGGAGGCCTAAAAAAACCCAACTTTGAGCTCTACTATATAGCAGCCCAGCTCAAGCACGTGATTCAGTGGATGGCTGATGACGCCTCAACGGACACACACCTCTTACAGCCCCCAGACGCACCCTGGTTGCTCAGGGACCTTCTCTGGATTAAACCTGCGCCGAAAACGCATAATGCACACCTAATCCGCCTGGGCACCCAGATCTGGAATTGGGCCTGCAAATCGGTCAAGCTGACTGACCCTTACACCCCACAAATCCCAATAGCTGCTATCATGTCCACCAGACCAGAGGACCGAAAGGCGATCCGGAATATATGGGAACCCTCTGGTATCGCCACCCTGGGTGACCTGGTGGATGACCAGGGCATCCACACATTCCCTGAGCTGCATGAGTTGACAGGGATCCCTCCGGGTCAGTTCCTCCTACACGGGGCGGTGTTGGAAAAGCTCAAGAAGCGATGGCCAGATGCAGAATCCCTCTGCGCTGGGCACAAGGTCATCGAAAACTTGCTGAGCGTTGCAGAGGGGGGGCACGAAACCTCGAGGCTCTACGAGATCCTAATTGGCAACACCACACATAACGAACTCAAATGTAAAGGCAAATGGGAATCTGAACTAAACACGCAGTTTGGAGACACGGAATGGGAAACCATAACACATTACCACAAAAGAGTATCCAGGAATGCCCGATTCCAGCTTATTCAATTCTACATCATCCACAGAGCCTACCTCACCCCAGCTGTCATTTCAAAATTCAGCGGCTCCGGTGTGGTGACGTGCCCCAAGTGCCAAGAACCCGCAGCCACACTGACCCACATGTTCTGGGCCTGCCCGGCCATACAGACCTTCTGGTCCAAGGTTCATGCTAGGGTAGCAGAAGAGGACATAACATTGGACGTGCAGTCCCCCAGGGCCTGCATTTTGGGCTCATACCCGAGAGGCAAAAAGAACAAGCCCCTTAACAGACTCAAGGATTTAATGTACATCCTGGCAAAAAGACGTATCGCCATGGCCTGGAAGCGCCCCAGAGCCCCTAGCCTCACAACATGGTGGGAAGACCTCCGTAGATGGACTGTGGCCGAAACCGGGGCCTGCGAGCTGGCGCACCGACAACAAAAAATTGGCGACTCTGAGGACCTTTTACAATGGATAGCCCTCACAGCAGCTCTGTTCCGCCCTAAAGAAGACAGCTCCTCAGGCGAGGACCTGGACAGCCCAGGCTCACCTTAGCACAAACAGTAGACTGCCCAACGTCCCGGTCTGGGTTTACATTGGGGGGGAGGGAAGGGGGGGAGTTACTATTGACACATAACTGATTACTATGTTGATGATGCTGGTTGTATTGTATTTGAAAAAACAATAAATATATTTAAAAAAAAAAAAAAAAGAGGAGACAGGACAGAGCACAGAGATCATATGGAGAGTCCATAGATCTGGTGAAAGAACCACAACGAGGATCTCAGGGAGTGTCTGTCTGGAGGAAGCAGTGGAATAGGTGTCAGCGATAGGGAGACCAGGGTTGGAGGCCAAGATATCCTTTTTGAACTTCTTCCTACCAGACCTAGTGAGAAGGGAGGGATATTCAATGGAGAAGCAGTTGGAATAGATAGGAGAAACAGAAAGCACCATGGGAGTGGTAGCGAGAGAAGGAGGGAGAAGCAGAGGGAAGGCAGGTAAGAGTGGAACAAAGAGAGCAGTGAAGTCACTGGGCCGGCAAGTTACAGAGAAGCAACAATTACAAGCAAAGTGCAGAGTAAGTTAGCAAAAGTGCAACAAGATTTGACTTTTAAACCAAAAGGCAAAAACAGCGAGATTTGACGTTTAAACCAAAAAGCAAAAACAGCAAGATCTGACTTTTAAAACAAAAAACAAAAACAGCAAGATGTGAATTTACAATTGGGTTCAGATTCTAGCAAAGGGTCTAAAAGCGCAATGCAATTCAGAATGTAAACATTGGAGAAACAAGCAGAGAGGGACACTCAAAGTCAAAAAGGTGTAGGAGTGAGTCGAGAAGGAGGGAACTAACCCATAGTTAAGGAAGTGTGAATGTCAAGGCAGTCCTGATTTCTTAGAAGAGAGAGGTGGCAGCATTATTGAAGTTAAGGTGCCAGGTGTTAGGGTGCAGAATGGACACCAAGTGGTGTTCCGGTAGCGGACAGGGAGCAGACAAGGGTTTTAGGAGTGCGCTGGGTAAATCCTGCCGGTCCCCAGTTGGCCAGAAAAAGGCACTCAACAGCCAATGATAGAGCAGGACAAAAAAAGGCAGCTTAGACACACTTCCTTAAACAGAAAAGAGAACAAGACGGCCATCTTGAAAATACTGCATAGTTGCCAGATAGGCAGGCAAAAATCACAGAAACTCGAGTACTTCATGTAGCAGGCAGCAAGTTGTTGAGGAGAGACTGCCAGGTAGAGCAATGGAAATGCGCTGTAATTACATAGATTTTTGCACAAAAATTAAACTTTTTTCATTATTTTAAGTTTTCGTTCCAAATTACTTTGTTTGTCCCCTGAAGGTGCAGTGGTCCAGGACAAATGCATCTACCTCATGGAGGAGGCTGCAACAGCCCGGTACAACCAAAACTCTTGAACTGCAGATGGTAAGTTGGGGGATGCAGGACCTCGCGCTTCGTTGTAGTAAGAAGTAATCCATTCACCACCTTCAAAACAACACCGAAAGGTGAGTCCAGCCATTCCCTGGGAAGGACACCATTCAGGGTATCGAGGGAGGGGAGACCAGCATGCTCCCAGCACAATAGTGATTATTCCCTTTCCTTTCAGGCACTGCGCTACGCTTGTGGAGTTCATACCACATTAACCACCACGCCTTATCCAGTGTCTTCACAACATTCCAACCCCTCCACCTCCAAAACACAAGAGTGGTTTCCAATTTTCCGCTGTACGTGTTTGGGGTAAGAGTGGTGTGGAATAGTCAGCTACATCGAGGTCCTGGCGCTCCTGCAAGGCTTCAGGTAAGCGTTACAGCGATAGGGAGGCCTGGGTTGGAGACCAGGATGTCCCTCTTGAACTTCCTTTTTCCAGAGACTTAGTGAGAGGTATAGGATAGGAGATATAGTAGCAGTTAGAGCAGATTGGAGATAGTGAAAGAACCATAGAGGGTGTGAGGGGGAAAGTGGAGGAGGAGGGGGGGGGTGAAGGAAAGAAGGAGAGACACAGCCCAGCGCCACATAATACAGGAAGTGCAGAAGGGGGTGGGGGTCACACAATTGGGAACACAAAGGAGGAGCAGACACACAACAGTACAACGGTACCCGCAGCAGAAGTGGGCACCTAGAGAGTGGGAGAGAGCCTAACGGGACACAGTTCACAGTACAACAGTAGCCACGATGAAAAGGATTCAGCTTTGCTAAAAAGAGTGAAAAAGGCCTAATTATAACACAGCAGCAATGCAAAGACCACTCAGATTCGAATTTCCTAAAAAGAGGGAAAAAGGCCTAGATACAAACACAGCAGCGGTGCATATGCGACATTCCAGAGGAAATGTGAGGGGTGGCGAAACATGACAATTAACTGAGGTGCTAAAGGGTGGTGTGGTAGCTAAATAGGAATCATTTGAGGGGTGGATCAGTTTATTGGAGTGCAGGGATTGCTACCCCCTGACCGCACCGCACCTACCTGGTTGGTAGCTGCAGTCTTCCTACTTCTCCAGCTGACACTGGCGGACACAATCTAGAGCTGCTTCTGTAGAAGCTGCCATTGGCCTTGGGGCCCTTAGCCGAGGGCTGCCTGGGCAATGCAGCCCTGGATGAGCCGTTGAAATACAGCTGTTCCAATCACAGGTGTGGCATGGACCAATGAGATTCAAACAGGGAAGAGAGACACCTGACTGCTTCAGCCAATTGCAAGGGGGAGGGTGAGGACAGTATGAAAGCCTGAAACTAACAAAGGACAACGCCCCAGAGACGGCACACCCTAGATGGAGACCAGCTCAGAATAAGAGATGGGTGTCCACAAAAAACGCAAGATAAACCCTACAGAAAACCACAAAATAGGCAGAAAACGATTGCAAAAAGCACACAACGCCCTCCACAGAAGCACCTGAAACAGACCAAAAACAGATTGAAATCAATGTAAACCTACTCACTGAGCATCATCCAGCCCCTAAGACTGCTTTTCAAGTGGTTACCTTGCAGGATTTTTCTGGATTCAGGATTCAGGAAGGCAAGTCAATTTTTTACCCCACTTAAAGCATTACTGTTGTCATATTTCCTAGGAGTCTGTACTGTTTGTATCAGGAAAGCTATACTTAAGGGTTATAGCACAAACTCAGGATCTTTGCTCCAGCGTAAAATATGTATAGAAGGCAAGGCAATCGAAGCAGAGATAGGGAAATAGAAATGTGATGGGCAAGACCACTGCTTCTACAGTCGAATTGTTGTCAACAGAAACAAGCAGTAATCCTAAAACATGACCCACCCGGTCAGCCTACTCACACCTTCTTACTATCCCAAAATTCAAACAGCAATAAGTTGGAGGTTGCAGCTTCCCAGTAATCGCAGCTAAACAGTTGAACTCCATTCCAATCTTTTTCAGAGCAGAACTGCCGTTCTGGTCATTCCGAAAAGGTCTTAAAACTTGGTTCTTCACCCAAGAAGCACCACTAACCTCCCCGTGATCAACCTGCTACCACCGCCAAACCGTATATGCAATCAATCATGCAATCAACGTACCCACTCCTTGTAAAACTGTTTGTAACTCCAATGCAAGCTTGTGGTATGACTGGAACCTATGTCCACAGCAAACAAACAAGTAACCGTATATGCAATTATTCATGCAATCAATGTACTCAGTCCATGTCAAACTGTATGTAACCTAACTATTATACAAGCTCTGTGGTACAACTGTAGCCCACGTCCACAGCAAACAAACATGTAACCATATTCTTAAGTTTAAGCGCCTCGATGCCTCAGGGCTTGGTGCACTATATAAATGTACAAATAAATAAATAAATGAAAGTGGAAATTGCATGGTGTAAGCAAGGATAAGTTGTGTTCTGGGTTATGTGTTTTATTTTCCTCTACTTTACTTTTATCCTCACCTACACAAATTCCCCTTATTCTTGCCAGCACCCTCATCTTCTACTACATGTTATCCTTCATTCATCAAATAAAACCCTGCCTTGGTCAAATCCAATTTTCACACTAATAAACAAAAATCAATAAGCCAAATCACACTGGCTGACATCAATTTAAGCTAACACCTGCAGTTACCATAATCGTCGTGCATTAATGTTTCTGATAGATACAGTCCTTCCACGGAAGCCTCCTCTTTTGAAATATCCTCCAGAATATGTTTTATTTATTTAGCTACCTGGTGGTACCTTGCCGATGCAAGATCATCTCATCATGTCTCATCGGCAGCATCTTATTCCAGGAATGATGTCTTAATATATACTCATGCCGCCAGTGCCCATTTCTGTCAGTTCTTTTTTCCATGGCAACGCTCAGGAATATTGCTTTAGTCACTCCAGTCACTGAACATTTTTCCAAATTCTTGACAATGCATCACCCCAAATCAGGTTTCAGTGCCTGCCTTGGGGGTGTCAGCGTTTCATGTCTGTGAAAGAGATGCACTCCTTATGCCCTTTATGCCTTGGACAGGGCAGTGACATGAAAGGGTGCAGATCCTGTCAGACCATGACATCCAAATGTGGTAATGTGTCTTTTTATGGCCTCTTGAAGTCATCCGCTGAGTAAACTACTAGAAACTACTCAATGGACCCGCAAATGACTCCCTCACCTGAACATAGGGTCCTACTTCAGAGCATCCGTCACATTGCCTAGCATTTCGTTGCTGGATTTCCCCAGGGCAGGGCAAGAACTAGAGAAGAACTAGGGGTCGAGAAAGAACTAGGGGTCGAAACATGTGTCGACTAGTAATCTCTATGAGCACATAATTGCAGCAAATACTATGTCGGACAAACCACGAGAAAGGCAAAATTACAGTGGAACGAACATCAGTCAAATATACGAACCGGTAACATCAAGTCCCCAGTATCCAGACACTTTAAAGAAGCACAGCATCAAATTGCACAAATCAAATTCCAAATATTGGACACAATAGAAATAAGAAGAGGTACACATTTGGATATTAACAGACTTTTAAGTCAGAAAGAAACCTATTGGATAGAAATACTTAACTCATTATATCCAGGAGGCCTGAATGAGGAATGTAACTCCACATGTTTTCTTTAATTATTGAACAATTTGGATTTGTCAATATCATAGAAACCCTCTCTCTTTGAACTAGCACATATGTACGATGATATCTTTGCAAAATGAATATAGTCAAGGACTGTAAATACTTTGGTATGGATGAACCCTAAAGAGATTGCTACTTGTAGCCTTGAAAGATACATCGCACATCAGATCATAACAGCATCATTTATAAACTTTGTCAATAAGCTTTTCCAGTTTTTTGTTGTTTTCAACTCCTTTCAACACAATTTATACATCACTGTGACTTGTGCATTGAATCAACATTCTTTAAAAAATGTGGTCAGACCAGGTGGCTGCTAGGGCACCCGCGAGCAGAAGTCCTAATATGGCGGTTACTGCCATACTCCTAATGAGGCCCGTAATGGAATATCTACAGAATTTGCAATTTTTATCAATCAGCTTTCCAGTTAGATGCTCTTTCCAACTCCCTGTGACATAATATATACATTACTGTGATTTGTGCATTGAATGATATTTTTCGAAAATATACAGAAATTCAGACATTTTAAAAGAAAACACAACAATGGGCTTAAATAACTATTGTGAACATATGGCGAGCTTGTAAGCAAGGCTTATTTACAACATAAGTAGACTAGAAGAACATTATCTAATGAACACAGAACCAAAAATGCCTGCGTCAAGTCGATGAAGTCGTCACGTAACGCGCCGGCACCATTTTAAAGATATATAAACAAGCAGGGCGCTCAGACACGTGTATCCGCATGAGCCCGGTGACCTGGTGACCGACATTGTGCAAAATACAGGTAAGAATCTCCCAAATGGGAGATGAAACTTTGATGCAAGCATGCTTAAACTCCAGCCACAGAACTGGGGATAGCTATGTGAAATTATTGTATGTTTTAACATACAGGTCGCCTAAACTAGAAAACCAGAGGTGAGTCACTCTAATACAGTGCAAAAAGGTATGAAACAACTCTTGATTGTAAAAAAAATGTAAGTGTAGAAATTTTCAACAATAACAATGTAAATAATGTGACAATTGAAGCATTAGAAAGACAATAAGAGTACAAATCTACCTATTGTCACACAGATACAGAGGGCATGAGACTCATAGTGAAACAATAATTGGAATCACCACCCAATACAGAGAAAATAAGAAAGTGGCCATAATGCAAAGGTAAATTAAGGCTAAAAGTGTTAATTTTTGTAAAGAAAAATATTTTGTGTGACTATATTGAAGCTAGATAAGGCTTGAACATATGGTTTATTTATTTATTTTTCCACAACAGTCCCTGAAGAAGGTCAAGTGTGACCGAAATGCATTGGACATACAATAAGTGTTGCAACAGACCTATTACAAAACAGTCTTTTCAAATAAAGACAATAATTTTGTAAAAGCTTACACAACTTTTTGGAGTATTAGTCTAAAAATACAAATGAAAGACTGAATTTGAACGAACAAGAAAATACTTTGGATTACCACCCAGATCCTTCCAGCTGTTTAGGATACCTAACCCAGACTCACTCTTGTCATTTTACTGTTGTTGCCATATCTTTAACAGATCATAACAAACATGGTTTGTAATCTCCCTGGAGACATGAAGCCTTGGGAGTGTTCCACAGCAATGTATATAAGTGTGAACAAAACCCATGGTGCCAGATAATTATCTGCAGCAAGAAGGCATCTTTCTTGAATGGAAATAAACATCTTTGTAGGAACTTAATTTGGCTCCTGGAAGCTCTTACTTCAGAATGGCGACGAGCTAGAAGAAGAATCCCTGGAGGCCCTCTTACACTAATTCTGCAGTTCCTCACATGCTCTTCCACTCCTGTACCATTATTTGCTGCTTAATAGGACCAATACTACAGTTTTCATAATGTTGTCGTCTCCTGTTCGAGAGCTCCTGCCCTGCACCCGTCATACCGTCCGGTGCTTGCAGCTCTCTCAGTCCCTCCGGCACCATTGCTTCTGTGGCCTCTGTTAGGCAGAATCACATGCAGTACCCGTTGTGAACACTACATGCCATTAAGACTACAAGTGTCAGTACAATTTCACATTTGGTACACGCCTGTACTACACAGTTATGTGGTAGCAGTGGCTGAGCAGCCAGACTTATCTCAAGAGTTGAGTGAGCAGTAGAACAAGTTACACAAAGGACCAACAAATACAGTGGTTCAAACAAACACTTACTCAAGGTTTCTTGGTAAAAGAATATAGATTATTTTTTATTTTTTATTTACTTGATTTAATTGTATAAAATAATTTTTACAAGGCAAGATTCCCACATTAATTAAGATATGTCCTTCTAGATTTCCGTCACATTCCCATAAGGTTCTGCTTCAAATGTGTCCAGCATTTGAAAGGATAGAAGGGTTTTCTTTTTGGTCTAGGCCGTCAAGTGAGTAGGCCGATACTTCGAAAGAAGCCCACCACTACGATGACCCATGACATCTTCTCACCACTCATAAGCCGGCACCACCATTCATCCTCGTCATAGAAGTGCAGATTTCTAAACAAATGTCCTAGGTGCAGAAAGCGAGGGCCTGTTACCCCTGAACAGTTTAACAATAAATGTTTAATTGTTTCCAACTTCTCCGGCAGCTTACAAAATCTGCATGATTTTTCTTCTGACAGATTTCTTCTTGCCAGGATTTCCCTTGTGTGTAAAATGTTTAGACAAATTCTTAAAATATTCTCCCGGAAATTTTTGTCCGGCCATTTTGTCAGATACGGTTTTAAGTCATTCACTTTAGACATATGAGGAGGAAGATCTTGCGTCAATTTAGTGGCTGATGATTTTTCCAATGTATCTATCCAGTCTCTCTCCATAATACGCGGTTTAACCTTTACTGGGTTATGGATAAGTTCCTCTTACATTTATTTACACAGTCAGCTTGAAATATTACACTAGCAAGAGCAGCTCAATATCATATACTAATATACCACAAATACACCACCAATAAGTTACTGAACAAGTTCAGCTCCCTTGAAGAGGGAACAAAATGGCACTTCAGTTACTTTAAAAAGGGGTAAAAAGAACAGGTTATAAGAATCAATATCACAAATACTTTCATAGGCAGGGCAAAGGGTTTCAGTTAACTACAACCAGCAATTCAGTTTATAGGCCTGGGCCAAAGTCAATGGTTCAGAGTCTTTGTATAGGATAGCACAGTTCTGGTAGTAAACAGTTAAGTCTTTGTGACGGATCTCAGAAGTATTTGGTCAGAAGAAAAGTTAGACGAATGTTTAGGGAAGGACAAGCCTTCGAAGTCAGGAAAGTTTCCCAAACATTCACCGTGGCCGAAAAGATTTCCGGACCGCATTTGGACAGTACCTTTAAAGTGAAGAAGAGCTGTAGCTGAGGCAGTTGTTCCTGGCAGTTCAAGCAGATCTCGCTGTTCCTGAGCTTCAGTTGTGGGGACAAGAAGGAGGATGACGGGAGGTTCCTGCACTGCCCAGGGAAGAGGCCACAAGCTTGGCAAAACGTTGGTTTAAGGTGTGAGTGCCTTAAAGACCACAAACTGGTATCCTTCCACTGGCTATCCGGTTTTCCACAGCACTCTGCAGAAAATTCGACCAGGAGGGGACAGCGTCCAGGCGGCTTACGAGTTGGTTGTTCCCACCAAACTCAAGGGAAGAAGTTAACCTTGTAGGGCTTCTCTGTCGATGGAGTTTCAGGCAATTCGGACCTGCAGCAGGGCTTCACCGGTCGTCCAGGAGTTGCAGCAGTCCTCTTCCTTCAGCTCGTCTTCGGTTCTTTCGTTCCAGTGGTCGACTCTGCTTTCCAAGTCCCAGAGACCTGCTTTTAAATAGTTTCCCCCCATTTATTCCAGCCTGGCTGTCACTCACACAGCAGGGTGGCGGTCCTTGCCGGACAGCCAGCCGGCCAATCACGCCAGACTGCATTCAGGTCTCCTAGGAGACTAAGCACAGGGAGTTTCGGGCACCTCCCTCACATCCTTTCCACCCCAGACACTCAGGCGCCAGAGGAGGGCTTCAGCACTGAAGCCTGCCAAAGGCCAACGAACAAAGGGACCAAACCTGGTTTGGCACCCACAGACAAACACAAGATGGACCTTTCCTAAAAGAAATGGCAAAAAAAGTTGACCGGAGTCTGTTTTTACAAATAGGTCTTGGGCGCCATATTGAAAAACATGGCTGACCCGATTTTTAGCTACCCTTGTTCGCGGTCAGGAAAAATCATGGTAGTTTGATCTAAACCACTGCTACCCGCCATTTAAAGTAGGAAAGGGTAACATTTGACTGTTACATGAGTGTTTTGACTCAGGGGAAGCTAGGCAACCCCTCCAGCACTCTATAGGAAGATAGGGTGTGCTGGGTCTGTAAATTTAAAAAGACTAGTCAAGTCAATTTAACTTTACATGCTCTGGGAGACAGTAGTCAGTCCCAGAGAAGGTATTTATACCTTGGGAAGTCTGAAAGACATCCCTGTGTCACTGCACTGAAGGTGCTGTGTGACACACAGAAAAAGATGATGCCTATGGAGTTGTGTTAAAACTCCATAGCCAAAGAACACAAAAGTAAAACACACATCAAAATACATGGAAGAGTGGAGAAAAAAAGGCTCACACTCTTCCCAGGTAAAAATTAAAATCCTAGAAATCCAGCAAAATTGCAGAGGGTCTCAAAAGGTTAGGGAAATTAGCACATTCTTGAGAATTCTCCCTAACAGGCTCACTGAGACTTTGCCTCCTCTATGCTCCGTCGCCGGACGTTCTCTGTTGGAACTGGACGTCTGTGGCACTCTTCCCCTGCCTTCCAGGGTGATCAGGGAATCCCTTCACCATAGCACACCTCCTCGGCTGCACCCCCATTCACCCGAGGCACCTCTGAAAGGCTCAGTCGCTCCAAGAGCACTGTTGCCTTTCCTGGCCTCCACAAAGGAAAGGACCTCTCTTCTTCTAATCACCTGATCTGCGTCACATTACTGTGCTACAACGCTGCCAACCAGATCATGTCTCTGCCAGCCACCTCAACATCCTCCTGATCTGCCGCACCTCGCAGAGCATCTGGCAAGATGCTTCTCTCGGGAGTCACTCCGTTCTTTACTCCTGTGATTTCATCCAGATCTGGTTGCCTTCCCTTCCAAACTGGTAAGTGTACAGAAACTGGGACACTTTGCTGATGGTGAAAGGCCTTCCCCAAGCCTTTTACTTGACTATTATATATATATATATATATAATTAATATTTTTCCTATCTCTCTCTCTCTCTCTCTCTCTCTCTCTTTTTTTTCTTACAACATCAGCCCCCACTACTGAAGCTACCAGCAAAACATGGTTATTAATCATAGTATTTCTCAACTGCACAACATTTACCAGGTGGTTCAGTTGGCTTTGTCATTGTGTTATTGTTTAGTGCACTTTATCATTTGTCATAGGTCTTCACTACATACTTATCTGTTTTTTTTGGCCTTTACGGACACCATTATTTCCTCCCTACATTAGCACACAAGCATTTCAAGACTTTATTAACAGCTTGATTAGGGGACATCTTTATGTTGCTCTGTGTATTGCTGATTTCTTGTGGCCTCTCACCACAAGTGTAAGCAACCCTCCCCTTTACCTTGCTTTGCTTTATCTTCCCACCCCTCATAATTATTAACCCTGCCACCCCAACTGTGCTTCCATCACCAACATGTCAAATTTACCTCCTCTCTTCCTTCAAAATGCTCCTGATCCCATAATACCATGTGAAACAAGGAGGGAGGACTTTTTAGATTATCTCAATTGCTCACTTTCAAGTTAATCTCTTTTCTACCCTTTTCCATTATGTATTCACATATATCCATTCTTATTCATCTTATACATACTTATATGTATTTCCTTCTATTGTCGTCATACCTCGCTTATGTTTTTCCCCATATATTCCGAGATTACAATTTTATTCAATAATTTATACTTCATTGATATCTTGATATTCTTTCAAGTTTGCTTATGGCTGCTTATTTATGACTATAGTCTGTATGCATTATATTCTACTTTTTGTCAGTATTATCCTAATCCTTTCTAATGTCTATTAAACTTACCACATGGAATGTTAAAGGGTTAGGCCATCCTATTAAATGCAGCAAGATTATTTTCCAATTGTCCAAACAGAAACCTGATATTATATGTCTCCAAGAAACCCATTTAAGCTCTGATAACAAAACCCTCAAGATCAGAGCCCCTTGGATCAGTCACACACTTTTTTTCAAATGCTTTGGATAAGAAAGGTGGATTGTCTATTTTAATCAATAAGCATTTAAACTTTTCACCTGTTAGTGAAGTAAAAGATCCAGAAGGTCGATGGATTATTGTGGAAGCAAATATCAATAATCTACCTGTTACCATTGTTAATGTTTATGGTCCTAACGCTCCCAACCCCCCTTTTTGGTTGAATTTTCTTGCAAAACTTTCACAGAAGAATTCAGACAAGCTCATTTTTTGTGGTGATATGAACCAGATTGTTGACTTTGCCCTGGATCGTAAATCCTCCTCAAATTTTACCAACTCCAAATCTCGGAACAGCTTCTTACATCTGTTACATAATTTAAACTTAATTGATTCATGGCGCTTCTGTCATCCGGAAACTAAACATTGTACGTTCTATTCCCCACCTCACCAATCTTTTTCCAGACTAGATTACATTTTTGTTGACTCCTCATTAACTTCTTCCATCTTAAACTCGGAAATTGGCCCCATAAGCATCTCTGATCATGCCCCAGTACCCACCACACTTGAATTGATTCCTACCAATAATTTTTCTCCTAGATGGAGATTTCCTTATTCTTTCCTTCTTAAAGAACAATCCTTTATAAACAAAACCAATGCCTTCATTACAGAATGTTTCTTTAATAATCATCCTGAACATACATCTATGCATAACAACTGGGATGCTTTTAAAGCTTCTCTCTGTGATTTCATAATCCAATTTGTTGCCATCAAAAAACGGTAAACCGAATACACTCATAACACTCTTTTAGACTCAATAAAATTCCTTGAGCAATCCTATCATGCAAACCCAGATCCTAACATCATGAAAGCACTTATGATTAAACGTATTGAGTTCAATAAAATATGCACTGATAGAGCTGCTAATTCCTTTCTCAAATCCAGAACCAAATTCCACAATGGATCCAACAAAGCTGGTAAAACATTAGCTTCTTATCTTAAGAAGAAGAAAGAAAATCCTATATAACCCATACAACATCTCCTGAGGGTAACAGACTAACCAACCCAAAAAACATAAACAATGCTTTTCTTGATTTCTATAATTTATATACTTCTGATTCCTCCACCAACACCGCTGATATCAACTCTTTCTTCGAAACTAACAAAAAATGAATCTCTGCGAACCCATTGATTTATCCCCCCTTGACACACCCATTTCCCTTACCGAAATCAAACAAGCCATACTTGATCTTAAACCCAACAAAGCTCCTGGCCCGGATGGATTCACTTCAGATTTCTATAAAACTTTCATTGATTCTATTGCACCTAAACTTTTTGAATTATATTCCTATATTGTTAAAATTGGACAAAGCCCTGGATCTTTTGGTGAGGCCCTCCTAATACTCTTTCCCAAGCCCGACAAAGACCCATTGATAATTAAAAACCACTGACCCAGCTCTCTCATTAATTCGTATTCAAAGATGCTAAAATTCTTGCAAATCGACTAGAACTGTATCTCCCTAGACTTATACATCCAGATCAATCTGTTTTTTATCAAAGGTCGTCTTGCTTCATCTAACTCTAGACTGTTATTTAACACTCTTGTTCACTCTCAAAATTCAAATGAACTTTCTGCCCTTCTGGCCCTCGACGCTGAAAAAGCATTTGACCGCATATCCTGGTCTTTCGTGTTCCATTCTATAACCTGGTATGGCCTTCCTCCATACTTCATCAATCTGATTAACCACTCATATCCTTATCAACAACTCTCTTTCCTCCTCATTTCGAATTGAAAGAGGAACTCGTCAAGGATGTCTCCTTTCTCTCTTATTATTCAATCTTGCTTTAGAACCCCTTTTACAAAACATCAGAATGAACACTTGCATTAAATGCATCTTTATAAATAATATAGAAATTAAACTCTCCGCTTACGCAGATATTCTAATCCACCTCTCTGAAGCTGCTTCCTCTATTCAACATTTAATATAACCTATAAATAATGTTTCTATCGTTTCTGGATACAAACTAAACTTGGATAAATTGAAGGATATGCCCCTCACTTATGCTTGTAACTTTGCCAATACCCCTCTGTCGGGCTTATCCTGGCAACCATGTCATATTAAGTATTTAGGGCTTCTCATTGCTAAAGATATCCACACCACTATCAATCTTAATACCAACTCTCTAATTGAAAAGTCACAGAAATTACTGAAAGATGGGCGCCTCTTTTTCTATCTTGGTGCGGTCGTCTTGACACTATCAAAATGATGATTAGTCCTATGAACCTCTACTCGTTATCCATGATCCCCACTGTAATCCATTCCTCCTTCTACAAAAAACTTGATTCCCTTCTTCTTACATTTTTAAGGAATCATAAAACACTTCACATTGCCATTAATAAATGAAGACTTCCCAAATCCCAAATCCTCAGGAGTAGTAACGTTTCCTAATTTTCAATCATATCACAAATCACAAAGCTTATGTCCTGAAGCAATTAACATTTTTAAACATTATGAATCCCACCTAGATAATGTTCCCCTATGGATCAATGTAGAAGCTAGTCATATCTCTCCACTATCCCTTTCCCACTTTCTAATAACCTCATCCTGGCCCAATATTACTTCCTTTCCTCCACTACATTTCTTCAAAATTATTTGGAATAAACTCCCTGATAAGTCTTTCACTAAAGTTAATCCTGAGGATACCTTTCTTTGGTTTAATGAACGGAATTCCACCAAATCCAATCTTTTGACTATATATAGATGGTACACTTCAGGCATTAAATTTACCAAACAACTAGTCCAAAACTCAGAAGTAGTACCCTTCCCGATGATTTGCTTGCAATATAATATCCCCACTTCTGATCTGCCCTTTTACACTTCCTTAATCAAATCAATCTCTAAAGCCCTACCTACCTTTAACCACAAAATCCCCTTTTCCCTTTTTAAATCTCTTTATTAATAATCCCTCTATCAATGCTGCCAAACATTATTTATTTCTAAATGACCCTCTCTCTTCAAACTCACTTAACCTTAGCACTATCAGACAATGGGAAATTGATTGGAATCTTCAACCCTCCTTGGATCATTGGACCAAAATTTGTAAAGTATGTCAGTCTATGTCCCCTTCCGCCAACCTTACCCAAATCTATTTTTTCATTTTCCAGCGTGCTTTTCTCACTCTCTCACGTATTGCCAAAGCTGTAGTTAGTTTATCCAACAATTGTTGGCCATGTTCTGAACCGAATGCAGATTTTACTCATTTAATTTTTAATTGTAAATATGTTCATGCTTTCTGGTCATGCATGCAATACATTTTTCATTTAACAGAACCACTAACGCTTGCTAATCTCATGATTGGCGATATAATTAATCCTGTTATAAGTCAAATTGATTCTCTGTCTTTGTTTAACTTGTTTATAAATATTGCTTTTCAAAATATTACATGTAATTGGAAGAATACTGATAATCTTTTGCACAATACTTGGTGGAATTCTGTCTGCTCCATCCATCAAATGGAACAATGTCATGCTTCTTCATTTGATTATTTACATAAATTAAACAGAAAATGGAATAGGTTCATACATTATCTTAATACTCTTGAATAATTGATTTAAACTATTTTAGTATTGTATCCCTACCCTACTGTTACCTAATGTGTTATGTCCTTTTACTGTGTCTGTGGTCCCCCTGTTTTGTCTTATTCATTGCTCAATCTTAATAAGTTAAAGGAAACCTATGTATCCAACATGTTTTTTTTTATATTATATAAGTTTGACATTTTAAGTTATGTAATTTCTTTAAAATAGCTATCTCCTTTTGTATTATTTGCCTGTATCCAACTCTAACACAAATATTTAAACAAAACAAAAAAATAAAGTGTTCTCCACTCTCGATCTGGCATCAGTCTACCACCAAATGCAGAAGTCTCACAACACTTATTACACAAGATGGAATTTTTCAGTGCAAGGAATGCCACTTGGTTTAATATCTGCTGCTGCATTCTTTCAAAGAATGATGAAAGAGATATTGGGTGACATTCCGGGTGTGTTCTTCTACCCAAGCGACATTTTAGTAATGGGGTCGTCTATCAAAGATCATGATGTCAAGCTCAGAATAGTATTAAACAAGTTAAGCAATGCTGGCCTCACACCGCAAAAGACCAAATGTTGTTTCAGAAAGTCACAAGTTGATTATCTGGGTCAACCGTTGTCAGGGAAAGGTGTACCTCCCAGAGAGGGTCTGTTTCAGCAGTGTCCGCTCTCTGGGAAGAGCCCTGAGCAGATTCTCCATGCCCAGGTAAGCCCATGGGGCTTGCGTGCATCCTAGCTGCAAACAGCTGATATATGCAATTTGCGCAGCGGAACGTTATTTTCTTGTTCCACTGCATCTACAATTATCAGGCTACCCTTGGCCTGCCATACAGCCACGAATCGAGGCTGCTGCTTTCAGTTTCGGAGGATATTAGCCTGTGCCCCCCATTGCACACCACGAGGACCAGCATAGCCCAAGATGGAGGCTCAAACCTCTTGAAAGGCACCCCTCCACCTAACCTTGCCTGCTGCCTGCATCCGGATGCCTGATTGGTCAGATCGGGCTACTTTAGAACCAACCAGACGCCGGCAGGCGTAGCCGGCCCTATGAACTAAGGCACTCAAACAAAGGTGCCTGTCCTCGAGCCTGTCCGCAGCCGTACGTGCCAAGGGCCAGAAACCCTGCTCCACCAACAACTCATTACACAGATCTTCGTATTTGCAATCATGTGATCACAGGGTAAGCTGATCCCCCCTGTCATACCTGGCCGTGTCCCTGCCACAACACATGCTCATATTGCCTTGCAGCGTTGCCCCCTGCTAACATCCCCGCGGTATTCTCCGCCCCCTCCCCCGCTGTGCACGTTGCGCGTCCCGCAACACCACTATACCCGAACTTGCGGACACCTAACAATGTCTACTATCACAGGCATAGCCGCCTCTAACGCTGTGCCGCAATGGTGAAACTGGTCTGAATCAGTTTCTATGTGCCTCCACCCCACCACTACTGCTCTCCGCTCCATGTTGTTTCTGCTGTCCTTTGCCTTATTTGTCCCTAACCTGCCACATATTATACCACCTGTTCCCGCTACTCACACTTACCCACTCTCCATGTGCCACACCAAATGTTATTGTTGTATTAAGGCATGCATTATTATCCTAGCTACATGTGCACTATGTATCTGAATCGTTGTCATTCACTTATGCAATGCCTCAACTGCTCACCATAGGTCTAGAGTCTGCCAAACTGTATTAATAACTGCCTATTTACTGTACCAGTACTGCTCTAGAGTCTGCCAAACTGTATTAATAACTGCCTATTTACTGTACCAGCTTATAGAACGCCACTTGCTACTCCAGTCTCTGACTTGTACAGTGCCCTCCAATATTTACATAGGCCATAGCACCATTGTTTAGCTCACATGCTCCCATCACCCTCTTGATAACACACGGCCTCCTGCCACTGCCTCCCACTGGCCTAGGACCAACACTTGTTGCCTGTAATCCTTCCACATAGTTCACCATTGGTCTTCTATGCCTCACAGACCTGCCTACCTTTACGGACACTATGCCAACTCTAAACATGGCCACTCACCTAGCCAACCGGCCTCCCTGCTCAGATTCTATCCTGCCTACCCTGTTCCTGCCTGCCTTAAGCACATATGAGCGCCATACCCACCACTCCTCAGCCACACCACCTACTAATGCTATCCTGAGGCCCAAATCCACCACCCAAATCACATCACACACACTACCAGTGCACGTAAGAAACGCTAGATTAGGAGCCTGCACAACCACAGCGCACACCAAGTCTCTCAAACACACGTTGGGGACACCCCTTCCACCGACCACAATCACTGCTACCACAAAAACCCAGTATCCTATCGCCACACACCACACCAACACTGCCAAACCTAAACCTAGTATATATGAACCCTCCCAATTCCAACTTGCCCTCATTAATGCTAGATCACTGCCAGCCCATGCCACAGAAATACATAACTTAATCTCCGACCTCGAGTTAGACGCTCTAGCCATCACAGAAACTTGGCTACATGAAGCTTCTGGACCAGCCATATGCCAGTCCCTTCCCTCTGGGTACATCATCCTCCGACAAGATAGATCAACACACAAAGGCGGAGGGTTGGCCCTGATAGTCAAAGAAACACTTAAGGCTAGACAAATTAAATCTACTACATCTGAGAACTTTGACGCCCTATCAGTAAAGATCTCCTTCACACCCAATGACACTATGACAATGCACCTCATCTACTGGCCCCCGGGCCCACTTCTGGACTTCTAAGCCAACCTTCTACACCTCATAGGTAACAACCTCAAACCAAACACTAAAGCTGTACTCCTAGGAGATTTTAATCTCGGATTCAATGACACTAAAGACAAACACAGTAAAGCCTTTGCTAAAGCCCTCCAGGACCTACAATTCATTCAGAAAGTTGACTCTGCGATTCACACTAAAGGTTGCATACTAAACTGGTTAGCGGACCACTTCTGCAGGGTAGATATCAGCCCAAACACCCCACAACCAGGGACCGAACACCACCTCATCCACTTCTACATCGCAACAAATGCAGCAATTACGCAAATCCTTCCCACGCCAGCTGCCCTAGCCAGATCTAAAAAACTACTTACTAAAGAGAGAATTTGCCCACTCCTAGAAGTCTCAGCACTAGTATCACCCACTTCAAATAACCCCAAAAAACTGGTCGAACTTTACAACAACACTATCAAAGAGGTGATCAACACAATTGCTCCATTAGAGAACAAAAAAGCTAAAAAACTCGTTCACGCCAACTCATGGTTCAACCAAGACTTACACGAACTAAAAGCACTCAAAAGACACGCTCTTACAAATGGCAATCCTGCCCCTCTGTTCCCTCACGTGATTCATACCTAGCTATTGCTAAACAATACAAAAATGCCATAGCCAAAGCTGCTGCCTACAACACAAGAATCGACAATGCCCAATCACACTCAAAAGAACTATTCGCCATCTTCAATGAGCTAGTCATACCTCCCATGTCCAAACATCAAATGGTCAAGGACGAGAAATGGTGTAATGACATCCAGAAGGCAATGCTAGACAAAACTGAACTACTATCCAGCTTGACAGTAACTCAACACCGCCATTTATCTTTAGAAAGGTAACTACTCCTGAAGTTCTACTCATTATGAAACAAATAAATCCCTCACTTTGCAAAGGTGACATATGTCCAGCAAACATAATCAAAGACTGCTCTGAGTCTCTAGCTCTGTTCATCGCAACCTTTATTAATGCATCATTTGCCACTGGCTCAGTACCCTCTTCACTCAAGGAAGCATGGGTTCGGCCACTGCTAAAAAAGCCCACCCTAGACCCAGACTCACCTAACAACTACAGGCCAATCACAACTGTGCCATTCTTGCTGAAAATCATGGATAAGGCTGTGTATCTACAGATACAAGCCTACTTAGAACAACACAACATCCAAGGAAAGAGACAGTCCGGTTTTCGTCCATGGCATGGCACAGAGTCAGCGCTGCTCGATTTAAAAAAATAACTCGTAAGAAATATGGACAAGGGCAAATGTGCCATCCTCCTGCTCCTCGACCTGTCGGCTGCGTTCGACCTAGTCGACCATAAAATCCTAGAGACACACCTCACCAACACGGCACATTTCTCCACTGAGGCCACTACATGGATCTCATCCTTCTTCGAGGGAAGAGCTATTAGGGTATTTTCAGACCAAGCATCAGCCACCCCCTCCCCTATTAACTGTGGATTACCACAAGGTTCCTGCACCTCCCCCACACTATACAACCGATTCATACTTCCCCTATTCAACGACCTAGAAGAATTTGGCAGAACCTTCACCAATTATGCTGACGATACACAAATTCTTCTCCCTTTATCTGGTGATTACGAGCAAGATTTAAAAACCTTACAAAACACACATGCTATCATCCAGGACTGGATGGCAGCCAATGGCCTCTGTCTCAATGGAGACAAGCCAGAGATCCTACTAGTGGGCCCAAAAGAAACCCTTAGTAAACTAGACAGCAAATACAGTAACTTCAAAATTGAGAGCTCTGTAATATCAGTCTCCGCGGCGGTAAAAACTCTGGGAGTCTACCTAGACTCAACTCTGTACATGGATAGACATGTTAGCTATATCTCCTCCTCAGCTGCACTGACAACCAAAATAGTCAATGGTAAAACCTCACCTGTCCACTGAAAACTGCCTCAACATCGCCAAGGCCACCATAGGTGCTAAACTGTATTATTGTAACGTCCTCCTAATAGGCACCTCCGCCAGAATAATTAACAGACTACAAATTACTCAAAACAACGCACTGAGAGCAGCCCTCAGTATTCCTAGGAGGGAGCACATCTCCATAGCAAGACAAAATGCCCACTAGCTCCCTGTCAAAGAGCGCATCCAGTTCAAGACCCTCACTATTTCCCATAGATGCATATCCCAATCTGCCCCCAGCTATCTATCTGAACGAATACAACAAGAGCAGAGACTTAGACCCAAAAGGGATCTGTGCACAAACCAACTCTCAGTCCCTAACTTCAACAGAGCCAGAGCCGGCGGCTCGAGCTTCGAAGTTCTAGCACCAACATCCTGGAACTCAATACCACCTAAACTGAGAGCTGAAACATCCCTCGTGACCTTCATAAAGGCACTGAAAACCATCCTATTCAAGTAAATCTGTACCTAAAAATTATAATGTAAACATGAATAATGGCTGTTACCAACAATTGTACCTATGCTCACTGTTCTCATGTAACCTTGGAATATGAGCAATGTCTGTAACCAAGCGCCCACTGTTTTTATGCCAAGTAACTTCTCTTGTAACAGCGCCACGATGCCTAAGGGCAGTTGTGCGCTTTAAAAATGCAAATAAATAAATAAATAAAAATACTTTAAGCAAATCACCCCAAAAAGAGACAAGAGGTTATGTCATTTTTAGTTTTAGTAAAGTACTACTCAAAATTCATAAGAAACTTTTCAGATAAATGTTTCAATATTAGGAATCTATGTAAGAAACATCAAAGTTTTGAATGGACCACAGAGTGTGAAAATGAATACTTAGATATCAAGAAGTCCATTGACAGTGCCGCTATACTTTCGCCATTTGACCCTAACAAAGACACATACATTATGACTGATGCCAGGGATTAGGAGCAGTATTGATGAAAGTTGCCAGACATGGTGACAAAATGATTGTTTTTGCCTCTAGGGCCCTCAAAGAGGTTGAATAAAGATATTTTGTCACAGAAAAAGAGGCACTATTTGTGTCATGGGCCATAAACAAATTCAGAACATTTATTTGGGGCAGAACGTTTGCCATTAACATGGAGCATAAACTATTGGTTTCAGTATTTGTGTCAAAAGGTTTGGGTGGGGTCTCAAGAACAATAATACATTGGGTAACATCCATTCAAGGGCATGACTTTAACATAAGACATGTTCCAGGAAAGGAAAGTGTAATAGCTGATTATTTGGCAATGTTTTCAGTCAATGCTTGTGACGAAGAACCTGTACAAAAGGTATTTTGGGCATGTGGTGAGTCAATAACAAAAGACGAATGGGAACACAATTGCATAAATGATCTTGAACTTCCAAAGGTAAAAGAGTTTGTACTCAGTGAATCGGCTGGTTGGACGCCTGACAAAGGTCTAGGACCATTTCAAAACTAAAAGATGAACTGTGCATTGAAGATATACATGTGGTAAGAGCAGGGTGGATTATTCCTCCTAGGGGAGTAAGACAAAAACCAATTGAAGTGGCTCATGAAAGCCACTTGGGGATGTCTAGAACCAAAGGGATGCTCCATGCAGACTATCGGTGGCCAGGTTTGGATGCTGAGGTTGAAGAATTAATACAAAAGGTACAAGGTACTCAAAACATACATGCAACCTCTTACACCCATAGAGATGTCCAACACTCCATGGGAGTAAATTGCATTGGACATTTTAGGTCCCTTGCCATTGAAAGAAGGAATACAAAGTATGTGATAGTAATAATTGACATTTACTCCAAATGGGTAGAGGTAAGATCAGTATTTGAAGCAGAATCTAGTGCTGTCATTATGTTTATGACATATTTCAGAGGGAGGGTATACCAAAGAAAATTACTGACAATGGTGTTCAGTTCACGTCCAGACTTATGAAAACGTTTTCTAATAGTATGGGAATTGAACATCAGAAATCCTCAATATTCCACTGGTTAATGAAAAGTATTCGCATGTAAATCCATGGTGGAAGAAATTGGGAGAATGACATTGACAAACTTGCTTTGACTTATAAGTTAACACCTAATGTTACAACTGGGTTAATACGATTTGAGATATTGAGAAGAAAAGCTGCCACAAATATTTTCACTTCTTGGTTAGAGACAATGGCCCTCATTACAACACCGGCAGTAACCAATGGCGCTATTAGCACCATGGTTGCTGCCGGTATTGTAACGAATCCGCCAATGGTAAATGGGGAAATACCGCCCCATTCCAAGGTTGGTGGGGCGGTAATTCCCCATTTACCATTGGCCCTTACCCATTCCCATTTTTGCCCCATAGGGCTCAATGGGACTGGGAAAGGCGGTAATTACGGTACCGCAAATTGCGGTACCGTAATTATCTCAGAAGTCCCTTTGCGGGTCCCTACTTTAACGGCTGGTCCAGACCAGCTGTTAAGGTCAGGAGCCACAAAGGGACCTCGTAATCAGGCGTTAAGGGTTTAACGGCGCCGACACCTTTTACGGCGCCGTTAAACCCTTAACGCCAGGGTCGTAATGACCCCCAATGAAAAGTGTTGAATGAAATGAATTGGAGTTAAGGAGAAAGGTGCAAAAGAAAAGGGAGGCAGCTATAATATAAAATGTAACACTAAATTGACAAGGATAGAACATGGTGATCAAGTGTAGGTTTTAGGACAAATAGGTGTACTTATTCAAATTCAGTTGTCCATTTAAAGTAGAACAGATACTGGATGATGCAGTTATATTAAGTGATGGTCAAACCTGGAATAAAAACAGATTAGCAACTCGCCCAAAATAACATGTATATAGAGGAAGGGAGGTGTGTTATATGTGTCCCAAATCCTATGCACCTTATATGGACATTTGTGCCTGTTATATAAAACTGTATCTGGTTTAATAAACTGTTTCAATAAACGTGTTATCATTATAGCACCGTATATGGACATACACATACTGACAACTCTGATACATAAACATATTTTGGTTTTTGTACAAAATAGATAGGTAAACATGTTGTGCTCTCATACCACTTTCAAATGTGTATTTTACTGTTGTTGTCATACCTTTAACAGATCATAAAAAACATGTTTTGTAGTCTCCCAGGAGACATGGAACCTTTGAAGTGTTCCACAGCAATGTTTATGAGTGTGAGCAAAACCCCTGGTGCCAGATACTCATCTGCACCAGGAGGGCCTCTTTCTTGAATGGAAATAAACATCTTTAAAGAAACGTACTACTCCTGGAAGCTCCTTACTTCAGTAACCTTTTCTAATTCTAATTTTTCGTCCCCTTTTCTCCATACTTATGGAAGATTACCAAGCATGCATCACCTATAGGGGGAAGATAACTATTCAAGTACATAGGTTCTGCAGCACTACCTGCCCAAAACTAGTGTCAGCTCTTGAGCTGCTGTCCACAGAATAGTGCTTGCAAAAAGCAGACAGAGTACAACATGTTTCCAGCTTTTTGATTGAATGCTATAGAGACTGCATGAGCCCTGACTGCATGAGCGTAAGTGCCTTTAGTGGCAGGTCTATGCTGCATGCCTAAGTCTTTGTAATACAGGCCACTATCTAGTGAACAATGGAAGCCTTGGAAGTCTTGGATGTCTTGGTCCCCAGATGTGAGCTTCCAAACGTCATGATAGACCGTTGTCTTTTCTGAAGTCCTGAGCTCTACGAAGTCCTGAGCTCTACGATCGTTCACATTATGCAGAACCCTCTGAACCTCTGACTTCAGGTTAGGCAAGAAGACTGGGAGAGAAAATTCTTAATTGATGTGGCAAGATGAGATGATCTATGGTAGAAATGTAGGATCTGTGAAGGACAACTGTATCTTTGTAAAAACGGTCTATGGTTCCGAGCAGGCTAAAGCCTGTATCTCGCTGTTCCTTCTGGCTGATGTCACTGCAACTAAGAAGGCAACTTTCCAAGTGACAAAGGTGATGTCTGCTGTGGACATGGTCTCAAAGTGTTTTTATGGCAATGGGTGAAAATAACACATTGCAGTACTGCAGCAGATGCAGAGCCTTCACATGAGGATACAAATGCAGCAAACCTTCAAAGTGTCTGTGTATGGCTGGATTGGAAGTACAAATACATAGATTGGTAGTGCTCCCATGCACACTAATAGCGGTTAGATGTGTACAACAGGACTCAACCAAACTCCCTGACTCTGCCTATCCTCGAGATGAATGATGGAGCCTGGTCAATGCTGCACTCACATGGATTAGGCTCTCTCTGTGAAGGCCAGTGGAAAAACCAGAGCCATTTGCTCTTGTACTGTGCTTGAGTAGAAGGCTTGTGAGATGTCAAGAGGATTTTAAAATTATCTGCTGACAAACCTAGATGACAAGTTCCAGGCTTGAGGGGAGGGGTGAAGAACACTGTGTCCCATTGGAAGAACACCTCCAGAAACATTGGCAGACTGCAAGGTCCCGCTGTCAAATGATTAATCAGATCTTTGATCCATATCAAAGATTCAATGAGGTTCAATGAAAGGAAATCAGAAGCATTGACGCATTTGTGGTGGTGTGCCATTTGGACACCACACTGTGAATCAGAGAAATCAGCGAGAAGGCATACACTGCTTGATTGTCCAATGAAAAGAACAGGCCATCGCCCAGAGAACCTGGGACCCGGCTTTTCAGAGAAACAAAGGCCCTGCACTTCTTGGTGGATGCAGTGGCAAACATATCCCATGTCCAAAACAGCTAATGTAGAAGGGAGCTCTTATTCTTGATTACAATAGAGAACTCTGCTCAATCTATTTGCCCTGTGCTCTTATCTTCCAGGAGGTGGACCGCTCTTAGGGACACCTTCAGGCTGAGAGCCCACTCCCAAATGTCTAATGCCAACTGGCAGAAGGCTAGTAACCAAGGGCCTCATCACAATTTCAGCCGATCCGGCAGCAACGCTATTACTGCCTGGCAAAACTGCACCAAAATAAGGCTCACTGCTGAAATATCGGCACTAATAGCATTACTGCTGCCTTCTGGGCACTATTAGCACCAGCAGAAATTGCCTCACTGCCGGAACGGAAAGCATGGTGGTGGCCATTTAAAAAACTCAATCCAACCAGAATCACCCAATTCCTGCAGCCATCTGGACCTAGAAGACAGCTAAAATGTCACAGGAGAGGACCCAAGGAAAGGTGCCAGAAAATCGCCTATGGAAACCAAAGTTCAGTGAGGTAGAACTGGTGATCCTCACTGATGAGATTGTGGCCCACTGCGTGGAACTGAACGGCAGTAGGCAGCGAAAAACATCAGGGTAGTGCAGGAATCAGCCAGAAGGTGACTGCCGTATCCAGGGTACCCCGTGATGGGGAGGACTGTAGAAAGCGCTGGAATGACCTCAGGGTCAGGGTGCATGGACTCCTGTTCTAACACCGCTGGAGTCCCTTGCGATTGGAGGTGGTACTGTAGAACCAATGGTCCTGACTGCCTGAGAGGAAAAGTGCAGCACAGTCCTGGGTATTGAAGGCATACAGGGAGTCGGGGGTGCGGTGGCAGATGCCAGCAGTCAGGAGGCAGGAGGTGAGTCAACCCCCCCCCCCCAGCACAAGACCATGCACAAATGTCAGCCTAACACAAGACGCCCGAGTGGACAGGGACACATGTCAGCAGACCCAGAAGCTGGGCAGGCCAATCAGGGTAAAGTGACGGGGTGCCACATCAGCCACTCCCCACAGCAGCCATGGGGTAGGACACCAAGGACACCAAGGACACCGATGACCATCACAGCAGTTTGAAGGGATGGCAAGTGACCCATCCAAGTGCCATTCAGACCACACCCCTGCTGGTGCACCTTGTGCCAGTGGGATTGTGGTATGTGAGTAACCACAACACTGTCCAGCAGTCACAACAACATGTTAGGGGCAACGTCGGCTGGATGCAGCTAGCCAATCACTGTACACCACAGCACAATACTGCTGGCTGCACAGCAGCACCCCATAGAGCCATGCCAGTGCCATAGACAAAGCCACCACACCCACTCCCACAACGTGTGTGCCACCCGGGGAGGGGATGTTGGGGCATGAAGGACCACAAGCATGCATGCCATGCATCAGCTGCCCCAGCATGCACAACCTGCCCTACTCACACAGAGTCCAAAGGCCAACTGGCCATGTGTCACACACACATTGCTGTAACCATCCCGACAATGCTGTGCCCAGAGGCTTATAGTCTTTGCATTGAATCCTTTGCATTGAGAATTAGATGCATCGAATAATTTTCACCGAAAATGATTAATCAAATTCCCATACATTAAATACAAAGTGTTTATGCATCGAAACCCTTCCATCGAATAGGGTTTCGTTACATAAACACTTTCAATTTTTTGCATGGAAATTCAATGAAACATGCCTAACGTTATAACGTTAGAGGGAGCTGTCCAGTGCTGAACTCATTGAAGTCTTTAAATCTTTAATCCCCCCATCCCCTAACGGCACCACCCCTAACCCTAACACTAACCCAACCCTAACCCTAACTCTAACCCTAACTCTACCCTTACCCTAACCCTAACACTAACCCTAACCCTAACCCTAACCCAACCCTAACCAATTTCCTCGATGGAAAAGCATTTCAATGAGTACATCTCGATGGATAGTAATTCGATGCAAATTATTTTGATGTAAAGACTGGATACCGTGCCCACATACAATGTCCCCTGACCAACCATGCCCATCTGCCCAAATGTGTGGGGTCCCACTCTGTACCATAGCAAATGTGTCCTGCATGACAACACGCGTCAAAGAACCATACTTAACCAAAATTCCCATGTCCCCTACAGGCACTTACACATCACCAGATGGCTTCGGAGGTGGGCGAGGGGGCAGGCCCATCTGGAAGTGGCGCCTCCAGGCCCTCAAGAAAGGGCCACCACCACTTCACAAAGCACGCACAATTTATGCCTAGGCGCATGTCCTGCCATGAGACACCATGATCCAGCAAGACCAACCCTGCAGATGGCACCACAGGCCCTACGGCAACACCACAGGCCTCCAGGAGCACCTCCTAGCCTACTGTATCCACTCCAGCAGCTGCAATGTCCTTCACAAAGGCCACACCTCCTGGTAGGGTGACTGTTGAGTCCCAGGGGGACATCAGCCCAGTGTCACCGCCTGAAAAAGGGCCACAAACCCCTGAGAGCCCTCACTGCTGCCAGCATACCCAGACACCTGAGCAGGACGTGGACACGCCATCCAATGGCACCCTGGCTCACAACCCAGAGCCACTGCACAGCCACCCTCCCATCATGAACACACCACCAAGCAACACCATCCACCAGAGGCTGGATGAGATGGAGAGGTGACAGAGGGGAATGGAGGCCATTGGGCTCACCCATTCGGAACACCTCCAGGCGATCTGTGACTGCCTGCAATGGGCCACTCACAGGATAGTGCGGGCATGGGAAGGAACTGGGCAGAGGCAGCTGCCAGTACTGCCACCCTGATTGTGTATGGGCAGAGAGTCAGGGAGATGACTGAAGGTGTCACTGCCCTTGCAGAGGCAATCCGTCAGAGCATGGAGGTCACACTCCAGCACATCCGGGGTCAGGGTCGATACCCTCAAGTTATACAACACTGACTGAGGGGTCGCAGCCGAGTACACCCAGGCACCGGTCCCAGCGCCAATTGGGTACCAGATCACCAGGGGCTGGCATGGGAGGAAGGAGGCCACGGAAATAACATTGAGACACATTTTAACCCAGGTGGCCGTGCTGGGGAGTTGGTGGTGGGAAGGGGGGATAGTGTGCTTGGGAGTTGGTGGTGGGAGTGGGAGGGGGTGGTGTGCTGGGGAGTTGGTGGTGGGAGGGGGGATAGTGTGCTGGGGAGTTGGTTGGGGGAGGTGGGGTATTGTGCTGGGGAGTTGGTGGTGGGAGGGGGAGGGGGATTGTTGGTGCACATAATTACATTAAACGGATAAACTTCATCAATGCAAGGACATTCCTGATTGCATCATTGTCGTGTTTATTGATAGAGGTGAGTGTCACACAGTGGTGCATGGCTTGTGCCATGAAAATGTGTCAAAAGAAATTGTCTTTCAGTCCCCGCCGAGCCAGTCTCCCGTCCCTCATGTCATATCTTGCAATGCGTGCATTTGCCTCTGCCACAGTCACTGCATTCTCATCCTCTGAGGGTGGCATGTCCACGTCAGGGGGGAACAGAATATTTCTCTTCAGGCAGTTATTGGGCAGCATAGCACAGAGAAGCACAGTTCTACCCACTTTGTCTGGAGCGTACATCAGGGCTCTGCCAGTACGATCAAGGCAGAGTAAACGTGCCTTCAGGAGGCTGAAGGTATGCTCGATGCACACATGGGTCCTGCTGTGAGCATGTTTGCAGGCAATGTCCGGTGGTGTTTGTGGATCACGTACAGGGGTCATTAGCCAGGACAGCTGCGGGTATCCGGAGTCACCTGCATGGGGGAAAGCACAGTCATAAGTCACAGCGCAATGTGTGGGGGTGGTCTTACACAGTATTAGGGCAATAGGCATCATGTGCATGCATATGGGACTTCATTTCATGTCATGTGCCTGCACAATGTCTGTGAATGCTGTGTCACTCAAATGATGCTTTGTTTTTACTTCACACGTACCCTGTTCCCTGCAGAAGGTGTTGCGTAAGGTGTCTGTCAGTGACACATGCAGCTGACATGGTAGCTCTCTTGTGGCAGTGTATTTCTCCCATGCATATGGCATGCTGGGCTTGCCATCGGCCCTCCCTGGGCTTCTGGGTTCAGCGAGTCAGCATTGCGGGCTGGGCGCACATTGGTGCATGGCTTTGGTACTGGCAGCGTTGCTGTTGTGTGTTGCGATGTAGTCATTTGTTAGCATTGCTTTGGATTGTGCATGTTGCATTGTGGTACTTGTAGTCATGTTTGTGTTTGGAGTTGATACTGTATGCGTTTGTCAACTTCTCCATCCATGTATGTCCGACATGTGCATGCTCCATGGGCTGTACTGTGATGTTGGTGCGGGAGGTGGTCAGGTACGACTTTTGCATTCACTTGTTATGCCATGCTTTGTGTAGTTATTCCAACCCGCCCCCTCCATTTGGTCAGGTTCTTTGCAGAGCGTGCGTGCAGGCAATTTTACTCACCCATTATCCACGTCCGTTGTCCTGTGTACCTATCCATGTATCCTGGCAGTGTGCTGTTCCATAGGACCATGAAATTGTGGGTGGAACCAGGTAATGGGCACATTGACGGGGGATGTACAGGTTGGGGTCTCAGGTTAACTGCACATTCAGCGAGTGGTAGTACTGCCGGTTACGGTACACTGCTTCGTGGGCCTGGGGGGGCCACCAACGCAACATGGGTACAGTCCAGGGCTGCAATCACATTTGGCATTTGGGCAATGGCATAAAATTGTGCCTTCATGGCACTGACCTGGGCTGTGGTGGTAGGCAATGAGATGTGGCGTTACACTTGCCACAGGAGGGCTTCAAGCACCTGGGCCAACGCTGCACAGAATGTGGGCTGTGCCATGTCATGCATCATGGCCACAGAGTGCTGGAAGGTGCCAGTTCAGAGGAATTTTAGGACAGGCACTAGCTTCAGCAATGGGGGCACACCTGAACGGATGTTGATCCTGCTCCCTATGCCATCCTGTATGTGGTGAACAGCTCAGTTATGGTCTCCCTGTTGGGGCGGTACATGGTGAGTAACTGGCTGTCAGTGAGGGTCCAGGGTGAGGGCCTGACCCTGGGGATCGGTGCACGCCTTGCTTGGGCTCTCACTCTCCTCCTCCTCCTCCATCCCCACCCCCCCCCCCCCGTGCCACCTGTTCACCCTGGCCTGGTTGTCCTACATCTCTACTTTCAGGTGCAACATGAGCAGCTGCCTGTGCCAGCGCCCAGTGGCTAGTGGCAGCATGATCTTGGAAACAGTGTCTGGGGTAGAGGTGTGCCTTATGGAGCCCTCTCGAGTGGATTGGGATCACCTGTGGCTTCATTTCTGACACCTGTGTTAATTTACCCCCACCTGTAGGCTGGAGGTAATTGCGCCGGTTTTCGGTGCTAATATTGCTGTACATGGTCTTGTGATGCGGCTGTGATTGTGATCCGGCAGGGCGATATTGGCTGCGCTAATTCTGTTACCGCCACTTTTAGGGCTTACAGCCAAACTCGTGATAAGGCTCCAAGTCCTGACCTGCTTGTTGATATAATACATGCAGGTTGTGTTATCTGTCTGAATGACCACAATCTTGCCTGAGACCACAGGAAGGACTGCTTTTTAAGCACAACAATAGCCTTGTGTTCCAGCATGTTCATATGTTCCAGCTGGTCTACACTGACCCAAATCCATATACTTTTCTGTCCTATAAGGTTGCATTCCAACTCCTGAGTAAGGTGTCCAACGCGATCACCGTCTCATGGGGAGGAACCTCAAAGGGAACCCCCTTCGTAAGGTTGATCTGGCAGTTCCACCACATGAGGCCTGCCGCAGGGCTTCTGGAGTTGAAATGCAAATGGACTGATGGTCTTTCACCTGTTTCCAGGGTTATGCCAAATGCAACTAAAGATATCTCATCTTTAGCCTGGCCCAGGGTACTGCTATAAAGAAAAATCCCATCAGCCGTCAGGTGAGATCTGAAAAGAGACAGCTCGAAAATCTGCAAGCTATATCTTACTCTTTCCTCTGTGAAGAATACAATGGCTCTGCTGGAGTCCCACAGAAAGCCTATGAAACAGATCTTCTGAGCAGGAGTCCTCTGGGATAGCTCTGTGTTTATGTATAAATCCATATCAAACAGGACGTGAAGTAGGTGGTACAGGGCCACCTAAGCTTCCTGGTTTGAGACTTTCCGAAGCAGTCAGTCACCCAGACATTGGTATATGTGTATTTACGGTGGGCTCAGATGGGCTCAGTGACTGCCATATATTTTGTGAATCCCCTTGGGCTGCTTTGAGGCCTAAAGGCACACACAAAATTGAAAGTGTGATTGCCCAGTGAAAGGTGTAGAAATCTGTCATACAGTAACGTGCAAACATGTGCCCTTCAGATCCACTGTGTATAACCATGCTCCCTTGCTTAGGGATGACAGCATTGGTGCTGATGTGGTCATCTTGGATTTCTCTAGGCAGAGAAAATTATTGAGAGAAGCCAGGTTCAGAACCATTCTCAGTCCTCCCTGGTTCTTCTTTTGAACAGTAAACATCAAGGAATCATAACTCTGACCCCATTCTTATTGGGGAATTGGCTCCAGGGTTCGCATGTCCAGTAGTTGAAGTACAGAGGACTAGACCTGTCTCAAGGGAGGTGAAGAAGGGGAGAGGAGAAAATACCAGCCTGTAACTCCTCACAACTACTTACTACTGACCAGTCCCAGGAATCCTCTGAAAGGAAAGACCATACTGTCAAAAACTCTGAGATTCTGCACCCAAGGAGGCATGGGCACCCGGAATTCTCTTCTGCCTGGGAGGTTGTGACATGGTTGTCTGAGGAAGACCTTGGTGCTGGTCCTTTGTTTCCTTCCAGAATGCTCAGGGAGCAATCAGCTGGTCTTCATCTCCTCTTGAGTAAGACTCTGAAAGCACCAAAGGACCTCAATAAAATGTCCTATCTAGAGGCCATAGAATAAATATGTTTTTGAGCTGCCTTTGTCAGGATCTATATCAACGTAGCCATTAAGGTGGAGGTCCCTTTTTTGGTAAACTTGTTATCGATCAACCTGTGGAATAATTCAGCTTTCTGAAGAGAGAGATTATAAATCTTATATTGGACATCCTGTGCAAAATGTGTGGACCGAAGACAGGCTAATCTGCATATGTCTGTGCCAATCCACATCCCCCTCGATCCTCTGGTCAGATGGTGAGCGAAGCCCTCCACAAGGTGCTGACGATAATCCTGGCATCTGCTAGTGCAGATCTAAACACCCATTCCAAAGGCGCAGATTGGCCACGGCCAATAAGGTACTAGCATTGGCTTGTCTCAATTGTGACACAGAATTGTAATAGGCTTTCTTGCCCTCCATGACTAACAACCTATCTTCTTTGTGCAGAGGATGGGAGGATGACACGGCAGAAGAGGCACTGGATGAGCCACAACCAAGGATGAGGGCATGGGGGAGCTGTCAGATTTACAGAGTCTGAGGGAGGCTTTCTTTATTGCATCTTGAGTTTGTTTTTTGCTGTTAGGAGCAATAGAATGGGGCTCTCCCCAAATCATCCCGATACCCACAAGAGCTTTTTTTTAAGTGATATACCAAATTTCTCAAGGTCCCTGAGGCACAGCTTCCAAAACCCACACTTCTGGAGGAGGTTCTATACGCACACTGCTGGAGGGTGAAGAGGAGGAGAGGGATGAGGTGGAGCGACCGGCTCACCCTGAGGTAGAAGGTCCTTAATCAGGCCTTTGAAATAAGCTGTCATAGCAAGAGTCCTCATCCGTGTCTGAAATTGTTGAAGAAGTGATCCTCAAGTGCGGTTTGTGGTATAGTAGTGGCCTAAGCTGTGGTCCTGGTCGCTGTTAGGCAGAATCACATGCAGTACCCTTTGGGAACACTACATGCAATTAAGACTACAAGTGTAACCAGAATTTCATCTTTGGTACAAGCCTGTACTACACAGTAGAGTGGTAGTGATGGTTTAGCAGGCATACTTATCTCAAGAGTTTAAGTGAGCAGTAGAACAAGTTACACAAAGGACCAACTAATACAGTGATTCAAACAAACACGTGCTCAAGGTTTCTTGGTAAAAGAATATACATTTATTTACACAGTCAGTTGTAAAACATTACACTAGCAAAAGCAGCTCAATATCACACACTAATAAACCACAAAAACACAACCAGTAAGTAAATGAACAAGTTTAACTCCCCTGAAGTGGGAGCAAAATCGCACTTCAGATACTTAATAAATGGGTAGAAAGACAAGGTTATAAGAATAGACAGCCCAAATACATTTATAGGCAGGGCAAAGGGTTTCAGTTAACTACAACCAGCAATTCAATTCATAGGCCTGGGCGAAAGTCAATGGTTCAGAGTCTTTGTATAGGATAGCACAGTTCTGGTAGTAAATGGTTAAGTCTTTGCCACTGAGTTTAGAAGAATTTGGCTAGGTCGAAAAGTTTGACGAATGTTTAGGGAAGGACAAGCCTTCGAAGTTGAGGAAAGTTCCACAAACTTTCGCGATGGCCGAATTGATTTCCGGACCGTGTTTGCACAGTACCTTGTTAATGAGGAAAAGCTGTAGCTGAGGCAGTTGTTCCAGGCAGTTCCTGCAGATCTCGCTGTTCCTGAGAATTCAGTCGTGGGGACAAGAAGGAGGATGTCAGGAGGTTCCTGCACTGCCCAAGGATGAGGCCAAAAGCTTAGCAAGACGTTGGTTTAAGGTGTTAGTGCCTTAAAGTCCACGAGCTGGTTTCCTTCCCTCTGGCAATCTGGTTTTCAACAGCACTCTGATGAAAATTCGACCAGATGGGGACGGTGTCCGGGTGGCTTGCGAGTTGGTTGTTCCCACCAAACTCAAGGGAAGAAGTTAACTTTGAAGGGCTTCTCTGTCGATGGAGTTTCAGGCAATTCGGACCTGCAGCAGGGCTTCACCGGTCATCCAGGAGTTGCTGCAGTCCTCTTCCTTCAGCTCGTCTTCGGTTCTTTCGTTCCAGTGGTCGACTCTGCTTTCCAAGTCCCAGAGACCTACTTTTAAACAGTTTTCCCCCATTCATTCCAGCCTGGCTGTCACTCACACAGTAGGGTGGCTGTTTTTGCCGGACAGCCAGCCAGCCAATCACTCCACAGTGCATTCAGGTCTCCTAGGAGACTAAGCGCAGGGAGTTTCGGGCACCTCCCTCACATCCTGTCCACCCCAGACACTCACGCGCCAGAAGAGGGCTTCAGCACTGAAGCACGCCAAAGGCCAACGAACAAAGAGACCAAACCTGGTTTGGCGCGCAGAGAAAAACACAAAAAGGACTTTTCCTAAAAGAAATGGCAAAAAAAGATGACCGGAGTCTGTTTTTACAGATAGGTCTGGGGCGCCATATTGAAAAACATGGCTGACCCGATTTTTAGCTACCGTTGTTAGCGGTCGGGAAAAATCATGGTAGCTTGATCTAAACCACTGCCACCAGCCATTTAAAGTAGGAAAAGGTAACATTTGACTGTTACATGAGTGTTCTGACTCAGGGGAAGCTAGGCAACCCCTCCAGCACTCTATTGGAAGATAGTGGGTGCTGGGTCTGTAAATTTAAAGAGACTAGTAAAGTCAATTTAACTTTACATGCTCTGGAAGACAGTAGTCAGTCCCAGAGAAGGTATTTAAACCTTGGGAAGTCTAAAAGACATCCCTGTGTCACTAAACTGAAAGTGCTGTGTGACACACAGAAAAAGATGATGCCCATGGAGTTGTTTTAAAACTCCATAACCAAAGAACACAAAAGTAAAACACACATCAAAATACATGGAGGAGTGGGGAAAAGGCTCACTCTCTTCCCAGGTAATAAAAATCAAATCCTAGAAATCTAGCAAAGTGGCTCGGAGTCTCAAAAGGTAAGGGAAATTAGCACATTTTGAGAATTCTCCCTAACACTCCCCCCCACCCCCAGACTAAGGGACAGGAGGATTTAATCCACACCTGTATGAGCCTCCTTACTCCAGTCGGTCAAACATCCTCGAGAGACCATCAGCATTTTGGTGGTGACACCCAGACCTGTGTACAATGTTAAAATCAAACCCATGCAGGCTGATTGACCATCTTAGTAGTTTAGGGTTTTCCCCTTTTATTTGCATCAACCATCTCAAGGGTTGGTGGTCAGTCTGAATCACAAAGGTAGATCCATACAAGTATTGTCTAAACTTCTTCAGTGCCCACACAATAGCAAAGCACTCACGCTCAATGGTTGCCCACCTTGTTTCTGGTTCCTTCAGCTTCCTGCTGATGAAGCAAATGGGGTGCTCCCTACCTTTCTCATCCAGCTGACTCAGAACTGCACCTATACCTGTATTTGAAGCATCTGTCTGCACAATGAAGGTTTGGTTATAGTCAGGAGCTCTTAAGACTGGAGCTTAACAAATGGCTTTATTTAGGCCTTCAAAGGCTTGAGTGCACACCTCATTCCACAAGACCTTCTTTTTAGGGAATTTGGTAGAGGAGACCACATTCAAGGGAGAAACTATGGTCCTATAATTCTCTATGAAGTTCCTATAGTATCCAGTGAGGCCTAGGAAGGCTCTCACTTGGGTTTGAGTAGAAGGGGTGGCCCAGTTTTGTACAGCTTGTAATTTGCTAAGCAATGTCCCGATTTCACCTCCTCCTACCTCATGTCCAAGGTAGACCACTTTGCTCTGACCAATTTGACATTTACTACCCTTTATGGTCAGATGGGCCTGCTCAAGAGCTTGCAAAACATAGCCTAAGTGGTCCACATGTTCTTTCCAAGTAGGGCTGAACACTGCAATGTCATCCAAGTATGCCATGCAGAAGTCCTCCATCCCATTCAGAACTTGATTAACCATCCTTTGGAATGTAGCAGGTGCATTATTTAGTCCAAAAGGCATTACCTAAAACTGGTAGAGGCCTGCTGGGGTGGAGAATGCAGTTTTCTCCTTGGCATGGTCTGTCAGTGCTATTTGCCAATAGCCCGAAGTGAGATCAAATGTACTGAGGTACTTTGCTGAACCAAGTTTATCTACCAGTTCATCTGTCTTTGGTAAAGGGTGGGCATCAGTCTTGGTGACTGCACTAGGAGCTCTATAGTCCACACAGAATCTCAACTCCTTAGACCCTGCCTTTGGTACTAGAACAACTGGACTAGAGCAGGGACTTGTAGAGGGCTCTATTACCCCGAGATCAAGCATCTTGTTGACCTCCTCCTTTCTGTGGGATCTTACATGATCTGACATCCTGTAACCTCTGTTTTTAACAGGTAAATAGTCACCAGTGAGAATATCATGCTGGTCTCAAGGGGTCAAGCCTGGTGAAAGTGAAAACATGGAGGCAAACTGATTTAACAGAAACTTGAACTCATCCTGTTGTTCAGGTGTCAAATTAGAAGAGAGATTAACTCCTTCTATGTTCTCATCTAAAGGCTGGCCTCTGAGTAGGTCAGGTAGAGGTTCACTCTCCTCCTCCTTTTGAGCTGAAGCTAGAAGCAAAGCTCCCAGTTCTGGTCTTGAGACATAGAAGTCATTCCGAGTAGGGCGGTAAGGGTTAACGGTCACCGGTAACGAGACCGGTGCCGTTAAACCCTTACCGCCCTATTCCGAGTTCCCTTTGCGGGTTGGTACTTAACGCCTGCAGTTAGCCCATGAGATACCTTTGGCTGGTCACAGAAGTTTTAAGAAGACCAAGGAAAGACTCTCTTTATATTTCTGCTGGTCTAAATTGGGGTCTGATTTAGATAAGTACTGTAGGAGCTGTCATACTTGCCAAACCTCTGGCAAGAGTGGAGCCAAGAATGTGGCACCCTTGGTGCCTCTCCAAGTGGTGGGAGTCCCTTTTGAGAGGGTAGGAATTGACATTGTTGGTCCCTTATACCCTCCAACATCTTCAGAAAACAGGTTTATCCTGGTTGTAGTAGACCATGCTACTAGGTATCCTAAAGCTATAACTATGGGGACTGTTACGGCTCAGGCTGTGGCTAAGGCCCTACTTGGTATTTTTACCAGGGTAGGTTTTCCTAAGGAAGTTATCTCTGAAAGGGGATCCAATTTGGGCCATGTGGAAAAACTGTGGAGTAACTTACAAGTTCTAAACTGCCTACCATCCTCAGACAAATGAGAGGTTCAATCATACAATGAAGAGCGTGATAGGTGCTTTAGAGGAACCCCTTAGGAGAAAGTGGGACCGTCTACTGCAATGCCTTCTATTTGCTAATAGAGAAGTCCCACAGGAGGGAGTAGGATTTAGTCCCTTTGATCTTCTCTATGGCCATCCAGTTAGAGGCCCCTTTGCCCTAATTAAGGAGGGGTTGGAGAGTGCTCCTTCTCCCAAGCCCTGAGAGTCACTGACTATGTGATAGGTCTCCGTAGGAGAATGTCACACATGATGGCAGAAGCATCAGACAACTTGAAAGCAGGTCAGGCTGTGGTAAAGCATTGGCATGACCAGAAGGCCAACATGGTTGAGTTTTCTCAAGACCAGCTTGTTCTAGTTATACTACCTACAAGGCAGAGGGCCTTACAGGACAAATGGACAGGACCCTTCAAGGTTATGGGTGAACTTGGAGAGGTCAACTATCTGGTGGACTTAGGCAATCCTAAGAAGGCTCCCAGAGTCTTTCACACCAACCGTCTAAAAGCTTATGGGCCTCATTCCAACCCTGGCGTTAACCAAGGCGCTATTAACAGGAGAGACAGTAGACACTGAGTGAGTCAACGAGTGGGGGAATATCTCCCAACCGAGGAAAGACACAGCAGGGAAGGGGGGAGGCTCCATAAATTGGGGAGACTGAGCCCCCACCTGCAGATGCTAGGCATCAGGGGAAAACAGTCCCAGGGCCCGGAGCCACCAAAGAAAATCCAGAAAAAAAGCACAATTGGAAAGATATTTGCACAGGGAGCCTGCTGAACCAGCAATCCCAACAGGAAACACACGAGGAACAAAAGACCCTTTAGACACAAGCCATGGCCCTGAACAAAGAGGATCTGCAAAAGTGTCTGCAGGGGATGGACGAAAGTATGACAGCCTCCTTCCAGCAACAGATTGGAGGCCTGAAAGAAGACTTAAAGGATGCTCTGAAAGGAATGAGGGACGATATCAACTCTCTAGGAAACAGAGTGGACCTGACGGAGCAGGGAATGTCGGAAATGGAAAAGGAGGTGCGCCAGAATGCAGTACTGTTAGAACAGATTGTCTCAGCCACCCACAAACTTGAGATTCTGTCAGAGGATCTAGAAAACCACTACAGGCGCTCTAACATTAGGATTAAAGGCCTGGTAGAGGCGATCTCAGGCAGGGAGCTAAAAAGCACGATCCAACACTGCTTCACCACCCTGATAACAGACACCAACCCTGAAGAGATAAAGATAGACTGGGTGCACAGAGTGGGACCGAAGAGGAGCAGAGAAGGAAAATACTGAAAGCCGCAACGCGGCAAGAATCCACAACAATAAATGGCTCAGAGGTCAGTCTCTTCCAAGACTTGGTGACAGTCACCCTACAGAAGAGAAGAGCGATGGGCCCAGTAACCAGGACACTACAGGAAAGAAAAGTACCCTACAAACGAACATTCCCATTTGGCCCGATATTCCTGTGGGAAGGGAAACAACGAAGGAATGGCAGTGTTAGGGCTTGATACAGAGGAACCAACCACAGAAGAGAGGAGCAGGGAAGCACGTAGGCGGGACCCGAGGCCTTGGGAACGGCCCACTTTACATAGGAAAAGAGGAGAGAAATTGAAAGGTCCACGTCCCAGGAAATAACGGAGAAGATACCCAAAGACGCAAGGGACCCCAACAGGGGCAGACTATGGGATGAGAGGGATACAAACGGAAAGGGGGGGCCCCACTTGAACATAATAACAAACACTGGATCCGATCTAGAGACAGGATGGCCTGGTGGGTCGGAGAAGTGGCACCACTTGGAATCGCAAAGGTTAAGTAACCTTGGAGCCCGGATGACACATGGGTCGGTGCCCACCAGGCGGGGAGGGGGAAGGGTGGTAAGGAAGGTAGGGGGAAAGGAGGGGAAGGGGAGGAAAGAAACCACACCCATATAGGCATGAGGACGAAAAGGGAAGGATACACAAGTCACTCAAGGACAAGGGGCTAACAGGCACGATAGATCAATGGGGAAGTCACTACTGATTCTCTCACATAATGTGAGGGGCTTAAACATGCCAGTGAAATGGAAGAAGGTGCTTAATTGGATAAGGAAACACAATGCAGACATATTCATACTTCAGGAAACACATATAAGAAAGGAAGATAAACATAAAATTCGATTCCAACAATATACACAATTGTACCAGGCGAACGCAAGCAATAAGACAGTGGGAGCAATTATAGGTCTGAAAAACTCATTGGTCGTAAAAGTTGTGAATACACTAGTAGACCGGAATGGGAGATATGTGTTCATACAGGTGCAGATAGGACGGAAAACCATCACACTAGGAACCATCTACGCCCCAAACACAGGTCAAGACTCATATCTAAAACAAGTCCTGGGGAAATTAGAGCAATTTGTAGTCGGTGAACTAGTACGCACAGGGGACTTTAACATGACGTGGGACCCAGAGATCGACAGGAACGGGCAGAACAGTGTATGACCCACGGAGGCTCTACGGTATAGAATGGAGGGTATGGCTCTAAAGGATCTATGGAGGGCAAAAAAAGCACAGGAGATAGAGTATACCTGCTTCTCACACGTGCACCAGACATACTCCAGAATAGACTACGCTTAGGGGACCCCGGAATGCTAGGCATACTCAGAGACATCGAACTTGGCCCGATTGAAATGTCGGACCATGCCCCTATAATAACCTCCTTAGAGGAACTAAAATCAAATAGCCCGCTATGGTCTTGGCAGCTCCCAAGCAAAATATTGAGAGATCCGATTATGCAGGAGAAGGGGAGGGGTAAAATATCACAATACCTTACTGTGAATGATATAGCTGGGGCCCAGATGAGGAATGTGTGGGACGCCCTTAAAGCAGTGCTGAGTGGGCAATTAATTTCCCTGAAAACCCAAAGACAAAAAGAAAGAAATAGACTAGAGAAGGAACTACAGGGGGAACTGACACAGGCTCAAAAGGCTTTAGCAGCTCAGAAACCAAGGGAAAACTATAAGGAGGTTAAAGAGGCGCAGAGGCAATTACAGCTCCTCAACACCTCTAAAGTTGAAAGGCCCTGCTGCGGCTTAAACAAAGGTACTATGTAAGTGCAAACAACACAGACAAGATGCCCGCTAGGCTCCTGAAACAGCAGAAGGGTCAGAGGCATATAGAGGGGATTAAGATATTAGGTGAGGGACTAACCACAGACTCAAGAGGGGATAACCAGGGACTTTGGAGCATACTATAGGGAGTTATATGCAGCAGGACAACCCGATGCCGAAAAGATAAGGCATTCCTGGGAAGAATAACACTGCCTAAAATGACACGGGAAGAAAGGGAAAACCTAGACCGGGAAATCGAAGAAGATGAGGTGGAAAGGGGGATTAAAAACTTGCCATGCAGTAAAGCCCCAAAACCTGACGGCTTCACTGGGGTATTCTATAAGGTATACTGTGAAGAGGTTAAGGGATTCCTAGTAAGAATGTTTAGCTCCTTCAGGGATGGCAAAGGGGTAACAGCCTCCATGACAGAGGCGGACGTAGTCCTATTTGGGAAGCCAAATAAAGACCTCACAAACTGTGGGTCATACAGGCCCATTGCACTATTGAATATAGATGCTAAAGTCTACACTGATATACTAGCTGAGAGGGTAAAGGAGGTCCTTCTGGGGATAATGGGACAAGACCAGTCCGGATTTATAAAAGGGAGGCAAACGTGGGATAACACCAGAAGGGTGATACACCTCCTGGAAAAATTAGAAATGAAGCACGATCATCTCCCCCAACGCTGAGAAAGCCTTTGATAGAGTGGAGTGGCTGTATCTGTTTCAGATGATGACCCGGCTAGGCTTTGGGCCCCAATACATTCAAATGGTCAGTGCTGGCTATAGTGCCCCCCTGATACACCTGGCGATTAACAACCAAAGCTCTGACGCAGACTGCATAGAACAAGGGACGAGACAGGGGTGCCCCCTGTCTCCTCACCTATATGATATTTACCTCGAACCCCTGCTAGCGGTGATAAGGCAGAACCAGACCATTGAGGGGATACCCTTTGGGGGGGGAAATACACAAAATAGCTGCATATGCAGATGACATGCTAATTACACTAATAGAGCCGGAAAAGTCGCTACCCGCCCTAGTGACAATACTCAAAGAACAAGAGGGACTATCAGGCCTAAAAATAAATATGGGAAAGTCCGAGATGCTGGAGGTGGGATTCTCAAAGGACATGGCTAGCCTGATAAAGAAGTGCTCCCCATTTAAAACAACAGAGGGTAGCACAACATATCTAGGCATCAAACGAATGAGCAGGGTGGCCGGACTGTATAGAGCAAGCCTACCAGAGTTACTTAAGCAGACACAGGATGATTCCGCAAAGTGTTCCCCAATGCGAATCTCTTGGATAGGACGTATAAACACAGTCAAGATGGTGACCCTCCCGAGGATACTATATAGATTCCATACACTGCCGATAGCTATCCCGCGTGCATTCTTCAAAAGCCTGAACACATTAATATCTAGATTTATATGGCAGAACAAACGCCCAAGAGTAGCCCTGCATGTACTGAGGGCTCCCAGACATAGGGGGGAATGGGGCTCCTGTACATGTACCAGTATTACGAAGCGGCCCAACTCAGACTAGTTAAGTAATGGTTTTCCGGATGCACAGACAACATATGGGCGCGCATGGACAGGGCGGTGGCAGGAATGCCGCTGACAGATCTGTTATGGCTACAATGTAGTGTGAGACCTTCGAATGCACAGCGGAGTATGGTTCTCTGCACGACATGTGACTTCTGGGACAGGATACTCAAGAAAGGGCATTTGCTGTCAATACCAACCCCCTTCAGCCCAATTTTCGACAACCCCATCTTCACCCCGGGGAGGATGAAAGGAGCGTTTAAAAAATGGAAGGAAAGGGGGTGCGAAAAGATTGGAGACAACCTATGGCAAGGGGAGGTGATGTCGTTTGTAGAGTGTAAGTGACAATTTGGGGTGGGAGAAGGGGACCGATTGGAATACACCCAGCTCAGACACTGGCTGAGGCAGAGGGAGATTCTACAAACGGCCATGAGACCACTAACAAAATTTGAGACATTCATCACCTCACATTCGGGGGACAAGCACCTTGTGGTGGATATATACAAGCAACTACAAGAATGTCCAAATATAAGCCCCTGGCCGTACCAAGTTGCCTAGGAAAACTTGCTAGGGGAAGCAATACCCTTGAAACACTGGGAGGAGCTATGCAAGAACATGGCAAAATTGACCAGGTCACTTCAATTGTGCGAGGCACGGTACAAAATGATGCTCCAGTGGCATTATACCTCTAGCAAACTACGCAAGATGTTCCGATCTACTTCTGAGGAGTGCTGGAGGGGATGCGGGGGAGTGGGGGATTGGATGCACATTTGGTGGGGTTGCCCCAAGATCAAGACATTCTGGGAGGAGGTGAGGAATAGTCTTCAGGAAATAGCCCCGGAAGCCCTACTCGGACACTTGCTGAGAACATGATGGGGGCCTTAAACCCCGAACTAAACATTACATCCAAATAGCAGAAAAGAGCTCTCACAACAGCGCTGCTGACAGCATGGATGGCAATAGCCAAAGACTGGAAACAGAGCTCCCCCCCTACGGTGATCAGCCAGTACCGAAAGCTCTGGGACATAATGGCGATGGAGTGGCTGACATGCAGGGCCCAAGGAGACGCAGATAGGTTCCAGAAGGAATGGGGAGAGATGCTAAAAAATTTGAAAAGTGACTGTGTGTAACAATGGTGCCCCCAAAACATACGGGTGCTGGACATGTGCTGACAGCAGAGCACATATACAGGAGGATATCGGAGAAAAGAATCAAACACCGCAGGAGACAAGGAAGCGGATAGTGGTTTCTTTTTAGGGGAGGGCAGGGACGGAGGGGATTGGGGGTTGTTGAGAAATGTTTAAGAAATACCAATAAAAACAAATTGGAGAAAAGGGCCAAAGATGGGATTTCCGAAAAGATTGTGAGAATGTTACTCATATTCAAACACACCAATATCTCTGGACAAAGCAGGCTAGACATTCTTAATTTTAAAAGGGATTTGCTGGAGTCCAGAGCTTTACTTTCACAAGAAGCGAACTGAGATTTTAGTTCTGCAACTTTGTTGCTACCAGTATCCAACCCAGCATCCAGCTCCCTTGCATGCCGAAGTATACTGTAAGGTTTTCCTTTTGTCAAAGGCTGCTCCGCATGGGATGTAACATTTGCTTGACCGGGCTCAGTAACCCGCAATTTCCCCAGCAGTCGCCAAACCCATGAACTCAAAGCGAGGTACATTACAGCTGGCAAATTCAACATGCAGTTTCCCTCTACATTCGGAATAGGATCAACCAACTCCCGATAATCTAAGTTGCAAGATTTAATAACAGGCTTTGTAGTTTAAATAAATTCCCATGTTTGTCTAGGGGCTGGACTGATTGTAAATTAGTATCTCTGTGTTGCAGAGGGCTAACAGATTTACAGATTTACGTTATGCATAAGTACCATTCTTAGGTAGAGCGTGGCTACTCAAAGTAGATTTAGTTGCCGGGTTTTTCAAACACGTTACTAAATGAAGGCTGTCGAAGGTTGCCAGAGCTTGTAGATGGGATGGGTCACTATTACCAAGAATGTTTTTAGGACTCATTCCTACATCCACATTATTGTGAATCAAATAACCCCCCCTTGAGTCAAATTGAGATCCCACATCTACCTTTAGTCACGTTTAATTAATTAGCCCTCCACAAACCCATTTTGGGAACCGATCCAGGCAAAACCTTACTAGTCGCAGTAGAGGAATCCTTAGTATCATGTTCATTGGAGGCCATCAACACTGCTGCAGGTTCCTTAATCAATGGCGACATGAGTGAGTACGGGCTTTGTTGATATCACCCTCCTTATTCCTAGAGATAAAAGGGAAAGCAGATATTTCCCTGTAGGCATACATTTTATGGGGCTTATTACTATGTGTTTTTTTTATTAATCTCCAATGCTGAACTACCAGGGTCACTCTCAGTATTAACCCATCGCCTGGCCTGACCAGGCTTGAAAAGATAAAAACTCAACCGGCTTGCATATGGACTTCTCCTTACTCCATTGATTAATTTTGTTGCTGGTAGAGGTCGCCAATCGATTGTGCATCAAATCAATGGGGGGCTGGGGGACAATCGGGGGTATCACTGCAGTAATTTCCAATGAGGCATGCTAATAATTTTCGGATTTGTGGTAACTGACACCTCGGGGGGCTTCTCTGCTTACCGTCCATTATCTGGAATGGATCTTACTAAAGAGCCCAGACATAAGCCCTCCATATTTAGCATTAACTTAATTTAAAACGGTGTTCTGTATTTTTAGTTCATGCCATATGTTATCGTACAGATTCACGGATGAACTAAGTACCATATTAAGTGCAGACACTGTCGGATGGGTTAATCTTATTCTCTAATTAATCTCTCTGAGAGTGTGGTGCATCGCAGCATCCTCAGAAGCCTCCACACCCTCTGAGGGAGTAGGCGGCCCCACACTCTCATGCCCCTCAAACCTCAGCACTTCCGTCCGTACCATTACTATTTTCATTTGCACAATTCACCAGAAAATGTGTTAGTTCAGTGGGAGAGTCCATAATTGATGCATTACAAGTTTGTTGCATCACACTCAGCGAAATATTATAATGAACCAAAGCCGACTTATCTACACACACTGCATCAGCAAATTCAATAATACGTAAGTAGTGTTATTCCCTTGTATCAGCCATGTTATTCTTATTGATGTTCATAATAGAATGGTCCAACATGCGACACCTTTAACGGGAACTACAGGTTTGATTTCAGTACTTGTTCCTGGAAGTTTAGAGAAATAAAAGTCCGTTATCCTTTGTCCCACAATTGGCAATTGCGTTACCTCATATTTATTACTAAACTTCTCAGGGGCAGCCCATGTTGGACCCTCTATAAACTTTTTCCCACCACTGACATCTCCGGAGGGTTGAATTACAGGATGCAAACAATAGTCACTCCGGTTGTGGGATAAAGGGACTGATGTCAAGTTTTCCAGATGCTTCTGTAATGTCCTATGTTCATTGTTATTAATGTACTTGAAGGGGACAGTCCTCTCTCTATTGCAGTTACGAGTGGGCTGCGACCCACGTGGTTATGAAGGCGGGTTTACCGCCAGTTCGGCAGTTCGAGTTATATTAAAGTCCAGTCAAGACGTATTTGTCTCCGCTCCTGATTTATTGGCCTGCTTCATTTAATGAATACAGCGCGTCCTGCTTACCGCGAGGTGCCTCGCGATACCTTCAGCTTAACCTGCAACAATGGCGACGAGTTTTCTGCTGAACAGCACCGGTGCCCAGAGAGTCGTATAGCCACCAACACAGCTTTTCATGCTTGAATCAGCATCCGGAGCTGTTTCCAACCCACGCAACGCAAGAATTTTGAACAAGTAAGAGTCACCGCCTGTCTAACGGCATCCGCGCTGAGGCCTGTGCCAAGAGATTAACGTGCTACACTCTCCGCGTAACGCACGTGGGAACTGGCGTATCAATACGCGTGCGCGTGCGCCCCACGTATAAGGCCTCATTTCCATCCGTGAGCAACCAAGCATGTCGGACGACAATCCAGACAGCGGAACCCTGAGCCCTTCCTCCAGCTCCACACCCCGCCAAGCCGCTCACGTAGACGATAGCGGTTCAGAATCATTACAACTACAAGCGGTGCCACCGTTTGACATGGCGGACACTAGTAGCCTTGCCCCTAGATGGAACAGATGGCTCAAAGAACTACACATCTACATTGACGCATCGGGGGTGAGGGAGGAACGCCGTCTGAGAGGCATCCTGCTCCATTCACTAGGCCCAGTGGTCCGGGACATCGTTTTCGAAATGCCTGAATCTAACACGGACACATTCCAAGGCATCATTGACGCTCTGAACGCCTACTTTGCACCGCTGCGAAACGTGGATTACGAACGACACATTTTCCACACGTCGACACAAGAGAGCGGTGAAACCATGGACAATTTTGTAATGCGACTAAGGAAAAGAGCAAAGTATTGTGATTTTGACAGATATTCGACGGATGAAGCCCTAAAATCTCAAACCATTGCCGGCTGCGCGTCTCATGAATTCAGGAGAAAGCTACTTCAGAAAAGCAGAACACTTGAAGAAATTCTGCAACTCGCACGTGCTGACTCCGCGCTCATGCAGCAGACAGAATCCCTAGGTAACATCAAAATCACTCAGTCTGCCTCCACTGCTTCAGTATGCCCCATCAGGACATCAAGGGACCCTCATCCTGCGGAACAAAAAATGTGTTACAGGTGTGGCTTTAAATTTCCACATGTTGGTCCATGTCCCGCCATCGGACACAACTGCGAAAAGTGCGGTGGCGAAAATCACTTTAAATCAGTATGCAGAAACATCAATTTCTCCCAGTCAAGGGACAATAACAGGGACACACGGAGGCAGCAGGACCAACATCCGGTAAGGGAAAGCTCAAGATCCCGCAAGAGACATTCACCCACAGTCTCCAGACACGATTCTCGATATTCGTCAAGGGACACCCCTCGGGAGGAGAAAAGGCGGGAAGAAAGAAGAGAGTATTCAAGACACGCCAGCACCAGACATGACTCACAACGACGACACTCCCGACAAAAAATCAGATATCTAGAAGATTCGCCTCACAGAAGACGGGAGTCTCAGTCGTCCTCCTCCAGCGGAGACAGAAAAAGGGGATATGTACACGCTATTGGAAATAGCATTGCCGCAGAATATAGCCCCACTCTGCTACTACAAGTTAATGGACAAAACAGAGAATTTCTGATCGATACGGGAGCGACAGTCAATGTCATAAACGATGAAACATACAAATTACTCACCCACAAGAAGGCTCTGAAAGAAGCAGACACATTAATATACCCATACGGCTCCAACAAGCCACTGAATTGTCAAGGGATGTTTACGGCCCACTGTCAATATAAGGACAAAAGTCAAAGGATCAAAATTTACGTCATAAAAGGGGAGGTACCAGGTGGCAGCATTCTCAGTTTCAAATCAGCAATTCAAATGGGTCTCATTCAAATAATGTATCAAATAATGTCAGCATACACAACGAGCCCAAAGGACATGATGACAAAAATGTTCCCGTCCCTATTCAGAGGTTTAGGAAAACTGAAGGACAAACAAGTCAAGTTGCATATCAACCCGCAGATCCCGCCTACAGCACAACATTTTAGGGGCATACCCCTCAACATACAAAAGCATGTAGAGGATGAAATTCAATCGCTGTTAAATCAGGACATCATAGAGCCAGCATCGGGACCAACTCCGTGGGTGTCCCCCATCGTGCCGGTGCCGAAAAAGGACAGCAAAGACAGCATTCGCATATGCGTTGACATGAGGGCCCCAAACATGGCCATAGAGCGGGAACGACACCTGGCCCCAAGAATGACTGATATGATGCACCTATTACACGGCTCCAAAGTATTTTCCAAGCTAGACCTGAATAAAGGGTACCACCAGCTGGAGTTACACCCCGACTCAAGATATATCACCACCTTCTCGACTCACCTAGGTCTTTTCAGATATAAAAGACTCAGCTTTGGGGTATCGTCAGCTGCAGAAATCTTCCAAAACGAAATACATCAGGTGATCAAACACATCCCCAATTGCCTAAATTACTCGGACGACATACTGGTATTTGGCACTACGCAAGACAGTCATGATGACACATTACGGAGAGTCTGCATGGCATTAGAGAACGCCCATCTCACCCTCAATCCAGACAAATGTGAGATTAGTAAATCCACTCTCAAATTCTTCGGACATATCTTCTCAAAAGATGGACTAAAACCCGACCCAGAAAAGGTCCAAGCGCTAGTAGAGACCCCTACACCCACGTCAGTATCAGCAGTACGCTCATTCTTGGGAATGGCGAGCTATTCTACCAGATATATCCAGGACTTCGCCTCCGTGAGTACGCCCCTACGTCTGCTCACTGGGAAAAACCAGGAGTTCCAATGGTCTGACACCTGCGAAGAAGCATTTCAAGAAATCAAAAGAAGGATTGCAACCGCTTCCTGCATGGCGTACTACGACCCCGAGCTGGACACGGAACTCACAGTAGATGCCAGCCCGGTTGGCTTAGGAGCCATATTAGCACAATCAAAACGTGGAGCACCACCCGACTCTCCGAAGAAAATAGTAGCCTATGCAAGCCGAAGTCTCTCTGCTACAGAATGTGCGTACTCCCAACCGGAGAAGGAAAGCCTGGCAGTAGTGTGGGCATGCGAACACTATCACTTATTCCTATATGGGCGACCATTCACCATAATCACGGACCACCAGGCCCTTACCACTATCTACGGTAAACCTACAGCCAAAATGCCACCACGCATCGCCAGATGGGGTTTAAGACTACAAGAGTACTCTTTCAAAATAATACACCGCCCTGGCAAGGACAACAATCCCGCAGATTTCCTGTCACGATATCCTCTCCCGGCGCAAGATGAACGACAGTCACAGAAAGCAAATCAATATCTTCGCTATCTGATCAACAGTGCGCTACCCAAGTCCGTCACCACAGCACAGCTTCTGGAGGCAACACAGAAAGACCACCTACTCCAAATGATACAAACATGCCTAAAATCCAACCAGTGGCAGAACAGACAACGAGGTGCATCACTCTTGTCCGCGGAAGAGGAACAACACTTTCGCACATTTAAACTTGTCCGTGATACCTTGTCCACATCACCGGAAGGCTTACTGCTCAAAGAAAACAGTATAGTCATCCCTGCTGCCCTGCAAGACCAGATATTAGACATTGCACACGTGGGACACAGGGGAATAGTATCAACCAAAAGACAATTAAGAACAAAAGTATGGTTCCCATCCATAGACGAGCGGGTGGAACAATTACTAAAGAAATGCCTACCATGCCAGGCAGTGGCACCTCGCACATTTCCGGAACCCGTTCAAGCATCTGTGATGCCTCTACAAGTGTGGGACGAAGTTGCGGTGGACATGTTTGGGCCACTGGCAAATGGCAAATACGTGCTAGTGATCATAGATGAAATGTCAAGATTCCCAGAGGTTCACCTGATTCACTCGACTAGTGCACAAGCAGTCATACCAGCACTGGACAAGACCTTCGCGGACTATGGCATTCCATCCAGAGTCAAATCAGACAATGGACCCCCCTTCACTGGACATGATTTTGCAATGTTTGCAGAACACCTAGGATTTCAGCACCACAAAGTCACACCACTGTGGCCACAGGCAAATGGAATGGTGGAACGCTTTATGGGAAACCTCAAACGCACGCTCCAGATCTGCTCCATCACAAATGGGTCTTTCATGCAAGCCATCTGCACCTTGCTGCGAGAATACCGGAACACGCCTCACAGTTCAACGGGGGAATGTCCATCAATGTTAATGTTCGGGCGCGTCATCAAAACAAGACTCCCTCACTACACACGAGCCAAGGCTGAACACTTGCATACAAGGAAGGCCAGAAGCAAGGACAGAGAGAGCAAAGACAAAATGAAAAAGTATGCAGACACCAGAAAACAGGCCAGACAAAGTCAAATCGGAGTAGGGGATCAAGTCTTGGTAAGACAAAAACAAATCACGAAGGACATGCCTGCCTTCAAGCCAGACCCCCTGACAGTAACCCACATCCAGGGCTCGATGATAACGGCAGCTAATGCACGAGGTACAGTCACACGGAATTCATCTTTCTTCAGAAGATTTGACAACACGGATAACCCCATCAACACTCCAACAACCTTGCCAGATGCCTCTTCAGAGACAGACTCTGAGTATCAGGAAGAGGACAGAGATGCTGACGATAGCCGCAGTGATAGTGACGGCCCGGCAGTAAACCAGGTCCCACGTTTGCGCAGCCCATCCAAGCGGGTCATTCGCAAACCCACAAGATGGATTGAGGAGGCCAACTGAACACTAGTAAGGTGTGTGATAAGGGGGGGGGGAGATGTAATCTCCTATGTTCATTGTTATTAATGTACTTGAAGGGGACAGTCCTCTCTATATTGCAGTTACGAGTGGGCTGCGACCCACGTGGTTATGAAGGCGGGTTTACCGCCAGTTCGGCAGTTCGAGTTATATTAAAGTCCAGTCAAGACGTATTTGTCTCCGCTCCTGATTTATTGGCCTGCTTCATTTAATGAATACAGCGCGTCCTGCTTACCGCGAGGTGCCTCGCGATACCTTCAGCTTAACCTGCAACAGCTTCCCCGACAGATTAGCTTGTTGTAACGCTGAGTTCTCCGCCAAAGAGAAAGTTGTCCCCAAACATTGAAGGACGAGTACGTTTGACTGTTCATCGGCTGCAGATTGACTCCTCAAGCCCTTCCCCATGACTAATGATCAGAATGAAAGTAACACCAACAGTGACAATTTCCTATTTGCTGAGTTAGCGCCCACCAGGTTGCCCGACAAGGAAAACACTCAAAGTCAGAGCTCACTATCACATCAAAAGTGTGCCCTCTGAATTGCAATTGTGTGAGCTGAGTCACCAATAAGTTTCCAAATAACCGTAAGGTAACAGATTGTCTAATTTCAGCAAGTACCACTCCAGTTGGTCCGCCCGGCACGGGAAACCCAGATCAAAGGGTACTCACCCTGCAATCTCTCTTCTCCATTAGTGAACCGGGGACCCCCGTCACACACGCAGTTTTCAAATAAGAGCTAATGTTGCAGCGAAACAGCAAGTATGGTTTAAACAATGCCTCTCACGCTAAAATACATAAATGCATACCTCTAAACTCACACGCTTTTGGCGGGTGTGTTCTGTGAGGTTTTACTTGTTCTGTATACGTCAATGTGGAATGGTTCTGGAATGCATGCATTCCAGAACCATTCAGTTGTAGTGTTGCTGATCCCTGTGTGGCTGTGAGCTCCGGGGGCTCTACTAATAAACGTTCTATTCATACAAGTCATACGTTTTGCCTCACGTATGTAATTACTACAATTGGCGACGAGGAAACTTCTGAGCCCCTGGAGGAAGGAACTTACTTTTGCACTGGTGGTTCGCAACAGCCGCCGGCAGTGTAAAGGAACCTGCGTGGACGCGGAGCAGGTGTGAGAGGATTCAGGCTGCATGCCGACAGAAACAGGCATCTGTCGATGTGGGTAGCGAAAAAAAGGGAAAATATTAAACCTTGAATAGCGTGTGCATCTTTTGAAGTGAGTGCATCTTCCGAACGGCTGCCGGCTGTTAAAATGGATTTCTGAACTCTGTCCTGCAGGGGCAGAGGTTCAGAAGGCCAGCCTAGTTTCTTGGAACAGGGTGACCTCTGGACAAGCCAGACCAATCAAGGTAGCAATCGCGGCGGTCAAGACTAGGTCTCAAGAGGGGTGAGGGTGACTGAAAGCCTGCAATGAGCACACAAAGCAAGGACACTTACAAATTACTCCAAGCAGGTGTTATATTAAAAATATAGACACATTTATTACAAGGCCTTTGTAACATTGACCGTAGCGAGAAATCACAATAAAACTCAAGTAAACCAACACATCACAATCAAATACAATGTATATATATATACAATTACCAACGAGTCTAATGAGTTAGACGCACGAAATGTGCAGAGCACCTAGACGGGGAGGAAAACAGGCAGTGCGAATAATAGTTAGACCCAGTCCGCCTTCAGAGGCACCTAACTAGAAGGAGGTCTGAGCCCTACGAAGAGTGGAGCCTTGTGCTCAAAAGTACCTGCACACGCGGGTGCCAACGGGCAAAGCGGAGTCCCCTCGAGGGAATCAGGCAGTTCAGTTCGGTGAACAAATGAAGATGAACAGAGCTCCGTGACTCAAGCGCAGTCTCCACTGTGGGCAGAAGCAGAGCGCGAGTACGGAAAGGCGTGCTGTTTGACACAGCGGGGAAAAGCTACGGGCTATTGCAGGAGGGCGACCAGTTCCTAGCGATGCTACTCACCGGTCCCCGATGCAGGCAGACCCAGGCTTCTACGTGTCAGTTTCAGTGCTGGCAGGTTCAGATATGAGCAGGGGACGTCTCGGCATCGTGTAGATTCCACGGCAGCAGAAGTTAGAGTTGAGGATGTCCCAAATGCAGTGAACCCGCACAGTTTGTTACCACAGCAGGCCAACGGAGCGGCCGCGTGTGTTTCAGCCCAATGTACACTTCTCACTTCAGACCTGGGAATGCCAAGTGTACGAATCGTGTGAGAGTGGCAAGGACTCGTAATACAGCAGCAGCCTGACGGCGGTTACAGAGCAAGACTCCTGGGTAGGCTGGTCAGTCCACTGGATGGCCCAGAGACACTTCCGAAGGCTTACGTGCAGGAGATGGTGAAGATGCCGAGAATAGTTGTTCCCACTATTCCAAAGGGTCAAAGTACCAGTACAGGCCTTCTCGTTCGATCAGAGGTAGAAAGGGTTTCACAAAGCGACAGCGGTGTAGAGGAGCAGTCCTTCAGCGGGTCACCAGCGATTCCTCGGTTCAGCCTCGTAGTTGCAGGATACTTGGCTCCTGTATCCCTTTGTTAGTGAGAACTCAGGAGATCGACATGGTAGTGGTGTTTCCAGCCTCCTCTTATCCACGGTTGCCTTCGCGCCAAAACGGAGAGGACCCAATGGGAGATCTGCTCACAAAACACTTACACCATACCTGGGCCTATCACGGACCATGGTGGTCCCAGGCATTCACGACACACTAGACTCTCTGGTACCCAGGATGTGTATTGGGACCAGACATCCCAGCCCACATCCTGGAGGCACACACAAGGCCTGTAGAAGCCCGCAAAAGCATCTGTGTTTCGCGGGAAAGTACATACCCAAATAAGGAAGGCCCCGGGTCGGCTCGACCTGGGGAAGGTGAAGGGGCAAGATGGTCAGCGGGCAGGACAAAGAGCCTCGTGGTCCGGCCATTTTGGAAGCCAGGCCACCATTTTGGGCTAAGCGCGAGAAATGTGCTTAAACAGCCAAAAGGAGCTCAAAACACAAAGAAACGATCGCTGCCACCAGTCCCGTCTGTGATTCGATTGCACCGTTCGTTAACAATCCAAAGAGAGTGTCTAGGGCCCGTAGAACACTAGAGACCCAAGAGAGCAGTAACTTAGCTCACAGTGCCCTCTTGTACCATGTTGCGCGAAAGCTGCAACATGATAAATGAACTACGGAAAACAACGTTTCCCGGTACTGACTGTCTTAAGGGCATGTCAGTTTCCCCGTAAGAATGGAGTGAAAGCCCAGAGGAGTGCGGCAGAAGGCTGCACTTCTCTGGAAAAGTCTAGATCATGGTGAAAACAACAGCAAAAAGTTTAGGGGTTGCCACATGGAAGGAAAATTACCCACAATTAAGAAATCTTTCCTAACACCGGCAACGGACGGTGAGTGAGAGGTGCATTAGAGAAAAGCACCTTCGAACGTGCTTGGACGTGACGGCCATGTTAGGGGATTGTTTGTTTAGGTTGCCGTGACAACCAAATACACGCAGCTTACTGTATTGAAAGAAAACGAAGCGCACAAACTTTGAACAAAAGAATAGTAGGCTGCCGTACATAAGCGGCACAGTGACATTAAATAAAGCTGCAAGTTACAGTCAACGCCTCTGTATATTAAATTTCATTTCCTTTTCGCATTGAAAAAGGATGCACTATCCAAAGGACTGTGAGGCAGGCTGGCACAGCATATACACAAGAAACAGTACCACTAAAACTAATTGACTTTTCCCTGCTGAATTTGTAAGAACCATTAACATTTTCTGACTATTACTTGGCTCTCATGAACAGTGGAAATACAGAAGTGATACTGACTTTTTGAACATGCAGCATGTGACTGCGCCAATCCAGTTCCTCCCACAACCAGGTAACCCAATATGTCCATTGGAGCAGTGGATAGACGGGTTCCAGGTGTATTTAAGGGCTGTTGGAGGAGCTAAATACAGTGATGATTTAAAGGAGGCCACTTTGCTGAAATTTATAGGGGCACAGGCATTAAGAATTTTCAGAGCTTTACCTTATCTTGATGGTACTGAAGGTGGATCAGGGGATAACAACCGGAAATTTGAAAGTGCTTTGGGGAAGTTGGCTAAACAACTTGGAAATAAAGTCAATGTTGTCTTGGAAAGGTATTGTTTTTTCTCAAGACGTCAAATGAAAAATTAATCTATAGATGCTTATATGGCAGCAGTGAGGAGTCTCATGTCCATGTGCAGGTTTACAGGTATTGCTGATGAATACTTAAGGGACCAATTGGTACTAAACGTGGCGGACTCCCACATCCAACAACGACTCTGGCGAGCCAAGGACCCATCATTAGAGCAAGCACTAGAGATTGCCAGGACGATGGAATTGGGGGAACGCTGTATGAAGGAAAGACTTGAAAGAGATGAAATCAAGGAAATCAAATCTATTCAGGATGAGAAAAAAGAGGATAGTGATTAATCCTTAGTAGCAATGATAAAGAGGATGACCGCTAGCAATCCCAGAGCAAATCCCAGAAGAGAGAAGGAGGCAAGTTACAAAGGCCAATTTCAGAATCGTTTCCAGAAATATGGATGGAACAAACATGGTACCATAGAAAAGGAATGTCCAGCAGTAGCGGTCGAATGCTACAAATGTGGCCATGTGGGACATTTCGCCAAGGTGTGCAGAAATGATTGTGGGAGAGGCAGATATGGACAACAAATGGTGAACGGACCGATGCAGAACACTGACAGGCTGGTAGAGGAAGCTAAAGGGTACGGAAGCATGTTGTCCATTGCCAGTGGGGACACACAGCATGTACAAATCCTTGTGGTCATGGCCAAGGAAGGAAATAGGGGGCCTTGGGTGCACATGCAGATAAATGGTGTGTCTATACCGGTCATGGTGGACACTGGTTCACCATACACAATGGTGGATGTTGACACTTTTGTCAAGGAGTTACTGGGTAAACCTGAAGAACTACAATGTACCAGTGTAAGGGCAACCGGATATGGCAAGACACTGATAGATATTATTGGTTACACGTGGGTGAAACTGTGTTTTCAGAACAGAGAAACTTTCTGCAAGTTATATGTGGCAAGGAATGGCTCATCTGTTGTAGGGTGGTGGGAGCAGGCCACCTTAGAGGTTAGAATTCATCCAGGTGAGGAGGTTCCTATTTTGAGTGTGTTGAAAGACAATGGTGACAATAAGGGTGTTTTAACTAAACAGTTTTCCAGAGTATTCAATGAATCTATTGGACTTTTAAGGGGTTTCAACACAAAATAATCCTCAAGAAAGGAGCAAAGCCGGTATCACACAAGGTGAGGGGTATTCTCGTGGGAACAAAGGATGCTCTGCAAAATGAACTCTCCAGACTGTGTGAACAAGGAATAATTGAGCCTATAGAGAGTTCTGGGAATATCTGGGTGGATAGACATCCCTTGCCAAACATTGGGAAATTTTTAGTGACCATGGCCCCAGCAAGATATTTCACGACATTAGATCTTTCTTCAGCATGCCATCCGATAGCGCTTGAGGAAGAGTGCAACCGTCTGACGTCATTCGTCACTCCACTTGGGGCTTTTATGTTTAAAAGGATGCCTTTCGGCTTAGCCTCAGCTGTGGCAGTTTTTCAGAGACTTATGTTGCACTTATTTGGTGGTCTCAAGGGGGTTTATTGATTCCAGGACAATATTCTGGTCTCGCTGAGACAGAAGAGGAACATGACGTCAAGTTATTGGGAGTGTTGCAGGTGATTCAAGTGAGGGGGCTCACGTTAAAGTTGGAAAAGTGTAAGGTCAAGAAAGAAGAGGTATCATATCTTGGCCATTGAATAAATGCCAGTGGAATAGTAAATTCTATAATGAACATTCCAGAGCCAAGCAACAAGGATCAATTAAGGAGCTTTCTAGGAATGACTGCGTATTATTTGAAATGTTTAGTCAATTATACTGATAAGACCAAGTGTATAAGGGAATTGATGAAGAAATGTGCAAAATTCACATGGTCAGAAGGATGTAAATTGGAGTTTGAGCAAATAAAAAAGGATATCAACAATGCTCCCACATCAAGTATGTTTGATTCTAAAGCAAAGACAGTAATCTCTGTGGATGCTAGCAAGATTGGTTTAGGTGGCGTGTTGGAACAGATTCAGGATAAAGGTGCGGTTCCTATTGCATTTGCTTCAAGGATTTTGAAAGGAGAGGAGTTGAATTATTCAACAATTGAGAGGGAGGCGCTAGAGGTGAAATGGATTTTGGAGTCAACTCTGCTTCATCGCTGTACCCCAGCCCCTAAGGGGAGAAAGCAAGGACAATACCAGTTACCCCCCACAAAACTTACCTGATTTACCACGGGGGTCTCACCTCATCTCGGGTCGGCACAGTCAACTCTGCTTCATCGCCGTATCCCGGCCCCTAAGGGGAAAAACACAATAGACTTACCTGAATCTTACCGAGTGCCATTTGGAAATCTTCGAGTGGATTAATCGGCAACCTGCAAGGAATCGGACAGAGTGAAGAGCAGACGTTTGAACTCTTATGAACAATTGGACTTTAGAGTCAATACTGGAACACACCAATTCCTCTATGCCAGTGAAGTAACTGGTCATCAACGCGCCCCTGCGGTTGACGCAGGATGGAGAGCTCATCCTTCCAAACCATCAGGTGAGACTAAGGAGGGGACATCGTGAGTGATCAGTGGGAAGACAACGGGAGTGGGGAAGGTGGGTTGACACTCAATTCCACGGGTGGTTAATTCCTCTTCTCCTTTGCAGAAGAATATTCTTGCGAGCCAGACAAACTAGGCTGAGCGGGCCAGTCCAGTCAGTCATCTCGGCGCTACACGTCACGCTGGTGGAAATAACAGCGGCCCAGTTCCAGTCGACGCCCCCATGGGAACCAGGTGAGCGTAACAGAACGCGAAGCCTACCCACAAATACCCACCTGGGCGTCATGGAGACCTCGGAAACTGATCAGTTGGCCAAATTATTAGGGGAATTAAGGGCCGCATTCCGCCCGCCAAGAAACCAATGCCCTCAGGAGGGAACTGATAGTGTCAAAAGAACGAACTGATGAGTTGGCCAGACAACTATTACAGAGCCAGGCTGGACAAACACCTCTACCAGGACTTGGGGCAAGTCCAGCTCCTGTACCATCGAGTAACCCGGTGCAGATAAATTTACCAGGAGCCGTTCCTTTGGCTCCGCCTGAACGCTTTGCTGGAGACCCAAAAGGGTTTGCAACATTCATGAATCAATGCCGCTTGCACTTTTTATGTAGACCTGGAGCTTTCCCAAACGATCAGGCCAAGGTAGCCTTTGTACTGTCATATCTCAGCGGCAGTGCGGTGGATTGGTCCATTCCACTAGTTAACCAGGATGACCCGATTCTTCGAGATTTCCAGGGTTTTCTAACAAGCATGGAAAGACTATTCGCCCGACACTCCCGAGGACAGGCTTTGGACAACAAACTTTTATCCCTACGTCAAGGTAACCAGGATCTTTTATCTTACATTGAAACTTTCAATAGATTAGTAGTGGAAACCGAATGGCCTGAAGCCAAGCGAATCACATTATTCCATCGAGGACTTCGAGGAGAACTCAAAGATGTTTTGGCCCAAATCGTGAACCCGCCTCAAGACTGTGCTGAATATATAGATCTAGTGGTCCAGCTCGATCACAGACTTCAAACCAGGAAGGCTGACCGAACCAAGTTTGAGAACAGGGTGTTGGTTAAAACCCACATAAGCTCCAAGGGAGTAGATTTCTCAGAACCAATGTAAATCGGGGGGGTTTAAGGACCCCTAACCCAAAAGGAGAGAGATAGAAGACGGCAACTGCAATTATGTTTATATTGCGGAACTGCTGGTCATTTTCTTCGGAACTGTCCTGTAAAACCACCCAAGAAAGTTATAGGAGCAGCAGACGAAAACCATGTGAAATCTGACTCGGGAAACGACCACGCCCGGCAAGCGTAGAGGTCCGCTTGCCGAGCTTAAAGAAGGACACTCTGACCTCGCATTTCACCATACCCATGGTCCTTGTAGATCCAGAGCAGCCATCACGCATGCACGCGGTAAAGGCGTACGTAGACAGTGGAGCCATAGGAAATTACTTGGACTGGGAATTGGCTACCAGGATGAATCTATCTCTCACCCGCAAGACCACGGCCGATGTTGTCACGACTGTAGATGGAACGGAAATTGCCTCTGGAGCCGTAACTCATTCCACTGCAGAGATGACATTGCTGAGTCAAGATGGGCATCGAGAGGCTATGATGTTTGACTTAATCAAGGCCCCACAGTTTCAGCTGATACTGGGGATACCTTGGTTGGAAAAGCATAATCCCTGTATTGATTGGCGAGAGAAGAGACTAACCTTCCCAGAATGTGCTCACACCTGCTACCCAAGGAAAACTCAAAACTCAGTCCTGGCCCCAGTAATTCCAGTAGCCATGCAATTACCTGTTGAATACCAAGACTTTCAGGATGTCTTCCAAAAGGACCAGGCAAACACCTTACCACCTCACAGATCGTATGATTGTCAAATAGATCTTGTACCTGGAGCACAACCACCTTGCAGCAGAATCTATGCCCTTACGGAACCCGAAAATCTTCATTTGCGCCAGTACCTAGACCAGTACCTTGCTAATGGCTTCATTCGCCCGTCCAAATCCCCTGCATCTTCAGCTTTGTTCTTCGTACCGAAAAAGGAAGGCGACCTTAGAACATGTATAGACTACCGCGCACTGAATCAGATAACCATCAAGAATCGATACCCACTGCCTTTGATCCCAGAACTACTAGACCAGGTGAAGGACGCTTGTATATACACGAAACTAGACCTTCGGGGGGCATATCATCTGGTACGTGTCAAAGAGGGTGACGAATGGAAGACTGCTTTTCGCACCAAGTTCGGACTACTTGAGTACCAGGTGATGCCCTTCGGACTATGCAATGCACCAGCAGCCTTCCAGTTCTTCATGAACGATGTCCTCCGAGAGCTTATCGACGTTTGTGTGGTCGTTTACATCGACGACATCTTAGTATACTCTTTATCAGAATCTGAGCATGTAAAACACGTCCGAGCAGTCCTAAAGAAGTTACGCCAGCATAAATTATATGCCAAACTGGAAAAATGCATCTTCCACACTACGGAAGTGGAATTCCTTGGATTTATTCTGACCCCGAGAGGAATCCGGATGGATACACGAAAAGTGGATGCCATTCTTAATTGGCCTTCGCCAAGTTCAATCAAAGGAGTTCAAAGCATGCTTGGCTTTGCCAATTTCTACCGCAGGTTTATCCTGGACTTCTCGCACATTGTACATCCCATCACAACACTATTGCGAAAAAACAAACGCTTTGTGTGGACAGAGGAAGCCGAGTACGCCTTCCAAGAGTTAAAAGCTAAATTCACATCTGCTCCCATATTAAGACACCCGCGCCCCGAGCTTCCCTACATAGTGGAAACAGATGCATCCAGTTCAGCCATGGGAGCAGTCCTTTCTCAAAAGGATCCCGAAACTAACCAGCTTCACCCAGTGGCGTTTTGGTCAAGAAAATGTTCAGCCCCCGAATTAAACTATGCCATAACCGACAAGGAGCTGCTGGCCATCAAGTCCGCCTTCAAGGCTTGGCGGCACTATCTACTGGGTGCCAGACATACCATCATGGTCATCACCGATCACCGCAACTTACAATACCTAAAGACAGCCAAAGCCCAATCTTCGCGCCAACTCCGTTGGGCATTGTTCTTCGCCGAGTTTGATTTTGTAATTACCTATCGACCAGGTTGTAAGAATGGTAAAGCAGACGCCTTGTCCCGGATTGGAATGGGAGAAGCAGAAATAACTTTAGAACCCGTACCCATAATTCCGGAACAGAGAATCCTTGGCCTGACTTCCATACAGACACTGGAGAACATTCAAAACAAGATCCACCAACTCTTTGATTCCGTTGCCCTACAGGACTGGGCAAAGAAAGGTCCAGAGTACTCTGTCATCGATGATTTACCTTATTACCAAGGCCGGCTGTTTTTACCGCAAAAGGAACTACAGGAACTTGTCATTTCCCATTACCATGACACCTTAATAGAAGGGCATCCGGGTATTGCAAAAACCGAAGCTAAAATTAGGAAGCAATTTTGGTGGCCTACCTGGCGAAAGGATGTCAAGTCATTTGTCATGTCTTGTGGCATTTGCGCACAAAATAAAGGGCAAAAGAAAAAACCTGCTGGATTATTGCAACCATTAGACATACCACCTACCCCTTGGCATACCTTGTCATTAGACTTCATCATGGATTTACCCCCGTACCAAGGTTACAATACCATTCTATTTATTGTACATCTTTTTTCTAAAATGGCCCACTTCATTCCTTTAAAAGGGATACCTTCAGCTTCAATCCTGGCCAAGGAATTCCTTGAAAATGTTGTCCGCCTGCATGGCTTTCCTTCAGTGTTAATTTCAGATTGGGGCAGTCAATTCATTTCACATTTTTGGAGGAAATGCTGCCAACTGGCACAAATTGATGTTAGGCTTTCGACCAGTCACAACCCTCAGACCGACGGTCAAATGGAGAGGACCAACCAGACTCTTGAACAGTACCTCCGTTGTATGCTACATCAGTCTGAGGGGAATTGGAAAGACATTCTGTGGATCGCAGAGTATGCTTACAATAATTATGTACACTGAGAACTGGACAAAGTCCTTTTTTTACCAATTATGGGCACCATCCTCGAACCTCGGATTTGGACTCACCCCAGCATTTAGAGATGCCCGCAGTGGACCATCTCCACGCTGTTATTACACAAGCCTTTAAAGAAGCAACCATCCATTTGCAAAAGGCTAAGGAAAAATACAAAAAGGATGCGGATCAGCACAGAAGTGAAGCTCCTCAATACCAAATAGGGGACCAAGTATGGTTAGCCACTAACGCTTACCACTCAAGGGGACTCAGACCTTTAACCCCAGGTATTTGGGACCTTTTTCTGTCAAGGCAATTATTAACCCAGTGGCCATCAAGTTGGACCTACCTGCTCACATGCGAATCCATCCCGTTTTCCACGTGTCTCTTTTGAAGCCAGTGCAACCAGGAACAAGGCTAACCACTCTACCTGAACGTATCCTCATAGACGAGGAGCCCGAGTTCGAAGTCAAGAATATTTTGGACTCAAAAAGAGGGAGATCAAAACTCTTTTACCTAATTGACTGGAAAGGTTATGGTCCACAGGAAAGGTCTTGGGAACCTAGTGACCACGTGCATGCACCTCGTTTAGTGAAGAGGTTCCATGGGAATTTCCAGACAAACCACGGCCAAGGGGGAGAACGACTTTAGGAGGGGCCTTGAGGGGGAGTGCTGTCATGATGCCTGCCCCCGGAAGACCAGACCAGGCCCAGCAGCCCCGGAAGCAGGCATCATGCCACTTGGAGCATGCCCAAAAGCCACAGTTAGGGGCTGTTTGGGTACAGTCCTGGCACCATGGGCGCCAGGCCCATTATTGATAACTTACCTGAAGCAGACCATGCTGCATACTCACCTGAGGCAGAGCATGCTGCATGACGACTCAAGCCAAATGAGGCTTAGGAGGGACTATTTTACTGAAGGGACTATTTTGTTACTTGGGTGGGGCTGTGGAAGAATACTTACCTGGATCTTCTTCCAAGGCTATTTAAACCACGCCCGGACAGCCACACGTGCTTCGCGTTATTCTGCTTGCTGCAGCGTAACGCTCACTGTGTTTTCAGCAGCTCCAGTCTTCAGCCACGCCCGCTTCAGTCCTGGGACTCCTGAAACAAGAAGACAAAAAGGATAAAGGTTAGAACAGGAGTTTTAACTTTAATCCTTACCTGAATCCTGATCCATTTCGCCACGGAACTGAAAGACAGAAGTCTTTGAAGCATCGCTTCGCATTCCGCGCTGAACTCACCTGCTTGGCGGTACTTCAGCATTCCATCACGCTCTCTCCATCTCGCGGCCGCCCTCCGACTCCTAAGGAGACAAAGACAGCAAGGTGAGCAAGGGGACTCTCTAAGGCCATACAAGCTACCCCCAAGGACTTACCTGATTTACCACGGGAGGTACTCACCTCATTTCGGGTCGGCGCAGTCAACTCTGCTTCATCGCCGTACCCCGGCCCCTAAGGGGAGAAAGCAAGGACAATACCAGTTACCCCCCACAAAACTTACCTGATTTACCACGGGGGTCTCACCTCATCTCGGGTCGGCACAGTCAACTCTGCTTCATCACCGTATCCCGGCCCCTAAGGGGAAAAACACAATAGACTTACCTGAATCTTACCGAGTGCCATTTGGAAATCTTCGAGTGGATTAATCGGCAACCTGCAAGGAATCGGACAGAGTGAAGAGCAGACATTTGAACTCTTATGAACAATTGGACTTTAGAGTCAATACTGGAAATCACCAATTCCTCTACGCCAGTGAAGTAACTGGTCATCAACGCGCCCCTGCGGTCGACTCAGGATGGAGAGCTCATCCTTCCAAACCATCAGGTGAGACTAAGGAGGGGACATCAAGAGTGATCAGTGGGAAGACAACGGGAGTGGGGAAGGTGGGTTGACACTCAATTCCACGGGTGGTTAATTCCTCTTCTCCTTTGCAGAAGAATATTCTTGCGAGCCAGACAAACTAGGCTGAGCGGGCCAGTCCAGTCAGTCATTTCGGCGCTTCACATCACGCTGGTGGAAATAACAGCGGCCCAGTTCCGGTCGACGCCCCCATGGGAATCAGGTGAGCGTAACACTCTTTCACAGCGGGCTGATCACAAAAACGCCACATGTTGGTCACGGACAAGCCTCTGATGGCTAAAATGTCATTTGTTAGAAATAGGTTGAGTCTGGCTCTCAGTAATGTGTCACGAGCCTGTCTAGACGGGAACTTCTTTATGTATGGTTGGAGATAATTTATTTCTTTATATTGCTGGGGAGATGGTTTGTCAGTTTATTGTTCGCAGCTGCTTCTTTTGTCCTTATCCAGTCAATCTCTTTTAGTCTCTTTAGGACTTTTACAGGGTTCTTATGCAGTACCTCTTTGTCACTTTCAATTGAATGGAGTGTGTCTAAGTTCGACTTGGTCCAGAGATTAAGTATCTTGCAGCTGGTACCTAGGCTTTCCTGGAGTATCAAGTTGTAGATTGAAGGCTCTTTTGCACTTTCGAAAGAGCATCAATGGGCCTCATTACGACCGTGGCGGTCCGGAAATAACGGTGGCGGTAAACCCGCCGCCACCGTTGTTTCCGGACCGCCTGATCCCGACCCCTGCAGGCGGGAGGTGATGTTCCCGCCAGGTCTGACCTGGCGGGTTTAACACCGCCCGCCTGCAGGCGGACGAGGAAACACCGGCAGCATTACAAGATGCTGCCGGTGTTTCCATGATCCCGATTCCCATTGAGTCCCATAGGACTCAATGGGAATGGGGATTTACACCATTCCGCCTCCGTGATTCCCGGAAAACCGGGGTTGTGATGCCCCGGTAATTCCGGGAATCACGGAGGCGGAATGGTAATACGAGTCCGGCGTTAACCAGGCGGTTTTACCGCCTCGGTTAACGCCGGACTCGTAATGAGGCCCAATGTGTTACTTTTGACCATGCCTGCTAGAGACATCAAGCTAGGTTCTTGTCTAATTGAGATTACAGAAGTAGAGTTTGGTAGGCCGAGGAGTGATCTCCAAAACAAGGCCTTGAGTTTTGGCCAAAGTGCCGTGGGTATGTTAGGCATTGCATCGGATTCATATGTCAACGTAGGTACCACCTTCATTTTATAGAAATCCAGTACTGGGATCATGGAAAAGCATCCAAATTTCTTATCAATCGCCTTCCCTTGGGCCGTCAGTTTTTTTTGTTTTGTCTCTTAGAGACTCTTACATGGCTATCTCGTGCTTTGAGCTGTCTAGTATCACCCCGAGGTACCTGAACTCTCACACATTTTCTACAGGTCGACCTTCAAGACCCAGAAAGATCTTTTCTTTTTTCTTGATGGTCGCTGCGAGGATCATGAATTTAGTTTTTTTTTAGTTTATCTCCAAGTTGTTGCGTGATATGTACCCCTGCAGGTTATTAAGTTGACGCTGGAGGCCAATTGGAGTATGATCAAGAAGAATTAGGTCGTCTGCATACAATAATAGGTTTAGCTGGGTTTTGCCCATTTTTGGTGGGAAAGAACATACCGTTGTACCTGAGTCTTTGATGTCCCCTATGAAGGCTAAGAATAGCGCCGGTGCCAACGGACAGTCCTCCTTCACTCCTCTTAACGTCGGTATCTCAGATCAGAGAAGCCCCTGATGGTTTAGCCGAACTCTCATGCTGGTATCAGTACAAAGGGCTTTGATCAGTTCCAAAAGTGATGGCGTGCAATTCCCGGCTGCTAGTTTTGCCCAGAAGCAAGACCTATCCACGCGGTCAAAGGCCTGGATTAGGTTGATAAAGGCGATGAGGATCCGCGGACCCTCTTCCAGAACCTTGCTCTTCAAAGCGCTTAACATAAGGATGTTTGCAGCGGTTCCCAGGTCCTTCTTAAAGCGTGTTTGTAGGTAGTCATTGCACAGAGTGTTTTTGTCCCATTCTTTGAAGTCTCGAAGGAGCATTGAGCCAAAGACCTTCCTGATAGAGTCAAGCAAGGCGTTCGGATGAAAGTTTGCCGGGCCACTCTTATTTCCTTTTTTAAAGATGGGAACGACTATAGCTGATTTCCACGATGGAGGGATTGACTTCAGTTCCACAAATCTGTGAAATATTTAGCCCAAAAGGTTCATCCATTCCAAAGGGAAGGCCTTGAGGTCCACATTTGTGATTCCATCTGGGCCCGGCGCTCTAGAGTTCTTTAATTTCTTGATCAAAGTAGTTATTTCTTCTGTGTCATCTAGACACACCCAGTTTGATGGTTCCAGGCGAGGGTTCGCCGTGAGCGAGTAGGGCGGGTTTTGGAACAAGGTCTTGAAGAAGTTTACCTAGGTTGATTCTCCAGTGCTAGTAACAATAGGGGACTCTGGTGCTGGAAGTGTCGATTTCATTAAGGACCAGAATTCTTGGCTGTTGTGGCCACTTAAAGCCCTTACTATATTTTCAGCGTCTTGTTGGTATAAGGCGATACAGTGATTTTTGGGCCACGCCTTGTATCCTCGAGTAGCTTCAGTAGCTGCTAATACTGCCGAAGGCATAGCCGAGGATTTTGCTTTCTGCTTTAATTTTCTTAGTTCTTTTCTTTTGGCGACCAAGGTTTTATCGTACACGTGTTTTTTTAGCGCTGGAGAGCAGTTTTTGTGTGGTGTCAGTTTCTAGATCGTAAGCCAGGGTAGATAATCGATCTGCTTTGCTACTTCTATGTGGTTCTGCACTGAGTATTAGGACATCGGGTCTCTTATTGCCGTGGTTGTCATTTTTAGTCTTGTACGTTAATTGTTGACTTCCAACTGATGGTGGGTCTTGATGATTGGTGTCGATTTCACAGGCCAGGAGGTAGTTAAAAGGTTATGGTCACTTGCGTGTGTATGTATGACTTCAAACAACATCATAACTTGAAGTAGCGGGATCGTGACAAATATATAGTCGATTGTAGCTCTTGAAGCTTTGCGTTCCCACGTAGGCAGGTGGTTGATCTCAGGAAACCCCTTGTCTAAATTGTAAAGCTCACGTGACTTCATCAACTTCATCCATGCAGCTGTTCTCTGTGCTGCCGCGAGGCCTTCGGCTGGAGGGCGAGCAGGTTAGCTTGGGCTGGACTAGTCACGTTAATGTCACCGCATATCAGAAACTATGGCGTCAGGTAAACTGCTATTGCCTCGTCAATAGCTTCTTCTATCATTTCTAGATAGTGACGGGCGTCGATCACTGCTGGGTTCCAGTATGTGTTTGCAATAATGATCGATGATTTGGTGTCTTTTGCTCCATTGTTGTCTGTGTTTACCCATTTTTCCTTATCCATAAGTAAGGATTCTATGACAAGACTGGAGGCGAGCATTATGCTTCAACTTCTTTAATTTACTACTCTTCACAGCAGTTTCAACAAACTCAAAAATATAACAAACTCTGAAAACCAGTCTGAACAGACTTTTTCTTCCTTGAACTACAATCCCCATAGTCTCTGTAGTCCATCCTACTCCAGCTCAGCTATGACCATATCCTGTCCCTGAGCTCCTCCTCTTCTTTTACTGCTCTTCAAGCAGATAAGTGACTTTCTGTTTACCTCTTAACCTAATGTGGGTTTGTTTGCATTAGCGTAGGATTTAGGTTATCTGGAGGGTTTCAAGTGCCTCCACGGCAAGTTTACACTGAGTAGCAGCGTTTAGCACAGTAATAATAAAGGTTTTTAATGCGTGGTATGACGGAACAGCGTTTCGAGTCCGAAACTCCGCATTTACGCGTCTTCGCGAAGCAATCTCATTAGCTGCTTCAGCAGCATCGGGGGATCCGGCGACCATCAGCCCCGCGCCGCACTACCGGCACTCGAGGGGTACCCCGCCGGGCTCTGGAGCTCCCCGAACCTCCCTTTCACTCAACGGGGAGCGGGCACGCTGCAGCGGGCCCCCTCCCTTGTGGGGGAGGAGCCGAACGCGGCGAGCCCTCGCAGAGGGCCAGGAGGAGTCCCTCCCCCACCCTTGGGGGGGCGGAGCTTGAGAAGCGCTGAGCCGCGTCGTTTCCATTACGCGACGCGGCTGCAGCAGGAAGAGTTTACATATTCGGAGCGTTTCGAAGCTCCGGGAGCGAGAGTCCTGACTTCCCCGCGCGCGCGTGAAGCGCCCAGCAAGCGTGGGCCTGCATTACCTCAGAAGAGGCAGCAGGAGCGAGTGTTTGGAGAATAGAAGTAAAAAAGAAAATAAAAAAAAAAAATTAAAAAAAATAAAGTGCTACCTACAGCTGACTTACAAGGCCAACAAGCCACCACAAGCATAGGATACAGCTGACTTACAAGGCTAGCAAGCCACCACAGGCATAGCATACCAAGAAGAGTCCGGTGCAGCCACTTATAAAAAAAAAAAATAAAAAAAAAAAGAGGAAAAAAAAAAAGAGGATCTAAGATATTTGGAGGAGCATCTATCAGGAAGTGGGCAGCAGAAGACACCTGCACGCAGGTACCGAGGCACGCAGCACCCCTTATCATGTCTGAATATGAGTGGAGTGAGGAGGAGCAGTCCCTAGACTTGGCTGCAAGTTTCAAGGAGGTGCTGGGGAATTCCCTGATAGATGCGGTGGCTCAAGGGGTGAGACCCTTACAGGAAAGGCTAGAGACACTAGAAGCTATGCTTCATCAGCCTAAGGAAAGCACCAAGACGACTCGCAGCCTGCCCATGGAACCCTCTGGAGCAGGGTCTAAGGGGAGTATTCAGGCCCGCAAGAGGAAAGCCTCTGCAGACCCCCAGGGCCCATCGGATGGGGCAGAAGATAAGGCCCCGGAGGTCGCCGACGCCTTCGCAAAGCTTAAGAAAGCATATTTGCAGCGTCAGGCCGTGCCGGACCTCATGACCCCCGCTCCCGGGGAAGATAATATGGGAGATGATGACCCAGGCTCGGAAGAAGAGCCAGAGGAGGAAGATTGTTCCCTTCAAGAGCCGGAGGAGCCAGTCGAGGAGGAGTGGGCAACGCCCAGCGGGGGAAAGAAAGCCCGCAAAGAGAAGCACCTCGAGGAGGAGCAAGATGATATGTTCGATCCGGACGCCATCAGAAATCCGAGATCTTCCGACTGGCAGCCTTCTCCGAGAGTGGCTCAGTACATGACAGCAAGGCTCAGGAAAGCCTTAGATAAGGAAGTCCGCCAGCGACTTCGTGCGGAATGTCCCAGGCCGGACTTACCGGGGAAGGTGGCGGAAGCCCCCGAATTGGATCCAAAGATGCTCACTTTTGTTTCAAAAACCAGTAAGGACCCCCGTAAAGGAATTGATAGATCATGGAAGAGTTGCCAGGAGAAGGTCCTGGACTTAGCCGGTCCGCTCGCTAAGATCATGGACTTGGCTGAAAGAGCGAAAGACACAGGCGAGGAGGTAGATCCAGAGGCCCTAGCTGGATGGGCGCAAAGGGCGGTTTGCCTCCTAGGTAACGCGAATTGCGCAATAGCCTCCGAGAGGAGAAGAGGATTGCTTCTGAAGATAGACTCGAAGCTCAGCGACCTGGCATCCTACGAGGCCGGGGAGACAGCGCAAGGCCTCTTGTTTGGGGAGACTTTCGGGAAGGAGATGGGCCGATTCGTAGGCACATACACATCACTGGAGAAGGCACAAGCGTCGATCCGTAAGATCTTCCCGCAGAGAGTTTTTGCCGGGACCGGTCGTTACAGGGGTCGCTCGACCGGTCGTCAACAAGGAGGCAGAAGACCCCCGAATCACAGGGCCCAGTACTGGGAGAACAGGCAACAAGACACGTTCTTCCCAGCCAGAGGTCGTTATAACAGAGGACGACGTGGAAGAGGCTTCGGACGAGGCCAGGGGTCCACACCAGGTAAGAGCGGTAACATACCCTCCAGTGGGAGGGAGAACAAAGAGGTTCTGGGGAAGCTGGCGCGCGCTTTCCAGCGATGCCTGGATTTTGCAAACCGTCAGAGGTCTGCAGTTAGAGTTCATCCAAGACCCAGTGCAGACAAGAGCCCCCCAGCGCCAGCAGCTAGCAAGAGGGGAGCAGGCAGCCCTCAATACCGAGTTGGAGCTCTTAGTGAGGAAGAGAGCCATAGAAAGATGCCCCGAGGTCCCAAGCTTTCTCAGCAACATGTTTCTCGTTCACAGGAAGGAGAAAGTACGCCCGGTAATAAATTTGAAGGAGCTGAACGGATGGATAGTTTACCGTCATTTCAAGATGGAAGGAATCCATCAGCTCAGAGACTCCCTGAGGGAGGGAGACTGGCTAACCAGGTTAGACCTAAAGGATGCCTACCTGACAGTCCCGGCACAGGAGCGGTTCAGGGGATTCCCGGCCTTTCGCTGGAAGGGACAATTCTGGCAATTCAGGACTATGCCATTCGGGCTTGCGTCAGCGCCTTGGGCGTTCACGAAGTTGATGAAACCGGTAGCCGCAGCCATCCGAGAAAAGGGAATTCGGCTCATCATATACTTAGACGATCTATTGCTTCTAGCGGAAGATCAGAAGGCACTGGAATATCAGACGCAGTGGGTCCTAGATCTCTTGCAGTCACTGGGGTTTCTAGTGAACACAGAGAAGTCGGATACGAAGCCGGCACAGAGGTCGGATTTTCTCGGCTTCGTCCTGGACACGAGGAAAGCGACTCTGGAACTTCCAGCAAGGAAGATCCGAGATATCAAGAGAGAGATCAGAGCATGCCTAGGGAAAAGAGTTATATCTCTGAGGATCCTAGCGAGGATTGTGGGCCTCCTGGCAGCCTCAATACAAGCTATTTTTCCAGGTCCCTTACACTATCGAGCTTTACAAAGATTGAAGATCAGACACCTGCAACAGGGGCTGAGATATCATCAATCGATACCGCTAGACCAGGAATCGATCACGGAACTGGAATGGTGGTTGCAGAATATGGACGCCTGGAATGGGCGTGCCATATTCGGAGACCGGCCGGACCTCGTGATAGAGTCAGACGCCAGCCGTATAGGATGGGGAGCGCGATGCGGAGAGTTGCAAACTGGAGGGAGATGGAGCGCAGAGGAGCTGAACCTGCACATAAACTGCTTAGAACTCCTAGCAGGCTCCTTCGCAATAAAGACATTCACGAGAGACAAAGTGAAGTCTTGCCTCCTACTGAAGATGGACAACATATCGGCAGTGCGTTATATAAACCACTTAGGAGGGACGAAGTCCAGGGTGCTAGCCGAGCTAGCGAAAGATTTCTGGCACTATTGCCTGAGGACGGGGACATCAGTGACAGCGGAGTACTTACCCGGCACACTGAATGTGATAGCAGATTGGAACTCCCGGTACCTTACAGACTCCAGCGATTGGAGGTTAGATCCATCAGTGTTTCAGGTGATAGCTCAGAAATGGGGCCCGTTACACACGGATCTATTTGCGTCCCGTCTCAACGCCCAGATATCCAGCTACTTCAGCTGGAGACCGGACCCAGACGCGAGAGGTACGGACGCATTCCTGCAAGACTGGGCGGGCGGCACTCATTACGCTTTTTCTCCGTTCATGATGCTGAGCAGAGTGCTGGCGAAGTGTCGGAGGGAGAGAGCAGAGCTAGTGCTGATAGCACCGTTGTGGAAAGCCCAAGTGTGGTTCCCGACGCTGATAGAGCGGTTGATAGACCTGCCGAGGGTCCTCCCGGAAGGGGAACAATTGCTCACGGACCCAGCTGGGCAGTGTCATCCTCTGAGAATGAAGAAGACACTCCCGCTCATCGCGTGCAGGATATCAGGAGACGATGGGAACTGCCAGGCATTTCGATGCAAGCAGCAGAACTTATTGCCGAATCCTGGGCTCCATCGACTCGGAGGAGCTACGACGCGGCTTGGGCCAGGTGGACGAGTTGGTGTAGAGGGAGAGGTTTTCATCCCATTTCTGCGCCTATAGTAGCCATACTGAATTTTCTAGCACACCTGCTGCAAGATGGGAAAGCTTTCCGCACTATTGGAGTGTACAGATCAGCGATTTCCGCTGGTCATATGCCGATTGATGGTGCACCAGCGGGTGAACACCCAGCAGTGTGTAGGCTCATTCGAGGAGCTAAATTTAAAGCGCCACCGGTTCCCAGATATACAGTGTTATGGGACGTTACAAGAGTTTTGAGATTATTAGAAAGTTGGCCGGTGAATAGATTTTTGTCGCTCAAGCAGTTATCAGGCAAATTGGCTATGCTGTTATGTCTCATATCCTGCAAGAGAGTGTCAGATGTTAGGGCTTTGGAAATCAATAGGAGGAGGTTCGGTCCAGAAGGAGTGACCTTCGTAGTAGTGCAAAGGACGAAATCAAGTACATCCACAGTGCACTATCCCTATTTCCCCAATAATGTCAAATGGTGCGTAGCTAGTTGCATCAAGGAATACGAGGCCAGGACGGCAGAAGGTAGAGCGGTTAGTACAAGCCAGTTGCTGATAGCGCGTAGGAAGCCCTTTCAGGCGGTAAAGACAGCTACCATAGCGAGATGGGTCAGAGAAGTAATGCTAGCAGCAGGGATCGATTTGCAGCAATTCGGTGCACATTCAGTGAGGGGGGCCATGGCGTCCAAAGCATATAGGACAGGGGTTCCCTTGCAAGATATTATGGCAGCAGCAGACTGGGCGAATGACCGCACATTTAGAGAATTTTATTTTAAACCAACAGAGAGTATGGCGAGTACAGTATTGAGACAGCTTTGAACAAGCATAATGCTCGCCTCCATTCTTGTCATAGAATAAAGATTACCCCTGCTAACTGCGCAGGGAGTATTAATTCTATTAAAGACTAGGAGGCGAGCATTAAATTCCCACCCGAGAAATGTATTGTGTATATTATTGAATGTTTGCATGTGATAATAATATGAGGATAATAGCAATACATGGACACCTCCCTGATTTTTCTGCTTTCTATTATTTCTAGGAGAGGAGCAGAAGAATAACTGAAGTGAGAGACTAGTAGAAGTCGTGGCCTGAGTTGAAGGAGTGCGACATTCGTTTGGAGTGGTTCGAGTCATTGCCGGTTGCAGGGCTAAGTGTGGAGTTTTCTCTGGGACTTTCAGAGCGAGTAAAAGAGAGGAGGAGCTCAGGGACAGGATATGGTCATAGCTGAGCTGGAGTAGGATGGACTACAGAGACTATGGGGATTGTAGTTCAAGGAAGAAAAAGTCTGTTCAGACTGGTTTTCAGAGTTTGTTATATTTTTGAGTTTGTTGAAACTGCTGTGAAGAGTAGTAAATTAAAGAAGTTGAAGCATAATGCTCGCCTCCTAGTCTTTAATAGAATTAATACTCCCTGCGCAGTTAGCAGGGGTAATCTTTATTGGTTGCTAATGAGCGTGTCTTCCATGGAGATCCCGCTTTCTTGGTGACAAGCCGTCAGAATGCCCGATGAGGGGCGACCCAGAGGCCCCTTTTTTGCTGGTGATAGGGTGATTTCATAACCCTCTAGCGTAGGAACTTGCGCTAACCAGGTCTCCTGTCGGCACAGTATGTCGTAGTCGCCCAGCTTTATGTCTCCTGGAGCCGTCAAGTGGGAGTGGCCCTGGTGTTCCATGAGCACAACCTTATGGAGTTCTTCTGCACTTTATCAGGTAAGATGACTTGTTGGTAGTGCTCACGGCCTGGGAGTTGCTATCTTTTTCTCTGAATAGATAATGCTTTTGGTAGCCAGGACCATAGGCTTTGTGTAGAAAAAGCCTTACCCGATGTCTCCACATTGGCCTGCTTTTCAGGCACATTTTGTGTAGTGGTTCTCGTGATGGATAAACAGGATCTGGGATGTTGGCTTTTATTGGTTTTTGAAGTGTTGGCCCTGACTGTCACGGGTTGTCTGGTTGGGCTATCTCTTCGCTCCTTAGGTGGCGCTTTTGTGTAGTTCTGCTCACAGCGTTCTTTTGATTTCGAGGAGGAGGTAATGGCGGAGTGATCTGTGTTTTCAGTGTTCTGGACGTGCGACAACCTCTTGCGCTGTTGCCAATGTTGGAGGCGTTCAGGGCTTTGTGTCACAAAGGCAGAGGAGTTTGCTTGTTTCGGCTGGCTCTTTTGGCTAGCCGCTCTTGTTCTGGAGGATTCTAGTATCCTTTTTAAAATACTGTGGGTTTTTCATTTTGGTTATTCTGTTGTACTTTATTTTCCCTGTTTTCCGCCCCACCTTTCCTTCCTCATTCCTTTCATGTGATGTATTGTAGGGGGGAGATATTATGTGGGGTTTTACTTGTTCTGTGTACGTCAATGTGGAATGGTTCTGGAATGTATGCATTCCAGAACCATTCAGTTGTAGTGTTGCTGATCCCTGTGTGTCCGTGAGCTCCGGGACCTCTGCTATCCCTCCGTAAATACCTCCTCTCTAGAGCCCTTCGCTCCTCTACATCCAACTCCCTCAGGGTCAATTGTTTCTCAAAGAAACGAGCTGGTGGTAGATCTTTGTCTTCTGCGGGGACCTCCCTCTGGAACTGCCTACCTGAAGCTCCTCAAGACCTTCCTCTTCGCCTCTGCCTTTCCCCCTCTTCTCCCCTGCTGATCTGCTTTCTCTCTCAGCAATGCTGCACCTGGCCACCGTCTGCCTTTCGGGCCCAGGTACCTGCTCACCCTCGTCCTCCTGCACTGCCCCCTGGCCACCCCTTGCACTGGGGCCTGTATCTGTACCAGTACAGGCCCCCCCCACTCTTTGTCTGCACTGATCAGATACTCCCTATCTGACTAACCTTGCACTTGGCCTGCACAGGCTGCACTACCACTGTTTCTGATCACCGTATTTATTTATTTATTTATTTCACTTATAATTTATCGTGTCCTCTCTTATTCTCTGCACTTTCCAATTTCTCCCGCCTCCCATGCACTTTCCCCCTTTTCCCTTCCCCATGCACTTGCGCGTTCTCAATGTCACTGGGTCTAGTAAGATTGTTGTTTGTTCTCTCCACTGTTCCCCTCCCTTTGCCTGGTGCTCTGAAACACCTGTGTATGAGCGCGATATAAATAAAATATCATATCATACTGATAAACCTGCTATTCATGCAAGTCATACGTTTTGTCTCACGTATGTAATTACTACACGACTTGAAAGCAGCACTCTCACCCAGCAATCTCTCTACCCTTCCATATAAATCAAAATCGGGTGTTTTTACCCACCATGGGATGACAAACAATGAGAGCTGTGGTAAAGGTCTCGACCCCACCCCGCTGGTGTAGAAAACTGAAGTTTTAAAACGTTGTGAGAAGGTCTGAAATATCGGAGAATAAACAAAACTCCCCAACCGCCGACCACAGCACCACACCTTGTGTTTATTCTGCACCAGTGTCCACATTTGAGTTAGCGCTTTCGTTACACTGCGGTGCCAAAGCCTTGGAGTGCAATGTGCTCAGGCGGGGCGCAGTGTCAGCGCAAAGTGCCTTTTGTGAATCACATTCGGACTTTGCGCACTGCACTTTTTAGCGCAGTCACTTTGCACGGCACTACACGTTTTGTAAATCAGGCACTGTGTCTCTAAGTCGTATTAAACCATCGTGAGATGTCTCTGTTTTTTTAAAGAACTGCAGCCAGTCGAAGCATCTTGCATAAAAAACAATGATGACGTCTGGCCAGCTAACTCTACATCACTTTGCTGTCAAGCATGCGTTCTGGGTCCCTTGTTTAAATTGTTGACAGCACAAAGCTGCGGATGACAAGCAAGCTTGGTTCATGGGAGGAAAACTAGTTCAGACCACGCCTTCTAACGAAAGGAGGAGCCAGAAGAGGCAGCGGTCCGGTGACGGTTTGCAATAGCAATCCAAGTAGGCGGGCTCGTTCTAGATGTGAGAATTGAACTCTCGGAGAGAGGGGTGGAATGTCGAATAGTCTCCACTACAATCGTTGGAATCAGGGTGAGAACCCCCCGCTGCTTTACTGTAAGTTGGTTGAGTCCAGGCGGCCGACGGGGCTGCTAGTTTCTCGGCCCAGTGTGCGCGAGGACAGCAACGGGAGCGCCTCATCCCCACTGTTGTCCGTTTGGAGTAGAAGTAATCAATGATGGGCGACCGGCGGCAGTGAAATCGAGAACTATGGAGGAAGCTCCCCCAGCCACAGCTGAAAAGGAGCCAGAGAAGCCGGCAACAGAGCCACCGCCGCCTCCTCCGACATCGTCTGCCCCACCACCCGCTCCGCTTAACGCCGAGAACGAGGCGGAGAGCCGGCAGGGCCCTGAGGAGCGCGGCGGGGAGCGGGCCGAACTCAATCTACTGGACACCTGCGCAGTGTGCAAACAGAATATAACGTCGCGGGGGCCTTGCCTTCTGCCTTGTCTGCACTCCTTCTGCCGGCGCTGTCTCCCCCAACCTGAGCGATACGTCAGCGTGCCGGCCGGGCCCCAGCAGCCCCTGCCGTCTCCGCCTGCACAGCCGCCGCAGGCCTCCCGAGCAGTACCGGAGCCCAGCAATACCCAGGGTGAGTCACTGTGGGCGACTGTTAATATCGCGACATAACGGAGTGCACCCGCCATGTGTCGCGATAGAGTGTATTGATTCACTTTGAGGAGGCGGGTTGGGAATTAGGGGCTACTTGAATGAAACCCAAAATGTGTTTGGGTCTATTGCTTGAGAGCAAGTGTGGAGTGACAGGTAGGCGATGGGTGATAGCACTCGACCCAGTGGAATTGTCGATGCTGGAGATGTTAAGTCTTGGGCATGACTACAGTTAAGAGTGATTTCTGAGTTTTGAGCAAAAAGGGTGTGACTATTCTAGCGCCTGCAGGTGGAGTTATGGGTTGGCGCTATGTTGGTGTTTTCGGTTAAATCGGTAGCAAATTACGGGGTTAAAGCTGAGTGTGGGGTTATTAGCGCTAGACTAGTACTAATGTAGTGTTTACATGTTTCTTCCTAACGGATCGGTTCAGTAATAATTGGTGACACCCCTCCTTGTTACTACTCAAGGCTGTGGTTGTACTGAGGTTGTGGTTTATGTGATAGTTGACAAGTGCTTGGTGTGATGGTAATTCTGGCATTCATGTCCAAATGCTGATTGTTGAGGGGGGGGGGGTCATGCCTTGTGGAGCTTTGCTGTGTTGTCTTTCTTGTTTGAACTTCTTCACTGGCGCTGTCCCGTGAGCATAGTTGTTGTCTTTCCTACGACTGTAGTGGGCTATTCTTATTTCTCCCGGAGCAGGTCAGCTCTTTGTGTGGTCGCTGTGATGTTCCTCTGCCCTGCATTCAGCATCAGCCCCGGGAGGGTACGCGGCGGACAGCGCCTATGAAGTACATCAAGTCTGGTCCAGAGCGTGGTGGACCGAGGGGGCGGGAACTCTAGCTGCAAGGAGAAGAAGCTCCGAGCTGCTCACACGACAAATCACCGCAGATATCCATCATAGTTTTGAGGTGATCTGATAAGCTTTGGCGGGCGAGGACTTCCACCCAGCCTCGGCCGGGACGGGAAGACCGGACTGGCTGTATGTTTTCCACGCCAAAAATGGCCGTGTGCCGCTTTCCCTTGCTTTGTTTTGTCCCTTCATTGTGTGTGCTCTGCTCACCACTGAGCAGTCCCCCAAGATATAGTGCCATTGATTTAAACAATTTGCGGCAGCATTTATATGAATGAGTAGCCACTAACCTTCCAAGAACCCATTGCTGTTGTCTCTGTTGTGCTTCCTGATTGAAAACATACTGTTACAGATTTATTTCCTCGAGCCTGGAGATTGCCTTGTGCTTTAGGCCATTTAAAAGCGTTGCTGGTGCGGATTTTTCTTGTGAGCACAAAATTACTATAAGCTTAATGGTCTAACTGTGGGTTAACACTTTCTGATTCTTCTATCGATCTAGCACCAGCTAGCCCAGGGGCAACGAACGCGCTTGTCTTGGAAGCAAGACAAAGCTGAGCAGCACTGGTTCGAAAAAAGGTTCCGTGCTTAGAGGCTGGACTCTGGCAAGAAGCGCGATATAAGAACCCGTTTTAATTTTAATTCTGTCAACTTAAGAGCACAGGATTCTCTATAAACATATATATGTTGAACATTAAATGTTGCTGTATGTGGGTTGAATGTCAACACTTTGTTAGTAGGAGCCTTTGCTTTCTTCACTTTACTATATTAACACATTGTCAATATTTGCAAGGTAACTGTAGAGCAATATCACGCCCATGCGTTAATAGGAAGGACTTGTGAGGGAATTCCCAGTGCATTTGTGATTACATGCAAGCATTGCAAGGCTAGGAGAAGTACTTAAGGAAAAAAATAAAATCCTACCAAGTCAGGGTACTGTTATGGAGAGGGTGCAGCATCCATAGGCAATCTTGTGACTGTGCTCCCAGTTTTCATTGCACACCATTAGAGCACTCTACTAGTTCTACGGCCTTCAAACACCAGAAGAAATAATCGTCCTATAAGGTAGTCCCACGATGCTGGGCAGAATGAGGCATGCAATGCACGGTGGCACTATCCACAAGGCAGACAACCGTTTTGAAATGGTAGGAAAGCGACCTTTACGTTGACATGAATAAATCAACCTGTACACTTGTCTGTATAAGTCGTCTAATGACATAACATTGTGTAGCCGTGCTTGCTCAACTTTAATTTTGCAGTAACATCCTCGTATTACACAAATACCCGTGCCCAATTGGCTCAGCCTCGCAGCTTGTATTATTATGTTTTGATATTCTAACCTCGAGAACTTCGGAGTTATGACTTGCCTTGGCCGTGTAAGGGGGGACACGCCAAACCATAATACTTAGTAGCCACAATTGGAGGCATCACATAAATATTTTCAAGCAGGATTGGCCACGCATGATTTCTATTTTTTTCCTACACTGCCAGTGTTTCCCATTTCTTTATTTTCTTGGCTCCTCTGAGATTTACTGCTTAAGCCATGGCAGTCCCACGTTGTAACAGTTTGGATTGTATGTTGGACAAAAGCTATTTAATCCCATAACATAAGATTTGATAATTTCCGTAGATGCTTGAACACATCTCAAGACCAGGAGCAAATCCAGCTGCTAATTTATGTGGGGGTTTTGGGGTGGGCTTGGATAACCACTTAAACAGGCATTCATTCCAAGTGAACGTACGCTGCACTTTAGGAACATCAGCTTAACGTTTTCATGGAATAGTTGTCCACAATTCCCATGTACCACCACATACATCATGGATACCTTTTTAAAAATGCCCATGTTCTGCTGCACAACAGTTATCTACAGGTGAAGTAGTATCAAATACATTTCAAAGGCTTGTAATATCTGCAAGCCACTGTCCACTTAACTCACCTAACATCACTTGAGTGAAGCAGATGGTGCTGAAATAACATGCAGAAAATCTTACAAGTCATTCTCTGAATTTCTAACTTCTTTAAGCAACTGTTATTTGGCCATACTTTCAGTTTCTTCACTTTATAAACGCATTACTGCAAGTACACTAATGCAACATGAGGTGCGTCTAGAAACCAGGAATGGCTGGATTTCGCACTTGATGTGGAACAATTTACGATTGATATGAACTGTTCCAGGGTAACTCTACTTTTTAAAATTTAAAAACCCAGCCTAAACGATCTTGTGTGATCAAGCAACCTACTTTTAGTCATTGTTTGACTAACACAACTTGTTGCTATGAAAGACTGTTAGGCAAGATTGTATGCAGTACCCTGTGGGAGACTGCACCGGCCTTGTCCTCTTCGCGGTAGTTAACCCAACCTTTCGTATAAGCATGTACTACACAAGTTGGTAAAGTGACTGAGCAGCCAGACTTATCTCAAGAGCGGTCAATGTGAGCTGTAGGGTTATCACACAGAAATTCACAGTGACAAGTAAACACTTACACTCAAGGTTTCTTGATTAAATAATTATTTATTAATTTAAGTCAGTTGAATAAGCCTTCTTTAGAAAGGAGCAAAATATGTAACACAATAATATATTTTAAAAAATACACACTCCCAGTTTCAATAAATCAATAGATACCCATTTGGGATGGCACACAGATACTTCCTACACCCTGAGGTGACTTAAATAACTAGGACACAGTGGACATTGATATATCACTGGCACATTTAGCGCATTACTGAGGTTAGTGTAAAAAGGCAAAGATGAGGGAATAAAACGATGGTTAATAAATATTCTTAAGCAGGTAAGTACTTTTTGAACCTGCCAATGCAAGGTAAATTAATCCACCTCTCAGTCCTAGTAAACCGGGACCACCTTGACTTGCAGACGGCAATAGCAATAAAGTGAATACCCCAATAGCCATAATCAACACCTACTGGAATCCACAAATCATTTCAAATGAAAACTTCCTAGCAATGATGCAACATGAAATTGACGAACATATGTCGAGAAGCAAGTAGCGCATATTCCCATCTGCGGCGTCCTCAATGCTATATGTAGCAGAACAAGATCAACTCTCACTGAGAAAACACCGAAAATATGCCTCGGAGAAGCGTGGCCTCCTTTGGAAAGATTTAATGGATTCTAGGCATTTTCACAACATCGACCAGGTTTTGTTCCAGCCAAACCAGATTCCAACATGGGAAAGAGAACTTGGCAGCAACTATCGACTACATTTTTGTGTTGCATGCAATGTTACTGCTAATTACTTCCTTTGAGGTGATCCAGACAAATCCAAGCGACCACAATCTTTTGACAACAACGTGGGTTTCATCAGCATTCTGGAAACCAACCGCAATGGCAAAAATAGAAAGCAACAAAAAAGGAAATCGGCTTAGACTTACGGCTAGGAACATTGAGGAGTTAACAACTACAGAAGACAGCTCAAACCCATCAAAGTTCTGGAAACTCCCTTGAAAATTGATTACCAACCACTCCTAACGATCTACAAGGCTGGGGCAAGAAAGACAAACCAAAACCCATAATTTCGACAAATTACTGGTCGAAAAGAGATGCCGCCTCAGACAGCTAAAGAGAAAGGACGGTAAGTCAAAATTAAAGTTTCTTCAAACCAAGATACTTGAGAAAACAAAGAAATACAAGTCTTGGTTTAATGGCTACAGAGTAAGACTTTACCAACAAGACTCAGAAGCCATGTTAAAGCAGATGACTGACCACAACTCTCGGGAATTTTGGTCCCTAATTAAAACATCAGGAACCCAGACCGAAGACGCTTTGACAAATAGCGTGGGCGAAGAAACTTGGAAGATTCATTTGACAACTCTATTTCAACCACCTCCACAAACTCTGTTACCGATAGGGGACCTTAAAACCCATTGGGAAGATCTATCTAATAAAGAAGATATCGAAGCAGCCATTTATAAATTGAAAACTTCCATAGCTCCGAACCCGGACGGGGTGACTAACACACCGATCTAAAGAACCACCCGGTCTAGTGGATAAACTTCATTAGTTTGGTCTATCAAAAGGGCAAGGACTCAAAGTCTATCCCACCATCATGGACATCTTCGGTGGTGGTCCCCATCTTCAAGAAGGGCAACAAAGGAAGATCCTAGAAATTATCGCCCGATGGCCCTGCTCGACACCATTGGGAAGGTTTTAGGTTTGCTTCTACTAACGAGGTTTCAGTCATGGACTAAGTCTTCACCATGTGTTGATCCTTTCCAAGCGGGTTTTATGAAAAACTCTGGCACCTCAGTTAACATCATGCTCTTATCGTAAAAAGTAAAATCATGGAGGGTAGCCCGAGGGCGTTCCTTGCGTTTATCAATCTGACGCAAGCGTTCAACCAGGTCGATCGAGAAAGATTATGGACCCAACTTTTGGCCTGCAATTGGCCAAACAAAATTCTTCAACCAATAAGGGCATTACGCTCTGTCTGATACCACAATTAGAGTTACTCAGCCAACAAGGCCGTTTATCGGACAAAATAACCACCAAAAGAGGAGTAAGGCAACGGTGCCTCCTGCCCCCGGCATTATTCATCGCTTCTCTTGGTGACTACAAAGAATCAAGTTCCTGCGTCGGATCATTCCTGCAAAAAATTGGTTCCTCTCCTGTTATACGCAGATAATATAAAACTGCTGGACCAGACACCTATTGGCCTGCAAAGGCAACTCAACAACCTGTCTGAATACATCTGCTTGAACAACTTAGAAATCAACAAAGAGAAAACCAAGATAATGACAGTTGAAAAATCAGCGAAAAGGACAGAAATTCTAAATTGGAATCTCGAAGGAGCGCAAATCGAAAAAAAAGTCCACAAATTCAAATACCTAGTAATGCTAGATGGCTCAAGATCTGAATCTAGAATGCAACTTAACCTATGGGGAAAAACTCTAAATCTTACTACTCAAGCTCGAGTGATGGACAAAAAATTTGGCCGGTTTTCCCTTTTGCCAGTAATAAAATTCTACAAAGCAAAGGTGGTCCCTTCTATAATCTACAGGGGTGACGGAATGCCCAACATTCCAAGAGAAATATGCCAACAACTGGAAGGCAGTTTCAAATAAGGGTACCTGTAGCGCCGACGGTCCTCCAGGTGAGTAACTTGAAACGAAGCTAAAGTGAACCTCAGCAAGTGAGATTGGAGACTCTCTAATACAAGCAACTACACTATGATTAATATCACAAAATATATTTATTTAAGCTTCACTTAACAGTGTTTGTCATATTTTATTTGACATCTGCACATCAATTCCACCATTCACACCACTATTCATTCATACCCTCATAAATGTACATCTTCATAATCTATGGGTGGGTTAAGAACCCTGACAGACTCATATACTACACCAATTCTCAACACCCTTGTCTATACTCAGTAGGTGTCCAAAAAAAGCACAAATCAAATAGCAATCTGCTTATTTGATGACATCGACATATGTTTCGGTCGACTGTCGGTGGCTCCCAATTTAGTCACAGTAGTTGGCGACCTTCTTCAGGGTGGGGGTAGGTACAACCTAGCCCCAGCGTGTCATCCGGTGCGGTATCGTCTAGCATATATCTACAGAAACAATATACATCATATGGCGACTCCAATCTCTAATTTAATAAACACAATTTACTGATGTGTACACGTTCATAAATGCATATACATGCTGGCACTCATCACCAATACACACATTTTTAGGGTAGTGTCAGCGTGGGAATGGATCCTCAACCCTCGTCATCAGTTATAGAGGCCTGAAAAAAGATGATGATGAGGCACAGAATGAGCCCCATTTTCCATATTTTGGCACATTATTTATTAATTAAATGTGTCTACTGGTTCTCTTACCTAATCTTGCATTCAAGAAGGGCCCCGCAGGTCACAGCACATCTGTTAATCTCTGCACCCAATCCAAAATCGGTGGGCTGTACAACGTGGTTGCTAATCTAGAAAGAGGACAAAGTGGCGAGTTACATGCCGTCACTTCATCTAAAATCTCTATTGTCACAGAATATGGATTGTTTACTCACCAACTTTCGTGTCAATTAGTTGAATTCCTGATGTTGGTTAGTAATGCACTAGTAGCGTCATTTGAGGATGTTCAGTATAATCCCCAAGTGTGTCTGCAGCATTCCGTCTGAAAAGAGAATGCCAGCCCCCTTTAGTCGTAGTGTTAAGGCTTTTAGAGGCGCAGGCGCATTTATGAGTCAAATCAGTAAATAATGCTGACATGTTACTGGACCCTCATATTCATGTCTGTGTAATGACCTTGTAGTCATTCTGCCCAAAAGAACTCGGGCGTGCCCCTGTCTGCTAAAACCGTGGCCAGAGTCCAATGCACACTGAAAAGTGTGTATATCCATGGCTGCAATGCGCATCTAAAATGGCGAACTCAGCCCGTAGTAATAACAGAATTTATTTTTGCACAATTGAAAACACGCCTCCATTAGTTCCATGTGTCGCGCGTTGTAAACAAGTTCATACTGTCCATGAGCGCATTCTCATGTGCAGCGATACAGTAATATAATAAACCACAGCCCAGAATGGCCATGCAGCTCGTATATCCCTTCATACACATATAAGGATTCAAAGTACTTACTTGTCTGCAAACCGTGCGGCTGGGCATCTATGTCCAAACTGTCCAGCGGCTGCACACTGAACACCTCGTAAGAAAGTGGGCGTGGCTTACTGCATCAATATATGCAGAAGCATGAAGGAAGGACTGCCCAGAGTGCCTTATGGGAAACGTAGTCCCCAAAGTGTGTTAAGGGCATTGACTGTAAATAATTACATGCGCTTGCTGCTGGATCTCAGTTTTTTGCATGGACCTGCTTGGAATAGAGAGGTGTAAACAAGATTTTACAACCCATGAAGAAAATTTCTTAACAAAATTGAATCAACATTTTTTTTCAATGAAAGCCCCGAGTCTAGGCATGTCACGGACAGGTGTAGCATAAGCCATCCTCTCGCTTAGTACGTGACTGAAGGATCATGAGTAGCCCAAAGTATATGACCTAGTTCTCCCAGAGTGAAACTCACAGGAGACTATACAGTTTAGGCTCAAACTAATGAGATTCTTAATGAAGGGTCGGATGCTACCTGTCCCCGTAATGCACAGGGGGTATTCCCCCCCCCTCATTGGGGGATATATAAAAATGTCTTCACTCTGTCAATGTACAGGGTACACACTCAAGTCATATGGTGGGGACTACAAGTGGACACACAGCGGGGTGCCTATATTGGCATGTAATGAGGCACTCAAAGTGTCTAACCTGTAACCAATTTATTCATTTGAACTGTTGAGACAGTTCTTTACGGTATCCAAAGAATGGATCCATCTTTGTTCCACCCGATGTAGCATTTTTGTCATGTCACCTCCTCGGGTTGGCTTTTTTTATGGTCTGTAAGACAAACTATCTCATGTCTTTGTCAGTATGCCCCATTTTTTCAAAATGTTCAACTAACGCTTTATCTCGTACCTTATTTCTGATACACGAGCGGTGTTCCGAAATCCTTTGAACAATTAACACACAGGGATTTTCCTCAATTCCACATTACCTCAGAAAGCGGGTATGTGTCCTTTCTGTTACCAGAGGGATACTATAACACACAAAACAGACTAAGGAACAAAAAAACTTTACCAGAACTATTTATTATGTTGTGCAATTAATGCAACCCTAACTCTTTCCCTGCAGGGAGTACACTGTGCTACCCCTGCCTGATGTTTCTAGCCCTAAAAAAACACACTAATAAGCCGACTATCGGCAAGACATACATGGGGACTATTCATACCCTATGTTACAAAATGAGAAAACATATTCGCAATAAACTACCACAATACATTTCATACGTCTAAATTTCATCAGTCCAAACAGTTAAAACCAAAACAGTTACGGGAAAAACCATTTCCCGGCTGCACCCTTGGATGAAACAGACAGGTCACGTGGGACTCGGCGTCACACTCTTCGACAATTTAATTGCCCTCCGTGAGGTGTGTCTGGTTGATCCAGGAGTAATTTCTTAAAACATTTTATCAAAAAATATATATGTGTCGCACAAACTCTCAGCACAAAAATGCACTTTATATTCGACTCATTTCTTTGCAAGTGCATGAACCCTTCTCTTGTGCGAGAGTATATAACACCTTTATAATAGGAAACTTGAGTTCTCTGAGATTAATTCAAACAATTTATATTTAAAAGTGCATAAGTCCACTTGTGTCACTCTAAATAGGGTGACATCTGTGTATCTGGTCGACCGGTTTCAATGATGTCTTGCGTGTATCATATTCTTCAGGACCCATTATTGCTTCTTTCGACCCAATCAGCAAACCCCGAAGAGGCGAGATTGCGACATATCCTATGGAAAATGGGAGAATGTCAAAAATGACTTCTCTCGTATGTGGGAGGGAAAAAGGATACGGCATTTCTTAATGACTCTTACTGGTGGAATAAAGTGATTTTACTTTCCAAAATGCTCAACTAGTCAATTTGTGACATTATAAAAAGAGACTCTCTTCACCCTGCCCCATCACCAAAGAGTGCACGATATTGTTTCTAAAGAGGTGAGCTCATACCTGTCCAATGACACACCTTTCTTGTGGTTTTTTCCACGTATAGTAAGTTGCATGGGCACGAGATAATGTAGATGGAATTTTTGGTAAAACAATTTGTGTGGCCTTTCAATAGTCACTTTTTGTTTGTCTCATAATCAAATGATTTCCTTGTTTCCGTAAACGGGCATGCTACACAATGGCCACATTTATAGTGTCCTGTGATAGCTGTTAAACCCCATTGATTCCTTACTGTGTGGTCTAATTCAGTTTCTGCATATGTATGAACCAGCTTCTGTCGTAAGTTCATGTTACGCTTAAATGCGAACATAGGTCTGTTGGCTAAAGTGCCTGCTTGTTTCACTAAGTTCCAGTTTTTGTTAATGCTTTTCTTGAGTGCATTGCTGATAGGGGAGAAAGTTGATACACAGATCAATCTTTCATTCTTCGCCTTCTCTTTATGAGCAAGGCAAATCTCACAATGGGTATTAAATGCACGTTTATAGTGTTTTGGGTACCCCCTATCAATCAATGTGTCCTGTAGTTTGATTGAAAGAGCAGAGTTTGTTGATCAATCGCTACAGTTCCTTCTGATGCAAAGGAACTGCCCGTATGGTAAATTCGATTTCAATCCTGCCGGATGAAAACTCGAAAAATGTAATAACGGATTATCCGTTGGTTTTCTGTACAGGGGCGATTCCAGATGTTCACTCTTTTTTTCAAAATCAGTAAATCCAAAAAACTCACTTGGGTCAAGTTCCATTCCATAGTGAAACTTATATTTGGATTGCATGCGTTAACCCATTCAAAGAAAACTAGAAGCGACGACACCTGACCCCTTCATATGAAGAACATGTTGTCAATTAAGCGTTTCCATATCATCAGATTGTTTCCAAAAGTTTGTTGTTTGAGAGTGTTCTCAGGGCCTACAATGTATTCATTTTCAAAATTTGCCATGTATCGGTTGGCCGCGAACGTGGCCCCCATACTTACACCTCCTAAATTGTTTATACATGTTTTTGTAAAAGAGGAAAAAGTTTCCACACATGGCCAGACATGCGCACTCTAGTATAAACCCTGTGGGGGGTGGGGGTTAGGGGTCTCTCGCGTGTCTCCAGTATTGTTCTCCAGACCTCCAAGCATTGCATCTGAGGAATTGACGTGTAAAGTGATGCAACGTCCAAGGTGAATAAAATATCACCAGGCTCGATGATGATGGTGTTATTAATGGTATGTATCATAGCTGTCGTGTCTTTTATGTATGCTGGCATGCGTTCTACAAACGGTTTCAAAAAGAACTCTGTATAAATGGACAACGGTTCCAACAAGGAATCAATAGCTGAGACTATATGTCTCCCTTGAGGATGTTCAAGTTTTTATGCACTTTGGTGAGTATGTAGAATGCACCTTTTCTGGTGTGGGTTTTAGACAAAGATGTGTGTTCTTCCTTGCTTATCCACTCTTCCTCCAGGGCATATTTCATTGTTGGAGATTTCCTCTTGTAGAGTCTTGGTGGGATCTTGTTCTAATCTTCTGTATGATCTTTCTTCGCCTAATAATATCAGGCATTCCTCATCGTATTTATCTGTGTCCATTAATACAATGCAGCCTCCTTTGTCGGCGGGCTTGATGGTCAATTGAGAGTTTTCACATAGTTTCTACAAAGCTTCTCGTTCCTCTCTTTTCAAATTATCTTGATGGTAAAAGCATCTTGGACTTGTTTGTTCACAATGTTTTCAAATGCCATAATTTCAGGAGGACAGACGTGTGGTGGGGTGTGAAGTGCGATTTCACTTTGAGACCGGTTAAGTTTTTCATCTCGTCTTGGTCGTTGCAATTTTCCTTGCTCCCTGTCGATAGACTCAGTAGAAACACCTCAAAATAGTGTTTCAAACAGATCTTAAGGAAAAATCGATGAAGTTCAATTTAACAGGAGAAAGGGTCCACTTTGGATACTGGTACGAATTAAAGGCCTTTTGACATTGGATCAAGCTCAGCGGTAGTCCAAATTATGGATGATAAATAAAAAATCGGCATCCTGTCAGTTTTTATTGGTTCTTGTACCATTGTCTCTTTCGGACCCCTGGTCCCAATTGCTGTCTTTGTCTGGGGCGTCCTCTTTGTCCACCCCCTCCGGAAAAAACCTGGCTGTTGACCACAGGTGTTTGCTGTGTTTGTGCCCCACTTGATCCGAATCGCTTGATGATCCAGGCGTGTTTGAAAAATTAACGTATCTGTTGGGTCTACGATTATATGGGCCGGTGGTGGTTTCAGTATAGAAACCCACAGGCAAATGCTGATATTTTTTCTTCCTTATAATTGTTCAGATCTTTCTTGAGTTTGTTAATTTTACGATCTAGGTTAAGTTGTTAACATTTTTCAATTCATCTTCCAGATTCTTAAGTAATAGTTTTGCATCTTTGACTGATTTTATTTTCTGAGAATGCTTTTTCTAGGCGTTCTAGGTCTTCATTCTGTGCCTTTGCTTCTTCTTTGGCAGTTTCTATAATCAGAATTATGAAATCCCTGGAACACTTTATTACAGAGACCACTAACATTTTTTTGAAATCTCTGGTTTTCAATAAACAACCTTGGAATTATTCTCATGTACTAAGCGAGAGCATGGCTTATGCTACACCTGTCAGTGACATGCCTAGACTCTGGGCTTTCATCGAAAAAAAAGTTTATTCAATTTTGTTAAGAAATCTTCTTCGTGGGTTGTAACATCTTGTTTACACCCCTCTATTCCACACAGGGCCATGCAAAAAAGGTGAGATCCAGCAGCAAGCGCATGTAATTATTTACTGTCCATGCCCTTTACACACTTTGGGGACTACGTTTCCCATAAGGCACTCTGGGCAGTCCTTCCTTCATGCTTCTGCATGTCTTGATGCAGGAAGCCACGCCCACTTCTTACGGGCGTGTGCAGCGCCTGGATAGTTTGTACGTAGAGCTGCCCAGCCGCAAGGTTTGCAGACGAGTAAGTACTTTGAATCCTTATGTGTATGAAGGGATATACGAGCCGCATGGCCATTTTGCACTGTGGTTTATTATATTACCATATCGCTGCACATGAAAACGTGTTCATGGATAGTATGCACTGGTTTACATCGCGCGACACATGGAACTAATGGATGTGTGTTTTTAATTTTGCAAAAACAAATTCTGTTATTACTACGGGCTGAATTCGCTATTTTAGATGCGCATTGCGGTCATGGATATACACACTTTTCAGTGTGCATTGGACTTTGGCCACAGTTTTAGCAGGCAAGGACATGCCTGAGTTCTTTTGGGCAGAATGACTGTAGCCATTACACGGACATGAATATGAGGGTCCAGTAACATGTCAGCATTATTAACTACTTTGACTCGTAAAGGCGCCCGCCCGCGCCTCTAAAAGCCATAAAAGTATAACTAATGGGGGCTGGCATTCTCTTTTCAGACGGAATGCTGCAGACCCCCTTGGGGATTATACTCAATATCCTTAAATGACGCTACTAGTACTCTGCATCTACTAATTGTAAAGTGCGTTACTAACCAACATCAGGAATTCAACTAATTGACACGCAAGTTGGTGAGTAAACAATCCATTTTCTGTGACAATAGAGATTTAAGATGAAGTGACGGCATGTAACTCGCCACTTTGTCCTCCTTTCTAGATTAGCAACCACATTGTACAGCCCACTGATTTCGGATTGGGTGCAGGGATTAACAGATGTGCTGTGACCTGCGGGGCCCTTCTTGAATGCAAGATTAGGTAAGGAAACCAGTAGACAGATTTAATAAATAATGTGCTAAAATATGGAAAATGGGGCTCATTCCGTGCCTCGTCTTCTTTTATCAGGCTTCTGTAACTGATATCTAAGAGGGTTGAGGATCCATTTCCACGCTGACACTACCCCAAAAATGTGTGTATTGGTGGTGAGTGTCAGCATGTATATGCATTTATGAATGTACACACATCAGTAAATTGTGTTTATTAAAGTAGAGATTAGAGTCGCCATATGATGGTATATTGTGTTTGTTTTAGATATATGCTAGAGGACACCCCTCCCCCCCACCGGATGACACGCTGGGGCTATGTTCTACCTGCCCCCAACCTGAAGAAGGTCGCCAACTACTCTGGCTAAATTCGGAGCCACCAGCAGTCGACATAAACATATGTCGATGTCATCAAATAAGCAGAATGCTATTTGATTAGTGCTTTTTTTTTTTTTTTACACCTACTGAGTATAGAGATAGGTGTTAAGAATTGGTGTAGTATATGAGTCTGTCAGGGGTCTTAACCAACCCATAGAGTGTGAAGATGTACATTTATGAGGGTATGAATGAATGGTGGAATTGATCTGCAGATGTCGAAGAAATATGACAAACGCTGTTAAGTGAAGCGTAAATAAATATATTTTGTGATATTAATTATAGTGTACTTGCTTGTATTAGAGAGTCTCCAATCTCACTTGCTAAAAACTGGAAGGCTACTTTTGGAGGTCGGTTTAAAATTTTCCTAAATCAACTTCGACTCCAGCGATAAGAAGGGAATTGGGTTTGCTGTTATTGAAAGCTACAGTAGAGTCAAGTGCCATGCTGCTCTTCAGAAAAACCATACTAACGGAAAGTCCACCTTTGTACCGCTTGATCAACAACGAAGCGAAAAGTGACCGCTGCAAAAAGCTGACCAATTGGGCCAACACAAAAAACCCCCAACTGGCATCTATACAGTGTACTTAGGAAGACCTTACCCAGAACCCACAGAGGATCAAAAATAAAATGGAGGAGGTTGATTGTTTTTCCCCGCTAGTTCTTCAGTCGAGATCCAAACTCCTTAGCCACCTCCCATTGTTTACAAAAAAAGAAACCATACTCAAGACTTCATCAAAAAATTCCCCAACAAAACTCTGACATGTTTTCCTGAGAGCACGTTTCAACCTACTGACTACAAATGAAATCTTGTTTGTCTGAGGCCTTTCGAACACCCGTGCATGCAGATTATGCAACGATCACACGCAGACGGTCTGTAAGACACCTACTCATGTCATGCTCAGCAACCCAATGTCTCAAACGCGTACTTAAAGCCATTAACATCCCCATTTACTCTATGCGAGGAAGAAACCTGGTGGATCCGCCTGATGAGCGGAGAGAAGACAGAATGGACAATTGCAATGGCAAAAATCCTAAAAAATGCCTTGGGTGAAATCGACAAGCTCAAAGAAAACCACTCATAACAACTCATTTTGATACCACCTGCAGACTTGATACAGCACATAAGCTTCACCTTTTGCTCTACTTTGAAACTTTTAGAAGCTGCACAGTGTGAAGTACTTAAAGAACAATCGCACGACTTATAAACAAATCATTAACTGATTCATACAAGTCAAAAAATAAAATTAACCCTTTCCTGAGGGATAGTTAAAGCACCAAGTCAGAGGTAAGAGTCTTTCAGGGAGCTAGGACAGCCAATGTTAATTGAACAAAAGTCTAGGTGAGCTGAAGCACTTCTTGCACGATGTTTTAGAAGTCTTGGTAGAAAATGAAATCGCTGTAGGGTCACAAGCTGGGAGGCTTGTGAGGGGCAACTCTGCAAAAGCAACCAAAACAAATCTCAACTGAGGGCTAGTGTTAGTGCCCACCCTGTCTAACATGTGTAAAAATGAATAAGACAGACACTCCTTGGACAGGGAATAAGGCACAAAAGCGCAGGCTGCGAGAGTTCCAAGGAAGGTTTATCTAGATCTCTGAGAGCGCTCTGACCCCATCAAAGTTACAACACATTTATATAGTACATCTACATTTTTGACATATGATGCTACGTTGGACCAGGATTGGTCAGCCGTGGTGGTGACTTAGGTGTGGGCATCATCTCCTCCTCCGGGTTGGCTGCTTGGTTGGCGGGAGGATTGACGTCAGACATTGTGCTCCGGATGGGTGAAGGTCAGGTCGCTGTGAAACACGGTGGTCACTATCTAAGCTAAGAAAATACATTCTGAATAATGCATGCACTAAATAACAGTTGATCAAAAGACTCTTAGTAGTGTATGATGTCGTTATACAAATCACTCAAGGGCTTGCACCATCTACACATTTGGGTTACACAGGTCACAGGCTTAAGAGCCTTGACCACTAGAATACTGTCATTGAACTATAGGGTTAGTCTCACAAGAATCTCGGGTATGTGGCATTTGTTAGTACTGGGCACGATATACTGCACCGGGGTCTAATGTTAGCTGGGGGGGGTCTGTTGGGTGGGCTTCATAGCGAGATTGGCAGTCTGGCACATGAAAGGGATGCCTTGCAAGGACACAGGGTTAGAATGGTAATAAGTTTCGATTGGCGAGGGTAAGAGGGCAAGGACACTTTTGTGGAGATGGACGAGCTCCGTGCTTGGCTCATGTCGGTTCACATGCAGGAAGTGATCTCACAGGAAAAGGGATGTGTTACATTCATTATTTGTTGCAAGCAGCTCCGGCCTCAGCGTGAGAATGGAGTCAGAGTTTTCCAGTTGGTGTGGGGACAAGGGTGGGGGTTATGTGCTCCAGGCTGCGGCGGCGGCAAAGGGGAGAGATGCGTTTTGTACTATCGCAGTGAGGCCTAGTTATCAAGATGGAGTCGAAAGGGGGTACAGAAAATGGATGCCCTGTGTCCTGCTCGGTGGTGCCCATCTACGCTAATCTAACTAAAAGTTAGTATCGCATAAGGGCAAGTGGCGTACCCACCACTTGGAGGCACTTGGTCCAAGTTCGGTTCTGAGAAGTGACGGTAGAGAGGGGCCCATTGGCCCCTCGCTCCCACACATTCCCCCCTTTCGTTATATCTAAAGTAACAAATTCTTCTACTTTTTATTCCTTTCATTTTCCCTTTGGTAGTACTCCACCTCTGCCACCGCCTCGTCCCACGCAGGGGTACCTTTTATGGGCATCCAAGCTCTGCAGACGCTTCTTAGGCTGTTCCCTCTTCTGGCATATTCATCTGGGGTACACATTAAATAAATACCTCCATCCCCATCTAGATCTACCCATACTTCTTGGTACCATTGCAACTCTCTTGGCTCCTTTTATTGTCGTGTAATGCAAATTATCCACTATGTCCCCATATTGCCTGTAAATTGCTGTCATTCTGTACTGTGGTGTGGTGTACTCCCCTGTTTGCATTTGTGCATCTATCATGGTAGTTACCGTTGTCGGTCGGCCCATTGTCACCATCATCATAGCCGAGGTTGGCATGCTTTTCTCACAACACCGCAGTCCCAGTTGGCACACACAAAAGAACAAGAGCACAAAAACAATGATGGGGACCAGTATTTTCATTGCCACATTTACCCATGATGGTATCCAGCTGAACAAATTGTTGAACCATGTACTTTCCTCTGCTCCTCCATCTCTCATCCTCTCCCCTAGGTTGTGTACTGCGCTTATCACATTGGAGAGTGTCCTGTTATCAGCGTCTTCAGTTGGCACGAATGTGCAACACACCCCCCCAATTTTTCGGCAAACACCACCGTCCATCGCCGTGAGGAGATCAAGGACGTATTGATTTTGCATTGTCATTAGGCGCAACGCACAGAGTTCTATCTTCATAACGTAGAACCCCTCTTCAGTGTCGTTAGCCAATTGAATGAGCTCCCAGCGCACGATCTGCAACCATTTGGCGTTTGCTTGTGCTTGTAGTCCAGGGGCGAGAAGTGAGGCAAAGAATGTCTCGGCTGATGAGAAGAGCTTTTATTTCTGCAGGATCTCGGCAAGTAGTTTTGATGATTCGGATGAGATGTAATTGGAGGATCTTTTACTTCGTGTCAATCTTTTCTTTAGTTCATATTCTGACAATGGTTCATACGCTGGAGCATCTGTTCGCGTTAGTTGGGGCGCTGCCGATGGTTCAGCCGATTGCCCTGCTGCCGATATGCCAGCCGATTGCTCTGCTGCCGATATGCCAGCCGATTGCTCTGCTGCCGATATGCCAGCCGATTGCTCTGTTTCCCCTTGGATGTGGCTCTCCGGTATTACCATCAGGGCTGTGTGGAGGGTTGCTAAATCACAAGTTCCTTTCCACGATGCAGGGAGGTGCAGATAAGCTTGTTTGCTGCAAACCCAATACATGTCCATTAGTGCGGCTGTGCCTTTCTTCATGTCGGGAATTATTAGTCTTGTTACATTTCCTTGCTTCCCCCATGTTCACTTTTCCTTCCCCGTGGAAACACAGTTCATGTGGCACTTCTTTTTATATTTTGATAGGTTTTTATAGTGCTGTGACTCATGTTAGCTTTGCCACGTGTTGTGACCAGATGTGGTTACATGCCCCTTTTATCCATTGGAAAGTGTCGTTTGGTAGGCCTCGAAGCGCTTCTGCTTTGCACTTTATTGTTTCTTCGTGACATTTATTGTCTGCAAATCGTGTCCCCTTGAATGGTTCTTCGAGGCAAACTACTCCTTGACGTCGGCTTGTGCATGTTTTCTCGTTCTCCAGCTTATCCAATGTGACAGTGTGCACCTGGAATGTGCTCTTTATTCTGCATAGAACCAGATGAATCAAACATTGGGCCTCCGACAAGGGCACTTCCTGCGGTACTAACATTTTAGGTGTTCCTTATGCGTGCAGGATGAGTCGGCAGACGTAGCAACTCTCATTTGTTGCTTGCTTCGCCGTGGCACTCATGTCAGAATACCATTTATTCGATTGATCAGGGTGGCGGGGATCTTCTATTTCATCTAATCCCAGGTCGTGATAAATGTCGTATCTTTTCCCTCCTGCCGCCCTTTTCCTCCTCCTCCTCCTCCCTTCCTGATCATTGTTTTTCACCTTTTTGTAATGTATTGGAAACATCCCAGCCCATGTTGTGTCATTACTATTCAATATGGCATATGTATCATCATCATCATCAGTAGCAGCAATTTTGTCCGAGGTAGAGTATATGGTTGTGCATTAATACTAGTGTTAATTAAATAATTTGTCCAATAATAATCTCCATCATATTCGTTATATCCATAAGCATCACTCGAGTTTACATTGAAACGTAACATTGGCACACTTGTTGATTCCACAGTGATGTACTCTGAGGGGTGCATTCCATCTTTTTTGTTAACATTAAGTCCATGTGACTCCTGCCATATTGTCCTTACCCCAGTCCATATCATTTGTGATCCTTCTTTTATCAAGTTAGCCCCGCTCCCCCCTCTTTGCATGTCATCAACAAGAGATAAAAGGGTGTAGTACCATGCTGCAAAAAACACCATTACCGACATAAAAATTGCAGCACACTTCAAAATGCATTCAACATCACTGAACCTTTTAGCCCTAATGGCGACCCTATTGCTATCTAACATTAATTCGCTCTCTCCGATTGTGGGTCGTTGAGCCATTGTTCACCTGGAGGGGCGATATAAATGTGATAAGTCACCATAATATATACAATTATTTACAGTCTTGCTCAACTTCACATTTAATCATTATTTTCAGTCAGGCTTGTTCTGTTACTCTTTTGTTCATGTTCTTTTACTGTAGAGACAGCCATTAAAAATGAAGGTTGGAGATAGAGGGGGAGAGATAGGTGAGGTTAGTTAGTATGCTTGGTCTATTGAAGAGAGTGGGGAAGAGGCAGGAAAGAAGGAAGGAGGAAGCAAGTTGTGCAGAACAAAATACATATCATTTTTATCTCTACATGTTCTTTTACGGACTCTTGTTATTTTCCTACGACTTTGTTTGTGGTCCCAGTGGCGTTGTCTTGCTCTTCTGGGGGGATTGTACTACTGTGTGCCCTCCTCACATCGGATAGGTGCACCCAATACTTCAATCCCTTCACTTTCACCGCGGTGGGTGTACTATAAATGACTTCATAGGGGCCATGAAACGTGGGTGAGTTCCACCTTCTCACAAAGCTGCAGACATATACATGTGCCCCCGGCATTAATGGCCCGCTTGTACTGTCTGCGGCCGGCGTAGTAGTATCAGTCATCACATTTTCAGTAAAAGGCGGTGCTATTTGTCGAGCTGTGCTGCGTACTGCGTGTGTTAAGTGAGTTAGGTATTACTTGAACTCTTCCCCGAGCACTGTGGCAGCCCTGTGCGCATCCGAGGCTCATCTGATTGGGGATACTGGTGTGTGTGAATACGCCTCCCAGTCACAATTTCATGGGGGCTTAGGTGGTGGTCTTTGCACGGTTGCTTCCTGAGTTGGAACAGTGCTAGGGGTAAGCAATAAACCCAGTTCTTTAATGTGTTACACAATTTAGACAACTTACTCTTTAGTAGCCCGTTGATCTTTTCTACCACCCCATTCGCCATTGGGTGATAAATCGAGCATAATTTGTGCTTCACCCCAAAAGTGATGTCACTTCCTTAAAGAGGTAATTCACAAAATGCGTGCCATTATCTGATCTAATGACGTCGCATAACCCTCATCGCGAAAACACCTCCCGCATGAGGAATTTGGCTGCACATTTTGCGTTTGGGTGGGGACATGGGCCTGCTTCCACCCACCTTGAAAAGGGACACACCACCACAATCGGATATCTTGCTCCGTTACACCGTTCTCCCATATCAGCATAATCTATGTGGAGCTCTCTAAATGGTCCTGTTGGTCGGGGCAAAGTACCACGCAGTGTTCTTAATGTTATTCCAGTATTATATGTTTGGCATGCTATACATTCTACAATGAATTTTGACAGGTGCTCTTGTAAGTTGGGGACGAACCAGTGTTCTTGGATGTCTGCAGCAATATGTTGTTTTGCTATATGGCCGGGGAAATGCAACTACTGGAATGCTATCTCCAGTAATTCTATGTGCATTGCAACCTTTCCTGTCGTCTCTTGTCTCCAAATGAGATCTGTGGCTGATTGTGTACATCCTCGTTTGCTCCACAGCTCTTGCTCCTCTTGGGATGCACGTTTTTGTAATTCTATTATCTGTGCTATTGGGGTATTATTGTATGCTTCTTCTCGTGGGTCTATCGTAGTTGCTTTTGTGATGCACTCAAGTGCTGGTGTCATATTGAAATACGAGGCCTCCTTCGCGGCTGCGTCAGCTGCCGCGTTTCCCAATGAGATTGCGTCTGTGTTGTTGGTATGGGCTTGGCACTTCACCACTGCCACTACTGATGGTACTGCTAATGCATCAATCATTTCATCTAACAATTTTGCATGCTGTACTGGAGAACCATCTGCCCTCCTGAATCCCTGAGTGCACTGTGGTAGTTGCATAGGCTGAGTCTGAGTATATTGTCACTGCACAGCCTTTAGCAGTGCGCAGTGCTTCAATCAATGCAGTTAATTCTGCCGCCTGTGCTGAATAGTGGGATGGAAGGCGCTTTTGCACAATTGTCTCATATTCATCTTCCTCCATGCGCACTACCGCCATTCCGACGTGTTTTTCTCCTGTCTCGGGGTCTATTGATGCTGACCCATCTATGAAGTATATTTCCCCCTCCTGTAGAGCATTCTCACTTGCATTGGGGATATCGTCACCTTCCCCCTCATACGTGGCACAATCGTGTTCTTGTATGTCCTCTGTCGTGCATGGCTCTGTAATAAATGTTGCAGGGGTTACTTTCTTGCACCTCACAACGTGTACATTGGGGCTTGAGATTATTACTTCATACGCTGTTGCTCGTTGGGTCGTTAGTGTTGATTTTGTTCGCTCAAGGATGGCGAACAAAGAATGCTCCGCATATAGTGGTACCGAACATCCCATGACAATGGTGGTGCTTTTTTCAATCGCGAACTCCGCAGCTGCAAGGGCCTGTTCGCACGCGAAATGACCTTGCATTACTGGATCTAGTGTCCCACTGTAGTAAGCCAATGGTTTGTGACCTAGTGATGTCTTCTGTGTTAGTACTGCTGTCATCAGTGTCCCATTGCAGTGGGAAAACAAGAAAAATTCCCTCTGGTGATCTGGGTTCGCGAGGACTGGGGCGTCTGGGATAAGGTCTTTTAATTTGTAGTAAGGGGCGTGTGTATGCAGCATAATCAAGGATCCGAGCTCGGCAATAATTACAAATGCCAAGACATTTTTGCATGTCTTTCACAGTTTTTGGTATTATGTTGCGTATAGCAGCTGCTCGGTCTGGGAGTATTCACTACCCATCTTTTGATATCACCTGCCCGAGGTATACAACCTCGGCAAGGCAGTATTTCAATTTTCCCTTTGTCCACCTTGTATCCTTTGGCAGCTAGCACATTCAGTAGTGTTATCGAGTCTTCTCAACACTTTTCTTCTGTATGGCTACAGATGAGCAAATCGTCTACATATTGAATGATGGTGCTCTCTACATCTGTTTCCAATGTCTTCCCTCAATACCCTGTTAAAAATGCTGGGGCTTTCGCAATATCCCTGTGGGAGTCTGCAATGTTCATACCTGTTGCTCCCTAATGTGAATGCTGTCAGGTATCGGGATCCTGGGTCAAGGGGTATTGAGAAGAAGGCGTTTTTCAAATCAATTACAGTAAAACACGTTGATTCTTTTGGCACACTACACAGTATTGATGCTGTGTTAGGGACTAGAGGGAACTCTTTTGAATGACGTCATTGAGTGGGCGGAGATGCTGGATCATCCTCCATGCCCCTCCCTTTGCTTTTTTGATCGGAAAAATCGCTGTATTGCATGGGGAGGTTGATGGCCCTATAATGCCTTGTTTCAGGAGTGCATTTATCGTTTCTTTAATTCCCTCCTTCGCTTCCTTTGATATGGGATATTGTTTTACTCTCGGCAGCATTGCACATGGTTTGAGTTTTATTTTTATTGGTGTCACCTCATGCAGCAGCCCTACATCGTGGGGCCCAGTAGTCCAAATTTTTCAGGTGCTACCTTTGTCATGTCTTCCTCAAATATAGTCCGTGGCGCTTGCTGGCCATCAATGGGTTATGTACCTCTCTGTATTGGACCATAATATCACATGGTATGCTTATTTCTCCATCATCCTCACCATCGGTGAACAATTCCTCATCTGTTATGTCTCGTAGCATTACATTTGGGTCTATGCATAACACAGTCCTCCACTCGCACCCCTGTGCGCCCAGCCCTATGACCACAATACGTTTACTGGATACTTGAACTGCCTCAATGTCTATGGCCATTATCGTGCCTGGTACAATGTCTGTGTGTGCAATTGGGCGGAATATGAAATCTGATGGTGTTCTCCATTCTTTTCTCGTTATCTGTGGCACCACCCGTGCCAACACCTTGATACCATATATGAACATGTTTATATCAATGGGTACCCCTCGCAATACAACTTCATTCATCACTGTACTGATCATCAACATTGCTCGTACTGGGCACACTCCCGGTGTTGAGCACACTATTCCTCGTTCTGTAAAAGAGATTGTCATATTCAATTTACTTAACAAATCTCTACCCAGCAGGTTTATTGGCGCGTCTTTGTGGTACAGTAAGGGCGCGTGCACAGTTTTCCCCCCACCGTTATATCGAGATCTTTAGTGTAAGGAACTCTTAAAATAGCCCCAGAGAACCCCTGCGTCTCTAAATTCCTGCCTGAGAGCAGAAACCGCCCTTCCATAAGGCATGATTTCTCTGCTCCAGAGTCTACCATGAAGATAAACTGCTTATTTCCTAACTCTGCCCCCACTAGTGGTTCCTCTTCTGCACATAGGGTGGTGGACAGGACTGGACACGCAAGTGTTCCCTGTTGGCTGTCCTATTCTGAATGTCTTTCTTGCCCTGGCACGGAGAAGACATTATCTCCGATCACTGTCGCACTCCGGTACGGTGCAGGTGCACCGTTCGCAGATGTTGCATAACAATTACTGGTCGCACTTCCCACTGCATTTTGCCTTACCATTGGTTGTAGTGGTGGTTGCTGTCCTTGCTGTACCTGAGGTTCGTTATAGCAGTAGTCTTGTTGTCTCCCACTTCCCATTGGTAGCCCGTAGGGGCTACCTGGGTGCGGACACCCCCAACCTTGTTCGTTCTCCATGGGCTGTTGCCCCTGGAAATACCCAGAAGGCCGCATTCTACAATCTCTAGAGTATTGTCCCCATCTCCCACAGTTCCAGCATGACCCTTGTGGTCCGCCTCTCATTCCTTGGCCGCCAAATCCCCTGTTTCCCATGCCTCCAAACCCCCATCTTGGCCCACGGTACCCACCTCTTCCTCTTGCCGGTCGGTCTTGGCACTGTTGTCCACCGTATTGCTCTTCTCCGTTCCACTGTCCTAGTCCTCCTGTAGCCCGTAGTGTTGCTATTGCTGCTGGTCTGTTCCCTGCTCCTTCGCCCCCCTCGTTTTCTCAGTCTGTGGTTGCGCTGGCGTTGACGGCGGTGACCTTCACTAATTTGTTCTGTACCAGCTTTGCCTCGTCTGCCAACCTTTTTTGTGCTATCTCCTTTTCTCTTTCTTTGATCCTCCTGCAGTGGTGTCCAATTATACTCTGTATTTCAGGCAAGCCCTTAGCTTCTATCCCAGCTTTTTTGTCAAAGGCCTTCTGCACCTCCTTCGGGAGCCAGTTCTTGATGATAAAATAAAACAAGGCGGTGGACTGGTTCCACGCCGTGCCAGTTTCACTTCTCCATAAATTCTGCACCCGTAGTATGAATTGCGTAGGATCCTCGTTCTCCTCCATTGTACACTGCATCACTAAATATAAATCTGGAATGTCTGGAAACGTGCGCCTCAATGCATCCCATACCTGTGCTCGAACATTATTGAACGCCGATCCATCGTGGCGATCACAACTCATCGTTACTCCAGGGAATCCGGCTCTTTCCCACACTGAGTCTGCTTGGTCACCGATTGCTGACACCAATAAGCTCTTCACATCCCCTATTGCTAGTGGCACTCCTGTTGTGTTTTTCTCAAAGGCTTGTATCCATTTCCCGGCCCCTCCCGACAGTGGGGGGAGGACCTTTAGCAAGTTGTTTTTGTCCATTTGTGCCCACGGAATGTAATGTGGCCTGCCTGCTCCTTTATGTATCAATGGCATTTGCAACTTGTGTTTCTTCCCTATCTTACTAACCGCACCTTTCGTTGTCTTACTTACCATCATATTTTCCTCTCGCTGTCTTAACCTACCCTGCCATAGTGGTGGCGATGGTGTGTCTGGGTACCGGCGGTTTGGCAGTGGGGACCCTGACTCGGCAGCTGCCTCTTCATGCTCGTCTAAGTCACTCCATACTTCTTCTATTTCTGATACCTGTTCATTGTTCCCTTCACACCCTTCTCCTCTCTCACTTTCTGGGGTAGGTGGGCGTATAATCCTCACGGGTTTGTCATTTAGATGGAATAGGAACTCCCCTGACCGCCACTCCTTCTCTTGCCCTTGTGGTATGCGTGTTTCTTGTGATGATACTGACCGTGCTGGCTCTGAGACCGTTTGCGCCAATTCTCCTGCTGTGCTTAATGTTGGTGTTAGATCCGCTATAGATAATGGTGGCACCTCTCCTCCTCCTGCAGCATCTGGCTCCTATCGCACAGTGCTCGTAGCCGCGTTGTCTCTATCTGTGCATGCGCTAGCTGGCGCTCTAATTCTCCAGTGATATGTGCTAAATTCACGGGGGGTGCGCTTGTTGGGCCATACAAACCTCCTTTATCATAAGGGGGTGGTGCCGTGGCAACTGCTCCTGTTGTGGGTGTAGGAGTTGGACATGCTGGTACGTACAGGGGTTCACTATATCCTACTGCTGGTGTGGACATTAGAGGGTATATTTTCGTTGTATCGCCTTCAGCTGTCGTGGTTGTGCACTCGCCCTTTGGTGTTCCACTTACCTCTTCCTGTGTTTTCTGTGTTTCATTCCCCTTCTCCTTGCTTACCTCCGCTGCAGGTGCAACTTCCTCAAACATTCGCCAGAGGTCTAGTACTTCCCTTCTGTTTTGCAATTGTTTCCCCTTATACCTTGCTAACAAGTGTGTAGACACTAGATCTAATACTCTTTTTGTCGAATGACCCACCTTCTGGCCAGATTGGTGTCACACTGTCCCCTTTTATCTCCGTCAACCGTTGATCATGATATTTTTGTATTTTCTCACTGTATAACGGAAGGTGCTGACAAATATGTGCTAGTGGTGTTATTCCTCCCATAATGATGTGTTCCTTTCCCTTCCTCTGTCTGTACTTACCTTTTGACCTCCCTTTCCACTTAATCACTTCTTCACCAGTTGGATAATATATCACAAACTTTGTTAATTACTTCTAATTTATATGTATATATGTATCAAGATAGATATATATATATATATCACCCCCCCTTTCAACGTTAACCTTTTAGTTATTGCATATTCAAATTCAACAGTTCATTGTTGCATAGTTTGCCACTTTAACCACTGTACTTGGATATCCTTGACAAAAAATGGGCAGAACATAAAAGCACATATAACACTTATCATGCACATGCACTACCTGCGTGTGTTTTCTTCCCCATTGCTCCCTATTTTTCCCACTCCTTTTCCCGTTTCACCTACTCATCGTTCACTCCCCACCTCATACACCTTCTTACTCTTTTCCAAGAATCCTTTTGTACCCAGAAAAAGAATGTTCTAAATAACTACTCAGTCTACTATACGAGACTCCTACTATTTTCTCTGTAACTTCACTTATTTATTTTGCACTGGATGAGACAATGCTACGCGGTGCCGCCTTCTACCCCGTTCGGGCTAGGATACCACTTCTCTTTTTCTCTTCACTTCTTACCAAAACCCTAATGGCCATATAAAGGATAGATCAGAAAAAGCCTCATTATCACTCACACAGGCCCTACTCTTTCCCTGCTGCCCGTAATCACCTGTCCTCCCTATTTCCCCCTTACCTTTCCTTCGCAACCTTCGCAACCGGCACTCACGTGTTCAGTCAGGTGACCCGAGGATCGCCGCTCGCAGTCCGACCCCAGTCAGTCAGGCTCGCACCCCAACCAAGCCGTGGCCCACCTCGGTGAGCAGCTTTTCAGTCGGGTATTTTCCAACCGGGAACCCTTGACCCTTCTTCGTAGTGCGCGCAGGCTTGTCGACCGCGGAGGCGATGGCTTTGCTGGGGGGGGCGACCCGGATCTCGCTGCTCAGCGCCGGCCTGTAAAAATGAATAAGGCAGACACTCCCTGGACAGGGAATAAGGGACAAAAGCGCAGGCTGCGAGAGTTCCAAGGAAGGTTTATCTAGATCTCTGAGAGCGCTGTGACCACATCAAAGTTACAACACATTTATATAGTACATCTACATTTTTGACATATGATGCTACGTTGGAGCAGGATTGGTCAGCCGTGGTGGTGACTTAGGTGTGGGCATCATCTCCTCCTCCGGGTTGGCTGCTTGGTTGGCGGGAGGATTGACGTCAGACATTGTGCTCCGGATGGGTGAAGGTCAGGTCGCTGTGAAACACGGTGGTCACTATCTAAGCTAAGAAAATACATTCTGAATAATGTATGCACTAAATAACAGTTGATCAAAAGACTCTTAGTAGTGTATCATGTCGTTATACAAATCACTCAAGGGCTTACACCATTTACACATTTGGGTTACACAGGCTTAAGAGCCTTGACCACTATAATACTGTCATTGAACTATAGGGTTAGTCTCACAAGAATCTCAGGTATGTGGCATTTGTTAGTACTGGGCACGATATACTGCACCGGGGTCTAATGTTAGCTGGGGGGGTCTGTTGGGTGGACTTCATAGCGAGATTGGCAGTCCGACACATGAAAGGGATGCCTTGCAAGGACACAGGGTTAGAATGGTAATAAGTTTCGATTGACAAGGGTAAGAGGGCAAGGACACTTTTGTGGAGATGGACAAGCTCTGTGCTTGGCTCATGTCGGTTCACATGCAGGAAGTGATCTCACAGGAAAAGGGATGTGTTACATTCGTTATTTGTTGCAAGCAGCTCCGGCGTCAGCGTGAGAATGGAGTCGCTGAGTTTTCCAGTTGGTGTGGGGACAAGGGTGGGGGTTATGTGCTCCAGGCTGTGGCCGCGGTAAAGGGGAGAGATGCGTTTTGTATCGCTCCCTCACACTAGCAAGGCTGCACAACAATAGGTAAGTCCCCTTAGTTTTACAATACCTTAGGTCTGAAGAAAGTGGTTCCAGCTGGCTTCTGTTCCTGTGTAGGTATGCAGATTCTGTTGTTCTTGGACCTCAGTTGTGGGGACAAGAGGGAGGACGTCTGGTGACTCCTGCACTACGAATTGGAGGTCGGCGGCAGCAATGGACAAACTTCATATCGGCAGCAATTCAGTTTCAGCTTCTCGCGGTTCTCTCAAATAGCACCACTGCGGTTCTCAGATACCTTATGGGCTTTCCTCGCATCTGGGGTCTAGCACTCTGTTGAGGTGGCTCAGACTTGGTCAGTACTGCTTCATGGGATTCCGGAGGATTTTCCTGTAGCCCGGGTCCGACTCAAAAACAAGACACTCGATTCTGGTGTTCCTCTCCCTGGCAATCTGTTACTACAGCAGCAATGAAAGTACAACCAGCTCCGAGTGGATGTCCAGACGAGTTCACTTTGGGGTTGATGGGTCCCACCAACCCAAGGGGAGAAGTCGTCCACTGCAGGGCTTCTCTAGTTGAGGCTAATTCTGAGCTTCAGCAATGCATCAGGGCTTCACCGGGCAAACTAACAGTCCAGGAGTTGCAGCAAGCGTCTCTTCCAAGTTCTTCGGATTCCTTTGCCCAGTGATCGACTCTGCCTTCCAAGCCAAAAGCCTCACCTTTTTATACAGGTTTCTCCCATTCATTTGCAGCATAGCTGTCTCACACACACAGCAGGGTGGCTGTCCTCCATGGACAGCCAGCCAGTCACCTTTGGGTGCATTCCTGTAACCAAGGGGATTAAGCATAGGGAGTTTTGGGAACCTCCATCACTTCCTGCCCTGCCAGACACGCTGGATCCAGAGGCGGGCTTCACCATTGAATCCCGCCAAAGACCTAATGAACAAAGGGACCAAACCTGGTTTGGCACACAGAGTAAATCTCAAGAAGGACCTTTCCAACAAGAAATGTCGAAAAAAGAAGACCAGGGCCATTTTGATAAAATGGCCAACCATGGGTGCTTTACTGCAGCTGCAATTGCAGCCCGCGGTAGAAAAACACAATGGTAGGAAAAAGTAAACCACTGCCACCAGCCATTAATTGTAGAAAGGGTAACGTAAAAAATGTTACATGAGAAACTAGACAAAGGGGATACAAAGTAACCCCCTTCAGCACCAGATGGTAAAATGGTGTGTGCTGGGTCTAGAAAGTTACAAAATGTAAGTAAAGTCACTTTCACTTCACTGCTCTTGGAAACAGTAGTTTCACCAAGAGAAGGTATTTAAACCTTTGGGCAATCTAAGAGACCTCCCTGTGCCACTCTACTGAAGGTGCTGTGTGTCACACTGTAAAGATGATGCCTATGGAGTTTGTCATACTCCAAAGACAAAAGAAACAGAGTCCAAATCACAGAAAAATACATGAGAGAGTGGGAAAAATTAAAAGTCCAGCAAAAAGAGCTGGGGTTGGGGGGATCTCTAAGTTAGAAGGGAATTTGCACATTTCTGAGACTTCTCCCTCAACAAAGACCTTTTACAGTGATCCAAAGTTTTCATTATAATCAATTTTCTATGTAATACTGTGGTACTGAGGTAATGGTATCTTTAATTTTGCACATCATACATATTAATGAATATGTATTGTCTAAGTTTACTTTTTGCATCTTCACCAAAATCTTACCTTTTAATGTTGAAATTCTTTTCGTGTTGGAAACGATGGAACAATTTTCTGTTGGAACCAATAGAATAGATTTGTCTGACATTAACATATTGGATATTAGCGATTGAAGGGAATTTCACATGCTTCCACTTCATCATGACTGTCGTATTGTTAAACTCCCCGTCCTCACTGCAGCTTTATGTTTTAATTTCCCACACCAGCACATGCTATGAATGCTCCAGAAATGACCCGGGCTTCGGTTGCATTACCATGAATTCTGGTTTGTGTTGAGCACTGCTGCTTACAGCGTGTAAATCATTTACATTTTCATGCAGGCTACATTAAAACGGGTTGAATAGAAGGAGTTGAGCAGACAGTGTTTGGAGGAAAAAAAATGGTCTTCCTAAATTTGACAATTTTCAAAAATAATGCTTTAGATATCGATCAGTTCTACTTTAGGGAAACGTGCTTCGTATGATATGGCATTTATAACGTGCCTGTACAAAAGTGTTTCTAGGTGCTACAAGGGAGGGAGGACAATACAAACGATCCTACTGGTCCATGTGTCATTCAGATCGTGCAAGTGCAACAATAGAAGTGCAAGGGGAAGAAGAGGGGGGGGGAGTGCAAGGGAGAGGAAAGCGGGAAGTGCGATCAGGGCAGCATGGCTTTGAGCTGATTAAGTGTAGCCAAGGCAGTGCGGCTCTAGGTAAGTGCAAGGAGGCAGGGGGGACTGTAGGGGTTTACAGTTACAGCCACTAAGTGCGCGTTAGGCCAGGAGGCAGTGCGAAAGGAAGACTGGTCATGGAAGGAGTGTGGTACCCAGTGAGACTCTGAAGGAACCTAGCAACCAGTTGGAGAGAGGGAGAGAAAAAAAAGGCAGAGGAGAAAAGGAGGGTCTGGAGCTGCTTCTGTAACTTTGGGTGGTCTGGCTCGAGTCTGAGAGGGGCAGGGAGGCCTTTCCAGAGGGAGGCACCTGCAGAGGAGAGAGATCTACCCCCGCTCTCTGCCTGGAGAAGCGTCTCACCCTCAGAGTTGGAGGTAGCTGAGCGAAGGGTTCTGGAAGGAAGGTATTTTAGAAGAGAGAGTTGGATGTAGTGCACCTCGGCCCCAGAAAGCCTTGTGGATGATGCAGAGGGTCTTGAACTTGATCTTTGCAGCGATTTCAGGGCTGGAGAGATACAGTCCCTGTACTTGACGCCAAGGATACGTCTTGCAGTCCTGTTCTGTACTAGTTACAGGGGGCGAAAAGTAGAGGTAGGCAGATTGAGAAAGAGGCTGTTGCAGTAGTCCATCCTGGAGAGACCCACCAGGGCTCGGGAGACAATGAGCTTTTGAGGAAAAGTGAGGAAAGGTATAAAACCTGAGTAGGTGCAGCTGGAAGTGGCCTTTTTTGGCAACGTCTGTGATGTGAGGAAAGAAGGAGAGAGTGCAGTCGAAGATGACACCACGGTTGTTTGCCTCACAGGAAGGTGAGGGTCCAAGTGAGAGAGGGAAAGCGGGAGCAGGGGTCCCAATGAGAAGGATCTCCATCTTACTGGCATTAAGGCAAAGATCCTTGGAGGGGCACCAATCCTGTATCCTGAATTGCAGAAAGACAGTCAGGAATGAGCGAGGGAGGAGAGAAGGCTAAGGGAAGCCTGAATGAAAGCTGAGTGTCATCTGCATAACACTGAAAGTTAGAAGAGAAGGTGGAGATCAGGTGGACCAAAGGGGCCATATAGACATTGAAGGGCCAGGGAGAGAGGATAGATCCCTGGGAGACACTGCATGTGGAGAGAGAGGTGGCGGAGAGAAAGGACCCAAGTTGGATCTGGGAGGGACGGTCCAGGAGGAAGGTCAGTCAAGCCAGGACCTTATCCATGATGCCCAGGTTCACACAGAGGCTGTTGATCAGGGTGGCATGATTGACCGTGTCGCAAGCAGAGGAAAGGTCAAGGAGGATGAGGACAGAGGGAGAGCTAGAGTCGATGTTAGAGAGCAGATCTTCATGGGTGTTCCGTAGAGCAGTTTCCGTGCCTCTGGCTGCTCTGAAGCGGGACTGATAGTCATGGAGGTAGCCAACAGATTCATGGTGGAGGGCAAGCTGGGAGATGGCCAGCTTTTTCAGGTGTTTGCCCAGGAAAGGAGTGATAGATCGGGCGATAGTGTGCCGGTCATGTAGGATTGGTAGAAGGCTTTTTTAGGAGGGTGTGCACAAGGGAGTGCTTGAGGAGAGAAGGGAAAGATCCAGTGACGAAAGACTGATTGCAGAAATCGGCCATGACTGTAGCAAGGGTAACAATGTGGTCCTTGATGTTACTGGACGTGCAGAGGAGCACCTGTTTGGACAACACTTTCATAGATTGAACTTGTCTAGATACATCGTCCAGTGTTGTCGGAGCGAAGGAGGAAAAAGGAAGAGGAGAGGCGGCCAAAGGGGGCCTGAGAGAGGGTGAGGAAAGCGAGGACAGGATGTCTTGAGTATTAGTGGTGAAATGAGAGGCCCAAGCCGTACAGGGGGCCTGGGAGGGAACAGGAGAGGTAGAGACTGCAGTAGGATTTGCCATCTTCTTGCAGATTTTAAAGAGATTGGCCGTGTTGTTAGAGGCCGCAGAGACACATGCATGGATATGGACCCTCTTCTTGGAGAGGACACAGAGTCTGTATTGCCTTTTCGAGCAGGCGGCAGGCCAGTTTCTCAGACGATGAGCCACTTCCTCTCGGTCACGCTGCACTTGTGTTTCAGGGCAGCGAGGTCAGAGTCATACCAAGAGTTGCACTTAGAGGTAGGCTTCAGATGGATTCTCGTGACCGGGGCAAGGATGTCCAGAGTGTTGGAGATAGAAAGATGCAGGTTAGATAGGGCTGTGTCAGACACATGAGGAAGAGGGGCAGAGAAAGTAGGGGCAAAGGCGTCCATTGACACACTTCATGGGCTGAATGACGGGGAAGGAAGGTAGTAGTGCTTTGCTTTGGTAGGCTTTGCTTGCCGGGTAAGACTTTCAGATGAGGGGAACGTAGTCGGTCCAAGAGAGGAGTGGTGAGAGGGTTAGAGAGGGGGATGTCGGAGGAGATGACCCCATCCAAGGTGTGTCCAGCACAGTGTTGGACCAGGGCGGTAGAATGGAAAAGGAAAGAGAGTCGCATAAATTGCAGAAGTGCCCAGAGGAGGGATTTGAAGTGTCCAGGTGGATGTTGAGGTCTCCAAGGAGGAGAAGATGAGTGGTTGAGGCAAGGAGGAAAGAGGGGTCAGCCCATTCTGAGAGGAAGAGGGTCATCTGGCCAGATGGCCTGTAGGTGGTGGCCACAGGCAGAGAGAGGCCATGATAGAGAGCCTGTAGACTAGGCATTCAAAGGAGGAGTAGGCCTGTGTAGGAATGACAGAAGCAGGGACCCATTGATCAGGGCCACTCCACATGCCGACCGTATGGTTCTGGGCTCGGAGAGGATCTTGTAGCCCTCAGGGAAGAGAGTGTCAAAACTCGTGACAGAGCTGGCCGCGAACCATGTCTTGGTGAGAGTAAAGACATCCAGGTCCAGTTCTTCGAGGAGGTGGCAGATGTCAGAGAAATGTTGGACAGCAGAGCGAGAGTTGAGGGTAGCTACCTGGAGCAGGTTGCCACATTCGAAAGAATTACGGGGTGGGGTGCAGGAGTGAGGTACACCCAGCGGAGGATTTCAAAGGACCCGAGAGTGGCCAGATGCAGTAGACTAGGGGTAAGGGGGGGTATAGGGGCCAGAGCGGAGGAGGAGGTTGGTGCCAGAGAGGGGGAGGGAGGAGGTGGCAGAGGGGCCAAGGAGGTGTTAAAAGTGGAGAAGGGAGGAAATTGATGAGATGTGGGAAATGCCTATTAAGAAGGAAAAGATTGGGCTGAGAGCCCTGGACTATGACAGCACCATTTAGTTAGACCTTGATGATGGTCTTGGAGGATTGGAAGGTGGCCACAAGGTCCTCCCATCGGGTGCCAACATTAATGGGAGAGGATGGGAAAGGAGAGAGAAAAGAGACCATATGAGGGGTCCGTAGGTCTGGAGAGGGAACGATAAAGAGGATGTTGGTGAGAGTCTGTCTGGAGGAGGCGCTGATGTGTGCATCAGCGATGGGGAGTTCTGGGTTGGAGGCCAGGATATCCCTCTTGAACTTTTTCCATCCAGACTTTGTGAGAGGGTTGGGATAGGAGAAAGAGTAGCCGTTTGAGAAGATGGCAGAGAGGGTGAGCACTATAGTGTGAGCAGGCAAGAAGGCAGAGTGGGTGAGGGAGGAAAGGAAGCACAGCCCTGCACCATAGGAGGCACCAGAGGGGGAGGGTTCACAGAGAAGGAGGCACACAGGAAGCAACACTCTACAGGGGAACGCACGAGCAGTGTGGACGGAAGACAGGGGTGAGCGGGGGCAGGGGGGACCGTGCACTGCAGAACACTTAAATTCGACCTCCTAAAAAGTGGGAGAAAAGGCCCAGCTTTGACACACAACAGCAATGCACAAACGCCCAAATTTGACCTTCCTAAAAAGCGTGAGAAAAGGCCTAGTTTTAACACAATAGCAATGCAAAAAGGAAAATCTACTTTCCTAGAGAGATGGGCAAGCAATACAATACACTAAGATGCCTATGTGTTATGCGATAAGAAAAATAGTCAGTTTAGTGGGGTGCAGTGACTGCTGCCCCCCTGACCCACTGCACTTACTTTAGCAGTTGCATCATGTTGATGGTTGCAGACCTCCTGCCTCCCCGGCCAACACCAGCAGACACCATCCGGAGCTGCCTCTGAGGGAACCGTCCCCTGCCTCTGGGTCCCTCGCCACAGGGGGCTGCACATGAAGAGGGGCTACCCTGTCGGGTTCACTAAAGAGGGGCGGGCCGGGCCGTATGCCCAATCAGGTGTTGGGAGGGAGGGGTGGGAGGCCGGAGGGAACAGCTGGAAGGGGAATACATGCTCAGGCCACGATGCGGCAGAATTTGCAGGAGGAACTAAAGTGCGATCAAACTTTACACAAAGTACAATAATACAAGTTTTAAATGCGCAGGATCAGGCACATACACACAAGCTGCTTAAACAAGCGAAACGGTGTCATTCCCTCGCAGCAGCTTTATAAAACTTCATGGGATCAACACCTTTTTAGAAAACTTCCATTTGACATGATACATCCTACAACAACGTCCTCAGAATGAAAGCTATAAAGCAATACCACTGCAACCAATCTCATTCTTCAAAGGAAAAGCATTAGTTAGGAAATGTGATAAAAATACACATTAGTAAGTCCGACTCTTAAACCATTTCCATCGGATGTGCAAAGATTTGAAAATATATTGTGCAATAGTACATTGTATTTGTAGTATGGCTGTGGATCTACAAAGATCTTTTGTCTTTGTAACAAATCAAATTAGTTTGACCACTGGGCAGAGCCACTGTTTCCTCAAGATAACCTAATTATTTCAATATCATAGAAGAACATGTGTAATCCTCCATTTGTCTACATGTGTATAAACTAAGATTACCTGGAGAAGATGCATGTGTAGTTTGGACACTGCGGAGACTGCCACCCTAAATGTTAGACTTAAAGGCTCTAGCTGTCATGGTTTCATACATTAACAAATACTTTTCTCCTCTAGTTATGGATTTATATTCAAAATAATATATAACGTCCGAAGGCTCGTTCTACTATGGGTTTGGTTCTTTCTTTTTCCAAACGGACCGCTGGTTATAGTTTAAGCGGGATCCGCACCATCTATATTCAAAAACTAGCATCTGCCTTTCTTTATGTGTTGGAGGCCTCGCTTAATGACTGGTCATCCTGGGCAGACAAAGTTGAGGGCTTTAATTATACCATGGTGGAGGCCATCAGGCTTGAGATGGGTCTAATCTCCCTCAATACCTTGATTGAACTAAATGGAGCGAAACTATACTTTAAGATCATGTTTTCAGTACCGGAGTCCTTTCTTTCAATGCTGCACTCGGCTATGGTAAGCTGGACATGCTTAGCTTTGGAAAAATGTAAGATCATGAACAAGGGTTTCTTCACAAGGCTTTGCTGGAGACCAAGGTGGGAATATGGAGAAGGGGCTGTGTTGACAGCATTGAAAACCGCTGCTAAGCATTTTCAATCGGTAAATAGTAGTGAGAGGGTGTCTAATTTGAAGTCCCCCTCTACCTTTGCCAGAATTCCATTTCAATTGGGGGAACCCCAGGAATATCTAAGGCTTCTTCTGTCTATTAAGAATATTCATGAGCATGAGGCTGAATAGGCTTGATGTCCTTGAAGTGAAAGGGGCGTGAGTGGTAATTCCAGAACAAGAAAGAATCTGTAGAATCTGCTGTAATGGACGAGAAGTGGAATCAGCCAGGCATGTACTAATTAGTTGTAAAGGTATGGATTCTGTGTATAAAAGCTATTACTCAGACCTGTTGGCAGATATAGATGAAATAACTGGAGAAGCGTTCTGGTTAAGAAGCCTCTCCGGCACGAGTCGTAGAAAAATAATTCCAATAACCGAGGTGTGGAAAATTGCTGATGGAAAATTAAGAAAGTTTGAGGCTGACATCTCCAAAAAATGTAAGAATGAAAGTGATCCGCTGCCTCTGTTGTGATGAAGCCTCTAGTGCGTATAAGGGAACATCGATGGTATCAGTATGTATGAAATTGTAAAAATGGACATGTTTTGTTTGAAATATATATGTGGAGCTATGTATCGGTGATTTCTTTTATAGGATATGGTGTAATATGAGTTTTAAGTTGTATTTTATATATTTTGGTACATTTGTGTAGAAGTTTGTTTTTGAATTATATACAAAATAAAAAAATAATAGTGTATAGGACAGTTTTTTTTTCTTTTGCTGATTGCTATTTTGTAACACACCAATCTGTGAGTAAAATGTCTTCTATAAAATAACGCAGCAATTCATTCACTATAACACGTTATTCCATTGCACAGCTCAATGTTCACAACCAAACACAATGCACACGCAATGAAAACTACATCATGGAGATGATGTATACCAGTAAACTGTATTGCACAAACCAGCCATACCCTTCCATAATTGCAAAATGGTCTTTTTTTTTTTATTAAAGTGCAACATGCCAATGAACGGTTCCCTCTGCTTCTTGTTACATACAGAGAGAGTCGTTTGTTATTTTACACACTAACTGTTGCAACCATGCCAAAAGGCAAGTTCCAATAATATAAACCATGTAATGCACTGCAAAAGATATATGAAGGCACTCAATAATATCATGCCAAAACAATTTGTACTACTGTCTTGACTGTATGTTGATAGCATTTTGATGCAGTTATTTACGGGGTTGATGTGGATGAGCGACTGGTTAATCGGATAGTCCCTTTTGCGCAGCAACATCTACAGAGGAAAGCACTCTTATCTTTGCTTTCTAGCTTGATGGTCTAGCAGTTCCAGTATAATATTTAGACTTTTAACCCTGCAGTTGCAATAAAGGGGACACTTGTAAACTTTATCATGAGTATGGTGTAAATAATGGTTGGAAGTTTTGGTTGTTTTGTGATGGGCGCAGAGAATGTTATTAGGACGCATCTCTTTTCAGATGTTGACTACTTTGATCGCATAAACCTGAGAAAAATTATTTTTATACTAAAAAAACTTTTAACCTTTTTTGTTATGGTCGGTGTTCATTTTGAAGAGGCTTTGTCATTCGTGTATTACAAAGATAATTTGGTCCTACATGACTAACCGTTTTCATGCACCCATCCATAGCATTTGCCATACATGCTTTTTTGCAGAGTTTCTTGGTCAAACTCCTCTCCCTATTTGAATCAATAAAAATAGAAAAAGTGCTTTTGTATTTAGGCAGTTGGAATCTCGTCTATATCTTGGCATTTTCTTGCTGTGCACTGGTTACAGCTTAATGTCAAACTGTTTAATGTCAGTGAACCGAGAAACTTGCAATGGTGTGTAGGCGTGACCTGATTGTGCTTTTGAAAACATTGGTCACAGTACAGTAGGGAAAAATAATACACCACATTATGGTGATTTATTGAGTACTTCCAGTGTACAGTACTGTCCGTCAATGTAGCTGGGAAAACTTAAGCTTTCTCCAGTGCTGTAAAATATCTGAACATGCTGACTTTAATGGCGTGCAATTAAGAACATTGTTTATTTTTGGCACTTCCATGATTTGCATAACATTATTTAACTGATATGATCCATGTTATTAATGCGATCACAACAAATAACCTGGGCTGTGTGCTTGTCTCCTTGTACATTCTCTAGCACTGATTTCAATTATTGCACACAATGTATGTGCTCTCGCCAAACATGTGTAGAGTTCATGAGACAATATTTGCCTGCCGCCTCTCGAGCTAAAAAGGAAGATCGGAGGAGTACAGAAATTGCTTTAACAACTCTCTTAATGGCAGCACTAAAAATAGCCTAATCCTCTCTATTTATAATAAGAGGTGTGTAATTGCCTCTTAGTTTCCGGGTACCTCTGAGCAAAGCCTCGTACTTATTTGTGATTGATTCTTTTCCCTCATTATTTCATTTATTTGTTTTAGTGCATAAAAATAACTTTTACAAATATTTAATACAATGAAAATGACATAACGTATATCCAAATAATATTTTCGAGCAATTCACAAAATACATTAAGAGTCGATTTATAATCGGTACAACAGACGGTTAACAGTTGATCATAGTCTCTTAAGACAAATTATGCTCCGCACAATTCATAATCAAGTAGTCGCCAATCACAGATCGGCATCTATCTGGCACTGCAGTCGGTATATGGCTATATGGACAGGTTCGGAGTCTGTGTTCAGACAATAATTCCAAATTTTGTCTGTTTTGATGGAATCATACCTACTCCCGAACTGACTCAGTGTGCACCTGTATCTTGTACACATGGACTCGCACTGGGTCAGTCGTGTCTTGGGGCATTCAATCTCTGGGGTTTTGCAGATGAGGCAAGTTCTCAGTTCCATTGGCATCTTTACGTAAGCACCTTGGACCACATGCAAGGGTAGCTGGTTTACTCGAAAGCGCAACATGAAGCCACAGACTAATGGTCTGGGACACTTAGATTGAGTTGAGGCTTTAAGTATCTATGGAGGACGCCCACTACGTACTTGTAGTTGCATAGTGATTCTAAAGGGGCGTAGTTATTTAACCAGACCCATTGCTTCGTCTTTTTGTTGTAAATGTTCTTAATTCCAAAACCTGTGCCACAAGTAAAATCGGATATCCACATAATGGACTGGGCGCACTCTTCGTTAAATCCCTGATAAACAATTCTTCTTGCTTTTGCCAAAGGTGCAACTACATAACTCTTACCCATTATGCCGAACAACGGACATTTAGGCTCAGACCTAGATTTAATAGAGTAGGCCTCTGCAAATCAATGCCTGGGTTCTCTGGGAGACCCATCCCAACTCGAGTCGTAAATATGGGGGTAGCAGATGGAAGGTCCAAAGGCTTCCTCCAGAAAATGCCTCCTAAGGGGTCCAGCCATACACATCTCTCAGTTCGAGGTCCTCAAGCCCATAGAGTATGGTCAGAACAAACCTCTGCTTGTAGAGTTTGATGATACTTTCAATGGAATATCCAACAGTCTGTTTGGAGAATCTGTTTATAACGTGTGTAAGTTGGCATGCTTTACAAATAATGGGGAGGTTATCGCCACACGGCGATAGCTCAGGCCCTAGATACATATAGCTCCCAAAATAATCCACATTACCCAAACAGAACCCCAGATTTACTCAATATATTTCACCAACAGATACTACCATCATTCTGGTCTTGTCCATGTTAATAGCTAAATCGTTTTTATGGATATACTCAACAAGGGCATTACATTTGTCTTTCACTCCTCTAATAGTACAGTCCATTAGCAGCAGATCATCCACGTATAATACACTATTTATGCTGCTAGTGCCAACTTTTACAGGGCAACCCGTTTCAGACAGTAAAGAAGTGGCAGGGTCCGACAGATAAAGATTAAACAGGGGAGCCACCGTAAAACTTTGCTTGAATCCCCTGTTGATATTCACTAGTGTGGTCAGAGATCCGGCATCATCCAGCTGAACATGTACACCTGTGTTTGTGTGTAGGAGGACAAGGGTTGCCACAAGCCAATCTGGGCATCCCAATGTACACAGCTTCCGACAAAGAGTGAAGTGGTTGACAGAGTCAAACGTTGCACTAAAATCGACATTGACTAGGTTCAATACTGGGTTACCCCTTCTGCCAACTTCCTGTATCAGCATGTCAACCATCGTGATATTGTGGGTTGTGCTTGACCAAGGGCGGGAACCGTTTTGTGTTGGGTGTAATAGCGGTCTTTCATCAATCCATTTCTGCAAGACCCTCGAGCAGTCTGTAATTTTCCGGATGCACTCAGTCGGCATTTCTTTTGTAAACTGGGAGCAGGGTAGCCCGCTGCCACGTACTGGGTATCTCTCCCTCTCTACACACTTTATCAAAATACATTTTTGATATCACAGCCCATATTCTTGAGTTGGCTTTTAATATGTAATTGGAAAGACCATTGGGCCCAGGTGCTCTAGATCCCTTCAAATGTGTAATAGTAGTATACAAATCCTCAATATCGAAGTTCAGTGGCCAGTGTCCGCTGCCACTGATACCACTCGCCCCGAAATTTGAGTATACAAATTAAAATTTTATATAATCCATCCATTTGTTGGCTTGAACTGGATTCACTGTATGTCGCTGCCTGTCGCCTATGCTTTAGGCAGCAGTTGCCAGATGGTGCAGGCATCTCCACTACAGAGTGCAGAAAACATTTGTTGCCATTGGACGTTCCTATGGGAGGATCGCCTTCTCTTCAACCAATGCCTATATTCAAGTTTAGACCTCTTTATCCTTGCCTCCATCTCCCATCCAAGGAGCCCAACGTTTTTTACTTTTCGGCTGTCTCTGCGGATTTGCCGCTTGGCATCTCGAATTTCTGTGTCAAAAACACTACTGTTTCAGATTATCTATTACCAGGTGACCCTGACCAGGGGCCCCCGATTCACAAGCCAGCAACCTTAGTCTGTCATCTATTTCTTGTTAACTGGAATTCACGAGCAAAGATAACTCATGTGCACACAATTGGTAGGCCGCGCTGGAGACCTCATCAACATTCTTTAAGGTCCAGCTTATTCCATTACCCGCATGGTTTACTTCCACGCTCCCTCCGCCAGTTTGGCTTTGTTGTGTGATACACAAGTTCATTGTCAACACTGTGGTCACTCTAGTCAGTGTCGCGTACCACAAGGGATTAAACGTTCTCGGCACAGGGGTTACTTACAACTAGGTAGTCCAATGTGGACATACTTTTGGCCATTCGCCAGGTGCAGTGACCAGGGCAACAAAACAAATGAGACACTGGGGTTAGTTTAACCGCCCTGAGATTCGTCCCCAAATGTCAACTTGTGAAACACTTCTGAACTTGAGAATCTCATGGCATTCATGTTGTATTCCCTGCAGTTGGACAAAATCTCCTTACCACAGCCCACTAACAAATAAGGAACTGCATCTTACATATGCAAATTTGAAATATAAATAATTTTGTTAATCAATTCAGGTTAAAGAAATCACATTTAAAAAGACAATGCACATCAAATCCATCTCAGAAAGTGCACATTTTTTTCCCCCAAGATTTAAAAAAAACAGACATACACTTACTAATTCGAACCGAGTATGACCCTGTGCAACGTTTAACAATGCCGTCGGTGCTAAATCGAGAACTCCTAATAATACAGGCTGCTCTCTTAACTCTTGTATTATACTTATTGGGCGAATCCTATTGACATTTAGAACAAGGTTCTGATTTCATCAATGACTCATTGAAAATCGCTGTTTTACAATACAGCGTCCTAAAAACCCAATATGTTTCGTTCTTTCTTCATAAATATAAGTATTGCAAGAACTTCTTCAGGGGAACTCGACATATAGGTCATAACACGTAGACGCACTCTTCACCTCCCAGATCAATAAAAAATTGGCGATCTTCTCGACTACTAGGGAAAACAACATGAAAAACAGCCATCAGTCATGCTGTTATACTTTAGAACACCAAAACAGTAAGGAGCATTCATCTCCTACTATCGGCTCACTGTGACAGTACGTTTTGCTCAACCATTCCACAGATAGGTAGGGGCGTCTTCACAGTAGACTGCAAACTGTTAAAACAACACACTGACCAGGGCAATCCCCTGATGTTCTGCCGTTGAGCACTTTGAGGAAGGACACCCACTCGGCCCCCTTACTATTACCTTTGCTTTTGGTCATCGCACTGGATGGATTAACAAATCGGTAGGTGCCCCCCTTCTCGGGGTTCCTATACAGTCCATTTAGGACTCCACCCAGTATATCATGGCCGGGCATAGTCAGCCAATCTGCACAAATAATATCTACACAATTTAGTATAGCTTCCAGATTAGTTACAGTAGGGGAAACATATACATTTAGCATAGCCATTTGCCCCCCCGCCAACATCCACCACCACCTCAATGGCCAAGACATTCACATGAGTATATATAATCAATCTGGAGCTTCGAACAGGTACATTTTGTCTTGGACCAATGATAATCCCACCAAAGGGACGCCCACGTATGTCTCTGGCAGCCAATTCATGATGAAGAACATATCCCTCCATACATATAGTTTTTGTAAGCCAAGTTTCTTGGAGAAATATTATATCATGTTCATACAGAAGAGGGAGGGAGCCTTTAGGGTCAAACAAATGTCTATTGCCCCTGGTGTTCCAACACCCCAATTTCAGGGTTCATTTAGTCTCTACCAGTTGCTTCAATATACATTTCTTGAACCATTCCCAACCAAAGGGGTCTTCCCATAGTTTCGGCCACTGACCATCCAGCTTCCGAAACACCAGGTGTAGGGTGCCTTCCAATACCTTTTGCAGTCTGCGGTGAAAACAATGCCCTGGTTTGTGTCATGGTAGACACATGAGATTTACAATCCACCACGTAGCCCATGTTTTTAATAGACACCTGGTGAGCTCTCTAACTAGGGCTGGTACTTCTACAGTGGCACAGTGGACCCGGATAAAATGACCCCCATTTAAATCAACCGTTTCAACAAAACTAAAGTGCAGTAGATAATACCCGCAGAGCAGGAACCTTTTACAAACATTTAGTAGATCAGATCTGTTGGTACGTTAAAGGATCACGTCCAATCGTAAACTATTTCACATCAAGGGCAGAGGACACAATTGCAATACTGGCATCTATTGACAGTTGAGATGGGGGAGGCGGCAGGCTTAGGCAAGATGGGTTTAAAATCACCATTGGGCCTGCTGACATCACTTGCCTAAATGATGTTGCTTGGTCAACCAGTTACACAAGTGGTGATGCTACTGTCCTGGGCCCCCTCCTGAATTAGCCAACTAGTTAATGTACCGGCCGCAAATCTGTTCCACCTGCGTGCTGCTTTTTTCTTCACATTGTTACTATTTTGTTGCACAGAGGGTATGGTCGCTGAGTTTAAAGGTTCAGCCCTGCATGGGATATAGCCCAAGGACTGGAGCAATCGGAAGGTGGGAGACCATATTAAATAATCTACCTATTTGAATTGGAGCCAATTGAGACACTTGGAGGAAGAAACCAACGGGTAGAACCTACCTTTTATGTCATTTGGGAAAGAGTAACATCGCTCTGAAGTCTTATGTAGTAAAGGACAGCGCACAGGAGCTTATGATGAAAATAACGTACAACTAAAATCAGTAGGGAAACAAACGGTTTAAAGAAGTTGCCTTGAGGATGACCAGAGAGGTCGAAACACATGTCGGCTGAGATAGACAATAACATTAAAATTGGATGGCAAATGTGACGATTTAGGCATCTTTAATTGGAATACTAATTCAGGATACTAATGATTATTATCATAGCGCTGTTTGTCAGCAGTATACCTGATGTTTTTGCTATTTTTTTGGGAATGTGAGGGGTGACCCCTATGCTGATACTGTTGCAGGTGACACATATTTCAGAATTCGCGCCCTCTCCTCAGGTTACACCCAAGGTCTACTTTAAAGGATAGTTCCGGGACTTTTTTTAAATTTATTTTCCCTACGGTTCGGCCATGTGTTTTTAAGCATAACTCGGTAGATCGTAGAAAACTTTCCTACGGACCTTACCCGACTTTTCGTCCATTAACGCACTCGAAATCAGCCGCCATTTTCTGATAATCCTATCATTTCCCCCCCATCGACCTGGCTCACCTGCTTTTGCGGCACTAAATCAAATCCCCCACCCCTGAAACAGACTTTATCAAAACATTCATATTCCCCGCCTCTATCCGTGACGTGACTGTGCTGCGTAGGCAAACGCGCCCAGGCGTCTTCTACGCGACTCCACACAGAACCCGGAAATCAACACAGATCAGCTCACAACACAGCGCGCCACAATTGGGAATATGAAACTGTACTTTTAAATCAAACCGCAAGATTGTAAATTTGGTAAAGTACATTTATTTGACATCAAATATTCAGCGATTTTCATTTTTATTTGCTCACGTTCCAAAAAGTTCGTTTTGAGGCACGCGATGTTCCTTTGCTGTACACAGGGTCTTAGATCATCTCACAATACAGCGCCACAATTCGGAATATGAAACTGTGGTTTAAAAGCAAACGGCAAGATTGTACATTTGGCAAAGTACATTTATTGGACATCAAATGATATTCAGCGATTTGCATTTTTCTTTGCTCTCGATCCAAAATAGTTAGTCTTGAGGCAAGCGATGTTCGTGTGCAGTACACAGGGTGTTGGTTTACGATAAAATAAGCTCTTCGGTCGCACTGATAATCGCATGGCTGTTCCAACAACGAGGCACTAGGCCACCACAACGGTCTGTATGTTGCATCTAGCCGTTAGTACCGCGTAAGGGCATACTTGTACTTGGCGATCGTCCCATAAAATGGTCAGGGTGGTAACGTTGTTCATGCGGAGAAGCAACTGGCGGTTGAAAAACCCATCCGCCGGTGTCTGGTACTCGTGACACATACAATAATGAAGGATGTACCTGTTTTGAAAACATAAAAAATGAAATTAGTCTCACCATCAGATCTTTATTAAATTTATTCATTTTATATATTAGGTTGGGAAATTATTTCATAGCTAGGACAGTGCAACTGGGTATTATACGTCATTTCCAGTAACCCACCCCCTCTCCTCTGCCTTTTTCAGAGCCGCCTGAGCGTCAGTGGACCACTTCGTCACTGATATGATATAATATGGCATTTGCAACGCACCTATACACAAGTGTTTCAAGGCGTGGCGAGGCAGGGAGGGGGGGGGGGAACAAGGAGAAGACAGACAACGATCCTACAAGGCCAGGTGTCATTCAGATCGCGCAAGTGCAGGGGTAGGGGGAAGGTAAAAGTGCAAGGGGAAGGGGAGGGGGGAAGTGGAGTACAAGGTAAGTAGCATAAAATAATAAATACATAGGGCCAGCTGGTGGCGAGTGCAAGGTAAGTGCAGAACAAGTGCTGGGAAGGGGGGGCTGTAGGATACTGAGACAGTCCCCCAGTGCAGGGGTTGACAGGGAGGCAGTGCAGGTGGAGAGTGGAAGGGCCCAGGACTGAGGTCGCAGACAGTGGACCAGTTGTAGCAGGGGAGAGGGAGAGAGAAAGCAGAAGCAAAGAGTAAGGTTTTGAGGTGCTTCCGTAAAAGGAGATTGTTCTCCTCAAGATAGTGCGCGGTACAAAACAATATGCCACATTGAACGAACAAGTACAACTTAACCCGTCTTTAAAGCTACTGTATAGTAATTAAATTGCGGTATAAACTCATCTAAAGAGTTACTTACATTATATTTGCATTTTCCATTGTGTCTGTGCGTAGGGCAGCCCCGAAATACCACTCCTTCTATGCCGACGTTATTTCTTCTAATGAACGAACATTAAATGGCTTTCGTTTCTGAAATTATATTCATTATCGTTTCTTACGTTATTGCCCCACACCCCCAAAAAGCAGTCTTTCGGGATGGTCCCGGCCTGTCAAGGTCAAATAACAATAGAACCTTATACTGAGTCGTGGGCCATTCCGGCACCCGAGCAAAAAATCAAAGCAGCTGACCTTCACTTTGAACGAGCACACATTCCTAGTTAGCTACATTCAGTGTAAGGCCATCTCACAGGACTTGAAATTTACACTCCATCTTTGCATTTTGTCTGCGTGCATTTGCAGCCCCAGCGAACCATAAATACGGAGACATTCTATATTTTTTGAAAAATGATTTATATTACTGTTTGGTTTACTTTAATGCGCAAATGAACAAGGGTGGAGAGACACATTGCATGTACACTGAGCAATCACTTTTATTTACACAATACATAGCTACACATATTCAATGGGCCTGCGACATGAGGAGACTCGAGAGCAAAGTCACAGGTGACACCCGGGTGGTTTGCACTACTGCACGGTGAAGGGAGGGGCAAGGGTGGAGAGACACAGTGCACGTACACTGAGCAATCACTTTGATTTACACAATACATAGCTACACATATTCAATGGGCCTGCGACATGAGGAGACTCGAGAGAACAGACAATCAAATTACAATCATTTAAACCGTGATGTGTATTTCTCAATGAGCTCTGCTTTAGGTGGACATGGAACAGAGGCAATGTTGGGTGGCAATGCAGTTGTCCCCTGCACAGGTTCGTTCACAACTCCATGTATGTGCCTATCTAGGACATCAACAATAAGTCTCTCAATAAACTCATATTGCATATCCTCAAACACTGGTTTGATCACCCATTGTTTACTTCTTTTAGTGAAGGCCTTATTGTAGCGAAGCGTCCCTAAAGTTCCGGTCGTCCTACTTTGTTGACGGCCAACATTATGGTTATGTGCCAAGACCGCTAGAAGAGTCCGATTTATCATGCCCTCCATGCCAAAATGCAATCGTTTTGGCCTGTACTTTAGGCACATATTGTGGAACACCTCCAAATCTCCTGTGTGGCAGAATTTCCTGAGTCCCCTCAAATCTCTTGTTATAGTTTTATCAAATATAATCTTTTCAATGGCTTTGTGAGTGGGTGATGAAGGAATCAACCACTTCTTCTTCCGTGCCTCCTCTGTGGACAAATGGCCATGTTCACAATTGTGGAAATGTTGGTTTGTGTTCCAGCGGTGAACGTTGCTACAGTGTAGCATTACTGACCGCCATTTTTCCAGTAGAATTTCCAACGACCCTCCACATGTTTTTGAGCTCCACCAAAGATGGTTGCTGATTGACTTGGACCACTGTGAAATACCTTGCATATCTTTTTTTTTACCTGCAGCCGACATTTTTTTATTGATTGTTTTTGCAAGATGCCAAACGTCAAATTGGTGATTTATATTTTTGTACTCTTCTCTCATTGTCTTGGCAATGGAAACGTGTCTGTCCGTGGCTATCAGGTCGATCACCATTCCCCGCGATTGTAGTTCTTGCAATGATGCTACAAAGCCAACTTTCTCCATGGCCACTGAGGATGTACTTTGTGACACCTGCACGACCACCGAACTCACAATTTTCTTACTTTCCATGTCCTGAAAGTGGTAGGTGCAGTACTTGGCTGAAAATCCTGGGCTGTCGCACTGTCCATCACCGGCTAGCCTGAACCGTTTGCCCGCGAATGTACTATCAATAGGCATTTTTTCCATTCTCCAAGCTTCGCTAATGGCTGGAAATAGATAATCGGTTTGGTATTTGTAGAACTGAGTTTTCGCAATGAAATGGATTCCCACAAACTGAAAGAAAGACTCTAACTTTTTAAAACTTGAACCACTAAAAAGTGCAGCCGCTGCACAAAGTAGATTGCCTGCTGGCAGTTGCCCCAGCATGGGTTGTGCAGACCATGAGAAAGGATGATATTTTGTACAGGTGGCATGTATTTTAAGGTTAGTGCCTTGAATTGCACGAGTCACATTAATCAATGGCTCCCCACATACTTCCCCACCAACCGAATGCCCACATTTCATCCGAATAATAATATCAATCAAACAACTATCGAATACAATGAATTTGGCCTCTTTCCTTATACTGTCACTCTGCATCCCAGCTGGTTCGGCCTGTAACGTTGAGGACATGTCACTCACATGAAAGGTTGAATCTCTGATATCATCTTCCGCTATGTTCAGTGATATTGATGGTGTTTCATTGTCGTCCACTTCATTCTCTTCCATTGCAACATCTGTTCCTTCTCCGGCGATGGGTGAATAAAACAATTTCTTCAACTTTCTCGCGGTCTTAGTTTTTGCGGGTGTGGATTCTGTAAATTGATCTCCGACTGCATCCGAACTACCAGGAGGACATTCACTATCAATGGCTGGTGGTGGTATAGCTCCGTTGTCAATCACTTCATATTCTTCCCATTGGCACGATGCATCTCCAGTCTCAAGTCCCTGCCAAAAGGTTTGACAAGCAACATCTCTCGTTCGCTTCACTGTCTGTGTAGATCTAGTTCGTACACCCACTCGCAACTAGAGGACAGATTGGAAAAGGGATGTTCAGTTTAAACACAACTTACAGTATTGAACTATTAACAGTGAAAAACAACATAATATAGTGACCAGGACACTAACCTTCTTTTGCTTTCTTTTCTTTGAAACTTTCTTGCCTCGAACTTCAACATCAGGACGCTGTTGCTCCGACTCGTGTGTGCATGTCTCCACTTCCTCTTGCGCTGCAACGACTATATTTTCATGATAAGCACATCCATCACGCACTGACGCTCCATCGACTCCCTGAAACATAGAACTTTCATTAGTATGTATAATAATATTGAAAACACAAAATGTACTTGGGGACCAATACCCACGTACATCTCAATAGCAAAACACCAATGAACGCTTTGTGTAGAACATTCAAACGACAATTATTCACGCATAGTTGATCTAGTTAGATGGAACTGTCAAGATCCATACCTCGGGCTCCTCATAGACTTCCATTGATGATATTATTGAAGATGATGCTTCAGTAACTCCCTGTAACACAGTAATTGCATTAGTATGGTTTTCTATTTTGTTAAAAAGAACATAAACTTTGTGCAGGCGTCAACGGCTCATCTAAATAGACCTGCACAAATGATCAGTTGTCTAAAATAAATAATGGATATCTAAATATGATTCGATTTGCTTGATCGTATGAAGTTTCACCACCCAGAGATCTGCATCAACTACTAGGGGTGATGTTCTTGTAGAAGAAGCTCCGTCATCTCCCTGAAACATAGTACTTGCGTTAATAAAGAAGGAAGTATAGCGGATGTAATCACGTCATATGATTTCGCTTGATCGAACTGTCAGTATCCATACCTCGAAATGCATAAGAACATCAAGGGACGATGTAACTGCGGTGCACACTTCTGCAAGCTGTTGCGCCGACCCGTAACTGCATGCTCCCCCTTCTTCTTGGACTAATGCTCCATCGACTCCCTGAAACATAGGACTTTCATTAGTAATGAACACAATATTGAAAAAAGAAGACACATAGGAGGGCGACGACAGAAGGACATATCAATGGCTAAAAACGAAAGAAACATTGTGTGTAACAATCGCGCTACAAGAATGCAAGATCTGATGATCTCCATCGATGGAACTGTCCGGAAACGTACCTCGAGCATCTGAGTGACATCAACGGTTGTCGTCAATACGTTGGACTCCTCAGCATCTCCCTGAAAGACAGTACTTGCATTATTTTGGATAACAATAATTATAACTGAAAACAAAGACTAGAGGACGAGTACAAGGGTGTACCATTAGGTAAAATAATTACACGATAAATTAAAACTATTGATTTACATGCCTAAAACAAGTCAGTGGCAGAATAGCCAAGTAAGATTACCCGATAGGCGCTTGAAGTGGCTGATGACTGCAATAACGACACGGATGGAGAATCTTCCGCCTTCATATTGAGTGGATACATAAATGGGGAAATTATTGTTAGCTAATGCTACACACTACCGCAAGGCCGAGAGATAAATACGTAAACTTGACTCACCAGTGGAGGGATGTGGACGAATAGAGTGGGAATAGCGGTTGAGAGCAATTTTCGCCTCGCTCGCGGTGTGTTCTTCTTTATTAGCAATGATGTGGAGTACATGTCAGAGGTAAAGTGCCTGCTGCAGATGCGGTATCGATCACCCCTCTTGTCCGCAAAGACTTCTAGGACTCTACTTTCAAGCTCAGACGGTGGATATCCGCAATATCGGACCCATTCTCTTATCTGATCTATTGTCTTAGGGAAAACATGCATTATAGTACCTTCAGATTTATTATGGGTCTTCGAAGGGCAACCGCCAATGGAACAGGCAGGCATTGTGGAAAGTTCTGAAAAGTAAAGATCAACAATTCTCTATGAATACCAATGTGTTAAAAAATTAAATGACACATAAAAGGTTCAATGCAAGGTTCGTTTTGGTTCTTGGAACTATACACGTTATTCACATGCGGATAAGTATTTGAATAACTTTAAAAAAATAGAAAAATAATTTGACTAAACTCAGAACATGTGACTAGTTACTTGCATGTACTGTCTTGAACGAAAAGAAATTGGACGCAAAATGATTATGGTACATGGCCTTACCTTGACGAACAAACAGTTAGAAGCAGGGATCAGAGTAGTTTCTTGTCGTAGAACAGGGAGCAGTTCACAGGTTGCAAACTGACGAGTTTCCTCAAAGTGGTCACGGAAGTTCACAGAGACGAAGAGCAGATAACCAGCACCTTCACGGGTTGGCTAGCAAAGCGCAAAGAAGTTCACATTAGAAATATGAAGTGGGTTATAAAGAATTCGAAACAGGGGTGTGTTTGTGAATGAATGACGTGTATATGTCGTGGCATTATGCGGTTTGCAGGGGGCCGTCCAGCGTGAGGGGGGATGCTTGGCAGGAGACGCGGGGTCTGGAGGTAGACATGGGAACAACAACCCATGCTCTATAGACCACTTTGAAGTGTACATGGTCTTTGGCACCTCTTGGCCTTTATCGCTCCCTGACAGCTCCACTTGGCAGCACAAGTACCCCGGTGCGAACTGCCTTTGATAGGGCGGGGGGGTGGATTAGGGCGGTGGTCGTGCAGACAAGACACAGGAAGACTCGTGAATGGAGACACACTTATGTGGATTGCAGGGGGCCGTCCAGCGTGAGGGGGGATGCTTGGCAGGAGACACGGGGTCTGGAGGTAGACATGGGAACAACAACCCATGCTCTATAGACCACTTTGAAGTGTACATGGTCTTTGGCACCTCTTGGCCTTTATCGCTCCCTGACAGCTCCACTTGCCAGCGCAAGTACCCCGGTGCGAACTGCCTTTGATAGGGCGGGGGGGTGGATTGGGGCGGTGGTCGTGCAGACAAGACTCGTTTGCCGCAGGGCCTCACCAAGGAGAGGCCATCTAATTGCTTGTAAGAGGCAGGCTGCAGGATCTAGTACATGGAAGGCAGGGGGGTGAGTTTATAAATACCTCACCCTCCCAGGAGAATATATGGGTGCAGTTCACCCTGGAGACCCTGGATGCCTAGGCAGTTAGTCAGCAGCAGGCTGGCCTGTGGTGGCAAGGCGGCACGGGCCAGAGGGGGTCATCTCTGTACCCGGTGCCCAAAAGGATGATTTATTATGATCAACCATATTGATTATTTACCTATAACCATGGTTTGTATCAATAAAATCCAGCGGCCTTTTATTGCCAACGATTGAACAAAGTGGTGTGGTAAGTATTTTTGGGGGAGGAGGCAAGGCCGGGAGGCTTGATGCCAACCCGCAAAATAACATATGTATGTCTGCTGCATATGGGTTCAACGGTTATGTGGATTGAAGGTGGGCGGCCAGCGTGAGGGAGGATGCTGGCCGGAGACATGTGGTGTGACAAGACAAGGCACAGGAAGACTATTCAATGGAGACACACTAGATTCATTTAAAAAATCAAAACAACCATTGTTAAAATATATGTTGGGTTTTATTTTAGATCTTAATTTCAATTGAACATAAATAATAAACATTACACATTGTAAAGTTCCGGTTGTAGCACATCTAGGGAAAATCCGCGGTATTGTCCACTGTCGCTGGGGAAATGTTGTCTAATGGCAAGTACCGCACAGGCAGGTATTACTCTCCGAACGCGGTGTCCGAGCCTCCCGTGAAGCCACCAAGTGAAGCAACGATAGGCCACCAGCCTGTACCACCTGTGAAAATGAAAGATGCAAACTGTATTAAAATGACAACTTTCTTATCACTGTCGATTCAGGTAAAAAAATGTCATTCTGCTTTGAAAAAAATTCTATCTAGAAAATGCACAATATGGAACCAATTTACATGCGTTCGAATGATATGTAGATGTAATTTTATATGTGGGAGACGACCATGAAATAGTAGTGGCATCACTGACATCACAACCAGAGTATACTTACTCGTTACTCGGATTACGCGGACGAACAGTGCCGCGAAGTTCGTGCATAAGCACCATCATCATCCTCAACACGGTCCGTGAGAGGCAGGCTTCCCTGAACTCTGGCAGCTCGGTGATGCATTGCGGACTTGGCTCGCGTTCCGAAATGTAGGCCAAGCACCCGGAATTTTCACGGCAGCAGCAGTTCTCCTCCTCAGTTGGCATTAGCTCGCACCGATTGCTCGTGCACCAGGTGGAGACGCCGTCCATGCGACATGGTCCAGGCTCTTCATCCGTTGACTGGTCCTCCCAACTGCCGTCCGAATCCCCATCGTTTTCGCGTGCTTGCCTTTCCAGTAGTTCTTCCTCGGTGTACTCGGGCTCGTACATATACGGCATTATTGTAGCCATTGTGTGGTAAAGAAAGTAAAATAATTTACAGAGATGGTACAGGTGTTCACAAGGCCTAGAAGCGGCGAATGTAGCTGACCAGAGCACAGAAACGAGTCACAGAATACTCAAAGTAACACAGAGAGAGGAATGGAATCGAAAATCTGCTGCTGTGTGTTGTGAAACGGTGTGTTTATACTTATTGAGGAAAGAGGCGTCCTGCCATTTCCATGGCGACACTTCATTAGCTGAGGCGCAGCGATTGTTGACACGAAACGTGCTTTGGCGTTGGGAAATGGGCGGTACGCGTCTGCTGATGTCAGGCTCAGGGGCGGGGGATTTGATTTAGTGCCGCAAAAGCAGGTGAGCCAGGTCGATGGGGGGGAAATGATAGGATTATCAGAAAATGGCGGCTGATTTCGAGTGCGTTAATGGACGAAAAGTCGGGTAAGGTCCATAGGAAAGTTTTCTACGATCTACCGAGTTATGCTTAAAAACACATGGCCGAACCGTAGGGACAATAAAAAAAAAAGTCCCGGAACTATCCTTTAACGGTTCCTTATTGGCGTTTGCTCTCTTTTCAAGTTGTCTCTCCTTTCTCGTCATATAGTTGAGCTCCACCTGATTTTTGTCTGGGATTCGTATCCTGGAGGGAGGTGGGCCGATTGTTGTTAACACAAACTATATCAGCGGAGTTGATCTCAACCAATATCTCGCTGGTAGTAGAGGGCAAGTTTGACCCAATGCATTGTGAACCCTGGTCAAGGAGTGCAATGACACTGACCTGTTTCTGCACTTCCTCCACGATGACACCCCCACAGAGCTTAAGTAAAAGGTTTACTGCTAAGTGAACTGCACCCATTGGGTTTTTACTGATGTTCGTGGCGTTTGGCCCTCTGCTACTACATGTTGTGTTCTGACATCCATTTTCGCCAGTGAGGGCTGGAAATGGATTTGGAGAAGCTGATAGTAGCAGCCTCTCTTCTTAAAGCAGGGGGAGGCAGGGTTGGTCGGTTAGTTTCTTTATTAGCTGGTATCACAAGGCAAGTTTAAAATAATGCAGGGTTCGGTGAACTGATAGCTGCTGCGCTTTGAAGTGAATAACAGCGCAAGCAGGGAATTATTGTCAATATCGCAGAGGTGGTATCGCTAAGAGCTTCGACAGGCTCGTTCTGTCCGATTTTGGCTACTTTTAATGTTGCCCCTTGGTTAGCATGGTAATAGTCAGTGATTTTTACCCGGGGATGATGGGGTCTGGGTTTGGTCACTGTCACACCATGGGCTGGCCTAGGAGAAGGGCCACCTTGCTCAGCGCCAAACTTAGTGCATGCTTCGGAGCGGGTTACTACCTTGCTGTAGGGTTTTCCCTTTCTAAGGTTGTAGTTTCTACTTTTAGATGTAACCTTTGACAAACCTGGATGCTGCACCGGTCCCCGCTGAATGGATTGTTGTAGTTGCACAATTTAGTGTAATCCCATCCTGTTGATACGGTACACAGAAGATGGGAAGAAACTGAGGGGATTAATGTTTAATAATTGACAGGTTACCTTGTTGGTGAAATACAACCATCGGATCTTTTTGGCACAGATCTCCGAGTCCAAATCGCCAGGGCTCCAAAACACCAAACACTGAAACACTCTGCCAACACACTCCTCGCTGAATCCTGGGATTTAGCTGATCGTTGTTGGTAAAAGGGCCATTAACGTTGTTCATAGTGTAAAAAGTTCCCATCGTAGAACAGTGGTCCTGGACACTTGGATACACCATAAAACTCTGCTAACACACTCTGCGCATTATGAGTTAAAGCACTGACTAAGCCAAAAGCAAATGGACATCTTTTGCCATTGCAAAGAATGACTGATAGTTAAAACATATATTCTGAAACGATAATGCCAATGCTCTTGTACTGCTACAGTGTATGGGACTTCAGTGCAGCCCTCAGTAAGTTAAATGTGAGGCCTGGGGCTGTGTGATTGCCTTTCCAGCATCATCTCCACTGTACCACCGCTTAGAATGTATGGCCTTTTCTGGGAAAAGTGGCTGCCAAAGGTACGTTATATATACTTCTAATGTACAGTGATTGAAATAGCTGCCAGTTAGCTACTAGTTGTAGATTAGAATATCTGGTTAGCTTGACTGTTCCCACCTTTCCGCTTCCCCCTTGGAAACAAAACTAATATCCTCAGCATCTAGGAAGAACTTCCCTCTGGCATGAACCAAGGTAATACATGCTGTCTAACCCTTCTTGACATTCGTTGCTTTTGAGACGGTTGCTTCCTGCTCAGGCTCCTAATGAATGCTGCTGTAATGGAGAGAACCTAGTTCTCGTTCAGGAATCCCTATAGAACAGTTTGCACTAAGCGGGCCATACAATTTGCACTAGCTGTTTGTGTTTGATAATTGACGCCTGGCGAGTAGGTAATGGTGTATTGTAGGGGTCGAGTGACTTTTTATGCCTTGCAACTTGACATTTGTATACCGTCACAGGGGCAGAAATTGACGGGAACTGGGAGCGATTTAGCGCTGCTTGTAGCACAGAAGAGCATGGTTAGCTTGACGCCAACAGCTACCAGGAGCTACTTTTGGCTCGCCAGGCCAATTGATGCCGAATTAACGCAGCTCTGTGAATTTAACTCTGTGAATTTGGGGCAATCTATAAATAAACATTAGGGCACATCAATATAACATTTAAAGCATAAGGCTCATAAATACTGTATAAAATGATAGTTTGCATCTTATGTGGCAGTTAGATTTTCAGAACACTATATAACTAGCTCCTGGTTCCCCAGTGGTGGCTCCTGGTCAGTTCACCGGTTAATGCTGGAGACCCAGGAGCTGATTTTAGCTCCTGCTTATCCAGTCTCAATTTCAATCCCTATTTCATCCGTTTGAGTCTGCATCTAATGTGAAACAGTGTTCTATCCAGTCTGTAGATACTGTTGAATTCCATATTCATGCTCATGCATTTCATCCCCTTTTAAAACTAAAGAAAATGTCATTGGCTGCAAATAGCTGAGCTCCTGGTGTACGCGAGTGCTCAAGATAGGATTTTGAGGTGGGTGTTTTTTAGTCCCTATTTAAACTTTGAGAGGAAATGTGATTTCAATAGAGTAAACATTTTTTTTTTCTCCTTCGCAAGAGAGTAAAAGGTAAGTGAAATCCAGCCGACTTGTGCAAAAACTGTATGGAAATAATTACCATGCAGCAGCTTTCTGCTAGTGACGAAAAAGCCTGTTTCTCTCACAATGAACAGATAAAGCACAATGCGCAGTGGCACACACGCCTTCTCACAAATGGAACAGATGAGCACTAACACTGAGTTTGCCTTGCACATGAAGAAAGGTGAATGTAAGCGTCCCCAGAAATGCACCCCCCTTATTGAGAGACAGTAAAGGACACACCCCAAAAGGGGAATGAGGCCAGGACCAAGTGCGGGTGGGATTAAAAAGGGCTTTATATAGGTCAATATAGGGCATGCAAAGGACTTTGCAAACTCCGAGAGCGCTCTGTCTGACAATAGCAAAGACTGTCAGTTATGTTACAAATGCACGTCATGAATGAGGTAGGCTATAGAGGCCACAGACTCTTAGGGATTGGGTGGTGATGGCTAGGTGGTATACAATGTATACATTTGCTCCTCCAGGATTGGCAGACGTTGGTGCTGCGCCACGTGGGCTGGGAGGTCAGCTGGGCTCATCAGGATGGAGTGCCGGGCCGGACATGCCTTGTAACGACGATTGATAACTAAACTAACATTTGCCCTTTTGGCCACACATTCCCACCCATTCGTCAGACTTCGTATTTTCCGTTGATTTGCAACTCTTGTAAACGCTGACCTTAGATCAGTACATGGCCAGGAACATTGATATGCGATCTGGAGTGTTGCAATACTTCAGTTTGGAGGATACCTTAGGTTCAAACAATCCGGTCTCATGTGCGTGCATAGTCCTGTGCATAGTCCGGAGCATAGTCCGGAGCATGGGCGGGGGTGCTTAACCAACCTGCCTTGGCAATTTAGGTGAGGGATGGTATTACGATCTGTTGGTACATGTGTGGGCACCCCCCCCCCCTTTTTGGGGTCATTAACTCGGGGGCGATGGAGGTACTACTGGCCCGGGGGGGCATGTGACTGGTGCCTGAGAGGCGGTGGGATTTAGGACCAGGTAGCTCGTAAGTCATGGAGTCAGGCTGTGGCGGCCTCTGACATGGGGGAGGCGGGCGGATGCTTGAAATGGGTCCAGCAGGGTCGGGAGGGGAGGCAAAGCTGTGCTGTTTAAACACCAGCTATCTCTAGAGGGCCTGGGCAGGAGGAGGGGGAAATGGCCTTGCAGCTCTATGTGTGGCATCTTGCACAAGGCGGATCACTGTCTTATGGGTGAGGGGGAGACTAACAACACATGGGGTTTCTAAAAGCGTTCATATGTATTTGCATTAAAATGGAATACTAGCTGGGGATCATACTCCTTTGCATAGAGGATTCTCTTTTGTGCTCCGGATTCCACTGGTGAGTGCCCCCCCATTTGTGTGCCTTTTCAGGCACCCGTGTGAGCCCTGACCCCTCTTGCAGCGTATCCATCCCTCCTCCCTCGATCCGTCTCCCTCCTGCAGCCCGCGAACAATCCCCGCTTCCTGGTTCCCCTGTAGCCTGCCTCCCGACCCACCCACCATCCTCTGATTGGCCACCCGGCCTTTGTGCCCAGGCCATTACTGCACCTCCCAGGGCAGCCCTCTGCCCGTGCAGCCCTGCGGCTAAGGACCTGAGGCAAAGGACGACCACAGATCGTATCTGCAGGTATCCGCAGGAGAAGCAAGAAGCCAACAACGAGCAAGTGTGGCAAGGGCAGGGCCAGAAGCAACTACTTCAGGCCAGACTACCCTACCACTCTTCTAACGCAGCATCAACAACGTAAACCCATTATAGTTGCACTCAGAAACTCTCCCCTTAGCATGTGAAAAGTGTCCCCAATTGCATCTAGAAGTATTCCCAATTGCATTTGAAGTTGCGCCCAATAGCCTCTCTGAGAAAAGTTGAATCTAGAAGTGTTCCCAATTGCATTTAGAAGTTACTCCCAATTGCATTCTCGAAATTGCACCCATTAGCCTCTCTGAGAAAAGTTGAATCTAGAAGTGTTCCCAATTGCATTTAGAAGTTACTCCCAATTGCATTTACAAGTTGCGCCCAATAGCCTCTCTGAGAAAAGTTGAATCTAGAAGTGTTCCCAATTGCATTTAAAAATTGCACCCAACAGCCTCTCTGAGAAAGTTTAACTTAGAAGTGTACCCAACTGCATTTAGATGTTGTGACCAATAGCCACTGTGAGAAAGCTGAATTTAGTATATTCCTAACCGCATTTACATTAGGAATGTACATTAATACATTACATTAATATAACTAACAGCTTAGCTGTGTAATGTAGAATCTAAAACGATGACTAATAATCTAACACCCTCTCTAGGTAAATTGAATCTAGAAACTGACCAAATACAGGTGAATTCAGAAAGGTAACCTACTAAACTTATATCATCTCTGCCAGCAAATTGCATCTAGAGAGCTTCAAATAGTCTAATTTCGTCTCTGACCTGTTGACCCTAGAAGTGTGCCTAAAGGCGTGACACCCCGATCCTATAACTACAATCAGGAAACGCTCCTAAAATCAACCTAAAAGTTCACACCAATCATGAGCGCACCCACCCCACCAGTGTCTCTCAGAAACGAGCCCTGTGGACCACCCCCACTCTCCGACCTGCCTTCACTCCCGCCCCCTCCGTCCCAAATCACCCCACCCTCCACACTCGCTTCCACTCCCCTCTCCAAACACCAAGCCAGAGGAGCACGATGGCGAGGCATTCACCCTAAGATCATTCATCCCCTGAACCCCACCACCGACCCGCCAGCATTGCCCATACCTCCTCCCCTCACTATCAGACCTGTCACACCCCACCCCGAAATCACCCACAGCCTTGCCCTCATACCCCTACCACCTTCCACCCCGACTGCACTTTTCCCCTCCCTAAAAACTGCGCGCCTAGCCCTGGCACGAACCGAAGCTGCTTCCCACTCCCCCTCTGACCTCCCGTACCCTCTCCCGCACACCAGTCGCAGCAAAGAAACTAAAGAGGAAACGCTCCTGGTCCCCCTCAATCCCTCAGCACTCCTCGCCTCCCCTGTCTCTACCCACCACCTCTCTCCCGCAATCTCCGCCTTCCCCCATGGCCTCCCCCCTCCTGAAACCCCTTTCCCTCGATTTCTCAGCAACTTCAACAAACTCCCAACTGCCCACTCCTCTCCCTCAAATCCCCCAACCCAAACCCGATCATCCTATCGCACCCAGCCCCGCCCGAAACCTGCCAATTTTTCCGCCCGCCCACTATTCCCTTATAGCATCACCCACCTTACCCCCGTTCCACTCCCACCGCCTCAACCCGCTCCAGCACCGAGACCTACCTTGCCTGCCGATGTGAACTTTATCCTATTTAACGCCCGTTCCGTAGCAAAAAACAGACATTCCATCTATGACCTCCTCACTTCTGCCAAACTTGACCTAGTTTTCATCACTGAAACCTGGTTCTCCGATGACTTTGGCCCAATTGCTAGTGAAGCCTTTCCCCCTGACTACTCCCTCTTCCCACTGAACAGTCCGTCCAGAGGAGGTGGGGTAGCATTCGTCTTCAAATCTCTCTTCCGCGCCTCAATCATAGACAACCAACCCTCCATCCCATCCTGCGAATCTCTCCTCGTTAAACTTTCCCTCTCCTCGTTAAACTTTCCCTCTCCCCACAGCTTCCTAATAATCTACAGGCCCCCTGGCTACGATAGACAATTCGCAAACAACCTTTGCGATTCCATCGCCACTCTCCAACTAAACCATCCCAACCTCACCCTCCTTGGTGACTTCAACATATGGCTCGACAACCCCATCAACCCTATGACACACTCCCTGGTTGACGGTTTAGATGCAATTAATCTCCAACCCCACATAAACGGCCCGACCCACTACACAGGACACACTCTAGATGCCATCTTTTGCTCCAACACCCTGATTCATTTAAAGCCCCCCACCCCAGTCATCTGGTCCGATCACTTCATACTCTCGTTCGCCATCCACTCACCCAAACCCCTTCCCGTACTCTCATCCGAACCTCCGAATTTACGCAAATGCTGGAAAAAACTAATGATCACCCCAGACCTAGCCGAGGCACTCCTCCAATCTCCACCACCCACCAGCCGTCCCAATAACCAACTAACCCCTGAGGCCTTTGACTCATGGCTCAATGCATCTCTTCTGCGACTCACCCCCCCGTGTAAACCATCAACCCGCCGTGGCCCTTTCCCCAGAAGGTTCACCCCTGAGTTGAAGACCACTAAACAAATTTACAAATACCTTGAACGCAAATGGCAGAAAGAGAAAACCCACAAGAGCAGGACCACCTTGGCCTGACGCCTATATCAATACAAGGCCGAAATTCGGAAAGCAAAAAAAGCCCACTACACCTCCCGAATCATAAACTGCAAAAACCCAAGCAAAGAACTCCACAAAATCATCTCAGAATTCACCAATCCAGCTTGTAACATAACCGTCCCGACCCCCTCACAATCACTCTGCGACTCACTCTCCCTCCACTTTTACAACACGGCTATTGAAAGAACAAAAACTCTAAATACCAAACTAGCTCTACTACAGCCTCCAAGCAACCCTCTGCCCGTACCGGCCAGCCCTTCACCCGCGACCTCTACGCAACCAACGTTTGAATCCTTTAGTCCAATATCACCAGAACAATTTCTCAAACTTCTATCTGCTCGCAAACCATCTGGATCACCACTGGACCCTTGCCCTGCCTCAACCCTTAAAGACATTTTTGCTTCCACCTGCGCAGGCGAACACGCAAGATCTATCATAAATTCCTCCCTCTCCTCCGGTATCTTTCCCGACGCATTCAAAATAGTGCACCTCAAACCTCTAATTAAAAAACCTTTGCTCGACCCTCTCGAGCCCAAAAACTACCGCCCAATCTCAAACACCAGGTTCCTTGCGAAACTCATTGACCGAACCGCCTACTCCCAACTAAATGCCTTTGTCGAAACCAACAACCTTCTAGACCCCGCCCAATCAGGCTTCAGATCACGTCACGGAACTGAAACCACCCTAACCTCGATCTGGGATGACCTTAAAATGACAGCAGACTCTGTGGGATGCGCCGCACTAATCCTCCTCGACCTATCGGCCGCCTTTGACACGATCAATCCTCCTAGACCGCCTCCACTCCCTAGGAATTCGTGGAACCGCCCTTAAATGGATTGCTTCATTCCTCAAAGATAGGCACCAAATAACGACACTCTCCAGCTTTACCTCACAAGCCCGACCAGTCGACACGGGAGTCCCCCAAGGGGCATGTCTATCCGCCCTCCCTTTCAACCTCTACCTGATCACCCTCCCACCAATAATTCGTTCTCACAATATCCTGTGTTACAACTACGCCGACGACACTCAACTAATTCTAAAACTCCTGAACTCGAAACCCAACTCCCGACCTGACCTGGCATCCTGCCTCCTTAACATAGAACTCTGGATGACCCAAAGCCACCTCCTTTTAAAACCCTCCAAAACAGAAATCATGGTCTGCGGCAACTCCGACCTTCTTCAGCACCCACTACCCTGGCCACTCGCCATGGGCAACTCACCGACACCCTCCAACACAGTGAAAAATCTTGGATGCACCCTGGACTCCGACCTAACACTCTCGCGCCAAGTCAACAATGTCTCAAAATCCTGCCACTACCACCTCAAAAACCTTAGGCGCATCCTTCCATACCTCTCATTTCCCAACAGAGTCTCTGCAGTCCAATCAATCGTCATATCAAGACCCGACTATGCAAACCCCCTATACCTCGGAATTCATACCTACCAACTAAATAAACTCCAAAGAGCACAAAACGCGGCAGCCAAAATGCTACTTGCGCTTGGTCCAAGAGACCACGTATCCCCAGCCCTTAAGACACTGCACTGGCTTCCAGTAGCGCGTAGGGTGGCTTTCAAAACCTTATGCCTCTCCCATCGAGCACTGCATAAAACTGGACCTCAATATCTTCAAGACAAGCTAATACCTTACCACCCCACTCGCACCCTAAGATCAAGCTCAGCCAGCCTCCTAGTACTTCCTGAGACAAACTCAATCAGGTTAGGCGGATCATCATTCTCAGCCCTGGCCCCAACCCTGTGGAACTCACTCCCATCCCACATCCGCCTAACTGAAGACTTAACGGCCTTCCGCAAACTACTGAAAACCTGGCTCTTCCCCTAAGACTAAACGGTTCCAAACTAGCTTCATCACAATAACACCGACCCAGTAATCGACCTGATGCAAGAAATTTACAGCTAAACAATCTCGAATGTAAACTATAAAGACAAACAGTACTAAACGAGCAATGTAATGATGAGCGCGTAGAGCGGATGAGTGCGAACGAATGTAGAGGATTAATGCAGTGGGCGGATGAGTGTATGGAGCAGATGAGTGTATAGAGCGGAAGACTGTGTAGAGCGGATGAATGTGGACAAGTATAGAGAATTATTACAATTGGCCAATGAGTGCGGAGGGGCGGATGAGTGCGGAGGGGCGGATGAGTGCGGAGGGGCGGATGAGTGCGGAGGGGCGGATGAGTGCGGAGGGGCGGATGAGTGCGGACGAGTGTAGAGGATTAATGCGGTTGGCGGATGAATATGGAGAGCCGAGGAGTATTAAGGGCGGATGAGTGTAGAGAACCGACGAGTACGGAGAGCGAATGAGTGGGGAGGGCGGACGAGTATAGAGAATGGTTGAATGTGGAGAGCAGCTGAGTATGGAGAGCAGAGGGGCGTGGGGAAATGAGTGAAGAGAACGGAAGAGAGTATGAGAGTGGAGAACGGAGGAGCCTGCAGAGCGGAAGAGAGTACAGAGGGGAAGAACGAGCAGAGCGGCTGAGTGTGTAGAGGCGCTGAGTGTGTAGAGGCGCTGAGTGTGGATGCATACCTCTTATCACACCCCACGCTTACTCTCTCCTTACACCACAATTCAACTAGAACACAGGCATACTATGACACCATTCGGTATAACTGTTCTCATATCAACATCTGCCGCTCACTCCCCATCACTCTAAGTAAACATTGCTGGTCTCACACCCCCAGCCAAGCGTTCTCCTCAGGCCTAACGCTGCCACTCTCGGTCTGGATAATTCCGGCCAGATCGAACACATACTCCTGATCTATCAGCCACCACACCTACCGCTAGGAAGCAGCTGCCACAGGAATTCCACACCAGCTGCACACATACCTGGTGCGCACACGCACCTTTGGACTCTCTCTACTCCCTCTACTGACCAGGACTTCGGTTCCCAAGGGCGTTCAACCTACCAGCGCCTTCAGACCATACCAATGGTATATAAGGCGCTATATAAGTGCAAAATAACATAACATAACATAGCATTTCACATCTACAGTTGACATACGAACATGAGGTAGTGTCAGGCAGGTGTGTTCATAAAGAGAGCAACACATGTTATTGTTCACTGTTATCAGCTATCCAGTCTTTGTACATCTCTTCATTTATATACAATATCAGTTGCAGATTTTCTCTTTACCCATTCTCCTTTACATTAGCAGCGAACGTTAGTCAACAAGGCACACATTACATAAACGGTTTCTACACATTGCAAGGGTTTTCAGGGTGGGTATGGGTGTGAGGCGCCACACCGTCTATCGTTGGGGGCTTGGTGCAGGGTCAGGGCCTGCAGGGTTTGGGCTGGTCTCAGTTACTTCCTAATGTTCCCGTTCATGGCTGGGGCAGTGATGTACTGCGGAAGGTTAACAGCTACAGTGTTTTATTTTGTTGTTTGCTCTCGTCTGGTGGCTCGTGAGAACGAGTCCTCAGTGGATCTGCCTTGCAGTGGGAGGTGGGGGAAGTGTGGGCCTCTGTGACCGGTCGAGTAGGGGTCACTCTGCAGCGTTCAGCGTGCATGTTTGTTCTGCCTTGGGTTAGATCTGCGCATTTCTAGCAAGATGGGGATGACTTAATACAAGATGGCGTCTGTGCTCTGCCACATAACGTGGTGGTGCAGCCTCACGTGTCGGTCTGCAGCCCCCCTGCCGCCTGGGCCCGGGGGCCGGTGGGCTGCCGACAAGTCATGGGTCTTCACCAGGGTGGGACATGCAGTGGGAGGGGGGGGTCCTATCGAGCTACCCACCCCTACATTTCCCCCCTTTCGTTACTTGAGTAACGAATACCTTAGCTCCCCCAGTCGTTCACGCTCTTTCTCAGCCAACACTGCCTCTTCCCAGGCTGGCGTTCCCTTTATTGGCATCCAAGCTCTGCAAACCCCCGGGAGGCTTCCCCCCTTCTAGAATACTCATCTGGGGTGCAGGTCATATATATACATCCCCCATCTCCCTCCAGGTCCATCCATACCTCCGTGTACCACTCTAGCTCCCGGGGCTCCTTTATTGTGGTATGATATAACCTGTCCACTATATCCCCGTCATAATATATGGGTACCATTCTATACTTGGACTCTGAAGCCTCACCAGTTTGTACGTGTGCTTCCTGTTGCGCCCGTGCCCCTCCTCCGGCGTTGCCCATTGTCCATCATTGTTCCATTGGGAACTACATTTGCGCAGCATCGAAGATCCAACTGGCACACACAAAAAATCGCAAGTAAAAACACGATGAGGGGCATTAGTAGTTTCACAGCTAGCCCCATCCAGGAAGGTACCCAGGAAAAAAGATTGTCGAACCACATGCTTGGGTCTGTGCCACCTTCCGTCTTCATTCGTTCCCCTAGGTTGTACACTGCAGCAATGACGTGTGATAGTGTCCCACTATCAGCATCTTCAGAAGGTACAAAAGTGCAACAGGCACTTCCGATTTTTCGGCAAACACCTCCATCCATCGCTGTCAACTGGTCTAGGACATACCTGTTTTGCATTGTCATTAGTCTCAGCGCCCTTAGCTCCACCTTGATCACGTTGAACCCTTCTTCAGTGTCGTTGGCCAATTGAATCCGCTCCCACCGTGTAATCTGCAGCCATTTGCATTTGCTCGGGCCTGAATGCTTGGAATGAGCGAGGCGAAGAAGCTTTCCGCTGAGCTGAATAACTTGTACCTGTTTGGGATCTGTGCCAAAAGTTCTGAGGAGGCCTTTGAGATATAGTTTGATGACCTCCGTTTTCTGGACATGATTCCGTCAGCGTTTCCTTCTGATAGGGCGTAAAGTGGTGGCTCTTCAGTGGGGGAGGCGTTGGCTGTAGCTTGGGTCGTCCTCCGGCCCCCTTGGCCGAGGTGGCTCTCCGGTATTACCATTAGGGCTGAGTGCAGTGTCGCCAGGGAACATGTGCCCCTCCATGATGGTGGGAGGTGCATGTACGCCCGTTTGCCACAGACCCAGTAAGTGTCCATCAGGGCTGCTGTTCCTTTCTTCATATCTGGGATCATTAGGCTCTTGCTGCAGTTCGTGTTTCTTCCCATGTCGATTTTCCCTTCTCCCAGGAAGCAAAGTTTGTTTGAGATTTCTTTCTGTAGTTTCAATGCTTTCTCTATAGCGCTCACCCAGGTCAATTTTGCCACATGTTCTGACCAGACTACGGCACACGTCTTTGCAATCCATTGTAGTTTTTCGGTCTACAGCCCTCGCAGTGCTTCAGCTTTGCACATTACCAGATCATGTTTCCATTTGTTTTCCGAATAGTGTTCCTTTTATTACTAAGAATGGTTCTTTTCAGCATACCACTTCTTTTGCTCTTGAGTAGCACGTTTTCTCATTCTGTAGCATTTCAAAAGATACCGTGTGTGCCTGGAAGGTGTTCTTAATTCTGCACAGAGTGAGATGGAGGAAACGCTAGGCGTCTGCAAGAGGCAATTCTTGTGGCATTAAAACTTTAGGTGCCTGAGGCATGGGGGATCAGGGAGCACACGTAGCAGCTTTCATTAGTTGTTCGTTTGGCTGTGGAGCTCATGTCTGCATACCATTTATTCGACTGGTGTGGGTGCCTGGGATCTTCTATCGTATCTAGTCCCATACTATTCGTCATATCTCTTCCTACCTACTTCTCTCTTTCTCCTGTTTTTAAGGAATGTTTTAGCGTGCCTGGCTGCGTGCAACAGGGACTTCCTCTCCCCAGCCCCCTCCTTCTCCCACTCATACAAAGTCATAAACCTGTCAGCCATTTTAATATTCTCTTTCATTCTCTCTGTGGTCTAGTCATTTTCTCTGGGAGGACCGATTGTCGTTGTGGGCGGGGTAGCAGTGGTGCCATATAACCATGATATAACAGATGGGTGTCGGTCATTTAGTTCATGTACACTAAAATTTGAAGCATTGCTTTGGGGCTTCAGAGGGCTGGTCGGCTTGTTGTTAGTATCGTTCTGATGTTTTGCCTCGTCTGGATGTGGGCCATAACCCATACCAGCTGAAAGCCATCCCATATTAAATAGTTACCCTCCTTAAACGGTTTGCTTACATTTTCCATATTGGTTCCATTACCTCACCCCTCATTTATCTCAATGCAGATAAATGCTATTATCCAATATATTGTTGAGCCAAACATGAGTGTGAAAAATATAATAGCACAGTCAACCTGCATTCGTATGAGTATGTTTGCAAATCAAAAACATTTCTACTCCTAGCGTCCCTATTGCTAATCGTTGAGGGCGGCCTGTTCGTTGCCATGGTTACTCCTATATGTTGAAACATAGAAAAGGGTACATTAAGCATACAGTGCAATTATATTTGCTTTTTCCACCTTGGAGTAATCATCGAGAGTGAGAGATCGCGTTCATTTTATACGGTTTCACATTTTGTCATAAACATTGTTATAATACAGTTATTTTTTTTTTAACTTTGCTTATTTTAAATCAAGGCAGAATGATAATTACAAACAATATCAGCAGTGATTCTTTAGGCATATTGATCCCCCGTCTCTTATCCCCCCCCTGGGTTCCCTCCCTCTCCTCGTCCTTCGACCTCATTGCTCCTCAGTCTCCAGAGGTGGTATCTTCCCTCCTGGATTCCCCCCCTCTTGCCTCAGCGTCTATGGGTCTGCCTCGGGGGTCTCTTGGTTTTCCAGGATCCAGCGGGCCCGGGTCGGTTTGTAAGTCAGGGCGGGGAAGCGCTGGTCATATTCAAGCACTGGGGCCCAGATATTCCGGAACCTGTGGAGTATTCCCGCTTGTGCTGCCGTCACTTTCTCCGCGATCAAAATGTCCCAGAGTTTGGTCCACCATTGGGCGACGTGAGGGCCTTCCGGGGATTTCCAAGTTCGTGCCACCACTGTTTTCCCTGCCAGGAGGCAGTGGGTTAGTAGTTTCGATCTGGGCCCAGAGCGCGGGTAGATCGTGGGGATCGGAGCTCCCAGCAGGACTGGTTCTGGTTCCAGGGGGATTCTCGTTCCGGTGATCTGCGTGATGGTCCCCAGGCATGTCTTCCAGAACTGTTGGATCTTTGGGCAGGTCCACCACACGTGGAAGAAGGAGCCTGGGCGGCCGCATCCTCTCCAACAGGAGTGGTCCACTTGCGGATTTATATGGTGAAGTCGGAGGGGCGGGTAATACCACCGGAGTGTGATCTTATATGCACATTCCCTGTTAGTGATGCAGGTAGATGAGGTGTGTGTTCTGGTCCATATGTCCACCCAGGTTTGGTCCTCGATTGGGTGTCCCAGGTCTGCCTCCCACTGAGCCATGCATCGAGTCTTCGTAGTCAGGAAGTCGGTTAAGAAGCGTCTATATAGGGTGGATACTCTACCGCGGGCGGGGAGGTCTCTCAGTGTGAGTTCCAGAGCGGTCGGGGGGCGTGTCGCTGCTTGGAGGGTCTGGGGATGCGAGCACCAGTGGCGTATCTGGATGTAGGTAAATCTGTCTCTTTCCTGGAGTTGGAATTTCTCCTTGCATTGGTCGAATGTGAGTGGTCTTCCTCCCATGTATAGCTGGTCCACCGTCTCCAGTCCCCCGTTTATCCAATTCTGAAAGTTGCTGGGATTCGCTCCCGGTGAGAAAGTTGGGTTGTGAAAGACTGGGGATTGTGGGCTCAGTCCCCTTGGTACTCCCTTCCGTTTTAGTGCCCAGTCCCAGGAGCTGAGGGTGTGTTTAGTTGATAGGAGGAGGTCTCCCCAATGTGACCTGAGGGGGGGCGGGATATGTGGCAAGAATCGTAGGGGCAGGGGTGTTCGCGATTGTTCCAGCTCAACCCATCTAGGGCGGTTTGTTATGTTTTGCCATGCCTGAACCTGTGCCAGTTGTGCTGCCACTCTGTACGCTTGCAAGTCTGGGACCCCGAGCCCTCCTAGTTTGGAACCCCCCAGCATCGTCCTGAGAGGGATTCTCGCTCTCTTACCTTTCCAGATAAAGTTCAGCATCGTCCTCTGGAGACCTCGGAGCGTTGTTGTGGGAATCGCTACTGGTAGGGAGGCGCAGGTGTACAGGAATCTTGGGAGGAGGTTCATCTTGCATGCTGTGATGCGCCCTAGCAGTGAGATCTCTTGGGTCTCCCATCGTTTCAAGTCGCCTTCCAATTCTGTGAAGAGTCGAGGAAAGTTGACCTTATATGTGTCTCTCGGGTCTGCCGGAATATGGACCCCTAAATAGGGGATGGCCTTTTTTCCCCATGTTATTGGGAATATCTTGGTCATTGACTCCTGCTCCGCTAAATTGAGGCCGATGCCCAAAGCTGCTGACTTGTCGAAGTTTATTGAGAAGCCAGAGACTTCCCCATAGGTGGCGATTTCACGGATCGCGTGTTTTAGGGATGAGTGGGCCTCTGAGATCGTGAGCAGAACGTCGTCCGTGTATAGGGCGATTTTGTGTTGCGTGGGGCCGCTCTGTATGCCCTTAATTTGGTCGTTTCGTCTGATTCTTTGGGCAAATGGCTCCATGGTGAGTGCAAAGAGCAGGGGCGACAGCGGGCAGCCTTGTCGGGTTCCGCATGACAGGGGGATTGGGTCCGAATTGTGGCCGTTGATTCTTAGGCTGGTTTTTGGGTTGCTGTAATTGGCTAGAGCCATCGTTTGGAAGTTTGGTCCAAAGCCGAATGCCTTAAGGGTGTGCTTCATGAATGTCCAATCCACCCTGTCAAATGCCTTAGCTGCGTCCAGCGCCACCAACACTAGTTTTTGAGAGTTCCGGGAGGCGAGGTCAATTAGGTTCAATGTTCTCCGTATGTTATCTCCTGCTGTCCGGTGCAAAATGAAACCTGCCTGATCGGGATGGATAATTTTCGGTAGGACGTGATTCAGGCGGGTTGCCAGGATTTTTGAGTAGATGTTTGCATCGATGTTTAAGAGAGCAATCGGCCTGTAGGAGGTCAGGTTTCTCGGATCTTTTCCCGGCTTAGGCAGGAGGATAGTGGTCGATTCCTGCATCGACGGAGTCACCGCTCCCGTTTCCCTGAAGGAGTTGAATAGGGTAACCAGGTGCGGGGTCAGCTGAGCTCTGAACAGTTTGTAAAACCTAGTTGAGAAGCCGTCTGGCCCAGAGGCCCGTGTTTTCAATGATTTGATGGCTTGTTCCACCTCCTCCCCCCGTTATGGGCTCCTCCAGTTCATCTCTCGCTGCATCGGGGAGGTGAGGCACTGCTGCCTCCTGTAGGTATTCCGTCTGTTGCGGTAGGCTCCGTGGAGTTGCCTTCATAATTTGGGCCAGGTAGTCTTTTGCGAGGCGTTGCTTTTCAGGCTCCGAGTAGTGCGTGACTCCGTTAGGATCACGCAGGCTGGTGATCGTGTTACCGCGTCGGCGTTTGGCTAGTTTGGCTACCAGGAACCTGTTGGCCTTGTTACCCTTTGCGTAATATGACTGCTTAGCTTTCGCCAACAGTTGAGCGGTCTGTTCCGCATAGTGGGCTTCCAGTTTTTTCCTTGCTGTGCGTATGATCCGTTGCGTTTTAGGGGACCAGCCTTTTTCCTTCTGTATTGCCTCTGCCTCTTTTAGCTCATTTTCTAGGGCTATTCGGGCTTGGCGCCTGTTTCGGTGGTAAGCCGCTCCTTGAGCTATTAGGGAGCCTCTTATTACAGCCTTCATGGCGTCCCAGTTGTTCGCTAGTGAGGTGTCTGAGGCGGGATTTTCTCGTCTCTGGTGGTCATGTCGTTGAGGATTGGGTCATATAGTGCCCATTTACGTGGGCTATAAGGATTGGGGTTCTGTGCCCGGAGTTCCGGGAGCATTGGAGCATGGTCGGATATGGCTCTGGTGCCAATGGAGACCTCTTTGACAGAGGGGAAAGTTTGTGGGGAGATCAAGAACAGGTCGATCCTTGAAAAGGTGCGATGGACAAATGAATAGAAAGAGTAGTCTATTTCGTTGGGGTGGAACACTCGCCACAAGTCTATCTCCAGGGACCTGAAGAGCCGGAGGAGGCTGAGAGCCTGGGCAAAGTCGCTTGGAGTTGGGGGGTGCGATCTGTCTTTGGTGGGATCGGGAACCCCGTTGAAGTCCCCCCCCCCCCATGATTGTTTGGCCTTCCACGAAGCCAGCGAGAGCTGTGCCCAGAGAGTCATAGAAGAGGGATTGTCCCGTGTTGGGGGCGTAGACTGAGACCAGAGTGTATAGGTCTCTGTTCTTGTTTCTAGGATTTGTGGGTGTAAGTCTTTCCGAAAGAGGATCGCAGTGCCTCCCTTTTTGCTTCCACCAGAGGCGAAGAATTGGAGCGGGAACAGCCGGGAACGGAGCCGAGTTATGTCCACCGGCAACAGGTGGGTCTCTTGAAGCATGGCTATCATGGCATCTTCGTCTTGGAGTTTTAGTAAAATTGCCTTCCGTTTGTTAGGGGAGTTTAGTCCGTTCACATTTAGGGAGAGGATCCGCAGAGTCTGGTGGTCCGTTGGGGTCACCTGTTCCGTTGTTCGGGTTGGGAGGGGGTCGTGTGTTATTGCTTCAGTTGCCATGTCTATCGAAAGCTACTATGGTACCATTCTGCACTTGAGGTTTTGAAGCGGCGCGCCAACGGGGGTCCGCAACTTTAACTGGTGGGGGGACCGACCTTTCGGGTACGGGCCCTTCCCTGGCCAACGGGGCCAACTGTCCCATCTCGTCTTGAGAACTACGGGTTTCCAGGGAACAGCAGTTGGAAAGTCTCCCTGGAATGGGTATGAACCATGGGAATGGTCCGCCGCCGCCGCTCGCTAGGCTTGGTTCTTCAAAATGGAGGTGGCGGCTCTAAGTTTTGGCAAGGTCGCAAGTGCCCGGTGTGGATGTTGTCAGGACCAGAGTCCGCGGGGGCGTCCTGTTTCTGTGGTGTGCGTCCTCCTTAGTTATCTTTTCTTGTGGTTTCGCTGGATCTTTGACCACGATGACCGCCTGGGCTTCGGGGAGGAGGGAGGTTCAGAGTCCCCAGCTTTGTCTAGGTTTGACGAGGAGGTCTCACTGGGTGAGGTTGGCTGCATGATTGAATTTGCGTCCTCTAAGTGGCTGATCCGTCGAAGAGTGCCTCTGTATGAGAATTGCAGTGCCGTGGGGAACAGCCATTTGTACCGAACCTGTTGTTTTTGAAGAAAAAGCGCCAGGGGGCGGAGCGCCCTTCGTTTCTGTAAGGTGATTAGCGAGAGATCCTGATAAATCTGAAGGGGGGAACCTTGGAACGAGAGACTGTCTCCCGTACGGCTGATTGCTGCTATGGCCTCCTTGGTTGTAAAGAAGTGAACCCTGGTGATCACATCTGGGGGAGGGTCTGAGTCCGTGCCCCGGCGCGGGCGCAGTCGGTGGGTCCGATCCAGCAGGAGCTGGGATTTGTCTAGATCCGGTAATAGGGCCTGGAAGAAATCTCCTATGTATTCCGTTAGCTTGTTGTCGGGGACAGAGGGTGGGACCCCCCGAATTCGGAGATTATTACGGCGTGCCCTATTTTCCAGGTCCTCCTGCTTAAACTCCAGCAGCTCATATTTGTCTTGTATTTCATGGATAGATTGCTGGATCTCCTTAAGGGTGGAAGTATGAGCTTGTGACCGATCTTCAACCTCCACCAGCCTCTGTTCCGCCCCTGTTATTCTTTGGTCCGTTTGTTCTATTTTGGAGGTGAGGTCAGCTAGGCAGGAGCGGAATTCAGACTTAATGTCCGCCATAAAGGCTACTAGGTCCCCTCTGGTGGCCAGAGCATCTTTTTCTTCCAGCTGTTTTTGCGGGGTCAATTTGATAGAGTCCTGTTTTTTCTTTCTGTCTGTGCCAGCAAACATAGTGGGGATGTCTGTTGTCTTATTGGCTTTCGATTGCCTGGACATGATAGGTGTGTGGGGGGGTTGCTTCAATGGGTGCTGCGTGGGTTTGCTGGATGAAGGTGTGGGCCGGGGGGCCCCAGGAGAATGTGGAGGGCACGTGTTAGTAATTCTGGGGTTTTAGCTCGAGAGGCTGGGTAGTAAACCTGGAGGTTGTGTCCGTGCCTCTGTTGTCCTTCTTTTGCTTAGACTCTGCTGCAGTGGGGCTGCTTCCTCTGTTGCCGTTGGTTGATCCCAGAGGCAGGGACGGTACGCAGTGTTCTGTTAGGCGGCCACTGGAGAAGGGGCCCGTTCTTGGGTGATTGAGTGGGGTGCTTGGCGGTGTGGCTGAACCTCAGGCCGTCCCTGGTGACGCTTATGTGGCGGGCCGGGTCCGTTGTGGGGCCCCCCCGTACGTTTTGCGGAGGCAGTCTCAGCCTCCTGAGGCTCTAAGGGTTGGAGTCCGTTGGTGCGGGCTACACCTGGGCCTCTTGGTGCCTCCCGGTGCTTCCTGGTCCCCCGTACCCCCGGCGCTTCCTCCCACGCCGGGGGGATAATGCTGGTCTCTCTCGCTGCTGTTGGAGTGCCCTCGGCAAGGGCAGGGCGCCGCGCCTATGTTTCCCCCCGGCGCGGGATGCAGCACGGGCCTTCTCACCTGGGCCCCGACTGGGTCTGTATTTCAGCGTCTTCGGCCCTGGGGCCCGGTTTGATGCCGGAGCCAGGAGGGGGAGGCGGAAAGCCGTCCGCCACGGGGCTGTCTGTCCCCACCGGCGTTCCAGGAAAAGGGAGGGTCCTCGGCGGGAGCTCCTTTGGGGCCGTCGCTGCAGTCCCCTCACCGCTCAGGTGGAGGTCGGAGCCGGGGCCGTTCCTAGGTTGACTCCCGTCGTTGGGTCCACTGCTGGGTCCACTGCTGCTCGGGCGGCGGCGAGTGTCAGTGCACCCCCTCTACTTCGACCGCCGTCCGACTCCTCCCCTCGGGCCTCCGAGCATCCGCCATCTTAGTTGTTACGGAGGGCGCCGGGTGCTGGACTCGGAAGGTAAATTCGGGCACAACGCATACGCGTTAGAGGTTCATCTACGACCCAGACGTGCTTCAATGGTTCCGATCACCTTGGGTAGCATCGGTGATCGTGCTACTTGCCGGAATCCGCAGCATATTTGTGGCGGCGGCGGATCTCCCATGGGCGGCTTCAAAGGAGCGACTGCATCGCTAACGCTCCAAGCCACGCCCCCTAATACAGTTATTTTAATAAACCTTGCATGCTGTTGTGTGTACATTTTTTATTCTTGCACATTTTCCACGTCGGGGCCCTCTGCACCTTCTACTGGTCCCACGCTGTCATAGGCTTTTCGGACGTCTGTCAAATGTATCCAATATCTCAAGCCCTTCACTTTCACCGCTGTGGGTGTGCAAAACACCACCTCGTATGGGCCATGAAATCTTGGAGCATTCCACCTACGAACGAAGCTCCTAACATCTCATTTCACCTGGTTCCAGCTGACCCGTTGTGTTTTCTTTCTCTGGAGTGTGCGTTTCATTTTCCCCATCACTTACGAATGGTGGAGCAAGCTGTCTCGCTATCATTCGTGCTGCCTAAGTGAGTTTTGTTAGGTAGTCGTTGAATTCTTCTCCTAGTACAGTTGCACTTCTGTGTGCATCTGAATGTCTACGGAGGGGTGAGTGTGCTGTGTGCATTCGTCTCCCTGTCACAATCTCATGAGGCGACAAATGGTGGTCCTTGCTTGGCTGATTCCTCAGCTCAAACAGGGCCAAGGGGAGACAGTGCACCCAATTTTTCTTAAGGGTGAAACACAGTTTTGAGAGTCTGCCTTTTAGTAATCCGTTTATCTTTTCTACCACACTGTTACTTTGCGGGTGATAAATCGAGCATAATTTGTGTTTTATTCCTAGCAATTATGCCACTTCTTTAAAGAGATCGTTCTCAAAATGTGTGCCGTTGTCAGAGCGAATTACGTCGCAAATTCCCCAGCGGGGGAATATTTCCCCTCACTAGAAACTTTGCAGCGCATTTAGCATCTGGGCGGGCACAGGGACCTGCCTCTACCCACCATAAAAAAGGGCAAACTACCACCATCACTCGTTCCGTTGCATCTCTCACCCATGTCTGCATAATCTATATGCAGTTCTCTGAAAGGTCATAGCAGCTTGGGTATTGTTCCCTTGAGTGTCCTTAAAGTCATGCCGGAGTTGTATATCTGACACGTTGTACATTCCATTGCTAGCTTAGAGAGTTGTTCCTGTAATCCTGGAATGAACCAGTGTTCTTGTATCTCGGCCGCGATGTGTTGTTTTGCATTGTGTGTTGGAAAATGTAACTGCTGGAATGCTATTTCTAATAATTTAGTTGGCATCACTACTTTACCTGTGTTGTCTTGCTGCCATAATAAATCAGTGGCGGACTGGCTGCATCCTCTTTTTGTCCACAACTCTTTTTCGTCCTCAGCTGCCCCTTCCTGTAGCTCCAATATTTGAGACACTGGCATGGCATTGTACCCGTCCGGAACATCCTCCTCCGATTCTCTTCGCATTAATTACTCGCCTGTTTTTTCCTTTCTTAAATATGCCGCCTCCTTGGCAGCCGCGTCTGCTGCTGCGTTTCCCAAAGAGACAAAGTCAGTATTATGGGTGTGGGCCTGGCATTTCACTATTGCTACCATGGTGGGTTCTTTCAACGCTTCTATGAGTTCCTTTAATAATTCTGCATGTTGTACGGGTGAACCATCTGCCCGGTTGAACCCCCCCTTCATCCCCCCTTGGCAAGTCCTCTGTGTACTGTTGTGGCCATGTATGCCGAATCTGTGTAAATTGTTACTGCGCATCCTTTTGCTGCTCGTAATGCTTCAATTAATGCTACCAGTGCTGAGAAATGAGCCGGCAGTCGGTGCTGTATTAGGACCTCGTACTCACCTTCTTCCATTCGCACGACCGCCACCCCCACATGTTTTTCTCCAGTTTCGGAATTTATGGAAGCTGACCCATCTATGAAAATTACCTCTCCCTCCTCCAGTGCGTTCTCGCTCACCACAGTTGTGCCATTGTCCTCATCCTGATATGTTGCACAATCATGTGCCTGTATATCCTCTACAGTGCATGGTTCTGAGATGAATCTTGCGGGGTTAACCACTTTGCATCTTACCACATGTATATTGCTGCATGACAGTATTACCTTATACGCGGTGGCTCTCTGTGTGGCTAATGTGCTTTTTGATCGCTCGAGTATGGCGAACAATGTGTTCTACATACAGTTTCAGTGAGCACCCCATTACTATGGTGGCACTTTTCTCAATGGCGAATGCGGCGGCTGGGAGAGCCTGTTCGCATGCGAAATGTCCCTGCATTACTGCGTCCAGTGTCCCACTGTAGTATGCCAGAGGCTTGTGACCTAGTGATGTTTTCTGGGTTAAGACTGCTGTCACGAGTGCCCCCTTGCAGTGCGAGAATAGGTAGAACTCGCTTTCATAATCTGGGTTCGCAAGCACTGGTGCTCTTGAAATTAGTTCTTTGAGTGATGTGAATGCATCGCACGACTCTGAGTCCCACTGTATTTCTGTTTTTTCCTTTTGTGCTTCTTTGAGTGCCTGGAGCAATGGGCGTGTGTATGCAGCATAGTCTAATATCCAGGCACGACAATAGTTGCACATCCCTAGGAATTTTTGCATGTCTTTCACTGTCTTTGGTCTCCCCACAGTAGAGATGGCTGCTACTCTGTCTGGGATTATTTTCTTGCCATCCTTTGAGATTAATTGCCCTAGGTACAGCACTTCACGTTGACAATATTGCAACTTTTCTTTGTCCACCTTGTACCCCTTTTGGGCTTGTAGTGTCAAAAGGGCAATGGAGTCTTTTCTACACTCTCCCTCGTTTTTGCTGCAAATTAACAAATCCTCCACGTACTGTATTATTGTGCTGTCGGCAGTCATGTTTCCAAGATCTTCATGCAATATTCTGTTGAATATGCTGGGGCTTTCGCAATAACCCTGGGTCAATCTGCAGTGTTCGTACCTCCTCCCCCCTAGGGTGAATGCTTTCAGGTATCTGCACTCTTCTGCGAGTGGTATTGAGAAAAATGCATTTGTCAAATCCACCACAGTGAAGTGAGATGCGTCTCTTGGGATGCTGCATAGGATGGATGCCGGATTCGGGACCAAAGGGAATTCTTTCTGGATGACGTCATTTAGTGGGCGTAAGTCCTGGATCATCCTCCAGGCCCCTCATTTTGCTTTTTTGATTGGGTAAATACAGGTGTTAAACGGGGAGTTCGAGGGTACTATTATCCCCTGTCAGAGTAGAGCATTTATTGTTTATTTTATCCCTTCTTCTGCTTCCCAGGACAGGGGGTATTGTTTGACCAGGGGCAAAATTGCTCCAGGTTTGAGATTGATCTTTACTGGTGTGACCCCGCGTAGTAGCCCTACGTCGTGGGGACCAGTCGTCCACAATTGCCAGGGCACTGACTGTATGTCATCATTAAAGAACGAAGGTGGGGCGCCCACTACTGCCATTAACTGTACTGGCAACTGCCTCTGCTGTATCATTATTTCACAAGGGATGGCTATTTCCATGATTATTTCTCCGTCACTCTCTGAATCTGTGAAAAGCTCCTCGTCTGACAGATCTTGGAGTGCAATGTCAGCATTTACGCATAATACTGTGCGCCACTCGCACTCGTGTATGTCCATTGCAATTACAACTATTCTTTTGGCTGTGATTTGTACTGCATGTATGTCCAATGACATCACTGTCCCTGGCATTATCTTGGGGCGAGCTATTGGGCGGAAGACAAATTCTGCTGGTATTCTCCATTCCAGCTTTTTCAACTCCGGGACCCCACCCTAGCTAATGGTTTTTACCCCTGAATGAACATATCCGGGTTCACGGGTATGCCGCGCACCTCTGGGCATGTCGCTCTTGTATATATCACTAGCATCGCACGCATAGAACACATCCCTGGGGTTGAGCACACAATCCCTCCTCTTTTTGTGAACGAGATAGTCATGTTCAATTTGCTGAGGAGATATCTTCCTAGCAGGTTCACGTAGCATTGTTCATAATACAATAGGGGTGCCCTTTGTAACGCTCACCTGGTTCCCACGGGGGCGCTGGTCTAGTCTGGATTGCTGTGGCCTCTTCTAGCGTGATGCGCAGGACCCGGAACACCGATTGGACAGGACCTCCAAATCGTGCTTGCCTGTCCCGTAGGAATATCCTTCTGCAGATGAGAAAGGGGATTAACAGTCTGCAGAATAGTGTGCTAGCTCCCCCCTTTCCCCCTTCGTTCCTCTCTAACTTCCTCCAAACCCCGGTTTGAGCTCACCTTATGGTTTGGAAGGATGAACTCTCCATCCTGCTTCTGGTGCAGGGGCGCGCGTTCGTCTAGTTACTTCACTGGTTTTCAGAATGGCGCTGGCAAAATCCACTTTACTTTCCTGAGCGATGCGCCGTAAGTATGAAAGTTCAAAGTTCAAGTGAGGCCCCCTTTATGTTGTCTTTCTAACCTGTGATCTGTCCTTTATTTCAAGTGCAGAATGAAGGCGATCCGTCGAGGGGTTAAACTGCCGAGGTGAGTAGTGATGAGGGCGATCCCTCTAAATGTCCTTATAATTCCCCAGAAATGTCTCTTGTCCTTTCCCCATAGGGGCCGGGGTACGGTACCTGCCAACGGGGCGGCGCCGACCCGAAATGTGGAAGAAAAGCCGTTAAGTATGGCTGTTAATCAGGCTTTACTTCTGTGTTCCTTCTGCTCACCTTTTGTTTCTTCCTCTCTCCACTAGGTGCAGAGATGTGGCGTCCGATGCTGACAGCCGCGATGGAGCCGGGAGATGTCTCGAGGACAGGTGAGTGAAGCGTGGCGCTGCAGTGAGCAACGGGATGCTTTTAAATGGAAGTCTTTCTTCAGGGATGCTGGCGAGAAGATTCCGGATGCAGGTAAGAAGTTTGAAATAGTCCTTGGTTTTCACCTTTCTCTTCTCTTCCTTCCTTGCAGGTCTTCCAGGTTCGAGGCGGGCGTGGCTGGAGTCCAGGAGCAGGAGCAGACACGGTGAGCGTTAAGCTGCAGGAAGCAGAACAACGCGAAGCATGAGCTGCTGTCTGGGCGTGGCTTAAATAGCCTCCAAAGAAGTCCCAGGTATGTATCCTTCCCTAACTAGGTATGTATCCTTCCCTGGCCACGCCCGAGTGAAAAAATATTCTCTATGAAAAAATAGTCCCTTTCAGGTCTCAGGGAGGCCTGAAGCGTGCAGCATGGTCTGCATCAGGTAAGTGAACAAAACACCTCCCTTTATGAGCCTGGCGCCTATGGCGCCAGGACTGATGTCCAACATGAGCCTGGCGCCAAAGGCGCCAGGACTGAGTCCAAAGAGCCCCTATAAGGGGCCGCTGGGCTTTTACCCGAGGGCATGATGCCTGCTTCCGGGGGTGCTGGGCCTGGCCTGGTGCTCCGGGGGTAGGCATCATGACACCCTTACTGTTTTTCCCCCCACTGTCACGTCCAAATATTCTGTGTAAGGAACTTCGACCACCGCCCCAGAGAACCCCTGCGTCTCCAATTTACGATTAGATAGCGGAAACCGGCCTTCGCATATGCTCGATTTTTTTTTTTGGCTCCCGAATCTACCATGAAGATGAATTGTCCATTTCCTATCTCTGCTCCTATCAATGGTTCCTCGCTTGCATTGAAGGTTGTCGATAGGATTAGACACGTAAGTGTTCTCTGTGGGCTGTCCTATGCTGGATGCCTAGTTGTTCCCCCTTGGCTGAAAACGTTACCTGAAACTACCGCTTCTCCTCCATATGGGGCAGGCGCGCCGTTGGATGTTGTAGTGAATGGGTTGTTTTGAGTGTAGGGTAGGTTCTCACTGCTTTGTGGATGTTGTTGAACGTTGTGTGGTCTTTCCCTGTATTGCTCTTGCCCCCTTTGATCTTGTTGTTCTCTTCCCCCATCCCGGGGCAACCCGTATGGGGGTGCCCGCAATATTGGTCATCTTGGTAACTCTGGTTAGGCCTGCACCTGCATTCGCGCGAGAAATGTCCCCACCTCCCAAAATTCCAACAATTTCCTTGCCCCCCTCTGGGTCCTGGTCCCCCCGTTCCGCCATTACCTCCATATCCCTGTCCACCTCCTCTTCGCCCCCTGTACCCACCTCTTCTGTTGCTGGGGTGCCACGCTTGCCACTGCAGTCCTCCGTATTCCTCCTGTCCATTCCACTGTCTTTGACCGTTGTCTGCACAATTTGCAGCCATCCTCCCCTGTATCGCTACCAATCACCCCTCCTCCTCCTCCTCCGTGTCTGTCGTGTGGGAGTGCTGCTACAGCTGCTGCGACCTTCACCAGTTTCGTTTGTACTAACTTGGCCTCGTCTGCCAGCCTCTTTTGTGCCACCTCCTTTTCTCGTTCCTTAATTCTTTTGCAATGGTGCACTATTATGCTCTGTATCTCTGGCCATCCTTTCACTTCAATCCCTGGTATCTTGTCAAGCGCTTTTTGCACTTCTTTTGGGAGCCCTCTCTTTATTATGAAGTAAAATAACGATGTTGATTGGTCATATGGTGTACCCATTTCAGCTCTCCACATCTCCTGTACCCGAAAAATGTAATCCATAACTTCTTCCCCATCATTCATAGTGCATTGCATTACTGACTGTAAATCTGGTGTCTGGAAATGTTTCCCCTCAATGCGTCCCAAACGCGCGCGCGCACACTGTATTGAAGGCAGCGCCATCATGTCCGTCACTATCCAGTGTTATTCCTGGAAAACCTGCTTTTACCCCCACCCTGTCTGATTGGTCCCCCTACTGCTGACACGAGTAAACGTTTGACATCTCTTATGGCCAGGGGCACCCCTGCAGTGTGTTTCTCAAAGGCGTATATCCACTTGCTAGCTCCACCTGATAGCGGGGGCAGAGATTTTAATAAGTTTGCCTTCTCCATCTGTGCCCAAGGTATATAATTTGGTCTTCCCGCCCCCCTGATGTATCAGTGGGAGTTGTAATCGTCCCTTACTTCCTTTCCCAATACTCACCTTTGTTCCTTTTTTTCCCCACCATGGCTATCCTTCCTGTCCTGTTTCTTAACCTCCCTGTCCACTCCTGTTCCATTGTCCTCCCCAGTGGTGTTTCCCCTAACTCCACTAAATGTCCACCTACTGCCATTCCCAACCTCCCAGCTTCCTGCTAGTTTTCTTCCAGGTCACACCACAGCTCTTCTCTCCCATCACCTTCCACTTCTCCTCCCTCTACACTTCCTCCTATATTGTTCGCTCCTAGTTCTACTATCTGGGTGGGCTCCTCTTGTATTCTGAATAGTATCTCCCCTTTTTTCCACCCTTCCTCGTTTCACTTATCTAAGGGGTGGGACCGGGACAATCGTTCTGACCTTGTTGTACTGGGCTCACCTTGTTCACATAGGCTTTGTATCCTTGACAACTCTGCCCTGGCTATTGAGAGCCTGGCGACTAAGTCTTCTGTCAACTTACATATTTTTACTGAGTGGGTACTCACCTGCCCATTTGATCGGGGGCACTCGTATGGTTGTGGTGCGGTTGGTCTTACTGTGGGTGTGGGGGTGCTAGTGGACACGTATGTGGGATCACTGTATCCTTCAACGGGTGGGGGGTTTGTTCAGAAGTGGGTACAATCGAGTCACCTCTATGACTCCCTCTTTTCCCTCGCCCTCCTTGCTACCCACTGCTCGCGCTGATGGGGTAGCTGTGAGGGCAGGTTGATCAAGTGTGGTCTCTATTTTCTTTGGTGGAGGTATTTCCTCGAATAATCGCCATAGATCTAGTATCTCTCTCCTATTATGAAATTCTTTTCCTTTGTATTTTAGGAATATGCAGATGGCTACCATGTCTAGAACACTTTTATCAAAAGACCCTCGTTGTGGCCAGACATGGGGGAGACCCTCCCCCTTCAGTTCCGTTACCCACTGGTCATGGTACTTAGTTATTCTTTCTGCATGTCCTGGCAAACTTTTACAGATGTGCGCTAGGGGTGTCTCCGCTCCCATGCCTAGACCGGTGTTACTCTGTTCTCTTGTATCAGTCTGTTCTGCCACTATGTGTGGGTCACTGTGGACATGGGACTTCAACCACTTTCACGTTTTAATAAACAATTCACACTCTTACTCAATGGACAAGGTGCCGGTTTGTCAAATCTTACCAGGCCACACTTACAATGACCATACCCCCCCCTAGAAAAGTACTTGAAACAGTGCTATTATATAGAGTCACTTAATTAGAGAAAATCAGAAACATACAATGTGCACAGCACACCACAGACATTCATCATACCTCAGCATACGCATATAGCATTTACCCTCCCTGCCTTGCCCTTCGCCTTCTACGGCGACCCCCTCTAACCCTTACACAGCTTCTTTTGTGTGTGTGTATATATATATATATATATATATATATATATATATATATATATATATATATATATATATATATATATATATATATATAGGAAAGAACGAATCGCACTCCCGCAGGCACAAACATAAATGCCAGGTTCAAAAAAAGGTTCGAAAAAAAACACAGACACAGTATAGAAATTACTAATGTCTTTAATGTTTAAGTAAGTTAAAAAACAAAAGCATCGTGCAAAAAACAAATGCACGACACATAGCAGCACATAGAAGACAGAACAACAACAGGACGCCTAGGGGCAGCAGCCTGCAAACAACGCGTTTCGCGCTATACTGAGCGCTTGATCACGTAAGGGGGAGAGGGTTGAACAGTGTGAATACATAATAAACAATAGTCCCTCAACTATGTCGATGGCAACGGCTGTTACCAACTCTAAGGGAACAGGGGCGGCCATGTTGGAAGGGAGTGTGCATATATGCTAAAACTTATGGATTAGAGCACAGTGCTTTGCAGATGCTTTTATCAATGATCAGTAGAGAAAATCTCAAACTGACCCGGATTTTAAATTGAAGTATACAACACCACAATCTCTAAATTAAGCAGAAAGGGCCCTCAAATATGTATAAATACATATAAGGGGACTTAACTACACATCAATATACAGTGTATGAAATAACAGTGTGATGACCATACAGCATAAAAGATGTAATGAACCACACTCAAAATAAATAAACCAACATTAAAGAAATCACCCCATATAAATACATAGTCAGCCTAGTGAAAAAAGTCATTCCCAACAATAAAAATATTAGACAATGCAATGCAATGACAATAAAACTAGTCAACCACGATTAGATGTAAAATCAGGTTAAAAACAGTAGAACTGAACCTAAATATTAAAATTTAGCAGCAGGATGATACAGCCAGCAAAATATTTGTTAGTGCAAACAGCAAAGATAGCAGCTCAAACATTAAATGTTGATTATATAGTGCAAATAAGCAAAATAAAGCAGCAGGGCAACAGTATGCCTATCCAACCTCCAAAGTGGAGGAAGTAATAAAGTGCTAGTGCATCGATCTAATAAGCTGTGCAAAATTGCAAAGATTAGCAGCTAAGTCATCAAAGTGCAAGTGCAAACCATGATGTCAAAGTATCTAAAGCTGAAGACACAAACGCAATATGACAGATCCAGAACATACAGTAGACTAGGACAAAATTTCAAAACATTGAAAGATAATGGAAAGCAATATCAGGAAATGATAGGAATGACTCAAATAACTAAAGCAAAAGGCTACAGTTAAATCTCCAAAATAAACAAAACATAATTGAGAAAATTGCAAAATAATCAGCTAAAACAGACAGGTAAGACAAAATAATAAGCATAAGTGCAAGAGCAGAAAAAGATCGGTCAATACCTGCGGATAAACCATCGAAGAAAGAACAGGAATCCAAAAATACAAAAGTGATAAACCAGAAAAACAAAATAACCCCAACAATGGAAAACAAAGCATAAATGACCAAGAAAAAGCAGTAATGAAAATGAAAAATACACATGGGAACAAAATTAGGTTCCCAAAAAGGTATACAATTCCTCATCTACATTGTGACCTCTGGGAAATTTGGTGTCAAGATCCAAGATAAATCTGGTTTCGAGTTGTCTCAGCCTCAAAATACGATCACCGCCCGAGGATGAGGGGGTACATGTGGCACAGCGAAAAATGTTAACAAATTAGCATCATTGTTGTGTACAGATTTAAAATGCTTGGCCATAGGATATGTCGGATCAGAATTCTTGATGGCTCTCAGATGTTGCAGAATTCTGAGTTTTAGTTTACAGGTAGTACTGCCCACATACCAACGTCCACAAGGGCACAAAAGCACAAACAACAAAATTTGTGTCACAATTGATAGAATGACGTATCATCTGCTGGATTTGTGTGACAGGATGCAGGAAAAATTTCTTGACAACAGCATGGGCACATGCTTTACATTTCATACACTTAGTGAATCCTGTATGAGAGGCTGGAAGCCATGTATTGGAACGCTGGATCTTGCCCATAGGAGGTAGAAAACTAGAAACAAGTTTGTCCCTTAAAGAAGGAGCACGTTTGTAAGTCATAGTCGGGCACTTACCCAAAATGGGCTTCAGGTCAGCATCAAGGGTGAGAACATGCCAATGTCTTGCCACGATTTTACGAATGTCATTGGACGAAGTATCAAATGTAATGATGAGTCTAGGATCATCATTTAACACAGTTTTAGAACCAGTATCATAAATCAAGGCATCTCTAGACATGCCACGAGCTCGGAGATATGCCATTTCAATTGTTCTTTTTTGGTAACCTTGCTTTCGAAAATCCATAGCTGCTTGTGCACAATAATAATCAAAACATGCAATGTTGGCGCAATTGCGACGATATCGAATAAATTCCCCATAAGGGATTGATTTTTTGCAAGGTGTAGGATGGCAGCTATTGGCATGGAGTGACAAGCCAGTGTTGGTAGATTTCTTATGTAATGCTGTACTAATACCTGAGTCATCCATCATGACAGTGACATCCAGATAAACAATTGTAGTACGGCTGTGGCATTCAGTAAAGCTGAGATTGACCTGGTTATTATTGATACTTTTAACAAATGAGAGCCAATCAGTTTCGGTGCCCTTCCAAATGATGAAGACATCATCAATAAACCGCCACCAAGAAATAATCTGTGTCGGAAAGGAAGATAGTAATAGGTCAGAAAGGAAAGTAGCCTCCCACCACCCCATTGTGAGATTAGCATAGGATGGTGCAAAGGTACTACCCATCGCAGTCCCCCTTACTTGCCGATAAAAATGGCCTTCAAAAAGAAAAACATTTTTGTGTAGACAGAATGAAAGCATATCCAGGATCATGGTGCTGTGTCCAAGGTAGTTTAAAGAACGAGTGTCCAAGAAGTGTTTACATGCAGATATACCAACAGTGTGGCTGATAGATGTGTACAATGAAACTACATCCAAAGTGGCCAAAAGTAAACCTTCCTCCCAAGGTGTATTAGTAACATGTTTGAGAAAATCCTTAGTATCCCTCAGATAGGAAGGTAGTCCCGTGACAAATTTGATCAATGTTTCATCAATGAATTGGGCTAGATGTTCCAATAATGAGCCACAGAGAGTAACAATGGGCCTACCTGGGGGATTAATAAGGCATTTGTGCGTTTTAGGGAGGAAATAAATGGTAGGAATAGTATAGCTGGTCGGAGTAAGAAATTTGACCAGATCATCCTCCAGTAGACCTTCATTCATCCACCTGGTACACAGAGCAATCAGATCTGTCCCGATTTCTTCTGATGGGTCTTTCAGCATTTTAGTATAGCATTGGCGGTCATGTAATTGTCGGTTGGCTTCAATAACATATTTAGTTCTGTCCTGGATGACGACATTAGAGCCCTTGTCGGCTGGCTTGATAACAATGTTAGATAGCAGCTGGAGTTCATTCAAGGCCTGGCGTTGGGCAATAGTGAGATTCTGTTTGCTGGTACCAGCCTTATGACGAAGTTTTCTGAAGTCCTCGATACATAAGTCATGGAAAGCCTCAATACAGCCGCCCACAGGAAATTGAGGGTTGAATCTCGATTTACTTTTTAGCTTGGTCCGTATATCCCAGTTGGGATTGATGTCAAAATCAGAAAAATCAATATTAAATGGATCATATTGATCATCTTCAAGACATGCCAAATCCATGGGTGAAGGAATGTCTGAAATTAGGAGATCAGTGCCACCCATACGAGGTATTGAACGTTTCATGGGGGCATCAGTGTTGGCAAAGAATTTTTTTAGCTTGATTTTACGCATAAACTTGTCAAAGTCTATGCGTACTTGGGCGTAATCATAGTTGACAGTGGGACAGAAATTAAGACCCAGTGATAATACCGAGGTCTGAGATTTTGTGAGAACATGAGACGACAGGTTGATAATTTGGTGAATCTTCATATTATCTATGGTTGGTTTCTGGCCCCAGAGCGTGTTGCTCTGCCCTGTTGCTGCGCCTTTTGACCGGTTCCCACGTCGGCCTCGGCGAATGACTTTTTTGCCTGCAATTTTTGTCCTCTTCCTCGTCCTTTAGGCTTACCACGGCCTCTACCTCTTTTTTGATTTTTCCCATCCTGACATAAAAGTCTCATTTCATCTAAAAAATTCATTTTAGGGATGGGTTCATCAGTCTCAGATGCAGAGATATCTGATTCAGAGGTGGTCGCGGCCAGGTCACCCGATGGGACAGACATTGACTGTATAGCATTAGTTTTGCGGAGAGAGTCAAAGCGTTTGGCAAATGTAAAGACACAACCCATCTCATAGTCTGTTTTATCTCGTAAAAATTTCCTATGTTTACGCTGTTTAATTTCATCTTCATATACAATTAAACCTTCATCAATTTTTTTCCGTAAAGATTTGCCTTCTTCTGTTGTAGGGACTTTAGTAAGATCCAGCTCTACAATACCGAATTCTTTCAGGGCTTGTTCACGATCCAATTTGGCATACTTTACTAAGATTGTCAGAAACTTGCCAGAACAACCTTTGCTTGCTTCTCCCCATTCCATATTTTATTTTTTTAGACCTTATTTCTACCCCGGATGAGAGGAATTTAGAGAAGAATAAGAAGAAAAGCTACTCCTAACATATTTTCCGTGTCTCTTCACTCAGACACCCTTAATTTATCTTTTATCTTTTCACTGTTTTACTTATTCCCAGCACTAGTCGCGATAGCACTACGCGGCGCCGCCTTCTACCCCCTTGCAGAGTTAGGTTCCCGTCCTCTTTTTCCCTTTTCACTTCAGTATCCTAATGGCCATTGGCCATATGCAGAGAAAGTATTAGAAGTAAGAAAGTTCCCCTTATATCCCCCACTCCTTTCCTCTTGTTTCCCCTTGTCCTCCAAAAAATGTTCCCTTTTAATATCACTCACACTTAATACTCACGTGCCCGTCTTGATCCGAGACTCTCCGGATTTGGTCCGTCCAAGCGGCGTGGCCTTGCACTCAATGGCCCCACCAGGCTCCGGCGAGCGGTACTTAGGGTTTTTTGAAACGGGACCCGTACCCTCTCGCCCTAACTGCATGCGCACGTCTCTGCGTACCAGTTGCCGTAGGTGGGCGGCTCTGTTGAGCGGGTGCGCCATGCGTCTCCACTGCGACTGGGGCCGTCTCGTGCCAAGGGGACAGTTTAAAGTTAATAAAATAAATCACGTCTATGGGGTCACCACTGAATGTAAGCGTCCCCAGAAACGCACCCCCTTTAGTGAGAGGCAGTAAAGGACACACCCAGAAGGGGAATGAGGCCAGGACCAAGTGCGGGTGAGATTAAAAAGAGCTTTATATAGTCAATATAGGGCATGCAAAGGACTCTGCAAACTCTGAGAGCGCTCTGTCTGACAATAGCAAAGACAGTTAGTTATATTACAAATACACGTCATGCATGAGGTAGGCTAAAGGGGCCACAGACTCTTAGGGATTGGGTGGTGATGGCTAGGTGGTATACAATGTATACATTTGCTCCTCCAGGATTGGCGGACGTTGGTGCTGCGCCACGTGGGGTGGGAGGTCAGTTGGGCTCATCGGGGTGGAGTGCCGGGCCGGAAATGCCTTGTAACGACGATTGATAACTAAACTAACATTTGCCCTTTTGGCCACACATTCCCACCCATTCGTCACACTTCGTATTTTCCGTTGATTTGCAACTCTTGTAAACGCTGACCTTAGATCAGTACATGGCCAGGAACATTGATATGCGATCTGGAGTGTCTCAATACATCAGTTTGGAGGATACCTTAGGTTCAAACAATCCGGTCTCATGTGCATATTCTGGGCCATGGGCGGGGGTGCTTAACCAACCTGCAGCAGGGTCGGGGGGAGAGGCAAAGCTGTGCTGTTTAAACACCAGCTATCTCCAGAGGGCCTGGGCAGGAGGAGGGGGAAATGGCCTTGCAGCTCTGTGTGTGGCATCTTGCACAAGGCGGATTACTGTCTTATGGGTGAGGGGCGACTAACAACACATGGGGTTTCTAAAAGCGCTCATATGTATTTGCATTAAAATGGAATACTAGCTGGGGGCTCATACTCTTGCATAGCATTTCACATCTACAGTTGACATACGAACATGAGGTAGTGTCAGGCAGGTGTGTGTGTATAAAGAGAGCAACACATGTTATTGTTCACTATTATCAGCTATCCAGTCTTTGTACATCTCTTCATTATATACAATATCGGTTGCATATTTTCTCTTTACCCATTCTCCTTTACATTAGCAGCGAACGTTAGTCAACAAGGCACACATTACATAAATGGTTTCTACACATTGCAAGGGTTTTCGGGGTGGGTATGGGTGTGAGGCGCCACGCCGTCTATCGTTGGGGGCTTGGTGCAGGGTCAGGGCCTGCAGGGTTTGGGCTGGTCTCAGTTACTTCCTAATGTTCCTGTTCATGGCTGGGGCAGTGATGTACTGCGGAAGGTTAACAGCTACAGTGTTTTATTTTGTTATTTGCTTCCGTCTGGTGGCTCGTGAGAATGAGTCCTCGGCGGATCTGCCATGCAGTGGGAGGTGGGGGGGGAAGTGTGGGTCTCTGTGAGCGAGGTCGAGTGGGGGTCACTCTGCAGCATTCAGCGTGCATGTTTGTTCTGCCTTGGGTTAGATCTGCGCATTTCTAGCAAGATGGGGATGGCTTAATACAAGATGGCGTCTGTGCTCTGCCACATAACGTGGTGGTGCAGCCTCACGCGTCGGTCTGCAGCCGCCCTGCTGCCTGGGCCCGGGGGCCGGTGGGCTGCTGACGAGTCATGGGTCTTCACCAGGGTGGGACATGCAGTGGGAGGGGGGGTCCTATTGACCTACCCTCCCCTACAAAGGGTACAACAGCAGTATAAGCTTTTAAACGGGTTGCTCACTGAGAGCAAGTCAGCTTTAGCAAGTACTGTGCAGGCTTCACCCACACAAACAGGAAAGGTGAATTAGGGCATCCCCAATGCAAGCTTTACTTATGTAGAACAGGCAGTGATCAGTGCAAGGTTTAAAGCAGATGTGGAAGATTCCCACACAGAGATCAGATCAGGAATGTGTCTGCGCAGTGGAAGCTCCTCTCATATACAACAGGTGTAACATAGCCTTGGTAGTGCAAATTCCACTCCTAATATAGGAAAGGTATTCTATGGATCTCAGTAGACTCATGTTTTCCTCGCAGAGAACAGGAACATTGTGAGTCTCAACAATGCAAGATTACCACACTTGGAACAGATATATTGTGGGTCACTTGCATAGAGAACTGCGTGGGATGGAGCAGTGCAAGCACCCCCATGCTGAAGAGGTAAATTAAGGGCCTCCCCACGGCAGTGCAAGCTACACTTACGTATAACCAGAACATCATAGGCCTCAGTAGTCCAAATTACTGTAACAAAGAATATGCTGCGCATGTGCCTCATCGATAGAGCAGTGGGAGAACCACCCACATAGAACAGGAACAGTTAATTGCCTCAGCAGCGCAGTACAAGATCCTCAAAGATGGAACTATTGTAACCTTGATAGCAACTAGTCCAAATACGCAAGCTAACTCAAAATCATAAAAGCTTTGTATAGTAGGTATAAAGTAAAGCATAATTGGAAGGAATTCAGCCTTAGAAAATCTAATTATTTCTATACCAATTCCCAGCCACTCTACAGCTATTTTACTTCTTAAAACATGTTGCAGAAGGGGATGTTAATTTAATACAGGCCGATAGTCACCCAGCTCGCCTTTCATTATTTCTCTATGGTCTGACCATTTAATCTCTTCTGTATATAGTTTAATTTTTAAAACACAAACACCTAGCCGATTACACAGTAAAGCAAACATTAATTGTATTGTGTGTGTTTTGAGGTCTGATAGAATTGTCTTTTGATGTTTAATGAAACGACCTGATGGTATGTCAATGTTATGATGCAACAATGCAGAGATGTAAGGACTCTATGCTAAATTCTATACCTGATCTCATGGTGAAATATTGGCTGGACAGAGTTAATGATTTGTCATTTATATAGTGCTTTCAGTAAAGCGCTGTACACATTTACATACAAATATCATCCAACCGAACTTGGTACTCTTATCGACCTCCGAAGGATGAAAGGCTGAGTTGGCCTTTTCTGGTTTCGAACCTGTGAACTGCAGATAATAGCAGCGAGTGCTCAACCGGCTGAACTATCTTACTGTCATACATCCTTCAGAGTTTGATACACTGACTATCGACTGATGTATAATCATCACAGTGCCTAGAGGTTTGACAAATCAAGCATGAAGCGCTGCCTACAAAAGTTAAATACCTATCTGGATTATCACTAGAGGTACAGGTTTTGCTGAGTTTCTATTTCAATTACAAAAGTAACCCTTTTTTTATTATTTTTTTTTTTACCGCACTTGCACTTCTGGAGAGTCGGGTTTGGGATGTTTTAATTGTAGTGTTGATGATTTGAAAGAGGATGCAACACCTGTGATTGGTGTAATTCCAATCACTCATCTTTGAGCTAGGACTCTGTTGCCACTGACCATTTATAGTAATATACCACATTGACTGCAAGTTAAGGTTGAATGGATTTATACTAGACCTTGTAAACTCACCAATTATAAGTGTCAAAATTATTTGCCTCCTCGAGTGTACAAATTATGCAACAGGCAATCAAAACTTGAAAATTAATAGGACCCATAAGAAACAAAACAGTTCGCAATTGTAACTCGGTTTTCCATTTTATTAATTATACAGCCCTAAAATGCTAGGAAAATTAAATATGCACAATGCTTCTGTTTGCTGTATGTTCATCTACACACAAAACACAACAGAAGCTGAACAGAAATAAACCATTCCTTACTGTTTGGTTTCTTTCTGAAAGGCTTCAGAGAAAAAGAATTCTGTTTCAAACGCTTTTCTGCATGGCTTGCAATTACATCCAAATAGATAAAAATCAAAAGAGTTCTGGTTTCTGTCAGGTCCCCTGACCTTTGCACTGCCCTCTGCTCTAAACCTGCATGTAAATGTAAGCCAAAAAAGAATAAAGCCTCTTGTATTTCCAAGATTTGAATGCGTAAAAGGCCTGGTACAATGCTTTTCTGGAGGCCTGTACAGTATGCACAAGCCTAGTTGAGCAGTATCTCTTTGCAGCTAAGCTGAGACATGCCTCTGGGCCCAGTGAGGCCCTTCAGGGGTCTCCTTTGTTGGGTGTCTACTCTTCCCCCTTGTCCTTTGCCTGAGATGCTTTAACACTCACTAAAGTTGCTCAGTCACTGGAGTTTAAAAAAAAAAATAACCTGTCCCTTATCTCTAGTGCTAACAGAAGTTAATATGTTGACTGGACTATTAAACGCCATGTACTTGAATCTGCAGCTAAAATGGCAAGTTACGAAGGGCCCTCTCCTATACTGCACGCTTCCCCGGACTATCTCTCAATGAAAGTCAAAGATTAAGAATCCCAATAACCTATAATCTGCACACTGCTGGATATCTCGATCTCAGAAATGTGTTTGGATTCCCTTTGTGTCCAGGGAATGGCTCCTCCCTAACACCTAGGTCTGCACACCATCCACTCCTCACCATATCCGAGTTTGGGTTATCAGATCCCTGCTGTTTCTTGCCCTGGTTGCTTGTAGATATCTTGCTGAAAAATTGCCCAACCCCCACTGTTGTTGGGTCCCAACTCTCTTGTTTCTTTGCTCCCCTCACCATGTTCTCCCTCCCCCCCCTGTGATTGCAAAGCGCCCCGTTGCTTTTCGAAGCTAGATCCATGCTCAATAAATACTCTAATAATAATATGTAATCGGTTTTCATCGCAACATCAAAATATAGACATTTTTTTGCGGCATGAGCGCAAATCTAACAAAGCCCCTGCTACCCCCCACACTTCCCGCCTCGTACCTTATACTGGAATAACACTTAGTCAAATATCAAAGAAAGCTCAAATCCATTTCTGTCCTGTGATGTAGGGCAGGTGAACCAGGCTCTTTAAATCTGGGTAAAGTTATAGAATAAGGTTAACCATTTTGTCCCGTCTCATTCCTTTGCTGCATGGATCCTTTCCCATCCCTACTTGGATGCTCCCTGAGAGATCAAAAAAGCAGTACAAGTGCTGTAATTGACCCAAAGTAAACAAGCATGGGCAAAGGCAATAGTTTTGACGTTTGTATTTATTATTGTAGCGGGGCACTGACTGTTTCATCACTCAAATTTTCACATGCTTTAGGTAGTCTTCAGTCCACTCCCCTCCATACTTGCTTACAACTATATTTGTATTACTTTGTGTAGTATTTGCATAAAAATTAGCATATATTGCAGTGCTGTATGATAACAAACTATCAACATTTTGTCGTCTACGTACTTTATCTTAACTTAAACTTTTTACAACAACAATCTTCATTATTCTTAAACATCATGGACATCTCATTAAGCATCTACCGCTTACCCTTTGCACTCCCCCCAACTCGAGCCTACTACACTTCACATTCTGCTTCTTTTTCCTACAGGGGAACCTCCCCTTTGGAAATTTCTAAAGTTTCTTGATCGCTTAAACAGTCCTAGGTGGACCCATACAACGTGGCCACTAGGTGTTTCCAGGCCGCCAATGTTCCTGCCTCCTCCTCCTCCTCCCCTATTAACCGCTTCGTGCCATACTGCCATTTCGGCTTCAGTCAATTTCTGGAGGTCACGCCACCAAACTTCTACCTTTCGGTCTGTTGCATGCTTTCCACCCCATGGCAATTCTGCGCTTGGTAAGTATGTAAGCCAAGTCCTTAAGCTTGCTCACGTGTTTAAGTTGGTGTGCCCTAGGGAACCCCCCTACCATGCATGCCCACACTGCTTCAACGTTTAGCTTGATCACCCTTCTCGTTTAATCGGTGGGCTACTTCTCCCCAGAACTTCCCAATCTCTGGACATGCCAAAAACATGTGTGTCATCCCTGCTTTTTCTTCTCCGCATTTGGGGCACATTTGTCGTTCAGCGTTCTTAAAACGGGCTATCCTCTGGGGGATCATGCAGCTATATGTAACCCATAGGGCATATATTCTTTGTAGCCTCACTTTCCTAGACACTTTTCTATGGTACCCTTGAGCCGCTCCCATAGCCCATCGCTCATGAGTTCCCCAGCATCCTCTTCCCAGTCTTGTCTTAATTGGGCCACTTCCTTTCCCACCCTGGACATCAGCAGTTCATAGATTCGAGACACCTCATGCCCTCTCTCTGCTATATCATACATTGTTTCTATGGCCATGTCTGGTTGTTGTTCCAGTATTTCAGACCATGTCTCTCTGATCCTCGGTACCATTCTAGTATATACTGACCCACGTGTAACCCTGTTTCCTCTGCCAGCACCCCGAATTCCTTATTTCCCCTTCCTGCCATATGTCTTCCAATATTGCAACCCCCATCGGTTCCCAGTGCCTACGGATACTCTTTCCTCAGTTGTACGTCTCCCCCAGTCAATGCCACAAGCGGCACTTGCAGAGAACACATGGTTGGGTTCTCCATGACCTGATAAGATTTGCGCCATATTTTCCACCCCAATTCCAACATCCCGGGGCGCCCTTTAAGCTCAGGTTTGGGATGCCAAATCACTTCTTTCACAAAAAACGGGCACACTCCGATCTCAACAGTCTCGACTCTGGTGTCGAGTCTTCTGTTAATCATTTGGCCACATGCGGCAGATGACTAGCCAAATAGTAGATCTCAAAGTTAGGCAGTTTTATGCCCCCTTTATCATACGTGTTCTCTAACTTCCACAGGTCAATACTGTTCCTAGTTCCATGCCAAATAAAGCCCCTGCATATGGTCTGGAGTTTGGCAAAGAAGCGCTTGGTATCATGTACGGTATGTTCCCAAAAAAATGTAATAGCCTAGGCAATACGACCATCTTCAACAGTGCCCCCCTCCCCATCATGGCCAAGTGGAGCTTAGCCCAGAACCTCATGCTATTTTCGATGTTCATTACTGCTTTTTTGTTGTTGTGTTTATATTCTGCTTCCACCGTGTTATAAATATCGATCCCCAGATATCTGAACGTACTGGTCTCCCACGGTATTTGTAAGACTGGCAGTTGTTCCCACGGGACCCCTATATACTGCCCCAAGGGGAATACATTATTTCTTGGGATTAACTGCAATGCCAGAGAGCAACCCAAATCGCTCCATTGCCTCTAGTATGTATTGAAGATTCGCCTCAGGGTATCTCAGGTATAGTAACATGTTATCTGCATATGATGAAATTAAGTGTGGTCCCCTTTTGTGTAAATCCCGACTTCTTCAAATTGTCTCGTATATCGCCAGAGGTTCCAATGCCAGGATGTACAGCATTGGGGACCAAGGGCATCCCTGCCTGGTGCCCCTACTGAGTTGTCACCTCTTCGAGATGATCGCTCCTGTCTTAACTCTGGCTAGCGGCAAACTATATTAATAAGGTTACTCACCGTAGTGACCTCTAGTCCATAGTCCCCTTAACATTTTTCAAAAACGTGTCCTTCCTCCTTTTTACGCGGGGTACCGAACACGGCCGGAACCCGACCCTCCTTGGCTCCACCCAGCACATCGCCCATCAGTCCTTTTCCATCGCCTTTAAGCAATAACTGAGGAACCTTATTAGAGGGGATGGCAGGCGGGTGCATGGAGGAAAGGGGACTATGGACTAGGAGTAAGGTGGCCACTACGGTGAGTAACCTTATTATACTCCTACGTCCCGTCCCCTTTCCTTCATACTTATGGGAGATTCCCAAGCACTCCTCACAGGAATTACGGGTGGATGGAAAACTCATTACTGAAAAAGGTTTTTAAGTACAGCCTGGCCAAACTGCATCAGACCTGGAGCTCAGATCCAAACAGTAGTGTTTACAAAAAGCCGATGGAGAGGCCCAGGTAGCCGCTTTCGTGATGGTCTCCCAGGGGACATACTTTTGAAAGGCAACAGCAGCTGCCTTGCCTTGTACCAGATGTGCATGAACCCCTTTTGGAGGTTGAAGACCTTGAACAGCGTAAGACTCCATAGTACAGGCAGCGATCCGACTGTTTACCCATGCGGATTACCACAGGTCACCAAGAGTTGAGAAGAACTCCTAAATTCAGATGTTCTGTCCAGATATAACTTAAGAGCTCTTTTTATTTTTATTTTTTATTTATATATTTATAACGCGCCGAAAGCCCACAGGCATCGGGGCGCGACAAAGACACAGGTACGGTGGAGTGAAAGGATAGAACAGAAAACGGGATGGATCAGGCTCTACATAGCCACTTCTAACCTTCTAATGTCCAGGCAATGCAAAACCCTCTCAGCCTCAGAGGTTGGGTTTGGAAAGAAGACGGGCAAGGAGATTGACTGATTCAGATGAAAATCAGAGACCACTTTTGGAAGGAAAGAGGGATTTGTTCTCAGGACAACGGTATCCTTAAGAAAAACCAGAAGGGGATGCTCCACGAGCCTGGAGCTCACTCACACGTCTTGCCGAAGTCACAGCGACCAAGAAGGACACTTTCCACAAAAGGTGTTTAAGGTCTACAGTAGCCATTGGCTCAAAGGGCTTATGGCACAAGGCCGTAAGGACCACGTTCAGATCCCACGTCGGATGCGGCTTGCGAACAGGAGGGTAAAAACGCAGGAGACCCGCAAAGTGCCTTTTAACCACTGGGTTTGACAGCGACAAAGAGCACTGATCCGTGGATAGGTATGCAGCAACAGCCGAAAGAAAGTCCTGCATGACAAGACATGGATGCCCGACTCTACTAGATGAGAGACACAGGACAGCACTGTGTCGATCGTAGCCCCCCTGGGGTCCAGCTGTCTTGCTAAGCACCAGTGGCAGAACCAAAGCAATTGGCTCCTTTATTGAGATCTCGTCAAGGGCTTCCTGACTGCCTGAATAATAGGCATGTTCGAAGTTGAGGTGTTCCAAAGATCTGAACTCAGGCACCATGCCGCCAAGCTGAACGATTGTGGGCAGGGGTGCCACAGCAGCCGATCTCTCTGGTGAAGCAGGTCAGGAACCAACAGAAGCCTGATCGGTGCACACACCGACAGATGCTGAAGCTCTGAAAACCAAATCCTGGCTAACACAGCGGTGCTATGAGCAGAAGAGAACAGTTTACCGTGCCCCTCAGCTTGCACAGCGTCCGATCAATCAGAGGCGGGAAAGCATAGGCCCTCATGTTGTACCAGGGATTTTCGAGGGCATCCCCCAGAGAGGAGGCTCCCAGCCTGTTCCTGGAGGCATACAGGGGAAGTTTCCTGTTTGACGCTGTTGCGAAGAGGTCCACTTCTGGAGTGCCCCAACACCCGAATATTTGCAAGAGGACCTCAGAGTTCAGTACCCACTCATAGCTGACCATTGTAAGCTGGCTGAGGGCATCCGCAGTAACTGACCTGGGATGTGCACTGCCACCAGCCAGATGCCATGCTGAACCGCCCATTCCCATATCTGAATGGCAAGATCCACAAGAGGACTTGGTACAGGGATTCCAAGATGGCCGCCGGCACAGTGTGACGTGCCGACGGCGCTCTCCGGACCTGGCCGTTAAAAGGTGCCCACCACCCCGGCTGCAGACCTGCTGTGAGCACTGCGTGCTCTCCCGTTGGAAGCGGACTTGTGTGCAGAGATCCCCTGCTGGCGGTTGACAACCATCCCGGAGCATACCCCGACGGAAGCGCCCAGGGTCTGTGAGGCCCACATGGAGTGACAGCGGCCATCGCTCTCGGAGCGTGTGGAGGAGGGGTTGGCGCGCCCGGAAAAGATAGGGAGATCCGGCGCTGCAATCTCCCTAGTGCAGTGTTCATTGGCTGCTGAGGAGTTCCGCGGAATAGGGGCCATCGGAGCAGCAGTGACTGGCGGCCCAGCTCCCCGCGAAGAGCCCTGGTGAGCGTGGCTCCGGGAGGGCCCTAGCGCCGAGCCCGCTGGGGAGCGGAGAAGCGACGGTGTGGGCCGAGGCATCAGACGCGGCGGGCCCCCCAAGTGGGGCTCTACACCCGGTGACATTCCGGGGGTGTTGTTTCAGGACCAGATTTGTTGGTTGAGCAGAGGAGTGGAGTTGGCCCCGGCCCGCTGAATTTGAAGGTACGCGGGCAGGGGAGAAGGTGGGTGGCCCCCGAGTGCAGTGTGGTACACCCGGTGGTACCTGTTAGCTACAGGTCTATCCCGTACACACACCCCCCCCGGCACCAGAGGGTCCCAAGACTTTGCGTGTGAAGCTGGTAGCTACTGTTGGGGCTGCTGGAGGCCCCCTAGGAGAGGAGGGGCTCAAGGAGGAAGGCAGAACGGGCCGGCCCATGGAGGTGGAGGAGCGACAGACACCCCTGATCATCGAGGGGGCTCTCCCCCAAGTACCGGCAGGAGCTGTACTGACCCCGCACAGCGAGTCTTTGGAGGAGTAACATACAGGGGATTAACCGGAGTGACTGTGGGGCTTGCCAGGGGGAGGGACGCTCCCAGACCCTCAAGAAAAGTGAGCAACACCTGCATCGTGCCCGCTCTCGCCAGGAGTTGAGGAACGTTGGGGCAGGGCAAGCGGGCTGGGACAATCCACGCAGAGGAGACGCAAGCAGGATGTCCACGAATCTTAGGGGGAAAGAGGGGGGAAGACTCCCCACTCTTCGGGAGAAGTACTGGGCACCCTTGAGGCGATGAGAGAAGGCTCCGGGGCCGTCCGTGGGAAGACTGGAGAAGACACCACTCAAGGGGAAGTGGAGGATCTGGCACCCTTGCCCAGACAGGAACCTTTAGGGGAGTTGCATGCCCTACAGGCAAATCTGGCGAAAACCTTTCAGGAACAATTCCAGCTAATGCGCAACGACCTGAATGAAGCCATTGGGGAGATGAAACAAGAGATGCGTCAGCTGGGGGAGAGGACTGATGTGTTGGAGGAAGGCCTGCAGGAGATGGGCAACGATATTTCTGCTACCAGTGAGGCTATAGAAAGGCTGGATGTAGCCGCGAGAAACCTTGAGATTAAGATGGAGGACTTGGAGAATAGATCCCGCAGGATCAATATAATAGTGAAATCGCTGCCGGAATCAGTACCAGACAAGGCTTTGAAGGCGGTGCTTCAGGGCGTCTTCGCTGATATTCTCGGGGAAGATAACCCCGAGGCAGTGGAGTTAGATCGGGTACATAGAACTGGACGTTTGAACAAGGGCCAGTCAGCGAGGCCGAGAGATGTGTTGGCAGCGTTTGCCAGATACGCCCAGAAGGAGGCGGTTCTCAGGGCAGCAAGACCAAAAAAAACCATAATGTACGAGGGCCGGCAGATTGCTCTTTTCCAGGATCTGGCGGGCATTACTCACGTGAAACGGAAGCATATGAGCCCACTGCTGAAGATCCTCAATGAAAAGGGGATTCGATATAAATGGACCTTTCCGTTTGGTTTGACTTTCGAATGGGAGGGAGCCCAGCGGCGGGTTACATCTCTACAGGAGGGGGCAGACCTCTTGGGTTTAGACCTAGAGGAAGCCTCTGCTACCACCAGCCAGAAAGTGGGCACGGCCGCCCTAGGCCCCGACCGTGGGAAATGGACAACAGTTGGCGATAAAAGGCGTAGAGGATCAAGATATGGTGAATTGCAGGGTAGAGGGAAGCCGTGCTCACCGAGCGGCGAGAATAAGTCACAACCCTAATTTGCACTGGGAATGTCAGAGGTGGTGGGCCTCTAAAAGGAGGATGTAAGTGGACAGGGTTTTAGGGGAGCAAACATGTTGGAAGCTGAAAGGGCGTTGATGCCCGTATTAGGAATGGGGAGAGAGCGGGAAGGTGTTATCCTTCGGGGGGTGGGGGGAGGGAGGAGAGGGGGGATGAGAGGGGGAAATGGGGGGGGGGGGAGAGGGAGTGGAGGGGGAGGGGGAGAAGTTGGGTGAGGGTAACTAGCAGTCGGGTGGGGGGATGGCCAGGGGAACTCTCTCAGGCAGCGGTAACTACCTCTGATGGGTAACATTTCAAATGGCTAACACATAATGTGAGGGGGTTGAACACCCCCTTTAAGAGGAAAAAATTAGAGCATTTTACACGGTTAGAAAAACCGGACTTTATAGGGCTGCAGGAGACACACTTGAAGCGTGTAGATCAAGGTAGATTAAAGTTGCGCGGCTTCGACCAGATTCTCCATGCCTCCGGCCAAAATAAAACGAAGGGGGTGGTCTTGGCTATCAGAAATACGGTGGACTTCAGGGTGAGCGAGGTGCTTAGAGATAAGGAAGGGAGATATTTAGTAGTCTGGTGGGGGGGGGGGGAATTCCAGGAGTCCCCGTATACTTTGGATGTGGTGTACGCTCCCAACTCCGGTCAAGAGCTATTTCTACAACGATTCCTAAAAGTGCTAGAGGAGCAGAGTTGGGGTCAGATTGTCATAATGGGGGATTTTAACATCGCTTGGGACGGGGAGAGGGATAGATCTGTGAGGCGAGGAGTAGGGGGAGGGGCAGTAATGTCGGCAGACCTGAAGGAAAGGATTGGCAGGATGGGGCTACGAGATGTATGGAGGGAATTGAAAGGGGGAGGAAGACGGTTACACTTTCCTGTCGGGAGTTCACGGGTCACAATCCAGGAGTGACTACATATGGGTATCGGTAAGCTTGTTGGGGAGCATCCGGGAGGTCGTCACCGGGCTGATTGGGATAGCAGACCATAAAACGGTCTCCATGGTGATGGAGCTGGGTCGGAGGGCAAAGGGTTTGTGGGGCTGGAAACTACCAGAAGCCATACTGAGAGACCCGGAAGTGCGGGAGAGGGTTGAAGAGAAAATCAAGGTGTTTTTCGAGAGTAACAGAAAAGAGGACACTGACGAGGGTATAAGGTGAGATGCGCTCAAGGCCACTCTCGGGGGGTGGGGGGGAGAGGAGGGAGAATTTATAGCCTTATCAGCCCACCGGGTGAAGCAGGTACAGGCTTTGGAAGCCCAATTGAAAGTGGCGGTGGAGGAGGCCAGACAGGCAGCGGGGGATACCCCCTCTCGAAAAGCAATGCGAGAGTATAGGAAGGCACTGAGTCAGTTGAATCTCCTGCGTACAAAAAAGGTGGAGGGAGCCCTATTAGCCGTCAGGCAAAGGTATTATGCTAAGGCCAATAAAGCCGACGCTCTCTTGGCGCGTCTACTATGGGGCGAGAAATGCGATTACAGCATTAAAGACAGGTTCTGGGGCCTGGGTAACTAGGCAAGAGGAATTACAGGAGACCCTAGCGGAATACTTTGGATCCCTGTATGCTTCACAGCACCCCGATAAAGAACTGCAGGAGCAGTTTTTGCGAAAGGTGCATTTGGGGGAAATTAGCAGAGAAACGAGGGATGCCCTGAATCGGGAAATTTCGGAGGAGGAGGTAAGGGGGGGGGGGGGGTAATAAGAGGCCTTCCACCACATAAAGCCCCTGGTCCGGACGGCTATACTGCGATCTTTTATAAGCTATTCATCTCGCAGCTGGCACCGCATCTGGCTTCATTATTCAACTCATTTCGTCGATTTGGCAAGATCGCCCCGTCCATGGAAGAGGCTAAGGTCACCCTCGTCCTAAAACCGAACAAAAACCCAGAGGAGAGAAAGTCTTACCGACCCATTGCCCTAATTAACATCGATGCTAAGGTCTACACTAAGATTTTGGCGAATAGGCTCGATTCAATCCTCCCAAGCCTGATACACCCTGATCAGGCCGGGTTAATTAGGGGAAGGCAAACTGCTGATAACATCAGGCGAGTGGCCCATATAATTGAAAAAGTCCAGAAAACAAACAAACCCGCGGTCATGGTGGCTTTGGATACAGAGAAGGCTTTTGATCGTGTGGGGTGGACCTTTCTGTTTCGGGTTATGGAAAAAATAGGATTTGGTGAGGAATTTATGACAATGGGGAGGGCCAATTATCAAGCCCCTACGATTAGGGTGATGGTGAATGGGGCAGCCTCTAGGTTAATCCAATTGCAGCGGGGAACAAAACAGGGTTGCCCGCTTTCCCCAATACTTTACGCGATCTATCTAGAGCCTTTATTGCAAGCAATCGGGGACTCCTCGGAGATCCGGGGCATTCCTTTTGGGGAGGAACAGAAAGTTGCGGCTTTCGCAAACGACATGCTGCTTATGCTGTCGGCGCCAAGGGATTCACTTTTGGTGAGCGTGACTTTACTAGACGCCTTTGGGAAAGCCTCGGGCCTAAAAATTAACACTAATAAGTCAGAAATTCTGAACTTAACAGCAAGGGCATTGGATGGAGAGAGCCTAGCAGAGAATACTTCCTTTCATTGGAGCCCGGGAGGGATTCGGTATCTGGGGGGTGAAAATTATGGCGACTTTAGGGTGGTATGCAGCGAACTATGCTCCACTCCTCAAGGCAATTAAGAGGGACTTTCTGCGATGGAGGAACCTGAGGGTGTCTTGGATGGGGCGGATAGCCGCGGTTAAGATGGTCACGCTCCCACGCTTGTTGTATCTTTTTCAGGCGATCCCTCAATCGGCCCCGGCTAGTTTTTTTTAAGGAATTGAGCAAGCTGACAGAGTTCATTTGGGAGGGGAAAAGAGCCAGGCTGGGGGCCAGAAGGGAGATGAAGGAGCGCAATATAAATTATGGGTGAGGATGGACAGGGCTGTGGCGCACCGGAATCTAGCTGAAGTATTGTGGCTCCCTAAGGAACATAGACCCAGGCATCTCTATCAGAGTACTATTACTAAACTGATGGCTGATACATGGGACAGACTGTCGGGTCCTAGGGGAATCGCTACTTTCCCATCCCCTTTCACCCCCATTTTTGGAAATGGGGATTTCACCCCGGGTTTGGGGAGAGGGGCATTTGCAAAATGGTGGGAAGGTGGCTGTAGGAAATTGTGTGACATGTTCCGGGGTGGGGAAGTGTTGTCTTTTAGCGACTGTAAGAGGGAATTTGCTATACAAGAGAACGACGGGTTCCGATATGCGCAGATACGTCACTGGGTATTACACCCAAAGGTCAGATTGGCGGCTACTCGTGATCCAACCCAATTCGAGAAATTCCTCCTTACTAATGATGGCACGAAAGGGCTTATCTCCAACATTTACAAAATATTGCATGCAGCAAATTCAGGAACTCCTTGGGCTTATATGCGGGAATGGGAACGTGTCCTGGGTCGGGAGATAGGTAGGCTGGAATGGGAAGGATTGTGGAGGAGAATACCCAAATTGGCCAAAGCTTCCCAATTACAAGAGGCATGGTACAAGATCTTATTGGGTGGCACTACACCCCGACCGGCTGCATAGAATATATCCCTCAGTATCGGGTGAGTGCTGGAGGGGTGTGGGATGGCAGGCACGGCGGAGCATATTTGGTGGCAGTGCCTGAAGGTTCGTGCTTTTTGGGAAGAAGTACGGGAGGCACAGGAACACGCCTTTGGGCGGGAGGGAGTGGGGAACTCCGGTCCATATTCTCTTGGGCATATGGAGCGCCACGGGGGCAGGAGAAACCAGAGGGAGGGAGAAGGCGAAAGCAATCTTGACCTTGGCAGCACTGTTAATTGCCCAGAGATGGAAAGGCCCAGAGGTCCCTAGATGCCAAGACTGGCTTCGGAAGATATGGGAAATTGTGGCCCTGGAGTGGGCATCCTATGCCATGAATGACAATGTTCAGTCTTTTGCGGCGGACTGGGGTGATGTTCTGAATGTGCTTAAGGATGATTTCAGGGTGATGTGGCGCCTGCAACGTTTGAAACTGTTGGATTTACAATGATCATTGAGTCGCAACCCGAGTGAAGGGTGAACTAAGAAGGTTAAGCTAGTTGCTAAGGGGGGAGGGGGGTGGGGTAGGGAGGGAGGGAGGGGGTGGGACAGGGAGGGAGGGGTGGAGGGCATGTTTTTTTTACTCTTTGAATGTTATGTTGCAAAGTTCAATAAAAAGAGTTTAAAAAAAAAAGAAGAGGACTTGGTACCCCCTTGCTTGTTGATATAAAACAGGGACACCACATTGTCCGTGCGGATTCAGACTACTTTGTTGACAATGACCGGCTGGAACGCTTTGAGCGCCAGGTAGATCGCCAGGAGCTCCAAGTGATTTTATATGAAGGAGTTTGTCCTGCGGTGACCAGAGATCGGAAACCTGAAGAAGGTCCAACGTCGCACCCCACCCCAGAAGGGAAGAGTCTGTCGTGATTGTCACTAGCGGGCCAGGATCCTGAGAGGCTGCGCCCACCGACAGATTGCTGAGAGACAACCACCACACAAGGTCACCTCTCATGAAAGATGGAACAGGAATCGGTTTGGAGTCTCGGTCCACTGCTTGGCGCCAAGAACTCTGAAGAGCCATCTGTGTTTGCCTCATCTTGAGATGAGGAAGAGCCAGCACACACGAGGCCATGAGGCCATGAGGCCCAGAAGCCTCTGGAACCACCAGGCCGACATGCTCTCTGACTGCGCAAACACCTGACACGTGGCCAACGGATCCGCCATTCTGTCCCCGGTCAGATACGCTTTGCAGTTGATCGTGTTCCACCGAAAACCCAGGAAAACTGGTCCTGAGAGACCGTCGTGGAGGATTTCCGCCAGTTCACCGACAGCCCAAGATGGAACAGGAGCTGAAGGAGAGACTGACGGTTGCTCAAGGCTAATTGAGGACAAGTACTGCGCAGCAGCCAATCATCCAAATACGGATACACATGGATACCCTGAAGCCTAAGATGAGCTACGATAACCGACATCATCTTCGTAAAGACACACAGTGCTGAGCTGAGGCCAAACAGGAGCACACGGAACTGGATATGCTCCTCCCCACGGAAAAACGTACCTATTTCCGATGCGGACTCCAAATTAGAATATGCATATAAGCACCCTGAAGGTCCACTACGCTGAGCCAATCGCCCTTCTGTAAAGAGGACTTTATCTGGGGTAGAGAGAGATTGAACTGGGAAAGGTCTAGGATGGGGTAGAATTTCTCTTGGGGTAGAGAGAGATTGAACTGGGAAAGGTCTAGGATGGTGCGCAGACCAGCCTGGTTGGGTTTGGGCACCATACACAGCCGGGAGTAGAAGACCTCCCCTCCCTCCCCTAGGGGAACGGGTTCCACCGCTCTGAGATCCAGCAACTTCTGTGTCTCGGCTCTGAGGGAGGGCGACCCCGACTGCTGGAAGGGGGGATTGAAAGGTGGAGTAGGGGAAGGGCAAGTGGAAGCCCACCCGAGCGACTGACAAGGCCCACCGGTCCTCGGTGATGGCCTGCCACGCCTCCCTGTGAGACGTAATGCGCCCTCCCACGGGGTCTCGTGCGAGCGCTGAGAAACTTCATTTAGTTGGTTTATCGGTGGCGGTGCCACCTGCACCTGAAGAGGAGGCTGAGGAACGGGAGAAAAACCGGCCCCATTGCTGCCATCGGCGAGAACTTCCTGATGGAGTATCGACCCTAGGGGACTTCCTCTGATTTTAGGGGATTTCTGGATCGGAAGACCGAGGCTGCAAAGACGTTCTCTGTGCCCTGAAAGGCGGTTTCACCAAGACAGACGAGGACTTGGCGGTCTGGGTGCTGTCCTTAGTCTTAGTCAGTTCAACATCTGTCATTGAATGAAAAAGCTTCTTGCCATCAAAAGGCAGGTTCAGAACTTCATCCTGCACCTCTTTAGAGAACTTGGTAGCGTGCCGCCAAGCTGACGAGTGGTATCCACGCCAAGCATAAGGTCTCGGGCCGAAGTGTCCACATGATGCACTGCTGCCTCCAGCATATCCTGCGCCATGACCCTGGCATCTGACAATCCCGCTTTAAAATCCTCTATTTTTTTAGCAGGAATGAATTCCTCAAACTTTGATAGACCTTTCCACGTTTTCATATTAGCCCCTGCTAATACCAGTTCAGCGTTGGCTTGATGTAACTGCAGGGCTGAATTAGCGAAAATCTTAGTGAAATGCTGTAACGGAACTGGGCTGGTCCTCGCTGTCCTGGTCCCTCCCCTCCCACCCCCCCCCCCCACCCCCCCGCCCCCGTGTGTTGTCCGACACATCCCGATCAAGCTGCGCAACATCTGGCACTGCTGAAGATTTGTCCACTGGAGACAATGGAGGCAAGGGAGGGAGGGAGGCAGGGCTGGTGGAGGCCCGGCTGGTAGAGGCGGTGCTGGCGCAATCACCGGTGCCACAACTGGGACTGACGGCGCAGGAGGGCACATCTCCCTAAAAAAGCCTTGAAACTACTCCTTCATGGGGTCGGAGTGCATTAGCTTTTGAAATTTTCTGAAAAAAGCATCCTCAGCCGACGATCTAGGCGCGACTGGAGGAGGCATCTCATGAGCGGAGTAATTCCATGGACATAAGGGAGAGGGTTGCCAAGAGGGCCCTTCCCCGCTGGTATCAACATAGATCAAGGGCGCAGATGCTGCAGGGAGCCAGACGTTGTGCAGTAGAGGCATCTGAGTGTTCCATTCAGATACTGGACGAAAGGGATGCGCACAAGGAAAACTATGTTCACCTGAAATGCCACTCCCCACACCCAGCGCCGATGGCGTAGATGTATAGGAGGTATCCAAAATGGCTGCCGTAGTCTTGCCGGGAGCAGCTGCCATTTTGTCAGCACCCTAGGAGACTGTGACACATGTGGAAGTGAGACAGGGGTCTCCACAGATGCGTCAGGGGTCTTCATTTTAGCCTTGACACAAGGAACCTCGGCCGAGCCGGTACTGCGTGGCCTAGAATGTTTTTGAGACATGCAATCAGCCAGAATAGCCTTCAACGGAAGGACCTCAGCAATGCCGGTAACAGAGGAATTCCGGTCAGAGACCTCACTCCATGCCCCCTCAGCAGAACTGGCGTCGCCGCTTGAGCGGGAACAATGAGGGGTACACCTCACCGACAAGACCTTAACAGGCCTCTCAGAACTGTTGGTCACCTTAGCCTCCAAAGAGGGACCTCGGACCCGAGCCCGGTAAAAGCCCCTTCACAAAGGGCCTCAAACTTTAGTTCGGTACAGAAAACCTCAACGGAGGCCTCAGGGCGTACCCCGGTGTCTTTACGGGAAGCTCCAGTCAAGGAGACCTCGAAGCAAGCTCCGGTACCCGCCGCCTCAGTAGAACTGGGCCCACAAACAGCCCCCACAGGAGGGGCCTCGGATTGTAATCCGGTGTCAATAGGCCCCTTACGGAGGCCCTCGGAGAAAACTCTGGTATACTTTTTAGGCCTAGAAGGCACCTCAGGGCAAGCCCCGGTAACAGAGCTTTTGATGCTCCTCTCAGACCGGGAAGACCCCGGCAAGGAGTCCCCCGGCCGCGGTGCCCTAAAAAGTAAAGAACTCACCGGGCGTTTCTTCTTCTCATCGATGAAAGTTTGAAAGTGCGTAGGGGGAGTACGCTGAAACGCCTCCTCCCACCGCTCTAAACGACGTTGAAGCACCCAGACCGAAAGGGAATCGCAGTAAAAGCATGAGTCCCACTGGTGGTCCGGACCCATACACTCTAAGCAAAGAGGATGGGGATCTGCCCTAGCGAAGAGTCGCTCACAGGAAGAACAAATGGGAAAATCTAACTGAAACGGCATAGACGGACTGCAACATGACCGCTAAGCCGGAGCAAGAGAGGATGACACTGGAAGGAAAAAATCTTCCAAAGATGCAAGTGCGCCCAGTCCCGATCGAGCAGAGAAAAGGACTGATGGGCGATGCGCTTGGCGGAGCAAAGGAGGGCGGGGGTTACAGCTGCGTGCGGTACCCTGTGTAAAAAGAGAGGAAGGACACATTTTTGAAAAATGAGATCGAGATGCTTTTTACAAAGTACTCCGGTCCCGTCCCACAGGACGGAGGAACGTCCCATAAATACGGAGGAAAGGGGACAGGACGTAGGAGCAAATAATTTCACCCACTTAAGGTACCCGGGTCCCATCCCATATTCTCTTAGAGCTGCCATCGGCCAAGGCCATTTTACGGAGTCAAAGGCCTTCACTGCATCTAGTGATAAAATTGCAATCTCGCTCGGATCTCCTGCTGTGTGCTCTATGACTGAGTGCAGTCTTCTGAGGTTGTCAGATATGCTTCTACAGGGGACAGATCCGGATTGATCAGGGTGTATTAACCTGCTTATGACCTGTCTCATTCTATTTGCCAACACAGCCGTGAGTATTTTGCTGTCTGGTTCAGCATCGACAACGGCCTGTACGACCCACAGTCCGTGCTTGGCTTATCCGGTTTGGGGAGTGGGATAATGATCACCTCTCTCAGGGATTCTGATGGTATCCCTGTTTCAAATGCTTCATTTAACATTGCGAGCAGCGAGGGGAGGACCTCTGTCCTATACATTTTTGTAAACTCACTGGGGAGTCCATCTGCTCCCAGGGTCTCGCTGGTCGGTAGTTGCTCCACCATCGCTTCAAGTTCTTCCAATGTAATTGGGGCATGTAGGTCCTCTCGCTCTTCGGCACTTATTTGTGGCAGGCCAATATCCTCTAACGTTTCCATTATCTCTTACTTTCACCCCCTCCTATGTTCCCATACAATCGTTTATAGAATTCAAGGAACTCTCCATTCACGCCCTCTTGGGTATCCAATATTTGCCCACTCTTGACCCATTACTGCTCTGATCGTTTGTCTGGGGGTCTCCCTTTTATACAAACATGCTAGCAATCTCCCCAGCTTGTCTTCCCCCCCCCCCCGCGAGTTGCCTCTCTATGTATTTCTTATAGTTTACATTCACAATATCTCCCAGTGCCCTGCACATTCCTGCTGCAATTGGTTTATAGTTTCAGCATCCTCCCAGGAGTTGCCTCCTCTACCCAAGACTGTCTCTAGTTTCTCCTCTGCCTTCTGCAATTCTTTTAATATGCCTCCCTGTAGCCCTTTGGATTTGGCTATAACTGATCCTCTCATCACCACCTTGAATGCCTCCCATAGAGTGCCAGCCGATTCAACACTCCCAGTGTTCTTAAAGTATTCTATAATTTCTTCTCTCAGGTCTTCCTGAACACTACATCTTTCATTGCTTCAGCTCTGATTCCCCACGTTGGAATCCTAGCCCTTGGAGGCAGATCTTGCCATGTTAAGACCAATGGCGAGTGGTCCAAGAGAAACCCCCGCTTTGGACTCTGATCGCACTATTTCCACAATCCGCTCTTCCTGTGAGGTGAACATATAGTCTAATTGTGTATACAAGTTCTGTGGGGCAGAATAATGTGAATACTGTATATCGTGTGGCTGGTGTAACCTCCACACATGCCCTAACCGTAGGTCTCCCAATAGGGCCTTTAGGGTTTTGGCAGCGGGGGTGGGTTTATCTGATTTCCTGTCTGATCCGTCTACCCTTGGGTCTTGCGTGCAGTTAGTCACCTCCCCATATCACTGCGCCCCCCAGGTACAGGCACGTTTTACTGTATAGTGCCTTGAAGTAAGCCACTGTGTCTAGATTCGGGGCATATTTATTGATAATGCATGTTTCTCTGTTTTCTATCAATCCCTTTATTGCCACCATCCTCCCATCCGCCTCCACTGTGCTCTGTAGCATTTGGAAGGGGACATGTGGTGCTATCCAAGTGATCACCACTCTGGCATAAGCCGAGTACGTCGCACCTATAATGGTCCCCTTCCATTTCCTCTGTATCACCTCTTGTTTCTCTTTCGTGAGATGTGTTTCCTGTATTAGGGCTATGACTATTTTTTGCCTTCTTAAATGCATCATAATCTTGTTCCTCTTCAGGTACCTGTTAAGCCCCCCGACATTCCAGGTAACTATCCTAAGATCCCCCATATTCCAACCATTCCCAGTCCACTCCATTGTCCCGCCCCATTATCCGCTTTAAGCACAAGCGCGCATGTGTGTAAACTCGTTCCCCAACAAATAACACTGCAAATCCCCCAACTCCCCTCCCTCGCCCCCCCAACTGTGAACACCCCTTCAAATTGCCCCACTCCCTCCCTCCACCCCAACCTACCCAACCCCAACTGATGCCCAGCTCCATCCCTGGATCTCAGGCTACCCCGCATCTAGCCCTTCCTTAGAGCACTGCAGGAGACACACCGCCCTACTGGTATCCCAACTAAACCAACTACCGGGGGTAAAAGCACACCGCCTCTGCCTGTCCCGCACCAATGCTACAATTTTGTACGCATGCCCATGTCTAGCACCCACTTGTGCATTGCATTTATCATATTTTTTATTCCAGTCCAGGGGACCCTGAACTGAGCTCGACCAGTGGTCGCCATTTGCATTCTCTCCTGTGCCCCGTGAGCACTTCCGGATGTCAAGACTACCCCATTATTATGTCAATATTAAAGCCGAGCTACCCACTGGGAGAGAGAACATATATCAGCTGCATCTCTAGCATGAACCTCACAGTTTACCACACTCTCATTCATTCCGAGGTCTATCAGCTCACCTATACTTCAAAACACCCCTAAATACTTTCTATATTCCAGTCCAAGATCCAAGTCCTTGTCATACATAACCTCCTCCCATTGCCCCGCTCAAAGTACCTCTTCAAAATCAACCCCTCCTTCATTTAGCCGATCTGCTCTCCATCTTATCATCCGCGTCTGCTGGACAATTCCGCGCGTCCAGCCATGCCGTTGTATCCTCTGGGGTCTCGAAGAAGAGCATCTTTTTGTTGTGTATCACTTTCAGTTTCGCAGGGTATAGTAGCATGTATTTGTAACCCCCTTCGCGTAGCCTCCTCTTAACTGACACATAACTCAGCCTCTGTCTCTGTACCATGAAGGTGTAATCCGGGTACACCGTGATAGTCGCAGAACCTCTGCTGATGGTCCCACCTTTGCGGAAGTGCTCCACTATCTTCTCCCTATCTCTGTAGTTTAAGATCTTGGCAATGATCGGCCGGGGAGGTGCTCCTGGCGGCAGTCTCTGGGTCAGGGCCCTGTGTTCTCTTTCTACAGCAGATCCCTGGGTGAGTGTGCCCCATCTATATCTTGCAGCAGCATATTCTCGATGTAATTTTTCAGGTCCGGACCATCTGTTCCTTCAGGGAGCCCCACGATGCATATGTTATTCCTGCCCTTCTGCCTCCTCTGCCCTGTCTTCCAGATTACGCACTCATTGTTGTAATACGCCCACTTCCTTGGCGTTTGTGGTGCTAGTGCTTGTGTTGGCCTCCACTTCTTTTTCCAGCACGCTCGTATGCTCTGCCAGCTTCCTGACATCTTGCCGTAGTAGGTTGACGTCCACACTGACCGCGTCAATTCTTTGCTCAAGCGAGGTCCTCAATTCCGCAATAGCTGTGTCCATCTTACATGCCCAAGATGTCTTCAATTCTGCTATGGCATCCAGGATGTGCCGGTCCTCTTGTGCCGAAGTTGTCTCGCATTGCGTATCCTGCTTCTTGGGTCTTACAGCTTCCGCCCGCAGTTTTTTTTTTTTTTTAGCAAAGTCCTCCATAGTTGCCTGTTTCTCTTTAGTTTTGCCCACTTTAGATGCCATGTTCGCTCTTGTAACCGTGCTGTTCTGGCCACCAGTGTCTGAGTTGCACCTTAGTTGCCGCCTCTTATCTCCCAGGACGCAGTCTCTTCTCGCCTTATGCCTCCTCCTTGTATTTTGAAGTGGGTCTGTGGCACACCTGCTTCGATGTGGCCCTTCACCACAGTCGTGATAGTCCCAGAGTCCACACTGCCCTCTGGTGTGTTATCTCTCCTGCCGTGGGCTGCACCCTGCAGTATTCTTAAGGCACCTCATTGGTCTCCTTGGTTATCTGTGCCTTAATCTGTTAATTCCCTTATCTCTGGGTGTCGCCTTGATGCTCCCTTATTCCATGTTGGCGTTGCAGGCACAGCCTCTATCATCAGCAGCTATGCAATCTCTGATACTGTTTCCTCAGCTGTACATATAGGCCTCTCAATTGGGCTCACAAGTTCCACTAATCACTGGCTGCTAATTTGTGTTACGCTGCTACATCTGGCCGTCATGTAGCACTTTTCATTGTCAGCCAGCTTCTGCTGACCGCCGGTGCTCTTATATGAGACTGCTGCCGTGGAGGCCCTGGGCACACCTGCCACATCAGCAGTTACAAGCAGAATTCACAGGGGGCCCCTCACGGCTCCACGTTCGTCACTGTAGGGCAGTCTGCGCTGACAGACCTAACAGTGTTATTCCACTCACAGCTGGCGGACTGTGGGGGAACCGCCCGCTGCTCTACTCCATCTTGTGCCCTGCAGGTCTTCAACACTGGGATGGTTATTGTTTCCAGTGCTCCGAGCTTCGCCGGTTCGCTCGACACAGCTGGTAGCACGCGCTTGCTTCTTCCTGGCAGCCATTGTTTAAACGTTCCAATTCCGCGTTGGAGCTCTCGCTTCTTCTCTGTCCCAGAGCTCCTTTAGCAGGGGACACTTTGCATCATCAGCCGCATAGCAGTTGATCCCCATACCTAGGGCGGACTCTGAGGGGAACTGCTTACTGTTTATATCCGTCTCACGCTGTACAGGTCCCTGGGCTTTGGTGTGTATGGGAGTGTTTTATTGTGGCCAGATCACTGCTGTCCACCGATCCGTCCCTCACAGCTGTAGCTCTGGTGGCACACCCTTGCTAATTTCTAGCAGCCATGAACATGTTTACATATTGCGCGTCAGAGCCCCCGCCTCCCTTTTAGTCTCGGGGCTCCCTCCGTGCAATCCGACATCCTCGCAACATTGTGTCACTCGAGCTTGCACCTTTCCAGCATTTGCCGCTCTGCGTACGCGTTCCAGCTGTTTTCTGCGTCCTTTCTGCGACCGTGGCGTTCTACTTCTTGTCACCGCTGGCCCTCATCCTCTCTTCCTATGTCTGGTTGTGTCGGCCATCTTTGTTGTTCTCCTCGTTTCTGAGAACTGTCTTGTCGTTTGCTCGCAGTTACGAATCCCGGGCTCCTCAAGCCACCACACCGTTACAATGCGTGGGCAGTACTTTCATGTCCCAGATTCTTTTTTCCATGCTCAAAAGTTCTTTCTCCCAGGATCATGACGGATAGGCGGGAGCTCAAAGAAGGCACGTCCTGCTACATGGCTTCTTAGCCACGCCGCCCTTCCTGTGGTAGTTTACTACTTTTTGCCATTCCTTGTACGTGAAGTTCTTGCCCAGTTCTGTTTCCCAGCTTGCCCTGGTTTGCAGTTCGCTCTTTGTGTGGTATATCATACAGCCGCGATATCGCGTGTCCCCGCTTCTGAGATATTAATCATTGTTTCTATTTCATTGCTTTCTATCGTGCCCTCACCTATCCCCGGCCACCTCCTCTTTAATCGTCTTCAGAATTGTTTGGTGTAAGAGGTACTGTCCCTCGTGTATGCCTGTTATGTCCTGTAATTCTTCAAGTTCCGGGACTTTTTTTTTATTGTCCCTACGGGTCGGCCATGTGTTTGTAAGCATAAATCGGTAGATCGTAGGAAACTTTCCTATGGACCTTACCCGACTTTTCGCCCATTATCGCACTCGAAATCAGCCTCCATTTTGTGATAATCCTATCATTCCGCCGCATCGACCTGGCTCACCTGCCTTTGCGGCACTAAATCAAATCCCCCGCCCCTGAAACAGACTTTATCAAAACATTCATATTCCCCGCCTCTATTCGTGACGTGACTGAGTTGCGTAGGCAAACGCGCCCAGGCGTCTTCTACGCGACTCCACACAGACCCCGGAAATCAACACAGATCAGCTCACAATACAGCGCGCCACAATTCGGAATATGAAACTGTACTTTGAAATCAAACCGCAAGATTGTAAATGTGGTAAAGTACATTTATTTGACATCAAATGTTTAGAGAATATTCAGCGATTTGCATTTTTATTTGCTCACGTTCCAAAAAGTTCGTATTGAGGAACGCGATGGTCCTTTGCTGTACACAGGGTCTTAGAGCATCTCACAATACAGCGCCACAATTCGGAATGTGAAACCGTGGTTTAAAAGCAAACGGCAAGATTGTACATTTGGCAAAGTACGTTTATTGGACATCAAATGTTTAGAGAATATTCAGCGATTTGCATTTTTCTTTGCTCTCGATCCAAATTAGTTCGTCTTGAGGGAAGCGATGTTCGTGTGCAGTACACAGGGTGTTGGTTTACGATAAAAATAAGCTCTTCGGTCGCACTGATAATCGCATGGCTGTTCCAACAACGAGGCACTAGGCCACCACAACGGTAGGTATGTTGCATCTAACCGTTAGTACCGCGTAAGGGCATACTTGTACTTGGCGATCGTCCCATAAAATGGTCAGGGTGGTAACGTTGTTCACGCGGAGAAGCAACTGGCGGCTGTAGAAGCCGTCCGCCGGTGTCTGGTACTCGTGACACAGACAGTAGTGAATGATGTACCTAAAAACATAAAAAATGAAATTAGTCTCACCATCAGATCCTTATTAAAATTATTCATTTCATAGCGAGGACAGCGCTACTGGGTGTACACAAGTGTTTAAAGGCGTGGCGAGGCATGGAGGGGGGGGGAGTGGAGTACAAGGTAAGTAGCATAAAATAATAAATAAATAGGGCCAGCTGGTGGCAAGTGCAAGGTAAGTGCAGAACAAGTGCTGGGAAGGGGGGGCTGTAGGATACTGAGACAGTCCCCCAGTGCAGGGGTTGACAGGGAGGCAGTGCAGGTGGAGAGTGGAAGGGCCCAGGACCGAGGTCGCAGACAGTGGACCAGTTGTAGCAGGGGAGAGGGAGAGAGAAAGCAGAAGCAAAGAGGAAGGTTTTGAGGTGCTTCAGTAAAAGCAGATGTTTCTCCTCAAGATAGTGCGCGGTAGAAAACAATATGCCACATAGAACGAACAAGTACAACTGAACCCGTCTTTAAAGCCACTGTATAGTAATGAAATTGCGGTATAAACTCATCAAAAGTTACTTACATTATATTTGCATTTTCCATTGTGTCTCTGTGTAGGGCAGACCCGAAACACCACTCCTTCTTTGCCGACGTTACTTCTTCTAATGAACGTGGCTCATCGTTTCGTTTCTGAAATTTTATTCATTATCTTTTCTTAGTCTTTCAGGATGGTCCCGGCCTGTCAAGGTCAAATCACAATAGAACCTTATATTGGGTCGTGGGCCGTTCCGCCACCCGAGCAAAACATCAAAGCAGCTGACCTTCACTTTGAGCGAGCACACATTTCTAGTTAGCTGCAGTTAGTTTTAGGGACATCTTGTCTGCGTGCCTTTTTTTTTATTGTCCCTATGGGTCGGCCATGTGTTTGTAATACGGAAACATTCTATAATTTTTGTAAAAATGATTTATATTACTGTTTGGTTTAATTGCAATGGGCCTGCAACATGAGGAGACTCGAGAGAACAGGCAATCAAATTACAATCATTTAAACCGTGATGTGTATTTCTCAATGAGCTCTGCTTTAGGTGGACATGGAACAGAGGCAATGTTGGGTGGCAATGCAGTTGTCCCCTGCATAGGTTCGTTCACCACTCCATGTATGTGCCTATCGAGGACATCTACGATAAGTCTCTCAATAAACTCATATTGCATATCCTCAAACACTGGTTTGATCACCCATTGTTTACTTCTTTTAGTGAAGGCCTTATTGTAGCGAAGCGTCCCTAAAGTTCCGGTCGTCCTACTTTGTTGACGGCCAACATTATGGTTATGTGCCAAGACCGCTAAAATAGTCCGATTTATCATGCCTTCCATGCCAAAATGCAATCTTTTGGGCATGTACTTGAGGCACATATTGTGGAACACCTCCAAATCTCCTGTGTGGCAGAATTCCGTGAGTCCCCTCAAAGCTTTTGTTATAGTTTTATCAAATACAATCTTTTCAATGGCTTTGTGAGTGGGTGATGAAGGAATCAACCACTTCTTCTTCCGTGCCTCCTCTGTGGACAAATGGCCATGTTCACATTTGTGGAAATGTTCATTTGTCGACCATCGATGTACGTTGCTACAGTGCAACATTACTGACCGCCATTTTTCCAGTAGAATTTCCAACGACCCTTCACATGTTTTTGAGCTCCACCAAAGATGGTTGCTGATTGACTTGGACCACTGTGAAATACCTTGCAATTCTTTTTTTTTACCTGCAGCCGACAATTTTTTATTGATTGATTTTGCAAGATGCCAAACGTCAAATTGGTGATTTATATTTTTGTACTCTTCTCTCATTGTCTTGGCAATTGAAACGTGTCTGTCCGTGGCTATCAGGTCGATCACCATTCCCCGCGATTGTAGTTCTTGCAATGATGCTACAAAGCCAACTTTCTCCATGGCCACTGAGGATGTACTTTGTGACACCTGCACGACCACCGAACTCACAATTTTCTTACTTTCCATGTCCTGAAAGTGGTAGGTGCAGTACTTGGCTGAAAATCCTGGGCTGTCGCACTGTCCATCACCGGCTAGCCTGAAGCGTTTGCCCGCGAATGTACTTTCCATTGACATTTTTTCCATTCTCCAAGCTTCGCTGATGGCTGGAAATAGATAATCGGTTTGGTATTTGTAGAACTGACTTTTCGCAATGAAATGGATTCCCACAAACTGAAAGAAATACTGTAACTTTTTAAAACTTGAACCACTAAAAAGTGCGGCCGCTGCACAAAGTAGATTGCCTGCTGGCAGTTGCCCCAGCATGGGTTGTGCAGACCATGCGAACGGATGATATTGTGTACAGGTGGCATGTATTTTAAGGTTAGTGCCTCGAATTGCACGAGTCACATTAATCAATGGCTCCCCACATACTTCCCCACCAACCCAATGCCCACATTTCATCATCATAATAATATCCATCAAACAGCTATCGAATACAATGAATTTGGCCTCTTTCCTTATACTGTCACTCTGCATCCCAGCTGGTTCGGCCTGTAACGTTGAGGACATGTCACTCGCATGAAAGGTACAATCTCTGATATCGTCTTCCGCTATGCTGAGTGATATTGATGGTGTTTCATTGTCGTCCACTTCATTCTCTTCCATTGCAACATCTGTTCCTTGTCCGGAGATGGGAGAAAAAAACAATGTCTTCAACTTTCGCGCGCTCTTATTTTTTGCGGGTGTGGATTCTGTGAATTGATCTCCGACTGCATCCAAACTACCAGGAGGACATTCACTATCAATGGCTGGTGGTGGTATAGCTCCGTTGTCAATCACTTCATATTCTTCCCATTGGCACGATGCATCTCCAGTCTCAAGTCCCTGCCAAAAGGTTTGACAAGCAACATCTCTCGTTCGCTTCACTGTCTGTGTAGATCTAGTTCTTACACCCACTCGCAACTAGAGGACAGATTAGAAAAGGGATGTTCAGTTTAAACACAACTTACAGTATTGAACTATTGACAGTGAAAGACAACATAATATAGTGAACAGGACACTAACCTTCTTTTGCTTTCTTTTCTTTGAAACTTTCTTGCCTCGAACTTCAACATCTGGACGCTGTTGCTCCGACTCGTGTGTGCATGTCTCCACTTCCTCTCGCGCTGCAACGACTATATTTTCATGATAAGCACATCCATCACTCACTGAGGCTCCATCGACTCCCTGAAACATAGAACTTTCATTAGTATGTATAATAATATTGAAAACACAAAATGTACTTGGGGACCAATACCCATACGTACATCTCAATAGCAAAACACGAATGAACGCATTGTGTAGAACATTCAAACGACAATAGTTCACGCATTGTTGATCTAGTTAGATTGAACTGTCAAGATCCATACCTCGGGCTCCGCATAGACTTCCATTGATGATATTATTGAAGATGACGCTTCAGCAACTCCCTGAAACACAGTAATTGCATTAGTATGGTTTTCTATTTTGTTTAAAAGAACATAAACTTTCTGCAGGCGTCAACGGCTCATCTAAATAGACCTGCACAAATGATCAGTTGTCTAAAATAAATAATGGATATCTAAATATGATTCGATTTGCTCCATCGTTGGAAGTGTCACCACCCAGAGATCTGCATCAACTACTAGGGGTGATGTTCTTGTTGAAGAAGCTCCGTCAGCTCCCTGAAACATAGTACTTGCGTTAATAAAGAAGGAAGTATAGCGGATGTAATCACGTCATTTGATCTCGCATGATTGATCTGTCAGTATCCATACCTCGAAATGCATAAGAACATCAAGGGACGCTGTAACTGCGGTGCACACTTCTGCAAGCTGTTGCGCCGACCCGTAACTGCATGCTCCCCCTTCTTCTTGGACTAATGCTCCATCGACTCCCTGAAACATAGGACTTTCATTAGTAATGAACACAATATTGAAAAAAGAAGACACATAGGAGGGCGACGACAGAAGGACATACCAATGGCTAAAAACGAAAGAAACATTGTGTGTAACAATCACGCTACAAGAATGCAAGATCTGATGATCTCCATCGATGGAACTGTCCGGAAACGTACCTCGAGCATCTGAGTGACATCTACGGTTGTCGTCAATGCGTTGGACTCCTCAGCATCTCCCTGAAAGACAGTACTTGCATTATTTTGGATAACAATAATTATAACTGAAAACAAAGACTAGAGGACGAGTACTGTGGTGTACCATTAGGTAAAATAATTACACGATCAATTAAAACTATTGATTTACATGCCTAAAACAAGTCAGTGTCAGAATAGCTAAGTAAGATTACCCGATAGGCGCTTGAAGTGGCTGATGACTGCAATAACGACACGGATGGAGAATCTTCCGCCTTCATATTGAGTGGATACATAAATGGGGAAATTATTGTTAGCTAATGCTACACACTACCGCAATGCCGAGAGATAAATACGTAAACTTGACTCACCAGTGGAGGGATGTGGACGAATAGAGTGGGAATAGCGGTTGAGAGCAATTTTCGCCTCGCTCGCGGTGTTTTCTTCTTTATTAGCAATGATGTGGAGTACATGTCTGGGCTAAAGTGCCTGCTGCAGATGCGGTATCGATCACCCCTCTTGTCCGCAAAGACTTCTAGGACTCTACTTTCTATCTCAGAGGCTGGATATCCGCAATATCGGACCCATTCTCTTATCTGATCTATTGTCTTAGGGAAAACATGCATTATAGTACCTTCAGATTTGTTATGGGTCTTCGAAGGGCAACCGTCAATGGAACAGGCAGGCATTATGGAAAGTTCTGAAAAGTAAAGATCAACAATTCTCTATGAATACCAATGTGTTAAAACATTAAATGACACATAAAAGGTTCAATGCAAGGTCCGTTTTGGTTCTTGGAACTATACACGTTATTCACATGCGGATAAGTATTTCAATAACTTTCAAAAAATAGAAAAAGTAATTTGACTAAACTCAGAACATGTGACTAGTTCCTTGCATGTACTGTCGTGAACGAAAAGAAAACATGGATGCAATTTGATGACTACTAGCAAATAGATATAAATTAAAAAATTGGGCGCAAAATGATTATGGTACATGGACTTACCTTGACGAACAAACAGTTGGATGCAGGGATCAGAGTAGTTTCTTGTCGTAGAACAGGGACCAGTTCACAGGTTGCAAACTGACGAGTTTGCTCAAAGTGGTCACGGAAGTTCACAGAGACGAAGAGCAGATAACCAGCACCTTCACGGGTTGACTAGCAAAGCGCAAAGAAGTTCTCATTAGAAATATGAAGTGGGTTATAAAGAATTCGAAACAGGGGTGTGTTTGTGAATGAATGACGTGTATATGTCGTGGCATTATGCGGTTTGCAGGGGGCCGTCCAGCGTGTGGGGGGATGCTTGGCAGGAGACACGGGGTCTGGAGGTAGACATGGGAACAACAACCCATGCTCTATAGACCACTTTGAAGTGTACATGGTCTTTGGCACCTCTTGGCCTTTATCGCTCCCTGACAGCTCCACTTGCCAGCGCAAGTACCCCGGTGCGAACTGCCTTTGATAGGGCGGGGGGTGGATTGGGGCGGTGGTCGTGCAGACAAGACACAGGAAGACTTGTGAATGGAGACACACTTATGTGGATTGCAGGGGGGCGTCCATCGTGAGGGGGATGCTTGGCAGGAGACACGGGGTCTGGAGGTAGACATGGGAACAACAACCCATGCTCTATAGACCACTTTGAAGTGTACATGGTCTTTGGCACCTCTTGGCCTTTATCGCTCCCTGACAGCTCCACTTGCCAGCGCAAGTACCCCGGTGCGAACTGCCTTTGATAGGGCGGGGGGTGGATTGGGGCGGTGGTCGTGCAGACAAGACCCGTTTGCCGCAGGGCCTCACCAAGGAGAGGCCATCTAACTGAATGTAAGAGGATGGCTGCAGGATCTACTACATGGAAGGCAGGGGGGTGAGTTTATAAATACCTCACCCTCCCAGGAGAATATATGGGGGTCATCTCTGTACCCGGTGCCCAAAAAGAGGATTTATTATGATCAACCATATTTATTATTTACCTATAACCATGTTTTGTATCAATAAAATCCAACAGCTTTTTATTGCCAACGCTTGATGCCAACCCACAAAATAATATATGTATGACTGCTGCATATATGGGTTCAACGGTTATGTGGATTGAAGGTGTGCGGCCAGCGTGAGGGAGGATGCTGGCCGGAGACATGTGGTGTGACAAGACAAGGCACTGGAAGGCTATTCAACGGAGACACACTAGATTCATTTAAAAAATCAAAACAACCATTGTTAAAATATATGTTGGGCTTTATTTTAGATTTTAATTAAACATAAATAATAAACATTACACATTGTAAAGTTGAGGTTGCAGCACATCGAGGGAAAATCCGCGGTATTGTCCACTGTCACTGGGGAAATGTTGTCTAATGGCAAGTACCGCACAGGCAGGTATTACTCTCCGAACGCGGTGTCCGAGCCTCCCGTGAAGCCACCAAGTGAAGCAACGATAGGCCACCAGCCTGTACCACCTGTGAAAAAAAAAGATGCAAACTGTATTAAACTGACCAAACTTTCTTATCAATGTCGATTCAGGTAACACATGTCATTTTTCTTAGAAAAAAATTATATCTAGAAAATGCACTATATGGAACCAATTTACATGCGTTCGAATGATATGTAAATGTAATTTTATATGTGGGAGACGACCATGAAATAGTGGTGGCATCACTGACATCACAAACAGAGTATACTTACTCGTTACTCGGATTACGCGGACGAACAGTGCCACGAAGTTCGTGCATAAGCACCATCATCATCCTCAACACTGTCCGTGAGAGGCAGGCTTCCCTGAACTCTGGCAGCTCGGTGATGCATTGCGGACTTTGCTCGCCTTCCTGCAGACTTTGCTCGCTTTCCGAAATGTAGGCCAAGCACCCGGAATTTTCACGGCAGCAGCAGTTCTCCTCCTCAGTTGGCATTAGCTCGCACCGATTGCACGTGCACCAGGTGGAGACGCCGTCCATGCGACATGGTCCAGGCTCTTCATCCGTTGACTGGTCCTCCCAACTGCCGTCCGAATCCCCATCGTTTTCGCGTGCTTGCCTTTCCAGTAGTTCCTCCTCGGTGTACTCGGGCTCGTACATATACGGCATTATTGTGGCCATTGTGCGGTAAAGATAGTAAAATAATTTACAGAGATGGTACAGGTGTTCACACGGGCTACAAGCGGCGAAGGTAGCTGACCAGAGCACTGAAACGAGTCACAGAATACTCAAAGTAACACAGAGAGAGTAATGGAATCGAAAATCTGCTGCTGTATGTTGTGAAACGGTCTGTTTATACTTATTGGGGAAAGAGGCGTCCTGCCATTTCCATGGTAACACGTCAATAGCTGAGGCGCAGCGATTGTTGACACGAGACGTGCTTGAAATGGGCAGTATGCGTCTGCTGATGTCAGGCTCAGGGGCGGGGGATTTGATTTAGTGCCGCAAAGGCAGGTGAGCCAGGTCGATGCGGCGGAATGATAGGATTATCACAAAATGGAGGCTGATTTCGAGTGCGATAATGGGCGAAAAGTCGGGTAAGGTCCATAGGAAAGTTTCCTACGATCTACCGATTTATGCTTACAAACACATGGCCGACCCGTAGGGACAATAAAAAAAAAAGTCCCGGAACTATCCTTTAACCATGTACTATCCTTTCGCAAGTCGCCTATAGTTATCACTCCACATGTCTCCCAATTGGTTCTCACATTGGCCCTCAGGCCTCTACCACCTGTTATCACTGCTGCTTGGGATATTTTTGGCAATATCGGTTCTCTTATCTGGAGTTTTTTTTACAGGTTTTGTGCCATATCTGGATACCTAGATTTACTAAGTTTGGGTATTCCTGCGGTAGTGTTGTGAGTACCCACAGTACTTCTTTTGGATGTCAGTGCTTTGTTTCTGGCTGTAGGTGTCAGTTGTGGGTTCATCTGCAAGCCAGCTGACTACGTGCTGCATTTGTCCCGCCAGATAATATAGTTCGAGATTCTCAGTCTATCTCTTTTGTAGGGCCTTTGAAGGGTGCTAAGCGCGACTCTGTGTCTACCTCCCTGCAATTGAAAATGTCTGCACTCTTTTTCGAGTTTGGTAAAGAATAGTTTAGGGATGTTATAGGGGATATTCCCAAAGCAATGTAGGATTCTAGGTAGCCCTACCATTTTCAGTAGTGCTGCTCTCCCCATAATTGACCAGAGGTAGCTTCCCCCAGAATTTAATTGAATTTACAAGTCTCTAATGCTTTTACCATGTTAAATGTACGTTGTTGCTTAGGGGTGTGGTATACGCCTATACCTAGATATCTGAAAGTGTCTGTTTTCCACAGGAGTGCCAATTTCTGCAGATTGCGTTTGTCCTCTGTAGCTAGTTTAGCTAGCAGGAATATGACGGATTTGTACTTATTGATCGCGACTCCCGTCAGTATACTGAAGTTTTCTAGTACTTTGAGTATGTGTTGGAGATTTTCTACAGGGCTTTGCAAGTACAGCAGGGTATCGTCCGCATACATAGATATTGCATGTCCTCCTCCGTCTATTCTAAGTGCAGCATCTTGATATTCCTGTCTCAGAAAGGATGCTATTAGTTTCATTTCGAGTATTGGGGACAGGGTGCAACCCTTTTCTGTAGTTCCCATCTTTGTGTAAATGCCACTTGTTTTGACCCTTGCCAATGGTTTAGTGTGAACTAGCTTAATCTACTGCATATACTTTGGCCCAAATCCTAATTTTACCATTGTGGCATATAGCCAATCCCAATGGATTGAGTCAACCGCTTTTGTTGCGTCCAGTGAAGCCACTGCACACAACTCTTCATTTTTGTTTGTGCTAGCGCTTATGTGATGTAATCTACGTAGGTTTCTGGAGATGTTCCTACCTGGCACATAACTCGTTTGATCTGGATGTATTAATTCAGTTATCACTCTCCCCAGCCTGTTCGGGAGTATTGCTGTGAGGATTTTGTTGACTTGATTCAATAGAGACAGTGGCCTGTAGGAGCCGCAGTCTGTTGTTACCTTGTTCGGTTTTGGGAGGGGGATTATCACAGCCTCAAGCATGCTTCCTGGGAGTGTACTGGTTTCATACGCCTCCATGCACATCCTCATCAGGATCGGTGCGAGGCTGGCTGCATACTCTTTATATTATTCACTCGGCAGCCCGTCCATGCCTTGGGTTTTCCGTGTGGGTAACGTTCTAACTACTGCCAATAACTCTTCAGCCATGGGTTCTTCCAGCATCTGCGCTTTCTGTGGCTCTAGATGCGGTAAGTCTGAGATCTAGCGCCTCTTGTATCTCACTCCTACACTCCTCTCTGTCTTCGTACAGTTCCTTATAATATTCCTGAAATGTGCTGTTCACTTCCCTCTGTGTATTATGTATCGTGCCCTGGTCGCCGTGGATTGAGTGAAATAGCGGTTCTTTTCCGATGCAAGAACAATCGGAAATAGTCCTCTATTAAAACTAAGAAAAATTAAAGTGGGTACGAAAATTCCTAGCCAAATGGCTGCTCCAGTACTTGAGGATACAATTTTAAGTCTATCCAGGCATAAATTCGTTTTCAAAAATTGATTAGCAGAGTTTGCTAATTAAATGTTTTTTGATTAGCGAACAGACCCATTTGATTAGCAATTTTGCACTAATATTGTTAATGTCACAAGACTTTATTTGAACTCAAGACATGAAATGAGAAACAATACAGCAGTTCTGCGTGCTGCTGAAATAAGACGTTAGTGAGAGGAGTCAGGCCTTGCCAATTCCTTACATTTCAGTTAGACCTGCAGGTCGGGTAATTTAGTTTACCTATTTAGCCTAAGAGAAATGCACTCAACCCATAGGAACGGACGACAACAAATTTAAAATGCGAGTTCTGTCAAATGGTGCATCTTACTACAAACCCACTTTGTTTGGCACACTGCTTCACCGCAGAGGCCAGCCATGCACAGTGCAGCTTGTATTTGATATTTACTGCAATGTTTTTAAGTTTCAAACTTCTTTTGTAAATGCTACTCGCCCTTAATAAAATCTACTTGACTGTATGAGTAGGCGAAAAGACTTTGCGAGCCATAGATGAGTCTGTAAAAAGTTAAAGGTTAACTGTATGAATGGGCACAAATAAATAAATAAATAAATATGATAAAGGCTCTGAAAACAGTTTGGCCAGTTGTCTCCCACAGGTGGTAATATATAATATAATATAATATAATATAATAAGCATAAAGCAAAGCAAGCTCTGGAGGCCAACTACAGTGTTTGGTATTGCAGTAGATCAGTAGATGTACAGACTGGATGGAACTACTGATCACTACTTTGCATAAGCATCTAGTTCGCTTTGTGTATCATCATGTAAGAGGCAAGAAATAGACTAAGCAGAGTGGATTGCGTAGCAGGCAGAAACTGGGAAAACTAGGTGAAATATTGTTTGTGGTCATCTCACTTTCAGGGTACCTGGTATAAAGCAACAGGGTGATAATCTAGAATGTCCAGGAGTATGGGTATGCTCATGGTTTGAGCACCAGTTGCAAGATGTATGCAACCTGCAGGTTACAGAACAAGGTTTGTCATCAAAAGCATTTGATCATGTGCATTTTCACAAGTGTTCACTCGTCAATATGATGCATCTTTCCCAACAAAATGAAATATAATTGACACTATGACATTTAGATACACTAACCTAAACAGTACTGTAAAGCATGGAGATGATGCAGTGTTTTACAGTATCAATACTGAAATTATGCAGTATGTAACCACTTACATTTTAGGAATGGAATTGCATGACTCTCTTTAAAAAAATTAAAATAAAGTTGACACATACATCTTTTTGCCAGCCAGGATATAAAAAGCTTAATACAAGTATCATCCTGATTACTTCTGGATTGCAATTATTTGAACAAGAAAATCCTGCCTAGCACCCCCACACATGCCTTTGGCACTCCAGAGTGGAGGAGACGATTACTGCTGCACTTTCTCCCCATTTTCACTTGAAGTGAACATAGAAAAGATGGTGAAGAGAGCACCATGGGTAAGAGAGCAATGCAGGGCGAGCTGTGCTCTCATTGAAAAGGACAACTTAACTAGATAGCTTTGCTACACAAGTGTCCATTTGATTAGCAAACCTACAGAATTGCATAGAAAACTGCTATGCGACACTGCTTATTTGTGCCTTGTCTATTGATTTTCAGTTACGGTGCCCATTCATCTGTTGACCGTTTATGGCGTCAAACTCATCTATCTAGTTTCTTTCCAACTAAAGGCAATAAAAAAGGTCTGGGTGTAGAGTTATCATCTAACGCACCCTCAGAAAAAATAAGGCACACTCAATGAGTGTGGAAGAAACCCAGTCACAGCCCAAAGACGCTCCATCTGCCACACCTGTTCTAACAACTAAGGACAATGTTAGTAGTAGTTCTAATGAGAATTAATCTGCTGTGGCTACTAATGCACAGAATATATCGAATAAGGACACTCTGAAGATCTAACCTTCCTTGAGCTCACTCCTGAAACACCCAACATCATTGGGTGGGTGAGCGACCAAAAGATCAATGGCAGGTCCAGACTGAATCGCACATACATGTTCAATGTTTACAAACAAATTTTATCTCTTAGAACCATAAACTACGATGATGTGGACTGGGTAATTCTGTCCCTAATTAACAATAACCGTATGATTTGCCAATTCCACTCGCATATTATCACAAAATCTGTCTGGGAGCAGAGAGATGATCTTATACAACCTTGACTTGGGCCACGTTTATTCAAAACCAAGGAAGAGGCACTTGTATTCATAGAGACTCAGGAGAGGTATCTACCGACTATGGGAAAAGCTCTACGTCAAATTGTGAAAACCCTAAACCAGCGTTGCTCGCTCAGTGCTCCTCATTTGCCAGTGCCGTCAAGGACTGGTCATGGGTTGAACCTCTTATGAATAGTTTCCTATCAATCAAAAAATCCAACACACAACCGTAGCCAAAACGTAATTACATTTAGATCTTCGAACTCTTGTGGTTTCAATAACTTATTTTCTTGGTTCACCTATATGGTTCTTGTTAACAAACCTTGGATTATACTACTTCAAGAGACTATGAAACTCCAACATTTCTGCATAAATGGCTTTACCTCCGACATGCAGAAGGCTAACATCGGCCTCGCAGGAAGACCCTCTGGGGGTTTAGCCATCTTAGTGGATAATAGCATGAAAACGTTTACTAGACTTATTTCAGCCTCTGAAGAATTGCTGGTCATTGATCTTAGCATACCCGGTGAGGTAAATCTCATTTTCCAGATAATTCTCATTTATTGGAATCCAGCAAAGAGGGCGCAAATTTGTACACAACTTGACTCAATACTTGAAGATGCTTTCATTAGAAATCCTAACTATGAGCTAGAAATTGGCGGGGATTTCAACTCCATTTGCATGGATTCGGTAAGCGATAATACTCGTCAAACTAACTTTAAATGCATGTCCATTTCCAGGACTAGAGGTTGGGTTAAATATGTATCTGAATGGGATATACAGATGGTAGAGACTGAGGATAAATATAACTTTACTTGGCAAAGAGGTTCCAATAGGTCTTACATAGACTACTTGTTCGTATCCATCAACTTAATTAGTGCTTGTGATCTGATGGCCGTAACTGATCCTGAATTGGGGGACCACATGATGATAAACTTAAATGTGAATATGGCTTTTAATGTTCATCGAATTGTACCAGCACTAGCGTTAATAGAAATGGACCATCGTGCAGTTTCGGTTCATTGGAGCACAAAACTATGTCAGGAGCTAACATAGGGTCAGCAAAGAAATTAGGCTGGAAGTAGATATGTCCAAGTATGGTTGGAGACTCTGTAATCAGAATTATTCCATTCCTCTATCATTAAATATCATTTGAATAAATTGGCTAAAGGAAATCACACAAACTCGAGTTCATAATTATACTTTTAATTTGGAAGTTGCCACTCTAAAACGGCAGAAAAACAAAAAGTTGAGGGAACTCAAACCATTAGACTTAACAGCGGAATACAGATGTCTTAAAAAGCATATCTGTCAGACACACACACAAACATGGACTTAAATTGATCAAAAATAAGCTCGACATTGCAGACCACGAGCAAATGATCTACAATCTGTGCAAGCATAATACGAAAATAATTTAGGCAATTTTAAGCTCTACCAGCACGCATATCGCTGGTCTACATTCCTCTATATCAGCCGAGGTGTGGCAACAATGCATCACGCTTACATATCCAATTCCGTCCATTTATACTGATGTATCATTCAAGAACTTGGACTTTTCAGTCATGGGACAATGTCCATGGTCTCTGGTGGATGTCCAGTGGGCAATTTCCAAACTCTTACTCCAAAGCGGCTGGAACCGATGGCATTCCATCTTGTGTACTTAAGCTGACCCACATTTTTGGGCTACAATCTTAAAAGCTTAGTGTGGTTACATCTTCAATGTGAAACGAATTCCAGAGTCGTGGCTTACTTCCATTATAATACCCATTCATAAAAAGGGCAATCCTTCAGATCCTTCCAATTTTAGACCAATTGCTCTTATGGATGCCTCCTCAAACGTTTTCTCCATCTTCATTTCTAACGAACTTGAACGATGTATCAAAGATTACGACGCTCTATTCCGATTTCAGGTTTGATTTCGGAGGCACATGGGTACCGCTTTAAACGTAAATATTAACTATTCTTTCGCACATTCTGGAAGCAACCAAGCTCTCAGACTGTGGCCCGGTCTACATGGCTTCCTTGGATACGACTGCATCCTTTGACCAATATACGCAATCATCTCTGGAACAAAATGACTACTCTGGGTATTCCTTCTCACTTAATTCTTATAATTGCCATGCTTCATTGCAATACTAGATAATAGGGTGCAGATAAAGCAAGAAGGTGCTCTCGCTGAACCCATTCCTATATTTACAGGAGTGAAGCAGGGAATCAATTTTGCATCTATTCTTTTTAATCTCTACTTGTGTGACCTCAACGAGATATGGATGCACGATAACATCTACTCAGTCAGATTCGGCAAACCTGGAGGCACACACATAGCTCAGCTACAAGGAACTGAGCTATGCGGTCTAGTCTTTTGGGTGTGGCAGGCTTGGGACTACTTTACCTGGACTACTTTGGGTGTGACAGGCCTGGGACTATTTTACCTGGACTACTTTACCTGAGACTATTTAAGCCACACCCAAACAGCAGAACATGCTTTGCGTTATTCTGCTGTGGGCAGCCTAACGCTCACTGTGTCCAGTTCTTTGCCAGCTTACCTGAAACCAAGGACCTGCATAGAGAGAAAGAACACTACGAAACTTACCTGGAACAGTATCCTGTCTTCTATCCATCGCTGACTTCAGTTCCACTCATCTGAATGTACGAACTCCATCATCCGGAACCGCATGCATCCTGGAATACCATAACCTGGAAAGCGGAGAAAGAAAGACAGCATTAGTAAGCGTTTACTCGCGTTTCCTCCTGAATGAAGAAAGCCACACAATTCTTACCTGGGTAGTCCTCTCCTGTTCAGTATCATTGCTGGAACATTACGGCGCTCGGTGAGGAACATTGCAACCTGCAAGGAGAGAAAAGACACAGGTTAGCAATATAAAAGGCGAAACAGCGTTGCGCATCGCACATTACTCACCGGACAGCATCGCGCACACCGCGCTTTCGCCTACCGGCCCATGCTTCTCTTCAAACTGCATGACCACACCAAAATACCTTTCCATACCTAAAAGGAAAGAAGCGAGACATTATTATTCGAACTAATAGAAACATAAGAACTGCATATAAACACTGTAAAGCAGCAAACCTACGGAGTCGCAGCAGGCCTGGATTCCCACAGGGAGGCTTGCACCAGTGAAGTAACTTGGTCGCTGCTCGCCCCACACATCTACGTGCCCCTGCCACGAGGAGCAGGACAGAGAATCCACCTCTTACAATATTAAGGTGAGGAGAAGTCCCAAGGGGGAGGAAGGAGTTGAGGCCAAGGGAGGTGGGAAAACATAAAGACAATCTGGTATTGAATCCAGCTCTCCTATATTGCAGACCCATGTTTAACCAGAGGCCTTAACAAGGGACCGGGAGAGGGTTTGAGAGTGCAAATCATCCAACCAGGGCTGGGTGGCGACCCGTGGATACCAGGTGAGCGTAACAACTATGTGGCAGACCGGGCTAAATCAAAAAGTCAGACCACTATTGTCGCAGATGAAAATCATATATAGCAAGTATTGCACATTTTCAGTCTTGCCTGTTTTTTTTGTTGTACATTTTTTAGTTTATTACAAACTTTATTTTACATATATATCAGACATCACGACATCAACTTCCCCACGTAATCAAACACAACTCTTTCATCGGAAGCTTGTCAAGATAGTCGATTACTGCACAGACTAACAAAGTAACCAGGTGTTTTAATGATTCCACGGCATTTGCACAGAATCGAGAATCGACAATGATTATTTTAGGTTATCAGCTTGATGTCTAATGAATAACATTTCCTTTGTTGGATAAATATTTCGACGTAGCCTTAAAAATTGGTCACGATGATACCTACATGGAAACATCTCCAAATATTTTGCAATAATATTCACTCCCCTAGCTTCCCATCCCAGATCTAATGTAGTAGGAAATTGCGCTCTTCTGTTCTGCGTTTCAATCCAATCGCAGTATATCAATGTTTTCTTTGCAGCACCGGTATTATTTAGTATTGTTTCCGTGTCAATATTGGCATGAGCCAATTGAACGTGTATCTTCACAGTCCATTCCTTCAGTAAGCTGTTGCATGGCCTTTCGGCTATAAGATAAAAAAAATCGTATACCGAGGTGCTGACATCTTCAGAGACATTTTCATCATCATCATGACTGATTTCCATAGAACAGTTGCAAACATAGACTTCAGCCAAGTTCATATCGAATGGCTGTGATCGGCACAAACCTTGGCAAGCGGAGGACTTTGCTCCAAAATTGACTCTCCAATGCATCCCACACTGCTCTGCTGATGTTTAAACCAGCTTCACTCCCAAACATAATTGTAGCTACCACCTTCTGATGATATAACATTAGGACAGGTTTGATCGTGAATTATTTCGAATTCGACATGCAATTTCATATCCTGGAGCGTCAAGTTCTTCATTCTTGTTTTAAAATCTTGGGTCCATTGCCATTTTATGATGGATTTGTTAAACAAAATGCCCAAATATTGTACAGACTCAGTTTTCTCTAGTTGTTCACCGGCTGCATGCCATTTAAAGTGTTTTCCTCTTTTCCCAAGATTTAAGCCGAAGGTCATAATTGTTGACTTTTTAACATTTAACTGCAGTCCTCAAATACACTATAAGATTACTCGGTAGTCTCTGATGACCTATTTGCGTGGTGTCCAAAAGCACCAGGTCATCAGCATAGATTGCCCAGGTTATCTGATGTCTGATTCTCGGGGGGGGCGGGGGGGGCGGGGGGGGGGCTGGGGGAAGGAGTTGCACTTTGTAAAAGCCGTTGGTAGATCTGCCATATGCAGCTTAAATAATAAACTAGCAAGCGGGCTGCCTTGTTTGACACCTTTTTCTGTTGGTATTCTTTCGGTGAGATATCCCTCTTCATTTATTGTAATTCTAATAGACGTGTTGGAATGCAGAGCTCTAATTGCTTGTAGTGGGTCTGGCTGACATTTCCACTACTCCTACTTCCCGTCCCCTTTCCTCCATACTTCGAGGACATTCCTCCGTCCTGTGGGACGGGACCGGAGCACTTTGTAAAAAGCATAACATTTTTCATATCCTTCCTCTCTTTTTACGCGGGGTACCGCATGCGGCCGTAACCCCGCCCTCCTTAGCTCCGCCCAGCGTATCGCCCTTCAGTCCTTTTCTCTGCACGATTGGGACTGGACGCACTTGCATCTTCGGAAGATTTTTTCCTTCCAGTGTCCTCTCCTGCTCCGGCTTAGCGGTCGCGTGACAGTCCGTCTATCACGTTTCGGTTAGATTTTCCTAATTGCTCCTGCGAACGACGCGTCGCTAGGGTGGATCCCCATCCTCTTTGTTTAGAGTGTTCGGGTCCAGACCACCGGTGGGATTCGTGCTTCTACTGCGATTCCCTTTCGGTCCGGGCACTTCAACATCATCTGGAGTGGTGGGAGGAGGTGTTTCAGCGCATTCCTCCTCTGCATTTTAAGAGTTTCATGGATGAGAAGAGACGCCTGGTAAGTTCTCTAGTTTTTAGGGCACCCCACCGGTGGACTCCTTCCCGGGGTCTTCCCAGTCCAGGAGGGGCTTCAAAAGCTTTGTTACCGGGGTTTCCCCTTAGGTGCCTTCCGGGCCTAAGAAAAGTACCAGAGTTTTCTCTGAGGGCCTCCGTAAGGGGCCTGCTCACACTGGATTGCAGTCCATGGCCCCTCCTGTGGGGTCTACTCAACGGCCCAGTTCTACTGAGGCGGTGGGTACCGGAGCTTGCTTCGAGGGCTCCTTGTCTGGAGCTTCCCATACAGACACCGGGGCGCCCGAGGTCCCTCTATCAGAGGCTAAGGTGATCGACAGAACTGAGAGGCCTGTTGAGGTCTTGCCGGTGAGGTGGGTTCCTCATCGATCCAGCTCTAGTGGGGATACCGGTTCTGTTGAGGGGGCACAGAGTGATGTCGCTGACTGTAATTCCTCTGTTATCGGCGTGGCCGAGGTTCCTCTTTCAGAGGCTAACTTGGCTATTAGTATGTCTCAAACATCCTAGGCCACACAGTACCGGCTCTGCCAAGGTTTCTTATGTCAAGGCTAAAGTCAAGGCCCCTGACCTGTCTGTGGAGACCCTTGCCTCACTCACACATGTGACGTAGTTCTCCTCAGGCGTTGACAAAATGGTGCCCATTCCCACGCAAACTGCGACGGCCATTTTGGACTCTTCCCTTACACCTACACCATCGGCGTTGGGTGCTGGGAGCATATTTTCGGGTGAACAGCGTTTTCCTTGTGCACCGTTTCGTCCAATGCTCAGATGCCATTACAGCGCTCTGTCTCGCTCCCTGCGGCGTCTGCGCCATTGATCTATGTCAAACCGGCTGGTGAGGGCCCCTCTTGGCAGCCCTCTCCCTTTCGGCCCTGGAGCTATTCCTCTAATGAGAGGCCTCCACCTGCCACAGTGCCTAAGCCTTCGGCGGAGAATGCCTTCTTCGAAACATTTCAGAAGCTAATGCACTCCAACCCCATGAAGGAATATTTCAGAGGTCATTTTAAGGAAATCTGCCTTGCTGGGCCGAATTCTGTACCGACTGTTCCCGTCGCAGCACTGGTTGTTCCGGTAGCTGTCCCACCTCTACCAGTTGGCCCACCTCCAGCCCTTCCGCCACCACCGCCCTTGTCTCCAATACACAAGTCTTCGGCGGAGCCAGACGTGACGCAGGTCGATCCAGACATGTTGAATGATACGCAAGGGATCAGGATGGCGATGACCAGCCCTGCTCTGTTAGGGTGTTCCATGACGGGGTACTGGACATGACTCTTCTGGATGTTCCAGTACCTGAGGCACACTCTCCGCAAGAAGGGGTGATTTGGGGGCGTTCACCTTGTCTCCTCAGGAGCTCACCGGCTTGTTCTTCCAGATGGACGTTTTGGCTGATGTCCGCGAAGTCTGGGATAAGCCACACTCTGGACTGCATGTTAACAAAAAGATTGACGCTCGTTATAGGCTTCATGCTTCGGAGGAGGTAGCCTTAGCATCTTGCCCGCTTCCTTCCTCCACAGTGGTGGTGGCTGCCATGCTTCAATCCAGACCGACTTCAGCGTCATCTACAGCAGCGGCTCAGGTTCTGGCCAAAGAGGACAAGCTGCTTGACTCTTTGGGGAGGAAGATCTTTGCTAATTCGGCCCTGCAATTGCACCAGGTGAACGCAGATCTCATTTGTGCGGGGGCAAATATGAAAATGTGGAAAGGTCTGTCGGAATTTGAGGAGTTCATTCCTGTGGACAAGCTGGACGATTTTAAGGCTGGCTTATCGGATGCCAGAGTCCTGGTGCAGGATATGCTTGAGGCTACGGCGCATCATGTCGACACCTCGCCTCGGGGGCCTCATGCTTGGCGTGGACACCCCTTGTCAGGCTTGGCTTCATGCCACAAAGTTTTCCAAGGAGGTTCAGGAGAAAGTTCTGGACCTGCCTTTTGACGGCAAAGAACTGTTCCATTAGTCAACGGACGTAGAGCTGACAAAAACTAAGGACAGCACTCAGACGGCCAAGTCTTTGTCCGTTCTGGTAAAACCACCTTTTAGGGCTCAGAGAACGCCTTTGCAGCCTCGGTCTTCCTCTGGATTTCTGGGAGAGTCGATCCTCCAGCTGGAAACTCCCATCGGCGTCAGCAGCGAGGCTGGTTTTTCTCTTGGTCCTCGGCCTCCTCCTCAGGATCTGGGGGGGTCTCGCCTCTAAGAAGCCAGCTAAATGATGGTTTTCGGTGCTCGCACAAGACCCTGGTGGGAGAGCGCATTTCGTCTCACTGGGAGGCGTGGCAGACCATCACTGAGGACCGGTGGGTCTTGTCAGTAGCTCAGATGGGCTTCCATTTGCCCCTTCCCCTTACCCCACCCATCAATCCTCCTTTCCAGCTGTCGGGGACACCCTCCCTCAGAGCCAAAGTCCAGAAGCTTCTGGATCTCAAGGCGGTGGAACTCGTTCCCCTAGGGGAATGAGGGGAGGGTTTCTACTCCAGTCTGTTCACGGTGCCCAAACCCAACCAGGCTGACCTGCACACCATCCTAGACCTTTCCCAGTTCAGCCTTTCTCTTCCCCAAGAGAAATTCAAGATGATCACTTCCGGTCAGATAAAGTCCTCTCTACGGATGGGAGACTGGCTCAGCGTGGTTGAACTTCAGGATGCTTATATGCATATCCTCATTTGGAGCCTGCATCGGAAATACCTATGGTTTTCCATGGGGAGGAGTATTTCCAGTTTTGTGTGCTCCCGTTTGGTCTCAGTTCGGCACTGCGTGTCTTTACAAAGATGTTGGTCATCGCAGCTGATCTTCGGCTACAGGGTATCCATGTGTATCTGTGTTTGGACGATTGGCTGGTGCGCAGCCCTTGTCCACTGAAGGCCTCGAGCAACCTTCAGTCTCTCCTCCAGCTCCTGTTCCACCTTGGGCTGTCAGTGAACTGGCAGAAATCCTCCATGACAGTCTCTGAGGACTTGATTTTTCTGGGTTTTTGTTGGAACACGATCGATTGCAGAGTGTACCTGACTGGGGACAGAATGGCGGATCTGTTCGCCACGTGTCAGGTGTTTATGCAGTCGGAGAGCATGTCGGCCTGCTGGTTCCAGAGGCTTCTGGGCCTCATGGCTTTGTGCATGCTGCCTCTTCCTCTTCTGAAGATGAGGCTGGACGCAGATGGCTCTTCGGAGTTCATGGCTTCAAGCAGTGGATCCAGATTCCAAAATGATACTGGTTCCACTTTTCAAGTTAATGTTAATGTTAAAGGACATTTGTACTGTGCACTATCACCACCGGAGTTGTCGTCTGGCACACTGGCAGCTCTGAAAGAGGAAGGGAGGTTAGTTCATGGGAGGAAGCAGGAAAAGTGCAAGAGAGCAGTGATGTGCTGTTGGCGGCCAAAACCCGGTGGGTCCGTTGGCTGGGCCTGGGGTTTTTGCGGCCGGTAGTCGTCCTGTACTGTTGTGTGTATTTTTTGTTTTGTTGTTGCAATTTAGTGAAGTTTGTGCAGTTTGTTGTGCTGTAGGTTTGTGGTTGTGTTTGGTTTGGAGTTTGCAGAGGTGGAAATTGTTAGTGGAACTGGTTAGTTGGCATCTCTATCCTGAATTGAGGCACTGGGCTTGCGTAGTCTCTCCTGATGCTCCTCTGTCCTGATCTGGGCCCAACTTGCATTAAGATCCCTTTCACATCTGGCCCCCAGCTCAACCAGCCTCCATCACAACCCCACCTGTCTTCCTTTCCTACTCTTGTGGCCAGTGCACCTGCAAATGTCCACCACTCAGCTAGCGTGGCGATTGCCAGTGTCTCGGCAGTTCAATTGATACTTTGGTACCTGGTAGCAACTAAGGGGGAGGGTGAAGATGTTGGTGGGATTGACTGGGATAGTTCCCTCCGTCTCCATGGGCGTCACCTGTGTTTCAGTCTATCCGGTGTCACCCGTCCGGTACTACGGGAGCTTCCCTGTCGGTTCTGGGGCTGTCAGTGTCCTTTCCAGTTCAGTCATCCTTTTTCTCTGTTTCGGTTTTCAGTTTGAGTCTGTGGTCTTGAAGAGCCAGGTTTTTAGTAATTTCCTGAATTTGTGGTTATCTTCGGTGTTTCTGATCTCTTTTGGGATGTTGTTCCAGGTTTTTGTGGCTAAGTGGTAGAAGGAGGTGCCTCCAAGTTATTTTCTGATGGTATGGTTTTGGTTCCAGGCAGATTTTGTTGCTGGATCGGAGGGGCCTCTTTTGTTTGTAGATTATTTTCTTTTGTAGGAATTCTGCTCCTTGTCCACTGATTGCCCTGTGTGTTATGCACATAGTTTTGAAGGTGATGCAATGTTTTAGTGGGAGCCAGTGTAGTGTTTTTAGGGCAGGAGTGATGTGGTCTCTTCTGGATAGCTTGAGGAGTAGTCTGGCTGCTGCATTTTGGATCCGTTGTAGTTTCTTCAGGAGGTAGTCTGGTATTCCGAGGTAGAGGCTGTTTGCATAGTCGATTCTTGACATGATGAGGGTGACGATAGTGAGTGTTTTGTGCATGAAGGAGAGGAAAGGTAGGATTCTTCTTGTCGTGTGGAGGAGGAAAAAGCATTTCTTCACTATTGCATTTATTTGTGGTTCTAAGGTTAGGGTGTTGTCCATCAGGACTCCCAGATTTTTTACTACCTTAGATGGTGTTGGTGCGGTTCCCATTTCCGTTGGCCACGGGATGGTGGTTTCGTTCTCTTGGTCTTTGGATATGATCATGATTTCTTTCTTTCCTGGGTTGATTTTCAGGTTGTGGGCATTCATCCAGTTGAAGACTTCTTTCAGACAGTCCATTAGCAATCTGTTGGTGGGCGCTCTCTTCCAAGACCCTTGTCCACTATTGACTGTCACGACGGATTCCTCCCTATTGGGTTGGGGTGCAACACTGGATCATCTTCAGGTTTCAGACCTTTGGTCGCCACAGGACAGACCGCTTCATATACATTATCTGGAGCTCCAGGCATTGTCAACAAGGTGATGCGTGTCTGCACGGACAATGCAGTGTCCATGTTCTACATCAACAAGCAGGGGGGTACCAGGACTCCTCTTCTTGTGGATCTTGCCATTCATATCTGGGAATGGGCCATTCAGCATGGTATCTGGCTGGTAGCAGTACACCTCCCGGGCCAGCTGAATGTCGCTGCAGATGCCCTCAGCCGACGAGCAATTGTCAACTGGGAACTGAACACGGAGATCCTCTCGGATATTTTTCGCTGTTGGGGCACTCCAGAAGTGGACCTCTTTGCAACATCTACAAACAGGAAGCTTCCCCTGTATGCCTCCAGGAACGGGCTCGGAACCACCTCACTGGGGGATGCTCTTGAAATTCCATGGCACAACATGAAGGCCTATGCTTTTCCGCCTCTTCCTCTGATCCATCGGGCGCTTTGCACGCTAAGGAACACAGTGAATTGCTCCCCGCTATTCATAGCTCCTTTGTGGCCGGCCAGGTTTTGGTTTTCGGAGCTTCAGCATCTATCAGTGTGCCCACCGTTCAAGCTTCCGCTGGTCCCCGACCTGCTTCACCAGAGCGATCAACAGCTGTGGCACCCCTCCCCACAATCGATCAGCTTGGCACCTGAGTTCAGATCTTTAGAGCACTTCAATTTGTCTGCGGATAACATGCACATTATTCAAGCTGCCAGGAAGCCCTCAACAAGATCTCAGTATAGAAGCAAATGGCTACGGTTCCGTCACTGTTGTTTGGCCAGGCAGCTAGACCCCAGGGAGGCTACTATCGACATGGTCCTTTCTTTTATTTCACCTCTGGCGGAGTCTGGCATCCATGTCTTGTCCTGCAGGACATATTTATCGGCTGTTGCCGCTTTTTTGTCCACTGACCAGTGCTCCTTTTCACTGTCTAATCCAGTCATGAAAATGCACTTTGGGGGCCTGATGCACCTTTTTCCTCCTGTTCGCAACCTTCATCCAAGGTGGAATTTGAATGTGGTCCTTATGGCCTTGTGTCATAAGCCTTTTGAGCCCATGGCTACTGTCGATTTTAAGTACCTTTCGTGGAAAAAGTGTCCTTTTTGATTGCTGCAACTTCAGCAAGGCGTGTAAGTGCGCTTCAGGCCTTGTCGGTGGAGCATCCATTCCTTATTTTTCATAAGGATAACGTAGTCCTGCAAACAAATCCTGCCTTTCTTCCGAAGGTGGTCTCTGATTTTCATTTGAATTAGTCAATTTCATTGCCTGTATTCTTCCCAGTCCCGGCCTCGGAGGCCAAAAGGGTTCTGCACTGCCTGGACGTTAGAAGAGCCCTTAAGTTCTATCTGGACAGAACATCTGAGCTTAGGAACTCTTTGCAGCTTTTTGTGACCTTCGGAAATCCGCAAGGAAAGCCGGCCTCGAAAGCAACCATCTCCCGGTGGATCGCTGCCTGTATTTCTGAGGCGTATACCATTCAGGGTCTTTGGGCCCCAAAGGGAATTCATGCTCATCTTTTGCGGGGCAAGGCAGCTGCCGTTGCCTTCCAAAAATATGTTCCCTGGGAAACCATCACGAAAGCGGCTATGTCGGCCTACCCATCAGCTTTTTGTAAGCATTACTGTCTGGACCTGAGCTCCAGGGCTGATGCTCAGTTCGGTCAAGCTGTGCTTAGGAACCTGTTCCAGTAAGGAGTTTCCATCCACCGGGGCGATGGGCTGGGTGGATCTAAGGTGGGCGGGGTTACGGCCCCGTGCGGTACCCTGCGTAAAAGGAGAGGAAGGACACATTTTTGAAAAATTATGTTTTTTACAAAGTGCTCGGGTCCTGACACAGGACGGAGGAATGTCCCATAAGTATAGAGGAAAGGGGACTATGGACTAGGAGTAAGGTAGTCACTACGGTGATTAACTTTATTATTCTCAAGTTTGTTCCATAATGTGGCTCTATTAACGTTGTCAAAAGCAGGTCAATAAATGCAAGGAACACATTTTTACCCCCCCTTTGATTGTTTCAAGCTTTGCAGGTTTAACATCATGAGGTTCCGTTTTACCGCTACACCTTTTAGTAAAACCGGTTTGTCTAAAGTCTAAGATGCCAGCTTCTTCTGCTCTTTTGACACCCTTTGCTGTAAAGAGGAGGCAAATAACTTGACAATGACATCCAGAAGCACAATCGGACAGTAGTTTGGATCTGTATGATCTCCTTTTTTAAATATCGGTACAAATGCCGCCGATTGCCATGATGTTGGAATTGACATCATAACAGAAATCTCTGCAAAGTGTGTTTCAATGAATGTCCCCCACTGCTCTTTGTGCTTTTTTTTAAAAGCAATGTTGGATTAGCCGTCAGGACCTGCTGCGCTGAGTTCTTCAATTTTGAGATTGCGTTCAAAGTCTCTTTTTCAATGCATATGTTCCAGGGAGCATTCCTTTCTACTCCTCCATCAACTTCAGCCACAGCGGTAAGTTTAAAAAGGGTAGAGTAGTGCTTGACCCATGCATCAGCACTCACACTAATGCTTATGTTTGCTTTCTGGGATAATGAACCTTCATTAATTATGGTCCAAGTGTCCCTTCTATGATGTGCATAGATTGATTTTAACATTTCCTCTGCTCTCTCTTGGTCACAGATTAATTTTAACGAGATTAGCCAAATCCGGTATTTTTTATGACGCTTCCTCACAGCTCACAGTTGGTCTGGAGTATCACTGAATTTTAGGGGCTTGATGTCTTATTTTTTTCTTATCTGCCAAATTTGAACTAAATGAATATTTGTTGAGATGATGGTCAGTTCTGAATCCACTTTTCCTTGTTTTGTACTGTACTAGGAGGGGAGCATAGTCTAGAAAGTCAGGGTCATGTGCACTCCAACAGGAGAATTCTTTCGACAGGTTCTCCATTCTTTCTTATTCAACCTCAAACGGTTCAGGCCGTGGTTAATTCTCAAGTTGCACACCTACCGATCACCTATTAGTGCCGTTTCTGACCGCCAAGTCACATTTACGGCATCGTGATCACTGTGTTGCATCTTCAGAATCTTTAACTTTGTAATTGTGTGTGAAGTTTCTCGACGCCCACATAGAATCAAGCGTTTTGTGGCTCCCATTTCTGTGCCAGGTGTAACCTGCCGAGATATCTCCTCTGGACTGGCCATTTAACATATCACAATTTCTTAGGGCCATTTGCTGCTCCCAGCATATGCCACGCTCATTTGCTTGATTTAGTTTGTACAGACTTAATTTCTTTCTTGGCACCGTACGAGTCAATCCATGAATCAACATCATTACGTAGGAAATGCATTTCCCAGATAATGTCATGGCTTCCAGTAGATATTAAGAAGATATTCCATTTTAATTATGTTTTGGTGAACAGACCACAACAATGTTCCTTGAACAAATAAGTTAGGATTCGAAGACCTTTTTATTTTCCACACTCCCATTGTTTTTAATAATCGGTAGGAGACCAGAAAATGTGCGACTGGTCTTATTCTTTTCAGCAGCATTGAGAAGAATTATATAGCCATTGCATACTGGAGATTCACGTAACCAAGTCTCTTGCAGACATATTATTGAATGGCTCTCTTTACTTAGTCCGGCCTCACGAAACAAATGCATTAAGCCACGAGTGTTCCAGGATACTAAAAAAAAAAAAACATTTTGTGAATTCACCGTTTTTGCTACTCTTGACTCGTTGGACGATGTCCCCTCACGGCTGATCTTCTTTTAAGGGAGTCATCATTATATTTTGCATTATTTCTGCTCGCATTTCCTTCAACTTTTCTCTCAACAGATCTCGTCTTAATTAATTTCTAGTTGCTCTTCCTTCAGATGTCGGGTTTTGCTGCTGCTCATTTAGCATTTGTTTCAGATCTGGCTCAATATGACTAGTTAGTTCATATCCAAAGGATAAGAGTTCATTACCCACATTTTTCCGTGTGTTCTCAACCAATTTCGAGTAAACATGTAAGATCACCCAGTCAGATCTGTGTTCCTTCACGTACTCCACTATGTCGATGTCTTCAGTGCAACAGTTTAATTATGTTATGCCTGTTTAAATTCACTTCATTATTTTCCCAGGCTATATTCTCCAATCAGAGTTTTCTTGATGACCACTGTTTGATAACTCTTAAACCGCTGTCTTTAGCAGGCCTTCCGCTTTGAATTTTGGGTTCAACGTCATCCAGGGTTTATTCTCAGAGGCTTCAACATGATCCCAATTTTCTTTCCTTCGGTTCATTGGGGGAGATCAAGCCGTTATGTATTTTTCCGGCATGGTTGTTGCTGTCAGCCGCCTTATTTGGGTCAGAAGTGTGAACATCTTCCTTGTAGACTCTACTTCGCTTCAATGGAGATGACAAGCCATTAAATGTTTTCACAACCTGGATTGCCACGGTCTTAGGCGGCTTGCGGTGCCCCACCTCTTCCACATCAAATCGACCACTTATTACTGCTTCATTCGTGGCTCTAATATCGACACACTGTGATAGATCGACCACAGGTTTATTCTACTCCTTCATCAATTGAATGTCGATGGGTTTGCTAAGTCAGCAGTCAAGTTTGAATAGCTACTGGCTGAGTCATTCATTTCCAAACTTGTATTTTTTTTTTTTTAAGATTATTGATCACTTTAGAGAAGTCTGACTGTGTGATTGTTTGCGCCGGAGCCTGATCGCCATACATCTTTTGTTCATTCTGTATGTTCTCCCGCTCAAACAATGCTACCGGAGGAGGAGGAGTTAAATTCCTGATAAACCTCTTCAAGCTGTTGGATTTACTTTTATTACCGACGGCTTTCTGTCCTTTTTGGATCTTTTATTGTGACTTTTCTAGAAGTATGAATCTTCTTAGCAGCCGCACTGGTAGACGAAGGCTTTGTCTGTTTAGAAAAGATTTCAACCGTTGAGGTATCGTTTGTAGCCTTTGGGAGATTGGACTTTTGCAAATGACCTTGGTTACGGTTTGAACCACTCAAGGTTGCCTGATTGGCTCCACTTGTGCCAAAAACAAAGGCACACCTGCATTTGGATTTTCATTATCAAACTTAGTGTGAGACAGGATTATCCTTTGATTTTTGCATACTTACCCGGACACTTTTTTTTTGTGGCACGGTCAGCATCTTCACTAAACTACTTGGGTTGGTTAAAGTCTCATTCGTAGTTTGCGCAGTGGTCACTGGCTCGTCAATGCTTATTGTCTTGACTTGAGCCCTATTTACAGAGGAAGCCACTTTAGCAAGAACAGACTAGGAAATGCTTCAGACATCATGATCGGAGACTTCCTTGGTCTTGTAATTACAAGCTTATACTGCGTCATTTTGAGTCATTTTATGGAAATTATGCTGCATCCATTTTGTGCAGTCAATCACACTCCATCAATTCAGTTTTGCCCGCCATCTCAAGTCTTGCTAAGTCACTTAGCCTATTGTGCCGTTTTGATAAGGTTTCAGCTTCACAATAGTGCCTCCTTTCTAAAGAGATGAGCTTTGAGTTTATCATGGCGAGTAAAGATCCCTGATCTTTTAAAGTGTCGTTCAATGTTTCATACAGTTTTACAAAGTGCACCATCACGATTGTTGTGGCTGCCAGCACATTATTATGCATCTGTAGACCGGCAGCCACGGAAAGTTGGCCCTTATTGTCTGATACATGGTCGTTGGGCACTCGCTACTTGCATGGCTTAATTATGCGTTGTTACCATTGCAACAGCTATGCCCTTTTTTAAAATGTAGAAATAAGTTTAGCATTCTGCAGAATACTTGTCCGATCTTTTGACAGTCCTTTCAGTTTGGGTCTCATATCATGTAACACAAAAGATTCAGACTTATTTCTACTTTGTTGCGACGAGGAGCCACTATGGGTGACGGCACCTATTACCACAGCTGCACCAATTTCACTGCTTGCATTTAACCCATCTCTTAACTTTAAGAAATCTGTCTTGAGACGCTCGGACAAGCCTCCCTCGATGCCAGTTTGATATTTGCCAACCAAAGTAATTGAATTGATCATCGTGGGCATTCCGGTTCCCACCCTCATCAATTAAGTTTTGGGAAATAGCCTATGGCCTGGCCAAAAGTGAGTTAGTTATCGCTCACTGCTGTATCGCTCTTATGTGGATCATTAACCTCAAGCACTGATCTAAGACTATCTTTAACATTGCCTTTCGCTTGTTTGGAATTGGAAGTAACGATTTTGTTTGTTTGAATGCTTTCAGGCACAATCTGACTCTTTTATGAGATGATGCAGGGGCTGTGATTTAATGTCTCCATTAGACTTGACTGCAGGTCATGTAATATACTCTTGTTAACGTTACAAACCACTTAATCAGTCACCGTAGCGTTCATAGCTGGGGAATCCAAATTCTCTCAATATGACAATGTCTGGTATTTCTTCCAGGACTTCCACATTGCCGTTATTACCCAACAAACCCTCGTATTTTTCTTTGTTGTCCTCTTTGAGCACACAAGCTTCTAACATTTCCACATCAGTTACATCAAAATTCAAGTTCACTTCCACAGTTTTAGCTGCATTAAACACATTATCTTCTCCAATCCGAGGGACATTCGCTGTGTCTAGCGTGTCAAGCACATCAAATTGGTGTGAGACGGCTTGGTAGAGGGGGGGAGAGAGAACTCATTGACGCAGAAGCATCGAGAATTGAGGATGGTGCGGGCGACGAAAATGTGGCTATCGGAACCTCACTATCCTGACTAGCAGGCAACGGCTCTACTGCTCACGCCTCTTTCACCACCACATGCAAGTCCACCCCTCGTGCCTCAGAGTTAACCCGGCATCACAATAACTTCTGCTGTGTTAGTGGCCCTGTCTCCAGCATTCCTTTCATTTTTGCTTTGCTAGCTTCTCACGCTTACCTCTTAGCAGCTAGTATACAGTCAATTTCAAAATGTCTCACCTTTGACAACACAATGTTCAGTATGGCACGGCAGTTGTGACTGCTACGGCTGCGTGGGGCTGACTGGGGCAGACTTGACTCGCTGCCGGACTCTGCGCGCCATGTGGAGTTTAAGTAGATAGTCCTTCACAGTTAAAGGTACAGTCACAATTCAGGAGCTCGAACAAAAGCCAACAGAGTATCGCAGAAACACAGTATCCTGCAGGTAAGCAGGACAGACTGGACTCGCTGCCGGACTCTGATCTTCATATTTTGAAGGTTGTAGCAATATTACTATATGGTCTAGACATATGCTTGTTGGACTTAGACAATATCTTGGACAAAGTACAGGGTAGGATTTGGAAAAATACTATTGGCTTAGCTAACTCCTTGCCAAACTCTATTCTGCGACACGAGCTTAGGTTAAGTTCTCTATCCTCTAAACATCAATGGAGGGAGGCCACCAGGGGGCGCACAGGCAATGGCTGCCTGATTTCCGCGCTCCGCCACCAGCCGGGTCTGAACCGGGACTGAGCCCCCCCACAGACCCCCCCAAGGCGTGGGAACGGATTGCAGAGCGGGGAGAACCCCCAGTGCCCCCGCGGAGCGAAACAGCGGGGTCAATCGACCCAGGAAAAGTGGAGTTCCAGGGCCGCGGAGGTGCGCCAGAGGGCCCGGGCGACACGTACCCGGAAGCTGGGGCCTAGGACCATCGCACGGGGGACAGGCAGGGGAGGGCTGACCGCCGACGCTGCGGCGAACACCCACCCCCCCCTGCACCAACGTGGAGCGGGAGCCGGCGGAACCTACCCGGAGGCGCGGTCCCCCGAAGGAGAAGGCGGGGATCGAAGGGGAGACGCGCCCGACCCGGGGAGAGGAGCAGAAGAAGAGCGTCGGCCAGAACGGGCCAAGCGGAGGTGTGTGAGGCGGTCACAGGAGGGGGCCGGCGGGCTGTCCGCGGGGCGAACGTCGCCCCCCCCCACCCCCTTACCCCCAGGGCGAGCTACAGTCCGCGAGGGAGGAGCCCCCACGACAAACAACACGGGCGGGCCGCAGCAACGGCCGGACTCCCCATCCGCGGCAGGGAAGGCATAAGGGACAAGAAAGGCCCAGAAGACACCGGGTGCGAGGGCCCCCGCCGGGGAACGGCGGGGCGTGTGCCCACCCTGAGGGGCCCCCTGGGCACAATAGGAGCAGGCGGGAGGAGAAAGAAGCGACCCCCCAGCCCCGCCACCGGAGAGGGCGAGGGGCCCAAACAGCACGACATAAGGACAAGCAGGCCCCCCCTAAGAAAACGTACACAGAAGGCCCGGGGGACACCGGGTGTGAGGCCCCCGCCCGAGTCAGGCGGGGCGTGTGCCCGCCCATCCACCAACTCCAGTGGTCCCGCGAAGTGACCCACTAAAAGCTCCCCTCCAGCCCAAGTACATCCAACGGACTGCATGGACTGGCATAAGAACCTACAGAAGTACCGCTATCAAGTCCCAAGCCCACACGGAACAGTCCCGACCTGCGTCCGAGAGATGGCCCACCCAGAGGCTGCTGCCCCCGCAACGGAGGCAATGGAAAGAGGCTTTGCATCCATACTGCAAGAAATAAGAGACATGCGCTCAGACATAGCACAGAAGTTTGAGAAGATGGACCGACGGATTGACAAAGTGGAAGACAGACTCCTACATGTTGAATCTAACCAATCCTCCTCGACAACCCTGGAGATAGAGACTAACATGAGGCTGACAGCCCTGGAGAAGAAGGAGGAGGAGAGGTCCAGACAAATGGATGATTTCGAGAACAGGGAACGAAGAAACAACCTTAGGTTTTTTGGAGTCCCGGAGGCAGAGGGGGAAACGGAGAGAGAGCTCACCAGAATGGTGCGGAGCATAATCGCCCTCCTCTTCGAAGAGGAGATGACCGCTGAGCTCACATTCGACCGGGTACACAGGGCGGGAGGACGAGCAGGGGGACCTCGCTCGATCCTGGTCCGGTTCCACTACTACCGAGAGAAATCACGGGTCCTGGAAGCAGCCAGGAGAACCCAAGAGATAACGTATAATAACTCACAGGTCTCCATTTTCCAAGACCTCTCTACATATACACTCTCCAAACGCAGGATGTGCCGCCCCCTCACACAACTGCTGAAAGACAAAGGAGTAAGGTATAGATGGGGCTTCCCCTTCTCCTTGACCTTCGAGTACCAGGGCCAACGGACAACGCTGACCACTGAGGAGGACATCAAAGGAGCCATCCAGGACTATGTGGTGGACCTGCCCCCCCGACGGGAGCCATCGGGACCGACGACAGGCGGAGCAAATGACCCGGGCCCGGCAAGCGAAAGGAGGAAGAGATCTGGGGCACGGAAATTTCAAAAATTGAACTCACCCTCACCAGCGAAAGAGGTAGAACGACGTGACTCGGAGGGATGACTACCAAGGGGCCCCAGCTAGCACTGGCGCGAAAGACCGGTCCCCCGGGATGGCCGGAGCTAGCAGACGGATTGCAAGGCTGTCACCCGGGAACCACGCGGAACAGCAAGTACAAAAAGGGGGCATCATGGGAACAAGATCGGGGGCGGGGGGCTCACACGAATGAGGTTCTGCAATGGACGCCTGGCCGAGAGGGGCAGGCTGGTGGTCCGGCCAAAAAGCCAGCGATGGCGGAACTATCTGGCTGGACGCCGGGGGAGGGGGAGGGGGCTCACAACCAAGTTGGGGTTTGTTTGTTGGGGGAGGGGGTTAGTGGGGCAGTTGGGGGTTCATTCCAATAGTGTCCAACCGGTGACTCAAGGGGAGCGTAAAAGGAGACCCGAGGCGAAGTCTCTGACCAGTATGGCAGGAAACATTGACTATGGCTGATAGCCATCCGGCCCTAGGAGTGGGCACCCTAAATGCGAGGGGGCTGAACACCCCCACAAAAAGATCCCTGATCTGCAGAGAGTTTAGGCGGGCGAAACTGGACTTACTGTTTGTCCAGGAGACTCACTGGGCCAGGGGGAAGGAGCCCAGGCTGAGGGGGGGTGGAATTGGGGAGGTCTACCACGCATCCCACAGGACCAAGAAAAGGGGGGTAGCCATATTAATAGGAAGGAACGTAGGGTTCGAGAAGGAGGCGATCTCGACGGATCCCGAAGGCCGCTACCTACTGATACGGGGCTACCTACAGGGGGCCCCCATCACCCTGGCGGTGGTGTACGGCCCGAACGAAAACCAGGCCCAATTCTGGGAGGAAACCAGGGACAAACTTAGGCTATTAGTCCAGGGCCCACTAGTGGTGGGAGGTGATTTCAACATGGTCTTGGATCCCACCATGGACAGGAAGCGAATGGGCCCTCTTAACCCCAGGCCCATAGAAGAGGCCATGGCGCAGAGCTTCCGGAGAGTAAACGAGGACCTGGGCCTAATGGATACCATCCCGACCCCTAGGACAGGGATCCCCTCCTTCACTTACCACTCAGCCGTCCATAATTCATTCTCTAGAATAGATTACATCCTTACGGACGACAGTCTTTGTCCGTTTGTATCAGGGTTCACGATAGACCCAGTCCCATGGTCGGACCACGACATGGTCCGCATCATCATCAAAATGGGCTGGAATAGGGAAAGCAGAGGGCGGTGGAAATGCAATGACGCCCTGCTAAAAGATGAGGTCATTGCCCAGGAGGTTTTGGACTCCATCACGGAGTTCTTTGAAATTAATGACAACGGGGAGGTGTCCACGCACACACTCTGGGACGCCTTCAAGGCAACCCTAAGAGGAGTCCTTATAAAAATAGGTGCCCTAAAGAGGAGGGAGAGAGTAGCACAGGAGAAAGCCCTGCGAGAAAAGATAGCCCGTCTCCAACCGGGGGGATCCCCGACCCAGCTCTTAGACAGCGACCAGGTGGCAGCACTGGCGGACTATAGGCTCCAACTTAAAAACCTCCTCCTGCACAAAACTGAGAGGAGTCTTCAAATGGTTAAGCAGAAATACTATGAGAAAGGGGACAAGGCGGACAGGATCCTCGCCTGGAAGCTAAGGGAGGTACAGAAAAGCAGGAGGGTAAAGGAAGTGAGGGACGCCCGGGGACTCATGGGAGGTGACTCTCCCCACATAGGAGAGGCTTTCCGGCAATACTATAAAACCCTCTATTCATCCGAATACGAAGGGGAGGACACCCAGATAGATAACTTCCTGAACTCCATACAGATCCCGTCCCTCTCCGGGGAAATGGCCGAGGGGTTGGAAGGCCCAATATCCGAGGATGAGGTGGACAGGGTGATTGGTGGGATGAAGGGGGGCACTACCCCGGGGGAAGACGGCTTCTCCGTCCTCTTCTACAAGAGATTTCGCTCCACCCTAGCCCCTTACCTTGCAAGGGTTTTCAACGCGGTGCTAGAGGGGGACATTCTCCCAGAATCAATGATGGGCGCCATTATAGCGGTCTTGCCCAAAGAAGGAAGGGATCCAGCGGATTGCTCTTCCTACCGCCCCATATCACTGCTAAACGTTGACGTTAAGATCCTGGCCAAGGTGGTGGGGAAGAGGATGGAAAACATAATGCCGAAACTAGTACACGGGGACCAGGTGGGCTTCATAAGAGGGCGACAGGGGTCGGATAACATCCGCAAAACAATAGACCTCCTCCACCACGCCCAATCATCGGATCTGGACGCCTGCGTCCTTTCCCTGGACTCCGAGAAGGCCTTTGACAGGGTGGAGTGGCGTTACATGGAACTCCTCCTCCGGAGGATGGGCTTTGGACCCCACATTATGCTTTGGATAACCGCCCTCCATCGCGCCCCAACGGCAAGGGTTCAGGTGAACGGGGTGTTGTCTGCACCATTTCCCCTAACCCGCGGGACAAGACAGGGATGCCCACTCTCTCCTCTGATATACGTCCTCACGATGGAGGCACTGGCAATAGCGGTCAGAGCCAGCCCAGATATCCAGGGTATCAAAAGGGGCGAGGTGGAATTTAAGCTCTCCCTATTTGCAGACGATGTCCTGGCCTACTTGGTGAACCCGAGCTCCTCACTCCCCCCCTTCCTGGCCCTGATCTCTGTATTCGGTCGCTTTTCAGGCCTAAAAATTAACACGGGGAAATCTGTCATGCTACCAATGAGAACAACAGACCCAGTGCTGGACCCCTTGATTAGGTTTCATGGGATTAAGGTGGGGAAGGTGGCCATAAAATATCTGGGGGTACTCCTCACTAGGGATCTAGCGAATTTGGGTGCAGCCAACTATAACCCCATGATTGCGGTGATCACCTCCGATTTGAGGAGATGGGGGAAGATGATCCTCTCTTGGTACGGCAGAATGACCGCAATCAAAATGAACGTGCTCCCTCGGCTCCTGTACCTCTTTACTGCACTCCTGACTAGAGTCCCAGCACAGAGCTTTAGAGATTTACAAAACGGGGTCCGAGACTTTATATGGGAAGGGAAAACCCCGAGAACCGGAAGGGCCACGCTGACCCTGCCAAGGGAGGAGGGGGGATTTGGGTTACCGGATTTCCATCTATACTTTTGCGCGGCCCAACTTCGCGTCCTCCTTGAGCACATGAAAGAGGGGCTAGGAACGTACTGGTCTTACCTAGAGGACATGGACGCCCACCCCCTAAAAGTCAGAGACCTCCTATGGGCCCCGCGCAAGTCAATCCCGAAACACCTGAGGTCACACCCCACCTTGGGAGCCCTCTGGGACATCTGGAAAGAGGGCCCCAGCACTGCTCATCTTACCACTTGGCCGTCCCCGATGTCCTCTCTCTGGGGTCACCCTATTAACTTAGGAGGGCAGGGATTCAGGAACTCTCAGGCCTGGTCAGATAAGGGCCTGGAGTGGGCGGGACAGATGTTCAGAGACGGCGAATTTCTGCCTTATGAGGACTTGAAAGTTGCCCTCGGACGGGGATCACTCTCCATCTTCGAGTACCTCTGCCTGAAGGGCATCCTCTGCGCTAAAACATGGGGTCCAAATCTGAGCAGGCAGCTGACTCCCTTTGAGAAGTTTCTGGACTCTGCGACGTCCAGAAAGGGAGCAGTGTCTAGTGTGTATAAACTACTGAATACCTACAACCTCGAAGGAAGAAGGAGCTTCCGCCTATTCTGGAACGAGCTGGCGGGCGAGGAGATCTCTGAGGACGCCTGGGCCAAAATATTTAGGATAGCATTCCATGGGAACCTATTCACCGCAGACATGGAGCATAACTTTAAGGTAATACAGGGGTGGCACAGAGACCCGGTAAAACTGTCCAAAATGTTCGTCGGGGTGTCCCCGAGGTGCCCAAGAGGTTGCGGTCAAACGGGATCCAGAAGCCACATGTGGTGGCACTGCCCGAAAGTACAATCATACTGGGAGTCGTTAAGGGGCTGGATAGAGGAAGTAACGGAAGAAAGATTGCCGCTAAACCCCTTAACGATGCTGCTGGGCCTCCCCCCAGAGGACACAGAGCTCCATCGATACCCAAGGATGTGGGAAACCATGCTGAGAGCAGGTAGGGTAGCCCTGGCCCAGAGATGGAAGAGTCCAGAACCCCCATCCAAGGAGGACTGGCTGTCTAAAGTTAAAAATATGTTTTTGATGGACAAACTAACCGCCAGGGTGAACAACGACACCGGCTCATTCCTTACAGACTGGTATGGGGTATTGCAATCTTGGGGATGGGATGTCCACTGAATCCAAGGGAAGGTACCCCTTCGGCAAGGAATGGCCTTAGCCCGGCGGGTCAGAACATTACGGGCTGGGTCCCCACGTCCTGGGGAACGGAGGCATTAAGCCAACCATAGACGCGGTCACGAATCACATCGACCTCGAGACTCAGTAGACGGAGCCACACAGGAAGTCTCCCAAAGACAAAACACCGGAATGGACACGGGGAGGGGGGGAGGGGTTCGGGGGGGCCACAGAGGGAGGGGGTGAAGAATTGTTCGGTTCTTTCTTTGTTGTCTGTTATATAAAACTGCAAATAAAAACTAAAGTTTAAAAAAAAAAACATCAATGGAGAATGATGACCCACTACTCCAAAAAGCTTAATCCTCGTAACTCTATGTATGAAGATCTGTCCCAGATGCTTATTGATTCACATGCAACATCTCTTGCTCGGTTCGATGGGAAATTATATATATTTTTGGCATCGAGTAAATGTTAATACTCAAGAGTTCTGCCCCTGTCTGCCCCATGTCAAGAAAAAACATTATGAATACGATTGGGCACACACCATTGAGGCAAACGACAGATATAGCTCATACAGTGAATATGCTCGCTTTGCAAAAAAGAGAAAACCTTGGTCATTGTATTTACTTAGCTTTCCTTGTGAGCAAGCACGGGCCCTGTTTATTAGATGTAAACTTAACCATCTTCATACTAATGAAATAATTCACCATTGGCAACACAAAAATGCCAATATGCATGCAGGTATGTGTTGCTTCTGTCTGTGCAGCAATGAACCCGAAACTTAAAAAAATCGTGTTATCTTTTGCTCGCACTTCGAAAAAATGCTAGAATGGCGGTACTTGGCAAATCTAACATTGGGGAAACCAGCTTCTCAAGGGATTTTGTATGGATAATGATGCATGCGGGGCGAGAACACCGCATTAGTCTTAGCACTCACTCGCCTCCTGAACATAATTAACAATCAATTGTCTTTGGTAGGGAGTGTGTAGTTTCTTATATTGTTTGTTGTAACCTTACTTTTTGCATTCAGCATGGAATGTAGTCTCTTACTAAGAGTTAAGCTCACAAGCAGGTTTTCATTGTTTTTATTTCTGTGAATTTTAATGTTCGATTTATAACAGATTAGTATTCACTAAATCTGTTTTAACATCTTCTTTTTTTAAATTAAGTCTTACTTGTTTGGGTTTGTATGTCGAAATGTCTACTGCTTGATTTTCACACTATTGCTTGATTTACACATTAGCGAATTTGCACAAATTAATTGTAGGTATCATTCCATTACTGAATATGTGTGTTTTGTCTCGTTTTAGGGACTTCTAAGTGTATTTTATCAATCATTTCAACATAATGTAAGGACATATGATTTTCATAAGATGTTTGTAAAGGTGTCTTGTTCAAACCATATGCAAATAAAGGGTGGAAAAACCCATGCTAGCAGTTTGCCTGGTTTATCCCCTCCTGCATCTGTTTTCTCTAAATACTTTGCTTAACTAAATTTGCCCAGCCTGTCCCATTGTTTTATGCACTCCCGTCTCAGTCTGATTTCCTCCCCCCCGATTTCCACCACCCCTGTGCTATTCTTTTTCTCTACCCCTGCAAGTTTTCATTCTATTATGTGCAGTTCCGTGGTAATGGTCTTCCGCACCCCTCCTGCTTGGGCCATCATCTCTCCTCTGCTTACCACGTTATACGTTTTCCATACCGTTCCTATTGACCCAATGCTGCCCACATTTATCCTGAAGAATTCCTCCATGTGTAAGAATTTCATATGCAAGTTGGTTCATGCACTGCAGTCAGCACCAACTGCCCCCATACAGTTCAGAAAACTGACATTACCACCTTTCAAAGGCCATCATCCTTGTGGCCACTATTCCATTTGCAGGTTTATCAAAAAGAGCATTCTTTTTCAAACAAACCGCTTTACATGGCATTTAAATAAATGTAGAACTTGTCAAACTAAAAATGCTATTTTGTGCTCCTGCAACTTGTGGTGGTATATAGGCATGACAAGGGCAGTGCCAACGAGAATAATGGAGCACAGGTTGCTCATCAGAACCTCAAATATGCAAGCTCAGCAATACTTTCTGGAGAATAACCACAATGTAGATGAAATGCAGTGGTTAATCATTGATTCAATATTCCCAGATGCTAACAATTTCAACATGACAAATGGACTTCTAAAACTTGAGCAACATTGGATCCTTAGACTGCAGACGCATATTCATGGTCTTAATGACAAAATATATTGGCCTGCTCTGTTGTAAAATCAAAGATTCTTCCGGTTGACAGTTGGCCAAGTTTTTGTTGATATATTTCAGCATAACTAGACATACGTTTTACACTCTTGATGACAATCACATCCGCTAGTACTCCTGTAAAATTCTAGTCCGCATTTTCCCTTGTATTCATTAAAGCGTCTAATACATGCCCATTGAAAGCCAAGTGAGTGCCTTTCGTCTGTCTGCCGTACTTTGCATTGGTTTGATGTATGAAACACATTTTTCATTGACTGTGATTGTACTCCGAGGTACTGCGACATATCAACAGAGGCACCTCTGTGGAGACTTCTTACAAACTCCACTCCCTTTCAAGATGGCATCCATAGACGCCGGGTCAGTTATATGAAACCCCTACAAACGGGCGGTGATGCACGCTCCCCAAAATCCTAGAAATAAAAAACACCCCTAAACCACAGGAGCCTTTTTTTGGCGGTAATCTAGTTGCAGCACGGGAGATATCGGCTTGTGGCGACGAGACTGATACAGAGCAACACGCACAATACAAGAACTGCTGTGTGGAGACCTTGATAATTGTGATCCTAGGGACTCGTGGGAATTTGTAATTTGCATGTATATTTGCATATGTGACACAACCAAGTGTTGGCAATAAAGGGTACTCTTTATTTACAGCAGATGCATTGGCGCACAATATAAAAATCTTGTATTTACAGATATATTTGCTGTTTTAATAAATTTGTCCAGGCATATAAATAGTTTTCAATTCATTATTCCCAAACAATACTTCTCAGAGCCAATCTATGCCCTTTCTTTCAGTTGAAGGATTCTACACAAGCGCATTAATGTATACAAGCATCCTGATGAAGACGCGGCTTCAAGTTCACGGGCAATAGAGAGCCGAAACTTACGGTCTTAAGTAGACGCATAGATAAATAACATTTGTTTGAATCCAGTTAGATCTACAGTGGAACAAAAATTGTTGTTCTGACAGACAAATATTGGGTTATCTTGTGTAATGCACATTGCCAGTGTCTTCATGTATCCATACTTGGATCATACTGTGTCAAACTTCTAATGAGTGTTGTTGTTATATGTTTGTTTTATAGATTGTACAACTACTGATGGTCTCTACATGTGCCTGGGTCTGTTGCTGACATGACACAATAAAACATGCACAAGGCTATAGCAGACCCCAACGTGAATAACTTACTATTTTTGATAAAATCGCAAACCTCCCAAAATCGCCTACAGTGATAGCACAGTGCCTTGCAGGGCAAATGGGTGGGGTTGGTCAGATTTCACTATCGCCAGTACACCCCAGACTGGTATGCTGAGAGGGGGAGAGGGAGGAGGAGGGGGACTGGGAGAGGGGGAGGAGGAGGGGGAGGGATATGAATGAATGTGTGCAGCAGGAGTGGTATTCATGTGATAGCTGCTTCTTAGCGGTAGGTGTGGTGGTTGGGAGATCAAGAGTATGTGTTCGTTCTGCCAGGTTGTTATCCAGACCGATTCTGGCTGTGTTGGGCCTGAGGAGAACACCTAGGCTGGAGGGTGTGTAACCAGCTGTGTTTAGTTAGGATGATGTGGAGCATGAGGCAGGTGATGGTATGAGAACAGCTATAGTATTGCTGTGTTGTAGTTGAGTGGTGGTGTAAAGAAGAGAGTAAGCATGGAGATGTGATATGGTGGTTTACCTTGGGTGCTTGAGATCGAGCGCACACAAATAGTTCCATGCACTCCGCCCCGTTTTTTGCACTGCAAACCGTTTTATGCACTCCAACCATTTTATGCACTTCGATCGCTACATGCACTTCGATCGTTCCATGCGCTCTAATCATTTTTGTACAGTGTCCATTCCGTGCCCTCTATCTGTTCCGTGCATTCCATCCGTTGCATGTACTCGCTCAGTTCTATGCACACTATCAGTTCGATCAGTTATATGAATTCCTTCTGATCAATGCACTTCGTCCGATCTATGCATGTTATCCCTTCATCAACCGGTCTGCCCATTTCATTTGTTCTACCCACGTTATCCGTTCTCTATGCGTCATCCATCCACATACTTGACCCGTTCCATACACCCTGTTTCACCCGTTCCATCCATATACGTCATCCGTTCATCCACCTACTTCACCCGTTCCACCCACTTCATCCGTTCCATCCACATACTTCACTCGTTCCATCCATTTCCCTGTTCCATCAACATATTTCACCTGTCCTTCCACATACATCACCCGTTCCATCCACATCACCCGTTCCATCCACATCACCCGTTCCATCCACATCACCCGTTCCATTCACATACTTGACCCGTTCCATCCACCAGCTTCACCCGTTCCATCCTCCCACTTTCTCCGTTCCATCCACATATTTCACCCGTTCCTTCTATATACTTCACCCGTTCTATACACCCACTTCACCAGTTTCATCCACCCACTTTCTCTGTTCCATCAACCTACTTCTCTCGTTCCTTCCACATACTTCCCCCGATTCCATCCACCCACTTCGCCCAATCCATCCACATATTTCATCTTTTCCATACACATATTTCATCCTTTCCATCCACCCACTTCACCCGTTCCACCCACTTTACCCGTTCCACCCACTTTACCCGTTCCACCCACTTTACCCGTTCCACCCACTTCGTCCGTTCTGCCCCCCATACTTCGTCCGTTCTGCCCCCCATACTTCGTCCGTTCTGCCCCCCATACTTCGTCCGTTCCAACCCCATACATCACTGGTTCCGTCCACATACGTCACCCGTTCGCTCCACACTCTATACACCCGCTCCACACCCTACATCTGCTCCACGCTGTCATCCACACCAGACCCTACATGTGCTCCACGTTATCATCCACACCAGACCCTACATGTGCTCCACGTTATCATCCACACCAGACCCTACATGTGCTCCACGTTATCATCCACACCAGACCCTACATGTGCTCCACGCCATCATCCACACCAGACCCTACATGTGCTCCACGCCATCATCCACACCAGACCCTACATGTGCTCCACGCCATCATCCACACCAGACCCTACATGTGCTCCACGCCATCATCCACACCAGACCCTACATGTGCTCCACGCCATCATCCACACCAGACCCTACATGTGCTCCACGCCATTATCCACACCAGACCCTACATGTGCTCCACGCCATCATCCACACCAGACCCTACATGTGCTCCACGCCATCATCCACACCAGACCCTACATGTGCTCCACGCCATCATCCACACCAGACCCTACATCTGCTCCACGCCAACATCCACACCAGACCCTACATCTGCTCCACGCTATCATCCACACCAGACCCTACATGTGCTCCACGTTATCATCCACACCAGACCCTACATGTGCTCCACGCTATCATCCACACCAGACCCTACATGTGCTCCACGCTATCATCCACACCAGACCCTACATGTGCTCCACGCCATCATCCACACCAGACCCTACATCTGCTCCATGCCATCATCCACACCAGACCCTACATCTGCTCCACGCTATCATCCACACCAGACCCTACATCTGCTCCACGCTATCATCCACACCAGACCCTACATGTGCTCCACGCTATCATCCACACCAGACCCTACATGTGCTCCACGCTATCATCCACACCACACCCGCTCCATGCTATCATCCACACCAGACCCTACATCCGCTCTACGCACTTCATCTGCTCTACGCACTTCATCCGCTCTACCGATTTCGTCTGCTCTACTCACTTCATCCATTCATCCTGCATTATCGGTTCAACCTATGTCACTTGTCGCATGCACTCGATCCGTCTCATGCACTTGAATTGTCTATTCTATTAGTTCCATATATACCATGGAACTAATACCTCTTCCATTCCATCTATCCGTTCCATGCACTCTTACCTATTCCGTGCACTCTGTGCACTCATCCGTATCATGTATTCATCTTTTCCATCCTCTCCATTTTATTCCTCTCATCCATTTTGTTCCTCTCGTCCTTGCATTTATTTAATCCATTTCATTAATTTCAACCACTTTACTGCTCTCATGCAACTTACTCATTTTATCCACTTCACTGCTTTGATCCTTTTTACTCATTCTATTTTGTTTGTCCTTTTTAGTTTACCTTAGAGGTTATTAGTTTTCGATTTTTCGCTCGGATCATGAAGCTGGATCGTTATTTATGATCTAGCAGTTTGGGCTAATGTTATTGAGTTGCAGTTATCCAGTTTGAGTTAGGGGTTGGTTTTAGGGGGAAGAGCCATGTTGCCAGTAATTTGCGGTTAGACATGAGGTCCTCGGTGAGTCGGATGTGCGGTGGGAGTGCGTTCCAAAGCGTGGGGGCCAAGGCTGAGAATGATGATCCACCTAACCTGACTGAGTTTGTTTTTGGTATGACTAGGAGGCTGGCTGAGCTTGATCTTGGAGTATGTGCAGGGTGATAGGATTTTAGTTTGTCTTGAAGATATTGAGGTCCGGTTTTATGCAATGCTCGGTGAGAAATGCATAAGGTTTTGAAGGTCACCCTTCGGGCAACCGGAAGCCAGTGCAGAGTTTTGAGGGCTTGGGAGATGTGGTGCCTTGGGCCAAGCGCTAGTAGCCGTTTGGTTGCAGCGTTTTGTGCTCCTTGTAGTTTAGTCAGTTGGTATGCATGGACTCCGAATAGAGGGGCTTAGCATAGTGCAGTCTTGATATAACAATTGATTGGACCGTAGAGAGTTGGGAAAGGAGAGGTATGGAAAAATGCACCTAAGAGTTTTAAGGTGGTAGTGGCAGGACTTTGAGACGTTGTTGATTTGGCGTGAGTGGTTTAGGTCTGAGTCTAGGGTGCAGCCAAGGTTTTTACTGAATTAGAGGGTGTTGGTGAGTTGCCCATGGCAGATGGCCAGGGTAGTGGGTGTGGAAGAAGTTCGGTGTTGCCACATACCATGATTTCTGTTTTGGAGGGGTTTAGCAAGAGGTCGTTTGTGGTCATCCAGAGATCTATGTCGAGGAGGCAGGAAGCAAGGTCAGTTCGGCAGTTGGGTTTTGAGTTCAGGAGTTTTAGAATTAGTTGAGTGTCATCGGCGTAGTTGTAGCACAGGATGTTGTGCGAACAAATTATTCGTGGGAGGGTGGCCATGTAGAGGTTAAACAGGAGGGCTGATAGGAATGCTCCTTGTGGAACTCCAGTGTCGACTGGTCGGGCTTGGGAGGAATAGGAGGAGAGTAGGGTTATTTGTTTCCTATCATTGAGGAAGGATGCTATCCATTTGAGAGCGGTTCCACGAATTCCTAGGGAGTGGAGGCGGTCAAGGAGGATTGAACTGGTTATATCCTCAGTCTGGAGTTGCATTAAACACTCAGTCTGTTGGATCTACTTAAGGTACTCAGGCTTGTACCCGTTTAGACAGATAATGGCGAAATTCAGGCCATATATCCTTGGGTCTGGATGTGCAGGGTAACGTTCCAACATAAGCTTCCTCACAGTTCCGCACCCATTTGAGTTCAGACAGCCATAAGAACCAAGTGGGTTCTTATCCTTCCTCTTTTGCAGTGTACATCGTTTAATCTTCATGCAACCCATATTTACAAATGCCCCAAGACGCTTGACTGGGAAGTTAGTCCAAAGTCCCAACAGCACACGAAGAAAGGAATGCTCTAGTCAAAATCCTGCCTCCTCTGACAAAGAACGCCGTCCCAGAATTGCACTAGCCGAACACAAATCCAAAACATGTGTAAATGGTCAGCATTATGCGAACAACATCTCTGGCATACAGAACTCCCATTGCAATACATTTTACCAGGTTTCTCAGGGGTGTAATACAATTTATTAAACAGCTTAAATTGCATATGTTTAAATCCTTCAGTTGAACAATACATTTTTAGCATGTAAACACATTACTCCTACGTCCCGTTCCCTTTCCTCCATACTTGTGGAACATTCCGTCCTTCGGGACGGGACCGGAGCACTTTTGTCAAAAAGCATCACAAATGAAAATTGTTGTCCTATTTTTACGCGGGGTACCGCAAGTGGCCGTAACCCCGCCCTCCTGAGCTCCTCTCCGTGCTTCGCCCTTCAGTCCTTTACTCTGGATGCACTAGTATCACTGGGAATTTATTTTTGTTCCCGTTGTCCTTTCTTCTGGCTCCGGTTCCTGGGTCGCCTAGTCCTCCGTCTATGCCGGAGCGTCTGGGATTTGTGTCCTGGTCTTCCTGCGAAGGTCGCTTCGCTAGGGTGGATCCCCACTCTCTTTGCTTGGAATGCCTTGGCCCGGAACATCGTTGGGATTCATGCTTCTACTGCGACTCCCTCTCCGTTCGGGCACTCCAGGGTCGTCGTCTTCGGTGGGAGGAGGTGTTTCAGCGCGTTCCTCCACCTAATTTCCAGCTTTTCATTGATGAAAAGAAGAAACGCCCAGTAAGTTCTTTACTTTTTGGGGCGCCCCGGCCAGGGGACTCATTTCTGGGATACCCCTCAGGTGCCCCAAGGGCCTAATGGGCATGTATTCTCAGAGGGTTCACAGTGCGGACTTGCCAGTACCAGACATCATTCCGAGGTTCCCCAGTTGGGGGCTAAGGTTAAGCCCAGTTGTCTGGCTCTGGATATCAGGGTTTGCCCTGAGGTCTCCGTTTCTGGAGCTTTCCATACTGAGTCTCGGCTCGAGACCCCCCTTAGAGGGAGCTTTACGTACCAGGTTAAACCCTGAGGTTCCTCTTATTGAGGCTAAGGTCAGCACAGAGAGACCCTCTTTGAAGGTCTTGTTGGTGAGGCATATTCCTCAACTGTCCCGCACTCAAGGTCGTGGTGCTACCGGTTCTGTCCCGGCTTTCCAGTAAACATCCGAGACTACCCAGTACAGGCTCTGCCGAGGATCCTTGTGTTGAAGTACCCTGACCCCCCCGACCCCCCAGCCCCCTGAGGAGACAAAGGCCTCATCCCCACATGTGACGCAGTTCTCTTCAGTGGTCGGCTAAATGGCAGCCCAACCTCCATAGTCTATGGTGGCCATTTTGGATGCTTCCCTTACGCCGACGTTCACGCTGTCTCGAGCTGGAAGCATTCCTTTTGGGACTGAGCAGCCTTTTCCACTTCAAATGGACAACAGAAATCCATTCTGCCCGTCAGTTGACTGTAGTGTTTAGACACCGCTGCTGTATACAGTATCGCTACCTCCTGCTTCCGTTCCACTGGTTTACGTGGACCCGGCCGGTGGTGGGCCTTCATGGCAACCGTCGTCCTTGCGTTCATGGGCTGTATGCCCCTCACGAGCGGCCTCTGCCTGTACCTACACCAAAGCCTCAGGCTCAGCATGAAATCTTTGGGACATTTCAGCTGCTCATGCATCTGACCCTATGAAGGCATATTTCAAGTGTCTTTTGAGACACCCAGCCGTTCTAATGCAGGTTCCGGTGGTGCCACTCCCTCCACCTCTTCCTTCCTTCTGTACCTCCACCGCCTCTTCCTCCCTTACTGTGTTGTCTCCTATTGTTACACCGACCACACGATCTAGGTCACGCCCCTCCCCGCACACAACTCCCATTCACCCTGCTACCCGACATACAAAATCAGGCACACGTACCCCTCACTCCCGGTCACAGAATGTCAGGACTGGCATTTACCGCCCTTCACGTCTGTGGCAGCTGAACTGGAGGTTGTTTCCACATCATCGCATCGGCCGGCGCCGTTTGCGGAGAACCGCGCGTCACTGCGCGCCGCGGATCCCGTGATTCCCTGTCTCCTAGCAACGACGCAACACTTCGGTTCCGTACATACATCACGTGACTTCTGCCGGATGGATAAAGGACGCTTGGAAACAGAAAGCGTTGCTTCACAGCTGTTCTTCGTCTGGATCACGTGTCGCCCACTTCATTGCTCCAAGGAACTTTCCCATCGCCTGACCACGGTTTGCTTCACGGATTGCTACGCTTGGCCCTTAAACTGTTCTTGTACTCTGGATTACCGGTTTTGACTGCTACGCTTCGCCCAAACGGACTGCTCTGCTTAACCCTTTGTCTACCTGGATCGTATGTTTTTGACCTCGGACTGTTTGGTTTTCTTCCACGGATCACGTACCAATTTGGGATTACAGTCCTGCACTAGGTGTTCACCTTGCCCATTGCCTGGCCCAACAGCCGTCTAAAGGTCAACGCCTCGTCGCCCTTTTCGGAACCACCTTCATATCCTCACAGGTACATTGTGTTCTTGTATTTGACATTCCGTATACTTTACATCGTCCTGCATTCTAAACCAATTGCACCTTGCCTTGCAGCGCTCAAGGGGTTCTTCCGGCTGTGTCCCACGTCCAGGTTTGCGGACTTCCACCTGTGGCTTCAAAGATCACACAGACAGTATTTCTGGTGTTGCCAGTGTGATACTTGGGGACAGAGGGGTTGCCCATACTCTGCACGACCATCAAGTTTGTAACAGACTGTGAAGCCTTTTTGGTCGTCCAGAGCATGAATCCCTCCGCCGGGGATCCTGTGACAGCCTTGATGCAGGCAGTGGCGGCCCTAAGGACCGACATGGCCGCCGCCACAGCAGCCATACATCATCGCCTAGACGCCATACAAAGCACCCAACACCCTTTACCCGCAGACGCCGAGTTTGGGGACCCAACCTCTCCAGACCGACTAGCACCTGCTCAGGCCCCTACTCCCACTCCCGTGTTATTCCCGACGCCCGTTCCCCTTGCCGCTCCAGAACGCTACCAGGGGGACCCCCGGAAGTACCGTACATTTATTAATCAATGTAAACTACACTTCTTGTGCAGACCTTTGGCTTTCCCCGATTCAGTCACCAAGGCCGCATTTCTTCTGTCACATCTGTCCGGGGTGGCAGCCACCTGGGCTAATCCAATGTTGGAGAACGACCATCCCGCCTTGTACGATTTTGATCTTCTCGTAGCCGAAATGGCCAAAGTCTTCGACACTCGTTATAAGGCCCACTCGAGGGACCTGGAACTCTTGGATTTGACACAAGGGAAACAAACCCTTATAGAGTACATCACACGGTACAACCAGCTGGCCGCCGAGACCTCCTGGCCGGAGGAGAAAAAGGCTATTGTGTTTTATCGTGGGCTATGTAACACCATGAAGGATGCACTCTCGGTGATTCCTGCCCTTCCTGCGGCCTTCACGGATCTAGTGGATCTTGCCTTACAGGTTGACGCAAGGCGATCCGAGCGGAGGGCAGAAACCTCTTTCACTAGCCAAGCAAGCCCAAGCACTTCTAACACCGCTTCTGAACCTATGCAGATAGGGGGCATCCGAAGTCCATTAACATCATCCGAACATGAACGTCGGAGGGCTGAGAACGCCTGTTTCTATTGCGGGTTGAACTGGCACTATGTAAGGGAATGCCCCCGACGCCCCAAGAACAAGACCCCGGGTTTTCAGAAGGCTCGCCCATGATACAGGGGGCACCGGCGAGCCTGTCTATGACCCCCGCTGAACCCGCCTTCGGTCCCATCAGACCGGTGGTAGTACAAGCCCTTCTGAAACCCACTAGAGAGATCGCACACATCGTACAGATAGTGATTGATTCCGGGGCCACTGGTTGTTTTATCGACATTGCCTTGGCACATCAACTCAATCTGCCCTTGGTTAGAAAAGAACACCCAGAACCCGTACACGCGGTTGATGGCACTTCCCTATCCTCCGGCCCAATCGAGTTCCAGACTGCTCCTCTGGAAGTAATGATACAGAGTACTCATAGGGAAACCATGTCGTTTGACCTTATCACTACACCTCAGTTTGGCGTCATCTTAGGGATACCCTGGTTACGACAGCACAACCCCTTGATAAACTGGGGGACGGGACAAGTCATATTTGAGTCAGAAGTATGCCAACAATTTTGTCTCACAGAAAGGGATTCGGTCTCCACTCCGGCTACCATTCTTAGTGCCATGGCTTCCACCCGCATTGATGACGTAGCCTCCGACCCTGTGCCCACGCATACCGTGGGGGCCGTCATGTCAAACATACCCGCTGACTATCACGAATTTCATATGGTGTTTGACAAAGCTACCGCAGAAGGGTTACCCCCACACAGACCATACGATTGTCCGATAGATCTGGTCCCAGATGCTCCCATTCCCAGGGGTAGGATCTATTCGTTAACCCAGTCAGAGGAACGAGCACTCAAGGAGTACATCCAGCGGGCATTACAATTAGGTCACATCCGTCCCTCCTGTTCCCCTGCTGCTAGCCCGATATTTTTTGTACCGAAAAAAGAGGGCGATCTTCGCCCTTGTGTGGACTACAGGAGGTTGAATTCCGTCACAGTGAAAAACAGGTATCCCCTCCCACTCATCTCCACGCTGTTGGACAGATTGACCAAGGCATCCATATTCACCAAGCTGGACCTAAGGGGGGCATACAACCTAGTCCGGATGAGGCGTGGAGATGAATGGAAGACGGCATTCTGTTCCCGACAGGGGTTATTTGAATATACTGTGATGCCCTTCGGGCTTTGTAACGCCCCCGCTACGTTCCAACGATTTATCAACGACGTATTTTCTAGTATCTTGGATACGTTCGTGGTGGTATATCTGGACGATATATTGATATACTCATCCTCTTTGGAGGAACACGTCGGTCATGTTAGGGAGGTCCTCTCTCGCCTCAAGGCGAACGCCTTGTTCGCCAAGCCCGAGAAATGTCTGTTCCATACTAAGGAGGTGGAGTTCTTAGGCTTTCACATCTCCCCCGGAGGGTTATCCATGAATCAGACCAAGGTACGGGCTGTCACGGGGTGGCCGACTCCCGCTAACGTCAAACAACTCCAATCCTTTCTCGGCTTCGCCAATTTTTACCGGAGATTCATCGCCGGCTTCTCTTCTATTGTTTCGTCTTTGACCGCTCTGACCAGTCCTCTCGTCCCGTTCACCTGGACCCCCGTACATCAGGAAGCCTTCGAGACGCTCAAGTCCAGATTCGTTTCTGCTCCTGTCCTGCAACACCCTGACCCTGGTCTTCCTTATGTTCTGGAAGTGGATGCCTCCTCGTTTGCTTTAGGGGCGGTGTTATCTCAGCCTTGTCCAACCACGGGTAGCTTACATCCAGTAGCCTTTCACTCTCGGTAGTTCTCGGCTGCCGAGACACACTACACGGTGACCGAGAAAGAGCTGTTGGCTATCAAAGATGCCCTCCAAACATGGCGACACCATCTTATGGGGGCAAGATACCAGACAGTGGTTTACACAGACCACAAAAACCTGCAAGACCTGGCCTCCCTAAAATGTACTAACAGCAGACAAGTGCGCTGGCATTTGTTCTTTGCTGCCTACGATTTCGTTGTTAAACACAGACCGGGTCGTATCCACGGCAAGGCTGATGCTCTTTCCCGTTCTCCTGGTGGGGAATCACTGTCACTATTTCCGGACACGCTGTTAGGGAAGGGCCATGTAGTATGTTTGTGCACACCATCCCCCCCCATGCTCATCGCCATCAGACAATGGGTTTCCAAACATCCTCATATGCTCACCGAATGGGACATAGCCCTCCAGGAGGGGTTGCCGTTCATCCAAGGCAAATTGTTTCTCCCTACGTGTGATGTACGTAACCAGGCGCTTGCCTGGTCACATGATGCTGCTATTAACGGCCACCCTGGGCAACAACGCACCCTGGAATTGCTACAACGTTGGTGCTGGTGGCCATCCATGAGGAAAGACGTAGAACACTACGTAAACACCTGTTCGATCTGTGCCCAGTGCAAAACACGCAGAGGACGACCCCTGGGATTGCTCCTACCGTTGCCCATTCCCCCCAGGCCTTGGCACACCATCTCCATGGATCTCATCACGGACCTACCCCGCAAACAGGGCTACGACACCATATGGGTAATTGTTGATTCCTACACCAAGATGGCCCGTTTTGTTCCCTGTACTGGCATCCCCTCAGCTCCAACCCTGGCCCGCCTGTTCTTTAGGTCGATATTCTGCCTTTTCGGTCTGCCACAAGTCATTATTTCAGATCGTGGGACCCAGTTCACGTCCTGTTTCTGGCGTGCCCTTACTAAGCTCCTGGGTATTGATGCTCACTTCTCCTCGGCCTATCACCCAGAAAGCGATGGGCAGACCGAGAGGGTGAATCAGGCCCTGGAGCAGTATCTGCGCTGTCTGACCCTCCAGTACCAAGACTCCTGGTTCAATCTGCTCCATCTCGCTGAATTCGCTTACAACAACTCCCGACATTCAGCCACTGGTTTCTCCCCTTTCTACTCTATGTATGGTCAGCATCCGCGTACCCTGCCGCACCCTGATTTCTCCTCTGCCACTCCGGCTGCCAATGCCTGTGTGCGCGATCTGGCCGGGGTTCATGCACAAACACTGGTTCACCTCCGTGAAGCCCAGACGGTGATGAAGGCTAAGGCGGATCGAAGGAGAACCGTGGCACCGGAGTATCGTGTGGGCGACCGGGTATGGCTGTCGACTCGACACTTACGGATACCTGGTTGTCGGAAGCTATTACCACGTTTTGTGGGTCCCTACAGGGTCACCGGAGTCCTAAATCCTGTGGCTTTCCGCCTCTCTGTTCCTCCTGCTTGGCGAATCCACCCTGTATTCCACACTTCCCTCCTCAAGCCCTACCTTGCTCCTACTCGTGTCCTTGCTCCGCCCGCTCCTGTCTCTGTGTCCTCTCCGGACGTATATGAAGTCAGTGCGATACTGGGTTCCCGTTTCCATAGGGGTCGCCTCCAATATCTGGTGGACTGGCTGGGGTATGGTCCCGAGGACCGCTCTTGGGTTTCTTCCCGGGATGTCCGGGCTCCACGGCTTGTTGCGCGTTTTCATAGGGATTGCCCGGCTTGCCCACGGGGTCGTGGGCCTTTGAGGGGGGACTCTGTTACACCGACCACACGATCTAGGTCACGCCCCTCCCCGCACACAACTCCCATTCACCCTGCTACCCGACATACAAAATCAGGCACACGTACCCCTCACTCCCGGTCACAGAATGTCAGGACTGGCATTTACCGCCCTTCACGTCTGTGGCAGCTGAACTGGAGGTTGTTTCCACATCATCGCATCGGCCGGCGCCGTTTGCGGAGAACCGCGCGTCACTGCGCGCCGCGGATCCCGTGATTCCCTGTCTCCTAGCAACGACGCAACACTTCGGTTCCGTACATACATCACGTGACTTCTGCCGGATGGATAAAGGACGCTTGGAAACAGAAAGCGTTGCTTCACAGCTGTTCTTCGTCTGGATCACGTGTCGCCCACTTCATTGCTCCAAGGAACTTTCCCATCGCCTGACCACGGTTTGCTTCACGGATTGCTACGCTTGGCCCTTAAACTGTTCTTGTACTCTGGATTACCGGTTTTGACTGCTACGCTTCGCCCAAACGGACTGCTCTGCTTAACCCTTTGTCTACCTGGATCGTATGTTTTTGACCTCGGACTGTTTGGTTTTCTTCCACGGATCACGTACCAATTTGGGATTACAGTCCTGCACTAGGTGTTCACCTTGCCCATTGCCTGGCCCAACAGCCGTCTAAAGGTCAACGCCTCGTCGCCCTTTTCGGAACCACCTTCATATCCTCACAGGTACATTGTGTTCTTGTATTTGACATTCCGTATACTTTACATCGTCCTGCATTCTAAACCAATTGCACCTTGCCTTGCAGCGCTCAAGGGGTTCTTCCGGCTGTGTCCCACGTCCAGGTTTGCGGACTTCCACCTGTGGCTTCAAAGATCACACAGACAGTATTTCTGGTGTTGCCAGTGTGATACTTGGGGACAGAGGGGTTGCCCATACTCTGCACGACCATCAAGTTTGTAACACCTATAGAGAAGACACCGGCAGACTGGGACAATAATTTAAAACCTGAGGCGGTGTGTGTGCTGGACCACTCTTCCGCTTACGGCTCCTCCAACGAGGCAGGAGCAGATCAGTACAGCGATGAGCATCCCCGCTTAGTGAGAGCATTCCATGACCGGGTCTTGGATATAATGGCCCTCCTTGACATTCCAGTACATGAAGCCCCCCTCCGCAGGAGGGGGTGCTTTCGGGAGGTTTTACCTTGTCACCTCAAGAGCGTACCGGTCTGTTCCTCCAGAAGTTCCTCCTAGGGGTCCTAGGTGAGCAGTCTTGATTCCCCGATAGGTTTCTTCCTAGGCAGTCAAGAATCTGCGTTTCGAAGGGATTGTGTCCTCCGACATATTCCTTATCTTTGATAATACGTTTCCAGGTTGCTGGCCTCAGAAATATTTTCTGTAGAGGGCGCTGCGCGTCGACGTCCGCCGAGTCTATGTCCCTCAATGGCCACCGTATCGGTGCCGACGTCACCATGCCCATAAATAGCCACGTGCTGCGTCCATTGCTCAGTTCTGTTTTTCCGCGCTTCGTGGGGCCTCGGAACGTCGTTGCTCAGTTTAGTCAGGATAACTCTATATCTACTCGAAATAATACCTACTCGTTCTCGATGGCATCTTAATCGGAACCGACGACGCCGCGATCCGGCTTCAAGAAATGTCGAGACTGCGGTAAAAAAAATGTCGATAACGGATCTACACAGGATCTCCTTGTGGTGCTTGGGAGCCGAGCACCATTGTTCGGAGTGTGAGGACTGCATGTCCATGACAGCGAAAGCCTTGAATGAGCGCAAGGTGAAGCTCGAGAGAGGTAAGTCAGTCAAAACCTCCTCGAAGGTTTCTTCGGCTGAGTCGAGGCATTCGTCTCCTCGCCGTCAAAAACATCTCCATTCTAGATCTCGAAGTAGCTCCCACCATTCGTCGAGATCAAGACACTCAAAAAAGAGACGTCGAAGATCCCCTTCCTCGTCTTCTGTTTCCCCAGAAAGGGTCTCCTGTCCCACAAAACACAGCTCTCAGGCTGAGTGGGAGGAATTCAGAAAGAAAATGTTAAGCGTCTTCGAGAACGCGGCCTCGACCCCCTTGAAGACAGCTGAGGGTGATACCCCGGGTGAAAAACCCAAAAAATCAAAACGCCGTGAGTCGCAGCACCCGGCGAAACATTCCCCCCGAGAGCACCACGAGCCATCGGGTAAGAAGGCATCATCTTTGACGCCGTCGTCGAAGATTCCTTCGACGCATGGATCGCGCCATCAACGCCGTTGTCGAAGGGTTCCTCGACGCGTCGGTCGATCGACTCGATGCCATCGTCAACGCCGACATCGACGCCGATGAAAGAGAAGACCAAGGCTACTCCACAGCCAACGGTGATTCCAATGGCCTCTGGCACGACGCCGAGACCGTCGTCGATGTCCTCGAGTAGGATCCCGATCTTCTCGAGTTTTTTCGAGACCCCTTCCAGTTTTTTCGACGCCGTTCTCGGCGCTTTCGAAGCCTGTCACATCGGCGTCGACGACATCGACGTTTTCTCGCCCAATAATGACGAGTTTGGCTCCTTCTGCCTTAGAGATGAGGTTTACACCATTTCAGAGGTCAGAGTACCCTGGACTATCTTCAATTTATGAAGAGGGGGAAGATTCTGACCAGGAAACATTTGGGTTACAGAGGACCACACTGCCTATTTCAGAGGATTTCACCTCTGAGGAAAGAAGACCTACAGGAGTCACTACATGAGGCAAGTGGGCTGGACACTTCCCCAGAAGTAGAATTTGTTAAACCAGACCCAGGGGAACATGCCGAAACACCCTATAGAACCCTTATGGCAAGAATTATTGAATTTATGGGTTGGTCTGCGCCTTCCCCTGTTTTTCAACAGGTTGACCTAACAGACATATTAGACAAAGGTCCACAGGAGGACCCTGTGGTCCCCTTCCATGCAGCCTTACAAAGAAAAATTACATCTGATTGGGGAAACTTCTGAAGTTATCCCTGCAGTCAATAAAAGATTGTCAGCAAAGTATAGGGCAGCGGCTGCTGACCCTGAATACTTATCAAAACACCCGACTGCAGAGAGCCTGGTGGTTCAAGCGGCAACTTCATCTAGCAGTAGGACCGCTTAGCCTACTGTCCCACAGGATAGAGATGACAAGAGGTATGATTCTATGGCGAAGAAAGTCTTCTCTGCTTGTAGTATGGTGTTGAAGTCCAACGCCACCTGTACGCTCGCCAGGTTCAGTCACACACTGTGGGAGTGTGCTTCATCAGCAGCTGACTGCATACCCGAAGGAGAGGAAAAGGAAGCCTTCCTTAACATTATTAAAGATGGCAAAGATGCCATGTGCGAATCACTTCAAACTGGCATCGATTCCGCTGACATTAGCAGGGCCATCGCGGCAAGTACAACAATCCGCAGGCATGCGTGGTTGCAAAAGTCTGGCTTTGCTCCAGATGTACAGGCTAAACTTTTGAATATGCCCTTTGACGGCTCTTCACTATTCGGAAAAAAGGCTGATGACAGTCTGGAAAAGTTGTAGACTTCTAAAGCAGCAGCAAAACCTTTAGGATTTTATATATCTTACATATGAAAGGCTCAGCCACTGGTAAAGGAAATGCATTTGTAACCTGAGCACTTTACAACCTGCAGAGCCACGTGTGCCTGCCTACCTGAGACCTGGGAAACTGGCAGTGCTTGAATGCAACGCAGGACGTATAGGTGCGACTGATTCGTTGTGGGACATTTCGACGCAGTAATTTGTCCGCAGGCCCCGTTCTGGTGTGCCCTGTTGGCCACAACCGGTTTGGCGCGGGCACCGTTTGCCCCTGGATGTTTCGCTGCTAAACTGAGCAAGTAACTGAGCAAGTAAAACTAGGTATACATATCACTAATTAAAGAAGAAAACGCTGTGACTGCATTTCACAGTGACCTGCTCAGGCATGTGAACATATGTACAACACTTGGTAAAATATTTAACTAAATAACAACGGCATATGATTGCGACTTGTGCAGCACGACGACACAATAACGTGAAGCACTCAAAGAATAATGGGAAAAAATCAGAACAAGACAGAATCTTACGGTGACTATTAAGTAGTGCACATCGAGTACACGTTGAGCACAAGACAAGTGACCTGTGCCACTACAGAAGTGAATAATCAGTAGATGCCTTTAAATAAACGAACGCACGTTGGAATAAGACTGCAGGGCATGAGCAGCACACTTGCATGTGTAGTGAACCGTGCAGTACATGGCGCATGCATACGTTTTTGATTTGTAAAGTTCAGAGCGCATCAAGCTGCAGAGGTAAAAAGTGCAGTGTCAAGTGCATGCAACTAAGGATTGCATATGCACATGCAGGTATTTTGCTTAAAGATCAGAGAGCGAACAGGTGTACACTGTTGTGAATTGCAGAGCATAATTTTATAGAGTTGAGAAATGCAAGGATCACATGCAGGTGTCTATTGCTGTAAAGTATATTGTGAAGCTTGTGTGGCGTAGTGGTGTGAGGTATACACAACATATGTTTATAGTACTGTGAAGTGTACAGTTCTGCTGTATAGTGTTGTGACGTGTTGGGCACATGCAGCTGTCAATTACTTTGAAGTGAACCGTTCAAACGTCATGCAATTATGCACTTGTGTGAAGTGTGCATTGCGGACCATATGCTGATGTGGAGCAGTGCATGTGTATAATTTGGGAGAATGTCCTTATACTACATACTGATATGCGATTGTGTTTGTGTATATAACTTCAAAAAGTGCAGAACTTGCACGCACAGTTACTTACCAATAGCACCAGTATTAGCTTGCCCCCCCCCCTACCCCCACTCAGTGCCAGCTGCGTACCTCGAATAGGCTTCAGGCCTGGGCAAATATTGCCCCACTCAGAAAATTGTCACATCAGCTTAACGCACTCAACACCTGCCACTTCAGCGCCAGCCCCACCCCCTACCACATCCCCCCTCTCCCCGTGTTTGTTCATTTTTTTACTTTCATTTTTTCACAATTCAAATTCTCCGAAAACCTTGTGGGAAGTCGTTCCATTACAAAACGACCAATGTTTCCCGGTATCACTGAGCCTGCCAGTCCTTCGCATAATGTACGTAAAAAGCGATATATATTTACTTTGGTGCCGTGTGCACATTCTGCATTGAGCAGTAAATGTGTTTATTGTGACAGCCCCACTTCTTATCCTTGATTCAAAGGACACTTAGCTAGTTGCCTAGGTATGTTTGTTAAACGGTTGTGGGAGGATAATATAATGAAGTAAGGTGTTTCCATATTGTGAATGTTATGGTTTCAGGCACTATACAGTAGTTTCAACATACTATTTTAATGGTTAATATTTGAGTAATCACTAACACCGTCACTCACAATCACTTTAAGGCCCGGGTCTGGAACCTGCTGCAGTTCAGATGTTTTGTACTACAATGCTCATAATCCTGCGCCGTAGACAACAATGCCTAGGGCTGATGAAAGTTGTACTCCAAAACAGCTGACAAGACAAACATTGCAGAACCATGAACTAAGGGGTATGCAGGCAGCGGCTCGCAAGATGTTTTGGACTACAACTCCCATTATTCAACACTGTGACCTATACTGACTAGGGCTCATGGGAGTTGTAGTCATAAACATCTGTCCAGCGATGGTTGCACACTCTTTAGGGACTAAGAAAATACAAGTATTGCTTATGTACGACAGGTCAATAGCCAAGCAAACAGAAGAAATTATTTGCAATGTCCAGAGTTAATGATTGTACATTCCTCTGCCCAGTCAGTGATGTCATTTTCATAAAGAAATTATCTTTATAAACTTTAATATAGTCCTTAAACGTCATGAGCTCCAAAAACAATGGTTGGTTTACATCACCCAAAGTAATATTTCTCATATTATCGAGTTCAGAAGGATGAAAGGAGGAGACTGCACCACTGGTATTTGAACCTGTGACTTGCAAGTTAGACACATATCTTAGCATGAGGTTCACTAAGACTCAGAACCGCAATGTCGGTGACCTGGTGCCTTGAAGCTAACCCTCACAGATGCCTCCTAGTGCCGTCGGGTTGGCCTATTATTTAGCATGAGGGCATTTAGACGTGGCTGCAATGTCAGCCACATCCTAACAGTCCTCGCGCCAAATCGTCTGCGCCAGAAAGGCTTCTGCGCTGAAATGGGCACGCCGAAATGGCTGCTGTGGCGAAGGAGCCTCACCGAACCGGCCCATGTCGAAACGGCTGTGCCGAAAAAGGGTGTACCAGCTTGAATGTCGTCCTGGACCGATTCCATAACTGGCTCGGGAGAAAGAAAAAGCATCCAAGTGCGTTTCTTGAGCCCTGTAAAAAGCAAATGAACTAGTGGCACGGCCGGTGTACCAATTATTTATATATCACTTCCAGCATCGAGGCTTCCTTTCAAAATTAAGCAGGGGAGAGGGGTGGGCTGTTATATTAGGTATGGTAGTTCAGCGCCCTAGGTCTTGACGACGTATCTCTTACTAAACTATTCTAAGTTCCAACATATACCAGCACATTGACTAGACCACTCTAAACTGAAAACCCACTCCCAATATAAGAAAATCAGTAGTCTGCACACAACTCATCAACTTTTATAAACTGATCAGCCCACATACCTTAACACTACGGTACACGGACACCCAGCACAGCAGCATCTGAATACAAATAGCTCAAGTACTATTTAAAAGTCCCCTTCGCAGAGCCTGGGTACTTTATACACATGTCATAAAAGCACGCTCTATTGCATTTTCCCTGTCCCTACTCACCAAACCAAATTCATTTCTTCGGAATCCTATAGCGCCAAGAGACCATGCAAAAGCAATAGACGATATAAATAAAACTTTTAGCAGCATAGCTATAAAGTAATGATTAGCAGCTCTGACTGGCATTATCAATTAAGCATTTTTAACAGGCAGCATCGAAACCAAGCAAGCATTCCCCAATCCACAAACATTGATTTCCCAAGAAATTATCACGTAATGAGGCTGATGCAGTGCTGTGCTCGCTGCCTCTTGCAAGGATGAACGATTAAGCTAGTTAAAAAGGGTAGGTGTACCACACACTTTCAGATCAAGGGTCTCCACACAGGCACAGTGGCGCACGGCCTGCACTTTCACTTCAAGGCCAGAACAATAACCATGCCTGTGACACCTCAGAGTGCACAAAGAGGAGCTCGGGCAAAAACCCCAAGGAGGAGTCTGCAGACAGCGACCTCCTCCACTGTACAAGGGTAGGCAAAAGAGGTTATGGTCAGTGCCACTGGACACATCTTTGCCCTCGAGATCCCCACATTGTTGGCCCTTCATCCCAACTAGAACATGCAGTGCTTGGAATGATTTATGAAGACATCCAAGGGTTGCAAGTTCCTCTGCTCTTCGAGGAATCATTGCAAGTCAGTAAAAAGTTAACTCCCAAAAGCAATACTCATATTCAGTATTCATAACACAAACACACAGCTTACCCTACCAGTCAACCTGGAGAAACAATGAACACTGCTACAAAAAATGGCAAACGGATTCTCAGCTTACTTGAGTTTAGGAAATCTTTAAAGTGTTGTGTTAAATGTTTCATATGCTTGTTTGCACTACAGTGCCATCTAGTGGAGGAAATTATGTTTTCTTAATGAAAATAAAGACAGCGTAAATGGTACGCAGTAGAAAATGAAATGCTCCGTAATGGCAATAATTCCATGCGTAAAAACGCACAATATGCACCTTATCTGGAGGGCTGCCTCCAGCTCCTGTTCCATCTTGGGTTGTCTGTGAAATACCATTGATTCCAAGGTGTACCCAACGGCGGACAGGATTGTGGATCTATCTGCCACGTGTCAGCTTTTCCTTCAGTCAGCGCACATGACGGCGTGGTGGTTTCAAAGACTGGTGGGCCTCATGGCTTCTTGCGTACTTGCTCTTTCTCTTGCTCGTCAGAAGATTAGGCATACTCGGCTGGCTCTTCGGAGCTCTTGGTGTCAGGCTTTGGACTCGCATTCCAAGATGATCCCAGTTCCGTCCTGCATGACGACAGATCTGCTATGGTAGTCTTCGAACAACAATCTTTCTGTGGGGGCCTCCTTTCAGGAGCCCTGCCCACAAGTGACGATTACCACGGACTCCTCCCTTCTGGGGTGGGGCGCGATGCTGGATCATCTCCAGGTTTTCGATCTATGGACACTGCCGGACAGGCAGTTCCATATAAATTATTTGGAACTCCTGGCTGTATTTTCGGCGCTAAAAGCTTTTAAACCGTCCATCACGAACAGGGTGTTCCGCATCTGCATAGACAGCTCGGTGGCAATGTTTTAAATCAACAAGCAGGGTGGCACCAAGTCACCTCCTCTTGTAAATCGCGCCATTCAGATTTGGGAATGGGTCACACAGCACAGCATTTGGCTGCTGGTGGTACACATTCCGGGCCATTTCAATGTGACTGCGGACTCACTCAGCCGGCAGACAGTGGCCAGCTGCGAGTGGGAACTGAATACAGAGCTCCTCTTTGCCATTTTTCGCTAATGGGGCACTCCAGATGTGGACCTTTTTGTGACTTTTCCAAACGGGAAACTTCCTCTTTATGCATCCAGGAACGGTCTGGGGGGGGGGGTGTCTCCTCCCCAGGGGATGCTCTCGACATTCCATTGCACAACATGAAGGCCTATGCCTTCTCGCCACTACCTCCGATTCATCAGTCACTATGCAAGCTCAGGAATACATAGAATTGCACTCTCCTGGTGGCCAGCCAGATTCTGGTTCTCGGAACTTCAGCATCTGTCGACCGATCCGACTGCCATTGATTCCCGACCAGCTTCACCAGTGCCTTCAGCAGATGTGGCACCCCTCCTCACAATCATTCAGCTTGGCGGCCTGGTGCGTGAATTAAAATCCTTCGCACAGTTTAACCTGTCTGAGGACAATATGCGCATTATCTAAGCGACCAGGAAACCTTCTATGAGGTCTCCGTATAGGAACACGTGGCTCCGGTTTTGCCACTGGACCCCAGACACGCTACAATTGAAACTGTCCTTTCGTTCATATCTCATCTGGCGGCTTCGGGCATCCATGTCTTGTAGGACTTGTTGGCTATTGCCGCCTACCTGTCCACTGATGGCTGCTCTTTTTCATTGACGAATCTAGTCATTAAAAGGCATTTTGCAGTCTATTACATCTTTTTCCACTGGTACGCAATCCTCATCCCAAATGGGATTTGAATGTGGTCCTCATCTCCTTATGCCATAAACCATTTGAACCCATGGCCACTGTTGATCTCAAACCTTTCTTGGGAGGTCGCATTTTTGATTGCAGTGACATCGGCAAGGTGTGTAAGCGAGCTTCAAGCTTTGTCTGTGGAACATCGGCTCCTCACTTTCCATAAGGATAAGGTTGTGCTCTGCACTCATCCTTCTTTCCTGCCTAAAGTGGTTACTGATTTTCATTTCAATCATTCTATCTCATTACCTGTCTTTTTTTTCTGAATCCGGCCTCAGATGCTGAGAGAGTCGTACACAACTTAGATGTCAGGTGATCCCTGAAATTCTGTTTCAACAGAACGTGCAAACTCGGGGGCTCCTCACAACTCTGTTACATTCGGAGACTCAAAAGGGAAACCAGCCTCAAAGGCTACTATCTCTCGATGGATTGCCTCTTGCATTTCAGAAGCGTATACCATTCAGGGCCTTCAACCTTCGAAGGGCATTCATGTCCATCTTGTATGCGGCAAAGCGGCTGCTGTTGCCTTCCAAAAGTTGGGAAACCCTTGGGAAACCATTGCAATGCTGCTACGTGGGCTTCCCCTTCAGCGCTTTGTAAACATTACTGGTTGGGCCTGAGCTCCAGGGCCGATGCCCAATTTGGTCAGGCTGTTCTTAGGAACCTTTTTTCAGTAAGGAGTTTCCAGCCACCCTTATTACCTGTGGGAGATTCGCAAGTACTCCTCATAAGTATGGTGGAAAGGGGACGGGACATAGGAGTATAACAAAGTTACTCACCGTAGTGACTACCTTACTCCTAGTCCATAGTCCCCTTTCCTCCATACGCCCGCCCGCCGTCCCCTCTAAAAAGTATCCTCTATTATTGCTTAAAGGGTCTCAGACCTTGCTATGGAAAAGAACTGAAGTGCGATGGCGGGACGGAGCTCTCGAGTGCAGGGTTACGGCCACGTCCGGTACCCTGTGTAAAAATATAATGACAAACATTTTCATTTTTGATGCTTTTTGACAGAGTGCTCCGGTCCTGTCCCGAAGAGCGGAATGTCCCCCAAGTATGGAGGAAAGGAGACCTTGGACGAGGAGTAAGGTGAATAACTTGGTTAATTTCTCCATTGACCGTCTGCCAGTTCAACCCCAAAGTCATCTGCCCATTTGAGTCTCGCTGTGGGGGCTGCAGACAGCACTTTGTCCAGTATCATGCTGTACAATGTAGACTGGATCCCCTGGCAATTCCTAGAGTTGGCTATATACAATAGTTCTGCATTTTCAGAAGGCTCATCAGGGTAATCCACCCACCATTTGGAGATTGCAGCACAGATCCTGTAATATTGCACCAGATCCACCACTGTGTTCCTATGCCCCTGCCGCCAAGTCTGCGGTGTAATAAACTTCCTGTCTGGAAACATATCCGCCAATGCTCGACATATCCGCCAGTGCTGTTTCCCAAGTGGGTACTAAGCCTGGATATCTCCACAGGGGGGGCCATTTATAATACAGCTGGTCTGCTCCAGTTCTGGCTAAAATGAAGCACAAGGCATACACTGTAGCTATCACTGGGTCGAATGGGCAGCTGTCTTTATATTTCAAGTCCAAAATTAGTGTTCTAGTATCAGTTTCCCCTGCAGATAATTCCTCCATTTAATTTCAGGCAGATGGGGTTCGCCTCCATACCAGTAGGTAGCAAACTCGGCTTGGGCAGCTAACCAATATATTTCCATGTGCAGCGCTATGAAACCCCCACTTATCATACTTAAGCGCAATGCCCACCCACTTCTTCCGCACTGTGCCTGCATGCCAAAGGAACTGAGCATGTGAACAATGCAGTGTCAAAAAAGGCCTTGCCCGACCTCAAGGGAACATTTACAAGGGTGTACAAAAGTTTAGGCAATAGGACCATCTTTATCAAAGCCAGCCTGCCTGCAAGTGTTATAGGGAGCACTTTTCATCTAGCCAGTCTGCTCTCTACGTAACATTCTTCTGTGATGTAGTTATCACGCAGGAGAGAGGGCTTCTCTGTGGAGACCATCGCACCTAGGTATTTAATACTATCTGTAGCCCAAAGGAGGGATATTCAACCTCTAGGTTCATGCATGCACGTTGGAGGCAACATTTCTGATTTCGTATAATTTATCGTGACCCAAAATAATAACCCATTCCTGTTATGTCTCGATCGGATCGAGATTCTTCTGCGGGTTCCTAATATAGAGCAGAACATTGTCTGCAGAGAGCAAGATTATTTCTGGAGGGCCCCTAAGGCGTATACCGTGTTGACAATGGCGATGGCGAACCAGGTCCACCATTGGTTCGATGACTAGAGCAAACAAAATGGGGCAGAGAGGGCAGCCATGCCAGGTGCCCCTCCACAAACTGGCCACATACGCATTAATTGATGAGAACCCTGGCCAATGGGCGATTTTATATAGAAGCCTAATGTATCGAAACATTACCAAGCCCAGCCCCATTTTGTCCTATACCACAAGAAGATATTCCTAAGAGACCATGTTGCATGCGTTGTGGGCATCAGTCGTTACTGCCTGTGATTCTGGATTCAACCTGGCAATGACATTAAACAAACGTTGGATATTAAGCGATGTGGAGCGGCCTGGAATGAACACAGCTTGATCTTGGTGGACCATATGTGGCATTAATGGGCAGGCGATATGCCAGCACTTTTGTGAAAACCTTTGTCTCTACATTCATTAATGGGAGAGGGCGGTAGGACCTGCACTCATTGCTGGGTTTGGTGGCTTTAAGTAGTACAATTTACAGTGGCCTCCCGTAAATTTTCAGGCAAAAGAGAATTATGTTGTGATTCCGCCCAGACCCCGAGAATAGGGGCGGGGGGAACCAGTAGTGTCCCATATTCCTGATACAATTCAGCTGTCAACCCATCCATGCAGATCCCCGATTACCCTTAATAATTCTTCAACTGTAAAGGAGTACCTATACCATCCCTAGCCTGAGTGTCCAGCCGAGATAATTGCACACCCTCAAGTATAGCATGGATGGCTTGTTATGCGTGGTGCCGTCCTGCCTCATATAGCGATCCATATAAGGTCCGGAAAACCTCAATGATATACTGGTCTGCCCACTTGGGAATCCCCTGTGTGTCCAGGACGCAGTCAATTTGTGTTTGTCCAAGTTCTGACTTCACTATTCTAGCTAGCGTTCTCCCGGGTCTTTCACCCTCACCGTATTTCCTAGCTGCAATCGATTGCGCAAAACATCTGACTTTGCAGAGAGCATGGGCCCTAAATTGTTCTATCTCCACCCGCATTTGCGCCAGTATCTTGTGGTCTGGCAAGTGAACAATACTCCAACTCTAAAGCCTTGAGCCTAGTCTCACACTGTTGCAAGTCTCACCTTATCTTTTTAAGAACACCTGCTTCCCTAGAGATCACCATTGGCCTACAGTACAGTGAAAAACGACTTCCCCTGAAATTGAAAGCGAAGGCGACGCGGGCACAACATTGCATATTGGATGTTTTGCTTGTGCAGCAGCTTCTTTACCCCAGTATTGCCGACGTTCTTGCTGGACTGCCACCGAGAAGTTGGGAAAGATCTGGATAATCTGGGAGCCCAGCCGCAGTTCCTTCTTGTCCCTAGCAAGCCTAAGCAGTTGGTCTATGCCTCGAGAGCTCAGGATCTTTGCGATGATAGGCTGGGGGAAGTTGCTTGGTTTTGATCTTTTGGGACAGTGGGCAGCGAGCTCTCCACCGCAAAAAAGGGTGACAATTGTAGATCATCAAGGAGCTCTCTGAGCAAGCGCCCCACTGCCTGCTCCATGCCTCAAGACAGGGCGTCCTCAGGTACGCCGACGATGCGAACATTATTTCTTCTAGACTGGGATTCCAGGTCATCCCGTTTACTCTTTACCCATTTCATATTTTTAGTCTGGGTGGTCACCTTCGCCTGCAGCTCATGCACGCTATCTTCAATCGCCCCAATTTTCTCCTCGGCTTCATTAATCCACAACATCTGCTTCGCCAGTTTTGTACGTATGGAAGTGACATTTTCAGTAATGGCGTCTAGTTTTTCATGTACTGCTGAAAACCCCTTAGCCATTGCCTCCATCATTTGTTGAAGAACAGTGGGTGGTGCATTTACGTTCTGTTATGTCTGCTTCGAAAGCGCCGGCAGCCCAAGGGCATCAGGGCGCTTTGACAAACAAGACAATTAAACAAACAAAAGTTCATCACGGCCAGCAGATTCTACCAATTCTAGCTCTATACTGGTAGATTGTCCAGACGGAGGAAACATAAATCACTTAAACTAGAAAGTTTTCAAGATTTTCCTACATTTTAAGTGGTTTTCTTCCAGTCTAAGATCTTGGGGAAGACTGTTCCACAGCTGTGGCGCAAGCACTACAACAGATCTACCCAAACCTCTCTTCAGCTTATATTTAGGCACTGTAAGCAGTCCTTGCCTTCTGATCTAAGCAGTCTCTGTGGAATGTACCCTTCAAGACGTTATTTTAGATAGCTGGGAGCTTTTCCAAAAAGACACTTATGGACAAGTATCATAGTCTTAAACTTTATTCTCTCCTCGACTCTGAGCCAAGGTAACGATTGTCTAGCTGACTTAATGTGTTCACTTCTTCTTAGTTTTTTCACGATCCTTAGGGCATCATTTTCTAATACTTGGCATCTCCCTAAGTCTTTTGCCATTGCTCCAACGAGGAGTGCGTTGCCATAATCCAGTCTTGACAGCACAATGGCCCTGCCTATTGTGGCTATGTTGCCTTCATCCAGGAAAGGGCTGATGGCCTTCATTAGCCGAAGATAGTAAGCTGAATTTTTTAGCAGGTATGTGCTTCTGCATTCAGTGAGGAGTTTACCATCATTCCCAGGGTTTTAACCTGGTTTGATACCTGGATTTTGGCTTCATTGATCCTCAAAGTCCCGTACTCAGTCCCCAGTTTATCGAGTGAGCTACTATGCCCAAATAACATGAGTTCTGTTTGTGTCGTTGCGGCACATCCAGTTCCTCTGCATCCACTCATTTATTTTACTATAGACAGATGCGATCATCTCACTATCCTCAATGTATGATCCTTTTAATTCAATGACCAGCTGTGTATCATCTGCATAATTCGTGAAAAACACTCCAGCTTTCACCAAAATATTGCACAGACTATGCATGTAGATGTTAAATAACATAGGTGAGAGACTCGCACCTTGAGGGACTTCAAATATGATTGCCATGGGGTCAGAGAAATTATTCCCCCAGTACACTTTCGCTTGGCGATCCGGGAGAAAGGATACTAGCCACCTTAGGGCTACATTAGAACAACCCACATTGTCTCTCGGTGCCTCTGCTAACAATTCGTGATCAACCAGATCAAAAGCTGCACTGAGATCCAGCAGCATCAAGATCCCTGCTTTTCCTCTGTCCATCAACCCCAGCATATGGTTTTGGAGGTCCAACATGGCTGTGTCGGTGCTATGGGAAGCCCTAAAACCTGTTTGTTGTTGTAGTACACTCTGTTTTTCTACATATTCTTGTAGTTGCAGAGTAGCAATTCGATCCATTATTTTAAGTATAAAGTTAGAATTTGTATAGGGACGGAGGTTCGCTGGATCCTTTGGATCCAAACACACTTTTTTTTTTTTTTTTTTTAACCAGTGGAGTGGTTGTAAACTTTTTTATTTCTTTTGGTACTGTACCCTCCTTGAATGAGTCATTGATAATTCACGCCAGGATAGGTGCAAACCGTTCCTTATTTTCAAGTATGATGTATGTGGGTAGTAAGTTTTCTGCGCACGTCGTAGGTTTCATATGTCCCAAGACTTCCACTAATTCCACTGCTGTGATAGGAGGAAAAATTGAAATTCACCAGTCCTTCCTCTGTCCTACTGTCCCTTAACCGGGATTCCTGTTTCAATGCGTTCCTGGCATTAATTAGATTTTGTCTTGCTTTTTCAATTTTCGCTGCAAAAGCTTCTTGTGCCACATCCGTCTTCCTTGGATGGGAGGAATGGTGGAGTGAGCATCTTTGGTTCCTCTATATTTTTTTCAAGATTTTGAATAATTTACCAGTTGAATTAGCTGCAGCTTCTATTTCTCTGTTGAAGAAATTGGCCATAGCTATTCTTATATTGTGTCAATATTTCTTATTGGCTAGCTTCCACTTTAATTTGTTTTCCTTGGATTTGTCCTGTTGCCACTATCTTTTAAGTGCTCTTTTTTCTTTTTTAATAGTCTAACTCAGAGTTAAACCATTTCTGGTTATTACTGTCTTTTCGAGTTATCTTGGTTTTAAGTGGTGCTAGCTGATCCACCAGCGCCTGGATTTGTGTTAGATACTTGTTTAACAAAATCTCACAACTATCCTGGGCCTGAAAGGATTGTATAATTTTTATCTAAATAGGGCTGGATTTGTTCAATCTTGAGATTTATGAAATTTCTGCTAGTGACCTTTGTGAGGATTCTGTAATTTTACAGGAGTCTGTAAGACAATGTCCAGATTGACCAAAAAGTGGTCACTCCATATGCATGGTTCAGTCGAAATCATGCGAGTCTGCAAATTGTGGGATATAAGCCAATCCAATTGGTTGCCTTGAGGTGTTGTGGTTTCATTATTGATGACCACAAAATCTAGGTTTTTAAGTGTTTTTTCCAAGGCTATGGCATCTTTATCTTTCCTGTTCCCTCTCCAATAATTAAAATTGCCAGCAACCAAGTAGATATATTACTGGATCTTAAGTTAATAAGTTGAGAGCTAAGCTCATTGGCAAACTCTGAGACATAGAGAAGCAGTATATTAAGACAATTTTTAGGAGTAAAGACTAACTTCAGCTGGATCGATTCACAGCCACAACAACTGAAACTGACCGTAAACAACTTCAGCTCTTCTCGAGCTATAATGGCCATGCCGCCTCCTTGACCTGTTTCTCTATTTATATTGTATATCGTATAGCCCTCGGGTACTGCTGATGAGCATGTAGGTCCCATAGGATCTTTCAGCCACGTTTCAGTTATGCAAAGAATATCTAAACGTTTCTCCAAAATCAGTTCATTTAAATTATTTGCATGTTTCACCATTGACCTAGTGTTCAACAAGCCCACTTTCAGCCTCTGACACACCCAGTTGGTGTAACATCACTCTCCCCCATATCCATCTTATTGGGTGCCTGGGCCCTTGGGCTTTCTTTTACCTGCCGACTCTCCTTCTGCTCTTCATTTGCACCTAACATCCCAGCTCAGAGTATAACGCAAAAACCGTGAATCCGATAGCATGTAGGAAGAGACAGAAGAAAGAGAGAGGGCAGAGCAGAGCACTCCCGGAGCGAAACCCGAGTAAACCGGCCCTTACGCGCCTGACGTGTAGTGACGTACGGTCGCAAACTACAAGAATTATGGGTAATGTAGTTCACGGCTCGTACGGCACGTAATAGCGATGCTAGGCTGGGGGAAGTTGCTTGGTTTCGATCTTTTGGGACAGTGGGCAGTGAGCTATTTAGAGTGTGATCTTGCGCTTTTGGAGGCTGAGGTGGAATCTCTGCCTCCCCACGGGGGCTGGGAGGGGAGCTTTGGTGAACTTGTCCATCGCACCGGTTCTTTTCCCAGCGCCGGCCCTTCTCGTCTTATTATGCAGTAGTGGGGTTGTACAAGAGGGGAGGTAGGGCAAGTGTCTGGCACACAGCCCCAGAATACAACCGATTGCAGGTAGTATCAAGTGCAGCGCCAAAGGGACAGGACTCCACTTGTTTCATGTTGCTTTGCCACTGGCTGTGCTTTTGCCCAACCTCGCCCCCCACAGGTGTACCACTTACCCCCCCCAACCAGTGTGCCTGTGAATCAGTAGCACCTAAGGCAGCACTGGCTCAGCTCACGGTTGTCTGTCTGTGAAAGTCAAGATGACACAGTAGTTGTGGCCGGGAACAGAGTAATCCCACAAGGGGAGGATGTTCCCCTGCTTCGAACAATGTGCCCAAAGTCCAATATTAAACTGTTTAATTGAAGTCAATGGCATGGCAGTAAAGCCGGTAATTATAGTTGTTTCACCGTCGCAGCCCAGATTCAGGAGCACACTCGCCCCACGTGTCTCCCCCCACTGGACTTGTTAGCCCCTCTGGACAACAAGTAGTGCCCTCTCTTTGCCACCCGAGTGGTTCATCCGGAATCAAAGGGGGAGGCCTTCTTGTTCCCGTGGACGGGCCTGTTTGTGTACGCATGTCCTCCTTTTCACCTGATTCAGAGGAGAATTCAGTTGGTGTGCAAGTACCGGTGCAAAGTGATCTTGGTGGCCCCTGTCTGGCCCAGGCAGACGTGGTTCTCGGATCTTCTTAATCTCGCATTGGACGAATTACTTCGTCTGGGGTCAGAGCCGGATCTGCTTTCGCAGGACGACGGAAAGGTGTGGCATCACGACCCGGCGTCACTCAACCTAGCAGCGTGGCTCCTGACCAAGCTGAGTTTGGACATCCTAGGTATGCCAAAGGATTGTCGTAGGATCCTGGCGGTGGCAAGAGCGCCATCTACCAATGTCTCATACAGTAGAAAATGGACTAGGTTCTGTGCCTGGTGCAGGGAACAGCCAGGCGTGCAGCCTCTGGAGGAGTTTCCGACACATATTCTCCCTTATCTTCTGCTGCTGGCGAGGAGTGGGTTGTCATTGTCCTCAAAGTGCATTTGGCGGTCATCTCCAGGTTCACGAAACAGTGCAACTCTACTGTTCAGTGGCTGGTTGGTCAAGCATTTCCTAAAAGGACTTTTTCGAACATTTCCCCCGGCGAAGAGGTTTGCTCAGGTATGGAGCCTCAATGTGGTATCCTCCGCTCTCATGAAGTCGCTGTTTGAAGCCATGTCGAAGGCCTTGTTGAAGTTTCTCTCATGAAAAGTTGCTTTTTAGGTGGCTATTACTTCAGCCAGGAGGATGTCAGAGCTTCAGGCTTTGGTCATTGACCCGCAGTATCTGCGATTCATGAGGGACAAGGTTCTCCGGTCTACTAATCCTCACTTTATACCCAAAGTTCCGTCTGAGTTTCACAAACACTCTACTATTCCCTTGCCCGCTTTCTTCACTAAGGCTACTAATCCAGAGAAGGTGCTACACTCCCTGGACGTCAAGAGGGTGTTGAAGTTTTATCTCGACTGTACTCAGGAAGTCGATACACCTGTTAGGGCCTTTGGTCCCTCCAACAAGTGCCAGTCCATTTCCAAGCAAGGACTTTCCCGGTGGGGTCTCCTCTACTATTTCCTTTTGCCACAGGAAGGCTGGCAAGCCTTTAAGGGGTGCTCCTAAGGCCATTCTACGAGGCCCACAGTGTCATCTAGGGCACTGTGGGCTGGGATAGCGCTCAGTGAGATTTGCCAAGCAGCTTCTTGGGCGGTACCGCATACCTTCATCAGACAGTATTGTCTGGGACAGCAGCAGGTTGGACCAGTGGTCCTCCAACGCCTGTTTCAATAAGGTAGGCCCCGCAGCTTCTGTTTTTTTTCCCTCTATATCTTACTGTTTTGGTTGTTCTTCATGCTGTTGGCAGTTGTTCATTGTGTTACTGGTTGGGGCCTGGGGCATGGGGTTGGTCTGCTTGTCATTCTCCTCCAGATTGTCTTACTGCTTTGTAATCTATTCAAAGCATGTGAATCCATGAAAGATCCAATGCTGGAGGAGGGAGTTTCTTACTTGTAACTCCATTTCTCCAGCTTTGGTATCTTTCATGGATTCACTTGCGCCCGCCTTCCGCTCCTGAAGGCAAACCTGGGTTTGGGGTTCCTCTACTTCGGAGGTTAAAATGTGAAGGTAAGCCGCGGGGCTATTTATATCAGGCACCCTATTGGGGCAGCCTAAAGCGCCCAAAAAGACATTGATAGGACATCAAGTGTCAGAGTTTTCCATAGGGAAAACGCTATGTTAAAGTTACCGAGGTTTCCCAGCCTGGCGATGGCGAATATTCATAGCATGTGAATCCATGAAATATACCAACACTAGAGAAATGGAATTACAGGTAAGAAACTACTCCCTTCTGTCATGCAGAACTTACTTATCCACTATTGCGGCATACCTGTCCACGGACAGCTGTTCCTTTTCATTGACCAATCCAGTCATCAAAAGACAGTTTGCGGGTCTTCATCTCTTCCCGCCGGTGCACACCCCTCATCACAAATGGGATTTGAATGTGGTCCTCAACGCGTTTGGCCATGAGCCATTTGAACCCATGGCCACTAACTACCTTAAGAACCTTTATTGGAAGGTTGCCTTTCTGATCGTAATAACATCATCAAGGCGAGTAAGTGAGCTCCAAGCTATTTCCTTGGAACATCCGTTCCTCACTTTCCACAGGGATAAGGTTGTGCTTCGCACTCCTCTTTCCTTCCTGCCTCAGGTGGTTACCGATTTTCATTTGAACCAATCCATCTCCTTAACTGTCTTCTTTCCTAGTACGGCATCTGATGCTGAGAGAGTTTTACCAATCTTGGACGTCGGAGGACCCATGAAGTTTTACCTCGATAGAACTCAGAAGCTCCTCACAACTCTTTCTCACATTCGGAGACCTGAAAGGGAAACCAGCTTCCAAAGCAACCATCTCCCACTGGATTGCCTCATGTTTTTCAGAAGCCTAAAGCATTCAAGGCCTTCAACCAATGAAGAGCATCCATGCACATGTAGTCCGTGGCAAAGGGATTGCTGTTACCTTCCAAAAGTATGTCCCTTGGGAGTCCATTGTGAAGGCGGCTTTGTGGGGCTCCCCATCGGCTTTACCTGAGCTCCAGGGCTGATACCCAATTTGGCCAGGCTGTTCTTCAGGACTTACTCCACTAAAGGGGTTTTTCCATTCACCCGTACTACCTATGGTGTGTGCTTGGGAATCTCCCACAAGTATGGAGGAAAGGGGACTATGTACTAGGAGTAAGGTAGTCGCTACGGTGAGTAACTTTGTTATTCAGTGCAAGGCTCTGTGCAGCTAGGTGCAGTCAGTGTTGTACAGGGCAGTGTCCCGTATTTTGTATGGTATGGTTGACCCATCATTTGGTGTGTAAGTGGAAGTTCAGAGGTTTCATAAACAAAAAGGTTCAGTGTTTAAGTGAAGTCATAGCCCGAGACCAAGTATGTTGTATGATTTTGCAACAGGCAGGGTAATTGTCCCTTTCAGGTGGACAATGTTAGGGAGAATTCTCAGTAAAGGCTAATTTCCCAAACTTAGTGAGTCTCCCAGCAGCTTTGATGGATTTTTGGGGTGTATTCTTTTTCTCCCACTCTTAGACATGATTTGAGATATCCTTTGACTTTTGGGCTATGGGGTCTTTTACTCCATAGGGCTTCATGTGTTTTTGGTAAGTGTGTTACACAGCACCCTCAGTGCAGTAATCCAGGGGTGTCATAGTGACCCCCAAACATAGACTCCATACCCTGGGACTGACTACTGTCTCCCAGGGCATGTAAAGTCACCATTGGCTTTACTAGTCCCAAATTATGAACAGAAACCAGTACAAACCATCATATTGTGGACGTACTGGTCGGGGCAATTCGATTGCCCCGGAGTCTGTTGTTCGAGGGGGCACATCTCCGTCCCCCCTGATCGAGTTTTGGCTGGTGGCAGTGGATACTAATTTTTATATTCGACCGCAAATATTTTCCTATGGGATTTTCCCATTGTTCGAGGCTACCATTTTTTAAAAAAATAGCCTCGAACATACCGCCGGTTTATTAAATTAATATAGAATCACTGGTTGGTATTTTTTGCCGAAACTCGGTTCCAAAATGGCGTTTGTATTCGCTTCTGTGACTCCAACCCAAGTCGGGCCCTTTGTTCCACTTTTTGGCGGGCTTCTCCACAGAAGCCTCCAAAAGTGGTGCCACTCTGTCTGGGTACCACAGGGGGTGTGGGAGGGGGTTTCGGCACCCTGGACTGAGTTGCCTTGGCAACTCAAGTCGCACTCTTGTGTGATTGGCCCAAGTGGTGAGCCGCCCGGCTCACCACTTAGCATGTTTGATTGACAGCTAGGCTGAATGAATGGGGGTTTGCTGCATAAAAGCAGGGCTTTGGGGACTGGAAGTTCAGAAGTCGCCACAGGACCTAAAGAATCCGAAGAGGGAGAAGCTGAGCCGACCTGCAACGACAACACCACCGGTGGAGCCCTGCTGAACCGTCTCACCACTTTTCCTGACGACAGAGGAGATCTCCAGCCCGGAGAGTCTGCTTTCTTTGACTGGTGGGGATAACCAATTTGCCCGTCTTTTCGCCTTGCCGGATCATCTCGTGGCCGCCTTGCCTGTGCCAAGCACCCCGGCAACCGGGATACAACGGTTTTTCCACTACCGCGAATAAAAGGGTAGTACCTTTTTAACAGGAGAACTCCGCGGCTGGTTTCTTCCCTGGCAGTGCAACGACCTTCAGCTTTCCTCCACGTCGAGACCATCTCTTTCTCTGGACGACACCATGACTTGCACCCACTGCCAGGAACAACTGCCCCCGCTGGAGGATCCGCTCCTCTTTGAAGGTACTGTGTCCGTCTGGCCTCCCTCGCAACGGTCTTTGTGGGGTGACTCTTAAAGCCTCCACTTACCACTTGGGTTGGCCCTAGGCTGGCTAATTGAACTTTTCTGAGCTGACTTAATTCTTTTCTGAACTCCCTGCAAGACTTTTCAAGACTTTTAAACTGTGTGATCTTGGGCGAATTGGTGCTCTGTTCTCTCTAAGAGGGAGCCTGGCCTCTGAACTTTTTGCTCACAAGTAGACTTGACTTTCCTGCCTCGCTGGGTGCTTCTAAAGTATTGTGTTGTGTGCTTTTCCTAATTTCTGCCTTTTCCCTCCCTTTTTCTTAAACTTATTGGAGTGCCATCTTTAGTTAAGCGCTCACCTCTGTCTGGAAATAAGTGGTGTTAACTAAGACTTGTCTAATAAGGAATAAGGGATGTACATCTAGTAATAGTGGTGTGTTGAATTTACTTACCTCTTTTTGTGCTAGTGTAATTGCCAAGTGTGTCTTTAAATAAATAACTTTCTGTTGTTTGTTAATCTGCTTAGAATCACATGCTGTGCATAGTCCGACATCCAGTGGTCTCTTGCGGAGTATTGCATTTTGTTTTTCGTAGTCGAAAAGGGGACGTCGACAAGGCGTGTCTGTAACACTATCCCTATAGTGACGTGCAGTGTACCCACAATCCCTCACGCGTTGAGGTCCCTCAGATTGTTTTTTTCCGCCCAGTTATTGGTCGCCTTTATGCGGAGCTCCTCGAGAGACATTGCAAAATCATTTCCTCGACCCTTGGTAGTTTATTATTATTAACTATCACATAGATCCCTCCCTCGACGTAGCTGCCAAGCTGTTGTCCGCCGAGCAAGATCTTTGACGTAAGGACGAGCGGAGGAGATCCTTCGGCGCTGCCGAACACGTGGCCTGGCCTCGCCGGCCTAACACAATAGGGAGAGTGGGGTTGTGTGGTCATTTCTTTGTTTTCACTCTGAGAATGCCTTTCTCTTTCCCCTCCCTCTCTTTTGAGGTCGTAATCACATTTCATGCCCTCCGCTATGGAGAGGACGCCCTTTAGGTTTTGCCTGCGTTGCAAGGGCAAGTTTACCTGGAAGGACAAGCATAAACGTTGTAACCGTTGCTTGCCCCTGGATCACGAAGAGGACGGCTGTGCGGCCTGTAAGTTACTTAAGCCCAAAACTTTAAAGGACCGCTGGATCAAAAGGTGGGCAGCCTATGCGATGTCTAGGTCCGATTCCTCGCCTGCTGCCGCTGAATGCGATGAGGACAGTGATTACACGGCCTCCGCAACGGAGGTTGTAGACCTCTCGAAGGAGCGTTCCCGCTACTCGTCGTCGTCCGTCCCCGGCCCCGACAAGCCCGGCTCACGCCCCGCTTATGGGGATGAACACCCCGGCGACAAGGACGAACACAGAAAAACACATAAGCACATACCCTACGGCACGCATTTGTTGAAGACTAAGGCAGCCATAGCGTCAACGAAGGCGTCGGGTCCACCGGCGTCTTCCGCCGACCGTAAGGGTCGCAAGCTCTCCCCGCCACCACTTCCGCGACTGGGCGTTCTGTAAATAAGGGCGCTAACCCCAAATCCTCAGGCGACGCGCCTCGCAAGAGTGCGTACGCTGCCAGTAAAGACTCGGCACTGCCTAGCACGACGGGGAGCAATCCCTCGACGGAGAAGCTGATCGCCGAAAGCCTCGCGCGTATAGCTTCTAAAGACTGCCAGAGACAGACAGCGGGTGACACGCCGAAAACCACTCACAAGGCCAAAGAAACGCTGAGGACGCCGGAAGGTAGGCTGGGACAGTTCCCACCGTCAACAGAAGGCCCTAGCCCGCGAGAAGGTTTCTCAGAAGGCGGAGGGACCCTATCTTCGACGCTATGGGACAGAACTAAGCAACTACAGGGAGAGGAGACTCCCTTTTCACTCCAAGATCGCTCCGGCCTACCTTACTGGACTGTAGAGAGGTTCCAGTCATGTATGGACAAGCTAGACAGGTTCATGGCCATCCCAGAAAATAGGACACCCAAGAGGCCAAGGGAGGTACTCCAGGAGGGGCCAGGGCTAAATACCCGAAGCTCTTTAACCCCCTACAGGAAGACATGAACTCTTAAAACCTCACTGAAGAGGACTCTCACTTCCAGGAAGAAGATGTCCCGGACTTGTTAGTGGTGACTAACAGGATTGCCAATAATAATACATTGCTGGCGAGCTACGCTGATGCTCAATGGGGAAAGCTTAAGCAGGACATCGAAGAAGCCCCTGAACCTCTAAGAACTAGCTTATCGGCTACAGTTACAGAAGGAACTCTGGTCAACCAGAGCATCATTAAGAACACTCTTGATGCGGCAGAAACTGCTGGCCGTTCTTTGGTGCAGGGAATTCTGCTGAAGCGTCGCGTCTGGCTTCGCAATTCCGGTTTCAAGGCAGAAACGCAAGCGTCACTCATTAATAAGCCAATTGAAGAGTCAAATCTCTTCGGAAGGGCAGTGGACGACGCACTGGAAAATGCGAAGAAAGAATTCGACACCATAAAGACCTTGGACCAAATCTCAAAGCCTCCAAACAGGCAGGGATTTGGCAACAAGCGCTTTTTTCGTGGCCAACGCCAACAGCAGCAGCAGTACACTGCGGGCAACTGGCCCTCTAATCAGGGAACCAGTAACCAGTATAACCAAAGAGGACAACACCGTGGCAAGGGCAGAGGCCGGGGCTCCACCCCCAGAGGCACCCCGTCAAATAACACCAAATGACCCGAAGGTTCGGGTCCCCTCCCATGCGTCTCCGGTTGGGGGCCAGATAACATCGTTCCTATCAGTATGGAAGGGAATAACATCAGACCGGTGGGTATTGTCAACCGTAAACCATGGGTACTGTATAGAGTTCAATCAGTCCCCCACCTACAGACCTCCAAGGGGACGATGCCTGTCACCAGAACACCTTGTCATCCTCCTGCAAGAAGTAGAACAGCTGCTACAGAAAGGAGCAACAGAGGTCGTGCTCCTATCTCAGGTAATGGAAGGTATTTGTTCAGTGTACTTCCTTGTACCCAAAAAGGACCTAACCAGGCTCCCTGTACTAGATCGGCGCCCAGCGAACAAATTTGTAAAACCACAAAAATTACGTATGGTAACATTACAGGAGGTAATTTCCCTGCTATCTCAGGGGGACTACATGACAACACTGGACATGAAAGATGCATACTTTCATATTTTGATGTTGCCAGCGCACAGAAAATACCTCAGGTTCATGATAGAGGGCAAACACTACCAGTTCAGAGTGCTACCCTTCGGCATAGCGTCTGCACCGAGGGTATTCACGAAGGTACTGGCAGCGGCACACCTGCGCAGGTTGTCCATACCGGTATACCCTTACCTCGACGATTGGTTCATAACAGGGGAGTCTTACGAGACATGCTTCTCAAACACCCAAAAGACTGTAGACCTTTTGTTCCAACTGGGCTTCTCCATGAACGAGAAAAAGTCCAGCTTAGACCCCAGCCAAATCAAACAATTCCTAGGGGCTCTAAATCGAACAAAGGACGGCCTCGTCTTCCCCTCCAACGAGAGGGTCCAAAATATGCTGTTTCAGATCCCTCAATATGTGGCCGGTCGAGAGGTGACGGTACGCAAAGCAATACGCTTGCTAGGAATGATGGCGTCATGTATTTATTGGGTACCTCACGCGCGCCTGCGCATGTGCCCGATGCAAGAGTGGCTCAACAGCCAGTGGTGTCAGGACAATGGACAATGGGACGATCTAGTGGTGTTCTCGCAAGCCTTGGTTCTCTCGCTACGGTGGTGGTCGAAGGAAAACCTGGTAATAGGGAAACCATTCGCCACCCCCACAATGGAAGCCACTCTAACCACAGACGCATCCCTCACAGGATGGGGAGCTCACCTATCCCATCACGCCCCATGTGAGAGGCCTCTGCCTGCCCCAGCGCCTAAACCTTCATCAGAGGATGTATTTTTTGGGAAATTTCAGAGGCTCATGCACTCTGACCCTATGAAGGAGTATTTTAAGGGTCTTTCCAAGGAAATCTACCCATAACCTCTGGCTCCACCTTCCACCCCAGCGGCTCCCTTGTGACTGTCTTTTTTTAATATAATTGTTTTGTAGCTTGAAGTGGTACTACCTCTTCAACTTGGTCCGTCTCCAGCTCTTCCTCCCCTACCCCTGCTGTCTCCCATTGAGAAGACACCGGTAGAACGGGTTAGCACTTTAAAACCTGCGACGGCCCAGCCGTCTGCTTCCGATTCGCTGGATGACCTTCGAGCAGATCAGGATAGCGATGAGCAGCCCTGCTCCGTTAAAACATTCCATGACCGAGTTATGGATATGGTGGCCCTCCTTGACATTTCAGTACCTGAGGCCCCCGCTCCACAGGAGGGGGTGCTTTCGAGAGCGTTCACCTTGTCACCACAAGAGCGTTCCGGCCTGTTCCTCCAGAAGGACGTTTTGGCTGAGGCCCGTAAGGTCTGGGATAAGACCCACACCGAGTTGCATATCCATAAGAGAATTGATGCCCGTTATAGGCTTCACACCTCTGAGGAGATGGCCTTGGGGCCTTGTCTGCTACCTTCCTTAACTGTGGTAGCTGTGGCCACGCTTCAATCCAAGCCGGCCACTGCGACCTTAACGGCTGCTTCTCAGATTGTGGACTCCTTGGGGAAGAAAGTCTTTGCCAACTCAGCACTCCAACTTCGTCAAGCAAATACTGCGCTCATCCTGGCTGCAGCTAACATGAGGCTGTGGAAAGAGTTGGCTGATTTCCAGGAGTGTATTCCTGCAGATAGGCTGGAACATTTCAAAGCCGATTTGTCAGACGCCAGGTGTTGGCACAGGATCTGCTGGAAGCTACCTCACACCATGTATATCCCTCAGCTCGAGGCCTTATGTTGGGAATTGACACCTCCCGCCAGGCATGGCTACATGCAACAAAGTTTTCGAAGAAGGTGCTAGGTGCAAGATAAAGTTCTGGACCTTCCCTTCGACGGCAAGGAATTGTTTAATTCTTTTGCAGATGAGGAACTTAGGCCAAGGCGAGTACCCAAACCGTCAAATCATTGTCGGTCCTGGCGAAGGTCCCGGCTAAGGCCCCGTATACACAGAGGTCAGGGTCTCGGTCTCCATCCTTCTATGACTTCAGAGGGTTTCAGGACCGCCGGGCACGCAGAACTGAACCTCCGGTTGGAGGCACCTGTCGAACAACAACTTTGTCGGTTTTTCTCTCAGCCATCAGCCTCCTCTCCAGGGGCAGGTAGTCTCCCTGCTGACAAGGGGGCAGGTAGTCTCCCTGGAGACTCCGGTGGGAGACGAATCTCGTCTCATCTGCAGGCGTGGCAGACCATCGAAGATCACTGGTTTTTGTCCATCGCTCGGGTGGGCTTTCGCTTGCCCCTCCCCTCTACACCACCCTTCAACCCTCGCTTCCAACAGATCGAGACACCCTCCCTCAGAGCCGAGGTTCAGAAGCTTCTAGACCTCAAAGCAGTGGAACCTGTTCCCCTTGGGGAACAAGGGCAGGGCTTCTACTCTAGTCTGTTCAGTGCCCAAACCCAACCAGGCTGGCCTGCGCACCATCCTCTACTTTTCCCCGTTAAACCTTTCTCTTGCCCCAAGAGAAAATCAAGATGATCACACCCTGCCAAAGAAAGTCCTCTCTTCGGAAGGGCGACTGGCTCAGTGTAGTGGATTTTCAGGATGCGTATATGCACATCCTGATATGGGGGGGGCCGCATCGAAATATCTGCGTTTCTCCCTGGGAGCGGAGCATTTCCAGTTCGTGTGCTCCTTTTTGGTCTCAGCTCGGCGCTGCTTGTCTTTATCAATATGTCGGTCATCGCAGCTTTCCTTTGGCTACAGGGTGTTCATGTATTTCCGTAATTGGATGACCGGCTCATACGCAGCCCTTGCCCACTGATGGCATTGAGCAATCTCCAGTCTATCCTCCAGCTCCTGTTCCATCTTGGGATGTCAGTGAACTGGCGGAAATCTTCCATGATGGTCTCCCAAGGCCTGGTTTTCCTGGCTTAACGTTGAACACGATCGACTCCAGGGTATATATGATGGCAGACATGATTGCAGATCTATTCGCCACGTGTCAGCTCTTCATCCAGTCAGAGCACATAATGGCTTGGTGGTTCAAGAGACTTCTGGGCCTCATGGGCTCGTGCGTATTTGCTCTTCCTCTTGCGTGTCTCAAAAGGAGCCGTACGCAGCTGGCTCTTCGAAGCTCTTGGTGTCAGGCTTCGGACTCGGATTCCAAGATGATCCCAGTTCCATCCTGCATGATGGCGGACCTTATATGGTGGTCTTCGGCCAACCATCTTACAATGGTGACCTCCTTTCAGGAGCCCTGCCCACAAGCACTCTCCTGTTAATAGCTTCTTGGTGGCCAGCCAGATTCTGGTTCTCGGAACTTCAGCATCTGTCAATTTGTCCAACGATCAAACTGCTGTTGATTTCCAACCTGCTTCACCAGTGCGATCAGCAGATGTGGCACCCCTCACCCAATCCTTCAGCTGGACAGCCTGGCTCCTGAATTCAAAACTTAGCACAGTTTAACTTGTCAGAGGACAATATGCGCATTATCCAAGCAGCCCGGAAGCACTCTGAGGTCTCAGTATAAGAGCAAGTGGCTCTGGTGTTGCCACTGGTGTTTAGCTAAGCAGCTGGATTCCAGGCATGCTATGATCAACGCTGTTCTCTAGTTCATCTCTCATCTGGCAGCTTCGGGCATTCATGTCTTGTCTTGTAGGACTTACTTGTCGGCTATTGCCGCCTACCTGTCCACTGACTGTTCCTTTTCTTTGACAAAACCCAGTCATTAAAAGGCATTTCACAGGTCTATTGCATCTTTTCCCACCGGTACGCAATCCTCATCCAGAATGGGATTTGAATGTGGTCCTCTACGTATTATGCCATAAACCATTTGAACCCATGGCTACGGTGGGTCTAAAGTACCTTTTTATGGATGGTTGCATTTCTAATTTTATTTTATAATTTCTTAATTGCCATTTTCTTAGTTTGCAGTCACATACAATCATATCTAAATCAGTGCGATTCCCTTGTGACAATCTCAGTATTCTAACAACAACTTCAGTGATATATAACAAAACAACAATAACTGTCTCCATGTGTAGCACATTTACGGTTTATGACGGGTGGAAGGTTGCATTTCTGATTGCAGTAACTTCGACAAGGCGAGTAAGGGAGCTTAAAGCTTTGTCTGTGGAACATCCGTTCCTCACCTTCCATAAGGACAAGGTTATGTCAGACGAGCTTTGAAGTTCTAGCTGGACAGAACAACTGAACTCGGGGGCTCCTCCCAACTCTTTGTTACGTTCGGAGACCCGAAAGGGAAACCCACTTCAAAAGCTATCTCCCGATGGATTGACTTCTGTATCTCAGAGGCGTATACCATTCAGGGCCTTCAACCTCCGAAGGGCATTCATTCCCATCTTATATGTGGAAAAGCGGCTGCTGTTGCCTTCCAAAAATATGTTCCCTGGGAAACAATTGCCAAAGCAGCTACGTGGGCCTCCCCATCACCTCTCGTCATCTTGCCCGTTCTGTGGACATGGTTTAAGCCCACTTCCTCAGGACTCGTGTCCCCAAATGATCAGAAAAAATCTTCTGGACCTGCCCCTTGAGTTCCTTGTCTGGGACCACCTTTAATGCAAATGTTCATCCTCTGTGCCCTGTTTTTGAGGGCGCAAAGGATGAACCATTTGTAGTTCAAGGTTTTGCGTGGCTGCACTCAGTCTTTCGATGGCCTTGCCGTGTTCCCTGGTGTCTGCCTCCACCTCCTGGTGACCACTCTCGAGGAGATGCGTTTGTGCTCCCTGCTGATCCACTTCTTGCCTCATTTCTGACAACGCTGTTCTAAGAGCTGACCTCATGAAATTGCGGAAGGCTTTAGTCAGGGAGGATTGTAGGCTCATCAGGTCGTTGTCCAAGTCCTGCCATCAGAGAGGGGCTTCCCCTCCATCACTGGTTCCGCCACCGGTTTTCCCTGGCTCCACCATTATAGCCCCTGTCTTTAGTATTGCTCTTGCCTCACCTGGGCCCCATATATTGGGGAGGGTGCCAAGTTGGTCCCCCATGGCAAAGGTTTGCTTCTGGATCGGGCCTTCAACATCCAGGTAACTCCTCCGCTGCCCCAGCCCGAAACTGAGGTCCCATGGTGTAAACTGGCCTTACTTCACCTCTCTCAGGCTCTTCTCACCCCACCCACGTAGGAGAGATTAGTCCCAGCCTACTCCTGTTGCTCCCAGTGGGGGTGCCCTCCTTTTAACAGACACCGGGCCAGCCTTGTTATCTCTGGTCCCAATGCCTGTCCTGTGGGGCCTTGAGGTGCCATTTCCCCTCCCCTAGAATGTGGGGGGGGCCAGGGGAGGGGAGGGCTGTTGATGGAAAGCTAAGCGAGCGGTCCCCCCCCCTTGCAGTTCCCAGTTCAATGACCACAGAAGGCTCTCCCAGGCACCACAAGGAGTCGTGTTTCCAGGCCCGCCGGACCCTTTCCTTTTTGGTGCTGGGCCTCACCTCCTTCCCTGGTCGCTTCTCCCCAGCTGTATTATTAGCCTTCTTGTTGGTGGTTTGGGGGTACTCCCAAACTGCTCATGTGTCTCACTGAGGGGTCTGGCCTGGGTTTAGGGTGGGCACCAGCCCCCCCCCCTTTCCTCACCATCTGTCCGTTGGGCCCCAAAAGTACCGCAATGCGGGGCTGCTTCCATTGGAGTGGAGGGACCCTCTCCAAATCTCACCGTTGCCTGCTATCCAGCCGTGCTGGATGATGCACCAGCCCGTTAATCCTTGTCCGCAGGAGCTGTGATGCTCCCAGGGGCGCTCCCATCGCCTCCTCTCGGTAACCATGGGGGATGGGCTCTGCCATCCAGAGAGCTTCTACCTAAGTGGGCAAGAGGAGCCCTTGCTGTCTGTTTGACAGGACTGCAACGCTCTTTGTGGCGGGACCCTTGCAAATCCCCTCTCCCCTCGGCCGTGCCCGAAAGGCAGCAGTCTCGCTTCTTCCCGCAGCCTGGGACCTGGGCTGGGTACTTCTCTCTAGGCTGTTGCGAACACCGGATCCAGCGCAGGCAGCCTCAGCCCATTGAACTCTTGCAAGCCTGCGCCTAGCACTCACTCCTAGTGGTGACTGCTGCTCCTCTCACCACTGCAGGCCCGATGCTGGGACGGAGCGGCCTGATCCATGAACCCTGTTTTGCCATAGGCAGACCACGGTGTGCCAACACCTAAGCAATCCGCATATGTGGGGTTGGTGCTCCCGCCCTCACGTTCTGCAGCAATGAGCTGTTTCCAGCGGCTTCCGGGCGGTGGGAAAGGCAGTAGCAGGCTCACGGAGCGGCTACTGACACGTCTGTGTGGTGTCGGCGGTCAACTTAAAGTCCCTGAGGTGGATTTCGCAACATCAGATCCTTCAGAGCATGCAGAGGCCTCTTACAGGTCACTCATAAATAGGGTCAAAGTGTCTGGGACGGTGAAGGCATGCTGCAGTTTTTCAGCAGGATGATCTCACGGACATCTAACGGTCCACAGAAGGATCCTGTTACCATTTCACTCTTCTTTACAGGAGAAAGTAATGGGAAACTCTGGATACGAACCCTGCAGTCAACTAGAATTGCACTAGAAAATATAAGCCTTCTAGTGTAGACCTGGATTTTCAATCCAAGTATCCCACTCCTGAAAGCTTGATAGTGCAGTCTGCCTATCCAACTATTCCATTAGACAGGGACGATAAAAGATTCAACACTCTGGCTAAGAGTTTTATCTGCCAGTAGCATGGCATTGAAATATATTAACACTACTTGTTGCCTAGTAAAATGTACCTTTACGTTATGGGACATCATAGCCATGGCTGCAGAAGCACATCCCCCCCCCGAAGGGGAGTACAGAGAAGGTTTTCAAAATATTATCAAAGATGGCGAAGAAGCCATCTGTCAGTTTTTGCAATTTGGACTAGATTCTTCTGACCGTGTCAGCAGGGCTTTGGCAGCTAGTACTGTGAAGTGCGGATTTGCTTGGTTGTGAATATCTGGCTTTGCGCCTGATGTACAGTTTAGGGAATTGAAAATGCTCTTTGATGGGTCCCATCTCTTTGGAAACAAGGCAGATGAGTCTGGAGAAGCTTCAGACATCTAAAGCAAGGAGTTAAGTCACTTAGCGTGGCAATACGGCAGCTGCAATAGGCACATACCACTTCCGAAGGTTGGAGGGGTTGGCTCTTTCGTTATTATACATCCGTCGGAAGGGAAAAAGGCCAGATAAACCAAAGAGATCAGAAAAGGTTTCCGTGGGGTCGATTAAGTCATGGTGCAAAGTCCGCCCAAGCAACATCCTCTTTGCCATCAGCCACTTTGTCAACTGCCCCAAAACCTCTCTGAGGCCTTAGTCCACAGGACTGTTGTGGGGGGCAGGCTCAGTCAGCATTTGGAAGAATGGCAGGGCTTGGGCCTTGCAGACTGTAACTGGGTTACTGCCACCCTTTCTTAAAAAGGCATCCAGATAATCGACCAGGGAACCACTCGCTCGTGGTTCTGGATCCGTTCCTTTTGCAGGATGTCTCCATCCTGCTGGAAAAAGGTGCCATAGAGCTGGTACCTGTAGCGGAGGGGAACCAGGGTTGGTTCTCCCCTTACTTATTGATCCCCAAAATGGATGGAGGATTGAGACCCATTTTGGACTTGAGATTCTTGAACAAGTTCCTCAGGAAGGACAAGTTTTGTATGATAGGTTATTTATAACCTGCTTAATTCCCAGAGGTTTCTAAGCGCTGACTCAGGGATGGAACCTGTGTTGCTCCATGTCGTCTTGCTTCCAAGGCGAGCACAAAGGCGAGCACATTGCCCCTGAGCTATCCTCCCGAGCCAAACTGTTGCTCTTGCTCAGATCCTTCAGGACCTCTAGCTCAAGGATTGGATGGTATCATTGGACCTTCATGATGCTCACTTTCTTTTGCCTGTTCATCACAAGCACAGGAAGTACCCAAGGTTTGCCACTGGCAGTTTTCAGTATTGGTTTCGGGTTCTGCCATTCAAGCTCACCTCTGCCAGAGGGTTTTCACCAAGTTGATGGCGGTAGTAGCAGCAAGTCTCAGGAGGGCGGGGATTCTCATCTACCCCTACCTGGATGATTGGCTGATCAGAAGCCCTTTCTCCGCAACAGGTCATGGAACATCTCTTCATCATCTGCCACTCTCTCCACAGACTGGGTTTCTCCCCCAATTTCAAGAAGTCCCACATGATGCCTTCTCAAGAGCTTTAATTCATTGGAGCAGTCCTGGATGCTTAGTCAGGGAAAGCCTCGCCACCCAAGCTGAGGGCTCAACACATTCGGCAGATGGTCAGCAAGTTTCAAAATGCTTAACGTCTTTTGGCCTTTGAGATGTAATCTTTAAAAAAAAAAAAAAATTGTTTAGGTTGCTCGGCCTCATGGCATCCTCCATACGTCCCCTTTTCTTCATACTTGTGGGACATTCTGTCCTTCGGGATGGACCGGAGCACTTTTGTCAAAGCATAAACATTCTATTTTTGTCCTTTATTTTTTGCGCGGGGCCACAGTACGTGGCCATAACCCCACCCTCCTGAGATCCGCCCTGCACATCGCCCTTCAGTCCTTTTCTCTGCACAGTTGGGGCCAGACACACTAGCATCTCCAGGATTTTTTTCTTTGTATTCACTTTGTCCTTCCATCCTTCTCCGGTTCCACGGTCATCTTGTCCTCCGTCTATGCCGGAGCGTCTGGGATTAGTGTCCTGCTCATTCTGCGAACGCCGTTTCGCAAGGGCGGATTCCCACTCTCTTTGCCTGGAGTGTAGTGTCTAGGCCCGGAAGACTGTTGGGTCTAGTTCGCCGTTTGGGGGCTAAAGTTGAGCCCAGTTCTCAGCTTCTGTGGCTCTGGGTACCGGGGATCACCCTGAGGTCTGTTTCTGGAGCTTTCCACACAGTCTCGGCTCGAGGCCCCTCTTGAGGGAGCTGAACGTACCTGGTTTCCTCCCGAGGTTCCCCTTCTTGGGGCTAAATCCAATGCTGGTAGAATTCAGGGATCCTCTTCGAGGGTCCTCGCAGTGAGGTATATCCCCTCAACCTCCCCAAGCTCAGGGGCGTGGTGGTACCAGTTCTGTCGATGGGTCAAAGAAGGCAGGCACGCACTACAGCTCTTCGAGTACAGTCTCCGCCGAGGTTCCTCCACCGGAGGCTAATTCTGGGGCAGTCCCTAAGGTGTCCAGTAAACACTCTAGATCTGCCAGTACCGGCTCTGCCGAGGGTCCTTGCTTCAAGGCTAAAATGTCCCATAAGGCCGGACTCCCCTGAGGGAGACCATTGCCCCACTTTATCCTGTGACGCAGTTCATCTCAGGTGTCGACAAAATGGTGGCCCAACCTCTGCAGACCACGGTTGTCATTTTGACTACCTCTCTTACACCAGCTTTCACTACAGCTGGTACTGGGGGGGGGGGGACTCCTTTTCGGGCAGTGCAGCCTTTTCCATGCTATGTGGCTAACAAGAACCCGATTGGCCTGCTGGGGCACTGCTGCCTGGCGTGCTCGGGCACCGCTGCCTCATGCAGTCTTGCTTCCTCTTGGATCCGCACCCCTGATCTATGTGGACCCAATTGATGGAAGTTCTTCTGGCAACCATCCTCAATGCGTTCATGGGGGTATGCCCCTTCCGATCGTCCTCTGCCCACTCCACCACCTAGACCTTCGTCCGAGGATGCTTTTTTTGGTGAAATTTCAGACTCTCCCTCATTCTGATCCCATGAAGGTGTACTTTAAGGATTTGTTTAGGGAAATGTGTCCTAGGCCTTCTGTACGGCCTCCTGCTTTGTCAGATCCTATGCAGGTCCCAGTGGTGCCACCTCCTCCACCACTTCTCTCCTGCCTCCGCTTTCCCCAGTAGAAAAGACATTGGGTGCTCTGCCAAACAACACTTTAGGGCCTGAGGGGCCACGTGCAGTGGATCCGTTTTCTGCTCCTGCTTCAGTGGATGAGGACCAGGCGGACCAGAACAGTGATTAGCCGGGCTGCTCTTTTACAGCATTTCATGACCGGGTGCTGTTAGGCAGAAACCTGTGTAGTTCCCTCTGGGACTACAACAAAAGATTTAAGACTACAGGTGTTTGGCAGTAAACCCACTTGGTAGCAGTCTGTACCACACAGATTCACTTGGTAGCTGTGGCTGAGCAGTCAGACTTCCCTCAAGAAGAGTTGGGCAGTATACAGAGTATTCACAATAGGTCAAAAGAACACAGTAAAACAAGCAAACACTGACCAGAGCTTGGTGTAAAAGAGATATCATTATTTCTTTAAAACCAAATCTAATAAAACACACAGGCACTAGTATTAAGCAGTTCAAAAACACGGTCACTAAAAGATATACACTCCCTTAAAAGAATATTAGACAAGTCTTAAGTAAAGCCCCACTTATTTTCAGACAGCGGTGAGCGCTTAACGCAGATGGCACTCTAATAATTCGGTTTAAAAGGGAGAGAAAGGCAGAGCATAAATTGAAACCGATCCCAACACTTTCAAAAGAACACAGCAAGAGATGAAGGCAGAGTCAAACTGTGAAGTTAGAGTTCAGAAAGCCGGATCCACTTTAAGAGGATCAGAACGAAATGTGTCCAAGGTCACACGGTTGAAAAGTGCACAAAAGTCTCAAAGGTTCAGAAAGAGTTGGACCAAAAGAAAGGGACCAGTTAGATGGTCAAGGCGGCCAGCCCAGTCCAGAAGGTTAAGGGATTATTATTACCTTGTAGCAATCTTTAGAAAGGGAGGCCTGGCGGACGCGGTACCTTAAAGTGGTGAGAATACTCCAGCGGGGGCAGTTGTTCCTGGCAGCGGATGCAAGTCGGTGCTTCGCCTGAGGGAAGAGAGGATCTCGTCGGGGAGGAAGACAGGAGTCCGTTGCACTGCCAGGGAAGAAACCAGCCGCGGAGTTCTCAGTTTAAAAGGAGCGGTCCTTTTATTCGCGGTCCAGTGGTAAGTGGCTATCCGGTTGCCGGGGTGCTTGGCACAGGCAATTCGACCACAAGACGTCCTGGGATGCGAGGAAAAGAAGGTAAACTGGTTGTGCCCACCAGTCAGGGGAAGAAGACTCTCCAGCCGGGAGATCTTCTCTGTCGTCGGGAAGTGGTGAGTCGGTTCCGCAGGGCTCCACTGGTGGTGTCTTAGCAGGTCGGCTCAGCTTCTCCCTCGTCGGATTCTCAGGTCCTGTGGCGACTTCTAAAGTTCCAGTCCCAAAAGCTCTGCTTTTATGCAGCACACCCCCATTCACTCAGCCTAGCTGTCAATCAAACATGCTAAGTGGTGAGCCGGCCGGCTCACCACTTAGCATGAGTGCGACTTGAGTTACCAAGGTAACTCAGTCCAGGGTGCCTAAACCCCCTCCCACACCTCCTGTGGTACCCAGACAGAGTGGCACCACTTTTGGAGGCTTCTGTGGAGAAGCCCGTCAAAAAGTGGAACAAAGGGCTCGACTTGGGTTGGAGTCACAGAAGAGAACACAAACGCCATTTTAGAATCGAGTTCTGGCAAAAAATACCAACCGGCGAATTAATATTAAATAAACCGGCGGTATGTTCGAGGCTATGAGAATTAAATAATTAAAGTTGGTAGCCTCCAACAATGGGAAAATCCCATAGAGATATATTTGCAGTCGGATATAAAAAGTAGTATCCACTGCCACCAGCCAAAACTCGATCGAGATGTGCCCCCTCGACTAACAGACCCCGGGGCAATCGAATTGCCCCGACCTGTACATCCACAATATGATGGTTTGTACTGGTTTCTGTTCATAATTTGGGACTAGTAAAGCCAATGGTGACTTTACATGCCCTGGGAGACAGTAGCCAGTCCCAGGGTATGGAGTCTATGGTGGGGTGTCACTATGACACCCCTGTGTCACTGCATGGAGGGTGCTGTGTAACACACATAGTAAAAACACATGAGACCCTATGGAGTAAAGGACCCCATTGCCCATAAAACACAATAACAGTCAAAGGAACACCACAAATCATGTCCAAGAGTGGGAGAAAGAGTTTCACTCTTGGTAGGAGAAAAAAACAAACTCCAGAAATCCAGCAAAGCTGCTGGGGGACTCGCGCGGTTAGGAAATTCAGCCTAAACAGAGAATTCTCCCTAACGGGTGCTGGACATTCTAGTACCAGAGGCCCCCGCTCCACCAGGGGGGAGGGGTGCTTTCTGGAGCCTTCACTCTATCACCTCAGGAGCACACTGGCCTGTTCCTCCAGCAGAAGGACGTATTGGCTGAGGCCTGCTAGGTCTGGGAAAAAACTCATACTCTTACGTCCCGACCCCTTTCCTCCATACTTGTGGTATATTCCGTCCTTCGGGACGGGACTGGAGCACTTTTGTAAAAAGCATCAAAGATTTTGAATTTTTATCCTTTTAATTTTTTTTTACGTGGGGTACCGCATGTGTCCGTAACACTGCCCTCCCGAGCTCCGCATCGCCCTTCAATCCTTTGTTCTGCGCGGTCGGTGCTGGACGCACTTGCATCACTGGGAATTTTAATTTTTATTCCATTTGTCCTTCCTGCTCCAGTTCCTCAGTCATCTTATCTTCCATCTATGCCGGAGCGTCTGGGATTTGTGTCCTGTTCTTCATGCGAACATCGCTTCGCGAGGGCAGATCCCCATTCTCTTTGCTTGGAGTGTCTAGGCCTGGAACATCGCTGGGATTCGTGCTTCTACTGTGACTCTCTCTCCGTCCGGGCACTCCAGCGTCGTCATGTTCGGTGGGAGGAAGTGTTTCAGCGCATTGCTCCACCTCATTTCCAGCTTTTCATCGACGAAAAGAAGAAACGCCCGGTAAGTTCTTTACTTTTTACCAGGGGACTCCTTCCTGGGGTCTTCCAGGTCCGGGAGGGGTTATGGGGGGGGGGGGGGGGGGGCTCTTGTATCTCTGTTACCAGGGGTTCCCCTGAAGTACCTAAAGGGGACCTGCCAAAACCGAACGCTGGTCTGAGGTTCACCGGTTGGGTGCTAAAATTAAGCCCAGTTCATCTGTGGCTCTGGACACCAGGGTTTGCACTGAGGTCTCAGTTTCTGGAGCTTTTCATACCGAGCCAAGGCTCGAAGCCCCTCTTGAGGGAGCTATACATCCCAGGTGAAAACCTCAGGTTCCTCTTCTTGGGGCTAAAGTCAGCACCGACAGAACCAAGAGATCGTCTTTGTAGGTCTTGTCTGTGAGGTTCATCCCTCAACCGTCCCACGCTCAGGCTCGTGGTGGTACCGGTTCTGTCGAGGATCCTTGTGTCAAGGCTAAGGTGTTAAGTCCCCTGACTCCCCTGAAGAGACATTGCCTCATCACCACATGTGACGCAGTTCTTTTCTGGTGTCAACAAATTGTCGGCCCAACCCCTGTGGTCCACGGTGGCCATTTTGGATACCTCCCTTAGACCAACGTTCACATTGTCTGGTGCTGGGAGCATTCGTTTTGGGGTTGAGCCGCCTTTTCCACACTATGTGGGCAACAGAAATCTGTTCCGGCCTTCATTCAACTGGCATGCTCGGATACTGCTGCCTCATACAGTCTTGCTTCCTTCTGCTTTGGCTCCACTGATCTATGTGGATACGGCCGGTAGTGGTCCCTCCTGGCAACCATCCTCCTTGCGTTTATGGGGGTATGCCCCTCACGAGTGGCCTCTGCCTGTACCAGCACCAAAACCTGTGGCTTAGGATGAGTTCTTTGGGAAGTTTCGGATCCTCGTGCACTCTGACTCTATGAAGGTGTATTTCAAATATCTTTTCAAGGAAATATGCCCTGAACCTGCTGGCCCACCTCCTGCTCTGGCTGTTCCAATGCAGGTTCCGTTGGTGCCACTCCCTCCACCGCTCCCTTCCCTCCTCTGCTCCTCGTTGTGTCCTGTAGAGAAGACACCGGCAGACCGGGACAACACTTCAAAACCTGAGGCGGTATGTGTGGTGGACCAGTCTTCTGTTCCCGCCTCATTGGATGAGCCTCAAGCGATCAGGATAGCAATGAGCAGCCCTGCTCAGTGAGAACATTGCATGACCGCGTCCTGGATATGATGGCCCTTCTTGATATCCCAGTACCTAAGGCCCCCACTCGATTTGACGCTCGATACAAGCTTCATGCCTCTGAGGAGATAGCCTTATCGGCTTGTCTACTCCCTTCCACAACGGTGGTGGCAGCAGCCCCCCTCCAGTCCAAGCCGACCGCTGCATCTTCCATGGCAGCGGCCCAAATCCTATCCAAATGGGAGAAGTTCTGGATGCCCTGGGCAAGAAAGACTTTGCCAATTCGACGCTCCAGCGTTGTCAAGCGAACACAGAGCTCATCCTGGCAGCAGCTAATCTGAGGCTGTGGAAAGAGTTGGACGACTTCCAGCAGTGTATTCCTGCGGATAGGCTAGATGACTTTAAAGCCGGTTTGTCGGATGCAAGAGTGTTGGTAGATGATCTACTGGAAGCTGCAGCACACCATGTAGATACCTCCGCTCAAGGCCTTCTGGTCGGGGTCGACACCTCTCGCCAGGCGTGGCTCCACGCAACAAAGTTTTCAAAGGAAGTGTAAGACAAAGTACTGGACCTTCCTTTTGATGGCAAGGAATGGTTTCATTCTTCTACAGACTAAGAACTCACAAAGATGAAAGCGAGTACCGAAACCGCCAAATCTTTATCAGTCCTGGCGAAAGCTCCAGCTAAGGCCCCTTATACACAGTGTTCAGGGTCCCAAACTCTGTCCTTCTGAGTTCAGGGGGTTTCAGGATCGCTGTGCGTGCCGAACTGAAGCTCCGGTTGGTGGGACCCGCCAAAAGCAACGGCAGCAAGATGGTTGGTTTTTCTCTTGGCCATCAGCATCTTCAGCTAGTCTCCCTGCTGACAAATCATCAAAATTATACTTTTTGTCGGCCGCAAGAGACTCCGGTGGGAGGACGAATCTCGTCTCATCTGGAGGCGTGGCAAACCATCGAAGACTGCTGGTTTTTGTCCATCGCTCGGGCGGGCTTTCGCTTGCCCCTCCCCCCTACCAACCTTCAACCCTCCCTTCCAACAGATCGGTTCGCTCTCACTCAGAGTCGAGGTACAGAAACTTCTAGACCTCAGAGCGGTGCAGCCTGTTCCCCTAGGGGAGCAAGGGGAGGGCTTCTACTCAGTTCATTGCCCAAACCCAACCAGGCTGACCTGCGCACCATCCTTGATCTTTCCCTTTTCAATCTTCCTCTTAGAAATTCAAGATGATCACACCTTGCCAAATAAAGTAATCTCTTCGAAAGGGCAACTGGCTCAGTGTTGTGGACATTCAGGACACATACATGCACATCGTGATATGGAAGCCACATCGGAAATATCTGCGCCCCTCCCTGGGAGGGGAACATTTCCAGTTCCATGTGCTCCCTTTTGGTCTCAGCTGGGCGCCGCGTGTCTTCATGAAGATGTCGGTCATTGCAGCTTTCCTCCGGCTACAGGGCATTCATGTATTTCCATATTTGGACGACTGGCTTCTACGCAGCCCTTGCCCACAGACAGCATTGAGCAATCTCCAGTCTCTCCTCCAGCTCCTGTTCCGCCTTGGGCTGTAGGTGAACTAGTGGAAATCTTCCATCAGTCTCTCTAAACCTGATTTTCCTGGGTTTCCATTGGAAAACGCTCAGTACAAAGGTGTTCCTAACGATGGACAGGATTGCGGACCTATCTGCCATGTTTCAGCTCTTCCTCCAGTCTTCGCACATGACAGCTTGGTGGTTCCAGAGACTTCTGGGCTGCATGGCTTCTTGCGTGTTGGCCCTGGCTCTTGCACGTTTGAAGATGAGGCGTACTCCGCTTGCTCTTCGGAGCTCTTGGTCTCAAGCTTCGAACCCAGATTCCAAGATGATCCCAGTTCGGCATGACGGTGGATCTGCAGTGGTGGTCTTCGGCCAACAACCTTTCAGTGGGGGCCTCCTTCCAGGTATCCTGCCCACAAGTAACGGTTACTACATGCTCCTCCCTTCTGGGGTTGGGAGCGACGCTGTCTCCGCGAAGTAATCGATTTGTGGACGCCTCAGGACAGAGAGTTTCATATCAATTACCTAGAACTCCTGGCTGTATTCCTGACACTCAAAGCTTTTCAACCGACTATCACTGGTAGGGTAGTCCGTATATGCACTGACAATTCTGTGGCGATGTTTTAAATCAACAAGCAGGATGGCACCAAGTCACCTCTCTTTGTGGATCTTGCCATACGAATTTTTGACTGGGCCATCCAGCACAACGTCCGGCTCCGGGCTGTACAAATCCCGGGTCACATCATTGTGACTGCAGATTCACTCAATTGTCAGTCAGCAGACAGTTACGAGTGGCAAATGAACAGCGATGTCCTCCAACATTTTCCATCAATGGGGCACTCCAGAGGTGGACCTCTTTGCAACTTCTACAAATGGGACACTTCCTTGGGCCAGGAGGAAGTGGTAACGGACCTTCTGGACATATCCAGCTATCTCTCCAATTCCTCTTCCCCAAAGCGAGGACCTTCTCTCGCAAGAGGGAGGTCAAATTCTCCACCCAGAGATCAGGACTCTCAACCTTCATGCCTGGTTTCTGAGAGGCTGCGATACAAAGATTGGGACCTTACGGAAGACTTAATGGAAGTGCTTAGAAGACAAGCAACAAAGTCTCTGTACTGCTGCCGTTGAAGTAAGTTATGCAGCTGGTGCAGAGATAAGAATGTGGATACTTTTCTTTGTGAGACACAGATGGTGTTGTCCTTTTTGCTTTATTGGGCCAATGAGGGGCTCTAAGTTGGCACTGCAAAAGGATACCTGGTGGCGCTATCCAGGTTTAATTGCTCGCCAGAGCAGGGATCCTATTTCAAGATCCCCATCGTCCAAATTTTGAAAGGGCTCACTAAAGTGCTCCCTCCAGTGCCTTTCGTTGTACCAGTTTGGAACTTTAACCTTGTACTCAAATACCCTGTGTGCTCCTTTGAGTCGCTACATTCATGTCCTCTAAGGATTTTAACTCTCAGAACGATTTTCCTCTTGGCCATTACATCAGCGCATAAAGAGTCAGTGAACTTCAAGCACAGGCTCTTTAGTGTGAGCTGCCTTTTAGCACCTTTTTCAAGGCAAACATAGTTTGGAGAGTACATCCCACCTTTCTGCCAAAGGTAGTTTCTTTCATCTTGCTAAAAAAATTGTCCTTCCTACTTTTTGTCCTCCACCTCCTCCTTCTTAGGAGGAGGAAATACTGCATCATCTTGACCTTAAGAGATCCTTGAGTTTTTACATCCCTCGGATGGCAAACCTCAGACAAGACGACCCATTGTTTGTGGGTTACACAGTTCACAAGCTAGTACTGGCTGTGACCAAACAAACCTTGTCCCACTGGGTTATACTTTGAATTTCAGAATTGTATAATTTGGCTTGTAAAGAGGTTCCTGTGGGTGCATTCTACTAGGGGTGTGTCCATTTGATCGACTTTACAGAAATGGGTGCCAATAAAAGATATGTGCTGCTGCCACTTGGTCCTCTCTGCCTACATTTTCAAAACATTACTGCCTGGACTCTGCATCCGGAGAGGATGCAGGATTCGGGAAGGCAGTACTTCACAGAATTCATAAGTACATTCTTACTCCCACCTCCTACACATAGTGCTTTGGGAGTTTATTTATCAAAGATGAGGAATACGTGGTAGGACACTATCCAATCGAAGAACAAATTACTTACCCCTGGTAATGTTCTTTTGACTGGATGTTCCTTCCACATATTCCACATTGACCCTCCCATCCTATCCCTCAGTAGAATCTCCGTGTATTACACCTTCCTCCCTTTACTGTCTGGTCATTTTGACCTCACAAATTTCTGTGCCCTGTAAAGAGGTGAAAAGACTAGAAGTGAAGTACTGGACGCATTGCGTGCTATATGTACTGTGGGTGATGTCCTGCTTGAGAGCGAACGGAGGCCGTCTAGGGTCATCAAGTCGACCATGCACAGGGCCCTCTGATGCTGGAAGGAGATTATCAAAGATGAGGAATACATGGGAGAAACACAGTCGAAAGAACATTACCGGGGGTAAGTAATTTGTTCTTCCAGACAAGGCCAGTTGGCACCCTGCGGCAACAGTTAACTAGAGGGCCCCTCCCAAAGGCAGACTGTAAACCGTGGGAAATCCTCTGGAGAATACCCCTACCATGTCGGGATGTGCAGAGTCCAAGACTGGCAAGAAGACTCCCACAGTGTTTGTTACAAGATAGAGAGCTAGATCATGGAGACGTACAAATCGAGAGAAGGATTCAGCAGGTTGCAAGATGTAAAAAACAGGTAGTCTGGTATGGAATAAGTAGACACGATTGGGAGGAGCAGGACAGGCTGGAAACATCAGAAAGGTAATGGCGTGGAACCAGGTGGCGGCCTCAGAAAGCAACAGAGGAATGTGGTTGTGGGCATCAGAAGAATAACGGACAGTCTGGACGGAAGAAGGAAGAAACATAGGCGTATCATAGCAAGCTACCAGACAAGTTGCAATACAGGGATTTCAAAGTCCATGATCGTTAATGCCGTCCGCCATCCTGATGACATCACACCATTGTGTGACTCCATGTCAAGGAATTGCAACAGCTAGAGAGCTAAGGTGGTCTGCCGAAAATAGCTTGGAGGGCCCAAAGAATATGTCAGAAATGTCGATTTGTAAGTTGAAGATGGAAGGATTGAAAAAGAGCAGAGATTAGGTAATAGACAGTAGTGTTGTGAGATTTTGGCCATTTCCATTCAGATCTTTGAAGCTGAATTCTCAGATGTTTAATAGAATCCAAAAGCCAGGGAAGAGGAGGTTTGCCTGTTCGTATATCTGTGGACAGAGGGCACAAAGATTCCAAAGATGAGGAAATAGCGGAGTGAAGCCTATTGAGTGATATCCACAAAAGATCTGTCAAATAAAAAGAAATAGATGCAATTAGTGTAGAGTGATCGAGATTCTGTGTATTGCAACATAAATAACGTGGATAAAGAGCCAGTGGCAAGGGGTTGGGGGGGATGAGAGAAAAGATGGAGAAATCAAGAAGTTGTCAGCAGAAGGGAAAACATGGTGCTGCATAGAATCAATAAGAGAGCAGTCGGCAGAAATAAAGACCTCAACCTTTAATGTGAGTAGGTGAAGGAAGTCATTTAAGGTTTTAAGAATGAGTAGAGATCAGTGAGCAAGAGGAAGGATCAGATCAGGGAAGGCGAATATTAAAAAGGGATAAAAATAGAGGTAATCGGGAGTGAAAGTCGGTGTAAATAAACCTGAGGTAGTCTAGGCAACGATAGAATACCAGTAGAGTGAGAGGAGCATGGGCATGAAATTCAAAAGAGGAATTAATTGCTACCTCTGAGGGACGAGGAGCTAGTATTGCACTTTTACTTCACGAGAGGAACATAACTACACCCCTTTTTTTTGTTTGCCAATTTATGCTTTAAATGTCTTCTGGATTTTGCCTAATGCACATTTTAATCATCTGCCAAAACACAGGTAATCTCTCATCGTTATACTTGTATTGCACCAGTTGCCCTGACTTGGTGCTAGTTTTTGTCATATCAAGCTAACCAATCCCTTCTAGGCCAGGTCTTGTTGGTAAACGGACAGGTTGAGGTTGGGAAACGTACACCTCATGCTGTCAGCTGGTTCAAATCTTTTTTAGGACCCAGGGTGGCTGCAGTGGTCAAAGGAAATGCCTAATCAAAACCCATTTTTACATGTGGTTTGCCACAGGGCTCATGTTTATCGCCACTGTTTAGCGTTTTCTCTAAACCCCTATGTGATTTTCTCGTGACTCTGAGCGTTCGGTTCGCGAATTACGCTGACGATGTCAACAGAGTCAAGAGTATATGAAGCCATATGAAGATGGATGGCAGCAAACTCTTTGGCTCTAAATGAAGAAAAACTGAGCTGTTGACTCTAGGCATCCAACAAAGATTTAAAAAGCTGGATTGTAAGTATAAACGTTTTATGGTGAATGGCAATAACATCATGTCTGAAAATGTCAAAACCTTGGGAGTCTTCTTTGACTCCCATCTGTCTTTTAAGAGGCACACTTCATATAAGAAATCAGTTGTGCTCCTACTGCATAAATCTACTCTGGCAAATTCATCCATACCTATCGGAGGCTAACCGAACCCTGATTGCAGCTGCAATCATAAACACAAAGTTGGACTACTGTAACAGCCTCTTGATGGATACATACAAGACTAATATAAAAAAAACTTCAAGTAGCTCAGAATGGAGCTGTTCGAGCAGTCTATGGACTTGGTCGGCACTCCAAGATTTTGTCTGCAAGGAGGAAGCTGCATTGGCTTCCAGTCGAGCAACAAATTAAATTTAAGGGCGCCGTTCTGGTGTATAAATGCCTTTCTGGTAACGCACTGAGTTGCCTCTCCACCAGGATAATAAGAGCTCCTATAAGAAGGACCCTACGTTCAAATTCTAACCAGCTGTTGCATCAGTTGCGTGTGATCCTCCAGAAGATTGGCAGCGCCAGTTTCAACGCCTGGGCACCAACTACTTGGAATTCTCTCCCCCTTTATCTTAAGAGCTGTGGCACCATTACTTTTTTTTTTTTTAAACAATTGAGAACAATGCTTGTTTTATAGAGGGATGTTCTAGTAAATGCCACTTTTCAACCTGCTGCTACTGAAACAACTTTCGGAATGCTTACCATTTTATATTTTGTCTCTTTGTGAGCGCCCTAAGGCCTACGGGTGGGTGGCACAATATAAAAAATATCGATAGACAGATAGATATAGGCTACAAGCAGGAGCTAACCAGTGCCTGCAGTGTTGGGTAGTGCATTTTCAAGTAGAATCCGCAAATTGAATTATGTGAATAATACAGCTTGACTGCGCAGTTGGAGGTAAAAGTCGGCGGCTTGTTAAAATCCTTGCAAAACCCACATTTCATGTGACTCAAGTGGCAGGTTAAAGTAAGCACAACACTACTTTTGGTTGACTGCAGGTGGGACAGGCTTGCACAGAAGTCGTTGAACAACATTATGAATGAAAGATGTGCACATCTTTCTGCAAAATGCCAAAGACAACCAATGAGAGTACCAGTTTTCACCAGTCATCTAGCTAAATCTCTGGATTGTACTATGTCACTTGGACTGCAACAATCGTGTGTATAATTTGGAATTTTTCAAATGCAACTTCAAAGATTCCCTGAAAGAATTTGTCTAGTAGCTTGACACTAATATTTGCTAATTTTGTGAAAGAATGCTATTTTGAACCTGTTGTAAACCTCTTTGTAAGAGTAGTTCTGTGCAAGTGGATATTGGAGGGTATGGAAATATGGACTAGAATGGCAAAACGCAGGGACATTTACAAATGACTGTTATTGAATATAATTCTAATTGTATATTCTCGCATTGATTTTTTTTTTCCTGAGTAACTCATAGTTTTGATACGTTTAGTGATACTGGGGCTTTTAACTTGGAAATGTGCTGCTGCCGGTGTTGAACATGTACACTAGATTGTTAATTTTATAGTTGCTATAACGTTGTTTGGCCTTTTTTGTTCCCTTTTTGTAGTTGGAGTTATACGGTGTCCAATTTGTAGCCAGGAGTGTGCAGAGAGGCACATAATAGACAACTATTTTGTGAGGGACACCACCGAAGTTCCTAGCAGCACTGTAGAAAAGTCAAGCCAGGTGAGTGAAGAGAGTTATGTAACTAATGCACAATGAAATTACACCTTTGTATGTTTCTGTTTAAACATATTTATCCAATTTCATTCACCAAACCACTAAATTGTTGAACCAATACAGGGTTCGAAAATAATGTTGGATGAGAAAGATCTTAAGCTAACTCCTCATTGTCTGGCATCACCCAGTAGGCAGGAGTTACCGCTGAATAACCAGGATAGAGTACACCATACGCTGTGAATCGAAGTTCCACAAGAGGTGCACATTTTAGGTTTTTGCCCATTTTGTATGATACATTATGGTTAGATATGTCCCAACTCTTCTTGAATTACATTTTCAAATACTCAGTTAATGTCACATGTTTGTAACCTACCAATTAGCTCCTGGAAGCTGTGGTTGGAAGCTAATCAGGCTCTATATAACAGTGAAATTCGAATGCACATTGACAGTTTAAAAACAAAAAAAGATCCTTTAGATTTCAACAGTATAAAAAAAAGGAAAGATTTGAGAGAGGTTGTCTGTAGCCAGAGTTTGCCAGAATCGCATGATTCACCATTGATTGTTGAGGATTATTTAATTTGTTCTACTTAGTTCGATATCTAAGCACACAGCAATCTTTACAGTCTAACTTTCCTGAGAATCGTGTTCATTTATTCCATTCTCTATTTTAACCATTATTTTCTTGATTATGCAGTCTGTTTCACAAATTTCATTAATTTGGTGTATTCATTATACATAAGGTCACTGATGCCCCGCTGGAAACCTAACTCCACGGTCCGGAGATATGTTGTTAATCGACACTTTGTTTAATGTATAGTGGATGATAATCGTTATGTGTCTGTGAATTTTTTATGTTGTAATATTGTGGTATATGTTATCCCATTTGATTGGTGTTATACCCACCATGTGGGTTATAATCTTGGGTTATACAGTGTGTTTTAAAACAAGTTGTTTTGCATATACAAATTAAAATGATTTAATCTATAAATTTGCGTTACACACCAAGTCCATTTTGTCAGGACTAATGGGTATGGGTCATTACTAACCATCTTCGCTTAGACAGATGACCAATCTAATAGACTAAAGGTTGTGCAAGAATGAACATGGGATATTTATTGAATGCCTTCTGGATGATCATTCCATGAGAAGGGTAATAGTTTAAAAATAAGTACTGTCAGCCTACATGCCTGGGAAGTTGATCGAGCTCTGTGGCAAAACTGGGTGTTCGACGGGATGCTTTTAGAATACCTATGAGACCTATGCGACAAAGCCCGAAAAAAGGGCCAGCCTTTCATGCCCATTCCACAGACACCTTGGTACTGCTATGCCTTGTCTCTGTAGTTATGGGATATTGTCCCCATAAAGGGGCAAGACTGAAGCATGATGCGCGACAGCTTTATTCAATGACCATGTTCTGGAATTTTTGTAACCAAACCTCTACGCACATGGTTAGCCTCACTTTTATGCTCCTTGCCACGACAGCCAGTCCTCTTCTCCATGCTGTTGAGCCTGTGGATCAAGCAGCATCTGCACCTTTTCATGTTGATATTTTTCCTTCTCTCCTCATGCCTATTTCTTAGCTCTTTGTTTCAGCTGCTGATAGTCATATGGCAGACATTTTTCACGACTTGAAATCATTGGCTCTGTTAAGTGTTTTGGACCTGCCCATCATTGAACCCGGTGTACATGGCAGGGGTCCACCAGGTTAATCACGAATACCTGGAAGTTAATCTGTTATAGTCCGCTGTTAAAGAGGTCTGAGGGCAGGTAGGCTGTGAGGCGGATGTGTACTGGGAACCTATAAATCGGCTTGCTTTTGCTTTCTTTAAGAAGAGATCACATGGAAGCGGCTCCAAAGACCTGTAAGTAGATGGCACAAAAAAAGGTATTAGTGTGCCATAGAAATTGTGTGGTACAATAAAGATTGTGCCTTACACCAGTAAGTATGTAAAAACATTTCACATTAGACTCCTCAATAACTACACTGCAATTCGGTGCATGAATGTTTTGGCTAAAAAATCCAGTCCTGGATGGGATTCATTAGATTTTGCTACTGTCTTGTTATAACATTGATAAATAGTCAGAAAAATGATTCTCTATTTGTAAAGGTATATTTGGAATGTATATGCTTGAATTCAAGAGTATTGCATGTTCGGTAGAACAAGCTCTAGTGTTGAGGGCGAGAACCATTACAAGGGTTTTGAACAGTGAACATAGTGTCTGCCACAGAGTGGTTAATGGACCTTGTGCTGGTGGGGAATGGAGCCAGGAGAGGTTGAAACTCAGGATGGGACCTGAGCGGTGAGGCCTTGTGGTTTCATGCAGGGCAAAACCTTTCTGGACATAGTAACCCCTCCAAGGACACCATGTAGGAGATGGGGACTTTGGTAAACTGAGGGTCCAAGAATCTGTGCAGACTCCCCTTGTAAAGAAGTTAAGTTGGGCATGATTTAGGAACCCTCCTTCTTAAGACTTGGGATGGGAGGGGTTAATTACCAAGAGGACATTGAACTTGAGGTACTTCCCGGAAACACCAGCAAGGAGAAGAGCTAGAATTGCCAGGATTGTGAGCCCATGGCATTTGCAGATTAACGCATACTTTCTAGCAAGATTGATCCCATCCAATGTTGAGATGCTGCAGGCCTTGTACGCAGCGCGCTAGCAGCTCTGTGGGGACAATTGAGCAGGTGACAAGGACTTGTGGAACTGTGCGTCTTTGTGTACAGCAGTTTTCCAAGATGGCAACAGCTACCGCACCACCTTTTAACGCCTCACAGGCCCTGCTTGGAGAAAATGAAGGAGAGGCACCGGCACAAGGGGATTAACAAATTTGCTCACCGAATCGGAATCTCAAATCAGAGTAACTTGTGTGTAGCGGACGAGGATAAAAGCCTTGGGAAATTCAGTCCGAGAATTTTAAGGAATAGACATGTTTGTACCTTCACCGGGGGGCCTATGGGAGAGCTGGAGGAAGGATGAGCCCAGGAAGATTGCTAGCTTTCAAAATCCTGCTTGGTTCTGTGAAAGGCTGCTGCCAACCGAGGTGAAGTACAACCCTTTGAGAGAGCATTTGACATATAGGCTAATTAGGAGGTGGAAGATCAGGTGGAAGACCACACCTCCTGTTTCCTCGGGGCATTGGAGACACCCACATCTAGGACCTCCACATGTGAACCCTGAGCTACAAAGATGGTCCTGAGGTAGAACGACTGGCCTGTGGGAGGAGGAAAACCACAATAATGTAGTCTTCCTGGCAAGAACACAGAGAAGGAGAGGGGGGTAGCAATACTGGTCTCAACCTGTCAGTGGCAGGAGTGGTTCAGATGAATGCTGGCCCATCGAAAATAGCAAATGCTTTCCAAGACCCCTGAAGCCAGAGCTCAGGGAAGAAACCCGCTCAACTTAAAACCCAAGGTCTGTGAGGAGACATACCAAAAGAAACCCTGAAACTCATGATCTGGGAAGATCTTCCAAGAAACCTTAAGCGAAGGTCTGAAGAAAGAATTGCAGAGAATTCTGAAATAACAAGTTTTGGGAAAATATCTCTTGAGCCAACGTTCCTAATGAAACCTGTTGGACCATGTGTAGAAAATCCCAAATCCAGCAACAAGAATGCTCTGATCCCACGAGGATACGTAGAGCCTGACACACCCAGGAGAAACATTGGAAGCAAAACAGGACACTGAGCCCTGAAGGGAGATGGAGGAAAAAAGATGGTCAGAGACGGACTTCTACAAAAGTCCCTGAAAGCTGGAATCCCAGGTGAATGAGCACAAGCGTCGACCTACACTGAGTAACCTGTACAAGAAACTGTTACTTTTGTTCCTTACCATAAGGATGGACTTTTGACGAAGAGGGAATTTCGAACTATTGATTTGGGCAACACTTCAGACTTTTGTGACTAGCAATGGATGTTTTGAAGACTATGGACTTCCAAAGAATAGGATTTTAGATGTTCTGTTGGCCACTGGTTTGAAGCTTTGGTTTCTTCATACAGTTTCTTATTTATGGGTAGAGTTAATTTCTCTTAAATCAAGTAGAAAAACGGAGTTACTATACCTGCAGCTCTGGCAGCATCATAAAGTTGTTCAATGCCTGGGCTGGTGGTCGAAAGACAGAGGCCTGGGCATGCACGCATGCATGCTGGCTTTGCTATATTCGTAGTGTTTTTACTGTGGAAAAGGTTTTGTTCCTGTCTGTTTTGTGACTGAATGTCTTATAAGCATAGCGGAAAGGGGATTATGGATTTAGGAGTACAGTCTTACTTACAGTCATTGGTCATTAACATTTACTTACTGGTTTTGGTACTCCGACCTGCTGGACTTCTCGCAGGAGCCCGCGATGTTAGATTCTCTTTAGAAGTAACTCATATTTTAACAAGAGACTTGTGCTAAGGGGCTTGGTCCCTAAGGACTTGACATGTGTTTGGCTTTGTATGTCTCTTTCAACAAGCCAGAAGTGCCTAAAGCAGCTCAAAAACCTTCTGCAAGGAACCAGTGACCTATCGCATGGTCCAGGTTCTGTCAGTGGTGGCAGGAGAACGATCAAAACCCTTTAAAGGTGAACTCTGTCAACTTCTTGCGCTCATCTTGATCCTTGCCAAGACTGGTATAAAGATAGACTCAACAAGTAGAATGTTGTTACCTGCTGTAAGTGCTGTGACTGAATCACTTCCATCCATGTGCCCTACTAGTTCCTGTTTCGTGTTTCCAAAGGGAGATTCTGCGCAGCACCTCCAACCTAGATCCTTTTAGAATAAGTAAGTCCATTCCTCCTGTACAGACTAATTCAAAATGGCGACTCAGCCTCTGAATCCTTCAGCCAATGCGCTATGCTAAATCCCCCATAATTGCCAAGAGAAAATAAGTGACTATGCGTATGCGCTAAGGCCTTCAGGAAAAGAGGCAAGACACCTGGTCGGGAACAGAGGGCAAAGGAGAATACCTGGTGTTATTTGTATTTATTGAGTTTTAAATGGCGCTTTTAACCAAAGCGCTTTACAGAGAACAATATGCAATACATGAAGCAATGTGAGTCAATATTTGGAATCAAGTAACAAAGATCGATTTGTAGAACGAATTACAAAGAACAGTCAGTAATACATAACATATGCAGTGAGGATCGACGTTCAGAATCAGCCGTTGAGTCAGGCAGGTGACTGGAGTAAGTGCGTTTTTAAAGAAGAGCGGAAGGAGGAATAGGCGGTAATGGAGCGGAGAGAGAGAAGGAGAAGGCTGCAGTGAAGAGGAGCAAGGAGTTGGAAGGCTCGGAAACGGTATTGTGCACAAGGGGCGCACGGTACAGTAAGTGATCAGCTGAGCGGAGAGAATGAGAGGGAGACTAGGATAGGAGGGATGTAAGATAGGAGGGGGCGAGACCGTAGAGAGATTTGAAGACAAGACAAAGGAAGTTGTACTTTTAGTTGAGTGAAAGGAGAGCCATCCCACTGAGGTAAGGGATGAAGAGATTGAGTCCTGATGGGAAAGAAGACCGAGAAGGGATGGAAGAGTGGTAGATTGATTTGAGAGGAGCTAGATGTGAGGAAGGAAGGCCAAAGAAAAGAACAGAGCAATAGAAAAGTCGAGAGAAGATTCAGGACGATATTAGATGTTTTGTGGCGTGGAAAGTAAGGAAGGGGTGAATTTTGCGTATGTTAGATGGAAACTACTGGCTCGGGAGGTAAGAAAGATGTGGTGAGCAAAGGAGAGATCAAAGTGGAGACAAAGATTGCGGGCAGAGGGGGAGATGGGGGGATAAGGGAGGGAGGAAAAAGAATGGAAGGAGGAGGAGAATGGGGAGGGAAGACATTAGCGGGAAAAAATAGAACTTCTGTTTTCCCAGCATTCAGGGAAAAAAAAAAAGTGGGAGGTCATCCAGGATTTGATAGCGGTGAGACAGGGTGAGAGTTTATGATGATGTCGGGGAGGGGGGGGTGAAGGATGAGAAAGAGAGAAAAAGCTGAGTGTTGTCAGCATAGAAGTGGTGAGCGACTCCAAAGGAAGAGATGATAGGAGCGAGCAGGGAGATGTACAAGGAGAAGAGAAAAGGGCCAAGTATGGAGCCTTGGGGGACACCGTGGGTGAGAGCAAAAGAAGGGGAAGTGGAGCTGCCCCAAGAAACGGCAAAGGTACGCTTAGATGGATAGGATATGAACCAGGTGAGGACAGGACCACTGAAGTCAAAGGAGGAGAGAGAGTCAAGTAGTAAAGAGTGATCTACTCTGTCAAAGGCAGCAGAGAAGGATAAGGACAGAAGAGTGTTTAGAGTAGCTGGCAGTGAGGAGGGAGTTAAGAATGGAGGTAAGTGATGTTTCAGTGGAATGGCAGGGGCGGAACCCTGATTTGAGTAGGAGAGAGAAGAGAGATTAGGGACGTGTGCTCGGAGTTGGGAGTAGACAAGGCGTTCAAGGAGCTTTGATAGAAAGGGTAAGCGAGAAATGGGGTGAAAGTTGGATACCAGAAGGGGGTTTGCAGTGGGCTTTTTCAAGATGGGAATGATGATTGCATGCTTGAAGGCGGAGGGGAAGGTAGAGGTAGCAAGACAGATGTTGAAAAAGGAGGTAAGGGAAAGGTACCAGGAGCGGGTAGACTTTGGGAATGAGAGAGATGGGAAGAGGATCGCCAAGGGCAGCGGAAGGGGATGGGTCCTGGGAATAACCAATTGGAACAGTTTTGAACCGTGAAGACAATTGGCTGTCTATACAAGCACGTAGGCCCTCATGGATGGATCTGAATAGTGTTAGAAACAGAGAGGAGAGGAGAGATGAGATGAGACCAGACTAAGACAACCAGTGGATTGCTTTGTGCAGCAACCTTGCTTGAGCGAGAAAAGAAAGTGCTATACCTCATACACTGGGAGAATCGAGAACCCAGATGGACGACTAAAGCACTTGCCCCACGAGGGGTACCCCTGGCCGGAATGTTAGACTGTCACAACCTGACAAACATCCTAAGCAAGGGGCAAGAAATACTTTGTGTGTTAAAGGTGTTGCCCATGGCCCAGGAGGGTGGTCCACAGCAAGAGGAAGAAACTATCAATGCCTGATATGCACCCTCAGCCGGTTGAAGAGATGACTGCTATTAGGAGTTGCCAAGAGGGTTTTATCGCTCAAATCGAGACGGGCTCAGGAATATAGCTGAAAACATGCTTAACTGAGTTCCAGAATCAAGCCAGATGATATACCCTGTAAGTGAGTATTGACAAATCCTAGGTACAGAGCCCCTGTGTAGATTAGTGTTCCCATATTGGTCTACCAAGACAATTCAAATAATCCATTCTGACACCCATATTGATAAATTGCTTGGTTCTAATTTGATTCCGCAAGAACCTATAGGCATTACGGCAGTGCATCCTAACAGGTAATCATGGTGTTGAACTATGCTTTGGTCTGTGTGTTTATGTTGATCCATTATCATATAACCCACTGTGGCATGAAGGTTGAATTCTTTTAATATGTACCCCACCACCCCCTCCCTGGTGAAAAACCACTTAAATGGCCATGAGCAGCTTTTTCCTATGGTCAGGGCACTTCACGTGTTTTTGGTTTCAAACACTGTCTTCTTGGCTCTTTCACAAACCATTTGAAACTGTCTTCCACTGACCTGGGATTTGTGACCTTGTAAAATGCTTTTTTTGTTGAATTTACTTGTGCATGCGGATCAGAGAAATTAAGACTTCTGATGGCCCCTTTCCTTGTTTCTACTAGGATAAGATAGTGCCATGTACAAATATGTTTCATCCTAAAGTATTTGGGAAATGTAATCAGGTCATCAATCTTGAGGGTTTCTTTCCAGGATCTGTGACTGACACAGAACTATTCTCTACACAATCCTGATGTAAGGTGAGCACTAGGAAAGAAGAGTGCAAGTCCCCTTCTCGCTTATTTGCGATGTATTGGAGTGGTACGTCTGACGCAAAAGCAGGAGTTCAGTTGCATGCTGGCTAATGGACTTCATGCTACTCTTTTCTTTGATGAGGAAATTATTGCCCTGCAAAAGGTATGCACACCCATTTGGTCAAAGCAGAAATGGATTCAGTGGCCTTACAGAGACCTTTACATTTGAAGTACTTCTGCAAAGCAGAGACATGGGCTACGCTGCATGCATTCTAGAACTACTATATGGGCATCCGTTCCAGGGCCGACTGCAATTTTGAATAGATGGAGCTGCGCACCTGTTAGGCAGAAACCTGTGCAGTTCCCTCTGGGACCACTGCAAAAGATTTAGGACTACAGGTGTTTGGCAGTAAACCCACTTGGTAGCAGTCTGTACCACACAGATTCACTTGGTAGCTGTGGCTGAGCAGTCAGACTTCCCTCAAGAAGAGTTAGGCAGAATACAGAGTATTCACAATAGGTCAAGAGCACACAATAGAACAAGTAAACACTGACCAGGGCTTGGCGTAAAAGAGATATAATTATTTATTTAAAACCACATCTAGAAAAACACACAAGCACTAATAGTAAGCAATTCAAAAACACGGTCACTAAAAGATATACACTCCCTTAAAAGAATATTAGACACGTCTTAAGCAAAGCCCTGCTTATTTTCAGACAGTGGTGACCGCTTAACGTAGATGGCACTCTAATAGTTTGTTTTTAAAAAGGGTGAGAAAAGCAGAGAAGAAATTGAAACAGATCCCAACACTTTTACAAGAACATAGCAAGAGAGGAAGGCAAAGTAAAACCGCGAATTCAGAGTTAGTAGGCCGGATCTGCTTTAAGAGGATCCAAACGAAATGTGTCCAAGGTCACACGGTTGCAGTGCACAAAAGTCTTGTAATGGTTCAAAAAGAAGTTGGATCAAAGAAAAGGGACCAGTTGAGGGTCAAAGCGGCCAGCGCAGTCCAGAAGGTTAAGGAGTTATTATTACCTTGTTGCAATCTTTAGAAAGGGAGGCCTGGCGGACAAGGTACCTTAAAGTGGTGAGAACGCTCCAGGGGGGGCAGTTGTTCCTGGCAGCGGGTGCAAGTCAGTGCTTCGTACGGGGGAAGAGAGGATCTCTTCGTGGAGGAAGACAGGGGCCCGTTGCACTGCCAGGGAAGAAACCAGCCGCAGAGTTTCTCAGGTACAAGGAGTGGTCTGTTGATTCGCGGTTCAGTGGTGAGTGGCTATCCGGCCGCCGGGGTGCTTGGCATGGGCAGTTCGACCACAAACCGGGCTGGGGTGCGAAGAAAAAAAGGTAAACTGGTTGTGCCCACCAGTCAGGGGAAGAAGCCTCTCCAGCCGGGAGATCTTCTCTGTCGTCGGGAAGTGGTGAGTCGGTTCCGCAGGGCTCCACCAGTGGTGTCGTCGTGATAGGTCGGCTCAGCTTCTCCCTCGTCGGATTCTCGGGTCCTGTGGCGACTTCTGAAGTTCCAGTCCCCAAAGCCCTGCTTTTATGCAGAAAACCCCCATTCACTCAGCCTAGCTGTCACTCAAACATGCTAAGTGGTGAGCCGGCCGGCTCACCACTTGGGCCAATCAGGATGGAGTGCGACTTGAGTTGCCTAGGCAACTCAGTCCAGGGTGCCTAAACCCCCTCCCACATCCCCTGTGGTACCCAGACAGAGTGCCACCACTTTTGGAGGCTTCTGTGGAGAAGCCTGCCAAAAGTGGAACAAAGGGCTCGACTTGGGTTGGAGTCACAGAAGCGAACACAAATGCCATTTTAGAATCGAGTCTTGGCAAAAAATACCAACCGGAGAATTAATATTAATTAAATAAACCGGACGTATGTTCGAGGCTATGAGAATTAAATAATGAAAGCTGGTAGCCTCGAACAATGGGAAAATCCCATAGGAGAATATTTGCGGTCGAATATAAAAAGTAGTTTCCACTGCCACCAGCCAAAACTCGATCAGGGGGGACGGAGATGTGCCCCCTCGACTAACAGACCCCGGGGCAATCGAATGGCCCCGACCAGTACGTCCACAATATGATGGTTTGTACTGGTTTCTGTTAATAATTTGGGACTAGTAAAGCCAATGGTGACTTTACATGCCCTGGGAGACAGTAGTCAGTCCCAGGATATGGAGTCTATGGTGGGGTGTCATTATGACACCCCTGTGTTACTGCACGGAGGGTGCTGTGTAACACACATCGTAAAAACACATGAGACCCTATGGAGTAAAGGACCCCATAGCCCATAAAACACATTACCAGTCAAAGGAATACCATAAATCATGTCCAAGAGTGGGAGGAAAAGAGTCTCGCTCTTGGCAGGAGGAAAAAAACAAACTCCAGAAATCCAGCAAAGCTGCTGGGGCACTCACTAGGTTAGGAAATTCAACCTAAAGAGCGAATTCTCCCTAACGGCACCATTCTTGTGTATCTGCATGTGAGCAGATTTGTGTATCGTTAGCCATCCTTCATATTAACTGTGTTGCTTCAGAATCTCCCACAAGCAGGGGGGGGGGGGAAATGGGTTGGTTGGGTCTTAGGGGCAAGAATAAGTTGGTCGCTGTGGTGATTTGCACTCTTAGTCCATACTCCCTTTTCTTCCTTACGACACCCCCGACCCATCTCCCTTAAAAAGAGCCAATATAAAATTGTGCCGTGTTAATGGAATGGTGGTTGGGGCTGTGAGCATGCTTCTCGTAGTTACTGTGTTGGGCGTTATGGCATGTGCCAAGGAAAATGTTTTACGGATCTAGATCTAAGCTCAACATTATGATCCGGTGCTATACCTATAGGGGGACAATATTCCACATGTAAAGGGAACTATAGACTAGGAGTACAGTAGTTTCTATGGTTAACTTTTAAATAATTTTGATGTTGAATATTGGTAAGAGTTTGGAATGTTCTCTGGCGAAAAAATGCCATTGCTTTCTTTGTAAAATGAATTGTATAATTTCTTTACAGGCATGCACAAGCTGTGAAGACAATGCAGAAGCACAGGGTTTTTGTGTTGAATGTGTGGAATGGCTTTGCAAGACTTGTGTCCGTGCCCATCAGAGAGTCAAGTTCACAAAAGAACATACTGTGCGTCAGAAAGAGGAAGTGTCACCAGGTAACTTTTTCTTTTGCAAGCTTTGCTTTTTCTTTTGCCTCATGACGGCTTATGTACTCTGTGTTCATGCTTTTAGTCTGTTGCCTATCATCAGTCAGCTGTTCTATTTTACAAACCACTCATTAAGAAAGATGGGTTTCTTCTGAAGGGTGAAATACCTAGCACACTGTCCCAAGTTCAGTTTGTTTGCTCATTGTCAGGCTTTGGCAGTGATTTAACTGGCAATAAATTCCCTCATTTTACTTTGTGATTCTACTGTAATATTCATGAACTCTGACTAGCCCCACCTATGAGTGTTATCTTGGAAACCACTATTTCATTAAAATGTTTTTTGAATCTTTGATGCACAGTTAAACTATATGAATATATCACCCACTTGTCTTTTTTTACATTTTTTATAATGGTCCTCCAGGACAGCACATCTATGCTGCTTTATACCGAAACATTTTATGTCCACACAAAATACAATTGACAAGGAAACGTGTAGACGTAAACTGCGAAAGAGCTTTTTCTTGAAGGTTACCAGGCTGCACTGGTTTCTCATGCAATGTAGCGGCAGATGGCTCAAATTTCATTTTTCTGCTCTATGAAGCAAGGATCTCTGCTCTACATTACAGATCTGCTCTCCAACCTTGACTCTAACATTCCCCCTGTCCTCATCCTTCGCGATCTCTCTTCTGCTTTCGACACGGTCAACCATACCATCTTGCTCAACCATCTCCGTGATAACCTCGGTATCACTGATCAGGCTCTTGCCTGGCTGACCGCTTTGCTCTCTGATCGACCCTCCCAGGTCCAACTTGGGACCTTCCTATCATCTATCTTCCTCTCTACCTGTGGTGTTCCCGAGGGGTCTAACCTCTCGCCCTGGCTTTTCAACCAATACCTGGCAACTCTCGCCCACTGCATTGCCATTTTCTGCTCAAATTTCCAGTGCTACGCTGATGACATTCGGCTAATTTTCAGGCTGCCCTTGACCGCCTCCTCTCCCATAGCTGATTGCTTAACTGCCATTCAAGATTGGTGTGCCGCCAATGATCTTTGAATGCCAGCACGACGGAGATCCTCCTCATCAGCACACCTTCACCATCCTTTCTCGTAACTCTCTGGCGGCCTCCCTTGGCCATCCTCCTACCCCCACCTGCGAGGCTAAGAACCTCGGGGTCATCTTTGACTCCACACTTCCTTCTCTGCCCACATCTGATGTCTCTAAAAAGTCTCCTTTTGCTTTGCACTTTCCACTTCTCCCCCCTTCCATGCACTTTTCCCCTCCCCTATGCACTTGCACATTCTCAATGACATTGGGCCTAGTAAGATGGTTGTTTTGTGTTCCCCTCCCCTCCCCTCCCTTGCCGCGCTCTGAAACACTTGTATACGAGCGTGATAGAAATAAAATATCAATATGAATAACCAGACATTGTTTGGTTGGCAGTATTACATTTGTTATGGTCCCAGCTCTTTGCGTAGTAGAATTCTGGCACTTATTCATAAATGTGCCTCTTGTGTAGGGAAGAAAGCAGAGAAAGAAGATCTGGCTGTCAGCATGCTTTATTTTCTAGTTTTCCACACCGCTGAGAATTGACAAATATGCCAGGTAGGCATCTGAAGGATAGGGAGGGCCATGCAGACAAGACTCCTGAGTGCTCCGTCTGCAGCTGTGGGGCCATAAATCCATAAAAACATTGAGACTCAAACCTCCCAACTATAGGGCATAATATGTGCCAGGCTCTAGCAACTCTGCGGTCACGCAGCATCAGCAGCAGTGGCACCACTACTGATGTTGAAAGCGTTGTCTATTCAGCTCCTGTTCCAGCTTGGGCTGTCGGTGAACTGGCGGAAATCTTCCATGACGGTCTCGCAGGACTTGATTTTCCTGGGTTTTCGCTGGAACATGATCGACTGCAGAGTGTACCTGACAGGGGACAGAATGGCTGAGCTGTTGGCCACGTGTCGGATGTTTGCGCAGTCGGAGAGCATGTTGGCTTGGTGGTTCCAGAGGCTTCTGGACCTTATGACCTCTTGCGTATTGGCTCTTCCTCTTGCTCGTCTCAAGATGAGGCGGACTCAGATGGCTGTTCAGAGTTCTTGGTGTCAGGCTGTGGATCAGGACTCCAAGCTGATAATGATTCCGGCTTCTATGAGAGTTGACCTGGAGTGGTGGTCGTCTCTCAGCAACCTGTCGGTGGGTGCAGGGTTTCAGGACCCAGCCCCTATGGTGACGGTCACGACGGACTCCTCCCTTCTAGGGTGGGGTGCGATGTTGGATCTTCTTCAGGTCTCGGATCTCTGGTCGCGTCAGGACAAGCTCCTCCACATAAATCATTTGGAGCTTCTGGCGATCTTCCTAGCGCTCAAGGCGTTCAGACCGATCATTGCCAACAAGGTGGTCCGAATGCGCACAGACAATGTGGTGTTGATGTATTACATCATCAAACAAGGGGGAACCAAGTCCCCCCTGCCCTCCCCCTCGTGGACCTGTCCATCCAGATTTGGGAGTGGGCTGTGCTTCATGGTGTCTGGCTGCTTGCAGTACACATCCCGGGCTAGCTGAATGTCACGGCAGATGCCCTCAGCCGGCGGACAATGGTCAGCTACGAGTGGGAATTGAAGGCAGAGGTCCTCTCATGGATTTTCCTGCGTTGGGGCACACCAGAAGTGGACCTCTTCGCTATGGCGGCAAACAAGAAGCTTCCTCTGTATGCCTCCAGAAGCGGGTTGGGAGCCTCCTCTCTAGGGGATGCTCTCGAGATTCCATGGCACAACATGAGGGCTTATGCTTTCCCGCCTCTGCCCCTAGTTCACCTGACAATTTACAAAATGAAGAACTCAGTGAACTGTTCTCTTCTACTCATTCCGTCTTGGTGGCCGGCCAGGTTTTGGTTCTCAGAACTTCAACACCTGTCGGTGTATCCGCCTATCGGGGGGTGTTACGTTATTTCGTCGAAGTACTTTTCATCGTGGGACTTTTCATCGCCACTTTTTCATCAACCAAAACTCATTTTTAAAAAATGTGTATTTTTTTATTTTTTTATTTCGGGGGGGGGGGGGGGGGTTCCTCCCAGACCCCCCACCCCCCTTATATAATCCTACCCCAACCCCAAAAAACACCCCCCAAAAAATATTTTTCAAGAGTTTTGGTCGATGAAAAAGTGGCGATGAAAAGTCCCACGATTAAAAGTACTTTGATGAAATGCGTGTATACCCTATCAGGTTACCGGTGACCCCCAATCTTCTTCACCAGGGGGAACAGCAGCTGTGGCACCCCTCTCCACAATCGCTCAGCTTGGCGGCATGGTGCCTGAGTTTAAGTCTTTAGAACATCTTAATTTGTCTGAGGATAACATGCGTATTATCCAGGCAGCCAGAAAACCTTCGACTAGGTCCCAGTACAGAAGCAAATGGCTCAGGTTCTGTCATTGGTGTTTAAGCAAGCAGTTGGACCCAAGGGGGGCTACAATTGACACGGTACTGTCCTTTGTGTCCTTCTTAGCAGAATCGGGCGTCCATGTTCTGTCATGCAGAACTTGTGGTTTCCGCTTACTTTTCTACAGACCAATGCTCTTTCTCTCTATGTAACTGTTAGGCAGAAACCTGTGTAGTTCCCTTAGGGAACACTGCAAAAGATTTAAGACTACAGGTGTTGGCAGTAAACCCACTTGGTAGCAGTCTGTACCACCCAGATTTACCTGGTAGCTGTGGCTGAGCAGTCAGACTTCTCTCAAGAAGAGTTAGGCAGTATGCAAAATATACACAATAGGCACTATTTAAAAACACACTGTTTGAAACACTCCAGCACTCTTATTGTAAAATATTCTAAACAGTTACTATTGTAATATATACACCCCATTTTCCTTATCAGATAAGTCACAGTAAAACACCACTTATTTTCATACAGAGGTGAGCGCTCAACTAGATGGCACTCCAATAAGTTTGTGAGAAAGGGAGGGAAAAAGACAGAATATGGAAAGGTACACCACTCTAAGATTCAGGAACACTGTTAGCAAGGCAGAAGAGCAAAAGTCGCTGGTGAGCCAAAGTCCAAAGGCTGGGCCCACTCTTAGAGAGGGCAGAGCACAAATGCGCCCAAGATCACACAGTTACACTAGGCTTTGAAAGTCTTGCAGAGGGTTCAAAAAGAGTTTAGAGAGGCTTTAAGAAAGTTTAGCCAAGGTGTCCCAGGCTAACCCAGGTTCGAAAGCCGGGGGCTAAATCTACCCCGTACAGTCGGTAGCAAGGGAAGCCGGGCGGGACACGGTACCTTAAGTGGGAAGGATCCTCCAGCGGTGGCAGTTGTTCCTGGCAGTGGGTGCAAGTCGCGTCGTCGTCCAGGGGAAGAGAAGATCTCGACTTGGAGGAAAGATGAAGGTCGTTGCACTACCAGGGAAGAAACCAGCCGCAGAGTTTTCCGGTTAAAGGTGGTACCTTTGTTCGCGGTCGTGGTAAAACGTGGTATCCCGGTTGCCGGGGTGCTTGGCACAGGCAAGGCAGCCACGAGTTACGTCGGGAATGCGAAAAGACGGTGAAACTGGTTATCCCCACCAGTCAAAGGAAGAAGACTCTCCGGCGGGCGATCTCCTCTGTCGTTGGGAAAAGTGGTGAGACGGTCCAGCAGGGATCCACCGGTGGTGGTATCGTGGCAGATCGGCTCAGCTTCTCCCTCGTCGGATTCTTGGGTCCTGTGGCGACTTCTGAAGTTCCAGTCCCCAAAGCCCTGCTTTTATGCAGAAAACCCCCATTCACTCAGCCTAGCTGTCACTCAAACATGCTAAGTGGTGAGCCGGCCACTTGGGCCAATCAGGACGGAGTGCGACTTGAGTTGCCTAGGCAACTCAGTCCAGGGTGCCTAAATTCCCCTCCACCCCTCCTAAGTACCCCAGACAGAGTGGCACCACTTTGGAGGGCTTCTGTGGAGAAGCCCGCCAAAAAGTGGAACAAAGGGCTCGACTTGGGTTGGAGTCGCAGAAGAGAACACAAACGCCATTTTAGAATCAAGTTTTGGCAAAAAATACCAACCGGAGAATTAATATTAATTAAATAAACCAGCGGTATGTTCGAGGCTACCGTAAATAATTAAATAAAGGTAGTAGCCTAAAACAATGGGAAATCCCATAGGAAAATATTCGTGGTTGAATATAAAAAGTAGTATCCACTGCCACCAGCCAAAACTCGATCAGGGGGGACAGAGACGTGCCCCCTCGACTAACAGACCCCGGGGCAATTGAATTGCTCCAGCCAGTACGTCCACAATATGATGGTTTGTACTGGTTCTGTACAGAATTTAAGACTAGTAAAGTCAATGGTGACTTTACATGCCCTGGGAGTCAGTAGTCAGTCCCAGGGTATGGAGTCTATACTTTATTTTTTTTATTTTTTTTTTTTTATTAAAAGTTGTATTTAAAGTTTGATTAACAAACATTTACAACATCGTCAAATTCAGTTATTAAAATCATTACATAGAAAATTAATTTACATTCACAGTATATTAGTTTGAATTCATCATTACATATCATATTACATGTTATGGATTAAATTTTAGTGAATAAGCTAAATTCATACTATTTCCATGCGATTAAGCTACCAATAGATAAAATTTATTCGTGCTTTTTCCATACATTTAAACTATTGCCAAGTTGAACATTAGGATTTATTTCGTATTTTCTTTCACATCTAATTCAAGTTCCAATTTTTCGAGAAATGCGCATAATAAAACAATTGTTTTCGTTGAGTATCCCCACATGAATTTTTTCCAACACCATTCCCTTGCTTCCTGAGTCATACCTAGCACCTGTGGACCGATTAAAGTATATCGCAGGGTTTAAAAATTCTCACAGTATAATGTAAGGTGTTTCAGATTTTCTATCCAGTATTTACCCTCGCAAAATCTACACCATGGTTCAAGTCCAACATTAGAGTTTTTTTCCCATTTAATGGTTTTCTCATAGGTGTGAAACAGATTAAGTTTGAATCTCAGATAGAAATGTCTGTTTATTCGCCGGGAATTTAATCAAATAAGATTTGCGAGGCAGTCTTGATGTTACAAATTTTGCCGCTTCAGAATATAATTTTTTATCTTGCATATCTTCTATTGTTAATAGCCAATCTTGCTCGTATAAGCGTTTCTTTACATGTCCCATACGATATTCTAAATCCATTGGTTTCAAACCACATTCGTCTAATTTTTTTATCATACATTCCGAGAAGTTCAACAACGATTTAGGTACTCGATTCTCAATCATGATTGAAAGTTCACCATACAATGACTGTTTCTGCGGAAAGATCATCTTTCCATAATTCGTTAGCTGTCGCCAATGGAACCTGGTTGATAGGGCAGATATTCCTAGCTCTTGTCGTACAATACAATTTGGGAGTGATTTTGGCAATCTCAAAGTTGCTTTCCACAATTGCCCTTGGATTTGATCTAATATTGAATCAATATTACAAAGACATAAATCTAATCCATAAAGTAGAATTGCTTCCACTTTCAGCATATAGAATTGAAAAAGTGGTTCCATTGAAAATTTGCAATGCTTTATAAATACCATCCGCATTTGAGTCGCTAGAACATTTTTTTTTGCATTTAAGTTTGTGAACCACGATTTTTTAGAAGGTGAATCAATAACATCATACCCCAGATATCTCATATTTAGTGCGATGGGCATCTGAATAGAATTTATTGACCATTGCATTTTGGGATATTTTTTTTTTAGGTTTTTTAGTATAAAGATACTTGACTTTTCGACGTTACATGTAAGATTGTTTTTAAAAAGATATGCTTCAAATATTTCGAGTTTCCTTTGTAGGCCATAAGGGGTTCGATCAAAAATTAAAACATCATCTGCGAATGCAATCCATTGGATACGTAAGTGTGCCAGTCTTGCTGGATAGCTCAATTCCGAGTTCCATATTGTCTCAATGTCAGAGATGTATAAGTTAAACAGAGTAGCTGCCAAATTACACCCCTGCTTAACCCCCACTTCGGTCGTAATCGGGATTGTTGTTGAACCAGAACTATTAATACGAACTAGATATGAGGTGTTATCATGCAATTTGGCTAACATTACAATTAACTGGGGCGGAAATCCCATTTCATCCATCTTTGTCCAGAGAAGAGCCCTAATTACACAGTCGAAAGCTGCTGTTAAATCCACGGATGCCATGTATAATGGACCCGTATTCATCGAATTCGTCTGTGCAATTAGGTGCGCTAAAACAGTTGCATTTAAAGCTGTTCCCATTCCGGCGCGAAACCCAATTTGAAACATCGATAAAAGGTTCTGTTGTTTAATAACCGCCTTCAGCTGTTGCAACAACAAGATTGCTAAGGTCTTGGCACTTGCGTCCATCAAAGCAATCGGGCGAAAGTTGCTTGGCTTTGTTTTATCACCTTTCTTGTGAATTGGGACTATAATCGATTGTAGCCAGGATGGAGGAATAATAGAAGAGCGAATAATCTCGTCAAATTTTTTTTAATATCGGGGCCCATAGCTGGATATTTTCTTTCAAGGCACAAGGTGGAATGCAATCCGGACCAGGCGCTCTTGATTTATTCAATTTTCCAAGTGCCCATGTAATATCCTCAAGTGACCAACCCTCAAGTTCATTCAGCATCTTGTTGGTGAACTTGTCAGCCAGTGCTTTAAATCGTTCCGGTAGAGCAAATTTCTTTTTATAATATTGTATCCATATTTCGGCACTTATAGTAGAGCTTTGATTCACCGTTTGATGTAAGTCGTTACTCCTTAGGAGTGCCCATATGGAACGCCGGTCATTTTTGCATAATGCGGTGATCATTGTTTGGTTCATTGAGTTATGAAGATAAATCCTGTAATTTTTTACACAATTGGAATATTTGTTAAGTACTTTTCGTTTCTGTATGTGATATTCACCGTTGGCCAGACACATTCTATTTAGTTGCAAGATTTCATGTTTCTTTTGTTTCTTTAGAATTGCAATTCTGGTAGCCATTAAGTCGACTACCCGCGGCTTTGTTATTGCTTTTGTTTTTTAAAATACCACATATATGAGCGCTATTATCATAATTAATGAAATTTGTCTGATCGTTAAAACAATTGTTTGTAGATGGTGATTATTTCTAGCGCTATCTATTAACAACTTAATGATTACATTTAAGTTTTTGCAAGTTCTAGTATTCCATCGTAGGGAGACACCTGGACGATCTTCCATTATAAATATGCTCAATGGATCTAGTTGCAATTTTGGAATCATTAATTGAAAAGCCACATATAGAATACAATGATCACTCAATTCATTAGTTGCGATCTCTACTCCCTTGCAATCAGATGCTAGTTCCCCAGATATCGCAAAGTAATCAATACATGAGACTCTATTATTTCGGGACCATGTGGGCGCCTTTCCTTTTGCATTAAAGGGCAAGAAGTCTATATTCCAGCGTTTAAAGAATTGGCTTAAGCATATTCCCCGTCTCCTTGAGGTCAGGGGTTGGTTTTGTACATTCAATTGAATTTCATTTGGGGGAGTTTCAGTACAGTTTGAGTTGAAATCTCCTCCTATGATTATTTTTACATTAGACCACTTACAAAAAACTTCGTCAAACAGGATATCGAGATCTTTCAGTAATGAGTCCATTGCGGTACCTAATGGGTTAAAGTATAGTGATACTATTAAAACATAGTCCATAGAAGATAGTCCTGTCTTAATTACAATTGCAATATAGGATGTAGTTATAACAGTTGATGACAGGGAGTACATCAGTGTGGTGTTTACCAAAATGGAGATTCCCCCTGACGGTCGCCCTCTATGTACTCGGGTTGCAGGTTTCGAGTATGCTGTAAAACCTCTGATTTCAAATGGTTTTAGAACCATGGTTTCCTGGCATAATACGATATCAACAAGCTCATGCGGGGCATATCTGGTTGTCCAAGTCCTTACGTTTTTCAGGCCGCATGAATTCCATGATATCACTCGAAGGAGTTTTTGCTACTACGAGTGCTCTATCGTTGTTTCTTCCTTTCGATTCCCCAATATAGTCGGTAGCCAGGACCAATCTTTAGATACAGCAGAAATAGCAACTAACTGTTCCACGAGTGCCTTATCCGTTAAATTGTCAGCCTTGCCCATAGATGTCTATAGATGTATAGGAGTCTATACTGGGGGGTCACTATGACACCCCTGTGTCACTGCACTGAGGGTGCTGTGTAACACGCATCACAAAAACACATGAAGCCCTATGGAGTAAAAGACCCCATAGCCCATTAAACACATCTAGATTCAAAGAAACACACTCAAATCATGCCCAAGAGTGAGGGTAAAAGAGTCTCACTCTTGGCTGGAGAAAAAAATAAACCCCAAAAATCCAGCAACGCTGCTGGGGGACTCACTAGGTTAGGAAATTCAGCCTAAACAGAGAATTCGCCCTAACAGTAACCCAGTGGTTAAGAGGCATTTTGCAGGCTTGACGCGCCTTTATCCTCCGATTCGTAGTCCACTCCCGACGTGGGATCTAAATGTGGTCCTGATGCCGCTGTGCCATAAACCTTTCAAAACGATGGCCACGGTGGACCTCAAGCACCTGTCATGGAAGGTGTCTTTTTTGCTCGCCGTTACTTCCGCAAGGCGGGTGAGTGAGCTCCAGGCTTTTTCGGTGGAGCATCCCTTCCTGGTCTTTCACAGGGTTAAGGTGGTCCTACGGACAAATCCTGCCGAAGGTGGTGTCGGAGTTCCATCTGAACCAGTCGATCTCCCCGCCGGTCTTTTTTCCGAACCCTGCCTCAGAGCCTGAAAGGGTTCTGCATTGTCTCGATGTTATCTGGACAGAACATCTGAGCTTAGGACCTCTTCTCAACTGTTTGTGACCTTTGGTAACCCGCAAGGTAAACAGGCGTCTAAGGCGACTATTTCTCGGTGGATCGCCGCCTGCATTACGGAGTCTTACACCGTCCTAAAGGTATTCATGCACACCTGGTGCGGGGCAAGGCAGCCCCGGTTGCCTTTCAGAAATATGTCCCCTGGGAGACCATCGCGAATGCGGCTACTTGGGCCTCCCCATCTGCTTTTTGTAAGCATTATTGTCTAGACATGAGCTCAAGATCTGATGCTCAGTTTGGTCAGGCTGTGCTGAAGAACCTTTTTCAGTAAGGTTTTTTTTTCCATCCACCAATAGTTCCTTTAAGGAGTGCTTGGGAATCTCCCATAAGTATGGAGGAAAGGGGACGGGACGTAGGAGTATAACCAGGTTACTCACCGTAGTGACCACCTTACTCCTGGTCCATAATCCCCTTTCCTCCATACGCCCGCCGTCCCCTCTAATAAGGTTCCTCTGTTATTGCTAGGAGGTCTTGGACCGATAGAAAAGGACTGAGGGGCGATGCGTGGGGCGGAGCCAATGTGGGCAGGGTTACGGCCGCGTGCTGGGCCCCGCGTAAGAAAGAGAGGAAGGACAAAAGGTTTGCAACATTTTTGGATGCTTTTTACAAAGTGCCCCGGTTCCGTCCCACAGGACGGAGAGATGTCCCATAAGTATGGAGAAAAGGGGACTATGGATTAGGATTAAGGTGGTCACTACGGTGAGTAACCTGGTTAATTTCTTCAGTCCCTTCATAGTCCCCTGGAGAGCCTCAAGCAACGCAGAAAGATCTTGCACCGTCATCAAGATACTTCAGTTTCTGAAAAACACAATGATGGGGTCTTCTCCTGAGGTTTCATCAGCAAGGGTTAATTCTACCAAAGTTCATCCTCGAGACAGACTCGGCTTTCTGAAGACGTCACACCAAGTCAGGAGTAATGGGAAACACAAGCTTGTTGTGACACAGATTTTCAGATCCTACACCTGAGACCATGTCATATGAATTGATGGAATCAAGTGGGACCACAAGCACTGAGTCCTCCCCATCGATTGCTGGGACCAGTGCTTGAAATAAGATCAGTGCTTGAAATAAGATTTGGATGTGGGAGTATTGTACTCCCTATATTTTAAATTGGAAATTTAAATGATTTTTTAAGGAGTAAAAATGTAAGTGCAATTCCCAATGTGAGTATTTTATAAGCGAGTAAAAAATATGTTTAACTGGAAAAATAAATGTTTTCACAATTATTTCTTTGCTTCAATTTTTTCATAAACATTAAGATACAAGTTTACTTCATTCGACCAGGCAGTAATACTTCTTGTTTCTTCCTGTGCAGTAGTGGTCCACATATCAATTAAGCTGTGTAGGTGAAAGCAGAGGCATACAGTTCTACTTTTCTGTTTCCTATTTTTAGGGAGTAAAGGTGGCCACTACACCCCTTATCTTGTAGGGCTGGCTAAGACTTCAGAGTTGCGACCCTTGTCTACTCCTAGTGCCTCTCTGCAGAGAGATCCTTTTGCGCCCAGAGTGGAGTGGAAAGCCCCAACTCTGATATCGCTCCTGCCAACCTTGTCTTTGGCCCCTTCACCTTCCCCATTATTTTATGTAGACCTATGACTGGCTAGGCCACTGGTTCCTTCCCTCAAGCTCTCTTTTGGGTACCCTCGCCTAAAAAAGCCGACTGCTGACCTTTCTTGCCTGGCTAACTATGGCCCTATCTCTATCACCCCCTTCTAGGGAAAAACCCACGGAAAAGCTGGTCATCCCTCAACTCGCCCTCCACACCAAAATGGCTGGCTGCCTCCACACCCACCAGTCCGGTTTTAGGACTACCAGAGGCACAGTAACTGCTCTCCTGAAAACCTGCAAATACCTCCTCTCCAACTTGGATTTTAACACTCCCTTTGTTCTTATCCTCCTCGATCTCTCTTCTGCTTTTGACTGTCAACCTCTCCATCCTCATAAACCATCTGCATCATACCCTAGGCATCACAGACTGGGCACCGGTGTGGCTGACCTCCCTCCTTTCAAATAGACCTTCCTAAGTGCAAATGTGCCCTTTTCTTTCCTCTCCTCCACCTCACTCTCTACCCGTGGTGTCCTTCAGGGCTCTATCCTATCACCTTGGCTCTTCGACATCTACCTGGCCCCTCTGGCCCACCTGATCTCCACTTTCTCCCCTCCTTTCCAGTTTTACGCAGACACAGCTCTTTCAAGCTGCCTTCCTCTACCTTCTCCTCCCTCATATCTGACTGCCTGCCTGCTATTCAGGCATGGTGCTCTGCCAATGAGATCTCCCTTAATGCTGGTAAGACTGCAATCCTTCTCATCGGGAGGCTTGCACCTTGATCCCCCCCCCCCCTCCCACCACCACTCTCTGGCCAGACTCCTTGGGTCCTCTCCCCTCACCCACTTGTGAGGCAAAAAACCTTGGGATCATCTTTGACTTCTCTCTCTTTCTCTCCACATATCAGACCTTGCCAAGAAGTCCAACTTTCAGTTGCATCTACTCGGGGCCATTCTACCTTTCCTCACCTTGCCCCAGAAGCTCAACGTTTCCTGACCCGTCGTTCTCTTTACGCTTGACTACTGTAACAGTCTCTTCTTCAACCTGCCTCTTTCCTCCCTTCGTCCCCTTGAACTAATCCAGAATATGAATGCAAGACTTATCCTTGACCTCAAGGCCAGGGACCGCATGTCTCTAGCCTTAAAATCTCTCCACTGGTTCCCGGTGACCGCAAGGATCAAATTCAAGACCTACAAGGCCGTCTGGGGCCTGGGACCTCATTACATACAGCTTTCCCTCCCTAAATACCGCCCGGCCAGAGTCATTCGGTCATCTGGCTCCAACTTTCTGCAGGTCCAATGCTTCTCCAAACAGAAAGTGGGATGTAGATCCCTTTCCTCAGCTGGCTCCTCACTCTGGAGCTCATTTCCCCCCTTCCCCTGGCACTTGCCTCCTTGGCCCACCCAGCATTTGCCCGTCCCACCTTTTGGGGGTACCCCACTCCTGCACATCTCCCTCTACCCCCTCACCCTTGCACTTAGCAGCTTGTCATGCGACGTGCACGGTAGGTTCGTCACAAGGCAAATATAACCGTTTCTGGGCGATTTCCCCCCCCCCCCCGACCCCCATCTTGTCTTGTGGTGCCTGGAAACGTGTATAGGTGCCATACAAATGTCCAATAAATAAGTAAAAAATAGTTCAGGAGAGCATAATAGAATACTCTTAGTCACTTACTGGCAGCCAGGTTCTGGTTCCTAAACCTCCTGGCCCACTCTTGAAACCCACACTTCCCCAACCCATTGCCGAATTCCTCAGTTGAATGACATATGATACAGCAGAGAGGTAGGATTCTTGACCCCTCCAGTCGCATGCATCCACATTTCGAACCAATATGATTGACAGCAGTTGTCCTTCAAGGAAGCCTTTATAATCCTATTCCCTTTACTTTGAGAGTAAATTCACTGCACGTATTTTCATTTTGAGCCTTTTCTAATCATCCTCGGTGGGAGAAGAAGTTGGTGGTCATACTATACCCAAGATGATTTCCCAAGGTAATTTGCAGATTACATGTTAAGCAGCAAAGTGGTGTTGGTCTTCTTTGAAGCTCCACAATCTATAGCAGAAAGCTGTTTCCATATTCTAAATGTTGGAGCTGTTATGCACTATTTCCATGACGGAAGTGACTGATTCAGCCTGGTACCAGAGGAGCTGACCTTTGATTATTTAGGACTGTCGAGCGAAACCATGCAGGTCATGGCGACAAGAAAGCCAAGCACCAGGGTACAGTATAAAAGCTAATGGGATGTTTACTTGGAACAGTACCAACATTTCGGGCCCAAAATTGCGACTATTTCATTACAGCACCTTTGCGCGGTAAATAAATGCCGACCTCCCCCCTTAACTACATCGACTAATGTGAGCACGGGTTGCTGGTGTGTCTGCCACTCCCTTTTGTCGGTGTAGTGGGGGTTGGTGGTTGCGGGGGTGTCCCCCACTTCCATTAGATGGGAGCGGAAGACAATAAAGAAAACCAAAGGACCCTGCAATGCCAGTTTATACCCACGTTAGTGGACGAGAACTGACGCTGCAGGGTTGGGGAGAGACGGTGGCACACTTCACGGTGTGCCGCTGAAAAGTGTGTAGAGGGAGGTGGTTGTGGGGGATGCAGGGCACAGTGATCTGTGATCGCCGTGCCATAATGGGTGTCAGAAATGTAATTGTTGACATGATGGGTGGCGCCTTGATTGCGTAGATTGTTTATTTAACTTGTATGTGACTAGGCTGATCCGTCACCTTGATGTTTGGCCCCATTGTTCTCTTTTATTGCAGACCAGGTGGCTACAGTAGTCAAACTTGTCACCAGTCAGATTTTTTCAAGTGGTTGGGCCTATACAAGCTCAGGTGACTCCTCCTTTTCCTTATCCAACCATCTTGTTAAACAGAATACATTGTTTACTCTTGTGCTGGACCCTCATCCTACGTGGGATCTCAATGTGGTTCATGTAGCCCTAGACAGGAAGCATTGGCAGACCTGGCCTTGGTCTCTTGGATTACCGCCTCCTGGTGGCATTCACATTGGCCCATCGTGTTGTGGAACTTTGTGCCCGTTTGGCTTCTGAGCAAATTCACTGTGCTCCATTGGGATACGGTTATCCCGCAGACTCATCATTTCTTTTTCCTAAAACCAGAAGAACTTGCTTCCTACCTTTTTTCCCTAATTCTTCTTGGAGATTGAATGGCTCCTTCATTGCTTGGATGGAAGACGAGTACTCTGCTCTAGAATTCTGCTCTTTGGAATGCTTGTTTGTCTTTTATTGGTGGCACTTCTTGCGGCCACTTGGCGAACAAGGCGACTAATGCTTGCTGAATATTGTACATCTTTATAGAGCTGCAAACTCTAATCTCTCTCCTCCCAAGGGCCTGCACGCACTTAAGGCCAAGGTGGCTTCTTTGGCCTTACAGAAGCATGCTCCTTATGATGCTATGTCAACGTGGCTTCATGGGCCACACTGTGTTCTGCGGTCACTACTGCATGGTTGGTGCGATGAGGGACTGCTTGATGACTATAACCTCATGAACATCTAATTTTCAGTTAAGGCGACCATCTATTTTATACCTAAAATACATACAAATTACCAAAAGATTCCCATCATGCAGACCAGTTATCAACGGAATAGGATCCCTCACAGAGAGGATATCATCATATATAGATGTCCATCTGCAACCTTTGGCCTCAAACTTGACATCATTCATTAAAGAAACCAAACATGTCATCCAGAAATTAGACTCCATCCCCTGGCAAGACAACTACGGATTAGTCACATTAGATGTAGCATCTTTATACACTAGTATTCAACATCAGACAGGTATAGAAACAACGAAATACTTTCTCAAATTAAGATACATTTCCTACTATGAACAAAATCAGAAAATTAGATATATGCTTGAATTTTCCCTTAATAAAATATTTTGTTTTGATAATGAATGCAATAATAAACTTTTCAAACTAATTTTAAATAATGAAAACATGTAAAATGTTTTTCTCTTTTTTTTTATTTGCGCCCCCAAGTCACCCGTTTCCCTAGCTTTGTTACCCCACCCATACCCCCACCTTTTTCTTTTTTTGAACTTCTGATTACTAGGTTTACAATACATCAGTTCCACATAGCCTTAAACAAACAATGCAGCACTCAATTCAAATGAAAACAAGAACAAACCAATTAAACCAAATCTTGCAATAAAATCAACTATGTAAAACTCAGCTAAATGAACCCCACCAAATGTCTAACCCTACACACACAAAACACCACGAAGACAAAACACAACATCACAAGGAGAAGGGAAGTAAATGAGGAAAAAAAAAACAAGAGATAAGAGAGAAAGCTAAAATAAATAAATAAAAAATCATTATACCAATCTCCACTTGCCACCAAAAACTTCCATAAATGAGCAAATCAATCTGAGAGAGCATCAAACGAACCCCACAGTAACAAATACTCAGTCCTCTTTGCCTCTATTCTTCAACAAAACCTTATCATACCTAGACAACACCCTCAGGTCTATCAACCAATCCTCAACGCTTGGTTTCTTCCTAGTTTTCCAGATCCTGAGGATTAATCTAATCGCAACCATCACAGCTCTATCAATCCAAAAATTGTTTCCTAATATGAGCACCCCTTTCAACATGCAAGAGCAAGATTATATTCGCCGCAGATCTAGGTAAACTTATTTCAAAAATGAAATCAATCCCAAAATGACAGTACTCTAGGGCATTCCCACAATAGATGTAAAAGAGTACCTCTATTCGTACCACAACTCCAACGCAAATCATCCAAACTCAACCGCAACTTAAACATCCTCACAGGTGTCCAATACAACCTACCCACAATTTTCTGCCGAATTAAACGCAAGGTTAAATCTTTCCCTAGATTCACACCCACTCTCAAAATATCTTTCCATTCAACATCAGAAATGACCCAGCTAATATCATTCGAGCAAGCAATCCTCAACCCACCCCATGCCAACAGCTGTTTCGCATTCATGGGCATGAAATTCATGTAAGTTCATGCACCATACAGTTGACCATCCAATAATGTACTAATCTCGGTCTCCTCCCAAGCGAGCCACCCGCCATCGCAATTCTATGTTCAACCATCGGAGCCATTCTCAAATACCTAGCCATTTCTCTTTGACCCAGATTAAATCTATCCACCAACTCCACAAAACTCAACATCCGAGTGCCATCCAAAATATCTCCCAGTTTCAAAATACCCTTGAGACCCAACTCTTCCAATGAAGACATTTATTATCAATCTTTATTGCTTCATTATGCCAAATTGATGCATCTGCACTGAAACCATAAGTCTGTCCATTCTCATCAAACCAAGCGCCCAAAACCTGTCTGCTAATCCCAATTGGCTTCAAAACCAATTTCTTATTAGACAACTTTTCCATACAATAAAGAGTATCCAATTGAAACGGCGCACACATCCCTCTAACCATTTCTAACCAAAATGGCTCCTTAACAGTCTCTACTCTAAAGTAATAGGAGCCCTTTTTGAGTTAAAAGACCGATAATACTTTACTAGATCCGGGTAACCAAAACTTCCTTCATCTACTTTCTGCATCAAAATGAACTTCGGAACACGAGGCCTTTTCCCAACTCCCCACAAAAAAATTTGAAAGAGATTCTCAATCTTCCAAAATAGTTTTGTATAAATCAACAATGGAATGGATTGAATAATATACAATATTTTGGGCAACAGAACCATCTTAATGGCATTTATTTTAGCCCATAGAGACAAGTTCAATCTTTCCCATTTCCTAACTATTAAGACCATCTTAGCCAACACCGTATCCAAATTGCATTGCACTATTTTATTCAAATCCCCAACAACACAAATCCCCAAATAAGTGACCCCCCCCCCCAGGCGACCAGCCACAATTCCAAATGTCCCTAATACCATTATCGCAAGTTCTAGACAGCGGAAAAATCTCAGTTTTTTCCCAATTAACTTTATGGCCAGACAATTTACCAACCTCCTCAAACATCTCCCTTACCACAACACCACATTCACTTGGATTGGACAACAAAATCAACATATCGGCATAAGACAAAAGCTTAACCTCGACCTTCCCAACACTAATTCCCTTGATCAGTTCACATTGCCTAATATACACCGCAAGTGGTTCCATTGCTAAATTAAACAAAAACGGCGACAATGGGCAGCCTTGGCTCGTACCTCTTGATAATTGAAATAACCTTGAGATAACTCCATTAACCAACAACCTAGCCCTAACACCATTATGAATACATCCCCCACCCTTTTTAATTCCTTACCCCACCCCCATATATACTTTTAACAAAAGAATTCGAAATTTTTTCGTTTGTTTTATTTTTTGTTATCAAACTTATTTATTATTTGCTTTTTGTTATAATCACTGTATACCATTACAACGTATCTCAATGAGGTCCAAATATTCCCCACCTTATGCCAATCTTTTATTAAATAGAACACGCCTGCATGCATCGATCCTTCACCGATACCAGTAACCTCTTATACTTGGGCCGATTTATAGATGACATTTTTATGATTTGGGACAGAGACAAACATTCAATATTACAATATGTTGACTATTGGAACACCAACGATTACAACATCAAGTTCACAAGGTGTGAAAGAATAGGATAGAATCTGTTTTCTTGACCTGAATTGTATGTCAAAAACAACATAATACAAAACAACATAATACACTTTATGAAAAATCAACGGCAGTACATTACATGCAACAAGTAACCATCCCAAGCATATTATACACATCACGCATGGAGAAATTCTAAGGATAACAAGGAATTGCAGTGAAAACTAAATGTACACACAAGAAAATGTTGCAATTCAAAGTAAGAGGATATCGCAATAAGATCCTTCAAAAAAGAAAACAAAGCAAAATCTATAAATGGACAAAAATTAATAATCAAAAAGGAATCGCACAACAAAGGTTCAATTGAAAGCAAAATCAGATTTAGCACTGCCTACAGTACGAAAACACATCATTCGCAATATCAAAAAACATTGGAATATATTACAACTTGACATTACTCTTACCACATTTTTCGATCCATACCCATCAATACCTTATCGCAAAGCAAAAACTATCAAAAATGAAATTGCCCCCAGCTTTGTAAATCAGACAAGAAATCTGACACAATTCTAAGTATGTGGAATTTACCCTAAACAACGGGCAACTACAAATGTGGAGTTTTGCAAAATATGGACAAACATGAAGAATTGTAGCACTATTATAGATCTTGCAAATGGTAAAGAAAAAGCACACCTCTAAATCGCAGCAAACTGCACATACTTCATTACACCGCAACAACAAAACAAATCACACATAGCCTTGCACAACAAAACATGACTACCAACCGACAAGCACACCCAAGCTCAGCGAACGGTGTTAACCGAACTGAAGCTGCCAACAGCACATCACTGCTATCTTGAATTTTTCCCGCTCGGTCAACTCACCCCACCCCCCTTTCCTTTCCCAGTGGATCACTCCGGTGGTGGTAGTGTATGGTACAAATGTCCTTTAACATTATACCACTTTATTGACTGCAACACTAAATATGTAATTTATGGGAAAAATTGTATATCGGAAGCACAATACAAATAATGGAACATTTTAGATCAATACACAAAAAAGAAAGTCGATACCGATATTAGTGGCACATTTTCTTACAGAGCACCCAAATGGAAAACTTGATAACATGGAGGCTATGGGTTTAGAAAGAATGGATATGCCACCAAGTGGAGGCAATAGAGAACTGCTACTGCGACATTGAGAAACAAAATGGATCAATATCCTGGACACATGTTTTTCTGGTCTTAAGCAAGACCATGAACTCTAAACCAAATCTGTGAACTACCATTATTGGTGACGTCTGACAATGTTTTTTGTTGCAAATGGGATATTTTGTTACCCAAAAATTATTCATTCTCTGATGTCTTCCATCTCTTCTATTTGTAATGTTGGGATTCTTATGAATTAATTGTGCTAATCTCTTAACCATTGTTAATATAGAATATGGATAACAATGTAGGATCTGCAAAATGTCATTTTTTCCAAAATCTGGCTAATGGCAATCAATATAGCTTAAAGACATATTACACATACTCATTGGAGTAGACTAAATAAATATGAGCACCATCAAACATGATCTAATAGCCTATTAAGACAAACTGGCCAATAGATTTATTAGATAAAAAAACACATATACTAAATGGCCAGTTTTTACATTAACATAGCACTATGACTTGATAATCAATTATAAATTATGGAGACGAATAGTCTATGGGTTAGCGTATATGATTTTTCCTGAGGCTTGTGGATCTGCTTTGATCACATGCTATTCATAGGCCGACATCTAGTGTTAGCTGCAGAATATTTAATTTTTTGTTTTCGAAACTCAAAGGGACGTTGACAAGGCGTGCTAGTAATACTATCCATAGTGTGACGTCTTCTGTATCCATGGTCCTTCACGCGTCGATGTCCCTCAGATTGTGTTTTTCCCCCATCATAGTCAGATGCAAGTTGCGGAGTTCCTTCTTCTGGCTAACACCTTTACTTATACATTTAGACTTTCTTTCTGTCCTTTCAACGGCCGTACACCGCAAGATGTCCTGCGACTGCTTTGGAGGACAAGACCATTTGTCGACAACAACTACTCACCCGTCTCAATGAACTTTGTCTGCGGCCTATCTCGGCCCCAACGGGCCAAGGCTCTGCACTCTAGGGGGAGTGGGGGGGGTTGTCATAATTAATCTCATTTAGAGAATGCCTACTTCCCTATTCTTCCTTTTACATCGCTGAGCTGCCGTCTTTCCATACTATGGAAAACGCAGTTAAGTTGTCCTTCCTGTAACAGGTGGTTTGCCTGCAAGGACTCACACAGGGTGTGTAATCTCTGCCCTCCTCGGGACCATTCAGAAAAATAGTGCACGTCCTGCAAACTGTTTCGGCCTAAGACACTAAAGGATCGGAAAACTAAACACTGGGCCCACCACGCCATTCAGGCCAAGGCCGCTGTGAACGTTGATGGAGCCTCCAGCGATGACAGCTTCAGCGTCCTAAGTGACGCCGAGAACGATTGGGACCTGACGGTTTCCTGCGTGAAGCTCCTGTCTCCAACAGGCAGGCTGGCGGTTCTGCTATGGAGACTCCCCCCGGCGGCTCAAGCACCCACACTGCATTAAACACACCCCCATGGGTGACCGTCAAACGCGTTGTTGAACGGTACAACGACGTTCCAAAAGATGTGTCATAGGCCCTTGCTTATGATAAAAAAATTAGAGAACTCATTAAAAAACACGTCCCAGACACTCTGCTCAAATCCAAGATGTTAAAAAAAACTACAACTCTTGAATGGCCCTATCCTCAAAAACGCCATTTATAAAGGATATATAACACTCTGCCTCTAGTGACACCCTCTCAGGGGCAATGTACCACAAACAGCCTCTACACCAGAGCCTTTCCCGACCCCTGTTCCCACAGTTTTACCAAGCTCCACTCAATGGACCCTGGAACAATTTGAAAGAGTAATGAGGAGAATGTCTAGATTTAACTTTTTTTTGATCGACACCCCGTTCAACTGTCCAACCTCCAAGGGCCCCCTCGAGGCGAAGCAGCTAATAAGCAGCATGACACCAAAAGTCCTTGCCTTGTACCTCTACAAACATATCTGACCCCCTATACTATTTTGACACTTCAGGTTCGCAGGACCCTGGCTCAATAGCAGACCAAGGAGACTGAATAGTGATCAATATTATGATGATGATGATGCATACATCTTTCAATCTCCAGACCATATTGACCAACGTGTGGCTGTTTCCCCTGTCGATAACCAGCTGCAGTATAATGATCTTATTTTAAAAGCTGCAGAACATTTTAAAATCGATATCCAAAAGGCACAAGTTGACTAGGACTTTGTAGAGGACGTCCTCGAGGATAAGAGATCTGCGGCACAGTTCATGCCACTGCTCCAGTCCATCCAAATGCGCCTTCAGCCTTCTTTTTTTTCAATTTTGTTTGATTGTTGCATTATTAGTAAATAAGTTGCAACATTTGATAAACATTAATTTGAAAGAGCAATCGAAAAATGACATTCTTTAAAACTACATGAATTTATCAAATACATCAATAGTAAAGACCCATCAATTTAGACAATGTTAACGTCCCTAAATCATTCATATCTAAAATTGCATTTAGAATACCACCTTGTTTTATCTCGAATTCATTTGAATTCATCAGTACGATACGCACACATTAACTAATACAATATTAACTTCTTACAATCATTCATAAATCTCTTAAGACAGATCTAAAATTTCATTTAATATGTATTCACCTTGTTTATTCACATCAGACAATTCATCAAATTAACAGAAATGTTTCCAAGGCTAAAATCAATGATAATTGAGCACCTTACATTAATCTATGCCAGAGACTAGTTGTGAGGACCTGGAGGTAGATATTTACATGTGGAGCAAAAAATGAAATTCTTTCAAGAGTTCTGTACAGTCCATTACTAGGTGGTATAGTGACTTGAGATGTTGTTGACCACACAATCTACCATTTCTTAATTCTTTTGGTATTTTGTAGTATCGAACCAAGGACCTCTAAGGTAGAGTGACAGTTTAGTGTACATTTCATGTAATAGTGTCTCAAAGCTGAGGATGGAAATGTTTTCAGATATGGTCTAGACTGTGGCTGGGAAGATTAAATAAAGGTACTCTACTATACCTTGATAGCCTCTGATAGCTTGATTCATCTAGATTCATACACTTTATAAAATAAACATATCTTTGTTCAACATTTTGAAAAACATTATTCCTCATGTTCTTTTTCGTGTATAGCAAATTTCCAAATATGCTAGATTCCTCACTCTTCAAAATGTTCAGGTAGAGAATTAAACTTTTGCAAACATACTGTGACCACCATGACTGTATACCCAGCTCTAGCCTGATGATATTAATTGGGACAGAACTTCCCTCAAAATCTGCCCTTCTAGTATATCTAGAAACTTTCTATTCCTTACAATATTAAGTTTGATTCCATACAATAAAATAGTGAAACCAGTTTTGGCATCCCTCCCCACAATCGTTCCGCTTGGCGGCCTGGTACCTGAGTTCAGATCTTTATAGCGTTTCAATTTGTCCGCGGATAACATGCGCATTATTCAGGCGGCCAGGAAACCTTCAACAAGATCTCAGTATAGGAGTAAATGGTTACGGTTCTGCCAATGGTGTTTAGCTAGGCAGCTGGACCCCAGGGAGGGTACTATCGACATAGTCCTGTCCTTTGTCTCACATCTGGCAGACTCGAGCATTCATGTCTTGTCTTGCAGGACCTATTTGTCAGCTGTCACCGCTTACCTGTCCACTGACCAGTGCTCTTTTTCACTGACGAATCCGGTCATTATAAGACACTTTGCGGGCCTATTACATCTTTACCCTCCTGTTCGCAACCCGCATCCAAGGTGGGATCTGAATGTTGTCCTTACAGCCTTGTCATAAGCCTTTTGCGCCCATGGCTACTGTTGAACCTAAGTACCTTTCGTGGAAAGTGTCCTTTTTGATTGCTGTGACTGCGGCAAGGCGTATAAGTGAGCTTCAGGCCTTGTGGGCAGAGGATCCATTCCTTACTTTTCATAAGGATAAAGTTGTCCTGCGGACAAATCCCTCCTTTCTTTCAAAGGTGGTCTCAGATTTTCATTTGAATCAGTCAATTTCATTGCCTGTCTTCTTTCCAGACCCGGCCTCAGAGAGGCCGAAAGGGTTCTGCATTGCCTGGACGTCAGAAGAGCCCTCAAGTTCTATCTGGACAGAACATCGGAGCTTAGGAACTCTTTACAGCTTTTTGTGACCTTTGGAAATCTGCAGGGAAAGCCAGCCTCGAAAGTAACCATCTTTCGATGGATTGTTGCCTGTATTTCTGAGGCATAGACCATTCAGGCTCTTTGGGCCCCAAAGGGAATTCATGCTCATCTTGTGCGGGGCAAGGCAGCTGCCGTTGCCTTCCAAAAATATGTTCCCTGGGAGACCATTGGGGAAAGCGGCTACGTGGTTCTCCAGATCGTTTTTTTGTAAACATTACTGTCTGGATGTGAGCTCCAGGGCCGATGCTCCATTCGATCAAGCTGTGCTTAGGAACCTGTTTCAATAAGGAGTTTCCATCCACCCGTAATTCTTGTGAGGAGTGCTTGGGAATCTCCCATAAGTATGGAGGAAAGGGGACGGGACGTAGGAGTATAATTAAGTTACTCACCGTAGTGGCTACCTTACTCCTAGTCCATAGTCCCCTTTTCTCCATACGCCCGCCCGCCGTCCCCTCTAATAAGTTTCCTCTGTTATTGCTTAAAGGTCTCAGACCTGGCGATAGAAAAGGACTGATGGGCTATGTGCTGGGCGGAGGCAAGGACGGCGGGGTTACGGCCACGTGCGGTACCCTGCGTAAAAAGAGAAGGACACAAAAAGATTTGATGCTTTTTACAAAAGTGCTCGGGGGGTATTGTTCTGGGCTGATGGGTCAGCTCTCTAAGCCCATTCCAGACAGTGCTTGAGAGTTTTTAGTGGTTTGAGATTGGGGGTGAGCCTTCTCTGCATTGGTCCAGAGCTCTGCGAGGTATGTTTTGACGGGGTTAGGGGCGTGAGGAAATTTGTTAGCCAGAGGTTGAAGGAATCTATTGCTGGGGTCCTTCCATGAGGAAGAGTGAGTTGAGGGAGTTGCAGAGTGAGAATTCAAGATCTCGGGTGATTACCACCTTGTTCCATAATGGGAAAGTAGAGGGGGGGTTGGTGGTGGTGGTTGTGTGGATCCTTGTCCGCTGACCAATGTTTAGTGGTTTGGTGAAACACAGTGCTGAGTGATCTGTCCATGACAGGGTGCGAGGGGGCAGGGTAGATATGTTTGTGGTGCTGAATATTGCTTCAAGGGTGTGGCCTCTTGTGTAGTTGGGAGTGAAGGTGTGGTGTTTCAGATTGAGTGGTTCTAGACTGTGAGTGACTTGGTCATAGTTTGAGGAGTTGAACCATATGTTGAAGTCTCGTAGGATGGTGAGGGTTGAGTGTAGGATGAGGTTGGCGGCCAGTGCTTCGCCAAATGTGTCTGCAAAGTTTTTGTTATAGCCGGGGGGGTCTGTAGATGAGTAGGAAGCTGTGAGGTGGAGGCTGCGAGTTGGAGTTTTACCAGGAGGGATTCATAGTCTGTGGTGCTGTTGGATGTGGCCTTGGTTATGAGCTTAAATTGGTCTTTGTGTAGTATTGCAAGCCCCCTTCCCCTTCGTGTTCTGTTACAGATGGCGAGAGTGTAACCAGATTGGCACGGTTTCGTGCGCAAGGTGTTCATAGTCATCAGAGAACCAGGTCTCAGTAATGAATAGGATTTCTGGGTTATCTTCCCTGATGAAGTGAAAAATGTGGAGTTTATTTTTGGAAACGGACCTGGCGTTGATGAGGGTGCAAGATATTTGATGGGATGCCTTTGTAGTAGAGTGTGGGTAGAGTTGGGGGACAGCAAGGTCTGATGAGGGGACTGGCAAGTGTGGGCGAAGTAACAAGGTGGGAGGTGGAATGTGGAGATGAGGGAGCAACTGGAGTGGGGGACAGGGTGCGGAGGGGAAGAGAGATAGTACTGGGTTGGGTGAGGGCAGTGAGGTTTTGCTCTTGTACTGCGGTGGCAGTGGTTGCAAACTGTCAAGAGGATGGGCGATGCTGTGGGGTCCAAAGGTGCCTGTATTCTCGTCCTTTACTTGCATCAGGAGCGGTCATGGGTGTGTGGGAGAGAGTGGGTGGTTCTCTGGTGATGGGGGTATTAGCTAGATCTTCTCTTGCTGCACGAAGGCTGGCGAAGTGGGAGTTGGCGGTGATGTGTAGTTGATTGGCGAAGGTGTGAGTGTTTGTTGCTGGTGCGGTTGGAGTGTGGTGGGCATATTAGGTGTCTCGCAGCATTCTCTGCTGTGTTCCGTGGGACGATGTTCTCTAATCCGTCTCTCCATCTTGGTGCTTTTAGTTGCGCAGAGTGGGATCTACGGGTGGGGACGAGTGAGACAGGAAGAAGGGGGTAGGTGTGGTGAGGGCACGGGAAAGGAGGGGGGTGAGGCATGCACGTTGAAGGTGCGCTGTGGAAGGGCGTTGGGATCTGTGATGGCGGAGGTTGAGAGTGGCTGCGGTGGGGTCTCACTGGGCCTAGTGATGCACCAGCGTGGTGCTCTATTGTGGCCTGTGAGTGACATGGCACCTAGTTGACTGTGTTGCGCCGATTGTGGCCTAAGTTTCAGATGCAGTTTGGGTACAAAATAGAATATAACTAGTTTTGAGTACAAGAAAGAAAACCGCTAGATGTGAGTGTTCCATGTAGTGGGAGAGATTGGCCTACGTTTCACAATGCAGTTTGAGTACAAGGTAAGAAGAAACTATACTTAGGAGTCCTGTATAGTGGGAGAGAGGACTAGTTTCCACAATGCTGTTTGAGTATAAGATATACTGCTATGTCCCGTCCCCTTTCCTCCATACTTATGGAACATCTCTCCGTCCTGTGGGATGGGACCGGAGCACTTTGTAAAAAGCATCCACATTTCTTTCAAAAATGTGTCCCTCCTCTCTTTCCTGCGCGGGGCCCGGCACGCGGCCGTAATTCCGCCCACCTTGGCTCTGCCCCACGCATCGCCCATCTGTCCTTTTCTCCGCAAGATCGGGGCCGGACGCACTTGGATCCTCGGAAGACTTTCTTCCCTTTTTCCCACTCTCTGGCTCTCGCTAGCGTTCGTTTACTAGTCTGTCTGTCTTTTAAACTAGATTTTCCAGACGGTTCATCGTGTCACCGTCGCTTCACGAGGGCGGATCCCCATCCTCTTTGTTTAGAGTGTTTGGGTCCGGAACACCGTTGGGACTCCTGTTTTTACTGTGACTCCCTTTCGGTCCGGGCACTTCAACGTCGGTTGGAGCGGTGGGAGGAGGTGTTTGGACAGACTCCTCCTTCGCATTTTCATGCGTTCATCGACGAGAAGAATAAACGCCCGGTAAGTTCTTTACTTTTCAGAGCAACCCAGCCGGGGGATACCTTCCCGGGTTCCTCTCGAGCCAGGAGGGGCGTTGATCGCTCTGTTACCGGGGTTCGCCCTGAGGTGCCTGTCGGCCTAATAATTCTACCGGAGTTTTCTCCGAGGGTCTCCGTAAGGCCTTCCTCTTTGCCTCTGCTTTCTCTCCCCTGCTAAAATCACTGAACCTACACTGAATCTGCAACTGGGCCACTCATCGATCTCGGTCCTTGGCCCAGCCACACTTCCCTGCACTGCCTACCTGCACTACGGGACTGTCTCTGTATCCTACAGCCCCTTCTCCCGGCACTTACCTTGCACTTGCCACCAGCTGGCCCTATTATTTATCTGTTATTCTACTAACCATGTACTGCACCCCTCTCCCCTTCCCCTTTTCCCAGTCCCCCCTACCCTTGCACTTGCACGATCTGAATGACACTTGGCCTAGTAGGATCGTTGTCTGTCTCCCCTTGTTCCCCCCCTGCCTCGTCGCGCCTTGAAACACTTGTGTATAGGCGCGTTACAAATGCCATATCATATCATATCACATATGCATACTTCACAACCACAGATGGACCAGTGTTAAGGTTTTAGTATTAAATGATAGAAATTTCATGTGGCCAAAAATGGGTAGCTTACATCATGGCCATTTTTAAGATGAACTAGTCATCATACAGTCGGGGCTGATACATTGCTCCGCATATGTTATTCACGCCACTATACACAATGGTACCTATGATTGTAGATTTATAAACACATTCAGTAGTGGCATATTGAAGTGCTACAGCTTAGCATTATGCCACAGTTATATCACTATGTAATCCTTTATCTTCCACCAAGTACCTGGGCTTCCCCTCTATCTATACATCGCCCACCGTCGCTATCCCAACCAGTTCCCACTTCCGTCTGATGTTCAGCCTAACTTGTTCATCCACTCCTTCCAGCGCCACCAGTGGTATCTGCAGGGAACACCGGGTAGGATTGTTTATCAATTGACGAGCTCTACGCCAAATCTCCTCTCCCAGATTTAACAACCTGCCCTCCCTGGCTTTTCGTTTTTTCAGTAGATATTCTTTCATTTAGGAAATGGGAGTGCTCTCCGCTCTCAACAGCTTAGAACCAGGTGTCTGTGCCTCTGATAGCCATTTCGCTACGTATTGGAGCTGACTAGCCAGGTAGTATACTTCGAAATTGGGAAGTTTGATCCCTCGTTGTTCATATGATTCTGTAGTTTCCACAAGCTATTCTATTTCTTGAATTATGCCAGATAAAGCCCCTGCATATACTCTGTAGTTTCGAGAAGAATCGTTTGGGTATTTTGTGAGGGAAATTTGCAAAATAGTGTAATAGTCTGGGCAGCCCCACCATCTTCATTAATGCTGCTCTTCCCATCATGGACAGTGGTAGTTTGGTCCAAAATGCTATACTTTTCTCAATTTTGGACAAGGCCTTTTCCGTGTTTTGTCTGTGTTTTATTTCGGGGTTGTGATAAATATCTATAACTAGGTATCTGAACGTCTCGTGTTCCCAGTCTACAGGTACCACCGGCAGTTTGTGCTTAGGCGTTCCTACATACATTCCCAGGGGGTATATACTTGATTTTTGCGGGTTAACAGTAATACCCGACAATATTGCATATCGTGCCATTACCACTAGAATATATTATAGGTTCTCTTACAGGAGCATATCAGCGTACATTGATATCCGATGTTGCCCTCCCTTAGTACTCATTCCAACTTCCCCATACTCCTTCCTCAAATGCTCCGCTAAGGGTTCCAACACTAAGATAAAGAGCATCGGGGACCACAGGCAACCTTGTCTGGTACCCTTGCTTAGTTGCCATTGTTCTGAGATAGTGGAACCTGTTTTGACACTTGCCACCGACTCACTGTACAGTAATCTGACCCATTTCGGGTATGTGGGCCTGATCCCATATTCTTCAAAGACCGCTAGTAGCCAGGGCCATTTGACAGAATCGAACACTTTCACTGCATCGAGTGAAATTATTGCTGCTTCCTTTGATGTAGTCTCCTCAATTTGTTAGTTATGTTCTTGTATGGAACATATCCCGTCTGATCTGAGTGTATAAGTTTGCCTATGATTGGTCTTAACCTGTTAGCCATAATTGCCATCAGGATCTTCCCGTCCTGATTGAGTAGTGAGAGTGGTCTGTAGGATCCACATTCTTTGTCCGGCCTATTGGGATTAAGGAGCGGGATGATAATCGCCTCTCGCAGAGTCTCGGACAGTTTGCCCATACTGAGCGCCTCATAGAACATCGCTTGTATTGGGGGAAATATTTCGGTTTTGTATACTTATAAAATTTGCTAGGGAGTCCATCTGCCCCTGTGGCCTTGCTAGTGGGAAGTTGCTTTATCACGTGCTCTATCTCTTCTATTGTTATAGGGATTTCTAGGCTTTCTTTTGGGGAGTGTGATCTCTGTTAGTGCCTCCCGTATATCTATCACTCCCCCTTCATCAGAGTCTTCATATAGCCGCTTGTAAAATTCATAAAAGCATTCATTCACCCCCTCTTGGGTTTCTTGTACTTGTCTGCCCTTTCCCCGCAACACCCTGATAGTTTGCCTGGAGGTCTCACTTTTATATAACCAGGCTAATAGTCTGCCTGGTTTGTCTCCTTCGGCATGCTGCCTCTCGATGTATTTCTCATAGCTTAGGTTGCCTAACCTTTCCCAGTGGTCTCTACATTCTTGTTGTATTCGGGTTACGGTTGTGGCCTCCTCCGGGGATCTTGTGCCCTCCTGCATAACCATTTCTAACTTCTGTTCTGCACTTTGTAGTTCTTGTGTTATAACATCTTGCAACCCCTTAGATTCAGCCATGGCTGCCCCTCTCACCACCATCTTAAATGCTTCCCATAATGTCCCAGCTGAATCCACACTGCCAGTGTTGTGTTTAAAATACTCCTCCACCTCCACCCTCAGGTCCTCTCGGAACCCTGTATCTTTTGGTTCCTCTGTCCTGAGTCTCCATGTCGGGATTCTGGCTCGCGGAGGTAGAATCTGCCAAGTCATGACCAGAGGGGCATGATCTGATGGGACCATGGCTTTGTATTCTGCATGTGTCACCTAATTTATCGAGTCCGTTCCCGTGAACACATAGTCCAGCCTTGTGTATAGGTTCTGTGGGGCAGAATAACGCGAGTACACTCTACCTCGTGGGTGCCGCACCCTCCACACGTCTGCTAACCAAAAGGCATGTAACTGGGTGCTCAGAGTTTTGGCTGCCGGGATCGGCTGAGCTAACTTCTTGTGCGACCTGTCCATTCTTGGGTCTAGGGTACAGTTAAAGCCCCCCACCCCACACCACCGCAATATCTATACAAGGACTGATCTTTGTATACAGAGATCTGAAGTAGGCTGTAGTGTCCTGATTTGGGGGCGTATACATTGATGATACAGATTTCTTTACTTTCTACCAACCCCCGTATTACCATCCTGCCATCCTTGTTTATGGTGGACTGTAGTAGCCTGAACGGGACATGGAGTGCTATCCATATTATGACACCTCTGGCATACGTTGAGTTGGTTGTCCCTAGGGTCATCCCTTTCCATTTCCTCATGATCATATCTTGTTTCTCTTTGATCAGGTGGGTTTCTTGCAACAGTGCTATGTCTTAAGTTCTGTCGCTTCAGATATGTCATGACCCGATTACGTTTAATATAGCTGTTCAGCCCCCTCAAATTCCAGGTTACTATCTTAAATTCACCATCATTCCCGGTTTCCATCTCCAGCATCCCAGCTCTCCTTCTCTTGTTTCGTGGTGCATGTCTGTAAGCCAACCCCTTAACTCTCCCAACTTTCCCCTCCTCTCCCCCCCTTAACTAACCCCATCAATTGCCCAGCTCCAAAACGGAATCTCAGGCATACCTGCTTCTCCCTCCTTACTTCTACGTCCCGTCCCCTTTCCTCCATACTTATGGGACATCTCTCCGTCCTGTGGGACGGGACCGGAGCACTTTGTAAAAAGCATCCAAATTTTTCCAAAAATGTGTCCTTACTCTCTTTCCTGTACGGGGCCCGGCACGCGGCCGTAACCCCATCACCTTGGCTCCGCCCGGCGCATCGTCCCTCAGTCCTTTTCTCCGCTCGATCGGGGCCGGACGCACTTGCATCCTCGGAAGATTTTCTTCCCTGTTTTCCTCTCTGGCTCTCGCTAGCGTTCGTCTTATAGTCTGTCTGTCTTTTAAATTAGACTTTCCAGACTGCTCTTCGTGTCATCGTCGCTTCGCGAGGGCGGATCCCCATCCTCTTTGTTTAGAGTGTTTGGGTCTGGAAAACCGCTGGGACTCCTGTTTTTACTGTGACACCCTTTCGGTCCGGGCTCTTCAACGTCGGTTGGAACGGTGGGAGGAGGTGTTCCAACACGCTCCTCCATCTCATTTTCAGGCGTTCATCGACGAGAAGAAGAAACGCCCGGTAAGTTCTTTACTTTTCAGAGCACCCCGGCCGGGGGATACCTTCCCGGGTTCCTCTCGGGCCGGGAGGGGCGTTGATCACTCTGTCACCGGGGTTCTCCCTGAGGTGCCTGTCGGGCTTAATAATTCTACCGGAGTTTTCTCCGAGGGTCTCCGTAAAGGGCCTGTGTACACCGGAGTAACTTCCGAGGCCCCTCCTGTGGGGGCTGTGTGTAGACCCAGTACTGCTGAGTCACAGGGTACCGGAGCTTGCTCTGAGGCCTCTCTTTCGGCTTCCCTTAAAAATAAGACCGGGGTGGGCCCCGAGGCCTTGGTTGGGCTTGCGTTTACCGAACGGATGTTCGAGGCCCGTGCCGATAAGGCTATTACCGGGCCTAGGCCCGAGGTCCCTCGTACAGGGGCTAAGGCTACCAGCAGTTCTGAGGGGCCGGGCAGTGCCCTGTCGGTGAAAGCGGTTTCTCACTGTTCCCACTCTTGTGGTGATACCAGATCTGTTGAGGGGGCAAAGAGGCAAGGTTCTTCTTTTACCGAGGTCCTTCCTTCGAAGGCTCAGTTGGCGGTTGGTATGTCGCAGAAACATTCCAGGCCTCATAGTACCGGCTCTGCCGAGGTTCCTTATGTTAAGGCTAAAATTAAGACCCCTGATCCATCGACGGGGACCCCTGCCTCACCTCCTCACGTGCCGCAGTTCCCCTCAGATGAAGACAAAATGGCGGCCCATCCCGCCACGACCACGGCGGCCATTTTGGGTACTACCCCTACAACTACGCCATTGGCCTCTGGTGTAGGGTTTGGTCCCTTGGGTGAACATAAGGTCACTTGTGCGTATCCTTATCGGCCTGTTTATGATTGGAACGCCTGGATGCCTCTTCCGCACAATGTTTCGTTGCCTGCAGGGCCGGCCCCTATGATTTATGTGGATACGTCGGCGGAGGGCCCGGTGTGGCACCCTTCTCCGTTACGTCCCTGGAATTGCCCACCTCATGAGAGGCCTCCTCAGGTTCCGAAGCAATCTCCTGAGGACGCTTAAATTTCAAGCGCTTATGCACACCGACCCCATGAGGGAGTATTTCAAAGGGCTTTTTAAGGGAATTTGTCCACCAGCGCCTCCGGCTCCACCCGTTCCTCTGGTGGGTCCACCGATGCCTCCTTTGCCCGTGGTGCCTGCCCCTGCTCTTCCGCCTTTGCCACCGTTGTCCCCAGTGGACAAGGCAGTGCCTGACACGGTTCAGCAGGATCCTGACCTGTCGGATGACCCTCAAGGCGAGCAAGACAACGAGGACCTCCCCCGCTCTGTTAGAGCTTTTCATGACCGGGTACTGGACATGATGAATTTCTTAGATGTCCCGGTTCCCGAGGCACCTGCTCCACAGGAGGGCGTGCTTTCTGGGGCGTTCACCCTGTCTCCTTTGGAGCGTATCAGCCTTTTCCTGCAGAAAGATGTTTTGGCTGAGGTCCGAAGAGTCTGAGAGAAGCCATACTCAGGACTTTTCGTCAATAAAAAGATTGACGCGAGGTATAGGCTGCACTCTTCGGTGGAAGTGGCCTTGTCGTCTTCTCCGCCTCCCTCCTCACTCCTCCACAGTGGTGGCTGCGGCCACGTCGCAGTCCAGACCTGCAGCATCCTCTTCCACAATGGCTACTCGGGTCTTTGGAAAGGAGGCCAAGCTCCTGGACTCCCTAGGGAGGAAAACCTTTGCCAATTCGGCTTTGCAACTCAGACAGGCCAATGCCGAATTGATTTTGGCGGGAGCTAACATGCGGATGTGGAAAGGTCTGTCGGAGTTTGAGGAGCATATTCCGGTCGAGAAGTTGGAAGATTATAGAGGTGGCCTTTCCGATGCCAGAGTCTTGGCCCAGGATCTCCTGGAGGCTGCGGCTCATCACGTAGACACCTCGGCTCGGGGCATGATGCTCGGGGTTGATGCCTCGAAGCAAGCGTGGTTGCATGCCACCAAGTTTTCGAAGGGTGTGCAAGACAAAGTTTTGGACTTTCCATTTGATGGTAAGCAGCTTTTTCATTCTTCTACTGATGTAGAGCTCACCAAAACCAAGGATAGCACTCAGACGGCTAAATCATTGTCTATTATGGTTAAAGCTCCTCTCAAACGTCAGAGATCGTTATCGCAGAGTCGACCTTCTTCTGGTTTCAGGGGCTTCCTCGACCGCAAATCGTGCAGAGTGGACACTCCTGCGGGAAATAACCGCCGTAGACAACAGCGTACGCGGTATTTCTCCCGCTCCTCAGCCTCCTCATCAGGTTCAGGTGGCACCGCCACGATAAACCTGCCAAATGAGGTTTTTCCGTGCTCGCACGAGATCCCGGTGGGTGGACGCATCGCGTCTCATTGGGAGGCGTGGCAGACCATCACAAAAGACAGATGGGTCTTGTCAGTCGCTTGGGCGGGCTTCCGCTTACCTTTACCCCCTACCCCACCCCTCAACCCTCTTTTTCAGCTGTCGGGCTCACACTGTCTCAAGGCCGAGGTTCAGAAACTTCTGCTCCTCAGAGCTGTGGAACCCGTTCCCCTTGGGGAGCAAGGGGAGGGCTTCTACTCCCGGCTGTTTACGGTGCCCAAACCCAAAAAGGGTGGCCTGCGCACCATCCTAGACCTTTCCCCGTTCAATCTTTCCTTACCCCAAGAGAAATTCAAGATGATCTCGCCCGGCCAGATTCGCTCCTCGTTGCAGGCGGGCGATTGGCTCAGCGTGGTGGACCTTCAGGATGCATACATGTATATCCTGATTTTGGCTCCACACAGGAGGTACCTCCGTTTCTCTTTGGGAGAGGAGCACTTCCAGTTTCGGGTTCTTCCTTTTGGCCTCAGTTCGGCGCCGCGTGTCTTCACGAAGATGTCGGTGATTGCGGCCTATCTTCGTCTTCAGGGTATCCATGTGTATCCTTATTTGGACGATTGGCTTCTATGCAGCCCTTGTCCGCTGGCGGCAGCGGGCAACCTTAAGTCTCTCCTTCAGCTCCTGTTGCATCTTGGGCTGTCAGTGAACTGGCGGAAATCCTCCATGACGGTATCTCAGGACCTGATTTTTCTGGGTTTTTGTTGGAACACGATCGACTGCAGAGTATACCACGTGTCAGATGTTTGCGCAGTCGGAGAGCATGTCGGCCTGGTGGTTCCAGAGGCTTCTGGGCCTCATGGCCTCGTGTGTGCTGGCTCTTCCTCTTGCTCGTCTCAAAATGAGACGGACCCAAATGGCCCTTCGGAATTCATGGCGTCAGGCAGTAGACCCAGACTCCATGCGGATAATGATTCCGGATTCCATGAGAGTAGACCTGGACTGGTGGTCATCTCTCAGCAATCTGTCTGGGGGCGCGGGGTTTCAGGAACCGGTCCCTATAGTGACGATCACGATGGACTCCTCCCTCCTAGGGTGGGGTGCAATGTTAGATCTCCTTCAGGTCTCGGACCTCTGGTCGCCTCAGGACAAGCTCCTGCACATAAACCATTTGGAGATTCTGGCGATTTTCTTGGCGCTCAGGGCGTTCAGACCGGTCATTGTCAACAGAGTGGTCCGCATAAGGACTGACAATATGGTGTCAATGTATTACATCAACAAGCAGGGGGGAATGAAGTCTCCCCCCCACCTCGTGGACCTGTCCATCCAGATTTGGGAGTGGGCCGTGCTTCATGGTGCCTGGCTGCTTGCAGTGCACATCCCGGGCCAGCTGAGTGTCACCACAGATGCCCTCAGCCGGCGGACAGTGGTCAGCTACGAGTGGGAGTTGAAGGCGGAGGTCCTCTCAGGGATTTTCTCGCGCTGGGGCACACCGCAGGTGGACCTCTTCGCGACGGCAACGAACAAGAAGCTTCCTCTGTATGCCTCCAGAGGGGGGCTGGGAGCCTTCTCTCTGGGGGATGCTCTAGAGATTCCATGGCACAACATGAGAGCTTACGCCTTCCCGCCTCTGCCTCTAGTTCACCGGGTAATTTGGAAGTTGAAGAACTCGGTGAACTGCTCTCTTCTACTGATAGCCCCGTGGTGGCCGGCCAGGTTTTGGTTCTCAGAACTCCAACACCTGTCGGTTTATCCGCCGATCAGGTTACCAGTAACTCTCGATCTTCTCCACCAGGGGGAGCAGCAGCTGTGGCACCCCTCCCTACAATCGCTCATCTTGGCGGCTTGGTGCCTGAGTTCAGGTCTTTAGAGCATCTGAATTTGTCTGCGGATAACATGGTATTATCCAGGCAGCCAGAAAACCTTCGACCAGATCTCAGTACAAGAGTAAATGGCTCAGGTTCTGTCATTGGTGTCTAGAGAAGAAATTGGATCATGGGGGGGGCCACGGTTGACGCGGTGTTGTCCTTCGTGTCCTCCCTAGCAGAGTCAGGGGTTCATGTTCTGTCATGCAGGACTTACCTGTCAGCGGTCTCTGCTTATTTCTCTACGGATCAGTGTTCGTACTCTCTGGCTAACCCAGTGGTAAAGAGGCATTTTGCTGGTTTAACACGCCTTTACCCTCCAGTTCGTAATCCGCAACCGCCATGGGACCTGAATGTTGTCCTGACGGCGCTGTGCCATAAACCCTTTGAGACGATGGCTACTGTGGACCTCAAGTACTTGTCTTGGAAAGTGTCCTTTTTGGTCGCCGTCACCTCGGCAAGGAGTGTGAGTGAGCTCCAGGCATTGTCGGTGGAGCATCCTTTCTTGGTCTTTCACAAGGACAAGGTAGTCCTTCGAACTAATCCGGCTTTTCTGCCGAAGGTGGTGACCGAATTCCATTTGAATCAATCGATCTCCCTACCGGTCTTTTTTCCGAACCCCGCCTCTGAGGCGGAGAGGGTTCTACACTGTCTTGATGTCCGAAGAGCTCTCAAGTTCTACCTGGATAGGACTTTCGAGCTTAGAAGTTCTTCTCAACTTTATGCGTCTTTCGGCAACCCTCAAGGCAAACAGGCGTCTAAGGCAACTATTTCTAGGTGGATTGCCGACTGTATCACGGAGTCTTTCACTGTCCAAAAGCTGAAACCTCCTAAAGTTATTCATGCACACCTGGTGCGGGGCAAGGCAGCTGCGGTTGATTTTCAGAAGTATGTTCCCTGGGAGTCCATCGCTAGGGCAGCTACTTGGGCCTCTCCATCTGCTTTCTGTAAGCTTTACTGCCTCGATATGAGTTCTAGAGCTGATGCTCAGTTTGGTCAGGCTGTGCTGAAGAACCTTTTTCAGTAAGGGGTATTTCCATCCACCCGTAGTTCCTGTAAGGAGTGCTTGGGAATCTCCCATAAGTATGGAGGAAAGGGGACGGGACGTAGGAGTATTAACAGGTTACTCACCGTAGTGACCACCTTACTCCTAGTCCCCTTTCCTCCATACGCCCGCCCGCTGTCCCCTCTAATAAGGTTCCTCTGTATTGGTAATGGGTCTCTGACCTGGCAAAGAAAAGGACTGAGGGGCGATGCGTGGGGCAGAGCCAAGGTGGGCGAGGTTACGGCCGCGTGCCGGGCCCCGCGCAGGAAAGAGGAAGGACACATTTTTGGAAAAATGTGGATGCTTTTTACAAAGTGCTCCGGTCCCGTCCCACAGGACGGAGAGATGTCTCCTAAGTATGGAGGAAAGGGGACTATGGACTAGGAGTAAGGTGGTCACTATGGTGAGTAACCTGGTAATTCTTGGCCTATAGCCAGTACTTGGAGCGCAGCAGGCAGATCCTGAACTACCAGTATCACAACTAACTAACCTACTGGGGGTAAGAGTTATTCTTGTGCCGCCCTTTATTGTGCAGCGCGCATTACTCCTGCATTTCGTTAATAGTAATAGGACTCAATACATGATTACATAATAGTCCAAGTGTCTCTATCGGCACCGCCTGTGTCATCTCCACCTCCCCCCCTGGATGTGCCTTAGGGTCCCCACCGACGTGTCACTTTCTTCGTCGTTTTGGTCCTGCTGACGGCATGTTCTGCAAATCCAACCAGTTGTTAACATCCTCTGGGGTTTCAAAGAACAGGACAGTCTTTATGCCGCACTTTCATCATTGCTGGATACAGTAGCAGAAACTTGAATTTTGCCGCTCGTAGTCTTCTTTTCACCGTCCCGTAGCTCATTCTTTGCTTTTGTACCAAGAAAGTTAGTCTGGATATGCAGTGATGGATACTGACGCCCTATTAATGGTACCACCTATCCGGAAATGTTCCAGTATCTTCTCCCTGTCCTTATAATTAATTATCTTGGCAATTATTGGCCTTGGAGGGGAACCGGGTTGTGGACTCCTCATTAGGGCTCTATGTTCCCTTTCCACTGTGAATCTTTGGGTGAGCGTGCCAGCCCCCATTTCTTGCAAGAACGTGTCCTCAATATAGTTGGTGGGGTTTTGGCCTTCCTCGTCTTCCGGTAGTCCAATGATCTGCACGTTATTTCGCCTAGCTCGACCCTCTGGTTCCTCCGCCCTATTTTACAGATTCTGCACTTGCTGTTTCAAGGAAGAGATATCCAGGGAGTTGTCTTTGCAACAACTGGTGTTGGCCTTCACTTCCTTTTCCACTGTCCCAGTGCGCTCTGACAGTACTGACATCTTAACTCAAAAGGTTCACGTCTATCTGCATTGCATCTATTTTGAACTCCAAGGACGCTTTCAGTTCCGCTATGGCAGCCAATATTTGCTTGTCCATCCGTCCTTGTGTAGATTCTTGTGGCTTCAATTTTCTTCCTTCCATCGTTTGTGTAGGTCTGGCAAACGTATCTAAGGACGACTGCTTCACCTTACTATTATTCGCCTTAGCTGTCATTGCCATCGATGCTGGCTGCTGGCACTGTGCCTAGCCGGGGGTGGGGGTGCACTGTGGCTTTCCACTGCTGGTCGTGCGTCTCCCTTGCAGTGTCTCATCCCTCGCACGGCATCCCTCGCACTTAGGCCGTTCTTCATTACTCTTACGTCCCTTCCCTTTTCCTCCATACTTGTGGGACATTCCATCCTTCGGGGCTGAACTGTAACACTGTTGTCAAAAAGCATCAAAAATTACATTTTTGTCCTTTTTATTTTTATGCGGGGTACCGCACATGGCTGTAACCCCGCCCTCCTGAGCTCTGCCCCACGCATCGCCCTTCAGTCCTTTTCTCTTCACGGTCGGGGCTGGATGCACTAGTATCACTGGGAATTTTTATTTGTATTCCCTTCGTCCTTCCTTCCTGCTCTGGTTCCTTAGTCATAGAGTCCTCAGTCTATGCCGGAGCGTCTGGGATTCGTGTCCTGTTCTTCATGCAGACGTCTCTTCGCTAGGTAGATCCCCACTCTCTTTGCTTGGAGTGCCTAGGCCCGTAACATTGTTGGGATTCGTGCTTCTACTGCGACTCCCTCTCCGTCCGCGCACTCCCAACGCAGTCTTCGATGGAAGGCGGTGTATCAGTGCGTTCTCTCACCTGATTTTCAGCTTTTCATCGACGAAAAGAAGAAACGCCCGGTAACTTCTTTACTTTTTAGGGCGCCCTGGCCAGGGAACTCCTTTCCGGGGTGTTCGATGTCCGGGAAGGGCTTGTGTAGCTCTGTCATCAAGGGTTCCCCTGGGGCCGGATGGGTGTACCGGAGTGTTGGGTTCTGCCAGTACCAGACATCGTTCCGAGGTTCACCATTTGGGTGCTGAGGTTAAGCCCAATTTGTGGCTCTGGATACCAGGGTTCGCCCTGAGGTCTCCATTTCTGGAGCTTTCCACGCTGATGCCAGGCTACGTCCTGAGGTCTCTGCTTCTGGAGCTTTCCATACAGAGTCACGGCTCGAGGCCCCTCTTGAGGGAGCTTTATGTACTGGTTTAAGACCCAAGGTTCCTCTTGTTGAGTCTAAAGTCAGCACCGACAGATCCGAGAGACCCTCTTAGAAGGTCTTGTTGGTGAGGTATATCCCTCAACCGTCCCACGCTCACGGACGTGGTGGTACCGATTCTATTGAGGGGGCAAAGGCAGTCTCGGACCATTACCCCTCCACTACCGGCTTTGCCGAGGTTCCTCCGCTGGAGGCTAATTTTGGGACCAGTTCCAAGATGTCCAGTAAACATCCGAGACCACCCAGTACCGGCTCTGCTGAGGATCCTTGTGTCAAGGCTAAGGTGTTACTTAAGTACCCTGAGGAGACAATTGCCTCATCTCCACGTGTGAAGCAGTTCTCCTTAGGTGTCGGCAAAATGGCAGCCCAACACCCATGGTCTACAGCGGCCATTTTGAATATCTCTCTTACACCGACATTCACGCCGTCTGGTGCTGGGAGCATTCCCTTTGGGATGAGCAGCTTCTTCCACACCACGTGGACAACAGAAATCTGTTCAGCCCTTCACCGCTGCCTCATACAGTCTCGGTACCTCCTTCTTCCGCTCTACTGATTTATGTGCGGTGGTGGGCCTTCCTGGCAACCATCCTCCCTGCGTTCATGGGGGTATGCCCCTCATGAGCGGCCTCTGCCTGTACCAGCGCCAAAGCCTTTGGCGGAGGATGAGTTTTTTGGGAAGTTTCATATGCTCATACACTCTGACCCTATGAAAGCGCATTTCAAGCGTCTTTTCAGGGAAATATACTCTGAGCCTCCCCTCCTCTGCTCCGGCGGACCGGGACAACACTTTAAAACCTGAGACGGTATGCGTGGTGGACCAGTTTTCTGTCCCCGCCTCGCTGGAAGAGCCTCAAGCGGATCTGGACAGCCATGAGCGGCCCCGCTCGCGAGAGCTTTCCATGACCGGGTCCTGGATATGATGGCCCTCCTTGACATTCCAGTACCTGAGGCCCCCACTCCTCAGAAGGTGGTGCTTTCGGGAGCCTTTACCCTGTCACTTCAAGAGTGCACCGGCCTATTCCTCCAGAAGGACGTCTTGGCTGTGGCCCGCAAAGTCTGGGATAAACCCCACACTTGGCTCCACATCAACAAGGGAATTGACACTCGATACAAGCTTCACACCTCTGAGGAGATGGCCTTATCGGCTTGTCCGCTACCATCCTCAAGTCCAAGCCGGCCTCTGCATCTTCCAACGGCAGCAGTGCAAATCCTATCCAAGGAGGATAAACTTCTGGACTCCTTGGGCAAGAAGGTCTTTGCCAATTCGGCTCTCCAACTTCGTCAAACAAACACTGAGCTCATCCTGGCAGCAGCCAATCTGGGTTGGCCTATTTCCAGGAGTGCATTCCTGCGGATAGGCTAGATAACTTTAAAGCTGGTTTGCCGGACGCCAGAGTGCTGGGGCAGGATCTACTGGAAGCTGCAGCACACCACGTAGATACCTCAGCTCGAGGCCTTATGGTAGGGGTTGACCCCTCCCGCCAGGCGTGGCTCCACACAAAGATGTTTTCATAGGAAGTGCAAGACAAAGTACTGGACCTTCCTTTTGATGGCAAGGAATTGTACCGACGAGGAGCTCGCAAAGACCAAAGCGAGTACCCAGACCGCCAAATCCTTATCGGTTTTGGCGGATGCTCCAGCTAAGGCCCCTTATACACAGAGGTCAGGGTCCCAGACTCGATCCTTCTCTGGGTTCAGGGGTTTCGGGATCATTGTGCGCGAAAACTGGTGCGACTGCTGTTGCCTGCCAAAAGTATCTCCCTTGGGAGTCCATCGCCAGGGCGGCTTTGTGTGCCTTCCTATCGGCTATACCTCCGATCCAGGGCTGATGCCCAATTTAGCCAGGCTGTTCTTAAGAACGTATTCCTGTAAAGGGGTTTTTCCATCCACCCATACTACCTATGGTGTGTGTGCTTGGGAATCTCCCACAAGTATGGAGGAAAGGGGACAGGACGTAGGAGTATAACAAAGTTACCATAGTGACTACCTTATTCCTAGTCGATAGTCCCCTTTCCGCCATACACTCGCCCGCCGTCCCCTCTAGTAAGTATCCTCTATTATTGCTTAAATGGTCTCAGACCTGGCGATAAAATAGGACTGAAGGAAGATGTGCGGGGCGGAGCTCAGGAGGGCGTATTACGGCTTAGTGCGGTACTCTGCGTAAATGGAGAAGGACAAACATTTTCATTTTTGATGCTTTTTGACAAAAGTGCTCCGGTCCCGTCCTGAAGGACGGAATGCTCCACAAGTATGGAATTATAAAAATAATGCCTTTTTTATTATTCTTTAGAATTTGAACCATTTATTGTTGCCTCAAGAAATCTCAGGCAGATGTGTACCATAGGCGAGCTATGTGTAACATAGGGACCTGATTTAGGTAACAGCAAGTCCGCCCACCTTTTTGTTTCTAGTTTGTACTAATCGTGCACGGTTTAACATGGTCCTGGGAGCACACATGTCCTTTCTAATAACATTGCATAAACCAATAGGATGGGCGTCTTCACTAGGTTTGTTGGTTGACTAACAGCACCGATGTGCTACCCACTTGTACGGGAATGGTGAACTTGCATTGTGGTAATGTGGCTGTATACAATGTCCAGCCCCCTCCAAGATGGCAGACTTTAATTCTAATCTTTGTGTTTGAGGAATGTTGATGTAGTATACCCTGCACAAGAGACTGCTTATTTAACATGTGATGATATTATTATCATTGACCTTATTATACAGGAGGGGCTATATGCCACGACTCGGAATAAGGGTGACCTCCTTTGGTCCTGAATGAAGTGTAATCCAATGATCAGCACAACACGGTAATTGTGAATAGGCAGTGTATCACAATTAGATGTCATTTTATCTTTCTTTTGTCTCACCTTTTCCCCTTGCTTTGTCATTATTTTTGTTGTGATTATGCATAAATTGTATCGGTCTATTGTCATGAAATGTAAAACAGTACTATTTGATTAATTGTGAAATGCGCTTTTATACTGTGCCTTGAGAAAGACCTATGCAGGTTGAAACACGCGTAGGCATTTTTCGGTATCACCTTGAATCACCTTTATACCATAATCACTGGCAATTGCCAGCATCAACTATATAGGAGTATTTTCTGAATTGCTCACATAATGAATACTAACCTGGAAGGTGGCTTTTTTGATTGTGGTAACATCTGCAAGACGGATAAGTGAGCTTCAGGTTTTTCCTGTGGAACATCCGTTCCTAACTTTCCATAAGGTTAAGGTGGTGCTTCGCCCTCACCCGTCCATTCTTCCTAAAGTGGTTTTGGAACTCCATTTAAATAGGTCTACCTCTGCCATTCTTCTTCCCAAACCCCATCTCTGAGGCTGAAAGGGTTCTGCACAACCTAGACGTCAGACGGGCTCTAAAGTTCTACCTCGACAGGACTAGCGAACTCAGCAGCTCTTCTCAACTGTTCATCACTTTTGGTGATCCAAAAGGAAAAGCTGCTTCAAAAGCATCCATCTCCTGCTGGGTTGCTTCATGTGTTTCCGCGGCCTACTAAGTTCAAGGCCTTGAACCACCTGAAGGCATTCATGCACATCTGGTCCGGGGCAAAGCGGCTGCTGTTGCCTTCCAAACGTATGTCCCTTGGGAGTCTATTGCCAAGACAGCTATGTGGGCCTTCCTATCGGCTTTTTGCAAGCATTGCAGTCTAGACCTGAGCTCAGGGGCTGATGCCCAATTTGACCAGGCAGTTCTCAATTTATTTCAATAAGGGAAATTTCCATCCACCCTTGATCCCTGTGGTTAGTGCTTGGGAATCTCTCACAAGTATGAGGAAAGGGGACGGGACGTAGGAGTATGACAGTTACTCCCCGTAGTGACTACCTTACTCCTAGTCTATAGCCCCCTTTTCTCCATACATCCGCCCACCCGCCCGCCGTCCCTTCTAATAAGTATCCTCAATTGTTGCTTAAATGGTCTCAGACCTGGCGGTAGAAAAGGACTGAAGGGCGATGCGCGGGGTGGAGCTCAGGAAGGCAGGGTTACGGTCATGTGCGGTTGCCCCACGTAAACATAAAAGAACGAGACACATTTAATTTGTGATGTGGCTTTTTTTTTTTTTTTTTTTTTTTACAAGTGCTCCGGTCCCACCTCGAAGGACGGAATGTCCCAGAAGTATGGAGGAAAGGGGACTATGGACTAGGAGTAAGGTAATCACTATGGTGAGTAACTTGTCAAACTGCCTCATGGGCTCTTCGTTTTTGTGCAAACTAATCTTTCTTTCTGTCCTTCTCCCTAAACATGTTTATGGCTTGCCACGTCATTTCTAAATATGGCTGCGGCTCAGTGTGGTCCATCGCTCATGTACCTCGCGGAACACTGACAAAATAAGTACTGTCTGCTTCAACAGTACCCTAGCTTGACTCGATCAGCACCTGATCCAGACACTACAGAAACTTTAGGTCCCACAGAAAAAAACAATACTGCTTAATCTGATTTGAGTTCTTAACAGTGCAAAACAGTAGACCTCTGATTGCAAGGTAAGCGAGATTGACTACTTCCCTGAAGAAATCTGAAGACCCGAGTGCTGGGTACCAAATATTTGAGTTTCTCCGGGTACTCTCAATCCTCATACTTTCACAAGAGGCTTGTGAAAAATCTAACTGCAAGGACTCGGAGAGGCCATAGCTACGTGATTGCTAAAGAAACACCTTATGCCCTCTCTAAACCCTTGGTTAACTGTTGCGCATCGGGATCATCTCCCACATAGCCTATCGCCTACGGAGAAGCTGCTATCCTCTCATCCTCGATAGTCCTACATCTTGATTGTGCTGCTGGTGATCCATGGTGATCCAATGTCCGCTTGCTGCACCCCTTCAATGCATGCCAACTGTAATTAGTCATAGTAAGCCTTGGAAACATCTGTGCCTCACAGTTTATCCCCAACGCTGGCGATAACTAATACCTCTGCCCTTTTGTAATAGCTATACCCTGATTATTTGGTCACTTCTACCAATAGGCGAGTCAGTGGAATGTGAGGGCCTCCGTCTTGCCTAAATGTGAGAACTACACAGGACAACTATGTAAAGGGTCTGAGGAAAATGTCTGACAATGCCAAGTATGAAAGTGATGGAACAAACTGTTAAGTGTTGGCATTTGTTTAATATTGCTGATGGAAACTAATGGTACCACCTGCTGCAGGCGTGTGAGATTGTAAAGCTGCACTGTTTTAACCGGACCAGGTATTTTTTCTTTTGCTTTTCAACTTCTTTACTACTTTATATTGTGCAATGTCAAATTCAAACGATGTAAATGAGACAAATGTGTTGGCTGTTAGTGGTATGAAGCGCCATTATCCAGGGTGTATGATGTCTTTGTGATAGTAGTCTTTTGTTTTCATAGAAGCAGCTGGGGTGACTAGTCAAAGGCCTGTGTTTTGCCCTTTTCACAAGAAGGAACAACTGAGACTGTACTGTGAAACCTGTGACAAACTGACCTGTCGGGACTGCCAGTTACAGGAGCACAAAGAACACAGGTATGATAATAAGTTGGTTTTTATTTTAGAAATTGAGATTTAATCAAAGATGATAGGCTAATAATGTCTCTGCCGATTGCAGTACCTGTATGGATCACATGTTCAGGGGTGTGGAATTCCTATAGCACTGCTCCCAGGACAAGTTCTTGGTTGTCATGGACAAGAAGATTTCATAAACCTATTGTCCCCAGGGCAAAAAACTAGACTGTAGCTAAAATCTGTCTTTTTTTGGACTTTAAAATGCGCTTTGAACTATTGTGTACCTGGGAGCATCACGGCAACCAAGAGTGGGATGGTGACGAGGCTTCATGGCTCCAGCAACTGTTGGTTGCGCTGTGGTTGTAGAATTGTATGCTCTCTTGGGTAGGAGTGGCAAAGTGATCACATTGACTGTCACATAGACCTGGGTATGGTCTTCCAAGGTCCACAAAAGTATCTGATGGAAATACAATTATTTCGAATGGATTGTGTCCACCAACGTATTCCTCATCTTAGATATTCACGTCCAGCTTTAGCTGCTTCGGAAAAATTTTCTCGGCACAGGGCGCCGTGCGTCGATGGTGTCGAGTTTAGGTCCCTCGAAGGCCTCCGTCGAGGGTGACATCGGTTATACAAGTAGCTCGCACAGTGCCCGTTGGCCTCAGTTCCATTTTTCTGCAGTATGTGTTGCTTTCGGGGACTCGGCACGCCTAAGTAATTTCTGTGACGCCGCTATCATTTTCGAAGAAAATCAAATCGAAGATGTCCTCTTCATTGACCCCGACTACCCCGCTTTCGGGGTTCAAGAAGTGTAAAGATTGCAGTTCAAAAATGTCAATAACTGACCCACACTGATCGTGTTTGTGCTGCCTCTGTGAATCTCACGACACAGAGGCCTGCATGAAGTGTCAGGCGATGACCGGTAAGGCCTTGCAAGAGTTGAAGGGAAAACTGCAGGTGGGTCGACAGACAAAATCCGACCGAAAATCCTCGAACGTCGAGTCGAGAACCCATAAAGAATCTCCTTGACGTGATAGGACACATGGGTTGAGATCCCGAAGTGGCTCCCACCACTCCTCGTCTTTGACGAAAAAAGGTCGAAGAAGAGACACCACCTGTCCCCATCCACTTCATCTTCAGACGACTCTCCCAAAAGAATGAAATGCCTCACAAAACACTTCTTCTGAAGACTGGGAAGCTTTCAGGGTGAAAATGATGAAAGTATTCGAAAGGGCTAAGCCTCGGACCGCACCTTCCTCAGAAGCCTGCCGGAAGTGTTCCCGTACCGACACTCGCACGCCCTCGACCCAGGTGATCAAAGAAGAGCTGATCGGGAACCCTCGAGGACTCCGAGCAAAAAAGATCACTCGAGTCGAGACGACAGTTCGAGGCCATCAACGCCATCCAAGGTCCCGCATAGCTCAAAGGACAAAGCCTCGAATAGCGCCTCAACACCTTCGAGACTGGTTTCGTTGACGCCTCCTATTTCATCGACGCCATCTACGCCATCGACTCCTTTGTCGGCGACGACTCCGAAGCAGTCTGCGCCGAAAATTCCTAAGGCTCCAGTTCAGCCATCTGAACAGGTTGTAGCAAAAGAGAAAGTTGCAAAGCTTACACCCTCTTCAAAAACAGTTACTACAGAGAAGACTTTAACTGCTGTGCCCAGGAAAGAATTCTTTAAATCCCTATCCTCCATTTTGGAAGAGCAGGAAAGGTCTGAGGATGAGGAGGTCCCATTTCGCTTGGAATATGGCACCCCAAATGTCCCAGAATGTCTCATCTCTGAAGAGAGTAGAATGAGGGATCTCATAGAGACATTACACAATGCTAGTGGTGTGGATACTTCACCTGTGGCCGAATTTGGAAAGCCAGAACCAGGAGACCATGTCAATTCCTAATTCCGTCTACTAATGACAAAGGTGGTTGATTAAGGTTGGACTAGACCACAGACCCAATTTGTCCAGAATGATCTCACAGACATTCTAGATCAAGGCCCGCCCACTGATCCAGTTTTACCTTTTCACGTGGCCTTGCAAACTAGGGTGGCCAAGAATTTGGATAACCCCGACTCTAGTCCTGCTGTGAATAAGTCCCTTGCATCAAAATACTGCCCTTCCAGTAGCGACCCTGGCTATCTGTCCAAACACCCCACTCACGAGTCTGGTGGTCCAGGCAGCCACCGCTACATCCAATAAAGCAGCGTACCCTTCTATCCAGATAGGGATGACAAGTGTGTGGATGGATGGGCACGCAAGGTATTTTCAGCTGGTAGTATCGCCTTCAAATCGGCCGACTCCACCTGTGCCTTGGCAAAATTCTCGTACACTCTGGGAGTGTATCCCCATGGCGGCGGAAGCATATACCAGAAGGGGAGGAAAGGGAAGGATTCCTGTCCATCTTTAGAGTTGGAAAGGAAGCCATGCAAGACTTACCTTAAATCTGGTTTGGCCACTGCAGACAGCGTCAGCAGGTCCATGGCTACTAGCGCAGTTATGCACAGGTTTGCGTGGTTGCGGAAGGCGGGTTTCGCAGCAGATGTGCAGTCGTGTCTCCTGAACATGCCTTTTGACGAGTCTCCCCTTTTTGGCAGCAAGGCTGACTAGAGCCTTGAGAGGTTGCAGACCTCAAAAGCGGCTGCCAAGTCTTTGGGAGCCCCTATCAGGCAACCTCAGCCTTTTCGTTAATCAGGAAATTCTTGGCGGGGACAATCCTATCGTTACTACTCCTCATATGGAAAGGTGAGAGGAATGGCCAGTCAAAAAGGCCAAAGAAAAATCCCTTGTGGTGGACAAGGTAAAAGTGCTAAACCAGCTCCAGCTGCTACTTCCTTGCCATCAGCAGCCGCAGCATCTGCCCCAAAACCGATTTGAGGGCTTGTATCACGTAACACTGGTGGGGGGCAGACTCTCTCAGCATCTTCAAGAATGGCAAACCATTACTGCAGATGCTTGGGCTCTAGAAACAATAGACCAAGGTTACTGCCTTCCATTCTTAATGCAGACTCAAAACAATCTACCAGGGAGATGCTCTTTGAAGTTTCCAGATCCGCTCCACCAGCAGGAGATTTTAACCCTGCTAGAGAAAGGCGCTATAGAACAAGTGCCTGTAGCGGAGAGGAACAAGGTTTGGTACTCCCCATATTTTTTGATTCCCAAAAAGGATGGAGGACTGAGACCCTTGGACTTGAGACTTGAACAAGTTACTCAGGAAGGACAAGTTCAAGATGGTCAGTCTTACTCAGATCCTTCAGGCCCTTCAACTTCAGGATTGGTTGGTGTCATTGGACCTTCAGGACGCTTATTTTCATGTGTCAATACATCCCAAGCACAGAAAATACCTGAGGTTTGGCCTTGGCGGCTCGCATTATCAGTTTCAAGTCCTGCCATTCAGGTTGACCTCCACCCGAGAGTTTTCACCAAACTGATGGTGGTAGTGGCAGTGTATCTCAGGAAAGGGGGGGATCCATGTCTACCCCTACCCGGACGATTGGTTGATCAGGGCGTGTTCTCCTAAACAAGCCCTGGATCATCTGGAAGTCACCTGCCACTCCCTTCAGACTGGGCTTCTCCCTCAATTTGAAGAAGTCACAGATGACACCTTCTCAACCGCTCCAGTACATTCGAGCGGTATTGGATTCATCCTTGGAAAAGAGCTTGCCTCCCAAGACGAGGGCTCAAGACATTCTTCAGATGGTCTCCGAATTTGAGTGCCCAAAATCATCCGGCGTACGACTTCTTGAGGTTGTTTGGCCTCATGGCATCCTGCATCTTCTTAGTGCCAGAGGCTCGCCTGAGAATGAGATCCCTTCAATGGGCTCTAAAGACTCAATGGTTCAGTTCTCGGTAAAGATGACGGATCTACTTCAGGTTCCGAGCAGGATTCAACAAGACCTTCTATGGTGGACCTGCGAGAACAATATTCTGAAAGGAGACCATTTTTGGCAACCATGGCCGGAGATTACAGTAGTGACGGATGCCTCACTCGTGGGGTGGGGGGAGCCCATGCCAACGATCTGACAGTCAAACTACACATCAACCTCTTAGAGTAGAGGGCAATCAGACTAGCGCTGAAGGCTTTTCTGCTCTCGGTCAGAGGGAAGAATGTCCTGATAATGACGGACAACACTGTGGCCATGCATTACCTCAACAAAAGAGAGGGTGTAGGGTCACTACCTCTGTGCAGAGAGGCAGTGCGGCTCTGGTACTGGGCAATTCAAGAAGGAATCTCCTCATCAGCAGTTCACCTAACCGGAGAGAACAAGACGGCGGACGCTCTGAGCAGGCAGGGCACAGTCTCCCACGAGTGGGTGCTAGCTCAGGAAGTCCTTCAAGAGATCTTCGCCCTTTGGGGAACCCCTCAAGTAGACCTGTTTGCGACCGGAGTCAACTGGAAGTGCGAAAGGTATTGCTCAAGGCAATTTCTTCAGAGAGGAGCTCTAGGAGACGCGTTCGTGGTGGACTGGGAATTCCCACTACTTTACGCGTTTCCACCGATCCCCGTCATTCCTCAACCACCTTCTTCCTTCCAAGTTCCAGTTTGCGCCCTTAATCTGGTTCTAAAGTTTTTAATGTGTGCCCCTTTTAAACCTTGCACACATGCCCTTTTAAGATTGCTAACCTTCAAGATCATTTTATTGGTTGCATTAACATCTGCACGAAGAGTTTGCGAGTTGCAGGCACTATCTTCCAGGCCACCCTATACTGTGTCCCACAAAGACCGGGTTGTTGAGAGGGTTAGACCCTATTTTAAAAAAATTTAAAAAAAGCTTTGCCTGAAGTGCTGGATTTTCATCTGAATCAGAAGATCATCCTACGGCTTTCTATCCTCCTCTGCAGCCCAGTAAGGAGGAAGAAAGACTCCACAGGTTGGATCCTAGAAGGGTGTTAAGCTTTTATATTTCTAGGCTCTCCAAGCTTAGAGTTGCTGATCAACTTTTTATTGGCTACACTGGAAGACAATTGGGTCAAGCAGTGTCTAAACAGACCTTGTCAAGATGGATTGTACTTTGCATTACTGAATGCTACAGATTGGCTTGTAAAGACCCGCCGGAAGGCTTGAGGGCCCACTCGACCAGAGTTATAGCCTCTTCGACAGCCCTTCAAAGGGGTGTCCCCGTTACGTCGATTTGTTATACAGAGACTTGGTCCTCAATACATACTTTCACAAAGTTTTTGTTTTTATTGTAACTAGACAATTTTTACAAAGTTTGGCCCTTCCTTGTTTGAGTAGAAGAAAAATTGCTTCTTACTTCCCTATTTGTGTAGTATATTTTGATTCCAAATCGAGGTCCCGAAGGAATTTAACTGTAGCTATAGTCGGGGGTACATTCTCACCACTCGTGGACCAACCAAAACCACCAGGCTTCTTCAGATAATGTTGATACTTGATGCCTGAAAGATTGATGATGAATAAGTCTAAGATGTGTGGTCCCTGGACAGAGGGTGATGAGATGGCGCACTGTTTCAGTAGATGTAGGGTTTCCACAAAATCGACAGCTGTCATTTTTCGTTTGATTTAGACTGTACAATATTTCATTAGTTTTCATGAGATTTAGTCGTGCCCTCAAGAATGTTGTTCGCAGCCCTTTGTCAGGGAATTTATTTGGGTATTTTCTGGTCTCATTGACTTTATCTGGAATGAACTCGAGCTCCCATTCTGAACTTCCGATTTTTACTAGCAGGTCAACATGTTTTTTAACCCATATTTTAAGGGTGCTGCTTTTGACAATGGTTAGTTCATTGTGGATAATCTGAATGATTTTTGGTCTTGGTTTTTGTAAGATGTTTCCCAAGCAGAGTAGTGTTTTTTCTCCACTATTGATTTCACTGATGAGAGGCATAACTCTCGGGATTATTGCCATAGGTGTTGAAGATGGAAGTCTCAGAACTTGCCTCAAAATAAGCCTTCCAGTTTGGGCCACAGAATGGATGGTAATTGGGGCATAGCATCTGCCCCGTAAGTTATTGCCGGCATAACCTTTGTTTTGAAGAAATTAATTACCGGAAGTAATGAGTATTTTCCAAATTTTCTGTCTAGAATTCCTGCTTGAGCAGTAAGGGTTTTGGTTTTTGCAAAAAGATGTTCTTGCATAGTTGCTTCAATGAAACTTCACGAAAATTTAATCCCCAGGTAAGTGAAGTTTTTGACCGCTTCCAACTTTTCCGAATTCATGACCCACTGGAATTTTCCATTAGATTTAGTGTTCTTCTTTTCCATGATGAGAACGTTTGTTTTGCTCGGATTAAAGTCCAGGTCGTTTTTCTTAAGGTATGTTGCTAAACTGTTTAATTGGCGCTGAAGGCCTATAGCTGTCTGGTCCATAAGTAGTATGTCATCGGCATAGAGGAGCCAGGTGACTTTAGCTTCCCCTATTGATGGTGGAAATGAACAGATGTTATTTTCATTGTCCTTGATGTCAGCCATATAAGCATTATGAGGGTGGTTGACATGGGACAACCCTGCTTGACCCCTTGGTTATAGGTATGGAGGAGGATAGTTGACCTGCTGGATTTAAGCGAACCCGCATTGAGGTTTCAGAATGTAGTGCTTTAATCGGATCAAGGATAGAAGCTGGACACTTTGCCTTCTCTAGTTTTGCCCAAAGTTTCGCTCTGTTGATACAGTCAAATGCCTGGACCAGGTCTATGGAAGCAATTAATATTTTTGGGTGGTCTTCCATGACTTTAACCTTTAGTATATTTATCATCAGGATGTTAATTGAGGTTTTTAGATGTTTAACAAATCCAGATTGAAATGGGTGCATTGTGTTAGATTCTTTTTGCCAAGCTTGAAATACCTCTAGGATCAGGGTTCCAAATAGTTTTCCGATAACGTCGAGTAACGCTATAGATCTATAGTTTTTGGGGTCGTTCTTCGCACCCTTCTTATAGATTGGAACGATGGTAGCAGTCTTCCATGATCCGGGTATATTTCTAGAAGCCTTGCATCTGTTGAGAATCTTGAATATCAAGGAGGTTCATTGTTCTGGGTCTTGCTTTAAGTGGATGTTAGATATTCCGTCGGACCCGGGAGCTCGAATTATTGAGGTTCTTTATTTTTTTCAAAATGATTGATTTGTTTTATGGGATATCCCAAATGTCTGAAATGTGTTTAGCCCCTTTGTTTTGTAGTGTAGGAGTTTGTTTAAAAAGATCGGTAAAGTGTTTCGTCCAAGAGTCTTCGCTGATCGTACACAAAAGTGCAGAGGCTGACGGCATTGTTCTTTGTTTAACAATGGACCAGAAGTCTTTAAAGTTTCTCGTACAAATGGCCCCTAGCATTAATTCAGCATCTTGTTGATAGAGACTCCATCTCGCCAATTTTAGCCAGTTTTTATAGCTTTTTTTAATGCCACCGCTTGATCGATGTTTTCAACCGATGGGATTAAAAAGGCTAGCCTTGATGCTTTTCTAAGGCCAGCTTTTCTTTGCTTGATTTCCTCGTTATAACTGTGCAAGTGCTGATTGCCGGGGCCGTTTCTTGTATATCTAGGCCCTTGGAACGGAACCAATAATGGGTAGTAATCCAGGTTTAATGTTCTTCCATCATCTATTTTATCTAAAAGATTGCCCTTGTATGCAGAAGTTATTTGCGTAATGGCTTCTTTAGAGATTTTTAGACGGGTACCTTGGGGGGGTGACTTCTAGCCGATGTGACATTACCATTGGTGGTTCTTTGAGAGAAGGCCAAGAGGCAGGCTGATTGATTGATTGATTGATATTTTATTACTATCGCGCTCGTACACAAGTGTTTCAGAGCGCGACAAGGCAAGGGAGGGGAACAGGGGAGAACAAAACAGCCATCTTACTAGGCCCAGTGACATTGAGAACGCGCAAGTGCATGGGATAGAAAGTAATGATCGCTGCAAGTGGTTTTGAGTACTTTGAATGAATCAATAAGAGCGTAGAGTTCTTTAGATGCGTAGATATAATCAATGATGCTCTTGTGGCCTGCATTCTCCCAAGTAGGTTCCGGCTCTATAGAAGTATCCAATTGGTTTAGGTTATGTATATCCCAAGAGTCCATACATTCTGCCCAAGCGGTACCTCTCAAGTTGATTTGGTTTTTGATGAGATGTATATGGTCTTACAACCTTTGCCCCCCCCCCCCCATTGTACAGGGACAGTTGAATTGAGGTCCCCACATAACAGAATGTGATCTACGTTGTGCGATCTCACTCCTCCATTACTGTAGAGTTTACTTCGCTCAAAAATGCTTTGGTAGATTGAACACCTGGATTCCAATAAACATTCAAAAGTAGGATTGAAACTGCTCTTGTGGGAGCCGAAGGTCTCCCAGTTTGGTTCCAGGTCAGAATAGCTGCTTGGATGAAGGTTGAGGAAGCAAGGCCGCTCTTTATTCTCAGGCTTCCTCCTATCCGTACAGCTATCGGGAGACCAGAACTCGGGCGTCCTTTGGGTCCCTTAGATGCAGGGGCAAGTAGTGTTTCAAAGCCGTCTATGATTGGAGGGAGGCAGAGCCAGGTTTCCTGAAAGGTCAGCAGATCAAATTGACCCAAGTTAATCACCCCCCTCTGAGTAAAATGGGAGTGCCCTTGGGTGTTCCATGAACCAATCTTGAGTGTACATTGAAGTGTTTTGTCCTTGGATGTTTGTGGTTGCTTTTGGCGGGTGTAACGTGACAGGGCAGCTGGAATCCAAGCCCATCTATTTTGATCTTTGCCACTGGTGTTCTGAGTATCTGTAGATAAGAGAGCATCTGACATGTTCTTTCTGGGTTTGTTTAAACTTTCTGCTATTACACAAGGACCAACAGGTTTTTTGTGTGTCGTCTCTTTCTGTGTTGGAGAACGGTGACCCTAAAGGTGGCAGACAGCCTTCGAGTAGATCTTACTCAGCTGGTTTCATATGGGTGAGTTCTTGATGGTAGTCTGTCTCTGCCCTGGGAGCCATTACTGAGATTTAAGGGCCCAGCTGAATAAGTTTGCGAGTATCTCTTCGCCGACGGGGTTGAGTTGACTTTATCCAGCTCTTTGTGCCTGATACGTCTAAATGCGTGTTTCGAGTGGATTGTGTCCTCCAACGTATTCCTCATCTTAGATGTATTCCATCCAGCTTTGCTGCTCTTCGGAAATGTTTTCGGCAGAGGGCGCCATGCGTCGATGTCGTCGAGTCGATGGTCCCTCGAAGGCCTCGGTCGAGGGTGACGTCATCGGGTGTATAAGTAGCATGCGCGGCGCCCGTTGGCCTCAGTTCCATTTTTCCGCAGTACGTTGCTTCGGACATTCGGCGCGCCTCGAGTTCTGTCAGGAAATATAATATTACGAGAAGTAATTATGTCCTCGTCATCGACCCCCGACCCCGAGATCGGTTTTAAGAAATGCAAGTCGTGCGGCTCAAAAATGTCAATCACAGACCTGCACCGCGAGTGTTTGTGGTGTCTTGGGAAAGGCCACGACATGGAGGCCTGTTCGAAGTGTCAGGCGATGACGGGTAAGGCCTTGCGAGAAAGGAGAGGAAAGCTACAGGTAGGTCGGAAGGATCGGAAAGCCTCTAGCGTCGAGTCGAGACCCCATGGGGAAAGATCTCCTCGACGCGAAAGGCATAGATCCAGATCTCGAAGCGATACTCATCGCTCGTCGTCTTCGTCGAAAAAGTCGAAGAAACGACGCCATAGATCTCCCTCCACCTCGTCAGACGAGTCTCTGAAAATTAAATGACCCACAAAACATTAGTCTTCCGAAGAGTGGGAAGCGTTTAGGGTAAAAATGATGGCGGTGTTTGAGAAAGCGAAGCCTTGGTCCGCACCTATTTCGGAAGCCGGCCGGGAGCGTCATCGCTCCGACACTCGCGCATCCTCGAGCCCGGGTGATCATAAAAGGAAGGATAGGGAACCTTCCAGGACACAGAGCGAAAAACGCTCGAGTCGACCGCTCGAGGTCACCGACGCCGTCCGAGACCTTTCACACCTCGAAGGAAAAACTGTCGAAGGCCGCCTCGACGCCCAAGAAGCAGACCCTGTCGACGACCACGATGTCGTTGACGCCTTTATCGATGCCGAAACCCTCGGCGCCAAAGGCTCCAACCAAGCAAGGGCAGCCAGAAAAAGAGAAGGAAAAAGTTAAACATGTAATTCCTTCAGAGCCTGGTACTACACCTCTTCCTCCTCCTCTCCCAGAGAATGTTTTTAAACCTCTCCCTAGAAAGGAGTTTTTCAAATCCTTGACCTCAATTTTTGAGGAACAGGAGAGATTTGGGGAGGAAAATGTACCTTTTGGAGGGCTCAAGACATTCTTCAGATGGTTTCCAAATTCTAAAATGCCCAAAATCTCCGGGCTTACGACTTTTTAAGGTTGCTCGGCCTCATGGAATCCTGCATTTTTCTGGTGCTAGAGGCACGCTTGAGGATGAGATCCCTTCAGTGGTCCCAGTTCTCAGGTTAAATGACAGATCTTCCTCAGATTCAGAACAAGGTCAGACGAGACCTTTTATGGTGGACCTGTACAGAGAACATTCTAAAAGGAGAACCCTTTTGGCAACCATGGCCGGTGATCACAGTAGTGATGGACGCCTCACTCCTGGGGTGGGGAGCTCATGCCAACGATTTGACAATCAGCGGTCGTTGGTCTCCATCGGAGTCCAAACTACATGTCAACCTTTTAGAGCTGAGGGCAATCAGACTAGCGCTGAAGGCCTTCCTGCCATCCATCAGGGGAAAGAATGACCTGATAATGACGGACAACACAGTGGCCATGCACTATCTAAATAAAAGAGGAGGCGTGGGGTCACTACCCCTGTGCAGAGAGGCAATGCAGCTCTGGTATTGGGCGATTCAGGAGGGAATTTCTTTAACGGCAGTTCATCTAGCCGGGAAAGAGAATGACGGCAGATGCTCTGAGCAGGCAGAGCACGGTGTCCCACGAATGGGAACTGGCTCAGGGTGTCATTCAAGAGATCTTCGCCCTTTGGGGAACCCCTCAAGTAGACCTGTTTGCAACCGGAATCAGCCGAAAATGCGAAAGGTATTGCTCAAGGGAATTTCCCCCCGAGAGGAGCCCTGGGGGACGCGTTCACGGTGGAGTGGAATTGCCCACTATTGTACGCGTTCCCTCCGATTCCCGTCGTTCCTCAAGTCATCAGGAGCCTGAGACTCTTCAGGAACCGCATGATCCTAATTGCCCCGGATTGGGCCAGGAGAATGTGGTATCCGGACCTTCTAGACATGTCCATCTGTCCTCCAGTACGTCTCCCTCAGAGAGAGAACCTTTTCTCTCAAATGGAAGGTCAGGTTCTCCACCCAGAGGTCAGAACACTCAACCTTCATGCTTGGTATCTGAAAGGCTGAGATACAGGGATTGGAACCTTCCAGAGGATGTTACGGAGGTGTTGCTTTTGGCAAGAAGGCCAGCAACAAAGTCTCTGTACCGTTGCCATTGGAAAAAGTTTTGCAACTGGTGCAGGGAAAAGAATGTCGATCCTTTTCTATGTTCTATTCCGGAAGTACTATCTTTCCTTCTGACCCTAGCACATAGAGGTCTGAATATTGGAAAAATAAAAGGTTACCTTGCAGCGCTTTCCATCTTCAAGCGCTCTTCGGAAGAATGCTCATACTTCAAAATTCCTTTGATAACACAATTCATAAAAGGTCTCACTAATTTGTTTCCTCCTCACCCATTTCAAGTACCGATTTGGGATCTAAATTTGGTATTAAAATTCTTAATGTGTGCCCCTTTTGAGCCTATGCACACGTGTCCATTAAGATTATTAACATGGAAAACAGCATTTTTAGTTGCTCTAACATCAGCAAGAAGAGTGAGCGAATTGCAGGCACCATCTTCTGGGCCACCCTATTCTGTGTTCCATAAGGACAGGGTTGTGTTGAGGGTTAAACCATCATTTTTACCGAAGGTAATATCTGATTTTCATTTAAATCAGAAAATTGTTTACCCTCATTCTATCCTCCACCTCATCCTTCTAAGGAGGAAGAAAGACTACACAGACTGGACCCAAAAAGAGCTTTAAGCTTTTACATCTCTAGGCTTTCTAGACTTAGAGTGGCCAACCAGTTGTTTATAGGCTACACTGGAAGAAAGCTGGCTCAATCAGTAACAAAACAAACAATTTCGTGCTGGATCGTGCTTTGCATTTCAGAATGCTACAGACTAGCACAAAAAGACCCACCTGAAGGGTTAAGAGCTCATTCCACCAGAGGCATCGCCTCTTCCACAGCCCTTCAAAGAGGTGTCCCTATTAGGTCTATTTGCGAAGCAGCAACTTGGTCTTCGCTTCACACCATCTCAAAATTCTATAACCTGGATGCTTCCCAGTCTAGGGAGCTAACTTTTGGAAAAGCAGTGCTTTACTCTGCCATCTAAGGGCAGTTTAAAAAAAAAAAAAACTTCTGACCCCTCCTCCAGAGGAACTATGCAAAATACTGCTTTGGGAGCCTATCTAAGATGAGGAATACGTTGGACACAATCCACTCGAAGAACAAGTTACTTCTTACCTGGTAATGTTCTTTCGATTGGATGTTCCTCCAACGTATTCCTCATCGCCCTCCCAACCTACCCCTCTGTAGATTTTTTCCGGGTTATTGCCATCTCAAATCTCGCAAGGCTGATAACTGTCTGCCGGCACAATCTACAAAAACAGTACAAGATCACAGATACAAAAGAGGGGAAAAACAGAACTGAGGACAATGGGCGCCATGCATGCTACTTATACACCCGATGACGTCACCCTCGACGGAGGCTTTCGAGGGAACATCGACGCACGGCGCCCTCTGCCGATAAAATTTCCGAAGAGCAGCAAAGCTGGATGGAATACATCTAAGATGAGGAATACGTTGGAGGAACATCCAATCGAAAGAACGTTACCAGGTAAGAAGTAACTTGTTCTTTTTACACGCATTATGTTGTGAGGATCCATACCTCTTTCCTCTGACGTGGTTTCACAGAGGAGGTAGCCCATCTTTTGTAAGTTGACCGCAGATGAAAGCAGAGCTTTCTTTATTGTTTGTTATGTGATATGTAAAAAGATGCTGTTGGACCTTCCTGCATGAGCAAATTTCACTACCTTTATGTCCTCACTATGGAGTTGTAATTTATTTGCGCTCCTCATGAAAAGTTTCAGCATTTCTCTTCTGTTTAAGATGGATTTGTCGTTGTTGTTTGCCATCTTTTCTAGCTTTAGCGTTCTGGTTGCTTTACTTTTGTGTGTGAAGACTGCTGATACTTGAGTTTGGTGGCTGGAAGATGAATACCGAGTATTTCTGCGATGACTGTCAGTTTTATCCGCCAACTTCCTCTGCAGACTGACGTCTCTCTTGTGTTTCAGACGGTAATTTTGCACGTGAGAAGGATGGAGATTCGATCTTTCCTTTACGCTGGGAGGCCCATGTTCCTCAAACTTTTTTGAATGCTTGGACGGTTTTTCGTTGTTTCTTGAGTGATTAAATCTCTGTGGTCTCGGGACTAGCCACCGGATGGTCGTTGAGTCTTTTGCTCGCTGTATGGTAGCCCTTGTTCAGTTTTACGCCCCGAAACCGATGTATGGTTCTTCTTTCTGGACTAAAACGTTTTCTTTCCAATTCTGGCCCAATAGTTTTTTTTCAGGCAGTTTCCATACTTTGGTCTTGTTGTTGGAGCTATGCTTCCGTTTTCCTAGTTGAGTTGAGGGCTCTTCGGCAAATGAGACTTTTCTTTTTTTCCCTAACAGAACTGGAATTTCGGAATCCGAATTTTCTATAGAGTAAATGCTGATATTCGATAGATCGATTGAGTCCTCATCAGCATCATCTGAAGTCACTGCAATAGGGGTTGTAGGAGTTGTTTCATTAGTTTGATTCAACGTAGTTTTTTTCTCGATTTTGGTTACCCAGTTAGTTAAAGTCACATTTGCTTCCGAAGTGTTTGCTTTTTGAGCATTACTACAAGAGAAGACTTTTTTTTGCCTCTCTCTAGTCTGGGTTGTGATGACATCTGACTTGGTTGTTCCGCCTAAGTTATTAGGATCAACTGGGATCGATCTTGAAGTTCTGTCGATAAAATTTTGGAAGTCGTCATGTTTAAGTGTACTTTTCTTCAAGCCTGGCCTCATGGATCCCAACTTGTCACCAGGCTTTAGGGAATACTCGGGGAGTGATCGTATACTGACCTTTTTTTAGAATCAACTTCCTGTACACTCTCAGCAGAACGAAGATTGTCGGGAGAGGCTCTCATTGGTTTCTGTAGATTTTTTTTTTGTGGTTCTCCCCTGATGTCTATCGTTATTATCAAGGTGGTCGACCCCCAAATGGCCTGTTTTTGCAGAGCTAGAAAGTTTTTTTACCAAGGTATTTACGCCATTTCTTTCTGTTTGTTGTTGATAGTGTTTGAGTTTCTGCGTCAACTGATTTCTTTTTTTTTTTTTTTAACTGGAAGATTTCTAGTTTTTTCTTTTCACTTGAATAGATTGGCATATACGGACTGTCTGTCATTGATCCCTGGTCTCTCGAGTTTGCCTTCCAAGCTTCAGTGGCCATGATGTAGCCCTCCAAATGGGATCACTTAGAGCTCATGGTGGCGGTCATGAAAGTATGTTCTTTTAGAGTTTCATTTAAAGATTCATAAAGTTTCCCAACGGGGGCCAGCCCGATCGTCGCCGCCGACATTATGGCAAAAATGTCCATCTTTTTCCCTGGTGAATTTTTTTCCATAGAACTGGATGTCTCTCTTTGATGTTTCCCTTGAGACGATGTTACAGGTGTGGATCTTGTTATATCCACAGGAGTGTCTTCTCTTGGAGTGGGTAAAGTCAGTTTTGGACATGAAGTCAAATCATTTTGGTTAATAGATGACATTTCTTTAGGTTTTAGAGAAGGGTTTAACCGTTGGTCTTCTTTAAGACCAATGTGAATTGTAGATAGGTTGTTTTTTGCTGTTGGAGAATCAAGGGTTGGAATATATGGTACCTTGGCTTTTTCTGTTTTTTGACAAGGAAAGGTAGCTTTGATTGTTTGATGCAGTAAATTATGACCCAAAGGAGAAGGGAAAGTGTTTGGTTGGTGGATCATGCAAGCTGGACTAGATGGTTTTGTTTCCTTATAGTGCCAGCGTAATGGTGTTGTAGAGTTACCGTCTATGGCACTATGTTCCTTTCCATTCAAGGTGAGGGCATTATCACTAATGGATGTAGACGTTCCCTCTAAAATTTCAGCTTCAGAAAGTTCTCCTGCGCTACTCAAAGATGTTTTCTCCATTTTGCTAAAAAATTTGCCAATATGATTCTCAGTGTGTAATTTATTTGAGGGCAATTTCCTAGATTGAGCTTTTGTATTTGCCCTCTGTTGTGAGGTAGATAATAAGGTAATGCTTGTTTTTGATGTTAAGACACTAGGAGATCGTGGGGGAGCTTGCTCCTGAGGGCAGCTCAGCACCTCATTATTTTTCTTGAACGATAAAAGCACCCGAGTCAGGATAGGAATGTCTCCAATTAATTCTCCCGAATAAGGCTCAAGTGCAAATGCCCCAAATTCAAGGACCAAGTTGTGAGGTTTCAGGAGATTGGGATCATCGGCAAGATCCTCAGAGATAGCCAAAGTTTCATTAGAGAAGGTATTTTCTTTAAAATCTGTGAGGTCCAAATGTGGACTTGGAAGTTCGCCTCTAGCAGTTACTGGATGTGTTTCGTTTTTTCCATTTGAGGTGGTAGATGGTACAATATCCTCCTGAGAGTTTTGTATTTTCTCCATGATTTGCCAAATGTTTTTGTCTTGTCAAGAAGGGGTCCGTTAGCTGGTTTGTAAACAGCTTAATGGACCTGTTTGAGCCCGCAGGGGTGACAGGTTTCGTATCACCGGGATCAAATTTGGGGCGTTGATTTGAGTATGGTATTTTTTGCTCTTCCGGCCAGCTCTGCTGGGCCCCCTGCGTTTTCTCCACCTGCTGAGTCGTCCCGGCGCACTGAGTCCCCGGGACTTCCCATTTGAATCTGGTCTGGGTAAACAGGCCCAACAACAGTAGCAAGGTCAGCCGCTGGACTGACAGCGGCATCAGGAGGGGGTAATCTCCCCTCTACATCTTCTATTCCTTGCCAACCCTGAGGTGACCGTAGTTTGAGGAGATCTCAAGAGAGGGATTGGTGGACTAAAGTTTGGAAGCGAAGGCATTGTTTTCGGAGGAAAAAATGGGAGGAGTTCTATAAGAATCTGAATGAAGCATTGAGGAGCTGACATTTTGCCAAGTCTGCAGTTCAGATTGCGTCAAGGTGGGCTCTCAAAAGTAGCGATTCGTCCACTACGTAAAAGCCGACCGTCTCTTGAAATTTGACGTCTGCAGCAGCTTGTTTTCCATCATCATTTGATGAGAAAGTTTTCGTTTTGTCTTGTATAGTCATCCTGGTGACGTGACCGGATCAAAGGCACTAAACAGCTAGTTTTGTTAGTAGAGACCGTCGGTCAACCGGCAACCAAGCAGCCACAGCTAATAGCAGCTGGCTTCACAAAGTTTTACAGTTTAGACATGTCCCACTCTAAAGAACTTGCCTTGGTAAGGCAGTGATATATTCAGCACTGTTAAAAAAAAAAAAAAAGAAACCTCTTACCCCCCCCTGCCCAAGTCCAAATTCTTACACTGCTTTGGGAGTCTATCTAAGATGAGGAATAATTTGGAGGACACAATCCATTCGAAGAACATGTTACTTACCAACTGGTAACGTTCTTTCGACTCGATGTTCCTCCAATGTATTCCTCATCGCCCTCCCAGCCTACCTCTCTGTAGAATTTCCAAGGTTATCACTACTTCATCTCTCGCAAGGCCGAACCATGTCGACCTACACTATCATCACAAGCTGGGGGGCAGGAGGGGGTTGGAAACAGAACTGAAGCTAACGGGTGCCGCGCAAGCTACTTGTATACCCGATGACGTCACCCTCGACAGAGACCTTCGAGGGACCTCGACTCAACACCATCGACGCACGGCGCCCTCTGCCGAGAATTTTTCTGAAGCAGCTAAAGCTGGATGTGAATATCTAAGATGAGAAATACGTTGGAGGAACATCCAGTCGAAAGAACATTACCAGTTGGTAAGTAACTTGTTCATCTCTGGCCATGACCATTGGAAATAAACCCGAAAAAAAACTGCATGCCGCATAGTTCCCCTCTTGAACAAAACAGCAACTTAGACTGGATCCAGGAAGTGGAATTTTGGGCCATACAGAAGACGCACACAGGTCATTTAAGCCAGGAAGGCGGCTAGAAAATACATCCATGCTCCAGACGGCCCAAACCATGTAAACAAACCAACAAGAAATTGACTTTTTCCAAAAATGCATCTTTTCCAGCAAAACGAAAACCTGGGCCGGACTAGCAAAACGTGCCTATAGATTGGGAAGACCGGGATAACCCACAGGAGTGTTTTCCACCCCTTCAATAGGGGTGGGGGGGATTGGGGAACACACATTGGTAACCAAAGTGGCAGCAGGAAGCAAAGTCCTCACCTGTTCAGTTAATAGACATACAGAGGCCCACTTCCTTTCCACGATACTAGAACACCGGAGAGGAGAGAACATGTGTCTTGACAGTTACCAGCACAATGGAAACAGAATCGCCTACAACCGCCATTAAAAGCAATGGAAAGGATACCAGCACTGCACCAAACAAATGAGAATTATTTTATCCAAGCACCCATCCCACAGGAGTAATGCTTAATATATGCCCCGAACCTTTTGAGAAGGATCACATAACGCAATTCATAGATGGGGAAACTCCTCAACCTGAGACAGGGGAACATACACAGACTGAAGTGGGATGGCAGATGGCGGTTTTGCTATTTGAATACTCCCCCATTAACCCAGAACTACAAAGCACCTCGGCCATGAAGCATACCCAAATCAGGCATGTGAGCCCTCTAACCAGTAAGCAGGAAGTCAAAGCACTATTTGCGGGCCAGCTCCCATGACAATAGTGGAAGCGAGTTGTGTTAGAGAGAAGGTGAGTTGTGGTGTTAGAGGAAGAATATTGCTGGAGCAGAGAGGAAGGTTGCTAGGCTGACTGTAATAGCAGGAGCGAAGGGACGATTCCGTGGCAGAGTGTAAGACCTGGACTGGAGAGTCTTATTGTAAGACTCGGATAGAAGAAACTGATTGTAAAACCTGTAGATCGGAGGGGACTGAAAGCTGGAGACCAGAAATGCAGAAAAGGAAGTAGATTGAAGCAGAGACCAAAAAGGCAGCTGAATAGAGACCTGGCGAGAGCCTGGTCAAGAAGAGGGCAGAGGAAGGAAAGGCCTTTGAGAGAAAGACTGGGAAAGTGAAGACGAAGGCTCTGACCAAGGAAAAGACTGAGCAGGAAAGGGCAGAAGCCCTGACGAGAGAAAGAAAGGATGCAGGCCGAGAGTAGACAGAATAGTGAAGGTGGCAATGAATAGAAGATGGTAACCCGGGCCTATGAGACGGAAAAAGTGACAAAGGAGTAGGCGAAGAAAGTAAGATTGCCTGTGGACTTACCCACAAAATAACATAAAATGCTCTTGTGAAGTGTCGAGGAACATTATTACAAACCCCATCCATCCCGACGCTTTCAATAAAAAGCAACTTGTTACGTCATTTGTTGCAACTTGTGACAGTAGGATTGTCAAACTTCTCCATCTTTCAAAATTGAAATCGTTCTACTCCTACGCCCTGCCCCCTTTCCTTCATACTTATGGGACATTCCGTCCTGTGGGACGGGACCGGAGGACTTTTGTAAAAAGCATTACATTTTTCAAAAATGTTTCCTTCTCTTTTTACGCGGGGTGCCGCACGTGGCCGTAACTCCGCCCTCCTTAGCACCACCCAGGGCATCGCCCATCAATCCTTTTCTCTGCGTGGTCGGGACTGGACACACTTGCAGCTTTGGAAGATTTTTTCTTTCCAGTGTCCTTATCTCCTGCTCTGGTTTGGTGGTTTCGTAATAGTCCATTTATGCCGGTTCATATTCTTGTTGCGAGCAACGCTTCGCTAGGGCGGATCCCCATCCTCTTTGTTTAGAGTGTTTGGGTCTGGATCATCATTGAGACTTGTCTTTCTACTGCAATTGCCTCTCGGTCCGGACACTTTAACATCGTCTGGAGCAGTGGGAGGAGGCGTTTTAGCACGTTCCCCCTCTGCATTTTCAGCGTCATTGACGAGAAGAAGAGACGCCCGGTAAGTTCTTTAACTTTTAGGGCACCCCTCCAGGGGGATTCCTTCCCGGGGTCTTCCCGGACCGGGAGGGGCTTCATAAACTCTTACCGGGGTTCCCCCTGAGGTGCCTTCCATGCCTAAAAAAGGTACCAGAATTTTCTCTGAGGGCTTCCGTAAGGGGCCTGCCAGAACCAGATTACAATCTGAGGCTCCTCCTGTGAGTGCTAATCGACGGTCCAGTTCTACTCTGGGTACCAGAGCTTGCTTCGAGGTCTCCTTTGCTGGAACTTCCCATACAGACACCGGGGCTTGCCCTGAGGCCTCTGTAGAGGCTTTCTGTACCGAACCAAGGTTCGAGGCCCCTCTTCAGAGAGCTGTTACCAGACTCTGTTCCGAGATTCCTTTTTCTGAGGCTAAGGTGACGAACAGAACTGAGAGACCTGTCAAGGTCTTGTCTGTGAGGTGGATTCCTCAACGTTCCTGTATTTGCGGTGATACCTGTTCTGTTGAGGGGTCACAGAGTGAGGTCACTGACCATAATTCCTCTGTTAATGGTTCTGCAGAGGTTCCTCTTCTAGGGGCTTATTTGGCTAATAGTATGTCTCAAACATCCTAGGCCACACAGTACCGGCTCTACCAAGGATCCTTGTGTCAAGGCTTAAGTTAAGACCCCTGTCCCGTCTGTGGAGACCACTGCCTCACTCACACATGTGACGCAGTTCTCCTCAGACGCTGACAAAATGGCGCCTGTTTCCGCGCGAACTACGGTGGCCATTTTGGATTCCTCTTAGACCTACGCCATCGGCATCTGGTGCTGGGAGTGTGTTTTCAGGTGAACATAGTCTTCCTGGTGCAAATCCTTTTTGTCGGGTTTATGACTGGAATGCTCGGATGCCATTACCGCACACAGTCTCGTTGCCTGCTACATCTGCCCCTTTGATCTATGTTGATCCGACTGGAGGAGGCCCTTCTTGGCAGCCCTCTCCCTTACGGCCTAGGAGTTACCCCTCTCATGAGCAGCCTCTCCCCACTCCAATGTCTAAGCCTTCGGCGGAGGATGCTTTTTTTAGAAAGTTTCAGAGGCTCATGCACTCTGACTCCATAAAGGAGTATTTTAGAGGTATTTTCAGGACAATCTGCCCTCCATTGTTTACTCTTGTGCCGACCGTTCCAGACGTAGCACCGGTTGTTCCTGCAGCTGTTCCAACTCTACCGATTGGCCCACCGCCAGCCCTTCTGCCCCTGCCTCCCTTGTCTCCAATAGACAAGTCTTTGGCAGAGCCAGATGTGACGCAGGTCGATCCGGACGTGTTGGATTACACGCAGGGGGATCAGGATAGCGAGGACCAGCCCTGTTCTGTTAAAGCGTTCCATGACCAGGTTCTGCACATGTCTCTTCTGGATGTACCTGAGGCACCTGCTCCCCAAGAGGGGGTGCTTTCTGGGGCGTTCACCTTGTCTCCTCAGGAGCGTACTCGCTGGTTCCTCCAGAGGGACGTTTTGACCGAGGTCTGGGATAAACTACACTCTGGACTTCACGTTAACAAGAGGATTGACGCTCGTTCTAGGCTTTACACTTCAGAAGAGGTAGCCTTAGCGTCTTGCCCGCTCCCTTCCTCCACAGTGGTGGCGGCTGCCACGCTACAATCCAGACCGGCTTTTGCGTCTTCTACAGCGGCAGCCCAGGTTCTGGCCAAGGAGGACGAGTTGCTTGACTCCTTTGGGAGAAAGATCTTCGCTAATTCGGCCCTGCAGTTGCGTCAGGCGAAAGCGGAGCTCATCTTAGCCGTGGCAAATATGAAAATGTGGAAAGGTCTATCTGAATTTGAGAGTTCATTCCCGCGGACAAGCTGGATGATTTTAAGGGTGGCTTGTCGGATGCCAGAGTTCTGGCGCAGGATATGATCGAGGCTGCGGCTCATCATGTTGACACCTCGGCTCGGGGCCTCATGCTTCGTGTAGACACTTCTCGTCAGGCTTGGCTTCATCCCACGTAGTTCTCTAAGGAGGTCCAGGATGAGGGTCTGGACCTGCCTTTTTGACGGCGAAGAACTGTTCCATTCTTCAACGGATGTGGAGTTGACTAAGACTAAAGACAGCACTCGAACAGCCAAGTTGGTGAAGCCGCCGTTCAAAGCTCAGAGAACATCATCTCAGCCTCGGTCCTCCGCTGGTTTTTGAGGGTTTCTGGATCGGAGGGCACGCAGGGTCGAGCCTCCATCTGGGAACTCTCGTCGGAAAAAGCAGCAAGGCTGATTTTTCTCTCGGTCCTCTGCCTCCTCTTCAGGATCAAGCTGTCTCTCTGCCGAGAAGTCTGCTAAATGATGTTTTTCGGCGCTCGCACTAGACCCAGGTGGGAGGGCGCATTGCGTCTCACTGGGAGGCGTGGCAGACCATCACTGAGGATCTGTGGGTCTTGTCCATTGCTCGGGCGGGCTTCCGCTTGCCCCTTCCCCATACCCCACCCATCATTCCTCCCTTCCAGCAGTCAGGGACGCCCTCCCTCGGAGCCAAAGTCCAGAAGCTTCTGGATCTCAAGGCAGTGGAACCCGTTCCCTTGGGGGAGCGAGGGGATGGCTTCTACTCCTGTCTGTTCACGGTGCCCAAACCCAACCAGGCTGGCCTGCGCACCATCCTAGACCTTTCCCAGTTCAACCTTTCTCTTCCCCAAGAGAAATTCAAGATAACGCCCAGTCAGATAAAATCCTCTTTACAGAAGGGCGATTGGCTCAGAGTGGTGGAACTTCAGGATACCTATATGCATATTCTCATTTGGAGTCCGCATCGGAAATACCTGCGTTTTTCCATGGGGGAGGAGAATTTCCAGTTTCGTGTGCTCACGTTTGGTCTCAGCTCAGCACTGCGTGTCTTTACAAAGATGTTGGTCATCGCAGCTTTTCTTTGGCTACAGGGTATCCATGTGTATCCGTATTTGGACGACTGGCTGATGCGCAGTCCTTTTCCACTGAAAGCCTAGAGCAACCTTCAGTCTCTCCTCCATCTCCTGTTCCACCTTGGGCTATCAGTGAACTGGCAGAAATCCTCCATGACGGTCTCTCAGGACTTGATTTTCCTGGATTTTCATTGGAACTCGATCAATTGCAGAGTGTACTTGACTGGTGACAGAATGGCGGATCTGTTGGCCACTTGTCAGGTGTTTATGCAGTCGGAGAGCATGTCGGCGAGCATGTCGGCCTGGTGGTTCCAGAGGCTTCTGGGCCTCATGGCTTTGTGCATGCTGGCTCTTTCTCTTGCTCGTCTCAAGATGAAACGGACGCAGATGGCTCTTTGGAGCTCCTGGCCTCAAGCAGTGGATCCAGACTCCAAAATGATACTAGTTCCACCTTTCATGAGGACGACCTCTTGTGGTGGTAGTCTCTCAGCAATCTGTCGGTGTGTGCTCCTTTCCAGGACCCTTGCCCACTATTGACTGTCACGACAGATTCTTCCCTTCTGGGTTGGGGTGCGACGTTGGATCATCTCCAGATTTTCGATCTTTGGTCGCCACAGGACAGACGGTTTGATGTGAATTATCTGCAGCTCCTGGCGATATTCCTGGCGCTGAAAGCGTTCAAACCAGGCATTGTTAACAAGGTTGTCCATGTCCACACAGATAATGCAGTGTCCATGTTCTATATGAACAAACGGCGGGTGGGGGGGTACCAGGTCTCCTCATCTTGTGGATCTTGCCATTCAGATTTTGGAATGGGCCATTCAGCATGGTATCTGGCTGGTAGCAGTTCACATCCCGGGCCAGCTGAATGTCACTGCAGATGCCCTCAGCCGACGAGCAGTGGTCAGCGACGAGTGGGAACTGAGCACAGAGATCCTCTTGGATATTTTTAGCTGTTGGGGCACTCCAATAGTGGACCTCTTTGCGACATCGACAAACGGGAAGCTTCATTTTTATGCCTCCAGGAACGGGCTCGGAGCCTCCTCTCTGGGAGATGCTCTCGAAATTCCATGGCACAACATGAGGGCTTACGCTTTTCCACCCCTTCCTCTGATCCATCGGGCGCTTTGCAAGCTAAGGAATACCGTGAATTGCTCTCTCCTGTTCATAGCCCCTTGGTGGCCGGCCAGGTTTTGGTTTTCGGAGCTTCTGCATCCATCGGTGTGCCCGCCGCTCAAGCTTCCGCTGGTTCCCGATTTGCTTCACCAGAGCGATCAGCAGTTGTGGCACCCCTCCCCATAATCATTCAGCTTGGCGGCCTGGTGCCTGAGTTCAGATCTTTAGAGCGTTTCCATTTGTCTGCGGATAACATGCACATTATTCAGGCGGCCAGGAAACCTTCGACAAGATCTCAGTATAGGAGTAAATGGTTACGGTTCTGCCACTGGTGTTTAGCTAGGCAGCTGGACCCCATGGAGGCTACTATCAACATAGTCCTGTCTTTTGTCTCACATTTGGAAGAATCGGGCATTAATGTCTTGTCTTGGAGGACTTTTTTGTCGGCTGTCGCCGCGTGCCTGTCCACTGGCCAGTGCTCTTTTTCACTGACGAATCCGGTCATTAAAAAACACTTTGCAGGCCTATTACATCTTTACCCTCCTGTTCGCAACCTGCATTCAAGGTGGGATCTGAATGTGGTCCTTACAGCCTTGTTATAAGTCTTTTGAGCCCATTGCTACTGTCGATTCTAAGTACCTTTTGTGGAAAGTGTCCTTTTTGATTGCCGTGACTTTGGCAAGGAGTGTAAGTGAGCTTCAGGCCTTGTTGGTAGAGCATTCATTCCTTACTTTTCATAAGGATAAGGTTGTCCTGCGACAAATCCCTCCTTTCTTCCAAAGGTGGTCTCTGATTTTCATTTGAATCAGTCAATTTCATTGCCTGTCTTCTTTACAGACCCGGCCTCAGAGGCCGAAAGGGTTCTGCACTGCCTGGACGTTCGAAGAGCCCTAAAGTTCTATCTGGACTGAACATCTGAGCTTAGGAACTCTTTGCAGCTTTTTGTGACCTTCGAAAATCCACAAGGAAAGCCGGCCTCGAAAGCAACCATCTCCCGATGGATCTCTGCCTGTATTTCTGAGGTGTATACCATTCAGGGTCTTTGGGCCCCAAAGGGTATTCATGCTCATCTTGTGCGTTGCAAGGTGGCTGCCGTTGCCTTCCAAAAATATGTTCCCTGGGAGACCATCACGAAGGTGTCTATGTGGGCCTCCCCATCGGCTTTCTGCAAGCATTACTGTCTGGACCTGAGCACCAGGGCTGATGCTCAGTTCGGTCAAGCTGTGCTTAGGAACCAGTTTCAATAAGGAGTTTCCATCCACCTGTAATTCCTGTGAGGCGCGCTTGGGGAATCTCCCATAAGTATGGAGAAAAGGGGACTGGACGTAGGAGTATAATAAAGTTACTCACCGTAGTCACTACCTTACTCCTAGTCCATAGTCCCTTTCCTCCATACGCCTGCCCACCGTCTCCTCTAATAAGTTTCCTCTATTATTTCTTAAAGGTCTCAGACCTGGCGATAGAAAAGGACTGATGGGCGATGCGCTGGGCGGAGCTAAGGAGGGCGGGCTTACAGCCACGTGCGGTACCCCGCGTAAACAGAGAAGGACACATTTTTGAAAAATGTGATGCTTTTTACAAAAGTGCTCCGGTCACGTCCCACAGGATGGAATGTCCCACAAGTATGGAGGAAAGGGGACTATGGACTAGGAGTAAGGTAGTCACTACGGTGAGTAACTTTATTCTTTAACTTTGAAATGCTGTTCCAGCTGCAGTTGCTCATTTAAATGTATTGGGCTAAAAAGGCCTGTTTTTGGACAAAAAGTGAGGTGTAAAGTTCTGGTCAATGCAAATTACTTTAAAGTGGGGGCCTTTTAAGACATGGGGAAGGGGCTTTAACTCTGCAAGTGTTGTCACAGCTTATTGGCAGCAAGTAGATTGTTCAGGAGGTAACAATTATGAAGTTATATTTTTGTGCAGGTAAATGTGCTGCGGTTTGCTGAGTGTCAGAATAGTGGTAATAATGCAAAGCTTGTTTCATATGTGCACACAACCCATCCTTGTATTCGTTACAGCTGCAAGACCACAGTACCACTTTTTCAGTTTTAGCACTGCAGGATCTACCAACTTGGCTACAAAGCTCAGTGCGTCTCTTCCTTATGCCTCAACTCCCACCAAAGTGAGAATGAGACTACCTGATGCCCTTGAACTGCAGACGATTGCATTGGTGTGCTGGAAACTTTATATTTTGTGGGATGGGGGTAATTTTTTTTTTCTGGTTTTTTCAGCATAGTTTAAGAACCAAATTGTGCTGTCCAAGTCGTATATACATTTTGTTTGTTTTTTAACATTTCAGTATAAAGCGCACACTTTGATAAAACAAGTTTTACTTACAGCTGAGCTTGCTGTGTTGTGTACCTTAGTCTGGTATATTTGATAGTTGTCAGATAGAAAATAACGTGTCTGTGCGCCATATTTAATAAAATTAGGTCAGAGTGACAAGTGGATTATACATCTTGTCCCGAGGACAAGTAGCTTTTTTTTTTAAAAATTCCACACGCATGATTACACCTATGTCCCGTCCCCTTTCCTCCATGCTTATGGGAGTCCGTACTTTGGGACGGGGCTGAAGCTTTTTTAGCACAGCATAAAAGAACCTACTTCTAATGGATTGCCTCCTCTCATGGATACCTCATCTTAGATATATTTGTATTCTGCTTCGTAGTCTCAAGTTTTTCGACAGCAGAGGGTGCTGTCCGATACCGAGTCGATGTCACTCGACGGTTACTATTTCCACGGCTGTAAGGGACTTTTATTTTGTATTGTTTTTTTGAGCATTCGTTAGGTGCTTAAACAACTGAATTGAGTTTCAAAGTTCCAAATGATAGTGTAAATGGCACGCACCCTGCCTGTTGCCTCTGTTCTGTTTTTCCACATGCACAGCAGGGTCTCAGCATACCTCTTCGACTAACGTAATTCTTTTTGGTTAATCTTCACAATGTCTATGCCGAAAACAGGTTTTAAGAGATGTGAGGACTGTGAAACAAAGATGTCGATCACTAATCCACACAGAATTTGGCTCTGGTGACTGTGAAGAGGACAAAGTAATCTAGTTTGGATCCTGCCAATCAATGACCAACAATGCCTTGACGGAGAGGAGATCGAAGCTCACTCCAGGTCTGTCGGTGTCCAAGTCTCCTTGTTTCACACCTTGTAGGAGAAAATATTACAAAGGTAGAAAGAAATGCCACTGGAGAAAGGCTCCATAAAGGCTCAAAAACCAATCCAAACATTCCAAACGGTCACGATCCAGGAGCAATTTCTGTCAATTTTTTATTCCGTCATCACCGAAGAAGTCAAAGAAACACTATTGCTCCAGATTCTCAGTCTCCTCGCCCGAAATGCATCAGTTACGTTTTCCCGATAAGATGGCTTCAGCGGCCGAATGGGAAAAGTTGTGCAAAAAAATAAAGTATTCTCGAAGGTGGCCCCTCCTGGTATGTCGAACGAGCCAAAAATGGCTGTTGATCCCACACCGTCTTCCAAGACGGTCAGGGAATCGAGTAAACATTGACCCGCACGCCCAAAAGCCTGAAGAGCTTGGGTATGTAGTCTCTCATAGTGTCAACCACAGAGGCCACATCATAGCCAAAAGCTTCTGTGATTTCCTCCTCGAAGGAGTCGAAGTCGAAGGGTTCAGAAGACGTCCTACCCTCTGGATATGAATGTTTTGGAACTCTGAATGTTCGATAAGAAATGGTCTCTGATCAATTCTGTCTCGAAGAATTAGCCACTTGTCTGAACGAAGCCAGTGTCTGGATACCTCTTTTGAGGTTTAATTTGACACGCCAGATGCCCATTCTCACCAAAAGGCAGCCTATGGAATGGTCATGAATAGGGTGATTATTTGAGTTGAGGGCATCCTGCCAAGGACATTGCCAAGGATGACCTCACAGAAATCTTCGATAGAGGCCCTCCTAAGGAGCCTGTGCTGCCATTTTTTATACAGCCCTAAGAAAAACATTCTGGAAAACTGGCAACAACCTGATTCCATTCCGGCTGTGAACAGAGTTGGTGAAGAAATACAGACCACCTTCTGTGGACCCAGACTTTCTTTCCAGGCACTTTACACCAGAGAGTTTGGTGGTGCAGGCGGCTACTTCCATTTCAAAGACTGCAGCTTATCTGACCATCCCCCGAATAGGGATAAGAGATATGACGCACAAGCAAAGTATTATCTGCTGGAAGCATGGCATTAAATGCCATTCTTGCATCTTGTGCGCTGGCAAAATAGACATACATTGATGAATGTTATTTTTCAAGCTGAAAAGAACATTCATGTAGGGGAGATGAGAGATGGATTCAATGATCTCATCAATGATGGCAAGGAGGCATCTTGCCAGTCCCTTGAGTCAGGTCTAGATGCATTAGGCTGCATCGGCTGGCGTATGGGGTCTAGTGCAGTGATCAGAAAATGTGCGTGGTTATGTAACTCTGGGTTTGCCCCTATGTCCAATCAAGGCTCCTGAATATGCGCTTTGATGGGTCCAACGTTTTTGGCCCAAAGTCGGACACCAGCCTAGAAAAGCTCAAAACTTCAAAGGCTGCAGCAAAATAATTGGGGGCAGCCATTTGTCACCCCCCAACATCTCTTCCCTTGCAGGCTTGGTGAGAGCATTACTTTTGGTTTTGCTCCTCTTTTGGCCAAAGGGCAAGAGATGCAGCTACCCAGAAACAAAAACAAGGAGGTTCACGCTTGCCCCCAGATCTCCTGGAGGAAAAATTGCTCCGTCATCAACCTCCTAATTGCCCTTTGCCACAGCCCCAAAACCTTTCTGAGCAGTTTGGTCACAGATCCCCAGAGAGAAGCAGGTTGACCTAGCATCTATAAGAATTGCATTTTATTACTTCAGGTGCATGGGCAGACAGTGGCCCAAGGGTACTGTCTCCCATTTCTACAAAGACCCCCAGATTGTTCCTTAAGCAATCTCTTTCTACAGGAGATTCTTTCCCTGTTGAACGGTGCCTTGGAAAACGTACCTGTAGCGGAACAATACCAGGGTTGATACTCCACCTATTTGCTGGTTCCCAAGAATGTCTGAGGACTGCGACCCACCCTGGACTTGAGGCCCTTGAACAAAATCCTTAGGAAAGACAAATTCAAGATGGTCATTCTTTCTCAGTTCCTACAGGCCCTTTAGCCTCAGGACAGGATGGCGTCACTTCATCTTTAGGATGCTCACTTTCATGTGCCTATACATCCCAAGCACAGAAAGTACCTGAGGTTCGCCGTTTGCAGTTCTCACTATCAATTTTGAGTACTGCCTTTTGGGCTCACCTGCAGCCCAACAGTCTTCACCAAGTTGATGGGGGAGGGGACAGCAAATCTATGATGGGGAGGGATTCATATTTTTCACTTCCTAGACGTTTGGCTGATCAGAGCTTGTTCTCCCGAACGGGCTCTGGAACATCTCAGCAGCACCCGCCACTCTCTCCACAAACTGGGCTTCTACCTCAATTTCAATAAGTCCTAGTGACACCTTCTCAAAAGCTGCAATTCATTGGAGTGGTCCTGGACTCTTCCTCAGGGAAGGCTTTGCCTCCAGAGTTGAGGGCTCAACATAATCTTGCAGATGGCAACAATATTTCAGAATGTTTATAATATCTACCGGCATTCAACTTTCTTAGGTTGCTCGGCCTCATTGCATCCTGCATTTTCCTGGTGCCAGAAGTCCCACTAAGGATGAGGTCCCACCAGTGGGCCCTCAAATCCCAATGTTCTCAGTTCCCAGGCAGGATGGTGGCCCTTCTTCAGGTCCCGAGTAAGGTCTCACAGGATATCCTGTGGAGGGCCTGCGAGGAGAATGTGATGGTAGGGGGAACACTTTTAGAAACCCTGGCTGGTGATGGCTGTAGTCACGGATGGTTCCCTCATGGGATCAGCGGACTTTGGTCCCTATCAGAATAAAGACTAAACAAAAACATTTTAGAGTTTAGGGCCGTTATGCTGTCCATACTGGGGAAGAATGGCCTAATAATGATGGACAACACAGTGGCCATGCATTACCTCAAAAAAAAGGGTATGTATACGGTCACTACCACTGTGCAGGGAGGCCATGCAGCTCTGGTTTTGGGTGCTTCAAGACGGGATGTCTGTCAGCTGTCCACCTAGCCGGAGAAGACCATACTCTGAGAAGGTAGAGCACAATATGTCACGAATGGGAGTTGTCTCAGGAAGTCCTTCTAGAGATCTTCACCCTTTGGGGGTACCCCTTAAGTGGATTTGTTAATGTCCAGTATCACCAGGAAGTTTGACCTGTTCTGCTCCAGGGAAGTTCCCCAGAGAGGAGCTCAGGTGGATGCGTTTGTAGTGGACTGGGAATGTTCTAGCATTGTATCTTTCAAGGATTCACATGCTTGTGAATATTCCCGAAAGTCAGGGTGGGAATCCTCTGTAATATTAAACCAGTTTACCTTGAAACTTTTAAACTGCTTCTCACATTTAGTGTTTTATCAGTCAATTTGGGTCATACTGCCCAAGCCAATCGGGCAGGTACCCATAGCTCCATCCCTGGTGGCCATCTTCAGATTTCGCAGGTCCTCAAATTCTCTCTTCTAATTCTTCAAAGTTTATTGTCCATTTGTGATATTTTTTACCATCTAGATCTTCTGGTTTCGTGCTGCTTCGCATATCACAGACGGCGGAAAAGCTTCGGACCCTTCCATTTCCTCCGGAGTCAAAATTATCTGTTCTCAGTCCTTCAGAAGTCAGTGGATATGGTAGACACTGAGAAGAAAAGCCTTAAGGTCTGCTCAATGTGCAATCTCAAGACTGTCTAGAATCTTCATGAAAACTGTCTTTTAATGCCTGTATCCGGGCCTCGATTTGAACAACTGTACCATCTCCCCATCGTTCTCATCTAAGACCGGCAAGGACCGTCACTGCAGGTTAGTTGCCTGGTTTGGTTAAGGTGCTGGGGTCTCTGACTGTAATTATGCCTCTGTCAGGCACAGGAGACACTTAGTGCTCTCTTCCTCTTCATTCCACAAGGAATCTTTATGAAGGAAGAAAGCTGAAAAGGGACCGGCTACATGCTCGTGCTCCCTCTTCATCAACGATATTGTTGACATCTTTGTCTATGCACCTCGTTGACCACGTGAGTGCCGAGAATGCCTTTTGTCAACTGTTTTGTCATCCAAGCATACATCAGAAAAAAACGACGCTTGCCCATGACTACGGTCCCATCATCGACTGCATCATTGTCGATGACCCAGTCGATGGTGCATGGTCGGCCCAAATCCTCCTTGTAGACAAAACGACTCTGTCGTCAGCTACCTCATCGACTAAAACCAGTGCATCCACCAGTAAGACCGTTGTGCCGGTCCCGTCGGCTACTTCGACGACCAAGTCTTCAACATCTTTGCCGTCCAGGCCTACTCCGTCACCAAGTACGTCTGCATTGTCGACGACCCTGGTACAGAAGCCCTCAGTCTCCACGTTTCCAAGAGGCGTTTCTGTGGACAGAGATGAACCATCCATATTATCACTCCTCCCCAGGCCAACTTGTGCTCAGCCACTATTTTCACTGGCTCCTTATACACAGCCTGCAGTTCCCTGCCCATCCATGGCCCCTCATGCACAGCTACTACAGCAGGGAATTGATTTGGACACAAGAGGTTTCAAGGGCCCACCACAGCGCCTCCTTTGGCCACTCCACCCTCTCCAAGTCCTGCTATCCCAAAGGACATTGCTTCTATTCCTAAAGATTTATCCATGGATATACTGTCTATTACAAACAATGGTTTCGGAGCAAATCAGTGAGTTTCCTACAAGCAAGGGCTTATCCCCACCTCCGCCGTCGGGACCTATTCCAGGAGCTCCTCCTTAGCTGCCAGTTACCCTCACAGATACTGACGATTATCCATATGATGGTTCCCCGTGCAACCACTCCGCAGATGAGTTTGAAGACGTGGTATCGGCTGACGGCGAGCCAGCAGACCTACTGCCAAGATATTTGCCCCCAGACAATGGCTCCTTTCATGCCCTCATGTCGATGGCTGCAGAGCTCTTTAATCTCCTTCCAGAAGAGCAGAAAAAGGGGTGTTTCCTTTACCAGCGACAGTAATCTTGCAGGAAATCAACGGTGTCCATTCCAGTACTGGAGGATACTTGGGAGGATGGCCTCCTTGTTATAAGGAACCCATTCTCAGCATCCCTTAGAAAAAATCGCTTTGATAAGAAATATATGGTTCCACAGTCGGCACCCAAATGCCTGCGTGTGCAGCCCTGCCTAGACTAAGTTGTCTCGGCAGCAGCCCGTAATCGGTCTGCAAACCCCTCCTCTTCCTGTATGGTGTCTCCAGATGAAGAGGAAAAACAGACGCTATTGGCAAGAGTCATCACAACGGCTGCAACTACCATCAATGCTGCAAACCCGCTGGCTATCCTCACCCGCTACGACCATGAACTCTGGTTCAAAATGGGACCACTACTTGATTTCCTACGAGATGACAAAAAGAATGAAGTCCTCGCACTGCTGCACGAAGATGAAGCCGTGCCAGACCATGCCATCTCAGTAGCTGTCGACATTGCGGTTACAGGACTCCGACAGATGGGCCAGTGTTACTCTGCCAGGAGTGGTTAATGGCTGCACATTTGTAGCCAGAGGTCCAACCAAAGGTGGTAGACATGTCTTTTGATGGAGTTGTCCTCTTCGTTAAACAGGTGGTTGAAACCCTTCAAACCAAGTCTGACATGGAAACGACACGCTCCCTTGGCACGTTACAGAAACACCGCCAATCCTTTAGCTTGCGGAAAGCAAGGTTTTCCGAGACTTCGAGAGACTACAGGTCCTCCTACCGTACACAAACATCCCGCACCGGCACTGCCCAAGAGGGCTATAAGGGACGATCTCAATCCTACAGAGGGAACCAATGAAGACGCAGGGCCTCCACCAGGAGTCAACCCCCAAAACAAGCCTGACCAGCCCACGACATCTAACCTACCTTTCAGCACCCCAACTTCGCTGCACGGTGGATACACAACACCACCGAGAAATGGGTGCTGTCCATCATACAACGGGGCCATACCCTGGAATTCATGGGGAAATGTCCATCCAACTCCCACCTGTTCCAAAGGCAGGTAAACCGCCATGAAGCCTGTACCAGCACACCACTGGGGATCCAGAGTGTACTCCAGATAATTTTTGGTAAGGAAGAAGCCAGGAGAAAAAGAAGGAATTCTTGCCCCGGGACAATCCGGCTTCTGGATGAATAGCAACAGTGAGGCAACGCTGCCCGACTTGAAGTCTAATATTGCTAAAATCATTGGAGGCGGTGGCCAGGCATTACTTTTACTTCTCGACCTGTTGGCCGCTTTTGATTTGGTGAACCTCGAGATGTTGACAGGTTGGTCGGGCTAGGAAAATGTTCAAATAAAGCCACCAAATGGTTTGTCCTTCCTTGGGCCGAGGATAAGAGCGGTTAAGGACGACTATCCGTCTCAGCAGGTTCCCCTTAATTGTGGGGTTCCGCAGGGATTGTGCCTGTCACCCTTATTATTTAATATCTATTCTAAACCCTTACGTTATCTCCTGGATGGTCTGGGTGTGCACTTTGCTAATTATGCAGACGATACCCAGATCATCCTGAAGCTTGCTATGGTAAGTGAGGTCTTTGGAGCCATCAAGAATTGGATGGCAAGGATCTCACTAGCTTTAGAAGAATAAAAAAAGGAGATGCTTCTTCTTGGAACGGGTGCTAAATTGGACCCCAATACAGTCGCCTTTCGATTGAAGACAATAACATTTCTGTTTCAGAATATGTAAAAACTCTTGGGGTATTTGATTTCCAATTAACTTTCAAGAAACATGTCTCTGACTTGAGCTTCTCATGTGCCTATATGACCCATCTGTTATGGCAAAGTTGTCCCCATTTGTCTCCGAAAAATTGGGATTTAATTGCAGCAGCAACGACAAATACTAAACTAGACTATTGTGATAGATTGTTGGTTGGCACCTCTCAGATAAACATTAAAAGGCTTCAAGTTATCCAGAATAGAGCAGTCTGTAGTCTGTATGGTGGACCGATGGGCTAATATTTCTGAAGCCGGTCGGAAATTGCATTGGCTCCCTGTGTCTCAGAGAATACAATTCAAGGCTTCCAGTGTAGTTTATTAATGTTTGTCTAGTGACGCTACGTCATATCTTTGTTCTTGTATTAAGAGAGCGCCAATTAGGCGTACTTTCCGATCAAATAAATATGCCCTTCTGGCTCAACATTGCTTCTCGCTGAACAGGATTGGGGGGTCCAGCTTGGATTATTGGGCCCCCATTACATGGAATGTTTTGCTGTGTTTGCTTAGATCCATTCCCTTGCTTGCACAATTCAAAAAGGGCCTGAAAAGAGGCAAAAGAGCTGTTTGAGGATATGTGATGCCACTGGTCGACAATAGTTTTGTTTTTTGTAGTTTGTCTTGTGAGCGCCCTGAGGCTTTTGGGCATGCTGGCGCAATATACAAATTCTATAGAATAGGAGAATGGAGACCTATATTAGATCTAAGGAGGTTAAACACATTCCTCAAGTCTCACAAGTTCTGCATGGTGACTCTACAGCGCATTCTAGCAAAATGGGATTTACTTGCATCTCTAGACCTAGAGGATGCTTACTTTCAGATCCCCATTCATCGCAGGCACAGGCTTTTCCTCTGCTTCAAGTCCAGGGCAAACACTACCAGTTCACTGTCCTGCCTCTGAGGCTCAAATCCACCCCAAGTGTCATCACAAAGTGCCTAGTTCGAGTGGCAGCTCACCTCCGTCATTCAGTCGTCCGTTTACCCTCACCTGAATGACTGACTGGTGCGATCTCTATCACTGAAGCTAGCAACGCAACAAACTAAGGATACTATACATTGTCTGACATCCATGTGGTTCTCAGTGAACTTTGAAAAGTCATGCTTGCATCCTACTCAAGACTCTATATTTTTGCAGTCACAACTCGACATCCTTGCGTGTGTTTCCACACCTTCAGAGGCGAGGGTGATGACAATACTGCACAAGGTTCAACAGCTATGCAGATTACCAGTTGCATCAGTCCACTCTCTAAAGTCCCTCCTCGGCATGATATCTTCTTGCATCCCGTTAATTCTGCACTGCTCGAGTTCCTAGATGCCCGTTGGCAACAACTATCAGGGTCCTGGGAAGACTAGCTTCTCATCACGTCTTTCTGCCGGGCTCTTCAGTGGTGGAGCCTCTGGAAGAATCACACTCAGGCCTTGTACTTTCAACTTATGGTACATCAAGCCACTGTGACCATGGTTGCCTCCCTAGAAGGATTGGGGGAGGATGAGGGGAAAACAGGAGAGTCCTCGCCAGAGGTCTTTGGCTACGGGAGAAGAAAGAGCTACAAATCATCCTCTAGTTAAGGGTAGTGTTCTGGGCCCTAAAATCCTTCATGCCACATCTACACAACAAGGTGATTCGCAGCTGCACGGATAACACCACCGCCATGCTTTATATTCGCAAGCAGGGTGTGACCCGCTCTCAGATTCTGTCAATGGAAGTGCAGCCGCTGTGGAAATGGGCAATCACGCACCACATATTCCTGATGCATTTACAGCGGTCTGGTATCCACAATACCATTGTAGATTCCCTCAGCAGGGAACCTCTGGTTCTACCACAAATGGGAACTCCACCCCAGCCAATTCCTCTGACTCTTCTGCAAATGGGGCACAGCTGGAAATCGACCTGTTCACTACAGCGACCAACAAGAAATGCAATCAGTTTGCCAGTCAGTTTTACCAACAGGGGAGCATGGTGGACACATTCTCGTTCCAAGATCCGTCTATTGCCTCGACGTCTCAGGACACTCAAACGGAGCAACTGTACTATGATCCTGATGGCCGCAGCAAATTTGGTACTTCGACCTGATTCACCTGTTGGTGGGCCCATTCATCAGATTGGACACGTTCCCAGACCCACTCTTCATAGACGGTCACTCCATTCTGCCCCACAACCCCATAGCATCCTTCAGGTTGATGGCCTGGCTCCTGCAGCCTTAGATTTTGTAAGCATTCCGTTTCCCCTCAGAATGCAAGAGGATCCTAACCAGGGAAAGAGCAACATCAACATTGTCCTGCTACAAAAGCAAGTTGAAACGCTTCATGATATGGTGTGCAATGCAGAAACGGTATCAGTTATACGTTCAAGCGGCACAAGTCTTACTATACCTCCTGTCTTTGTCAGAAGCTGGGCTTGCGCATTCTTCAATCCAGGTGCATTTAGCAGCTATAGCACGATACACGCGTGCCTCAAATACGCCTTCCCTCTGGTCCCACAGGTTGGTCAAGGAATTCTTCAAGAGGCTGTTTTGCACTTTTCCCCTGTTCGAGCGCCTGCTCCAGTTTGGGAACTCAATGTGGTTCAAATCTAATGGGCCCTCCCTTAGAGCCTCTACCCAAAGCCTCCCTTAAGTTCCTCTTCTCGAAGATGGTGTTCCCCATTGCCATTACTTCAGACAGACATAGGCGAGCTGCAACCTCCCAACCTGAGTTTTCACCGGTCTAAGGTGGTTGTGCATACTGTGAAGGCATCATGAAGTAGACACACAACAGATTCAAAATTGGTTCTCAAAAGTATTAACTTAAAAGACGGGATGGAGTAAGGTCTAACTTGTCCTCTGCTAAGGTGGGATTTCCCTACCTAAAGAAAACTAAGGATAGTCTGTATGGAAGTTTAAATCAAATTTGTCTGTGTCCGAAACCCATACTTGCCCTCACTACTAACTGTATACAATAAGTAGGGATTATTGTATCAAAATAAATAAGTTTTCAAAATAAAGTCAGAACTTTTCCGGCTTATGATCCGCTTCTCCAATTTTAACAGATATCATGGCTCTGTTCCCCAAGAGTTCAAATCTTCCAGGTTTCACAAAACACTGTTCTTTGGGACACTTCCCAGCTTCTGATATCGTTACTTTTTCACCAGTTCACATAGGTAGTTCCGTTTCTTGCAACTCTCCTCTGAACAAGAGCCTTAGGGGGCGCTCAGCTTCACCTCACAGAGGAGGCCCAACAACGCTGAAACATGTCTTGGGTTGCTGATGCTACTCTTGTTCAGAGAATTGCCTAGCATTTTGTGCTGGACTGCACCTGTGGGTGGGACAAAGACTGATATGCAAATGGATATTTCTCCTCTGTGAGGGTGCAGTGATTTAAAATGTGTTTTGTAGACCCTCCTGAGTGGAGGAAATTCCATAGAACAGGGTTTCTGATGCTTGTTAATCTGCTTAGAATCACATGCTGTGGATATAGTCCGACATCCAGTGGTAACTGCGGAGTATTGCGTCTTGTCTTTCGCGAATCGAAAAGGGTCGTTGACATGGGCATTCTTGTAACACTATCCGTGATGTGTAGTATACCCTAAATCCCTCGCGCTTCGAGGTCCCTCAGATTGTTTTTTTCCGCCCAGCTAGCTGGTCGCCCTAATGCGGAGCTCTTCATAAAAATTGCGTTATTGTTCTATCTCTCGACCTTTGGTTGTTTATTCTCTTTATTCTCATTTTCCTTCCCTTTGATGGCTGATTACTCCTGTGCCACCGCCGAAGACTGCTGGCGGCGGAATTTTGTCGGCTGCTGATCCGGTCGGCGCTGCCGACCACTTGGCTGCGCCTTCTGACCAGCTTTTACAGTAGGGAGAGTGGGGTCGGTGTGGTCATATTCTTTTCAAGAATGCCTTTCCTTTTCCCCTCTTTGTTTCCTTAGGTTTGTCGTCGCTAGCTATATCCTGCGCTGTGGACAGGACTCTGTTAGGGAGAATTCTCTGTATAGGATAATTTCCCAAACCTAGGGAGTCCCCCAGCAGCTTTGCTGGATTTTTGGGGTTTAATTTTTTCTCCTGTTAAGAGTGAGACTCTTTTTCTCCCACTCTTAGGCATGATTTGAGAATGTCCTTTGACTTTGTAATGTGTTTTATGGGCGATGGGGTCTTTTACTCCATAGGGTCATGTGTTTTTGCTAAGTGTTACACAGCACCCTCAGTGCAGTAACACAGGGGTGTCATAGTGGCCCCCAAACATAGACCCGTGTTTAAAGAGGAGACAGAGCTATAGTGTAGATGCCACACATATAAAGAGCTCCCATTGGGGGAGCCACAAAAGGACCAGTCGTGGTTAAAATGATAAACATCAGATTTAATAGTATTATGACCTAAAAAGTGATTAAATAGTGTGGTCCTCAGTACATACAATTCATAAACATTTTAACATAAATCAAACAGTCGTTACGTGATAAGCTAGAATTAGCTAATTGACAGTGTATCAAAAACAGGGATACACTCAACATCAAGAGGTACGCTTTACAGAAAGTGCAACGTACTCTACAGTAATTAGAATCAGTATGTCAAAAACTTAATAACTCTGGTGACAGTACAGAGTATTAATACTGTTTATGAATTGTATGTACTGTGGACCACACTATTTAATCACTTTTTAGGTCATAATACTATTAAATCTGATGTTTATCATTTTAACCACGACTGGTCCTTTTGTGGCTCCCCCAATGGGAGCTCTTTATATGTGTGGCATCTACACTATAGCTCTGTCTCCTCTTTAAACACGGATCTTTGTCCTCCCGGACTTAGACAGAGTATACGTTGCTAACCTGTCTTAGTTAAACGTATACCGGGTTTCCTCCCCATTTAAGTTCCCCAAACATAGACTCCATACCCTGGGACTGACTACTGTCTCCCAGGGCATGTAAAGTCATCATTGACTTTACTAGTCTTAAATTGTGAACAGAACCAGCAGAAACCATCATATTGTGGAAGTACTGGCAGGGGTAATTCGATTGCTCCTGGGTCTGTTTTTCAAGGGGGCACTGTCCCGTCCCCCCTTGTCGAGTTTCTGGCTGGTGGCAGTGGTTACTACGCAAAATATTCCACCGGAATATTTCCTATGGGATTTTCCCATTCATTTTAAACGCACCATTTTTTTGGTGCAATGTTAAAGATACCGCCGGGTCATTTATTTAATATTTATTTCCCGGTTGGGTCTTTTTGCCAGGACTCGGTTTTAAAATGGCGTTTGTGTTCGCCTCTGTAACTCCAACCCAAGTCGAGCCCTTTGTTCCACTTTTGTCGGGCTTCTGCACAGAAGCCTCCAAAAGTGGTGCCACTCTTTCTGGGTCTACAGGATGTGTGGGAGGGGGTTTGGGCACCGTGGAGTGAGTTGCCTCGGCAACTCAAGTTGCACTCTTGTGTGATTGGCCCAGTGGTGAGACGCCCGGCTCACCACTTAGCATGTTTGAGTGACAGCTAGGACTGATGAATGGGGGTTAGAATCGCCCGTCCCAAGCACTCCGGCGGCTGGATGGCCCGCTTCACCACTACCGCGAATAAAAGGGTAGTACCCTTTAACCGGGAAACTCTGCGGCTAGTTTCTTCCCTGGCAGTGCAGCGACCTCCAGCTTTCCTCCACGTCGAGATCTTCTCTTCCCCTGGACGACGCACTGACTTGCACCCGCTGCCAGGAACAACTGCCCCCCGCTGGAGCTTTCTCGCCATTTCAGGCACTGTCTCCCGCCTGGTCTCCCTTGCAACAGACTGTTCAAGGTGTCCCGTAAATCCTTGACTCTCTATCCTGGGGTGACCTCGGACCTGTTAACTAACTTTTTTCTGAACTGATCTAACTCTTTTTTGAACTATCTGCAAAGACTTTTATAATGTACTTCAACTGTGTGATCTTGGGCACATTCCGCCTTGCTCTCTTCAAGAGTGAGCCTGGCCTATGAACTTTTTGCTCTACAGTAGACCCTGCCTTTCTTGACTTGCTGTGGTTCTTTAAAAGTGTTGGTATTGTGTGTGTTCCTATTTCTGCCTTTTCTCTCCCTTTTTAAACTGAATTATTGGAGTGCCATCTAAGGTTACGCGCTCACCTCGGTTTTGCAAGTAAGTGGTGTCTTAACTTAGACTTGTCGAATAATTTAATCGGGGAGGTGTATATATTTCTAGTGACTGTGTTTGAACTTACTTGACATATTAGTGCCAGTGTATTTTTACAAGGGTGTTTTAAATAAATAATGATATACTTTTATACCAAAGCTCTGGTCAGTGTTTGCTTGTGCTACTGTATTTTTGGCCCTATTGTGTGTACTCTATATACTGCCTTACTCTTCTTGTGAGAAGTCTGACTGCTCGGCCACAGCTACAAGGTAAATCTGGGTGGTTCAGACTGCTACCAATTGGGTTTACTGCTAACACCTGTAGTCTTAAAAATTTTGCAGTGGTCCCTAAGGGAACTGCACAGGTTTCTGCCTAACAGACTCCATTTAGATTTTGCCCTTACTGTAAGGCGAAATACCCGTGGAAAGACGAGCACAGTCTGCAATAATTGTCTTACCCTCGACCACAACGAGGCGGCCTGTATGGCCTGTAAACTATGATGGCGCATTTTGAAGCGGTGGGCGGCCTACGGTATGTCGCAGGCCGAAAGTAATTCCCCCGCCACCACAGCAGCCGAGTGCGACAAAGGGATTAGCGATGACCAAGGCTCCATTTCGGAGGACCTTACAGCGGAAAGTTCTCGTTCCGCAGTGTCCGTCCCCAGCCCCGATAGGCACAACGTGAGTCCTGCTATGGGGACGATACATCCCGGCGACAGGCACCCACCCGTTTCCCACACACAACCCACGGTTCTGCTTCAGCGGTTAAGTCAAAGCACTGACAATCTGACAATATGACCAAGTCTCTTCATTTGTTACCAAGGACAGATTGACAGATTATCTGTACAAGAGTGAACATATTCAGCAGCTGTCCTTGATGGAATGACAGAATTGCAAGCACTGCAGAAACCTTCATATGTGAAGGCATGCATGACCTTGCAATTTAATTCAACAAGAAAATAGAACCGTATTTGCTCAAGTATCATGAAACTCATTTAGTATTTGATGCCTACCTAGAAAATTCACTCAAGAACGCCACACGTAGGAGAAGAGCAGGAAAAGCAACACCTGTTGAGTAAAAAATCACGGATTTTACAAATATTGAAACATTTTCCATGAGAGCCCTCCTATTGCATTCTAAAATTAAAGATGAGTTAACAGCTTAACTCTCAAATAAAGCAATTCTGCACGAACAGAGGATATAAGAAGCCTGGTAGCCAGTTGGAGAAATGATGGCAAGTCATCAGATGGAAATGATGTTGGTGACGTTGAAAGCACGCACTTGGAGGCAGAGACAAAATTAATTCTCCACTCCCTTTATGCGTCATCCTGCTTCTACCCTGCACATTTTTTCACCCAATACCAATGTTTTTGTCCTTTTACTATGGTGGTCCCTGTTTTTCCCATTTGACAGCATGTTTGTCAAAGGGATTGGAGTTAATAGAAGATTTATAGATCTCGAATGTGTGCGCTCCTTCTTGGGGACTACAAAAGTGCAGGCATTACTAGGACTTCATGCTCTTTTAAGGTGTGATGTTACCAGGTGCTTTACAAAGAAAGGAAAATTATCTTTCTGGAAAGTTCAAGACTTCAGAACAAGAAATCCTTGAAGCCTTGGATAAACTTGGATGTCTAAAACATTTTAAGAAGGAAGATGAACGATTGAGCGTTTCAGTTGTCAAGTTTACTTGCCAGGTACAAAGCTTTCGGACATTATCAACTGCGTTGGTGGATGTTACTCTTTAATGCCATCCATCTTAAGGACTCATTACAAAGTGGAGTGGTGACACAATGGTCAAAAACACCCGAATGTCCCAGAGCCATCACAATTCGGGTGGGAGAAGGCAGATCACCAATATTCTACTATGTGCACGCTTCCCTGTTCCCCACAATCGATCATACAGCTGGTATGGTGTGCATGCGTCAAAGGACGATGTGCTGTGTATTGCAAATGCCGAGCTCAGGCACTAATTTGCACAGAACTGTGCAATTGTGGTGGCGACAAAGAGCTCTGAGAAAAACGATTTTGTATATAATGACTTTTGGGAAACACCTGAATCTAGCTCTGATATAGATAGAAACTTTACTAGAAAATACACGCCATCATCTACTGATCCCGATTACCTCATGAAACATCCCACACCTGAAACAGTCAGCTTATCCCTCTATTTCCCCTCCCACCCCCCCCGATAGAGAAGATAATAAGGTGGACGCTTGGGCCCGCAAGATATTTACCTTGGGCAGTATGGCTCTAAAATCCACAAACGTCACCTTAACCCTGGCCACCTTTACACATACCCTGTGGGACTGCATTAAAGGGGCAGCTGAGCATATTCCAGAAGGCGAAGAAAGGGAAGGCTTTCTGAATATTGTAAAAGATGGCAAGGAGGCGATGGGAGAATGTGATCAGGATTGGATGCAGTTGACGGCGTCAGCAGATCCATTGCGGCGAGCACAGTACTGCGCAGATTTGCGTGGTTAAGAAAATCAGGATTTGCACAGGATGTGCCGGCCAAACTTCTTAACATGCCTTTCGACGGTTCGAGGTTGTTCGGCAGCAAGGCAGATGACAGTTTGGAGAAGCTGCAGACCTCCAGGGTGCCAGTTAAGTCCCTTAGCGCCTCCATTCGACAACCTCAACACCTCTACTCAGGGTCATATTCCTGGAGAGGTTCTTCTTTTCGATACTACTCATTTGGTAGAGGAAAAGGACAGACCGTACAGAAAGGACAAAGATGGCTTCCTCGAGGTGGATGAGGAAGAGGTGCAAAATCGGCCTCAGCAGTGGCATCTGTACCCTCAGCCACTGCTGCAGCCACCCCTCGAACGCTTTGAGGACTTAACCCACAAAACCCCAGTGGGAGGCAGGATTTCTCTGCATCTGAACGAATGGCGGGGCATTACTTCAGATGCTTGGGCACTGGAAACAGTATCCCAAGGTTACTGCCTTCCTTTTCTAAAGAGGTCTCGTGATCATCCACCGGGAACCAGCTCTGTCAAAATTCCAGATCCGTTCCTTGGCATGAAATTTTAACCCTGCTAGAGAAAGGTGCAATAGAACATGTACCTGTAGCGGAGAGGAACAAGGGTTGGTACGCCCCATATTTTCTCATTCCCAAGAAGGACGGAGGACTGAGACCCATCTTGGATTTAAGAAATTTGAACAAACTCCTCAGGAAGGACAAGTTCAAGATGGTTACCCTTTCTCAGATCCTTCTGGCTCTCCAACTCCAAGACTGGTTGGTATCATTGGACCTTCAGGATGCTTACTTTCATGTGCCAATCCATCTCAAACACAGAGTACCTGAGGTTCGCGGTTGGCGGTTCTCGCTGTTAATTTCGAGTTCTGCCATTCAGGCTCGCCTCCGCACAGAGGGTTTTAACCAAGCTGATGGCGGTTGTGGCACCTAAAGATCACCTGCCACTTCCTCCACAGACTGGGCTTCTTTCTCAATTACAAGAAGTCCAATATGATAACTGCTCGAAAGCTCATATCCAATACTCCCTCACGCACATCATCCACACCCTCATTTCACTCCACTTCAATATTTACATACAGCAAAACCAGACTCCTTCAGTGCCCACACTGCAACAATAAAAACACCAAAATATTACTTCTCGTCCTCATGCCCCCCTTTATATCGGGTGGCAGGATCCCAGACCCATTCAGTACACAGGGCTTCTTATTCCTCTTTTCCTCTTAGTTGTACAGCGCTGTCTTCTTTCCCCATTCTGGAAAGGATTCTGTTACTCCTTTATCCTCTTTACTCCAAAGAAGAAAAAAAAAGGTCAAAAATACAAAAAATTGCACGTGCTCCTTCCACTCCACAATCGCACCACTCTCAACCTGCTAACACAGTTTCCCACTCTCTCCAGCACTCCCTTCCTCACCCGTGTTTTCTCCTGCAAAAGGTGCTCTTACATCTATGTGCCCTCCCAAGTTCCTTCGTCACAGGGTCCCATCAACAGCCTGCACAATCCGGCAGCGGCGCCCTGCCCCAAAGAGCAGACAGGCATGTTGACAATACCTTTTTCAGCATGGGGTCTGGCATGGATTCACATGCTCATGAATATTCCCCGTCGTCAGGCTGGGAATCCTCGGTAAAGAAAAAACAGTTTCAGTTTTGTTTCTGAACTGTCTGTCTTAGTAGTAACCAATCACTGGTCTCTGGGTCATACTGTCCCCAGCCAATGACTGCCCTCCCCTTAAGCCCCTCCCCTGGCAGCTATCCTCAGATTTGGTAGCACGCAAAGTGGCAGTAGGACTAAGTGAGAAAGGCAGTTCAGAAACAAAACTGAAACTGATTTTTTCTTTACCGAGAATTCCCAGCCTGACGATCGGGAATATTCATGAGCATGTGAATCCATGCCAGACCCATGCTGGAGAACAACAGTTACAGGTAAGTAACTTGTTCCTTCCTGTAAACCTCTCCAATTTGTGCACAGAGGACTGGTTGCTGCAGGTGGGCACGGCCCCTTCGGATGTGTAGCCTGGAATCCTCTGTCACCGCAGAGAGTCTTGGATCACGCTGCGGTCACCAAATTTGTACGTTAGACAACCAGACAGAGAAAAAGCAACCCTCTAAGGAAAAAAGCTTGTTGCACCTTTTTGCAAAGAAATCAAATTTATTTTGTGTATAATAAGTAATAAGATGACAAAGGGTGCTGTATAACCCAACTGCCACAGAACTCTGTAGCTTAGTTCAAAGAGAGCATGCCATTATACTACCAATCCCCTATAGTCGTTTGACTGATTGGCCGCACTCTAATCTACCCCTGCTCTTAAACATGTGGTCTCCTGCTCTGTCCCCTTAGGTTCCAGCTACCTGATTGGCAGGCATCTGAGAAGGTTAACCTCCTCATGGGCCTAGTCACATGGTGTGCACCTGGTCGTTAACATGAGCTCAGTGGATACATCTAAGGTCAAATTGGCCCTCTATAATAAAGGAGCACTTCTCTTGATCCTAGACATGTAGGTGCTCCCACCATGCAGCCCTGTCGCAGGACTACATTTTTGGCATCACCTTTGTTCCTCGTATCACAAATCACAGGATGTTTCACTCCATTGGTATCTACTGATCTCCGATTTCTTTCGTGGAAGGTTGCCCTTCCAGCAGCCTTCAATTTCGCTAAGGGGGGTAAACGATATTCAGGAATTTTCGCCATCAGAGCCGTATAGGCAAGGTAATTGTCAGAACTCATCTGGCCTTTTTTCTTAAAGTGGTTTCTACTTTCCATATTAATGAGGAAGTGGTCCATCCAACGAAGTTTGCAAGGCTCTCAAGTTCTATATACGCAGATCAAAGCAGTTCAGAAAATCCAATGCCCTCTTTATTACTTTTGAAGGTCAAAACACAGGCACCTGCAGCTACTATTGCAGGACAGCTTTTATCTTCTATTAACCATTGCTAAAGATTACAGAAGCTTACACCCCCCATAAAGATATTTCCACACATGCAGTGAGGGCTAAAGCTGTTTTGATTGCCTTCCAGTGACATGTACATGGAATGTCATCAGCAAATATGCGATGTGGGTCACCCAGTCAGCTTTTTGCAAACATTGTCTTGAAACCAGTTTGAGGGCACACGCCATGTTCCATCAGGCAGTTCTCAGCAATGTATTTGCTGCTTATTAAGCAGCCTCCTCCTTTGAGTTTCTCATGCTACGAAATCTCCATCAGTATGGAGGAAAGGGGGCAGGACGTAGGAGTAAGAAAGTTACTCACTGTAGTGACTACTGTACTCCTAGTCCATAGTCCCCTTTCCTCCATACGTCCCGCCCTCCTTCCCCCGCAAAATGTGTAAACTTTGCAATTAGTAGCCGACGAGCAGGTACAGGACTGGCGAGCGAGGTTGGTGGGTGGAGTTAGCACGGGCGGGCATGCCCTGCACACTTTTGCGCGATTTAAATGTAAAGGGAACGTTTTCTTTTGTAGTGCAAACAAGGCTCTGGTTCCATCACCACGGTACAGACTGCCATCTGTATGGAGAAAAGGGGACAGTGGACTAAGAATACAGTAATCACTACAGTGAGGAACTGATTCTATTCTTAAGTTTTTTTTTTTTAAAAGGGATCAAGTTGCACTTTGTACAGTTTCCAGAACTAGGATGTTTTTCTCCAGTGTTTCCTCCATTCTAACTTGTCTGTCTGATGAGGCATACAATAGTTAGCCGAAAGGACCCTAAAATGTTCTGTCAAAGAGCCACATTTCTTTAGAGCACTGATCATTTTATTCTTGATAGTGGATGGATCACTCATAGAAAACTTGATTCTCCTGTACTTATTGATGTACAATCACCATCCTACTTTTTTCTTGAAAGGCTTAGTTCCTCTTCATATTAGTCCAAGCTGGCAACTGGATTTCCAAAGCATGGTCTCATATTGTAAACCTGTTAGCCACCCCATGTGAATAGCTACTTTTGAGTCTTTGCAGAAAATAATTTTAGACATCTATTGCAGGTGTGTTAATTCTCTTGGTCTTTAATATCTGCATAACTTACGCAACTTGAGGTGACATCCACTCCTCATGATTATCGTTCTGTATTTGTATCAGCGAGGTGGATGGGAGTTTGGATAAAAGGGAAATGAAAATTGCCTTGATTGTGATTAATCCTTCCCTACTACCTTCGCAACACCCAACCTGCCATCCACAATAGGGTAAATGATGACTCAGCATCTGTTGGCATGCTGTTACGTATTGTAGAAGTGGATTGACAGTGCGCTGTAGTGAGAAAAGAGCCAGCTAGCATGAATGCAGTGCTACAATATAATTTAGAACCACAGAATCTTTAAATACTGTTTCTTTCTGGCCTGCTCCAGACAGTTGTGTTTCCAACAGGTTTTACAGGATTCCGAGCCAAGACTTGATACCCAAATCACCACTCAACATTTTTATTTATTGCACTTACTAGCTCTTGTGTGGTACATTTTAATTATAATTGTTCTTTAATAACACGCTTAATACTGCGGGATTGAGATTCAGACCTGTGTTGTGCTGCGTTGTCTTGCTTCCGAGGCAAGCGTGTTGCCCCTGAGCTATTCCCCCCCCCATCTCCTTATGCATGTACATGTTCAGACTGCCACGGTCTGTTGCCCTTCTTTTGCTAATGTCGGATTTATTTATTTGAATCTGACCAGCTGCAATATTGCTCCTGTGTACCTGGTTACAACAACTGACTTGTGAGGATCTGACTGTGTTCTAATAATTTGCAGCTGGTCAGATTAAAATAAATAATCCCACATTAGCAAAAGGACAACAGACTGTGGCAGTCTGAACATGTACATGCATGAGGAGATGGGGGGAGGGGGGAGAATAGCTCAGGGGCAACACGCTTGCCTTGAAAGCAAGACAACGCAGCGCAACACATGTTTGAATCCCGATCCCCCAGTATTAAGTGTGTTATTAAAGAACAATTAAAATTAAATGTACCACACAAGAGTTAGTAAGGGCAATAAATAAAAATGTTAAGTGGTGATTTGGTTATCAAGTCTTGGCTCGGAATCCTATATATCTATATATATATATATCTATAAAAACCCCTCAAATTCGCCAGTTATGGTAGGCTAAGTCTACCCGGGCCTGAGCTGGAGCTCTGACCGACAATCCCATGCTGCAGGAGCAGCTTCTTCTTCACCTTCACCCCGCCGGGTGTTAAGGTAAGCTTTGGGGCGTTATTAGCAGCCCAAGCTGATGTTGCGGATGAATCTGCGTCCCGCGATGTTCATACCTTCATATTTGTAATCCTGGATGCAGCTAAAAGTATAATTTGCATTCAGTCGACGAATCCCTCATTTGCCTAACTTTTGGTAAAATTCTTGTGGCATCCGCCATTGTGCACCATGAGGACCGTTGCACTTTCCAAGATGGCTGGCCATGCCTCCTGCACCCTCCCCAGTCACTGCTGGTGACCAGAAGCCTCCTGATTGGTAGCCAGCACTGAGAACTGCCCAATCCCCTTCGCCGGCAGGCGAGCGCTGGCCCACGGACGAAGGCACACGAATCAAGGCACCTGACTGAGCTGACCGAGCGTGCCGCGCTGCAGGGTGCTCTAGGTCCTTGCTCTCCTGTCGTGCCTCTGCCTAATCACCTCTCCTAGGGCTGCGGACATTATGGAGAGCCTCCAAACTAACAATATCTAAAGGTCTTATACGTAACTCCCAACCAGGAGCACCCTCTCCTATAGCTGAAGGCTGCCTTTTATTAATGCGGCTCCCCTCTACATCCGCACCGGCCCACCAACCTCTAGTAATCCACTTTTGGCCCGCACGATGCACAGATGCTCTACATTGACAACTTGTCCTTGCATACTGCCCCTCTAAATGTTATATTGCATGTTCTAATCTTATGCACATTGTCTTATCGCTGTACTGCTACCATTACTCAAGATTACTGCTAAATCCCTTGATACACACTCTCTTGTAGTCTGCCTGCAAACTTCGAGGCAAGCACTGCCATTGCTTCCCTTCTCTGCACATAGGTGCCCAGTCACATCTCGACTATTGTGATGTTTGTGAGCACTGCCATTGTTGCCCTTCTCTGCACATAGGTGCCCAGTCGCATCTCGACTATTGTGATGTTTGTGAGCACTGCCATTGTTGCCCTTCTCTGCACATAGGTGCCCAGTCGCATCTCGACTATTGTGATGTTTGTGAGCACTGCCATTGTTGCCCTTCTCTGCACATAGGTGCCCAGTCGCTCCTTGAGTACTGTAATGTTAGTCAGCACTGCTACTGCTAGTACTATTCACCACTAAATTTCCTAGGACCTAGCACACTGCTAGGTCCTAGGAAACCCTAGGAACCCTAATTACGCATATGCCCCTGTCGTTGTCCAGATCTGTATTTCTAGCTAGCCCCACTAAATAGCAGTAGCCGGCAGCACTATTACTTGCCCAGGCATGTTCCATAAGAGATTTCCAGGTACACTACAGCTAGCCAGTACCTGTCCCCTCCCTAATCCAAACCAATCCAAACCATGCAAGGTTGGTTACTAATCATGATGTTCCCCTTCTATGTCGTACCGTATGACACACCCTGCACAGGTACCCACTTCCTTATCCTTGACAATGGCCTTTCCAGAGCAGCCTGCCCCCGCCATCACCCCATCCCATGCCCTACGCCTTTCTTGCCCCACACTAAACCATTCCCCAATCCTCATCATCTGATTAATGGTCTAATAGACCACAAAAGCATCCAAAAGCCACAAAGAGACAACACACCCCATTTAGTACCTATAACGACTACTCCGGTCCTCAGTGTACTTAGACGCACTAGACTTAGATCACGGACCCTCGCAACTTATTACTTTCCAACCAGGAACCCCATCAAAGTCAATCCAAACAAATCCCTCTTCTAGGCCCCATAAGAACCCCAAGACTCAGATCTAGATTCACCAACCTTCCTACAGCTAATACCTTTGCCAATCGCGCTAACACAGGAAGCTTACCCCCATCAAGGACCCAATCTAAACACCCTAAAAGTCCCACCATAACCAAACAACAATCAAACACCATTGAGACCACTAACACTCACCCATCCCCCCCCCCAGCCCAAGAGCCTCCTCCATCCATACACCTCAAAGCATCCCTCATTAATGCGTGGTCCATACCTGCGCATGCCACAGAAATTCATGACCTCATTATTGAGCAACAACTTGATCTACTCATAGTGACAGAAACCTGGCTCCACCAAGCTTTCACCCCATCGTACTGGAATGCACTACCCCTGAGCATCAAAAACGAGGATTCCTTACTAAAATTCAAAAAAGCACTGAAAACCTGGTTATTCAATAAATATTAACCGTTTAAGCCCTACCCTCCCATGACCAACTACACTGCTAAGGACATCCGCACAACTGCAAGTAGTGCTGAAACAAAATGGGAATGGCTACCTGACCAATTGGAATTTGGTATAAACAATCGGACTATATGACCTCTTGTAACCTATGTATAAAAATGTGTTCTTGTTTGTAACTGCAATATTGTATAATAATGAGCAAATTACCTGTATTTTCGCCGTGATACCCCAGGGTCTGGGCGAGTAACAAATGTAATAAATAAAAATAAATAAGCACCCACTCCTGCCATTAGCACTGTGCACTTCTACCACTACCACCCAGAACATGAAAGATGCCATTACAAATGTCATTGATGACATCACTGACGACATCACATGTTTCGCCCTTTTGTTTTTCTTCACTGATATATATATTTCTGAGGCTTGTGGAATCTGCTTAGATCACATGCTGTGCATAGGCCGACATCTAGTGGAAGCTGCAGAGTATTACAGTTTGTTTTTCGAAACTCGAAAATGGGCGTCGACACAGGCGTGCCAGTAATACTATCCCTAGTGTGACGTCCACTGTACCCAAGATCCCTCACGCGTCTAGGATCCTCAGATTGTTTTTTTCCGCCATACTGGTCGGAAGCATCTTGCGGAGTCCCCTGGCCTTAGCCATACTTTGCTAATAATTGAAATTTATCATTCTTTATTGACATCCTTCCCCACCCCAACGTCGACCCTCGACACTCGACGACGGCTGGAGAAGACATCGACCGTCGGCTGCTGCACGACGGATCTGGGCCTCGGCCTCAGCCCGGGCCTAGTAGGCCGCTGGCCTCGGCCCTGCAAGTAGGGAGAGTGGGGGGTGGTACATACTCTTCACTCTTGGTATATAGGTACACCTTATATATTTCCTACACTTACCAGCCCGCTGCCTTTAGGTGCGTATGGATTGTACCCCTTTCCAATTCTGCCCCAAGTGCAACCGCAAATACCCTTGGGTCGACAGGCACGCCTCGTGCAATCTCTGCTTGCCGAGGGACCACCCCGAAGCGAACTGCAGAGCGTGTAGTAGGTTTAAACCTAAGACACTTAAGGACCGTTCGACTAAGCGTTGGGCCCACCACGCCAGGCAGGCGGCCATGGCAGCGGAGGGCGCCTTCAGCGATGGCAGCGACGCCGTACTTTCGGACGGCGAGGGCATTACGGCGTCGAAAGACAGCCGAGTGCAGGTCCCCGACCTCGGAAGGTCGTCCGGCAGGGTGGCTATGGGGAAGACCCCCGGCGACGCAAGCGCTGCACACCCTACACACACTAAGCACACTAAGTCCAACCGAACCTCGACGACGTCGACTTCTCGGAAAGAGGCACAGATAGAACGGTCCGACTCGGTGTCCTCTGGGCGCTCTCGATCGAGATCGCCTCATGACGCAAGGCAATCATCCACTCTTGCCAAGAGTGCCTCGCTCCCTAGACTAACGGAAGTTCGATCGTCGGAGGACGAAGACGACTTCCACCCCCAGGCCGCGCTCCAAGAGACGGAGCCCGCACTTAACACCAGCGAGGCCCCACGCTCGAAAAACACACCCGATCCTCGACGCCAGGCGTCGAAAGTCTCCGGGGCCTCCAAGGGACAGGGAAAACATTTTTCCACGCACGGGGAGGGGGGGAAACAGCGGAAAGCACATTCTTCCACTCTTGAACGACCATCCTTCCCCCCCTAAGCAGACAGACAAATACAAGTCTACTGAGAGATCAACATCCAGCAAGGGTACCCTTGATAAGTCCCCTAAATTGCCTACTAAAGTCATCCCCTGTTCCAAAGAATGGTCCAGTGAAGACATAGACAGGGTCATGTCAAGGATGTCTTCCTTGGCTGATTTCTACGACAAGAATCCAGAGCATTTCCTCTCGTATGACCCTCAGGGGGCCACACCCTCAGGTTCCACTGATCCTATCCCCCTAAGTAATAAGGCCCGGTTCGAAAGACCTGAACCCTTCGAGGTGCAGCCTTACTCTACTCCATACTCTACTCCACACCCCAGGTACCAAGGAGAGCCTTTCCCTGAGGGGGACCAGGAGTTTGAAATTATGGAGGAACAAACCGGGACGGAATACTATGCGGATGATGAGGATCAGGAGGAGGGAGAAGATGAGCAGGAAATTTACAGAGTAGATTCCCCGGTAGAGAACGAAGCACCAGTTACCGACTCGCCAGTCGATAACCAGCCCCTCCTTAATGAGGTTCTCGCTCGCGCGGCAGAACATTTTCACATCGACACCCACGGTGTACAGGAGGAAAGGGACTTCGCAGAAGAGTTGGTGGGAGAGAGGAGGCCGGTCGCTCAGACCATCCCTATCCTTAAATCCATCCAACGAAGAATAGATCCGTCCCTGGTGAACCCAAACCTCACCAGAGCAGTCAACCCCAGGGTCGAAAAACTTTTCCGGGCAGCCCAGTCTGACCCTCTCTATATAAGAGGACATCTTAAACCAGACTCCCTAGTGGTTACCAACACTCGGAAGAGGGCTGGAACACCCTTATCTTCACCAGAAGCTCCTCCCGACAAGGAGAGCAAGAAACTTTACGGGTTTGGCAGGAAGGTAGCCTCAACGTCCGCCTACCAAGCAAGGATTGCTAACTCCACCACCCTGTTGGCCAGCTACAACTGCCATCAATGGGAAGAGGTCGCGGCGCTCATAGCCTCTGCTCCTGAACCGTTAAAGGGCCAATTGGCTCGGATCTCGGCAGAAGGGAGAGCCGTGTCTGGTTGCATATTAAAAGCAACTTTCGACGCCGCGGACAACGCAGGAAGATTGATAGCAGAAGGTACTGTTATCAAAAGACATGCGTGGTTACGGCAGTCGGGGTTCAAAACAGAAACTCAGGCTTCATTAATAGACAAGCCGGTGGAACCCGATCTATTGTTTGGGAAAGCGGTCGAAGAAGCACTGAAAAACGCCAAGGACGAATACGAGGCACTGAAATCCCTTGGCCAACTAACCAACAAACCCCCTAACCAGAGGGGGAATAGTCATTTTCGTCGCCCACACGGCCAAAATTCACAAAGAGGCAACTATGCCCAGGGACAGGGTACACAGTGGAACAAGAGCCAGCAGTCTACCCAAAGTTACGGCAGGGGTAACAAAAGAGGGCGTGGAAGAGGCAGAGGCAGCCCCAACAAGGGAACTGGCACGCCTCCACCAAAGCAGTGACGCTCAGTTCAGGGTCCCTTCTCACGCAACCCCAGTAGGGGGACACATTTCCAACTTCACCCAGGCTTGGGAACGGATCACCTCAGACAGATGGGTACTGTCAACAGTGTCCACAGGATATTGTATAGAATTACTGCAGCGTCCCCGGAACCATCCTCCACGACAAAGAGTACACTCCTTAGAACATCAGAAGATCCTTCTCGAGGAGATTGCCATTCTGCTAGAAAAGGACGCGATAGAACTCGCCCCAGGACACCAGGTAAACAAGGGTATCTATTCAACTTACTTCCTTGTGCCAAAGAAAGATTTGACAATGCGCCCAGTACTGGACTTACGGCCTGCCAACAAGTATGTCAAGCCCCAAAAATTCCGTATGACCACGCTACAAGAGGTAATCCCCCTCCTAAAAAAGGGGGATTACATGGCAACCTTGGATATGAAGGATGCTTATTTCCATATTTCCATGCTCCCGGCGCACAGAAAGTACTTGCGCTTCAAGGTGGACAGTCGCCACTACCAATTCATGGTACTGCCCTTCGGGATAGCTTCAGCACCAAGGGTATTCACCAAGGTACTGGCGGTGGCAGCTGCACACCTACGCAGGGAGGCAATCCCAGTGTACCCTTATCTGGACGACTGGCTCATAACGGGGGAAACCCCAGGAATTTGCAGGACAAACATTCAAAGGACTATCGACCTCCTCCACGAATTAGGCTTCTCAATCAACGAGAAGTAGTCAAGCCTAGTGCCAAGCACCTCAAAACAGTTCCTAGGAGCAATCCTAGATACTCAGAAAGGGTTGACCTTCCCTTCGGAAGAGAGAATTCGGAATATACTACTGCAAATTCCACATTATCAGTCCGGTCAACAAATAACGGTACGCAAAGCAATGCGGTTACTGGGCATGATGGCGTCATGCATTTACCTGGTCCCCCACGCGCGACTGCGCATGCGTCCTATGCAGGAATGGTTGGCGAAACAGTGGTCTCAGGCAAGTGGTCAGGGGGACGATCTAGTGGTCGTTTCGCCAACACTTGTACAGAGCCTACACTGGTGGACAAGAGAGAATCTCGCAAGGGGAAAACCCTTTTACGATCCCGAAGTACAGGCAGTGGTGACTACAGATGCTTGCCTGACTGGGTGGGGAGCTCACCATCTCCACCACACAGCTCAGGGTCTCTGGTCTCACTCAGTAGGCAAGAACCACATCAACCTGCTAGAGCTTCTGGCAGTATTCAGAGTGCTCCGGGCGTTCGAGCCCCACCTACTAAACTTGTCGGTGCAGATCCGGACGGACAGCACGACAGCCATGTTCTATCTGAACAAGCAAGGAGGGACTCGTTCGCCAAATCTGTCCAAGCTTGCCCAGAAAATCTGGATATGGGCACTCAGACGGAACATCTTCCTGTCATCGCAACATGTTCCAGGGGAGCTCAATTCCCTAGCGGATGCTCTAAGCAGAGACTCCCTCCCAGAAGAACACGAATGGGTCCTTCACAGAGAGATCGTAGAAGATCTCTTCTCTCAGTGGGGTTTCCCCACTATAGACTTATTCGCCACAAGCGAAAACAAACAATGCCCAGGATTTGCATCCAGGTTCCCCCAGCCAGACTCCCAAGGGAACGCCCTGTGGATGAACTGGCCAGGGATGTTTGCGTACGCTTTTCCACCAACTCCTCTCATCAGGAAGGTGGTGTACAAGATGAACAAGGAATCGATGACGCTCATCCTAGTTGCTCCCATGTGGGCGAGACAACCATGGTTTCCACACCTACGCAGGATGGCGGTGTGCGAGCCCATCAAACTTCCAGCATGGTACAACCTACTGTCCCAGCAACAAGGTCAAACAGTGCACCAGCTACCCAACTCAATGAACCTGGCAGCATGGTTCCTGAGATCATAGAGTTTGGACATCTCAATTTACCACAGAGGTGTATGGACATCCTAAAAGAATCCAGGAAACCAAACACAAGGCACTGTTACTTTGACAAGTGGAAGAGATTCGTTATTTGGTGCCAGAATAAACAAATCAACCCGGTTGATTGCACTCCTTCCAACATTGTGACATACATGCTCCACCTGCTGGATGCAGGATTGTTTTTTAACTCTCTGAAAGTACACCTGGCTGCCCTCTCGGCTTACACCACATCCCATAACAAGGTGTCGTGGTGGAAAGTACCAGTAGTTAAAGCCTTCATGGAAGGAGTAAAGAGACTTCACTCTCCTATTTCTAACCCACCGCCAGGATGGGACCTTAATGTGGTGCTAGCTAAGCTCATGGGCCCCCCTTTCGAACCCATGCATAAAAGTAGTCTCAAACACCTGACTTATAAAACGGCCTTCTTAGTAGCCATTACCTCTATAAGAAGGGTCAGTGAAATTCAGGCTCTGTCAGTGCAGGATCGTGAAGAAGACGACGGGAGGATGGCGCCCCATCCTAGACCTGCGACGTCTGAACAAGTTCATCAAGGCCCAGAAGTTCCGGATGGTCACCCTCCAGCACGTCCTGGGTCAGCTGGAGGAAGGAGACTTCCTGTCGTCGTTGGATTTGGAGGATGCCTACTTCCATATTCCCATCCTAAAGGGGCACCGAAAATTCCTCAGGTTTGTGGTCCAAGGGCGTCACTACCAGTTCAAAGCCCTCCCCTTCGGACTACGGTCGGCACCCAGGGTATTCACCAAGTGCCTTGCACCGGTGGCGGCGCAGCTGCGCCGTGAGGGGATCCACGTCTACCCCTACCTGGACGACTGGCTCATCCGAGCCAAGACGAGGGAGCTCGCCGTGGAGCACACGGCAAGGACCGTCCAACTTCTCATGGACCTGGGATTCTCCGTGAACTACGCCAAGTCCCACCTGGTACCCGCGCAAAACGCACTGTTTCTGGGAGCGAAGCTCGACATTGTCCCTTCTGGCCTCCCCGTCGGAGGAAAGGACCAGGTCCATCCTGGGCAAGGTACAGCGGATGTTGGTTTCCGACGCGGCCAAGGTGAGGTCCATCAAGTCCCTCCTCGGAATGATGTCTTCTTGCATCTACCTCATTCCCATGTGCAGGCTCCGGATGCGCCCGTTGCAGGAGTTCCTGGACGTGCGCTGGATCCAAACGACGGGCGGCTTCGAGGAGAGGATCACACCCGACGAGAGTTTCCGCCGATCGGTCCGGTGGTGGGGCACCCGCGCGCATCTGACGGCGGGCATAGACTTCCAGACCCCAGACCACCAGGAGACAGTGACCACGGATGCCTCCCTGGAAGGGTGGGGAGCGCACACCGAAAATCTGTACGCGAGAGGCCTTTGGCTCCCGACGGAGAAGTCCCTCCATATCAACGTCCTGGAGCTCCGTGCAGTGTTCTGGGCCCTCAGGTCCTTCCTTCCGTCCCTCAAGGGCAAGATGGTGAGGATCTTCACCGACAACACCACCACCATGTTTTACATCAGGAAACAGGGCGGAACCAGGTCCCCAGCACTGTCCAAGGAGGCGCAGGACCTGTGGCATTGGGCCGTCGCCCAAAGGATGTTTCTGGTGCCGTTTCATCTGGCAGGGATAAAAAACACCATCGCCGACTCACTCAGCAGGGAGCTGCGCTCGTGCCACGAGTGGGAACTACTGCAGGATCTAGTGGATCGCCTCTTCCGACGGTGGGGCACACCCCAGATCGACCTGTTCGCGACGGCGACGAACTCCAAGTGCCGGAGGTTCGCCAGCAGGTTTCCCCAGGCGAGGAGCATGGGCGATGCTTTCTCGTTCCCCTGGGAGGGCCTGTTCCTCTACGCGTTCCCTCCTTTGCCACTGCTAATCCGGCTCGTCAACCAGCTCAAGAGGTCACGGTGCAGGATGATCCTCGTCGCACCTGCGTGGCCGAGGCAGATATGGTTCCCGGACCTTCTGGACTTGTCAGCGTCCCTGCCAATCAAGCTGCCGGTGGACGCGGATCTACTCTCCAGGGAAGGAGGCGCCATCCTCCACCACGACCCGAAATCGCTGAACTTGCAGGCCTGGCTCCTGCAGCGCTAGAGTTTGGAGGATACGACATACCGGCCGACTGCAGAGAGGTTCTTGCAAAGGCCAGGGCGTCCTCGACTCTTAAATGCTACGGACACAAATGGAAGAGGTTCTCTGTCTGGTGCCACGCACAGAAGATTAACCCTCTACGGATTACGGCTCCCCAGGTACTGCCGTACCTGCTGACGCTGGCCAAAGCTGGACTGGCACATGCGTCCATCAAGATTCATCTTGCTGCGATCTCCCGATACACCAGAACCACGGGGCGGACGTCCTTGTGGTCTCATCGTCTGGTGAAAGAGTTCATGAAGAGACTGTTCAGATCGTTCCCGCCGGTGAAGGCTCTGGCCCCGGCGTGGGAGCTCAACGTGGTGCTGACCAAGCTCATGGGACCTCCGTTCGAGCCTCTGCACTCGGCCCCGTTGAAGTTTCTGTCGTGGAAAACAGCGTTTCTTGTGGCCATCACCTCCGCACGACGGGTGGGAGAGACCCAGGCCCTTTCCTGCAAGGCCCTGTACTTGACTTTTCACGACACAAGGGTAGTGCTCAGGACGCACCCCTCCTTCATGCCCAAGGTACCGTCGGACTTCCATCTAAACGAACCCTTGTTGTTGCCTGTGTTCTTCCCGTCGCCTTCGTCGCCGGCTGAGAGGACTTTGCACTCGCTGGATGTGGCTAGAGCGCTGAAGTTCTACGTGGACCGCACGAAGTGTTTTCGGAAGACGTCACAACTCTTTATGAACTTTGGACCTGTCAATCAGGGGAAGGCTCTCTCGAAGGCTTCCATTTCCAGATGGCTCTCCGGCTGTATCATGTACTGTCATCGGTTGGCAAACCGACCGCTGCCCGGCCGTCCGAGAGCCCATTCCCCCAGAGCGATCGCAACGAAACTGATACTGGTTTTTTTCTTTACCGAGGATTCCCAGCCTGACGACGGGGAATATTCATGAGCATGTGAATCCATGCCAGACCCATGCTGGAGAACAACAGTTACAGGTAAGTAACTTGTTCCATCCCCCTTCCTACACTTTTTTCGCACAGCTGCCATAGTCTGTAATTATGGAAAATACCCAATTTAAATTCTGCCCCAAGTGTAATCGTAAATTCCAGTGGGTAGACAAACATTTAGTCTGCAACTTGTGTCTCCCAAGAGACCACTTCGAAACGTATTGCCGAGCGCGTAGGCTCTTCAAGCCGAAGACGTTAAAGGACCGCTCCACAAAACGCTGGGCCCACTACGCCCGGCAGCTCGAGGCCATGGAGATAGAAGGCGCCTTTAGCAATGGCACCTATGCCCCCTTTCAGATGGCGAAGGCGACGGGGTAGCTGCAACTACCCAAGCGCAGGCCCCCGACCCCGAAGGACAGGCCGGCGACCATGTTGTGGGGACTACAGCCGGCGGCGGAAGCGCTACAAAGACACACACCACTAAACACATAAGCCCAGGTCGAGACTCGACACATGGGTCGAGCGATCGCCAATGTTCGACACACAGGGAAAGGTCCGCTGAGTCCCGGTCCTCTGGGCAATCTCGCTCGAGATCGCCGCACGACAGCGCCTAACCGTCGAAAGACGGCAAGGGTACCGCTCATACAACTCCCTCAGACGGTCGGTCGTCCACGGACAAGGCCTCGGCCCTACCCGCATCCGAAATTTGACGCACAGCGTCAGATGAAGTAGTAGGCCCCAAAAAGTCAGTTAAACACACCTCTGGGCCCCAGGGAGGGGAAAATCCTCACACAAAATCCTCTAAAATACCTCATAAGGAAAAACGTAGAGAATCCAGGCCTATATCTCATAAAGAAAAATCTAGGAGTACCTCCCACTCGGGATTACCAAAGGTTGAGGGGAAAGTCCTGAGTTCCAAAGAATGGTCTTCACAAGACAAAGACAGAGTGATGAGAAGAATAACCTTTATGGCCAATTTTTACGAGAAGATCCCCGATTACTTTCATAGTTTCCACTCCACTCCCCCCACCTCAGCTACTTCTGGTTCACAAGCCTCTGCTCTACCTACTCAACCCCCTTCTAAGATGTTTTGTACAAATGTACCATTAAAGAGTACAGTCATAGAACTCTGACCCAGAATCCGACCACAAAGATCTTTTGTAGAGGCAGCGGACCCTCACTTTGATGATGATACAGCAGACCCTTATAATAGGACCAAGAGGCTGACCAGGTAGCCAATATGTACTCTATAGACTCCCATCTTAACCAAGACACTCCAGTTGTCGATTCTCCTATTGATAATCAATCCCTCCTTAATGAGGTGCTAGCCAAAGCGGCCAAACACTTTCAGATTGACACCCAGGAGGTACAGGAGGATAAGGACTTTGCAGAACAAATCCTTGGGGACAAGAAAACAGTGGCACAGTTTATCCTGCTACTGAAGTTGGTGCAGCGCATAATACAACCAACTTTAGAAGCCCCCAACCTCGCACGGCCTGTAAACCCACATGTAGAGAAACTATTTAGACCCGCACCTTCAGACTAGAAAGGGAGCGGGCACACCCCTTGCTTCCTCTGAGGCCCCATCCGACAAGGAAAGCAAAAAGATTTACGCCATGGGTAGAAAGGTCGCCTCCTCTGTTGCTTATCAGACCATAAAAGCGAATAATGCAACACTTTTGGCCAGTTACAACTGCCACAAGAGGGAAAATATTTCGGCTTTATTTTTGTCTGCCCCAGAGCCACTGACGTCCCAGCTAGCAAAAGTGTCTGCAGATGGGAGGGCAATGTCTATCTGTCTTCTTAAGACCAACTTTGACGCGGCGGACAATGCCGGAAGAATCATTGCGCAGAGGACTGTTATTAAAAGGCATGCGTGGCTGCCCCAGTCAGGGTTTAGACCAGAGAAGCAGGCCACCCTAATAAACATGCCTATTGAACCCAATGTGCTCTTCGGTAAGGCCGTCGAAGACGCCCTTAAGACAGCAAAGGATGAGTATGACACTCTTAAATCTTTGGGACAACTTGCCAACAAGCCTTCCGGGCTGAGGGGCAATGGCAATTTTTGCCAGTTTTGCTGCCAAAATTTTCAACAGGGATCTAACTACAGTCAAGGCCAGGGTTCCTCCTGGGGAAATAATCTAGGCCAATCCTCCCAGGGCTATCCTAGAGGACAATGTAGAGGTCCTGGTTGGTGGAGGGGCAACCCTGCTCAAGGTGGCACACCACCTCAGAAGCAGTGACATTCCGCTTCAGGTGCCCTCCCATGCTTCTCCAGTACGACGCACGCATTTCCAGCTTCACCCATGCATCGGAGGGAATCACCTCAGACAGATGGGCGCTGTCCACAGTAGCAGGCGGATACTGTATAGAACTTCTCCAATGTCCCCACGACCAACCCCCACGACAGAAAATCCACTCGGAAGAAAACCAGCGTATCCTTCTCGAAGAGATAGCCACACATTTGTTAAAGGACGCCATCAAAGTAGTCCCGGCCAACCAGGTAAATGGGGGGTATTTATTCAACTTACTTCCTTGTCCCAAAGAAAGATCGAACAATGTGCCCAGTATTAGATTTGCACCCTGCAAACAAGTATGTCAAGCCACAACAGTTCTGAATGACTACGCTACAAGAGGTAATCCTTCTACTAAAAAAGGGGGATTACATGGCAACATAGGATATGAAAGATCCTTATTTTCATATTTCAATGTTCCCGGCGCACAGAAGTTTCTTGCGTTTCAAGATAGCGAACTAGCAATTCAAGGTGCTGCCCTTCGGAATAGCCGCTGCTTCAAGGATATTCACAAATGTACTGGCGGTAATGGCAGCGCACCTGCGCAAGGAGGCACTCCCAGTATACCCTTACCAGGATGACTGGCTCATCATAGGGGAATCCCATCCCCCCCCCTAATTTGCAGACAAAACATTTAGAGAACTATCAACCTTCTCTTTCAATTGGGCTTCTCCATCAGTGCGAAAAAGTCAAGCCTAGTGCCAAGCATTTCAAAACAGTTCCCAGGAGCCGTTTTAAACACAGAAGACGGGTTGGTCTTTCCATCAGAGGAAAGAGTAAAAAATGTGTTACTGCAAATAACACATTATCAGGCCGGCCGCCAGATAAGGGTGCGCAAGGCTATGCGTTTAATACGCATGATGGCATCTTGCATTTACCTGGTTCCTCACGTGCGTCTGCGCATGCATCCCATGCAGGAGTGGTTGGCAAAACAGTGGTCTCAGGCAAGTGGTCAGTGGGACGATCTAGTGGTCGTTTTGCCAACACTTGTACAAACACTTCGCTGGTGGACAAGAGAAAATCTAATGAAAAGAAAATCTTTCTACAATCCAGAGGTACAAGCGGTTCTCACGACGAACGCCACACTAGCGGGGTGGGGGCGCTCACTACTTTCTCAGGGTCTGTGGTCTCGCACTGCATCGCAGAATCACATCAATCTGCTGGAACTTCTGGCAGTATTCAAAGCCCTTCAGGCATTCGAACCCCATTTAACAAACCTATCTGTGCAGATCCTAACAGACATCACTACAGTGATGTTTTATATCAACAAACAGGGGGTCACATGTTCTCCAAATCTGTCCAACCTTGCGCAGCAAATTTGGAAATGGGCACTCAAACGGAAGATGTTCCTGTGGTCACAACATGTTCCAGGGGAACTCTACTCTCTAGCAGACTCATTGAGCAGAGATCCCCTACCAGAGGAACACGAGTGGCGTCTACACGGAGGAGTCGTAGAACACCTCTTCTCTCAATGGGGTTTCCCCACTATAGACTTAATCACCACAAGCGAAAGCCGTCAATGTCCAGACTTCGCGTCCAGGTTGCCCCAGCCAGGCTCCAAGAGGAACGCCCTATGGATGAACTGGTCAGGGAAATTTGCTTACGCTTTTCACCTAACACCTCTCATGAGGAAGGTGGTGAACAAGATACACAAGGAACCAATGACGCTTATACTAGTTGCTCATGTGTGGGCAAGACAACCATGGTATCCACATCTGCACAAACTGGCGATGTGCGATCCCATCAAACTCTCCTGCCAGTACAACCTATTCTCCCAGCACAAGGGACTAACGGTGCACCCGCACTTTATGAACTTGGCAGCGTGCCTCCTGAGGTCATAAAGTTCGGACATCTCAACCTGCCTCAGAGATGCATGGACCTCTTGAAAGAATCATGAAAACCAAACACTAGGCACTGTTACTTTGACAAATGGAGAAGGTTTGTTATTTGATGACAGTCTAAACAGATCAACCCCATAGAATATACTCCATGCCACATTCTAACTTATATGCTCCATTTGCTAGATGCAGGGTTAGTATTCAACTCCCTAAAGGTCCACCTGGCGGCTTTGTCAGCCTACACAACCTCTCATAATAAGGTGGAATGTACCGGTCATCAAGGCATTTATGGAAGGAGTAAAGAGACTCCACCTCCAATTTCCAACCCGTCGCCAGGTTGGGATCTCAATGTGGTACTCGCTAAGCTCATGGGACCCCCTTTCGAGCCTATGCACAAGTCTAGTCTCAAACACCTGACTTATAAAACTGCTTTCTTAGTGGCTATCATTTGCATAAGAAGAGTTAGTGAAATTCAAGCATTGTCAGTGCAGGATCTTTTCTTTGTTGTACACAATGACAAGCTGGTTTTCACGTACTCACCCTAGGTTCTCCCCCTAAATTCATCTCCAAATTTCATGTAAACCAGTCAATTGAGCTACCGGCTTTCTTCCAGGAACCCAACAGCTCAGCTGAGGTAAAACGCCACACACTAGATGTGAGGAGAGCGGTCCTCTACTATGTAGACAAGACCAGACCGCTATGAAAAACAGATCAAATGTTTGTCTCCATAGGGCCAGGCAGAGAAGGTGACCGCATTTCTAAAGAATGCCATCTCTAGGTGAATAGTCAGATGTATCCAACTGTGCTGTTCCCTATCAGATAAGAGACTGCCTTTTACGTCCAGGGCTCACTCCACAAGAGGCACAGGAGCCACTCTGGCTTTCATTGAAAATGTCCCCTTAGACAGTATTTGCATGGCAGCTACATGGAGCTCTGTTCATACTTTCACTCAGCACTACTGCATTGAGACTCATTCCAAGACAGATGCACAAGTGGGACAAGCGGTTCTAAGACATTTATTCGCTCATGAACCTTCTCACATCCCACCTCCTTCTAACACTGCTTGCTAATCTATACACAGCATGTGATCTAAGCAGATTCCACAAGCCTCAGAATGGAAACTTTACTCGCCATAATCGTATTTCTGATGCTTGTATATGCTTAGATTCACATGCAACCCACCCTTTCTTCCCTCGGAGAGAAGGCGCATAGATGCTTACAAGCTTGTCCATTACGTATCTGCTTGGATACAACTGTACTCGCGCTACACCTCGTGTCAGAAATACAACAATCTGAGGGACCTCGACGCGTGAGGGATCATGGGTACAGTAGACGTCGCACTAGGGATAGTATTACTGGCACGCCCTGTCAACGTCCTTTTTCGAGTTTAGAATACAACAACTGTAATACTCTGAAGCTTCCACGAGATGTCGGCCTATGCAGAGCTTGTGAATCTAAGCAGATACAAGCATCAGAAATACGAAAGTTGCTAAACTCCTAGGAAGAGCACTTTTTCGGCAGCTTATAACTTCGCTCCTTGTGAACTCTCCAAACTTTGCAAAAAAAAGTATAGTGCCCGCTCTGAATTTTTTCGCCAAGTTGGGCGAGGTTGCATGCGGGGGGCTGGGTGGCAGAGTTACAGAGGAAGACTCAATTTATTTTTTCCCCTCATAGATTGAATGGGGAAAAGCTTTGCGCACGGCTACAGCCCGAACGGCTGGACGGATTTTCACCAAATGTGCGCCAGGAGCAGGGGCAGAAAGCAGGCTTTAGTGTGTTCGGTTGCAATCGGACCGGTAATTATTTTGCCAAACAGTGAAATGTACGTCCCAAAAAATTAGTGCTATCTGGGTCCGCTCCACTGACCCATTTCCCTGTTCGCCCCACGAACCAAAGTGTCATTGGCCTGCGGTACGCTGTGCTGTCTGCAACCAGTGGACGTGGCCGGTGGTGGGCTGGAGGAAAGCATGCTGTGTCAAAGGTTTTGGGAAACGCTGCCATGATGTATCAGAGGACAGTGTTGCGGTGTGTGTGGGGCAAGGGTCTATAGTACTGTGTGCATGGATGGGCCTTTTGTATGTAGCAGTGTGCGTATATTCAAAATAGTGATATGTGGAACCGCTCCGCCGACCTTTTTCCCTGTTTGCAGCATGGCCAACAGTTTGCTTGCACTGCAGTGTGCAGTGACTGGATGTGTGAACAGCGTTACATGTTGGTGGCCTGGTCTATCGGAAGACAACGCGGCGGGAAAGGGATTCGAAAGTAACAGTGTACGGCATCTGGTAGTGGGAAGAAGGGATGGAAAGGCTGCAGGAGTGAGAGGTCCTTCATGTGATATCTAGTCATATATACAAGAAGACGGTGGTGTCAGTGGTATCCGGTGGCAGGCACATTTGCTGAAGGGGACTGCATTGCACGACCGATGACGATGTAAACATAGCGTCTACTATGGTGTGCTGTGTGAGGTAAGGCCGTAGGCCCTTGGCTGCATGCCTGCAGCCGTTCTATAAAAATGTATGTGCACTGGTTCAAAATTGAAGTGCACTGGGTCAAAGTAGTTGCCACATAGCTGCTCTGTGTCTCATTTGGCTGCAGTGGAAATAATGTTGGTTGCATGTAGCAAATTAACAAGGGGGGGGTCCTGGGAGTCCCTCTGCCAAACATTAGTCCTGGTTACGAGAGACTTACCCAGAGTCTTTAGCTCACTATCTTTCACAGAGAAGAAATATCCCAAACATATCAGTCTTTGTCCTGCCCTGGGGCAGTCCAGCACCGAAATGCTAGGCAGTTCTCCTCTGAACAAGAGTACCAACAGAAACCCCAGACACGTGTTTCGGTCTGGTTGGACCTCATCAGTAGGGTGGATCTGTGCCTCTCTAAGAATAGTGAGCAAGGGGTCCACGTCTGGATTCCCCTGGTAACTTAGGGTGAGACCCAAAGTTATTAAATATGCAAATTAACAAGGGCTGTCCTGGGAGTCCCTCTGCCAGACATTAGTCCTGGTTACGAGAGACTTACCCAGAGTCTTTAGCTCATTATCTTTCACAGAGAAGAAATATCCCAAACATATCAGTCTTTGTCCTGCCCTGGGGCAGTCCAGCACCGAAATGCTAGGCAATTCTCCTCTGAACAAGAGTACCAACAGAAACCCCAGACACGTGTTTCGGTCTGGCTGGACCTCATCAGTAGGGTGGATCTGTGCCTCTCTAAGAATAGTGAGCAAGGGGTCCACGTCTGGATTCCCCTAGTAACTTAGGGTGAGACCCAAAGTTACTTAAATATGCAAATTAACAAGGGGGAGTCCCTTGCATGTAGCATACATATGGAAGAGGTCCCGGTGCAAATGTTTCTTGTATATGCTTGTGTAGTGTCCATTGTGCAGATTATAAGTGTTACCACGCAGTATGTACCATTGCTTCTTTGCGCGTACTGCAGTGGTGGTTGGCATGCTTGTCATGGTTTCTGATTGGAAGTGGGTAGTGGTGCTCAACACACTGGTATGTTGCTGCATTACGGTAAGTGGAACACGTGTCGTGTCTCTGCTTTATGGTGTGGCGGTTGGGTGGAAGTGATATGAGATGGCATTTATAACGCGCCTATACACAAGTGTTTCAAGGCGCGACGAGGCAAGGGAGGGGAACAGGGAGGACGGACAACGATCCTACTGGGCCAGGTGTCATTCAGATCACGATAGTACATGGGAAGGGCGCAGGAACAGTGCAGTACATGGGAAAGATGAACAATAAATAAGTAAACGGCCAGCATATGGCAAGTGCATGGGTAAGTGCTGGCATCATGAGTCAAGGGCTGATGGGGGACTGTAAGGATACAGAAACAGTCGCCAAGTACAGGGGTTGCCAGGTGGGCAGTGCAGGTGTGTGATGCTGGCAGGGGAAGGACCTGGGCCCGATAATCAGAGGGTGTCCAGGTAGCCTGTGCAGTTCCGGTTACAGCCAGGAGGTCAGCAGAGGCGAGGAGAAAAAGCAGAAGCAAAGAGAGAGGTTTTGAGGTGCTTCCCGAACCGGAGATGGTTCTCCTCAAGTTTAAGGGAGGCAGGGAGGCTGTTCCAGAGGGAGGCGCAAGCCGAAGAAAGAGATCTACCACCAACTTGTTGCTTGGAGAAGCGACTGACCCTGAGGGAGTTGGAGGCGGATGAGCGAAGAGCTCGAGTAGGAAGATATTTGGGAAGAGAGAGTTGAAGGTATTGAGGCCCCAAAAGGCCTTGTGAACGATGCAGAGAGTTTCGAACTTAATCCCTGCAGCCACTGGGAGCCAGTGCAGAGATTTCAGTCCTGGAGACATACGATCCCTGTGCTTGAGGCCAAGGACAAGTCTCGCAGTCCTGTTCTGGATAAGTTGCAGAGTGCTTCTACTCTCCGCAGGCAGATTTAGATAGAGGCTGTTACAATAGTCCAGCCTAGAGAGAACCAGTGCTCTGGAGACAGTGAGCTTTTGGGGGAAGGAGAGGAAAGGAAGAATACCTCTGAGGAGGTGCAGCTGGTAGTGTGACTTCTTAGAGACATCAGAGATGTGAGGAGAGAAGGAGAGTGTGGAGTCGAAGATGACCCTGAGGTTTTTAGCCTTGCAGGTGGGAGCAGCAGGAGGGCCAAGAGAGGCCGGCCAGAGAGCTACAGGGAAGGAGGGAGTGGGTGTGCTGATGAGTAGAATCTCAGTCTTACTGGCATTAAGGCAGAGGTCATTGGCAGCACACCACTCCTGTATAGCAGACAGACAGTTAGAGATGAGGGAAGTAGAGGAGGAGGCCGAGGGTAGCCTGAAAATGAGATGGGTGTCATCCGCATAGCACTGAAAATTGGGGCAGAGAGCGGCGATGCGGTGGGCAAGGAGTGCCAGGTATTGGTTGAACAGCCAGGGAGAGAGGTTGGATCCCTTGGGGACATCACAGGTAGAGAAAGAGACAGCGGAGAGGATGGATCCTAGTTGGACCTGGGAGGGTCGGTCGGAGAGGAAAGAAGTTGGCCACGCTAGAGCCTGACTAGTGATACCCAGGTTATCACAGAGAAGGTTGAGCAGGATGGCATGGTTGACGGTGTCAAAGGCAGAAGAGAGATCAAGCAAGATGAGGACGCAAGGGGTGTTAGAGTCAAGGTTGGAGTGCTGATGCGTATGTTGGCTTTGTGATATTTGACACATGTGTAACTGGTCGCCTGCATGGCTCTGTTATGATGTGGCGACTGTGGCCTAGGCCCATGCACCCAACAGTCTAGGCCTCAATCACGGCCTCCACATTATAATACAGCAATGCAGTTTTTACTGTGCATGCTTCTGGAGTTGGTGAGTAGCACACAATGGTTTCGGAGGACATTGTACACTTGGTGGAACAGCAGAAGTGAGCTGGTTTGCGTACATTAGCGCATGGTACACATGATTGCCCCAGTTGCACAATAGGGAGCCAGATCTCACCATCTGCATTTGCAATGGGCAGGCCCTTATAAGACCCTTCCTTGACAAAGCTTTTTACCACATTGCCCCACCAATGGAAGCCATCAGAAAGTTGGGAATTGCACAATGTACACAGCCACTCACGTACCGGCATGCACAGGCAACACAATGTAATTGAGCAACTTATGTACAGATGTGGCCAGAGTGAAAGTTGGCAGGGTCATTTGCAGATGGGACCTGCATTACACATGAAATAAGTACAACATAGGTTCCACTAGGGTGCTCAGTGTGTGGTGAGGCCTAGTGGTCAATGCTGGTAGAGCAATGACAGAAGGGGAAAACGGAGAACACATGAAACGTGGAACCTACATTGCAATACGGTGTGCTGCGTGTGCTAAGCCTGTAGACCCGTCCATGCATGGTTGGCCACCTTGCACTGGCAAATGAGTGCTGTGGGGGTGAAGTTGGTTTTACAATCCTGTCCTCGATGTGCATATTGTCATCAGTGAATAAAATGTTGCTTTTACGGTTGTGGGGTTTGGTTGCAATTATTACACTGTGTAGCGTATGCCTGGACCTACTGGAGTGCCGCCTCCTCCAGTGTGTCCTGCGGGGAGAACTGTTGAAGTCGTTGATGCTTACCGGTGGCTAGGGGTGACCTGCATGTACCTGGCTACTTGTTCACCTGCAGAAGTCTGTTACGGTGAGCTGGGTGTGGAGAAAGCCAACCCTGTTGGGTGTATGCCAAAAAGCCTGTAGCCCGTAGGGTAGTCTCCGAAGAGGCTAAGCTTGCGCAACAGTACGCCACCATTAAGCCGACATGCACTTTTCAGTATGCATGTCTCCGCTGGTGGCGACGCTAAAAAAATGGTTGTGCATGACCTTGTAGAACAGCACAAGTGACCTGAAATGCGTCTGGTATCATATGGAACCCATTATTGATTGATTGATTTATGGCACCACCTCCCACATTAGGGAGCTACATGGCGCTACTTGAGGTTGATATTACTTGCCTTTACCACCACCCGTCATGTTACGTTTCTGGATTGTGTTATGTGGGAAATGTTCTCTTTCATGAGACCATTATGTTGTGCTGGGTGTAGGTAAGGCCTACAGTATGGGTACATGACCAAGGGCTGTAGGCCGTTGGTTATGCACTCAAGCCTATCCCTTGACGACAGCCAGCATAACAAACTGCAGCCATGTACAGTTGCCTCTGTTTGTCTCCGAGGATGGCGACCTTTGAATAATGGGTATGGAGAGCATTTCACTCTAGGCGGAACAACCACAGCGAGGTGCAATGCGGTCGGAAGCACATGCTGTATGTAATTGCACGTGCAGCAAACTAGGCCGTAATTTGCCCACAGCTACAGGTCGAGAGGTGTTTCATAAACAGAAGCATGTGTGCAGTGTTGGGATGTTCAGCACCGACTATGACAGCATTATAGAGCAAGATTTGCACTTGGTACAAGGAAATTGAATTTTTGTGCCCGCCATTGGCAATGCAGTTTTGTTTGACAATCTCACATTGCACACAATCCTGTAGAACTGTAAGAGAAGTGTTGACCTTCAGAAACAGCAGGCGCGAAGAGAAAGACTTTGAGGTGCTTCTGGACCCGGCAATGGTTCCCCTCAAGTGTCAAGGAGGCAGGGAACATGTTGCAGCGGGAGGCCGCAGGTGAATAAGCACATCTACCAACAATTGCTTTTTTGTAGAAGTGCATGACCCTGAGGGAGGTGCAAATGGATCAGAAGAGCTTGGGCACGCACATACATAGGGAGTTAGATTTAAATGTATTGTGGCCCCAGTGGTCAGAAGACCTTCTGCATAATGCAGTCTTCTACCTTTACTGCTTGCAGCCACTGGGAGCTATTGGTGACATTTTAATGCAGGACAGATACCATCCCAAGTCGCACACTCCCTTTCTGGATGCGTTGCAGAGGGCATAGAGTGCAAGGGCCCACATTTACCAAGAGCCTGTTGTAATATTGCAGCCTACCCTGAAGTACAGCTGTGCAGACAATGATCTTTTGGAAAGTTGCTTTCTCTGGGTGCGATACAATCAATGCTGCTATTGATGCAATTTTTGTACACTTTTGTAGGAGGTGGGTTACTGGGGAAAATATTTCGTACCAATGTGGGAAGGAAAAAAAGGATTTCCTTTGTGGACAATACACTGTATGATGTGGGTCAATGCAAACTTTGGAAGCACATATCACTAACCTGCTAATTCATGGTAGGGGATGGGAAAAAACTAGTATGCCTCGAAAGACCGTAATGGCGGCTCAGTGGCAGATACCGAGTGCAGAGGTACTTATAACACAGTAATACGCATAGTGCACAACCCTTTTTGGTACCTTACATTTGTGGTAGTGGGTGCACAGGTGGATAAATGTGGAAGCACAAATTTTGGAGTGTAGTACCAGCATTTTTAGTGAACGTGCTGGCAAGTGACAGTACAGTAGCAGGCTGATTTTCTAACGGTACCTATGAAGTGTTGTGCAGCACAGCCAGTGTTAGATGGTAATGTCTTTGGCATTGGTTGAATCTTGTGTGGCCATTTACCTGCACCCAATGAGGTGGTGCTGGATAAAAGGCAGTGGAAAGGGAAGAATGACTGGTCCTTGTTTCCTGGGGTGCAGTCCTCGCGGTACTTTCGTAACCGCACGTGTAAGTATCTGCACTTTTCACATTGTTGTCAAATGAACATGGGAGTTTCGGCATTATCCAATCATGTACTGAGGGTGTGGTTCGCTGGAAGGGGCGTTCACACCACTGTACATTATTCTCTGCGTAGTGAGGCTGGTTGACATGGCGAAACCTATTGTGTTGTTGTTAGAGAGAATTCTCATTCTATGTCTAATTTCCCTTACCTAGTGAGTCCCTCAGCAGCGTTGCTGGATTTCTGGAGTTTATTTTTTTCACTTGGTAAGAGTGAGCTTTTCCCCCACTCTTACCTGTATTTTGCCATGTGTATTTTCATCTGTTTTTGTGATTGTGGACTCTGGAGTACACCACTTCAGTAGCCCCCCTCTTTTGTGTGTTTCACAGCACCTTCAGTGCAGTGACACAGGGTTGTCTATTTAGACTTTCCACCGAATCAATTTCTGGGGCTGACTACTGTCCCCCAGAAAAGGGTAAAGTTGCCATTAACTTTACATAGTCATTTAACCACAGATCCAGTACACCCCATCTTACATGGAGTATTGGAAAGGGTTAATTCTTAGCCCTTTTTATCTGTACCTCTTGGAGCATTGTTTCGCTCCCTTAACATTAATACTTGGCTGGTGGCAGTTGTACCTACCCTAATTTTCCTACCGCAATTATATTACATAACGTGTTATTGTTTTAGGCTATTTTAGTAGCCTCAAACTTTAAACCCTCTAGCCCAAATACTTTTTATTTCGGCTCCGGTTGGGTTTAATCACCATTTCTATTTGTTAAACTCCTTCTTGGGTCGGTCTTTGCACGGCAAACCCGGTTTGCCTCCTTTGTTCGCCGACCTTTGGCGGGCTTCTGACCAGAAGCCCTCCTTTGGCGTCTGGGTGTCTAGGTGGGCTGAATGTGAGGAAGGGGTGTAGTCACCCCCTGCACAGGGTCTCCTTGGAGACCCAAGTCGCACTTTGTGTTGATTGGCTAAGGAGGTTGTCCGGGCTGGACAACCCCCCTGCTGAGTGATTGACAGCCAGGCTGTGTGAATGGGGGATTTTGGCATAAAAGGCAGGACTCTTGGGCTAGAAGTCAGTCGCCACTGGAACTGCAAGGAACCGAAGAGAAGCGGAGAAGAAGACGGCTGCTGCAACCCCGAGTCCCGGTGAAGCCCTGCTGCAGTCTTGAGCTATCTACCCCTTCAACGGCAAGAGAAGATCCAGTCCTGAGTTTTCTTCCCTTGAGCCTGGTGGGATCAACCAGCTAGTCTTTTCTTCAGTCAGAGAATCCTCTCCTGGGTCGAAATCACTGCTGTGCTGTACTGGTCCGGATAGCCATCCGAAGAGCCCTCTCCTGATTTAAAGGAGCGCACCTTTTATTCATCGTTGTCTTTTTTGCTGCTGCTGGCCTCATCCCTGGGTAGTGCAGACCGCTCCAGACGTCGCCCTTCTTGTCCCCAGGACTGAAGCCACAGGAACCGTGAGTCTGCAGGAACTACCAAGAACAACTGCCGTGGCACCAGCTTTTCACCAACGGAATAAGGTACTGTGTACATTTGGTCGATCTCTGTCTGACCAGCCGGAATCGGGGCAAACCCTTTTCCTCCACGAAGATTTGTTCTTTCTTCCCTCCCTCTTATAACTTTTCCTTCCATTTGACAATCTTTACAAACTCTTGGCATCTCGAACTGTTCAACGTGTGATCCTCGGCAACTTAGCATCTGCTCCATTGACACTGGCGCAGGCCTATTGACTTTAATCTGTATCTTTGAACAAGTCCTCGAGTCTCCTTACCTTGAAAAAGTATTGCCTATGATTTTTATCCACTTTTCCCTCGTTTGAAATTCTTAAGTACAAAGTGTGTTATAACTTCGTGAGCATTTCTATCTGTGGGTACGCGTTAGTATCGCAAAACACCGGTCTGTCAAATCCTAATGTACTTACCTTGAATTTACTGGAACAAGTGGAATTGGTTGTGTGTAGTGTATTTTACGTGTGGTTTAAAATTTATAGAAGTGAAGTGTTTTGTGAACAGAGGGTTTAAAATAAATGTACTTGTATTTTATACCTGAAACCTTGAGTCAGTGTTTGCTTGAGTCACAGTAATTGTGGTCCTTTGTGTAATCTCTACTACTGCTCATTTACTCTTGGGATAAGTCTGGCTGCTCCGCTACTGCTACCACTTTAACAGTGTAGTACAGGTTTGTACCAAAGTTGAACTTGTAGTCTTAATTGTGTGTAGTGGTCCCTAAGGGCACTGTACAGGATTCTGCCTAGCAGTTGTGTATAGGCGATGCCTTTCTACTACATCTGCATGAGTAGGCCCTGGAAAGGAACTTTGCTGGGAATTTTGGATTGTAAGGAGTGGTCGCATTATGGAACCGTGTGTACGAGCGCAATTTCGCCGACATGGATGCACTTTGCAAACACCTGCCGAATTTAGGTAGAGGCGATGTGATCATCATCCACTACGGCGGCATGCACATGGGTTCCATGACTTGTTTTTGGCTTGTTCCATTGTCTGAAGAGGTTGCTAAAGCTAGTGGCTAGTGAGGAGGCTTTTCCCCGCTGCCAAGGTAATGTTTTCATTGCTAGTACCACGAAGAGTGTGGGCCACTGATCATGGGGGGTGTTCCGAGCAGACGCAGGAAGGTGCCTCATCAACAGAAGCATGAATACTTTTTTGTCCGCTGCTGGGATTTTCTTCTGCAACAATGGCCTCATTAGTGGTGGTAATGCATTTTATTTTCAACCAGATGGCATTTCTTTGTTGCCCATTGGTAATGCTGTTTTGTTTGCCCGTCTGCAAGATTCAGTGAATTGTTTGCTTCACCAATGTCGGCACAAGGAAACAAAAACTACAAAAGCTCTTTTAAGATCCGCCCCTTAAAACAAACTTACCCTACCCAGGTTGCACGTTATGCCCCCACGCTTGCAAGCAGCACGAAAGCCACATCTGGACATTTTCAGGCTGGCGCAAGGAAATGGGACTATGGAGGCATAGGCATTGCGCAGTAACGTATCTAGGCGGCCTGTGTACACAGAGGACTATTGTACAGAACTTATACTGTTACATGCAGACGTCTTCATTGTCATAGGTGGAAGCGTGTAGAACTTTTCAACAGTACGCAATGACGGCGTGCTGCAAAGAAGAAACTGGAAATGCTACAAGAAATGTTTGTGCTTCATTTGGGAAGGCCATCACCGGACTTGGGTACACGCACATGCGTATACTCCATATTTCTGGAACTTACCAATGACATTGCGCCATTGGGGACTATCGCTGCTGCGGGTGTGGGTGTCACCAAGGCCCATGCATAATTTTAGCAACTACTGTGTGTACATAGGCACACTCAAATGGATGGTACTAGTTGCAGACATACTGTAGGTGAGCAGATGTGGTGCCCCATTACTTGCAGGGCACACCTATGAGCCACACTCCGCTGCTCAGAAAAGGCTCAAACACATTACACAGCACTTCTACGGTGTGTCTTTTTGGTGGATTGTTGTAGAGATTTCTCACGCGGAAAGCAGCCGTATATTGTTCGGAAACTTGGATGCATGTGCAATGGAACATTGCAATGTGTTTGTACGCCTGCCCTTTCCAGTAATTACTGCACACATTGCTCAGCCATATGCTTTGGCGCTGTCGGAGAGTACGGCTTTTGTACCTGAACTGAGTGCGCATGCGCACTGTCGGTGTGGTCGCCTGGTCAAGTTGGCCATGGTGTCGTTACGCAGCTGGAAAGGCACATCCGGCGACTTTGCGGATTGCGGCTATGGAAATGGGACTGTACAGGCACACGGAATGCGAAACTACGTTTGTGGTTGCGGTGTGTACGCTGAGGGCGGTTGTAAACAAGTAATACTGGGAAATGGAGAGCTCTTGAATGTTATTCGTGGAAGATTGTGCAAGTTTTTCGAGTTGACATTTTTGTATTATTTTTAAATGAGAACACAATGATGTACAAGAAATCGGTGAACTGAGAAAAGTACATCGAATTTGCAAAGAACATGTCAAAACAGAGTACAACAGTCAATAAGCGTTCTGTAAATCTAAATCAATAATCATATTGGAATTGTGTAAAGGGGAGATGAATAGAGTACGGAATGTCGCTGTGCTGCAAAGAAGACACTGCAAAGGGAAGAAGTAATGTTTCAGCTTTATTTGGCAAAGGCCGTCGCCATCCATGGGTAAAAGCACATGCATACATTCCCTTTTTCTGCAAGCTACCTATGCCATCGGGAAAATGGGGACTGTTCCTGGTGCGGGTGACGGGACATTCATAATTTTCTCCCCTACTGTGTGTATTCAGCCAGAGTGAAATAGTTGGTGGTAGTTGCAGACGCACTGTAGGACACCACTTTTAGGCATTCCACCATTGCGGAAAGTGAAATACACCCAATTTGTTCTAGAAATGTTTTCAAGAGAGACTCTTACACCCCAGCCTACCCAGGCACGTGACATGCATTTGTGACATACTGCTGAAGAATATTCAGAGGCCCATCGCAGTGTTTGTGTACTGTGCGGTATGACTGAATGTATAGAGAACTGACTGATTTCTTATGAATGTCGCTAATGCACTTTGCACAGACCAGTGTATGTGTATCTTGTGAGGTCTGAGTGACGACTCTGTACGAAAGTCAGTGATGTGTTCTTTGAGCCTTTATGCACATTGCACAAACCCCCACTACTGTATCTGTTCCTTGTGAGATCACATTGCATGTGTAGGAAACTGAGTGATATATTATGTTTTTTTTATTTTTTTATTTAATCATTAGGATTTCCAAAGCGCACTACCAGCCCAAGGGCTTTGAGGTGCTGTTCCATGATATTGTCTTAGTTACATGGATTTATAATTTTACAAAGGCCTTACACACAAGCCAATCCTTTGGCCAATCCGAACACATAAGATTACAATGAATGTGCAACAGAAAAGCCACTTTACAGTATAAACTGTCCTAGCAAAGACTCTCCTGCTCACGGCCACCAAGGCAAGAATTCTCTCCTTCTTCCTCTCCATGACAGAAACATTGTATTATGAAACCCATTCCATTCAACTGGTACAAAAAGTATTGATGACTTGTCTGGTGGAATTATAAAAGGAGCTGGGAAATCATACGTGCGATAAATCACCCTAAGAGTACTTTGCACCTCCTGAAGATTCACACTTTGTGGTGAAACACGTGTACAGGACTTATTCGTGAATAACTAAGGACTGTTTTCTGGAATTATTTTGATGTTGTGTCATACTGTTTAATTACAGATTGTGCCATATTGATATACTTGTGCTTGTTTGGCAGTAGTTGCTGTGGGCGTGAAATGTAGCTCCTGCGAACTGTTGACTGTTAAGCTGGGCAGTCCGTTCTCTGCTACAAGTAGCATGTACATTGCTCCCAGCTCCCCTGATTTTGGAACCCTGTATTGTATGTTTGCTCGCATTTTGGCTCCATTTCTGTGATGATTACTATTTTCAATGTAACATTACAGTTTGTAACACCAAGTACATTTGTTTTTTTGTTAAAAACTGTAGCATTTGTTAGGCCTCTACAAAACAAAATCTGTTTGATGTCAAGGTACTCTTTGCTATTTAAAGAGAGGGTATCAAACCTAGCTCTCGGCATTCCGCATCGAAGTCGTCCAGTGGAACCCCTTTGAAATACAGGTCCGATGATGGAAAGAGACCTGCGGCTGAAAAATCGCCTGAGGGACAACGAGGTCCAAATTGGAAAAGATCACACTCGCAGCGAATGCTGCCACTCTTCTTTTTCATCGAAGAAGACAAGATGGAGGTACTGGTCTTATGACTCCTCACCTGACTGGCAGGTATGTTTTCCCTCAAAAAACCTCCTTGGCAGAAAAGTGGGAAGAGTTTCGGCTCAATGTTACAGGTCTTCAAGAAAGTGTACCCGCCCATTTCCTCTGTGATTGTGACAGTTGGATGTTGACAAAGACTGTAGCTCTCAAAGCAGTCCACAACCCTTCTGCCGTTGTGCTCTTTCAGGTCATGTTGACTTCAAGAGGCCTATCGACCTTTGAGAAACACTTGACTTTGAGGTTTGTTCCGAAGTCCAGGAAGGATTTTATGGGCTCACTCCACAACATCTTTACTGCTGGAGATCCGTTGGAACCACCTTGCATACCTGATTAATTCCAAAATGAGGAAGATGTGTTTGCCAATTTAGCATCAATTCTTGGAAGATGCTACTGGACACCTCTCTAGAGGTAGATTTTGAACAGCCTGACCGTCATGCCTGTCCTAATGTAGCCTACAGATGGTTAAGGCAACAGATGCCTTTGTCTGGAGGTGTCCTGCTAAGGAGATAAGAGTATGACCTAACTGACATCTTGGGTAAGGGTACACAAGTGGAACCGCTTCTCCCTTTCCATGCTGCTATAAAAGATCCATTGTTGGAGCTGTGGAAAAAAAAAACCTTCTCAGTGCCACCAGTGCACAAGGTTCTTACAAAAAAAATACAAGCCAGCGTCCTTTGGCCCGGAATTCCTCACAAGACTCCCCACTCATCACAGCCTGGCGGTACAACCGACAGCCATAAATGCTAAGGCAAACTCTTACCCTTCCTCACCCCCTGACAGGGTTAAGAGTGATGAAACGCTTGTCAAAAAACTTTTGCCTCTGGTAGCATGGCCTTGAGGGAGGTAAATGCCATGTATGCCTTTCTGGTCAGTGAGATCTGAGGTGGCAGAGCATATCCCAGAAGGGAAAATGAGAGATGGTTTCCCGAATATTGTCTGAGATGGCATGGAAGCAATGTGCCAAGCCCTTTAATGATGCAGCAGACTGTGTGGGAAGAGCAATGGCTACAAGCTCCGTTAGCCAGAGGATTGCCTGGCTGGGAAAGTCAGGATTTGTGCAGGGTCGGCAGTTTAAACTTCTTGGCAAGCCCTTTGGTGGGTCCCAGGTGTTTGGCCCCAAGGATGGGAATAGCCTGTAAAAAATTACAGGCCTCTTAAGCCGCAGTGAAATCCTCGGAGAGGCTACACAACACACCCAGTCCTCTTCCTAGTGGAAAGGAAAACCTTTTTCGCTACTATAGGTACACCAGCCAAAGGGATAAACAAACAACTGCCCTAAAAGCCTAGAGAAGATTTTGGAGTCCATCGTGCTTCTGTCCCCTCCAGTACGGCCCCAGGCACATAACCACTTTGAATCTGTTTTTTATTCCACTCCACGAGGGGGGGGGGGCATCTGGTACACCATGTCTCAGGATGGTGCGATATTACTATGGATGCATGGATACAGGAGGTAGTCTCTCAAGGGTACTTGCTCACCTTTATAAAGCGTCCACCAGACTGCCCCATTTCCTCCAGCCACACTTTGTCCCAGACCTGCTCCAGAATGAGATTGCCTCTCTGCTGGATAAGGGTGCCATAGAACTGGTACCATAGGGTGAAGGAAACAGTGGTGGTACTCACTTGATTTTCTGGCCCCTAAAAAGGGACTGAGGTCTGCGACCCACCTTGGACCTGAGGCGCTTGAACAAGTTCCTTGTGAAGGACAAATTCAAAGTAGTGACACTTTAGCAGATCTTTCAGGTCCCGTTGATTCAGAATTGGGTGGTACTTGTCCTCCAGGATGCTTACTTTCATGTGTCAATCCATTGAAAGCCCAGAAAGCACCTGAGGTTAGTCATGGGCCACTCTCATTACCAGTTCCACGTTTTGCCATTCACGCTCATCTCTGCCATGAGGGTGTTCACCAAGCTGTTAGGCGTTGTAGTGGCCAGTCTCAGGAAAGGCAAAATTCATGTTTTTCCCTACCTGGACAATTGGCTGATTAGAGCTCGGTCCCAGACTCTGGTTCTGCAACATCTAGATCGCACTTGCAGCCTCCTCCACAAGCTGGGCTTCTCCCTCAACTTCAAGGAATGTCAAGTTACAACCCTCCCTAAGGCTCCAGTACATCGGAGCGGTTCTGGATTCTCTGTGGTGGACTCGCAGGGATAATGTCATGGTGGGAGTACCATTTTGGGAACCGTAGCTGGAGGCGACTGTGGTTACTGATGCATCACTGAAAGGCTGGGGCGCTCACCTGAACGAGCTGCAAGTGAGTGGGCTAAGGGAGATCAGACTGGCGATGATGGCTATCTTTCCCTTCATACACGGGAAGACTGTTCTGATCATGATGGTCAACGCAATGGCCATGCATTACTTCCAACAAGAGAGGTGGTGTAACATCACTTCCCTTGTGCAGAGGGGTGTTGCAGCTCTTTAGCTCTGCTTCTGGGTGTTACAGAACAAGATCTCCCTGTCTGCAATTCACCTAGCTAGGATGGAGAACACAGCGGCGGACAGCCTGAGCAGGCAGGGCTTTGTCTCCCATGAATGGGAGCAGTGCCAGGATGTCATGCTGAAGATCTTCACCTGATGGGGAACCCCCGAGGTAGACTTGCTCTCATCGAGTGTAATCCAGAAGTTAAAACCTTTGTGCTTCAAGGAATTTCCCCCAAGAGGGGAACTGATTGACACTTTCGTAGTGGATTGGACCTTGCAACCTCTGTATGTGTGTTCAGAAACGTCAGCCATTTCTTAAGTAATCAGGCAGGTCCTGAGATACAGAGAAATCCTGACCCTGTTTTCCCCTGATTGGGCCACAAGGACATGAACACAGTCACTCCTACCCATATATACAGCCAAGCAGGCTACTGTATAATGCAAAACACGCACCTTTTATAATAATTTCAAATATTTATAATCAAAGGGCAAGACCAAATGGTCTGATTATGCACACATCATACAACATATTCAATGAACAACAAATAAGCGACAAATGCATGGACCTTCTGGATATGGCCATCTGTCCTCCAGAGCATTTTTCCCAGAGAACAGACATACTTCCTTTGGAGAGCTGCTTCCTCGAGAAGAGCGGCCTGGTTCTTCACCTAAGCATAGGTACACTCTACCTGCACGACTGGTTATTGAAAGGCTGAAGGATATGATATGGCATTTATAACGCACCTATACACAAGTGTTTCAAGCACGACTAGGCAAGGGAGGGGAACAAAGGGAGGACAGACAGCGATCCTACTAGGCCAGGTGTCATTCAGATCGCGCAAGTGCGTGGGAAGGGGGCAGGGAAAGGGCAGTACATGGGAATAGATGATAACAATAGTTAAATAATGGCCAGCATGTGGCAAGTGCTTGGGAAGTGCAGACATCAGGTGTCAAGGGCTGGTAGGGGGACTGTAGGGACACAGAAACAGTCCCCAAGTGCGGGGGTTGCCAGGTGGCAGTGCAGGTGTGTAATGCTGGCGGGGGAGGGACCTGGGCCTGAGATCAGAGGGTGCAGGTAGCCAGTGCAGTTCCGGTAACAGCCAGGAGGTCAGCAGAGGAGAGGAGGAGAAAAAGCAAAGAGCGGTTTTGAGGTGCTTCTGGAACCGGAGATGGTTCTCAAGTTTAAGGGAGGCAGGGAGGCTGTTCCAGAGGGAGGCACCAGCCGAAGAAAGCGATCTACCACCAACTTGTTGCTTGGCGAAGCGACGGACCCTGAGGGAGTTGGAGGCGGATGAGCAAAGAGCACGAGAAGGAAGAGAGAGATGAAGGTGTTGAGGCCCCAGGCCCCAAAAAAGCCTTGTGGACGATGCAGAGGGGTTTGAACTTAATCCTCGCAGCCACCCGGAGTCAGTGCAGAGATTTCAGTCCTGGAGAGATAAGATCCCTGGGCATTTCCGTCCTGTTCTGGATAAGTTGCAGAGGCCGGAGATTAGAAGCAGGCAGATCTAGAAAGAGGCTGTTGCACTAGTCCAGCCTAGAGAGAACCAGAGCTCTGGAGACAGTGAGCTTCTGGGGGAAGGAGAGGAAAGGAAGAATACCTCTGAGGAGGTGCAGTTGGTAGTGTAACTTCTTAGAGACGTCGGAGATGTAAGGAGAGAAGGCGAGTGTGGAGTCGAAGATGACCCTGAGGTTTTTAGCCTTGCAGGAAGAGGGCCAAGAGAGGCCGACCAGAGAGCTACAGGAAAGGAGGGAGCGGGTGTGCCGATGAGGAGAATCTCAGTCTTACTGTCATTAAGGCAGAGGCCATTGGCGGCACACCACTCCTGGATAGCAGCAGACAATCAAGAGATGAGGAAAGTAGAGGAGGAGGCCGAGGGTAGCCTGAAAATGAGCTGGGTGTCATCTGCATAGCACTGAAAGTTGGGGCAGAGAGCAGCAATGCGATGGGCAAGGATCGCCGGGTATTGGTTAAACAGCCAGGGAGCCATGTTAGACCCCTGGGGGACACCACAAGTAGAGAAAAAGATAGCAGAGAAGGACGACCCATGTTGGACCTGGGAGGGTTGGTCAGAGAGGAAAGAGGTCAGCCACGCCAGAGCCTGAACAGTGATACCCAGGTTATCACGTAGACTGTTGAGCAGGATGGCATGGTTGACAGTGTCAAAGGCAGAAGAGAGATCAAGCAAGATGAGGACACCGGGGGTGTTGGAGTCAAGGTTGGAGAGCAGGTCTTCACGGATGTTCAGGAGACCAGTTTCCGTGCTTCTGGCAGCTCTGAAGCCAGACTGATGGTCATGAAGACAACCAACAGATTCAGTGCGGAGATTAAGATGGGAGATGGGCAGTTTCTCCAGGAGCTTTCCCAGGAAGGGAGTGATGGAGATTGGGCGATAGTTAGCCAAGCAGGAGGGGTCGGCAGAGGGTTTTTTTAAGAGGGCGCACAAGGGAGTGCTTCAGGGGGGAGATGGGAAGACTCCAGTGGCGAAGGAGTGATTGCAGAAATCGGCCCCGGCAGGAGCCAGGGAGTCGATGTGGTCCTTGATAGTTTTGGAGGAACAGGGGTGAACCTGTTTCGGCGAGACTTTCATGGATCACACTTGCCTAGAAACCTCGTCTGCGTAGAACAGGGGAAAGGCAGACAAGAAGGTAGAGGTGGCTGCAGAAGGGCTTGAAGAAGAGCAGGGAGTAGGGGTAGGGAGGGGATAGGAGGAGAGTGAGGACAGGATGTCCTGAGTTTTAGAGATGAAGTGAGAGGCCAGTGCCCCGCAGAGTGCCTGGGAAGGGACAGGAGAGGTAGAGACTGCGGCAGGATTGGCCAGTTCCTTGCAGATTTTAGTGTTCAGCCGAGTTGTTAAATGCTGCAGAGATGCAGGCTTGGATATGAGCTCTCTTCTTGTTAGGACAGAGAGCCGGTATTGCCTTTGCGGCAGGCCAGTTTGTCAGAGGATGTACATGAAGCACGCCATTTCCTCTCGGCCACCCTGCACTTGCGTTTGAGGGTAACGAGGTCTGAGTTTTACCAGGAGTTGTACTTGCCTTTGGGCTTCAGGTGGATTCTCATGACCGGGTCAAGGATATCAAGAGTATCAAGTATAGCAGAGTTGAGCGTGGAGAGGGCTGTGTCAGGATGAGTCAGCCCCAAGGGGAGGGGTGTGAGAAGGTGGCAGCGAATGCCTCAGCTGACACGCTTCATGGGTCGGATGACCGAGAATGTGGGTGGCAGTGATGGAAGTGGTTTGGCCTGAGGGATAGGCAGGGTGAGGTCGGAGGAGAAGGGAAGTGATCACTCCAGGAGAGAGGACAAAGATGGGAAGGTCTGAGGAGATCAGAACATCCAGAGTATGCCCTGCAGAGTGAGTTGGGCCAGAGGGGAGACTAGTGAGTGAGAGAGAGAGAGTCACAGAGGTCGCAAAAGAGTCCAGAGGGAGGACAGGAGGCAACCAGGTGGATGTTGTTTGTTTGTTTATTGTGCGCGCCGGACCCTGAGGTATCAGGGCGCAGGTGAAAAGAGAACTTGCAGCTTAGTTACAGATGTTACGGAGCAAAGGTAGAAACAAGTTTCCTTGGCGTTACAGGATGAGGGTACAACAGCATAGAACCTGTATCGCGGCATACATATGTAGACAACATGTCATAATTAAAAGACATTTACATATTAACAAATCTATATCAAAAATACATTGCATGCAGGCAGGGCTAGGTTAGTGTGGTAGGAGAGTGTGGGTTACATATCTTTCTCTATGAGCCATTCAATTGTGCTCTTTCTGAATTTGATAAGCGTTTGGTCAGATCTGAGTGTGTGGGGCAGGGAGTCCCACAATTGTGCTGCCCTAACTGGGAAACTGGACCCTTCAATGGTGGACGGTTTAAATCTTGGCACTTGAAGAAAGTTGGGGTTGGCTATTCTATGCTTAGGGCAGCCCCAAGAGCATTATTTTGGAGCACTTGTATTCTGTTAATGGTTTGTTTGCCCGTATGTAGAGAACATTACAATAATCAAGTTTTGATAGGATGAGGGCTCTAGAAAGGATTAAGCAACTGTCAACTGACGGGAATTGTTTTCCTGGACGTATTAGTTTACATTTGTAGGCCGTAGATGAAGCCAATGAATTTACCTGTTTGGTAATGGATAAGGTTGAGTCGAGATAAAAACCTAAGGTTTTTACTTCTCTGGCAACCTTAATAGTATTCCCATCAATAATGAATGCTGAGTAATTAAGGTTGAGTTTTGAGATGCGAGCTGCGGTGCCCAGGATGATGAGCTCTGTGTTGTCATCATTCAGACACAGGCCATGGTTAGCCATCCATGCCTGAGCGATGCTATAGAGACTGTTCACCAAAGCCAGATCTTCTCCGTAATCCCCAGTAAGTGGTAGGCGAATCTGGGTATTGTCTGCGTAGTTGGTATAAGTGATACCCAGATTGTCAAGATAGTCAAAGAGTGGCTTGGTGAAGATATAGAGTGTTGGCGAGACGCATGATCCCTGGGGCACTCCACAAGTAATGGGCATCAGATCTGCTGCGGCCGATGGTGAGAAGACCTTCATAGTCCTGTCGCTAAGGAAAGACTGTATCCAAACTATAGCTTCCTTTGAGGAGTGGGCTGCTGAGTCCAAGTGACTACACATGACTTTATGGTCCACCAAGTCAAGGGCAGCTGAAAGGTCTAGTAGGGCGAGAAGTGCTAATTTTCCCTCATTTCTTAGTGAGTCTATTTGGGCCTTTAAATCGATAAAGGCTGTCTCTGTGCCATGTTGTGGTTGGAAACCAGATTGACGAGCACCCAAGAGTAGGTTCACCTCAAGGAAGTTCTGAATCTGGGTGTATGCTACCTTATCTAGGATTTTTTGTAGAAATGGCACCGTAGTTGGTGGGTATGTTAGGGTCCAGTGTTTGTTTTTTCAGAAGAGGGAGTACCCAGGATTCCTTTAGATTGTGTAGGATGGTGCCAGTCATGAAGGAGGCGTTAATACGTTTGGTGATGTAAGGGGCTTGATCTCTAGCAGCGTCCTTGATCAGTTGTGCTGGGCATTGATCACCTTTACAATTGGATGGCTTAAGCGCAAGAATAGTTTTCTCTACCTCAATAACTGAGACCTTAAAGAAGTTAAATTGGGTATGTTCTTTGGGTTTAGACTTCAGTGTTTTGTTCGGGGGAGTTAGAGTTTGAGCTGATAGTAAAGCTTTCTTTAGAGCTATTCTGTTTTGGAGATTAGACACTTAGTTAGTAAGTGCCAACTGTATGTCAGTACACCAAGTTTTATCTTTAATAGTCATCCTGTACTACTATTGGGGCTTCCAATTCTTTTAGAATGGAGAAGAGCTCCTTCATGCTAGAGTTAGCTTGTGTAATCCTGTTATACTTTTCTTGTTTGGCCATGATGATATCCTTTTTGTATTGCGTTGAGATACTTATTAGATGAGTTTTATTTTCTATAATGGGATTCCAGGCCGTTTCACACTTTCTTTTCTGTAATCTTAGGTTTTTTAGGTGAGGTGTAAACCAAGAGATGAGATGAAATGCTTTTTAGGTTTGCTATTCCTAAGTTTTAGGGGAGCAATGCTGTCAAGAGCGGTAGTCATATCATTGTTATATTCTTCCACTAGTAAGCCTGGGTCTGTGTGGTCTGGTAGGGAGTTTGATTAGGGAGGATATACGATAAGATATTGTCAGCTGTGATGTTTTTCTTGTTTCTAGTTAAGGTAGGTATGGCGGGAGGAGGTGTTGGTGCAGTAGGTCTTTTAGTATTGAAGTTGACTACTTAATACTTAAATACATTTAGTATTTAAGTATGTTGAAGTCTCCAAGAAGGAGGAGTTGAGTGGTTGAGGACAGGTGTGAGGAGGAGAGGTCCGCCCACTCAGAGGAAGGAGGCGATCTGACCAGGAGGCCGATTGATAGTAGCCACAGTAAGGGAATGGCTAGGGGAGAGAGAGAGAGAGCCTGCAGACGAGGCATTCAAAAGAGGAGTAGACCTGCGTAGAAGTGACAGAGGCAGGAATCCACTCGGGGAACATCAGGACTACACCTCCACCAGAGCGGTTGGACCTGGGCGCGGAGATGATCTTGTAACCGTCAGGTAGAATTGTGTCAAAGCTAGTGACAGAGCTGGCCTTGAACCATGTCTCGGTGAGACAGAGGACATCGTAGGGCAAGTTCTTCCAGAAGGCGGCAGATATCAGAGGAGTGTTTGACAGCAGAGCAAGAGTTTAGAGTGGCAATATGGAGAAGGTTGCCATCCTTGAAGGACTTCTGGGGAGGGGTACAGATCGAGGTACGCCCTTCGGAGGTGTAGAAGGAGCCCGAGAGTGGGCAGAGAGGGAAGGAGAAGGCAAGGTAGCCAAGGAGGAGGCAGAAGGGGGAGGCGAGGTAGCCACGGAAAGGGGAGAGGGCACAGCAGGAGAAGAAAGGAAGTTGTTGAGGCACGGGAAGCGTCTATCATAGAGACTGGGACCTACCAGAAGACGTAACAGAGGTGTTGCTTTCAGCTAGGAGGCCAGCAGCAAAGGCTCTGTGCTGCTGCCGTTGGAGGAAAAGTCAGTAATGTCAACCACTTTGAATTGTGCAATTTTATTTTTAAATGTTTTTATTGGCATTTCGTGGTTACATTCAAATTAAATTATAGATATTAGTCAGCATGAGTCAGTTAAAAACGAATAACAAATAATATTAACAATATTAACTTTTGAACAAACAATAAAAGTCTTCGCTGACTAACGCCATCTTCTAAGGAACTGGAGTCGCCTCCTGGGCTTAGTAAGTATGGTGTCATTGTCGAGGGAGTGTCGGGACTAATGATTGGGGCAGAACATCCAAACCTCGATGATGTGGTTCCAGTTGTGTATCGGAATCTTGCTAATGAGGACCAGTTTCTCACTGGGGTTTATCGTCGGACGGGTTGAACATATCCCATATCAGGGATTTCCAGGCTTCAAAAGTCATGCTCGGGTCGTCCCCGGTCCTGGACACGCCCTCTCCCCAGATCTTGGTTTCCGCTTCCGACCAGTGTTCCAGCTCTTTATGCCATTTGGCGTATTGAGGGCACCTCAGAGTTTTTCCATGCCATCGCAATGGCTCTTTTGGCCAGCACACAGGCCATGTCCATAAATTTCACAATGTGTCTGATTTTGCCTATTCGCGGATATGCCCCCAGCAGGCATTCTTTCAGTGTCCAGTCGTATCGGGTCAGTCCTGCTCTTTTGCAAGCTTGTTAAATTTTGGCCCAAAAGTTCTGTATCTTTAGGCAGCCCCAGAACATGTGTGCCATCCCAGCCTCGTATGCGTTGCACCAAGGGCATAACTGGGTCGTGGTCTTGTTGAATTTGGCTACTCTGCTCGGGGTCATGTATGTTCTGCGTAGGACGTTTAGCTGGATTAGCCTGAATCTCGCGTTTCTTGACGGTTACCAGTCATTTGGTCGAAAACCAAATGATCGAATGACCATTTGATCGAAGTAAAATGGTCGGGAAAAAAAGTCGATTTTTTTTATTTTATGGGGGGGTTCCCCCCCAACCCCCCTTTATCTTTATTAAAAATATTTTTTAACCAACCAAAACTAAAAATAAATAAATAAAAAAATTCAACCTTTTTTTTTTCGACCATTTTACTTCGATCAAATGGTCATTCGATCTTTTATTTTCGACCATTTGACCGGACACCTTTCTTGACACTTCTCTGGGGTGCTTTAGGATTCTTTCTCATTCCTTTTAGGTTATGTTTATACCCAGGTCTGTTTCCCATGAGTTCTTCAGGGCATCGCTTTTAGGTTTGGGTCTGTCGGTGAGCTGGGCATATAACCTGGAGGTTGGTTTCCAGTCGTCTCCCAGGTTGTGCATTAGGGTCAGAGTCTGGTTCGGTTTGGGTTCTCATGGCCACTCGCTCCGAATCAATTTAGCCTTTTCTCTGATTTTTTGGTACCGCTAGTATTGACCTTTTGGGTAGACCTTCTTTCATTTCCATGGTTTCAAACTCTAAAGGTATTCTCCTCATAAACATCGCCCCAGGTATAGATGCCGTATCTTTCCCATAGTCTTGTGAGTGCCAGTTCCGTCCTGTTGGAGCAAACATCAGCAGTCATTGGCGTTGCTGGGGAATACGGTTTCTCAATCTTGAGCAGTTTCAATGTCCTGTCCCATACTTTCCAGCCCAATTGTATTAGCAAGGGTGTCCCCCCCCCCTGATCTTTCCCAACAGACCCAGAGGATTTTTTTCAGGCGCACCGGTGCAATTATCTGACCAAGGAGGTCGAACTCTGAGATGGACTCGTCGGCGAGCCATTTGGTAACGAAGTTGAGCTGGGCTGCCTGGTAATACCTCTCTAGATCTGGTAGCTGGACTCCGCCCGCCCTGTATACGGTAGCATCAGTGTGTCCAGAGAAATCCTGTGTCTAGTGTTACCCCATATTAGTTCTCTCAGTAGTGTGCCTAGCAACTGAAAGAAGGAGGCTGGGATGTAGTATTGAATGTTTTGGAAATACAGAAAGCGAGGTTGCACTATCATTTTGGTGATGGTCACTCGGCCAATCATTGACAAAGGTAATTTGGACCAGAACTTTGTGGTCTTCTTGAGAACCTGCACAGCCAACAAGGTGTTAAAGCCATGTGTCTGTTCAGGGGTGTGCCAGATATGGATGCCCAGATATTTAAACGTGTTTGGTTCCCATCTTATCCCAACATCTGGGAGGTCCGCCTTCTTGGTCCCAACTAGTCTCGCAAGTGGGAATATACATGATTTGTCCGGATTAAAGGAGATCCCGACACTTTTACGAAGTTCTTTAATACTTCTAGGATTGTGGGAATGTTGAGTTGTGGGTCCCTTAGATAGAGTAAAAGATCATCCGCATGTAACGAGATGACGTGGAATGTTCCCCCAATTTTTATTCCAGCTTCGAAGAATTGTTTCCTAATGAATATAGCCAGAGGCTCCAGCCCTAGGATGTACAGCATAGGCGACAACAGGCAGCCTTGTCTGGTGCCTCTTTGTATGTCCCACAGTACCGACACCCCGGTTTTAACCCAGGCCACCGGGTTCTTGTATAGGATCTTAATCCAGTGAAGGAAATATTCGCCTAGACCAAATTGTTTCAAGGAGGCCAGGAGCCATTCCCAGTATATGGAGTTGAACGCTTTAATAGCATCCAGGGAAGACTACTGCATATGATTCCTGAGAGCCTGCCGTTTGTGCTACGATGTGCTGTAATCGGCGTAGGTTTGCTGCTGTGTTGAGGCCTTGTACAGAACCATTTTGATCTCGGTGCACTAAGGCCCCAATAACTCTCGATAATCTATTGGCCAATATGGTCATGAGGATTTTTATGTCGTAATTAAGGATGGCTATGGGCCTGTACGATCCGCACTCTGCCTCTAATTTCCCAGGTTTGAGTATGGGGATCACCAGCGTCTTTCATGTTCTTTCGTTATGCTCCAGACTCAAAGGCTTCCCTAAAGACCACATATAGGGTCGGGGCCAGCTCAGTGGTATATGCCTTATAAAATTCTGGGGGCAGCCCATCAGTCCCAGGGGTTTTGCAAGTGGTGAGTGTTTTGTTCGCCTCCTGTACATCTTCAACTGTTAGTTCCCTATTAAGAATGTCTCTCTGGGCGTCAAGTGTGGGGAGGCCTATCTCCTCAAGCGTGTTATATAGATCTTCTTGGGGTATGATTGACTCGTGGCTATATAGGTGGGAGTAGAAGTTTTTGAATGTGTCATTGATCCCTGGTTTGGGTGGTGTGTACCTTGCCAGTCTGGTCTCTAATTTCTACAATTTTTTTTTGTTTTTTTTGTTTACATAGCCATGAAATCAGCCTTCCGGGTTTGTCCCCTTCTGAGTGTGCTCTAGTGGTTTTGGCAATGTAGTCAAATTTGGTTAATCTGGCCCATGTTTCCTGGCCGCCGTGATTTTTGGTGTTTTTCCTGAAGCAGCGCGATAAAGATGTGTTTTCTTCTCAAAAAGGATCTGATTCTGTTCCTGCACATGTAGGTGCCCATCCCTCTAACATTCCATGTTAGCACTCTTATGTCAGCTGCCATGGCTATTCAGCTTTGCCTCAGCCCATTTGTGACTTGTCCTCTGTTCCCGTGTGATAGTTGCGTCGAAGACTCAAACATTTTGAACCTGAACTAAAAGTAAAGTAACCATAACTTGTCCAACCAAACCAACTGCACCCAGCAGTTGCCCTTTCACGGCAGTGCTCAGATGCCCCTGCTCATTCATGGCCCATCCGGGTCGTCTTGAGCGGGTGTGAGGCGACAGTGAAGTACTGCCGCCAGTCCATTCGTCGGGGATGCCTTAGGTTCGGAGTGGCAACTTGGCTGCCTCCCGTCCGTAGAGCTATCCATGGCTTGGTAAGTATCGTCAATTCGCCTTCAGGTGATCCTGCCTTATGGTGTCCATGTGCATGTTAGTGTAGCATCCTCTTTTCCGGCCATGTTGTTGTGCTCCAGCCACATATTGGCCGCCGCTGGTGACTCCAGAAAAATTGCCATGCCTTTATGAATTATTTTAAGCCTCGAGGGGTACATTAGCATGTATTTGATGTTCAATTGTCGCAGCCGTGCTTTGATTGGGATGAAAGAGTTCCTTGCCCTTTGAACTGTAGATGTATAGTCTGAGTATATGGCGATTCTGGCATTGTCCCTCTTGATTTCCCCGCCCTTGTGTGAATAGCGTAAGATAACTTCCCTGTCTTAAAAGTTCAGGATTCGGGCTATCATTGGGCGCGGGTGGGATCCTGGCAGTGGTTTTTTCTGCAGAGATCGGTGGGCTCTCTCGACAGCAAATCCCTGCGAAAGATGGGAGACCCCTAATTCTTGTATGAGGGTCTCTATAAAGCAGGTAGAATTAGAGCCCTCCATTCCCTCTGGAATTCTGAGAAGGTGCACATTATTGCGTCTGGAATGCCCTTCAGCGTCTTCCGCCCTTTCTCTAGGAACTTATTGCCCCTCTCGAGATCTAGCACTCTGCTTTGCATATCTTTAAGTGCCTCGGTCGTCTCCTGCTGCGATGACTCTGTGGTAGTCACACGGTCTTCAAGGTTGCGTAAGTCTTGTTGCATCAACATCACATCAGACTTTACTTCTTAGATTTTGGTATTTATAAAGGGGCATAGCCCGTTGATAGCCTCGAGTAATTGGTTGTCTCTGTTTGTTTCTTCTGGAGCTTGTGACTCGGGCTGGTCCCTTTGTGCTTCTGGCACGTTTCCTTGGGTTTGGCTGCAGCAGAGAATGACTCCATTATAGTGGACTTGGTTTTCCCTTTGAAGGTCGCCATAGCTGTGTGCGGTACGCTTGTTGTCCAGCGGGGTGGGGTCACGCCGTGTGGTTTTTGGGCTCTGAGTCGGGTCTCCGGTGATGTCTGAGGGTAGGTATTATTTGTGCCTGGAGGTTGGCATTGGCGCCAGCAGTATCCTGGGTGGGAAGTGTACAGGGGACAGGAGCGGTCCTGTCATGTGTCTCCCGGCTGGGCGTATGGCACTGTTTGTTGCCGAAGTTCGCGTGGTGGAGCACAGTCTCCACCAACCCCTCGGCGGCAGGGGGCTTTATGAAACCGAAGAACAGGTCAGTTCCCAGGAGGACTGACTCTAGCGCTGCTGTGGGGCCCCTGTGGAAGTCAGATGGGCCAGCCGGTTAGAGGTGGCCCTGACCACCATGCGTGTTCATGAGTTTGCTTCTGGCCTGAGAGCTGGTGCTGTGGTTACGTGGCATAGTTTGTTTGTGGTAGATCTGGGCGTGCTCCGGGCGTGGCCCGGGTTAGTGTATATTCTCTTTGCTACGCTAAAGGTCCCGGTGGGTGCCCTCCTGGGCACTAAATGTCCTCAAAAATATAATACGTGCCCCCAGCTGCCAGGCTTGAACTATCTTGCTTGGTAGTGTGGCGTAGTCCGCTCCCCAGATCGCCCTCCTTGGCCCACAGACGGTCCGCTGCTTTGTGGTGTCCACGCCGCCGGTTGCACTGCTCTGTGTCCATGGGAGACTCACGTTTATGACGTTTCCCTCGTAGCGGTCCGATTGCACCTCTGAGGGGGGGCGCTGATGCTCTGCGCATGTGGTGTCTGTGGGCGTTTGGATCGCCGCTGCAGAGGTGTGCCCGTCAGACTGATATGTTAGTGGGCTTGGAGCGGGATGGACTAGCGAGGAACGGGCCGCCCGCTGAGGATGGTGTTTGTACAGCCTTCCGTTCCTCTTGAGGCTGCGTACCCGGGTATCTCCTTTCACTGGTCCGCGTCCCTGGTGACCTTGGGCAGCTGGGCTCCAGTGGCAAGAGGCAGACTCTGCTAGGGGAGGTGCCGGGTGTCCAGGTCCATCGGTGCCGGGTTGTAACTCGCTCTTCCAGGTGGCTTCTTGAGTCCGCGCTCGGCCACTCTTCCTTCACTGGGTCAGCGCGCTGTGGCAGTCGCCATCTTGGTCCTCTGGGGGCTTGTGTTCGTGGGCTTTGTTCCCTGTGCTGCAGGCTCCGATTTTTGGCAGACAGGTCACCAGGATATGCAGAATCGGTTGTACTATGCAGGCATTTCTTGGCAGATATGTTGGTCAGGCCGTGTATTCGGAGGATCAGCTGCAGGATCTGGACGGGAGCTCAGGAGAAGCACATCCTCACTCCATGCGTGTAGGCCACGCCCCCCACCACTTTTTATTGTGCGATACCTCCAAGGTTTTGTTGTTCCTTTCACACATCGCAAGACAAGAACTTCAGGTTACTACCGTCAAGGGCTATCTGGCAGCGCTAATGTTTAAGTGCAAACCCAAACGGAGATCGTACTTGGCGATCCCCATCGATACATTTGTGGAAAGGACTGACAAACACCTTCAATTATCCCTTTTCTGGTGCTGGTGTGGGACTTATATTTGGCATTGACATTCCTAATGGTATGACCCTGTGAACCAATGCATTTGTGCCCATTGTGGCTGCTCACATGGAAAACTGCCTTCCTTGTGGCAATATCAGCCCGTAGGGTCATCGAGTTGCAGGCATTGTCCTGCATACCACCCTTTACAACCTTTTCGAAGGTGACGCTCGGGTATGCCCTTCATTTCTGCCTAAGGAGGTGTCTGCATTTCATCTGACGGAGAATTTGTTAAACAGCATTTTAAACCCTGCACCTAGCCCCTCTGCTGAGTACAGGCTACATAGACTTTGACCCAAGAAGGGCATTTAGTTTTTTAATTGTAAGATCTAACCCTATTGGATGTGAAAAACAGCTCTTTGTAGGTTACACCATCCCAGAAACAGGCAATGGTGTGAACAAATAATCCATTTATCGATGGATTGTGCTATGTGAGTGCTAGCCTCGACCTGGGAAGGATATCCCTGAAAGTTGCATAGGACATTCAACTAGGGTCATGGGCACTATTTCGGCACTCCAGAGAGTTTCTGTAAAGGATATCCGTCAGTCCGCTATGTGGGCTTCCATCCATACGTTTGCAAAGCACTATTGCCTGGATTCTCTGTCAGGTCAGGACACCCACTTTGGAAGGGCTTTTCTACAACCCATCATTACTTGATAAATCCTCCCATCCCCTACAATCTATTACTGCTATGCAAGTCTTATCAAAGATAAGGAATCCATTGGAGTAAACATTCCAATAGAAGAACCAAATACATTACCTCTGGTAATGTTCTTTCTGATGAATGTTCCTCCCACGCATTCCTCATCGCCCTCCCATCCTACCCCACAACCAGGAAGCTCTTTCCTGTTGTCTTCTCCTTCAATGCTATAAGGCGCCGCATATCTTTTGTGATCCTCCAACACAGCTTTGCAGGGGGTAAAAATGATAACTGAGGTCACGGGGTGCCGTCCGTGCTATTTAAACAGTTGTCCCATCCGGACTCGTCGACAGCGCAGAGGATCCTCTGAGCCCGAGCTGCACATAGCCCACTGCTGAAAAGTTTCCGAGATCATCTGCTGCAGTAATATCTGTGAGGAGGAGATGAGGAATCTGTGGGAGGAACATCCAGTAGAAATACCTGAGGTAAGTAATTTGTCAGCGGACAATACCCATTTCTTAGTATTTCGTTGGTTCTGATTGGTGTTTCAAATTAAATCATTTTTTTTCTGTTAAACTCGTGATTTACCTTATTTCATTAAACTTTTGCAGACATACGCTAGTTCTAGGAGATGATCTCCTGTTCAGGTGTTGGCTTAATCGTCACCTGAACAAACCCATGTGTTGTCTGCCCAATACTTATGCTATGAAACCTGAGATAACAATGGTTTCATAATGGTCCGTACTCCATATGGTGAAGTTGATTTTGTATTATTTTATTTCCTCTCCGATATATTTTTCTCCAAAGTGAAAAAAAGAAACTTGATGGTTTTGTTAACTAATCACAATTCCATGGTACACTCTCACCATTATTGGTTACGGTTGCTCATAATAAACCTACTCCAGCATGTGGTCTCACATGTCCATGAATATTCCCTATTGTCAGGCTGGGAATCCTTGGTGAAAGAAAAAACGATTTCACTTTCCCTTTAAAACTGTATTTCTCCTCTAAACCAATCACTGTCAGCTGGGTCATACTGCCCCATCCAATGACCGTCCTCTCCCTAAGCCCCCACTTCTGGCAGCCATCGTCTGATTTTTGCTGCACGCTTCAATGTTGGGCGTACTTGAGATGCTCTTCAAGCTATTTGTACGTTTTTTCCAACTTCTTTCGCAGAAAAGTTCGATTTTTATTTTTATTTTATTTTATTTTTTCCCCACACCAGAGCCTGTGTGCTCTTTTCTCATCTGCCGGCAACTGGGACACGTTGTCGGTGAATTTTTGCACCCCTCAAGGGCGAAGCTTCGTTGAAGTTTCTGGAAGGACATCTTGGGCCTACTTCGCGCCCTCCGACCATGACAGAGGAGAAAAAGGAGGGAAGGACCCTCTTCAGGCCCTGCACCAAATGCAGGCTACGGAACGTCTTTGTGGAGGAAAAGCATCTCCAATGTCTTTACTGCCTGCACCCGGACCACAACGAGGATGGGTACGAGATATGCTTGGGCTTCTTGAATAAAACAAAGGAAGGACAGGCATAGCAAGCTGGTGGCATGGCTGAATTCAAACAAGGCATCTGCCCCGTACTCCGAGCAGGGTCATGCCTTTCCCAGGACTGGCCGGTCCAAAGAGCGGTCTCACTCTGGGAAGAGATCAAAGTCCTTTGAGGGTGCTCCATCCGTGGGGGTCCAAGATTAGGCCGAGAACCGCAAGTCTGATTCCACTGGGATCGCTGCTGATGCGGGTCCCATGTTTGATAGGCCACAATCACTATCACCGTCCGCCTCCATAGCCAGCCTGGCTTCGAGCTCTTCCTCAAAGAGGAAGTAGTCCAGCCTGGCCAAGTTACGGGAGAAATCAGAAAAGCCTAGGCTGGAGGAAGGGAAGAAGACTGCGCAACCCAAGCAGGCTCAACCGGCGCAGCCAAAGTCCTAGTCGACCACTTTGTCGACATCTGCTCTGACGGCCACAGTAACAGTAGGTGCCAATCTGACGAAGGTGGCTCCTACGGCGCAAAGGGTATCCCTGCCCCCAAGGCGCGACACGTCTGCCGAGGCAGCAGCAAAGGCTGCAAGCACCCCTGGGTGGGGTAAAGACACCGGTCCAGATCCTGGTGCAAAACCCTCAGGAAGGAGAAAAGGGGGGCGAGGGGCCATCCAAGGTTTGCGTTCAACCGATGGACATCTCATCCACAGACGACCACCACCAAGAGTCCATCCAAATGGTCCACAACGACGGCGGTGCAGGGCATAGCGCTCCAGCGTTCCCTCGGTAGCCAATGGACATTCTGTTGACTCTCCACACCCTGGTGACAGAGATCCAGCAGAGGGTGCCCCCAGCACTGACACCTGTGGTGCTGCAGGCCCCCTGATCAGCCTCTGTGTAAGAAGAGCAAGCATCATGCGACGCCTCCACCTCAGCCTCCTCCACTACATCGGGCCCCAACTCCACCAGCGGACCCGGATACACACATGGACACTGGTACGGACACAACGGCCACGGGCACCGACGAAGATGAGGACTTCGTCCCAGCAGACAATCAATCACTGCATTTGGATGCCCCTCATAGATTCTCTCCACCAGACGAGGTGGGATCATTATACTTGATCTCCAGGGCCTCCAACTTGTTCAGCTGGTGCCTGAGGAAACCAAGAAAGAGGGCTTCTAGTTTCAGCGACGACTCCAAGAGGAAGACTATCATGGCAGTGCTCTTTCTGGATGACATTTGGGAGCCTTCATGAAGAACCCATGCACGGCTCCAACCAAATGACAGGTTGGAGAAGAAATATAGGGAGCCGGACTCCACGCCCAAGTGATTGAGGTCTCGAGTCACCAGACTCTGCAGTGTTGGCTGCCACAAGGAATCGTTCGGCTAACTTGTCTTCATCATCCGTTCCCCCGGACAACGAGTGGAAGAAGATGGAAGCCATTGGGAAGAGAGTAATTTACACGGAAGCATCCACGATCAAGACGGCTAATGCTCTGGCTATCTTGGACCGATACGATCGAGAGCTTTGGTACAGGCTAGTCGATCCTGGAATTCCTCCCAGGCGACAAGAAAATTGAAGATCTCGCCCTCTTTCAGGAAGGGGAGGTGGTGTCGGACCATGCCATTGCAGTGGACATCACCGACACGGGTTTCCGGTAGATTAGATGTGAAATGGTGTCTGCCTTCAGCCTGAAAGGTTGATGGCCACAAACTTTTGTCAGGACGTTCATGCGAAGGTGCTGGACATGCCTTTTGACAGAGAAAATCAGTTCTGGAAGGCGGTTTAGGAATCCCTTCAAGTCATAAAGACAGATACGGAGACAGCGCGTTCCCTTAGAACTCTTAAGCAGCATTGCGCCTCTTCTTTCTCTCCTCCAAGGGAAAATCAACTTCATACAGACAACCTCCCTTATCCTGCACGCAGGAAGCCTACAGAGGTCGCTCTCAGGCCTACGGTAGCGGAGGTCAGCATCGCCATTGCCCGCAGGGCACGGCGCCAGCGCCCAAGCATGTCTGAACCGGCTAAGACATTGGGCCCGCACTCGTGCACCCCAGTGGGAGGCCGGCTGACGAGGTTCGTCAGCGAATGGAAGATCACAACTGACAGATGGGTGCTGGACAGTCTCGCCCAGGGACACACCTTGGAGTTCCAACGGAGGTGCCCTCATATTACACCGGTTCCCTGTCAGGAGCAGCACATTCCTCAGCTCCCGGAAGAAGTGCGAGCCATGTTATGGAAATGGGCGATAGAGCTAGTTCCCCAATGGCTCTGGGGCTCCGGAGTCTATTCCAGATACTTTCTGGTTAGAAAGGAGACGTTGTTGGAGACCTGCGCCATCTAAACAAGTACTTCAAATCCCCAAAATTCAGGATTGTCACATTGCAACGCATGTCCCCATCCACATGAAACAACGGATGTTCCTACGGTCCGTGGTACAAGGCCAACAGTACTAGTTCAAGGCCTTACCTTTCGGCCTAAAGTCGGCCCCAAGGGTGTTCCCAAAATGCCTGGCACAGGTGGCGGCCCACCTGTGCCTGCAGGGTGTACACGTATACCCGTACCTGCACAATTGGCCGATACGAGCTTGCTCCGGGGAACTAGCCGACAAGCATACGAAGGAGACCGTCTGGCTCCTGACGGAGCTGGGGGTTCTCTGTGAGCTCTCCAAAGTCCTGCTTAACACTATCGCAGAATGTGCTGTTGTCACGACCACTAGGCCAACTTTGCCACAACCAGAGCATTCACTGGCATGCTGCTCTCATTCTTCTACTACGGAGCCATCACATAGGAAGGCCGTGAGTAGTGCAGGACCAAGAAGCAAAGGAAGGGGTTATGGACACTGTCTTGGCGCCTTTGGCACCAAGCGATATCCAGTCATTATTTCGAAATACAAACCATAAAAAACAAAAGCCATTCCCTCGAATGGTAATTCCCTTGAAAACAATTTGATGAGGATATCTAAATTAACTATTATGCACACTTGAAAAAAATCAATGGAGGCTTGTTTATTGTTAACATGTTTGTTCTTTATTTCAAATATTTTTTTAATTTAAACATTTGTATAAGGTAATTTTCTTAACTGTATTTGATATTTCTTTATATATTGAATAAGGTAACTAATGTTTGCATTTTATAATTTTAAGGTAGTTTAAGGTAACTGTTTAATTTATTTCACCGGTAGATGGCAGCCTTGTACTATTTTTGTTTATGTCCACTTGTATGCTAATGTTTAACGTACAACGTATGGCGTGCACCTAATGCGTACGTGCCATTTTGTAAGTTCTTTCTTTCGCGTCGGTTGGGTCGTCTGCAGCTTTCTCCTTTTCCTGGATGTTTTTTTCCTTCGAATTGCATTTTTTTCGTTTGATACTGGAACTTAGATTGGATTTTGGATTGTTACATGGTCCGGATCCTGAATTCTGTTTTCTTTTTTTGTAAAATTGGCTTTTTTTCAGCGGATTTCGGTCTCTCCTTTGGATTTTGGATTCTGCATCTTGGATTGGATTATGTATGTTTACATGGTTGGTTCGTGGATTGTGTTCTTGGTTGCAAAACTTTTTTTTGTGTGGATTTTGGTCTTTTTTTTGGATTGGATTCTTCTGCCGATACTGGACTTTTTGGTGAGTATTTCTTTGTGTTTTTTTTATTAACATTTCGGGTTATATGCCAGTGCTTCTAGATAGCTAATAGAATCCATTGTTTCGAATCTGTTTACTATTGTTATTACACGTTCCTCATAATATCTGTACTTTTTCTTTTTTGTATGGGTATGTTCTAGTGAAATGGTCTGTGCTATTTTAAATTCTTGGGCCGATTGCTCCATCTGAAAGTGCTTTTAAAAAATGCCAGAGGTTTGGGTTGCTTGTGTTAAATTGTTTATTTATCCTGTTTTGCCACCCTCCAGCATGTTGCTTGTTCTAGCTCTTTCTTCTTTGACTGCTAAGTAGCAGTTCCATATTGAAATTGCATATCTTGCACGTCTCCGTGTTCCATTACGCGGCAGTTGCCATATCTAGTTGCTTTCCATGTAGTCCAGTAAATCTGTAAAATGCTGTTCATTTACTTTGTAATAGTCTGTCAATTAATTTTTCTTAATATTCAACCACCTGTTCCTCCTTTACAAATGCCAATAATGTTATGTTGGAATTCGCTGTTTTCGATATATTTGGATTGTAGCCCCAGTTTTTGAATTATTAGCCAAATGGCCTGGCTAAAGTGGAAAAAACATCCCTGGATGTTTGTCTGTGTATATTGACTTGAATGCTTTGATTTGTCCGCTTTCGAAATCCATCACCATTGCTGAAGGTTTCTTATCCGGAATTGCTTCTTTTAGTCTGCCAAATACAGATCTATATTTCGAAGGGATTGTGTCCTCCGACGTATTCTTTACCTTTGATATCATCCATTCCAGCTTGCTGGCCTTCGAAATGTTTTTCAGTAGAGGGCGCTTCGCGTCGACGTCCCTCGAGTCGGTGTCCCGCGACAGCCTCCGTATCGGCGCCGACGTCATCATGAGTATAAATAGACTTGCGCAGCGTCTGTTGCTCAGTTCCGTTTTTCCGCGCTTTGTGGGCCTCGGAAACGTAACGCTCGGTTCCTTTCTTCATAAAAACCTTCTTATTCTTCGAAGATTATTTCCATTATACGATGGCTTCTTCATCCGAACCATCGACCCCTCGGTCCGGTTTCAAGAAATGTTGTGACTGTGGGAAGAAAATGTCTTTAACGGATCCTCACAGGATCTGTCTGTGGTGCCTGGGATCGGAGCATCACTGCTCGGATTGTGAGACTGCATGTCCTAGACGGCGAAAGCCTTGAAGGAGTGTAAGGGGAAGTTAGAAAGAGATAAGGGCTTTAAGACTTCTACTCCCTCGAAAGTTTCTTTGTCTGAGTCGAGATATTCGTCTCGTCGAAATAAGAAACATTCCCATTGAAGATCTCGAAGCGGTTCTCATCAGTCTTCGAGATCAAAACATTCTAAGAGGCGTCGTAGATCTCCTTCTTCTTCGTCCTCTACTTCCCCGGAAAAGGTCACCTGCCCCACGAAACACAGCTCTCCGGTTAAGTGGGAGGAATTCCGTAAAAAGATGCTTGACGTCTTCGAGAAAGCGGCCTCGACCCCCTTGGAGACGTCTAAAGGGGATACCCTGGGTGAAAGACCCGAAAAATCAAAACGCTGCGGGTCGTTGAACCTGCCGAGAGAAGGTACTCGAGAGCATCATGAACCATCGAGTAAAATCAATAAAACTGCGTCATCAACGCCGTCGGCGAAGATTCCTTCGACTCACAAATCTGCGTCATCGACGCCTTTGTCGAAGGGCCCTTCGACGCATGAACCAATTTAATCGACGCAGTCTTCGACGCCACTGTCGACCCTGATGAAAGACAAACCTACAACTGTCATTACGTCACAAGCAGTTGAGGTGTCGAAAGCCCCGACCATGATGTCGAGGATACCATAGACCACCTCGATGACGTCGAGTAGGATTCCGATCCTCTCGAGTGCATCAAGGTCTTTTCAAACTTTTTCGGCGCCTTTTTCAGGATTGTCGAAGCCTATGACGTCCACGTGGACAACCTCGACGTTTTCTCAGGCAGTGACAACTAATTTAGCTCCTTCTTCCCTAGAAATGGGTTTTAAACCATATCCTAGGTCTGACTACATTAGAGGCTTGTCCTCTATATATGAGGAAGGGGAGGATTCCGACAATGAGACCCTTTGGTCTGCAAAGGACTAAAATACCCAGGCCAGAGGAGTTAATCTCCAAAGAGAACAGGTTAAAAGATCTCCAAGAGTCTCTACATGAAGCAAGTGGTTTAGATACTTCTCCAGAAGTAGAGTTTGCTAAACCAGATCCTGGAGAGCATGCTGAGACTCCTTATAGGATTGTGATGGCCAGAATAATTGAATTTATGGGGTGGACTACACCTACACCTTCTTTTCAGCCGGATTACCTTACTGATATTTTAGATAAAGGTCCACAGGTGGGTCCTGTTCCTTTTCATACTGCTCTGCAAAGAACAATATCTGCTAATTGGTAAACTCCTGAAGTTATCCCTCCAGTAAATAAAAAACCTTCTGCTAAATACAGAGTATCAGCTTCGGATCCTGAATATCTGAGTAAGCATCCAACTACAGAGTTTAGTTGTGCAAGCAGCAACTTCATCGAACAGTAAGTCGGCATACCCTACTATTCCACAGGACAAAAGATTTGATGCCATGTCAAAAAAAGTATTTTCGGCATGTAGCATGGTGCTTAAGTCCATCAACGCCACTTGCACGCTAGCAAGATTCAGCCACACACCGTGGGAGTGTGCTTCATCTGCGGCTGACTGTCTCCCAGAAGGAGAAGAATGGGATGCATTCTTAAACATAGTCAGGGATGGAAAGGATGCAATGTGCGAGTCCCTCCAAACAGGCATTGATTCTGCTGACAGCATCAGCAGGGCCATGGCGGCAAGTACCACAATCTGCAGATTTGCGTGGTTGCTGAAGTCTGGGTTTGCTCCAGATGTGCAAGCCAGACTTCTGAATATGCCCTCTGACGGATGACAGCCTGGAGAAATTGCAAACATACAAAGCAGCAGCGAAATCCCTTGGGGCTGCAATCCGGCAAACTCCAAATCGTCCCACAGGTACATCCTGTAGGGGTAGGTCCTTTTGCTTTTACTCCACATTCGGAAGAGGCAGAGGACAGCCAGCTCAAAGGGGCCAGAGACGATTCACCCATGGTGGACGGGTCAAAGGTACAAAAGCCGCAGCAGCAGGTGCCCCTTTAACCTCTGCATCTGCGTCAGCTGCTTCTAAACCCCTCTGAGGTCTCCCCTCACAAGACGTCAGTAGGGGGCAGGTTAACTCAACATCTGGCAGAATGGCAGGCTCTTACGTCAGATGCTTGGGCATTGGAGACAGTTGCCCAAGGTTACTCCCTGCCCTTCCTACACACTCCTCAGTCATCCACCGGGGAACAGCTCTTTGAAGCTTCCAGACCCGCTCCTTATGCAGGAGGTTTTAGACCTGCTAGAGAAGGGTGCCATAGAACCGGTACCCGTAGCGGAGAGGAACAAGGGTTGGTGTTCCCCCTACTTCCTAGTACCAAAGAAGGATGGAGGACTGAGACCCATCTTGGAATTGCAAGAATTGAACAAATTCCTCAGGAAAGATGGTAACCCTTTCTCAGATCCTTCAGGCCCTCCAGCTTCCGGACTAGTTGGTATCTCTAGACCTTCAGGATGCTCATTTCCATGTACCAAGCCATCTCAAACACAGGAAATACCTGAGGTTCGCAATTGGCAACTCTCATTATCAATTTCGAGTTCTGCCATTTGGGCTGACCTCCGCCCAGAGGGTCTTTACCAAGCTAATGTCAGTGGTGGCTGCAAGTCTAAGGAGGGAAGGGATCCACGTCTAACCCTACCTGGACGACTGGTTGATCAGAGCAGTATCTCCGGAACAAGCTCAGATCCCGCTAGATTAGGTCTGCCACTTCCTTCACAGGCTGGGCTTCTCCCTCAACTTAAAGAAGTCACAGTAATACCATCACAGAGACTCCAGTTCATTGGAGCAGTCCTGGGCACTTCCCTGGGAAAAGCCTCGCTACCAGAGGTGAGGGCTCAAGATATTCTACAGATAGTCAGCAAGTTTCAAAATGCCCAACGTCTACCAGCCTTCGACTTTTTGAGGTTGCTAGGCCTCATGGCATCCTGCATCTTCCTAGTGCCAGAGGCTCGCCTGAGAATGAGATCCCTCCAGTGGGCACTAAGAACCCAGTGGTCGCAATTCTCAGGAAGAATGTCAGATCTCCTATAAGTCCCGGACAGAGTAGCTCAAGACCTTCAGTGGTGGGCCTGTCGGGAGAACATCTTGAAATGAGAACAGTTTTGGCAACCATGGCCAGAGATGACAGTAGTTGTGGGTGGGGAGCTCATGCCAACGACTTGACCATCAGCGGTCATTGGTCTCTATCTGAGTCCAGTCTACACAACAACTTGTTGGAGCGGAGAGCAATCAGACTAGCGCTAGAAAGCTTTTCTGCCATTAGTACAGGGAAAGAATGTCCTGATAATGACGGACAACACAGTGGCTATGCACTACCTCAACAAAAGAGGGAGCGTAGGGTCACTGCCACTGTGCAGAGAGGCAATGCAGCTCTGTTTTTGGCCAATTCAAGAAGGAATCTCTCTATCGGCATTTCACCTAGCCGGAGAGAAGAACTTGACGGCGGACGCTCTGAGCAGGCAGAGCACAGTCTTCCCCCAAGTGGGAGCTAGCTCAGGAAGTCCTTCAAGAGATCTTCACCCTTTGGGGAACCCCTGAAGTGGATCTGTTCGCCACCAGCATCAACAGGAAATGCGATCAGTTTTGTTCAAGGGAATTTCCCCCGAGAGGAGCTCTAGGGGACACGTTCGTAGTGGACTGGGAGTTTCCTTTCTGTACGCGTTTCCTCCAGTCCCCGTCATTCCTCAAATGATCAGGAGGTTGAGAAGGTTCCGGAAAGCCATGATCCTAATTGCCGCGGTTTGGGCCAGGAGAACGTGTTACCCGGACCTTCTAGAAATGTCCATCTGTCCTCTGATTCGTCTTCCGCAAAGAGAGGATCTTCTCTCACAGAAGGGAGGTCTGGTTCTCCATCTACACATCAGAACCCTCAACCTTCACGCTTGGTTTCTGAAAGGTTGAGATACAAGGATTGGGATCTCCCGGATGACATCATGGAGGTGTTGCTTTCAGCCAGAAGGCCAGCAACAAAGACTTTATACCGCTGCCGTTGGAACAAATTTTGCAGCTGGTGTAAAGAAAATAATATTGAACCCTTTTCATGGAATACATCGATGGCGTTATCTTTCTTGCTTTGCAAACTCGTGTCTTCAAATTGGTATGGTCAAGGGCTACCTCGCAGCGCTGTCTCTTTAAGCGTACTGCTGAGGAGCCTTTATTTCAAACTACCAGTAGAAATCCAATTTCTGAAAGGATTAACAAATGTCTATCCACCAAAACCTTTTCAGGTTCCTTTGCGGGACTTAAATCTAGTCTTAAAGTTTCTGATGTGTACTCCTTTTGAACCACTTCATTCTTGTTCACTAAAGTTTCTCACTCTTAAAACAGTCTTTCTAGTGGCCTTAACTTCTGCTAGAAGAGTGGGTGAATTACAAGCTCTATCTTGCAAACCTCCTCATACAATCTTTCATAAAGACAAAGTTCTCTTACAAGTGAAGCCCAATTTTCTCCCAAAGGTGGTTTCTGAATTCCATATTACTCAGAAAATAACCTTACCTTCGTTCTATCCTCCTCCCCATCCAGGGAAAGAGGAAGAAAGATTACACAGGCTGGATCCAAGGCGTGCCTTGAGTTTTTATATTAGCAGACTTGCTAGGATAAGACAAGCAGATTAGTTGTTTGTAGGATATGGAGGGCACAAATTAGGATTGCCAATCACAAAACAGACCATTTCAAGATGGATCATTTTGACCATTTTAGAATGCTACAAATTGGCAGGAAAAGAACCCCCTCAACATCTTAGGGCTCATTCAACCAGGGATATCGTAGCCTCTTCCCCTCTCCAAAGAGGGGTCCCAATTAAAGATATATGTGCAGCTGCCACATGGTCGTCCGCACATACTTTTACCAAATCTTGCAGCCTAGATTCCTCCTCTAGCCAGGAGACAAGATTTGGGAAAGCTGTGTTGCATTCTGTACATCTTTAAAGGGAAATATTTCATCTTTACTCCCACCTCCTTTTTATACTACTGCTATGGGAGTCTATCAAAGATAAGGAATACGTCTGAGGACACAATCCCTTCGAAGAACAAGTCACTTACCAAACTGGTAACGTTCTTTCCATGGAATATTCCTCCGACTGATTCCTTATCGCCCCTCACATCCATCCCCGCAGTAAAACTTCCCTTGTAGTTGCAGCTTACGCTCCTTCAAGGCTACTAACCAATTAATGCAGAGCAAATCTGAACTTCAAAACGGAACTGAGCAACGGACGCTGCGCAAGTCTATTTATACTAATGATGACGTCGGCGCCGATACGGAGGCTGTCGCGGGACAACGACTCGAGGGACGCCGACGCGCAGCGCCCTCTATTGAACATTTTTTCTAACGCCAGCAAGCTGGAATGGATGATGTGAAAGATGAGGAATAAGTCGGAGGAACATCCCATCGAAAGAACGTTACCAGTTTGGTAAGTAACTTGTTCATCTCTTGCTTTATTTGGCATTAATATATATATACCAGTGGTATTAGTGTCTGACTTATCATGCAGTGCACACTGTAAAACTGCGCGAACGGGTGAGGACACTCTTTAAACGTGGTGTCACCATGCCACACTCTCGAACTTCCAAGGTGTGATCGATTCTCTTTTGTTGTATATATTAGTATCTTTTTTGTTTTTTGTGTATATTGTACTGAAGTGAAATTGTTCCCCCTTGTCAGTTGTTTTAAATATTGCTGGAATTTCCACTTCTTCATATATTCACGGTGCCATCGGCAGGTTTTCCTTCAGTTGTTTATTTCTATTTATACAACGCTGTACTAGTTTGGTCTCCGGCATTTGAGCTGCAGCATGCAATGGGATTTTGTCACATGTACGACCTATCACCGATCCACTTGCCTCATTCGGGCTTTCATCAGCTATGCTTTTTATCTCATTTAGTGTCTTTTTGATTAGTATAGCCGTTCTGTCGGGCATGTGATTATGCTCCCCTCAGATTTTTATGTTCTCTCCCTCCGTAATCGCTCTTCCCATACATTTGTCTTGTAGTATTCTGTACACTTCCAGTATTTCCTTTCTTTTCATTCCATTTCCCAACTGGAGGTGTAGCCTCTATATATTAACTGGTCTCTTCCCAGCTGCGATTTGACATACTCCATCGTGTCAGCCATCTTGTATCTGAAATATGGAAAATGATGGTCAATGTTTGTCACATGATTACTCATATGTCACACATTTCCTTTTGCCATTATTCTTTTTTTGACATTATTCATTACTACTACCTGTTTTTCCTGTCACGCAGTATTACTCTTTTCTTAGTAGTTGTCTTCGCTTTCCGTTTCTGTCGCACACTGTCAGTTTGTTTTCAACCGTCAGCTGTGTGTCACTGCATACATAAGGTTCTTTACTCGTGTTCTGTTCTGTGATTTAACCCCTAGTTGTTCGGTATTTCAATTATCTGGGTTTGATAGTCTGAATACTTTGTGTGTTCCTGGAGGGGGTTTCGAGGGTTGGGGGTGTGTGGGGTAGGAGGGATTGGGGCGGGGCCCCCATAACGTGCACATTTTTCGGGAAAATTAACTTCTTCATTTTGTACTGTCTAATTACTTACTATGTACGATGCTTTGGTTTCGATGGAATGACGTTTTGCATTTTTTCTATGTACTGTCGATGCTTTGAATTTAAATGCTTTTTTTCGATACTTTTGTTTGTCAACGCTTTTTTTTCGATACTATCACTATAGATCATCAAGAAGCAAAGGAAGGGGGTATGGACACTGTCTTGGTGCCTTTGGCACCAAACTCATGGTTGGACTAATGAATGAACCACTTCCTGTTCTCCTAACATGGCTGACTCACTAGTTCCTGGGTTTCCATTCATGCGTTCTAGTGTTTAGAGGTGTTTGGGTGTGGCTGCCTAAATAAGCCACACCCTACACCTGGAGCCTTGCTTCGCGTCATTCTGCAGCATCAACGTGATGCTCACCATGACCTGTGCGAAGACACATCGTTAAACCTGATATCAAGAGCACGTGGCTTACCTGCATCAAGTCTTCAGCATCCTCGAACAACCACCAAGCATTCAGCATCCTCGATCTTCTACCGAGTCCACAGCATCCTGAACAACCATCTGGTGACTAACCATCGTAAGGAATCGAGGGCTGCATCGTGCATCAAGAGCAGTGCAAACATACAAACCTGGATTCTTGCAGCACTGCATCAGCACGAACAGAAACCTGCAGAGGGAAGAAAAGAAAGAGACATTAAGCATTGAAATAAGCGTAACGCTGCCATACCGCGCAGGGAAAGCAGCACTAGCATACTTACCTCAGCAGTTTTAACGCCACATCCATGCAAACAGAAAACCTGCAGAAGGGAAAGTAGAGACAATTTACAATCGAATCAAGCAATTTAAAAGCAGCGCAAACCCATGTGCGCACAGCATTATTCACAGCATAAGGGAGATACTTACATCTGCATCGCCGCAGCAGTGCGATCCCACGCCATCTCATCACCAACATGGCCGAATCTGCGAAAAGACAAGAAAACCTAGAGTGGACTAAGACAGGAAAAACGCAGTGCACTAAGGCGGCATGTACACAAGCACGAGAACTGCAACATTCAACACGCCAGCGCCACAGCGGGACTGGGTCTGGCTATCATTTCTGTGTCAGTGAAGTAACTGGACTCGGACAAAGGACAAGCACGGACATTGCACCCCTGCTGAAGAGCAGGACGGAGAGCCCACCTACTAATACTATCAGGTGAGCAGTAGTCAACTGGGTAAAGGAGGAATGGGGGAAGTTACTGGGAGAAGAGGCTGAGGGAGGCCCCGCTACGCTCTTATTCCTGTTCCTGACCAGTACACATCCAAGCGCCCTTAATCGAGGCTCCGGACACCCCTGTAGAGACAAGGTGAGCATAACAGCTTTTCCTTGGTGCCAGACTCAACAGTGGGTTGCCTGGCGTTCCCCTCGGAGGAGAGGCTTGCAGCCATTCAATGGGAGGTACAGCGGCTGTCGTCGGCAAAGACGGCCACGGTTCGGGCCATCAAGTCTTTTCTGGGCATGATGTCTTGCTGCATCTACCTCGTCCGTCTCTGCAGGTTGCAGATGCGATCCCAACAGGAATTCTTTGATGCATGTTGGATACAAGTGCCCAGGAGTTTTGCGGACAAGATCCCTCTCAACGAGAGTTCTGGCAGGCGAGAGAGTGGTGGTGGGGGTGGGGTGCACTGCCCCATCGCTCAGGGGATGGGATTTCAAACCCCACCATACCAGGAGACGGTCACCACGGGTGCCTCGCTGGAAGGTTGGGGGCCTCACACCGGATGTCTACACACCAGAGGTCTGTGGCTTCCAGAGAAGGATCTGCACATCAACATCCTGAAGCTACGGACAGTGTTCTGGGCCAATGACGTGCTCTTCTTCATGTGGGAAGGTCTGTTTCTGTATGCACCCCCCCATTTCTTCTACTGCTACATGCCATCGACACACTCCGACAGTTTTGATGCAAGATGATACTCATCCCGGCGGCATGGATGAGGCAGATTTGGTATCCGTACCTACTTAGCCTGTCCGCGTCGCCTCCAGTCAAGTTGCCTACTTATGGATCTGCTCAACGGAGAGGGAGGCGCAATCCTTCAGGATCGCTGATCCTGAGGGCATGGCTCCTGCAGCCTTAGAGTTTGGAGGTTATGAGTTGCCAGCGGACTGCAGGAAGTCCTCCCCAAAGCCAGGGTGTCGTTGTGCCAGTTGTAGAGGTTTACCCGTCTAAGGGTCACAGCCCCACAGATAGTTCCATACTTGCTGTCCTTGGCAAAATGTGGACTGGCTCATGCATCCATCAAGGTGCACCTGGAAGTCATCTCGCGCTACACCATATCCCTTGCTGTGGTCTCACAGACTTGTCAAGGAGATTGTCAGGGGGCTTTTCCGATCTTTGCCGCCGGTGAGGGCTCCTGACCCGGCATGGGAACTCAACGTGGTCCTGATGAGGCTCATGGGGGCACCTTTCAAACCTATGCATTAAGTCCCACTCATGTTTCTCTCGTGGAAAACTGCTTTCCTTGTGACCATCATCTCTTCCAGAGGTGTAGGTGAGATCCAGGCCCTATCCTGCAAACAACTGTATCTGACTTTCCACTAATCGAGGGTGGTACTGCGTACACACCCCTCTTTCATGCCGGAGGTTCTGTCGGAATTCCACCTCAACAAGCCCTTGGTGTTGCCCGTTATCTTCCTGAAACCTTAATCGCCGGCGGAGAGGACCTTGTATTCGCTGGACGTTGCTTGTACCTTGAAGTTCTACGTGGTACGGAGTTTTCAGAAGACTTCTCAATTGTTTGTGAACTTTGTTCCTGGGAACCATGGGAAGGCCTTATCCAAGGCTTCCATTTCAAGGTGGCTCTCTAGCTTTATCATGCACTGTCATCGGCTGGCGAAACAGCCTTTGCACCAAAGCCATTACTGCGACGACTGCGTTCCTTTCTGGTGTGTTCCTGCTTGACCTCTTCAGGGCTGCAACGTGGAGGTCCACGCATACCTTCATGAAGTTTTACTGCATCTACAGGGAGGGGAGTAGAGTCGCAACCTTTTCGCATTTTTACGTTTTTTTATTTAATTGTTTTTTATGTTATGTTACTTGGCATTTATGTAGCGCCTTATATATCATTGGTATGACCTCAAACGCTGGTAGGTTGAACGCCCTCGGAACCGTAGTTCAAGTCAGTAGAGAGAGATAGTGTTGTATGGTGTGTGGGTGCACCGGATATGTGTGCAGCTGGGATAGTTGTTGGATGATAGCTGCTTCTTAGCAATAGGTGTGGTGCTGAAGATATCAGTTGGATGTGTGCTGTCTGGTGGGTGGACACCCAGACTGGGTTCTAGCTGCGTCAGACCTGATGAACGTCTATGTGAGCAGCTGGCTGGAATCTGCTCAGCTAGCTGTGTTTTATTAGGGTGATGAGGTGTTCATGGGGTAGTGTCCGTATGTGGACAGCTAGGCCGAATTATCAGGGGTGTAGCTGTTTTCTGGTTGAATGATGGTATATAGTAGACAGTAAGAGTAATGGTTTGATATGGTGGTCCTTTGTAAAGCGCCTGAGACCAGGTACGTGGATAGGACGGTGGGGACATACATAGCGACATATGGATGTATAGCGACGGGGGTTTGTACAGGTATATATTGAGATACAGATATATAGCAGATTTAGGGGATACATATACAGGGAAACAGATATATGGCAACAGCACGGGAACAGGTGCACAGTGATACAAAGCATGGGGCGAATTTCAATAGGTTCCACTCATTCTATTATGGCCCATTCATTCAGTCCACTCTGTCAATTTTTTTGCTTTGTCTACTCAAGCCATTCCATCTGTTATCCATGTCATTTGTTCCACCTATTCTATTCACTCTATTCATTCTACCTTTTCCAGTGCGGATATGCTATCATTCACAGTTCTAACTGAGAGGTATGCTACCAATCATAATTATATCTAAGGGTGGCACAAGCTATCATTTACAATTCCAACTAAGTGAGGGATGTGTTAACAATCATAGTTCTATCTAGGTGAGGCACATGTTATAATTTCTAATTCCATCGAAGGGCTGCACATGCTATCATTTTGAATTCTATCCAAGTGTGGCATATGCCATTATTCACAATTCCATCTAGGTGTTGCACATGCCGTTGTTTACAATTCTATCTAGATGAGGAACGTGCTATCATTCACAATTCCGTCTACGGGTTGCATGTGCTATTGTTTATGGTTCTGTCTGAGTGAGGGATATGCTACCAGTCATATTTTATCTAGATGAGTCACATGCTCACAATCCCAATTCCGTCTAAGTGTGGCACATGCTATCTTTGGCAGTAATAACGTGCCTAATAGCATACTGGAGTTCGGTTTCTAAGCGAGGACCCAGGATTCAAACCTCTGTTGCTCGGCTTGTTCTTGCTTCCAAGACAAGGAGGTTGCCCCTGTGCTAACCTCCATTGATGGGTGAGGAACAGTCTCACTTGAGATGAGTCTGTTCCAGGGGTGAGTGTCAATTGCTTCTGTTGAACCTTGCCACCTCCCATGGTTGTGTAATGTGGTACTGCTGTGTATTCGTTATTCATGAGCATGTGAATCAATGGCAGACCCCATGCTGGAGAAGGTTTTAGTTACTTACCTGTAACTATTGTGCGCCAGCATGGGTTAACATGCAAACCCTCCCTCTGACCCCTCTGCGGCGGCTCTTGGTCATACTGCCACTTTACGTGCTTACCAAATCTGAAGATGGCTGCCAGAGGAGATACTTGGGGAGAGGACTGTCATTGGATGGGGGCAGTGTGACCCAGAAGACAGTGATTGGTTTAGACGAGAAATAACATTTGAAAGTGAAACTGTTTTTTTTCTTTTACCAAGGATTCTCAGCCTGGCGACTGGGAATATTCATGAGCATGTGAATCTATGCCAGACTCATCCTGGAGAACAATAGTTACAGGTAAGTAACTTAAACCTTCTTTGTTATTCCTCACTCAGGGTGATTCTGAAAACCAACTTGATTTTATAATTTGTTGCAAATCATTTACTCTATTTTTCCCCTCTTGGTTTGGTTTGTTAATTCGTTTTTGTTCTGATTAGTCAAAAATCATTATTTTTCCTCTAGACGTGTTTCACCAAATTTACAATCCTGTGGATCTTCGGGTGGTTCAATTTTACGTGATTTGACTAAACTGTTTGTGAGCTGAGAAGGGAAAAGAAAGTTTACCCATGTAAGGTTTATATTTTTTGCCACTTCTGAATGCAATTTTATATCTGGTTGCTTTCGCATATCCACTTACCATGCTCAGGGCTTTTTAGTTTCAAGCTAATGCCATAAATGTACCTTACCTGTTCGTTTTTGCCCATTTTATGCTAGTTTCACCTTTCCTTTGCTTGGACTTAGCTTGTTCAGATATAGGTTTAGAAAATGTATTTGTACTAAAATTTAATACTGCACATGTCCCAATTGTGTTTCTGCAGATACCAGTTTATTGAAGAGGCTTTTCTGGGTCAGAAAGTAGTTATTGACACATTGATCAACAAGTTGATGGAAAAAAATAAATACATCAAATTTACTGGCGAACAGATCCAAAACAGGTATGTGTGACAGTTGCAAAAATACACCTATACAATATTTCATGTGCTTGTGTGGACTCTTAAATTTTAAAACCTGCTGCACTCCTACAATTGTCCAATTCTTTTAGAGACATGTGCATTGTCTTTGTGAAAACCCTTTGCATGGTGTGGTAGTTAGAAAAAGAAAAAAAAACAAATGCAGTGTTTTGCTCCTTTTTTTAATATATTTAATGGACGGAATCCTGTCCATTTGACAGAAAACATATACACTTTCTTCTCTGATAATCATTTGGAATCCTAAATGTTGAAGCTTGCTGCTGCCCGTCTTGGATCCTAAGACACTTCTACAATAGAGCATGCTTTCTTGTTTAATATAGACCTTCAATAACCACATTGTCTATCTGGCATACTGTTTCTTGGTTTTGCCTCTCTCTCTCCCCTTCTCATGCATGCGCTTGAGTGATTTTTAAAATGAATCTTTACTCGGTGATGGCAATAGAAAATAATTAAAAAGTGAACCGTTACGCTGATGCAATCTCACTCTGTCACTCTAAACATTATGCACCCAACTGCAAATCGCAATGTGCATTCATTTATGCGTGGTTCCTTTTTTTCCACCCAGTGAGCTATGGATCTTAGTCTTGTTTTTCAAACTTATTTACTGTATTCAACAGACCACCGTTATTTTTACTTTATGTTTTCTCTTAATCCTAGCAAGTATGAACCTCAAATTTAAGTTCAGGAAGAGGAGTTTTTCCTTGTTCGCTTCACCATTTGCCTTTCTACCACAGTCCCTATTTTTTGGCAATTGTGCTAACTGCGTAGGAGTTAGAAGTCCAAATAACATTACTTTCTTTAATGGTTTTCACCTGGATTCTCACCGTAAAGGAGTTATCTGTAGGTCAGAAAATACCAAATTAGACCTCTATAGGACTAAAAAGATCTTTCCCTTAGGACCTTTCAAGACTCCCTCAGCCTTTTTTGAGGGGCCAACACCCCCTACCTGGAATTGATGAGGCTTGAACCTGTGGATCTGTTGGCGCCCACACTGTTGCCCCCATATGCCACTGCCATTGTTGTCTGTCATAGGAGGGTCAAGTCTTCACTGGCAACTTACTAGCTGTTCAGACAGCACATACCACCACATCAAGCATATCCAGTGTATGGTACATTTTTGGATGATTACTGCTGATCCCCATGATGTAGAGATCTGAACTTTGGTGTTTGACAAGGAAGTTACTTCCTACAACCAGAACCCAAAGATGGACACAGGCAGTCCAGTATATTCACTAAATATTATTTGGATGAGGCAGAAATATAGATACGCTTGAGGATTCTAGTGCCAATGCATTTCGGAATGTAATTCCTTTGTCGGGGTGATCCTCATAGTCTAAGCATGCATAATAGTTTAAACATAATGCATTACAACATAATAAATGCAACAAAAAAGTGTAACAGTAAAAACACATACCATCAATCCAAACGTTTCATGTTATCAGCCCATTTGATATGAAAGAAAAGGAAATGCAGGGAAAGTGTGTCAATAAGTAGGCGATGTATTCCTATCCATCAGAGTAAGTAAGATATCCCATTCAATGTTACCTGGGTGTGTGAGAGGAAGAGAGAAAGAAAGGCAAAAGCACCTGGGTTGCATTCAGGACCCAGTAGCACTCCTCTTGTAGAACCCCCAGAGAAGGTTTTTAAGCCTTTACCTAGGAAGGAGTTCTTCAAATCCTTGACCTCAATTTTTGAGGAACAAGAAAGATCTGATGAAAATGTTCCCTTTGGCCTTGAATTTGGTACTCCAAATGTTCGGAAAGCAGGATGAAGGATTTGGTGGAATCATTACACAATGCAAGTGGTATTGATACGTCCCCAGAGAACGAATTTGGTAGACCAGAGCCAGGTGAACATGCTAATCCATCATATCGTCAGTTAATGACTAAGGTTGTTGATTATTTGGGCTGGGCCAGGCCTACAGCCCAATTTGTCCAAGATGATCTTACAGACATATTGGACCATGGTCCTACTGAAGACCCAATTCTACCTTTCCATGTGGCCTTACAAAATAGGGTGGCCAATAATAGGGAGACGCCGGATTCTATCCCTCCAGTGAATAATTCCCTTACCTCAAAATACCGCCCGGCCAGTAGCGACCCCAGCCATCTGTCTAAGCATCCCTCTCCAGAAAGTTTAGTTCTACAGGCAGCCACAGCTTCAAACAAACTTGCGTACCCGTCTATCCCTCCAGACAGGGACGATAAGCGTGTGGATGGCTGGGCAAGGAAGGTATTTTCAGCCGGGAGCATGGCATTAAAATCAGCCAACTCCACCTGTGCCTTGGTAAAGTTTTCGTACACACTTTGGGAATGTATTGCAATGGCGGCGGAGCACATACCAGAAGGGGAAGAAAGGGAAGGATTCCTAGCCATTGTTAGAGATGGAAAGGAAGCTATGCAGGAATCCCTTGAATCTGGTTTGAACACTGTTGATAGTGTGAGCAGGTCCAGGGCCACTAGCACGGTAATGCGTAGATTTGCATGGTTAAGGAAGTCAGGTTTTGCATCGGACGTGCGAACCGTCTTCTGAACATGTCCTTTGATGGGTCTCACCTTTTTGGCAGCAAGGCTGACGAGAGCCTTGAGAGGTTGCAGACCTCAAAGGCCGTTGCCAAATCATTGGGAGCTGCTATCAGGCAACCTCAGTCCTTTTGTGCGACAAATCAATTTTGGAGGGGACGATCCTATCGTTATTCACCTCATATGGAAGAACGAGAGGAATGGCCAGTCAAAGGGGCCAAAGAAGGGCCACTCGTGGTGGACGAGCAAGACGTGCAAAGCCAGCTCCAGCCTCTTTGCCATCAGCGGCTCCAGCAACCTCCACAAAACCACTTTGAGGACTTGCATCACAAGACACCTGTAGGAGGCAAGCTGTCACAACATCGGCAAGAATGGCGAGCCATTACTTCAAATGTTTGGACCTTAGAAATAATAGCCCAAGGTTACTGCCTTCCTTTTCTAACGCAACCTCAAAGCAATCCACCAGGGAGACACCTGTTGAAGTCTTCGAATCCGCTCCTACAGCAGGAAGTTCTAACCCTGCTGGAGAAAGGTGCTATAGAACCAGTACCTGCAGCGGAAAGGAACAAGGGATGATACTCCCCGTATTTTTTGATCCCCAAAAAGGACAGAGGATTGAGACCCATCTTGGACTTAAGAAACTTGAACAAGTTCCTCAGGAAGGACAAGTTCAAGATGGTTACCCCTTCTCAGATCCTTCAGGCCCTTCAACTTCAGGACTGGTTGGTGTCATTGGACCTCCAGGATGCTTATTTCCATGTGCCGATTCATCTTAAGCACAGAAAATACCTGAGGTTCGTGGTTGGCTCACAGTATCAGTTTCGAGTCCTGCCATTCGGATTGACCTCCGCCCGAGGGTCTTCACCAAGTTAATGGTGGTGGTAGCAGCGCACCTCAGGAGAGGGGGGGGATTCATGTCTACCCCTACCTGGACGGTTGGTTGATCAGGACGCGTTCTGCCGAACAAGCACTGGATCATCTGAAAGTCACCTACCACTTCATCCACAAACTGGGCTTCTCCCTCAATTTCAAGAAGTCGCAAATGACACCTTCCCAACATCTTCAGTACATAGGAGCTGTATTAGACACATCCTTGGGAAAGAGATCGCCTCCCAAGTCGAGGGCTCAAGACATTCTCCAGATTGTATACAAATTCCAAAATGCCCAAAATCTCCAGGCTTACGACTTTTTAAGGTTGCTCGGCCTCATGGCATCCTGCATTTTCCTGGTGCCAGAGGCACGCTTGAGGATGAGATCCCTTCAATGGGCTCTAAAGACTCAATGGTCCCAGTTCTCAGGTCAAATGACAGATCTTTTCCAGATTCCGAACAAGGTTCGACAGGACCTTCTATGGTGAACTTGTTCAGAGAACATGCTAAAAGGGGAACTTTTTTGGCAACCATGGCCGGAGATCACAGTAGTGACGGATGCCTCACTCAAGGGGTGGGGAGCTCACGCCAACGATCAGACAACCAGCTGTCGTTGGTCTCCATCGGAGTCCAAACTACACATCAATCTTTTGGAGCTGAGAGCAATCAGACTAGCGCTGAAGGCTTTCCTGCCATCTGTCAGAGGGAAGAATGTCCTGATAATGACTGACAACATAGTGGCCATGCATTATCTAAACAAAAGAGGTGGTGTTGGGTCACTACCTCTGTGCAGAGAGGCAATGCAACTCTGGTATTGGGCAATTCAAGAAGGAATCGCTTTAACAGCAGTTCACCTAGCTGGGGAAGAGAATATGACGGAAGATGCTCTGACCAGGCAGAGTACGGTGTCTCACAAATGGGAATTGGCTCAGGAAGTCATTCTAAAGATCTTCGCCCTTTGGGGAACCCCTCAGGTAGACTTATTTGCGACCGGTACCAACCGAAAGTGCAAAAAGTATTGCTCAAGGGAATTTCCCCCGAGAGGAGCCCTAGGGGACGCGTTCGTGGTGGAGTGGAACTTCCCACTACTGTATGCGTTCCCTCCGATTCCCGTCATTCCTCAGGTCATCAGGAGTTGAGACGGTTCGGGAGCCGCATGATGCTAATTGCCTCGGATTGGGCCAGGAGAACGTGGTACCCGGACCTTCTAGACATGTCCATCTGTCCTCCAGTACGTCTTCCTCAGAGAGAGAACCCTCTCTCTCAAATGGAAGGTCAGGTTCTCCACCCAGAGGTCAAAACGCTCAACCTTCATGCTTGGTATCTGAAAGGCTGAGATACAGGGATTGGAACCTTCCAGATGATGTTATTGAGGTGTTGCTTTCGGCAAGAAGGCCAGCGACAAAGTCTCTATACCGTTGCCGTTGGAAAAAGTTTTGCAACTGGTGCAGAGAAAAGAATGTCGATCCTTTTCTATGTTCTATTCCGGAAGTACTATCTTTCCTTCTGACCCTAGCGCATAGAGGTCTAAATATTGGAACAATAAAAGGTTACCTTGCGGCGCTTTCCATCTTCAAGCGGTCGTCGGAAGAATGCTCCTACTTCAAAATTCCTATGATAATACAATTCTTAAAAGGACTCACTAATGTGTTTCCTCCTCACCCATTTCAAGTACCGATTTGGGATCTCAATTTGGTCTTAAAATTCTTAATGTGTGCTCCTTTTGAACCGCTGCACACGTGCCCATTGAGATTGCTAACATGGAAAACTTCTTTTCTAGTTGCCTTAACATCTGCAAGAAGAGTGAGCGAATTGCAGGCACTGTCTTCTGGGCCACCCTATACTGTGTTCCTTAAGGACAGAGTTGTTTTGAAGGTCAAACCCTCTTTTTTACCAAAAGTGGTATCTGAGTTTCACTTAAATCAAAAAATTGTGTTACAAACTTTCTATCCTCCACCCCATCCTATTAAGGAGGAGGAAAGACTCCACAGGCTGGATCCAAAAGAGCTTTAAGCTTTTATATCTCTAGTCTATCTAGGCTTAGATTGGATAACCAACTGTTTATTGGCTACACGGGAAAAAGATTAGGTCAATCATTAACAAAACGGACCATATCACATTGGATTGTCCTTTGCATTTCAGAATGCTACAGACTGGCGGGGAAAGATCTACCAGAAGGTTTAAGGGCTCATTCCACCAGGGGCATCGCTTCGTCTACAGCCCTGCAAAGAGGTGTTCCTATAAAGTCCTTTTGTGAAGCAGCGACTTGGTCATCGCTGCATACTTTTTCAAAATTCTACAACCTAGATGCTTCCCAATCTAAGGAGTAAAATTTTGGCAGAGCAGTTCTATACTCGGCCATCTAAAAACAAACAAAAAAAAATCTAATCCCTCCTCCATAAGGATTGTCCTTACTGCTTTGGGAGGCTATCAAAGATGAGGAATACGTTGGAGGACACAATCCACTCGAAGAACAAGTTATTTCTTTCCTGGTAACCTTCTTTTGATTGGATGTTCCTCCAACGTATTCCTAATCGCCCTCCCAACCTACCCCTCTGTAGATTTTTCCCGGGCTATTGCCACTCCAACTCTCGCAAGGTAAAGTACCTGTCTACCGACACAGTCTGCATAGTGTAAATCAATAACAAAAGAGGGGGAAAAACACAACTGAGGCAAACGGGCGCCGTGCGTGCTACTTATACACCCGATGATGTCACCCTCGACAGAGGCCTTCGAGGGACCATCGACTCAACGACATCGACGCACAGTGCCCTCTGCCGAAAATTTTTTCCGAAGCAGCTGAGCTGGATGGAATAACATCAAAGATGAGGAATAAGTTGGTGGAACATCCAATCGAAAGAACGTTACCAGGTAAGAATTAACTTGTTCTTCTGGCTATCACCATGGCACAAATCGGACTAGATATGGACAAATTCATAGAAAGACCTCCACTTGAATAGCTTATTTCTGTTCTCAATGACGCATCTACAGGCCATTACTCTGACTTAGCCAAACTCTGAGAAGAGGTACAATGCAAAGCGCTAAAATCCATCAGTAAGGAGGTCATGTTGTGCAGAAATAACATAAGATCGATGTCCCATCGTAAGGAGCTGAATAGGACCAGGAGAATAACTCTGGGGCAACACATTTGTCTTGGATGCATGACAACGCATAGCAACACTGTTTTTTTTAAAGTTTTTTCAAAACTCACTGACCGGGTTTTTGGTCAGGTAATCCTCATCACATGCATTTGAGCTCACTATGGCTTTGTTTTCATTTCCCCAAGAGGTTAACATTTTGCGTCCAACATTTCACTTCCTTTCAGGGCGTATAGTGACTGGTCGGTTTGGAGTAGGCATTTCCTATATAGTAACAAGTTACAATTAAGTGTACCCAACAGTGAGAGGAGACTTAACTCTCTCGCTGGTACTGGTGTAGAAGTGGGAAGAATCAAAACGGTCCTCCAAAAGTAAGCATCCAGCATCTGCAAAGTTTTTTTTGGGGATGAATTCCATGGCCTCAGCCCCGTATGTGATAGTTGGTACAACTTTTATTTTATAAAAGTTTAACACCGGAATGATAGAGAATCGTCTGAATTTCAAGTCGATTGCCTTTCCTTGAGTAGCCAGTCTTTTTATTTTTTCCTGTAGAACTTTTTGCATCGTGCTTTCTTGTTTTGAGCTGTCGAGATTTACTCCGAGGTATTTAAACTCCCTAACTTTTTCAATCTCGCACTCTTCAAGGTGCCATTGCAGTTTTTCTGATTTCTTGGCTACTTTCTTGAGTTTTTTCCTTGTTAATCTCAAGGTTATTGTCTGTTATGTAGTGGTGAAGACTATTAAGTTGTCTCTTGAGACCGTTAGGCGTTTGATCAAATAAAATGAGGTCGTCTGCATACAGAAGTCTACTGATTTTAGTGGAGGCCAGTTTTGGTGGAAATTATCTGGTGGATTCATCTGTTTGCATATAGTCCCCCATATAGGCCAGAAAGAGAGCTGGTGCTAGTGGGCAACCTTGCTTAACCCCTCTTGAGGTGGAAATTTCTGCGGAGAGGTCGCCCTGCTGACTTAGTTGCACTCTGAGTCGTGTTGGTGTGTAACGACTTGATGGGCAGTACTTCTTTTGGGCACTTCCATGTTTCTAATTTGGACCAGAGGCGTGTTTATCAACCAGGTCAAACGCTTGTGTTAAATCGATAAATGCCACGAATAATCTCGAGCCTCCCTGCAGTACTTTACTTTTCAAAATGCTCATCGTCAGGATATTTGCTGTTCCGGTGTTTTTTTAAAATCCTGATTGGAAGATGTCGTTGCAAGGGGACTTTGTGGCCCATGTCTGAAATCTTTTCAGTAATAGAGCTGCAAAGACTTTCCCAATGCGATCCAAGAGCGCTATTGGTCGGTAGATTGATGGCTCACTGTTATTTCCCTTCTTGTAGATTGGGACCATTATTGCCGATGTCCAAGACGGTGGTTTAGATTTTGACTCGGCACATCTGAGAAACTTACTTCGGAAGGCTGCCCATTCTTCTGGGAAATTCTTAAGGTCTAGATTAGGGATGCCATCTGGGCCGGCCGCTCTGGAGTTTTTTTGTTTTTTGATTTGGGGGCTGAAATCTCTTTGTGGTCATTTAATAGCACCCCTGCAAAAGTATCACAATCTTGGGGTACTTCCGTCTGATGGTATGGTGCTTTGAAAAGTGACTTAAAGTAGTTGGTCCAGGCAATTGCACCGATGCTATTCAAGATTTAGTTTTTGGTCGGGAGAGCTGTGGATCTTAGAAGCAACCAAAATTCCCTTGCGTTTCTCCTGCAAATTGCCTTTAAAATTTCTGCTGAGTCTTGTTGGTATAGTTGTAGACAATGGTTTCTCACCCAGTTTCGGTATGTTTTAGTGGCAGCATTTGTTAAAATTGCAGTCTGTTCAGGGTCCAAGCTCTAAGCTTTCCTTTTTATTTTGCGTAAATCCCGTCTTTTGCCCACTAATAAGGAGTCGTAGGAATGGTGGTTCTGTACAGTGGGACTCCGCTTTTTGGAGCAGGATGTAGTGTAGGCTTTCAGTAATGGAACATAGTCTAATTGAGTTTTAGAACCTGGACTTCCAGTATTGGTTTATTTCCTGGTCAACTCTCGAATGGAGGCAGAGGACAATTTTAATCGATTTCCTTGGTTGTTTGGTTCAAGCTGGATGTTCAAGCTTAATGCTTTGTAGAAGCTGCTTTTCCAGGACATTGCTAACAAGTTGTGATCACTGGCCGTTGTTCGAAGGGCCTCCAAAAGACGTAGTCACTTGCAAAAAGGATTGGGAGACATAGATGTAATCTATGGTGACCTTCAAATAGGCCTGCTCCTACGTTGTTAGCCGGTTCTTGTTTGCAAAGACCGAGTCCAGATTGAACAAATTTCTCGAGGTCATTAACTTGGACCATAAGTTGCCTCTAAACCTAGACACCAAAAGTTTGGTTTTTGTTCCTTGTATTTGGCCTCCGGTTTGGCAACACGCATTTAGATCACTGCAGATTTGTATGAAAGATAATTGATGGATAGCCAAGAACTCATCAATCACGCTCTCGATCATGTCAAGTTATACTGCTGTATGTATAGTCACTGAATTCCAGTAGGTGTTTAATATTGAGATTGGAGTATGAACACATGGTTCTGTGGCATCTGTCGTCTGTGTCCAGTTTACCAATTGTTTCAGTAGTGACAGGTTTGTCTGGACGATTTTCTTTATCGTGAGGCCTTTGCAGCACACCGTAAGAAGGCCTGACTAAGGGCGGCCTAGTCAGCCTTTTTTTGCCGGTGCCTGGGCAATGTCGAACCCATCAAGAATTGGCTTTTCAGTTAGCCAAGTTTCTTGAAGGCAAATTATGTCAAAAGAACCTAATTTTGAGTCTCTCGGGGCTGTTAGATGTAAGTGCCCTCTTGTGTTCCATGAACACAGTTTTAAGTCGTTGCATTTAAGGTTAGCCAACAAATCTTCACTTCGGTTGTCTATCGTGGGAGAAAATTGCTATTTCATGCGTCGGGATGCCAGTGCCTTTTGGTAACCATGACCATATGCCTTGCTGTGGTTTTTTCGTTTTCAGCAGACTGTTGAGGGGTCTTTATTGGCCAGGTATTTTGAGTTCAAGTTCTTTTCACTTCCGGAAATCGCTCAGACCGTGGCCGCGGTAGATGGTTAAGAGTTGCCCTTTCCAACTGGTTTTGAAGATGATGTTGATCTACAGTTGACCCCCAACGATCCAAGCCATGTATGTGTGGGGCGTCACTTTTCTTTGTAGTTAGGATCTTGACTTTCGTAACCTTGTTGTCCTTGCTACAGAATTTCTCTTTGGTGCTTCTAGCGTGGTCTGCTTTCTCCTTGTAATTCTGAGTCCTTAAACTACTAAGGAGAGACTTCAATACTATTTTTCTGTTTGATGTGCTCGGAACGTTTGGTAAGTGGGTAGTCTGCTTTTCTGCTACCGATTCTGTGAGCGCATAGCCCACCTTCAGGAGTTCTTGTCATTCCTGTCTTATTAAGTTTGTTACTCACATAGAGGAGATGTGCAAGTGAGCTCTGGCTATGCAATGTCTATGGCTAGGTTCCCCAATTTTAAGGTCATCAGTTTTGATCCGCCGGACTGATGGAATAAAATGAAACAATGCCAACACCCCTCTTCTGTTTAGGGTGATTGCATTGTGGTTTTCCGGGATCTGCTCCAGTTTGAATGACCATGCCGTTTTGTCCAAACTAGGATTGCGCCTATGATAGACTTCAGTTCTGGACCTATAGTGAAAGGCCTGAGGTTTGGATTCCCGAAGAGGATCATGGCTTCCCTCTACTCTCCGGGGTTTTCTTGTTGGAAGAGTGCCCGCCTCTGGGCGGTTCCGGTGTTTGGGGCTGTAGTCCAATTTCTCTCTTGGGTTTCGTTGCACATGTGCTTGCGACGACTTTTCTTTCGTTGGCGATTTTGGGGCTTGTTTAGTTTGTAGTTTGCCTTTCTGGCTCCAACTTCCGGCCTGCGAAGGTTTTTTACACCGTTCCTCCAACGTGAAAAAAGGAGAATTGGGGACGTCATTGTCTTGAGGTCTCAAGTTTAGTGCGAAGGCACACAGTCGTATTATGCCTCCTGTTCTGGGCTAGTAGCTGGCGTAGTAGGATCATCAGTGAGGTGTTGGCTTATGTTCATTAGATGATTAGTCGCAAGGAGCTCATCTGCCGTTTTGTTTTAGGGGAGTCAGGCAGGGAGTTTGGTTTCCCAGAACTAGTAGAGTGCGTTCTTTCAGGTGCCTTTTTTAATGGTTTCCTTATCGTAGGACCTGACAGAGCTTCCTCGATGTTTGCTAGTTTAAACAGTGGATGAAGACTCGGCAAACGCCGCTCCTTAGATGCAATGCTTATGTCCTTAAGTAGGGGGTCAGTGATTTGTCGCCACTGGGTCTTGTTTTCCCGAAGATCGAGTAAGCCAAGTCCTGGCCACATGGACTGGGCGATTTAAGGGCCCCTTTTTGGATATGGTCATCTCAAATGCAAATTATGTCACCCATCGTTTGTTGAAGATCTTCCTTTGGCCTATTTTGGGTAAGGTCAGAAGCTGCACTTGTGGGTTTTTGAAGTAGTAAAGGCGTCCTCTGTGCCTTAGAGTGGCCGGTGACCATTTGGGTGCTGAGCCCTTTTTCCGGAGCGGGGATCAAAATGATAGGAGCTGTTACTAAGGGTTGTGCATCTTTTTTTGTCGGTTGTAATTCTCCCAGCAGGCGACTCAAGTTTTCACCAGAAGTTTTTGGTCGTTCTTCGAGCGCCATTATATATCCCTCAAGAAAGATAAGTTTAGTATGCATCATGGCCTGGATAGTTGTGTGGTCTTTCAGAGTGTTGTTTATTGACTCGCACAACTTGGTGAATGGCGCCTAGGCGATGGTGACTGCTGACAAGATTGATAGAATATCCATTTTTTTTTTTTAGGGTGTTTCTTTTGCAGCTTGCTGAGTCCGGGTATGGGTTTTAGTAGTAGAAGGAAATGGCAAGTCCTCATGGACCAGCTGGCTCCATAAAGACGGCCCATAATAAGAGTCCAGCGAGCTTCTATGGTTTGAACCAGTACTCGGATGGCGATTTTGTTTTTCCTGCGGCTGTCCAGCCTGTTTTTCTCAAGGTGCTTCATGGCTAGCGTCCTTAATAGGAGTGTCAGACACGAGCGTGCTCCCTAGAGAAGATGTCGGTTGTTTCTTATTTTGGTCCACTGGATACTTTTCCAAAGCTCGAGTTTCCTTTAAGAGAATTGCTTTCGATCTGGGGTGCCAGAGGGGTCATTCTTGGAGTTCAAGGATGAATTGTAAGTACAGACTTTTCATGGTGCGTTGGAGCGGCTGCTGCGGTGGGCCTTGAGTGGCCAGGAGCACCGCTAGATCTCTTTTAAGTTCACTCACAAGATTTAACGGTGAGGAGATTGGGGACGCTGGAACTGCTTCAACACCCATCATACCATCAATGATGGGTGGACGCATTTCGCACATCCCTGTCTGTCCGGCGTTTTCCTCAATCTGTGGATTCATCCCTAACAGGTTTGTTGCAGGTGAGTGAGTTTTAACTGGTTTCACTGAGGGGGGGGGGGGGGCTTCGAGCCTTCTTTGTTTGTATAACAGCTGACGTTCTTTCACAACTTCCAAAATTTCTGCATCTGAGAGGTTCTCTTTACTCCCAGTGGACAGGTTGGAGTAAGAGTTGAAGAAGTCAGTCACTAGGCTCAGTGCTGATGGTTTACCCTGGACGCTCTTCCTGGTCGTACTGGAGAGCCCCCGCCGTCCATTTTGGGGTGGGGGGGGCACATATCTTTGTATTGTGCCCAATTTTCGCCTACTGGTCTTACACAGGCCCTTGGATTTTATTTGTCGTTTCTTCCCCAATAGAGGGGTCCATCTGTTTTTTTGGTGGTTTTTTGTTCAGACAGTTTATTTGTGGCCCACCCTCTCCAGAGCCAGTCGCCTGTAATTTGAGTCGTTTGGTGCATGGTAGCTTTTTGGTTTGATCCGTCGCTGAGCGTTTCTCTTCTGTAAGAGTCTGGTGGAATTTGCGCAATCTTATGTGTTGGGACTAATAGAGGATTCAATTGCTCTGCATGCACCATAACATTTATCGTGACAGAAGGTCGGGAGCTGGGGGTTTCTTGCTCCACAGCCCTAACATCAACTAAGGTGGGCGGGGCTCCCTTCGCAGCGCCAACTTGTGGTGAATGCTCTTTTCGGAGTCCACTGGATTGGTCCCTGTGGGTGTTGTCCCACTCTGAAGCCAGAGCCTGGAGGAGCCAGAGTGATGTCACGTCCTCACTCGCTCCTGGTGCAGTGTTGCCGAAGTCCACCCAGTCCTGGAGTTCTTCGTCAACAGTGTTGCTGGAGAAAACTGCTGGGGCTGAACGCTCCTCCCAGAGAGCCCTCCCCTCTCCGCCTGCTTCGCACCGCTCAGCCCTCCCTTCGGAGACAGCTGGTGGCGGAGCCGGCAGGGGTGAGACCGGGAGGCCGACTGGGGCCGCAGTCACGGCTGCCTGGGAGGAGTCAGCAAGGTCGCTTGTCGGCTTCGGTACAACTGTATCAGTCCCCCCGGCAGTGCCGACAGAGGTAAGGAGAGCAGGTTGTTTTTGGTTTACTGTTGCCAGCAGGGTTTCTGCTTCTTTTCTCAGTGGACTAGGGGGATCACCTTTACCATTTAATACTTTTTTAATTACATTTTCCAAAACAAGAAAACAATCAAGGTGCACAGTAGCAGTAGGGGTCCCCTCACCGGGGGGTGGGGGGATATGGGGGGTTGCAGCACGTAACGCAACATTTGACAGTACTGGACACATTAGGGCGTTAGGAACCGAAGACTTGTACCATCCGCCAGGTGGGCATCCTCATGAGTCTCACCACCCCAGCCTGGTTTCTGTCTGTTCTTCCCACTTCCCCCAAATTTTCTGGAACTTCCGGGGACATCCCCTAGCATTGTAAATTTGTCATTTAAGTGAGGCGCATCTGTCCATTTCATTGGACCATCGGTTTATGCTAATCTTCTCTGCCGAAACGCAGGTGGCAGCCGTTAGTCTTTTACCTGCCCCTAATGCTACCCCCAGGAATGTCTTCTCATGTTTCGTGAGGTCAGTTTCGCCTCCTATTCCCAAGAGGATGAGTTTTTGGTCCATCAGGATTGTAACGGCCATTGTTGTTGAGAGGTGCTATAGACATGCTGTCCAGAACTCCTGTAGCACCCCACATTCCCAAATCATGTGGGTGAAGGTGCCTTCCTCTCTCTTGCATCGGAGGCACCCTGCATCCTCCTCCCCTCCTCAAGTAGCCATTTGCTTCCTTGAGTAACAAGACCTGTGCAGGATTTGCAGCTGTATCAGTCTGAATTTAGCGTCGATGCCTATTTCTCTCGGGGACATCAGTGCCTCAGTCCACTCCTCCCCCTCCAGTACCCCCAAGTCTTGTTCCCATTTCCCTCTGAGGTGGGCGAGTTCCCCGGAACCAAAAGAGATAATTGCCTGATAGAGTATGAAGGTTACCTTGAGGACATTAGTTTCTAGGGGAGAGCAGGCGGGTATGTCGGCGAGGTTTGTAAATTGGGTGTTGATGGCATGTGTGAGTTGAAGGTATCTGATGCAGTCCATGGTCTCTAGTCCGTGTTTTGTTTGTGGGGTTTCGAAGTCTGTCAGTCACTTGATGTATGATGTCTGCCAGTGTGGATATCCCTTTCCTCTCCCAGGTTTCGAAGTGGCCCATTCTTTGGATTTCTGGAAGGTGTGTATTATGCCAAGTGAGCTGGCTCAGGGTTGGTCTGCCACTCCAGCCGATATATCCATGTATTTCTTTCCACACCCGTTGGACGTGAAGGGACCCGCTCGGTGGTACTCCTAGGTTCTTTTTGTCATCATTTAGAATTTGTAGGAGGGGCGGGGGTGTCGGCGTCCCCTGTTTCGATTTGGGTGTGTGGGAGCTGCGGGTCCCCGTGTAGCCACTCATTTGCCACCCCTGCCTGTGCAGCCCAGTAATACGTGCAGGTTTTGGGTAGTCTGATGCCTCCCTCCCACACCGAGCAGTGGAGTGTTTTAAGCGCAATGCGCGGCTGCTCCCCTTCCCCCAAAGTAGGGTGCGTAGGGTCTTGTTGATACTGCAAATGTTGCGGCTGGGATAGGGAGGCGGGCATTCTGGAGGACGTACAGGATCCTCGGGATCGCCAGCATCTTAAACAGTGCCGCCCTCCCAAGTAGTGAAAGTGGTAACGAGTGCCAATGGGTGATGTCGTTTTCGAACCTTTGCATTATCGGGTGCAGATTCAGTTTGAGAAAGTCTTCCCGTGGTTGTCATGATCTCTGCTTCCAAAAGGTCAGGGTTTTCCCAACTCCCTTGGAAGCAGATCCATAACCCAGGTTCCGAGTGCCAACGAGTCCCAATTGGGACCTTTTGGACCCAGTCCTGGCGCCAGTGGCACCAGGCTCATAAATATGCCCAGTCCCAGCGCTGGAAGCGCCGGGCTCATAATGCTTGGGTGGACTTACCTGCAGCAGACCATGCTGCTTACTTGCCTGCCAGTTGAGCCTCTGATCCTCTTCTGTTTGGAACTACTTTTCCTGTTGGGTGGGGCAGGAGCCACTCCCTAGATTCAGAACACTGGAACTCTTCTGGAAAGCAGCAACTCTTTTCTTACCTAGGCGTGGCTGTGGAAGGAGACACCTAAGCACTACAGGAGGCTATTTAAACCACACCCGATGGATGAATCTTGCTTTGCGTTATTCTGCATCCTCTGCAGCAGAACGCTCATCGTGTCTTCTGCATCTGATCCTGGGCCTAAGGAAAAAGGCTTACCATCCTGAATCCAGTCTTCAGCAACACCTATAAAGACAAGAAAGAACAGGTTAGCATTACGGTCTTCAGTGACAGCTCTTCACTTACCTGGTCCATCGGCTGTCTCCAACGCCTCGCGCTGCATTCCGGCATCTGAAAGACAAAGGCTTACCTACTCTTCGTGCTCTCCGGAGGTCTTCACACTGCATTCCGGCATCTGAAAGACAAAAGCTTACCAACTCTTCGCACGCTCCGGAGGCCTTCGGCGCTGCATCCCGCATCTGAAAGACAAAACAAGGTGCGTTTAAAGACATTGGGGAACTTTAATACTCACGTGCCATTACTCCTTTCCACATCTAACCCGAACTTGTACCTGCAAAATAAAAAGACAGTTAGAGCGCATCGTGAAGCAGGCAACAAGCGCTTACTTACGTGCGTCCAGGCGCTTCTATTCATCACACGGGCTCCATCTTCAACTCACTTCAGCCCGTCATCCGCCATCGCCGGAACCCTGCAAAACAAGAAACATCATTACTAAAGACTTTTAAAGACATTAGAATTACTCGAAACTTACCGTTCGTGCAGTAAACGACGGACAGCAGTCCTCTGAAGTCAAGAGGCCTGCTCCCCTTATCCAGTGAAGAAACTGGTTACAGCACCCTGCCCCGAGGCAGATGGAGAGCACGGCATTCACTTACCTAAGGTGAGAGCGTTAACCTTTGGGGTTCTACAGGAGAAGAGAAAGGGAAGAAGAGAGAGACATTCAATAACCCAGTTCCTTAATCCCATATTTTCTACCTGCAGACATCTTACCCTTCGAGTCAGACATACAGTGCACAGAGGTCCAGCCCAAAGAGCCAGCCGTGTGTTACACATCACCTTTGAAGATACGGTATACGCCCAGTCAAGACCGGCGCCTCTACGGGAATCAGGTGAGCATTACAGTGGTGCACTTATCCGTATACCCAGATAGGTGAAGCCCAATACCAAAATGGAGTATGGGCAGGGTTCTGTGATTGCTTCTCTCCCCCCCTTGACCGCCCCCCAACCCCCCCGATGGACCGGGAAGTAGATTGTTTTTTGTGTGTTTACCCGGAGTCCCCGAAAGCGTTGGTATTCCCCCAGGGTTCTGGTCACTATCGGACAGGAGACTTTGGGTTTACTGAGGTATAACGGGAGATCGTCCGCATATATCGAGACACGTTCCTCGCCACCCTTTGGCCAAGTGAAGCCCTCCCATTGTGTGTCTGTGCGTAGCCTAATCGCGAGAGGTTCGATGGCCAGGAGGAATAGTAGGGGTGAGAAAGGGCATCCCTGTCTGGCCCAGCGGGAATGTCCTGGATGTCTTCCCGTTTACTCGTACAGATGCCACCGGGAGGGTACAGAGGAGCTTGACCCATGCCATGAAGTGTTGCCCGAAACCCATGCATTCCATTATGGCCCACAGGGCGTCCCATCCCACCGAATCAAAGGCCTTTTTGAAGTCGACTGCGAGAAGGGCCAGCGGAGACGAGATCTCAGCTGCCCGGTCAAGAGCGACTTGGACACTATGAAGATTCATTTGTGTGGATTTTCCTGGCATAAATCCGCACTGGTCTGGACCCAATCACCTGTAGCAGTCTATTTGCAAGGACTCTGGCCAGTACCTTGGTCTCTCTGCTTATTGAAGATATGGGCCTATATGAGGCGCAGCTCTCTGGGGGTCTCCCCGCCTTGGGGATCACTACAATGGTCGTTTTCCGGAGGTCCAGGGGGAGGGCACCCTGTTCCCGACTGCGGAGGAACATGGCGTGCATGTGCCTTGTTATTTCTCCCAGTCTTTTCCACATTTCTACCGGGAATCCGTTGGGGCCAGGTGCCAGTGGTCTTCCCCGTTTGTAATTGTGAGAGGGCTTCCCCCACCTCGTCCTCAGTAATGTCTGCGTCTAGCTGTGTTGATTTTGGCCCTGTGAGGTGGGGGATACTGACTGAGTTTTAAGAAACATAAGGTATTGGGTTCCTGTACTGGTGGGGAGTATAGTACATCATAGTATTTTGCAAAGGCCTCTGCGATCCCAGAGTCACTCGTCAACATTGCCCATTCTGGGTACGGATAGCCCTGACCTGCCCTTTACTCTGCTCCCATAGTTCTAACCAGGCTAGGGTCTTGGTCGCTTTGTCCCCTCGCTCATATAATTGGGTCTGGACCAGCCACTGGGCGGTTCGAGCGTTGTCCTGAGCCCTGTCTTTCAAAATTGCTTGAGCTGTCTTTAGGGCATCGTGTGCCTCACGAGTTCCTTCCTCTAGCAGTTGTTCCTCCCGCCTGATTACTTGGGTCTCTGCTTCAGTGATTGCCTCGTTGTGCTGCTTACGGTGAGCGGCCACGAAGGATATTGCTTCCCCCCCTTATGACTGCCTTATATGCCTCCCATTGTATTATTGGGCAGTCCACCGCTTCTTCATTTAAGTCGAAGTATTCCTCCGTTTTGTTTGTGAGCCCTTCCATTATTTTGGGTATCCCCAGGTAGTAGGCGTTCAGGTGCCAGTTGGGTTCTTGTTTGAGTGATTTCCCTTTAAGTTTAACCAATAGGCGGGAGTGGTCAGAGATCCCTCTTGCTGTCTCATAATTGTTATAGCCCGTTGGAATCCAGCTACTAAAACCAATGTGGTCAAGGACCGGTGTTCGGTCACCCAAAGAAGGGTGTACTACAAGGCTGTGGCAGTGGACAGAGAGGATAAAGCGAGTTTCTAACTAACCCTGCCTAAATCTACTGTCTCCGCTAGATTGAGATGGTGTGCCGCTTATCTAATAGGGATAGGATAAGAGGTAAACTAGCCACTGCTAGATAGGTAATACTTTCAGCCTTGTTGGTCCTTTACCAATCTCTTCCAATATGTGTGAGTTTGTATTGGAAGAGAAACCTATGTTTATTATTTAAAATGGTACACCAGTGGTCAAAAGATTAGACATCCAGTAGGGTATTACATATTTTATTAACCTACTGATTGTCTATTTGACCCTGGAGAACTCGGGTCTAAAAACGACCCAATAACACAAAGACAAACAATGTTAGACAATAACATTTGACAAGAAGACACTAAAGTCCCACCCTCCATCTTAAAATAATGTTAGTTGGCAGGATGTGGGAATTAGATAAAAAGCTATGCTCAGACTGAAAGATAGGCCCAACTTATGCAGGTTAATAAAATTAACCTACTAGATGTCTAATCTTTTGACCACTGGTGTATCATTTTAAATAATAAACATAAATTTCTCTTCCAATACACACTCGCACATAGTGGAAGAGAGTGGTAAAGGACCAACAAGGCTAAAAGTATTACCTGTCTAGAAGTGGCTAGTTTACCACTTATCCTATCCCTACTAGATAAGCGGCACACCATCTCAATCTAGCGGAGAAGGGAGATATAGGCAGGGTTAGTTAGAAACTCACTCTATCCTCTGCCACAGCCTTCTTGTACACCCTCCTTTGGTTGACCGAACACCGGTCCTTGACCACATAGGTTTTAGTATCTGGATTCCAACGGGTTATAACATCATTATGAGACAGCTGGCGGTTGCCCAATTTTTGTGTTAAAACATGTTAAGAGTAAGGGCAATACCCTGTTAACTCTACTTTTCGCCCCTTTGTTTTGTCAGAGATCCCTCTTGCCAGGAATTCCGCCGACAATAGTCTGTGGGCCATGTTCTTTGGGGTGAAGATGTGGTTGAGCCTAGAGAGGGACCTGTGTGCGTTGGAGTAGAACGAATAGCCCCTGTCTAATGTGGGGAGCACCCTCCATGTGTCCGACAGCCCCATTGCCTCGGTAAAGGTGTAGAGCCTGGTCAGGGTGTCCGCCTTCCTATTGCCCAAGTGTGTTCTGTCCAGAGCTATCTCCATGACTTTGTTGAAGTCTCCCCCATTGGCCCATGAATCCGCTCGTTCCTCCAGCATTGCGTCCTGGAGCTCAATAATGAGTTCCGCCGTCAGTGTTGGAGGCGCATACACTGCTATCGGGCCCAAGGTCTCCCCCCACATTTCCCCCAGTACCATCACAGACCTGCCTCGGATATCCGCTCTCACCTTTCTGTTCTTAAATGGGACACGCTTGTGCAGAAGGATCATGACTCCACTGGAACCTCTGGAGAACTCTACCAGGTATGTATGTGGGTAGTTGGATTTCCTAAAGAGCCCACTATTGGTGCCAATTGGGTGGGTTTCTGTGATAAATGCAATATCTGGAGAGTGTCGGTTGAAGTACTGAAGTACCAGTTTTCGCTTAATGCCAGACCCCAAGCCATTCACATTCCAGGTCAGCAGGGATGTTGGTCTCACCTGGGCTACGTCCGCGTGTCTGCTGTTTTGGGATTGTTTGGAAGGATGTGGTGTGTCTGTTGTGTCTCTATCGTGTCTGTCGCTATGGGGCGCCTCGGGCCCCAGTGCCTGCTTGTCGTGCCCCCTGTAGAATCCACCCCGTGTGCCACGTGTGCAAACCCTAAAACCTTAAACTGTGAAACATAGGCCATGTCTGTCTGAGTGTAATTATGTAGGTCGGTGGGGGCTATGGTTCGGCCTCTAGGTCCAGTGTAGAGATTCTGCTGACCTTTCATTTCTCTGACATTTGGGGTTACTGCTTGTGCCTCTAAGGCCTCCCCCTTAACAACTAAAACCCCCAAACTCCCCCCACCCTGCACTCCCCCCCACAACCAGAAGCACCTGTTCCCCAAACCAATTGAACCATGAGGACCTTCTCAGGGGGGGAGGGGTCGGGGGGATTCAGGGGGACCCCCTGCCCAGCCTTGTGTAACTTAGAGTACTGCGGAGCTTGTGTTCCTTTCTCCTCTCGACTTCCCCGCCGGGGCGGCCCGGTGCAGAGGTCCTTCCTCGTTCGTCTTATGGGTCTCTCTGTGCGCGATCAGACTTCAAGTGGGTCCCAGTGCAGTCGGAGATCCGGTTGTCCCTGCCTCCCTGTTGAGGAGAATTCTCGTTCTATGGCTAATTTCCCTTACCTATAGTCCCCTAGCAGCTTTGCTGGATTTTAAGTTTTTTTTTTCTCCTCCTGATAAGAGTGAGACTCTTTTTCCCACTCTTAGGCATATTTGCTATGTGTGTTCTAGGCTATTTTTTGTGTTTAATGCCTATGGGATTTATCTCACCCTCATAGGAACCATCTTTATTCACATGTGTTACACAGCACCCTCCGTGCAGTGACACAGGGGTGTTGTAGCGACCCCCAAACATAGACTCCATACCCTGGGACTGACTGTCTCCCAGGGTATGTAAAGTCCCCATTGACTTTACTAGTCACTCTTTATGAACAAAACCAGTACAACCCATCTTACTATGGAGGTACTGGAAAGGGTTAATAGTTTTTCCCTTATGTTCATTTTCGAGAGGGTACCGTACAGTCCCTCTCGCAAAAGTTTCTGGCGGTGGCAGTGGTTACTACCGTAAATATTCGACGGTGAACATTTCCCTATGGGATTTTCCCATTGTTCGAGGCTACCACATTTACTGACAGCCTCTAACATACCGCTGGTTTATTTTTATATTAACTTTACTCCGGTAGGTTTTATTTGCCAGAACTCTTATATAAATTCTTTCTTGTGTTTTTCTCTAAGAACCTAACCCAGGTCGGGGATCCTTTGTTCGTTCTTTTGGCAGGCTTCTGCCAAGAAGCTCTCCTTTCGGCGCCACTAAGTCTGGGGTGGACCCATTGTGTGGGAGGGGGAGTAGGACCCCTGGACAGGGTTGCCTCAGCAACCCATGTCGCACTCTGCCCTGATAGGCTGGAGGGTCTCCCGCCAGGATGACCACTCCACTGTGTGAGTGACAGCTAGGCTGTATGAATGGGGATCTTTTTGCATAAAAGCAGGGTCCTGAGGACTGGAAGAGCAAGTCGTCGCCAGTGGAACTAAGAAGCTGAAGAGGAGAGAAGCCAAAGACATCTGAACCACCGGTGAAGCCCTGCTTTAGCGTCTCACCACTTTTCTCCACACGACGAGAGAAGATCTTCATCTGCAAGAGCCTTCTTCCCTTGAGCTGGTGGGGCCAACCAGTTTGCCAGTCGCCTTCCCAGACCTGCCTTGGTCGAATCGCCAGTGCCCTGCACTCGGAGACCGGATAGCCAGGCACCCGTCCACCCGGACCGCGATTTAAAGGAGCGTACCTTTTATTTCGTTTGGCAGCACCGAGGCTGGTTTCATCCCTGGGCAGTGCAGTAACTTGAACCTTCCTCCATGATGAGAGCCTCTCTTCCTCTGCTGGATCTCCCGAACTGCAGGAACTACCGCCACCCCAGGAGCCTCTTCTTCATTTTAAGGTACTTTGTTCCGCCAGGCCTCCCTTTTCGTGTGGTAGCGCTAAAGGGTTTTTTAAATCCTTTACCTACCTGTTGGGTTGGCCGCCCCTATCATCTAACATTGTTTTTCACCTTCTGCGACCACCTTTTCGAATCGTTTAACAAAGACTTGACTGCAGCTACAAGAACATTTTGCTCCTGGGCACTTTGCCTTGTACCACTGACTCTGGCACAGGCCTATTGACTCTGCTAAATCTGTTACAACTGCCTTCTCTAGATTGCTTCTCACCTAGAAATGTGTTGGTGCACCTAACTCTTATAACCACCTTTTCCTTCCCACTTTAAAAACTTGTGAAGTGCCATTTTGCTCGGTTTTCACCCAAGTATAATACATGCTAAAGTACTGCCTTGCCTAAACTTGTTCACAATCTTATTGGGAAGTTTTACTAGGGTGACTAAGAGTATATTCCTGTATAACTTGTTCTTTCCCTCCCTTGTGAGAAATTGATAGTGCCATTTGTGTTTGGTTTTCACTGTGCCGTTTTGCTCAGTTTTCACTCTTGCTCAAACTTGTCTACAATTTAACTAGGGAGTTGTGTATACTTTTCTTGACTGATTTTAACTTGCTTTAATAACTGATTTATGTGTTGAACTAGAAGTGTGTAAAATAAATATATATATTCTTTTTTAATACAAAGCTTTGGTCAGTGTTTCCTTGTACCATAGTGCTGTAGTCCTATTGTGTAAACCCTGAATACTGTTCATCTCCCTCTTGAGATAAGTCTGACTGCTTAGCCACAGCTACCAACTAAATCTTTGTGGTACAGACTGATGCCAAAGGGGATTTATTGCTCATACCTGTAGTCTTAATCTTCTGTAGTGCTCCCTAAGGGAACTGCACAGGATTCTGCCTAACACTCCCCGCATACTAGTGCGGTCTACTCCGGGGGTTGGGCGTTGCCTTCGTTGTCCTTGCGGGATGTGCTTCCTCTCGATCTGTGGGGGTGCGGTGCAGAGAGGACATGTGTCTAGAGCCACTCCCAGGCCTCCCGGAGGTTGTAGAACATGTGTACCTTGCTGTTGTAGTACACTTTGAAGGTTGCTGGGAAGAAGAGTGCGTATTTGATGCCCAAGGGCATCAGTTTCTTCTTTATGGAGTCATCGGATTGCCGCGACTTCTGGACCTCCCTCGTATAGTCTGGAAAGAATCCTATCCGGTTGCCATTGTAGGTGATCGGGCTGGTCACCCTCGCCATGTGCAGGAGTCTGTCCCGATCCCTATAATTCATTAGTCTTGCATTCACTGTGTGGGGGGGGGGGGGCCGGGACCGGTCTACCCGCTGGGACCCTATACGCTCTTTCGATAGAGAAAACTTTTGAAAGTTTCTTGGGGGCCATCAGGTCTGTTAGCCAGTCCTCTAGGAGTTGTTCCATGGAGGGGCCCTCTTTCGGGAGGCTCAGTATGCGGAGATTGTTGCGGCGGGACCTCCCTTCGCTGTCTTCCGCTCTGTTTTCCAACGTGGTGATTTTGCGTTCCACTTGCTCCAGTCGCTCCCCCAAGTTTTTAACGGTGTCCTCGGTGTCAGATATCTGTTGTTCTCCAGCATGGCGTCTGGCATGGATTCACATGCTCATGAATATTCGCCGTCGTCAGGCCGGGAATCCTCGGTGTAGAAAAAAAATCAGTATCGTTTCTGATCTGTCTTTCTTAGTAGTAAACAATCACTGGTCTCTGGGTCATACTGCCCCCAGCCAATGACTGCCCTCTCCCTAAGCCCCGCCTCCGGCAGCCATTCTCAGATTTTTACCGCACGTTCAAGTGTTGGGAGTCCTCGTGCTGTAGCTCTCGAGCTTTTGCTGCGTTTTCGTGCTTTTTCAGGAGATTTTTCTCATTTTTCGGTTAAATAGAGCATCAAGCTCCACCGTTTCTACATCCGATCAACGGGGATCCGTTTCGGAGTTTTCTACGCCCCTCAAGGGTGAAGATTTCATCGAGTTACACTTTTTGAGGATTCCAGAAGTTCCGAGGCCTACCCCGGACATGGCCCAGGAGAAAGGAAGCTCGACGCCCGGGAAGCTGTTCAGGAGCTTCCCTGGATGCCAGCTTCAGAATGTTTTCAAGGAGGATGAGCATTCGTTATGCCTCTACTGTCTCCATGAGGACAAGACGCACAAGGAGAAGGACTGCATTTTGTGGGAACATGTCGGAGCGGACCATGAAGGATCGCCACCTCCATCTCGCCAACTGGCTGGAAGGGAAGAGCCCGTCAGGCGAGAAGAAGAAAAAGTCAGAGCGGTCTTCTAAGTCCTGTGAGGGCGCCCCGGCGACGGGGGCCCAACAAAAGGCTAAGCACCGCGAGTTCCCGGGCACCGGGAGCGCCGAACGGTCAGGCTCCTTGTCTGCCAGGCAGGGCGCATCCTCCCCGGCGCCATCAACCACGAGCCAACGCTCTGGCTCGGGTAAGAGGAAGTCCGAGAACCCGGCGAAGCTTCTGGAGAGGCCCCGGTCGATCTCGAAGATTCCGGCAGAGGGGGAGCGAGGCTCGGAGCCTCCCCCTAAGGTGAAGGCCCCAGGCGTCCAGAAGGTGACGATGGCCTTAATTCACCCTGCTAAGACCTTGATTGAGGATGTCGCCGCGGCCCTGGCTCAGCCTGTGGAGGCTACACCAGTGGAGGCGCCCTCAGGACCCAGAGTCTCCGTGCCACCGCGGAGGGAGTTGTCTTTCAGGTCCATTGAGAAGACCCCCACGAAGTCCTCGTTGGAAAAGGTGGGGGAGGGGCAGGTGGCCATCATGGATACGGACACGACCTCTGAAGAAGAGCTCATTGAAGTCGTGGAAGAGGCCCAGCCCATCGGGAGGGATCCCGACGAGGGTGACGACGAGAGCGTCGGTGTCGCCGACAAGGCTCAAGAGCCCTCGCGCCTGTCGTTTCCGGCGCCGCAGGACACCTCGGTGGCCATTTTGTGAGCGATTCAGTCCTTATGCTCAGAGATAAGGACAAGGTTGCCCCTTACCCGACGGAGGTACCTGAGCCAGACCCGACGGGGGAACCGGAGCCAGGACCTTCGGAGAGTCCACCACATAAGAGGAGGACGACGCATCCTACGCCACCTCTGCGGCCCGCTCTGCCTTCCTCCCGGTCGAATACCCAGGGGGATGATACAGGCACGGACACGGCTACGACAGGTACAGGTGACGACGGAGGCGACGACGGGACATGTCCCCCGTCACCCCCTGCTCGGGCGTCCCCGCCCGACGAGATTGGATCCTTTCATGCTATGATTTCCAGGGCATCCGAGCTTTTTCAGCTCTGCCCAGAAGAAAAGAAGAAAGAAGGGTTCCTTTACCAACGGCGCGAGGCTAAAAGGAAGACGGTCCTCGCCGTACCGCTTCTTGATGACATCTGGGATGAGGGGCTCGCCCTCCTCAAGAACCCTGCCACGGCGCCGGCAAAGAGCGACCGGTACGAGAAGAAGTACCGGGTCTCCGACGCTGCCCCCTTGTGCCTTCGGGCACAACCTACCCCGGATTCGGTCGTCTCGGCGGCGGCAAAGAAGAAAGGTGGGGGGGCATCAGCCTCGACATTAACTTCCCCGCCGGACGGCGAGGGCAGGAACTTGGACACGATGGGACGACGGATCATCTCATCCGCAGCGACGACTATTAAGGCAGCCAACGCCCTGGCTATCGTAGCCCACTACGACAAGGAGTTGTGGTTCAAAATCGCCCCTCTGTTAAGACTTCCTTCCGGACGCCAAAAGGGCTGAGGCCCTTGAAATCCTAGAGGAGGGGGAGATTGCTTCGGACCACGCCGTCACGGTGGCAACGGACATCGCCGACACCGGTTTCCGTCAGTTGGGCAACGGCATTTGCTTGAGACGACGAGGATGGTTCAAGGCCACGGATTTCCGCCAGGACGTACAATCCAAGGTTTTGGACATGCCCTTCGACGGGAACAACCTGTTTGGGAAGGCGGTTGATGAGTCCCTTCAGGCCATCAAGACAGACACAGAGACTGCCCGGGCACTGGGAGTGCTCCAACAACGACGGCCGTCCTTTCGGAGCTCCGGAGGCAGACAAGGTGCCTCCAAGGGATCCGGCAGTGGCTCCTCCACTTACCGCCCAGCGGCAAGATCTTCGTCCCAGGAAGCCTACAAGGGACGCAGCAAGTCGGGTGGTGCCCGTCGTCGACAAGGTCAAGGAGGCAAGGCGGCCTCCAAACAAGATTGAACCGACCGTGGGGTCGGGCCCCTGCCGAAGCACCTCGGTAGGAGGCCGGCTGGCGAGATTATTCAGCGTGTGGGAGTCCATCTCCACCGACCGTTGGGTGCTGGACGCCCTGGCCCAAGGGCACGCCCTCGAGTTTCAGAAGAAGTGCCCTCGCGTTCCACCAGTGGCCAGGAAGGAAAATCACGTCCCTCAACTACTTTTGGAAGTAAGGGCGATGCTCAAGAAGGGTGCCATCGTGCTCGTCCCAAAGAGGCTTCGGAGCTCCGGAGTTTACTCAAGGTACTTCCTCGTAAAAAAGAAGACAGGAGGATGGCGCCCCATCCTGGTCCTACGACGACTGAACAAGTACATCAAGCCACAGAAGTTCCGTATGGTCACCCTCCAGCATGTGCTGGGACAGCTGGAGTAGGGCGATTTCCTGTCGTCGTTTGACTTGGAGGATGCCTACTTCCACATGCCCATTCTAAAAAGACACCAAAAGTTCCTCAGGTTCGTGGTCCAAAGGCGGCACTACCAGTTCAAGGCCCTCCCGTTCGGATTGAAGTCGGCACCCAGGGTGTTCACCAAGTGCCTCGCACCGGTGACGGCGTGGCTGCGACTACAGGGGATCCACATCTACTCCTACCTGGACGACTGGCTCATCCGGGCAAGGACAAGGGAGCTCGCCGTGGAGCACACTGCGAAGACCGTCCAGCTGCTCAAGGACCTGGGATTCTCCATCAACTTTCCAAAATCCCACCTGGTTCCGTCGCAAGTCGCCCTGTTTCTGGGAGCCAAGCTCGACACAGTGGCGCGGCTGGCCTCGCCTTCGGAGGAAAGGACCAGGACCATTCTGGGCAAGGTGCAGCGTCTGCTGGCCATGGACGTGGCCAGGGTAAGATCTATCAAGTCCCTCCTCGGGATGATTTCCTCCTGCATTTATCTGGTGCGCCTTTGCAGGCTTCGGATGAGACCCTTACAGGAGTTCCTCGACGCCCGCTGGATCCAGTCGACGGGCAGCTTCGAGGACAGGATCCCTCTCAACGAGACGTTCCGTCAGGCGATCCGGTGGTGGGGTACCCGCTCCCGACTTTCAGACCCCAGCTCACCAGGTGACGGTGACGACGGACGCCTCCCTGGAAGGTTGGGGAGCACACTCCGGAGATCTTCACGTGAGAGGCCTTTGGCTCCCGGAGGAGAAGTCTCTCCACATGAACATCTTGGAGGTCCGCGCGGTGTTCTGCGCCCTCGGGTCTTTTCTTCCGTTCCTCAAGGGCAAGGTGGTGAGGTTCTTCACCGACAACACCACCACGATGTTCTACATCCGGAAGCAGGGCGGAACCAGGTCCCCAGCCCTATCCAAGGAAGCCCAAGATCTGTGGCATTGGGCCGTCGCCCAAGGGATGTTTCTGGTGCCTCTTCATCTGGCAGGAATAAAAAACACGATCGCCGACTCACTCAGCAGGGAGCTGCGCTCGTGCCACGAGTGGGAACTACGCCAGGATCAAGTGGATCGACTCTTCCGACGATGAGGCGAACCCCAAATCGATCTCTTCGCGACGGCGACGAATTCCAAGTGCCGGAGGTTCGCCAGCACGTTCCCCCAGCCGAGGAGCATGGGCTATGCTTTCTCGTTCCCCATGGGACGGCCTATTTCTTTATGCGTTCCCTCCGCTGCCGTTGCTGCTCCGGCTAATCAACCAGCTCAAGAAGTCCCGGTCCAGGATGATCCTCGTTGCACCGGCGTGGCCGAGACAGATCTGGTTCCCGGACCTTCTGTACTTGTCAACCTCCCCACCAGTCAAGCTGCTGACGGATGCAGACCTTCTCTCCAGAGAAGGAGGCGCCATTCTTCACCACAACCAGGAGTCGCTGAACTTGCAGGCCTGGCTCCTGCAGAACTAGAGTTTGGAGGGTACGACATCCCGGCCGACTGCAGAGAGGTTCTTGCAAAGGCCAGGGCGTCCTCAACTCTCAAGTGCTACGGACATAAATGGAAGAGGTTCTCTGTCTGGTGCCGTGCACAGAAGATTAACCCTCTGCGGATTACGGCCCCTCAAGTACTGGCGTACCTACTGTCGCTGGCCAAAGCTGGACTGGCTCACGCCTCCATCAAAATACATCTGGCTGCAATCTCCCGTTATACCAGGACGACGGGACGGGCGTCCTTGTGGTCTCATCGCCCGGTGAAAGAATTCATGAAGGGACTATTCCGATCATTCCCGCCGGTGAAGGCTCCTGCCCCGGCGTAGGAGCTTAATGTGGTGCTGACCAAGCTCATGGGGGCGCCATTCGAGCCTGTGCATTCGGCGCCTTTGAAGTTCCTGTCATGGAAGACAGCTTTCCTCGTGGCCATCACCTCCGCACGGTGAGTGGGAGAGATCCAGGCCCTATCTTGCAAGCCTCCATACTTGACTTTTCATGACACGAGGGTGGTGCTGAGGACACACCCATTCTTTATGCCCAAGGTGCTGTCGGACTTCCACCTCAACGAGTCCTTGGTGTTGCCAGTTTTCTTCCCGTCGCCTTTGTCGCCGGCCGAGAGGACTTTGCACTCGCTGGATGTAGCTAGAGCGCTGAAGTTCTACGTGGACCCCACAAAGAGTTTTCGGAAGACGTCACAGCTGTTTGTGAACTTTGGGACTGTGAATCAAGGGAAGGCTCTCTCGAAGACTTCCATTTCCAGATGGCTCTCCGGCTGCATCATGCACTGTCACCGGTTGGCAAACCGACAGCTGCCCGGCCGTCCGAGAGCCCATTTGACCAGTGCTGCTACCACAGCGTTCCTGTCTGGTGTTCCCCTGCTGGTCATCTGCAGGGCTGCGACATGGAGGTCGACGCACACCTTCACAAGATTCTACTGCGTCGATCAGGACTCCAGGGAGGAGTCCAGGGTCGGCCAAGCAGTGCTGCGCAACCTGTTCGCCTAAGGTGAACCTGGTGAGGAGGTAAGAGTTGCTTAATGTTGAGTTGTTGCATTGCTTAATGTAGAGCCTGTTGCCACCTCCCATGGTTGTGCATGTGTGTACTGCTATGTATTCTCTTATTCATGAGCATGTGAATCCATGCCAGACCCCATGCTGGAGAAGGAACAAGTTACTTACCTGTAACTGTTGTTCTCCAGCATGGGTGTGGCATGGATTCACATGCAAACCCTCCCGCCTACCCCTCTGCGGCTCTTCACTTGGTCATACTGCCACTTTACGTGCTACCAAATCTGAAGATGGCTGCCACAGGCGGGGCTTAGGGAGAGGGCAGTCATTGGCTGGGGGCAGTATGACCCAGAGACCAGTGATTGGTTACTTCTAAGAAAGACAGATCAGAAACGAAACTGATACTGATTTTTTTCTATACCGAGGATTCCCGGCCTGACGACGGGGAATATTCATGAGCATGTGAATCCATACCAGACCCATGCTGGAGAACAACAGTTACAGGTAAGTAACTTGTTCCTTCTGTTTAGCCTACCCTGGATGTCAGATTCCTTAAGTCTTGTCTCAAGAAGGACACTTCAGAGGCAAGGCCATCGATCTTTGACTCCACCAAGGTCCTGGAATGGCTGATTGCTGCCATGATGTCTGTAAGCGACAGCGTTTGGTCCATGCCCCCCTTCGTTGCCTCCTCTTCCGACTCATGTGTCTGTCCCGGGAGCCTTGCTGGGTTGCTCATTGTATATTTGTCAATTGTATGTTGGGTTGCCCCTGTGCGGGTCAGGTCCTTCCCCATTGTGATCTTTTTAAGGCAGTCCAAGATGCAGTTGTGTTCCGTCAGACCGGAGCGTATCTTGTGGGGTGGTCCGCTGCCCTTTGTCCTGGGGCAGTCCTTGCTGGAACATGCGTTATCACCGTGGGTTGATTGCTGTAAGTGGGCCTCTCCTTGCAGTTTGACCATTTCCGCCCACAGTGCCACTAGTCGAACACGCCCCACCAATGTCCCCCTTTTCCCGCCCCCAACTTCTTTTCCGGGTCACCGTCCTTGTTAACCAGCGTTTGTGGTGGGTCTCACGTGGGTTGTGGTCTCCTTCTAATACCAGTGGTTAAGGGGGGGGTCCCCTGCTCCGGCTATGTGCCTTTTCTCCGTTGGTGTTGTGTGAGGTCCAGCCCCCTTGTGCTGTTTCTTACTGCCTCCCTCTGGATCACAGCTTGCCCAATCCGCCTCTGGGCTGAAGGAGTGTCGGCAGCGTCTACTGTTCGATTCCCCGTTCTTGGGGGTCTGTTGTATGTGCCTGCGCCTGGTCGGCCCTGGGCAGGATGGTGTGTGGGGGGGCGCCGTTGGGGGGGCTTGCCCGTGTCCAAGCCTTGCCTGCTCCACCCCCCGTCCACCCTGTCTTGATAGCCCACCACCGCCGCGTAGGTTGCAGGGGTGTCCTTACCTCTTGTGCCTATATGGCAGTGTCCGTGCCCTTATGGTCTGGAGGGATCTGTTGATCCAGTGCCTGCCCTTCCACACCTTTTGTGGCTACGCAGTGTCTCTGTTCCCTGTTTCGGCATGTCCCGCCCCCCCAGCACAGCCTCCCCCGTGGCTTTGGTGCACAGTCCGCTCTGGCTGGCAGGTTGGCCAGTATCACGCCATCAGAAATGGCCCGGTTCCCTCTGGTGGCAGCTCCTGTTGATGAGGGAAGGGCGGGGGGGGCCCTCCCCCAGCTGGTGTGGCTGCCCCTGCAGCGTTCTTCCCCCAGTCCGCCGCAAGTCCCCAAACGTTCCTTCAGTTGGGCTGAAGCCCCGCGGGTGCCCCTCGACCCGGCCGCCCTGCCGCTCGCTCAAAGCGCACACGGCGGTGCCAGGGGAGGGGGGCGAAGCTGCGTGGCGATGCCTTGGAATGCAACTGGCAGCAGGTCCTGGTGGGTGTCTTCCTCTCCAAGCTGGTGATCCTGCTGCGGGCTCCAACGGGCTGGGTGATTCTGCTGACCTCGGTGGGGGATGGGCAGCTCGGTCCACCCTCCCCTCCTCGAGCTCCGGGTCAGGTTTCCCTGGGGCTCCGGCACCCTAGATGGCTGCGCTGGGGTCCCGGGGGCTCAAGTATGTGCCGCCTCGCTGTGTAGTGTGCCCCTACAGGGCTGTCCTGGTTCCCGGCATCCAGCCCCTCTGCTCCTGCAGGGCCTGTCATGCAGTTTCTTCCATCGGGACTGCGGTCAAACTTTGGTACGGCGGTGGGGGCCTCTAACAGTACCGATTTTTCTCAGGATTTCGGGGGGTGGGGTGGGTCGCAGATGCTCTTCCCCCATCAGCATTTGTCTTTTTCGGCCATTTTAAAGATGGTAGGATTGTTATGGATTTGGGCTGTGCCGGCGGAGCGTCACAGAGCTAGGACAGCATTCGACGCCCCCTGGCGGCCGCTTCACCTTTACCATTTTTTGAGCGTTGTTTTGGTCTTTCTGCTGTCAGCAGAGAATCTATTGACTGTGATCTGGCAGGGGTCGCACGTACACACGCACTGCAGAACTGGCGAACCTCCTCCTGCTGGCTCGGGGAAGTCCGAGAGGGGGCAGTTCCAGCAGCTGTGGCAGCCATGCAGACTGCAAGACTACCACTCGCCGCCACTCCACATCCGCTCCGCGGACTAGTAGAGTCTTTATGGAGGTAGGGAAACACTCCTCCTCCAACAGTAGACGGGGAAAGCAGACCAAGGATCAAGTGAAGGACTGCAAGACTGCCACTCGCCGCCACTCCGGCATATTAGTGAATGTTACATGTATAACTTTAGCCAATCAGGATGGAGTCGTTTTTGCTGAATGCACTATTAGGTCATTCATAGGGTGCTCTATTTAGGATGGTAACGGGTTATATACTTACCAATAGAGCGTGGCAGCGTAGGCTGTCCTTACATTTTAAAATATTTGAGTGCCAATGGGGAACGTGAGATTCACATGTACTTGATTCTTGTAATGTATTCAGATTTTGTGGGTTTTGTCTTTAAATACTGAAACTCGATGTGGGCGTGTCGAGAGCGTTTTTTTCAGTTCTAAGGAGCTGACTGACCCTCCCCGCTGTAATTTGCATGTAATAAAGCTGTTTTTCTTTGAAAATCGTGCACTCCATTATTGCTTCCCTGGATTGATTTTTTTCCAATAGGTTTTTGGACCTGTTTTCAGATTACTTCTTTGGTACCACTATCAATAGCATTTTTAAGTAAACAAAGAAGTAAAGCAGAAAAATATAGTTCAATGTCCACAAGCATTTTCTGTAAGCTTGATACACTCGCTGCAAATTCACAACCTGTGATTACGGTTTAATATCTTACATGATTTGACAACTGCCATTGTTTTGCCTGCAGGTGCAATTAAATTTTTGCGAAATACGACAAACTCTGGTCCTACCTGCTCTTACGGCGGTACATTTTATTTGGTGCTCAGAGATGTGTTTTGGTGAACATACTTGCTTGGCAGTTGAGCTTAATTAAACATGCCTTCTACTGCCACTTCTGCTAGCAAGCACACTGCAACCCTATCTTTGTTGCTCTACCACTTATTCACTTTTTATGTGAAAACGCTTTGTTTCCCAAATGCTGATAATTCTGATTCTGGCTCGAGATCGGAAGGCTGGTACATACCATTCATGACCTCAAGTGGCATTGGCATGCTCCGCTTTTCCAATTTCTGATTATTCAATACCCATTCACATTCAAGCTCACCACTAAATTGTGCTTTAATGAAGATACCGTTCCAATTCCTACTAGGAATGTCTGCACAAGTCTATTTTGTGCATTGTTTACGGTTTCCCCAAAACACCAAGCGCTATGTACTCCAGTAAAATTTGGGCAGCAGCCAGGCAAATCATGTTTTGTTTGTTATACGAAATGTGACCAAGCAAGGTATGACAAATAGTTTACACGGCAAGTAGATTTCCTGAACGTTTTGCCCTTTGGACATTTCATGTTTTTTTTTTAATTTAAATTCCACACCCCTGTCCTCTAGTCACTATGGTGAGTACTTCTTTATCATTATTGTATTGCTGAAAACTGAATCTTTGTTATAACAAAATTGTGTAAAGTTCATGCATGATTCAGCTTTTTTCCTTTCCTAACAGAATTCACGAAATTAACCAAAACCAAAAGCAAGTGGAGCAGGATATTAAAGTTGCCATATTTACACTGATGGTAGAAATCAACAAAAAGGGAAAAGCTCTTTTGCATCAGCTTGAGGTAAGCTATCCTCTTGAGAATACTGTTTTAAATGGATGAGAAATCGTTTACAAACTTTAATTGGTTTGAATTTATTTTATATATTGGCTAGTGTTTGATTTGTTCTATTGTTTTAGGAAACCTTCCAACTCCTCAAGAGCAGGAAAAATATAAGTCATAGGTGGCACACATAGTGTTTAAAACAAGAAGGCTGGGGTTATGGTGATTGCTTTATTTAGAGAGTTGCAACTGTGAAAGTGCCCGTCCCCTTAATATTCTATGTCACTTATGTAGTAGTAATTGGGGCAAAAGAATGTTTATCAATCAGTTCAACAGCGTTCTTTCAGTCAAATAGTTTTGCTGTGTAGTTATGGATAATCAACTACCCAGAGTTTAAAAAGTGTACCAAAACAAACTGATGTTTATAACATCTGTAATCAGAGAATGACTCGGAGAAACCTAATTTGTTGAGAGAACAAAAGGACAGAATTTACACTAATACTACAAAATATACTGAGATAGGATACAAAAAGTAAATATACATCTTTTTAAAGAAATATAGCAACCCAGTTAATTAAATGCAGTGCATAGCTACACAAAAAAAGTCGTCCTTTTTCCACCATCTAACAGAATAGGTTATCCATATGAGATCGGTAAATGAGAAAGTTGTCATACAAACCCACTTTCAGTTTGAATTTCATGTACCAATATTCAGAAAGTCTTTATGAAATCAAAAAGAAATGGTTAATAATGTTTAAGTGTAACGTGTATATTCAGCATTACACAACAGTCTTAACACATTTACTCTTACGTCCCGTCCCCTTTCCTCCATACTCAATGGGCATCCCTCTTTAGGGACGTGAGACAGAACCTTTTTCACCCGAAAAAATCTTCTTCCCCTTTAAATTTAGAGGCGTGCGGCCCTGGGTGCATGCACTCCCCAGTCCCCTTTGCCACGTTGATGGGAACATGCCGATTTCACCAGCGCTCCTGGGTTTGCTTTCGGCCTTGTTAATACCACGTGCTCTTCCCAGATACTTTATTTAGTCTTTTTTTCTTTTTATCAATGAGGTACTCGATCCTCTGGCACCACGCTTCTCCCCGGTGCATGTCGACTTCAGCGGGCTTCAGCAGGTGTCCAGCCTGCGAGGGGCTCTTCCCCACGCCCGATCCCATGCGCTTTGCCTTCGTTGCCTTAGCCCCAACCACGGCTGGGAGAGTTGTACCGAGTGCAACGCACTTACACCGAGCACTCTCAAGAACAGACTAGCTCGGTGGAGGGAGCTCTTCGAGAAGTCGACTCATTCTTCCATATGGCTCCAACGCTGCAGCCCCCACTGCCCTTGCCAACTCCTTCGATTCCGGCTCCCCTGCCTCCCACAGTTTAGGCGGTTCCACACCAGCCTACACCACAGCCACTGGCTCAGGTTCCAACACTGCAGACCTCAGTGCCCAGCACCCCTCCCACCAGCTCCGGACCAGCCTGAAACCCTGCTGGACACTGACGAGGAGGAGGACCCCGACACACCATCAGCCAAGGCCTTTCATGAACGTCTTGCAGGTTAGTACTTGTGGCTTCCACAACCGTGGCTAGAACGGGGATTACGCTCTGGTCAAGAAGGGATGCCTTAAGGCCCACTAGGCCCAGTCTGTCAATCCACGCCTCGACGGCAAGTATGAGCAGATGGAGAGGGGTCGACTCTTGCTGTCGGCACACCCTCAGCCACACTCTTCGATGATCGCTGCGGCAACATCATCCTCAGGGCTGCTCGGCAAGGAGGAGATGATCTTGGAGGCTTAAGGAAAAAATCTTTATTCCAACGCCTCCTTGCACCTTCGGTAATCCAACGCGGATGCCATGCTGGCTGCCGTTAACCAGCAGCTTTGACGGGAAATAGCTGCGAATCACTTCCTCAGTCGAGTGGTGACCTGGGCCTGGTGGTACCAACATCTTTTTGGGTATCATGGCAGCGGTTCTGCTGGACATGCCGCACACAAGACTCAGGATGAGGAGATTACAACTGCACTACGTAGCCTCATGGAATCAGGAGCGGGGCTCCCAAGAGGAGCTGATCAGAGGTCCTCTCTCTCTCTCCACCTGGACCACCAGTCGAGGTCCGGGAACTAAAACCTGAGGACGGGCAAGCCCTCCTGGCAGCCAGTCCCTCCGGGTACCATCACCACAGATTCATCCCTGGATGGGTGGGGCACCCTGGACAACCTCAGCATCCATGGAGTCTGGTCCCTGCAGGAGTCTGACATCAATTGGTTGGAGCTGAAAGCTATCTGGCTAGCTCTCAAAGTTTTCGTCCCACTCATCGAGGACAAAGTCGTCCTCATCCAGACGGACAACTCCACCAGCATGCACTATGTCAACAAGCAGGGTGGCACCAGGTCCCCTTCACTGTGCAACCTAACGGTCAGCATGTGGGAATGGGCCCTGGAGAACATCTACCTGATTGCTATCCGCCTTCAGTGGGACTCCAATCTGGATGCGGACAGGCTCAGCAGACTGGGAGCAGACAATTGAGAGTGGCAACTGAACGATCAGTTTCTGCTCAGGATCTTCAGCAGCGCGTCTCGAAATTTAAAGGGGAAGATGATTTTTTTCTGGTGAAAAAGGTTCCGTCTCCCGTCCCTAGCGAGGAACGCCCATGAAGTATGGAGGAAAGGGGACTAACAGTGAGTAACTATTAATTTAGCAACTATTGATGCATGAAAACATACTTACCAATGCATACATTTATCACAAAAGGAGTGTTCTGGTCACCTCAAAAGAATAAAAAAGGCGGTGGGAATTTTTTTTCTCTGGTTGACAATACACATGAGCAAGTATTCTTTGTTGGTACAATTCAAATCTGACTTAACAATTGGAATGGTTAGTGCAAGACCTAATGTGATTACAAAGTTGTTGTTTTTTTTTAATCCGTTTTTTTGTTAGGTACAGCAATCGCGCCACCATCACATTATTGCATCATGCGTCATCCCACTTCCTGCAGTGTACAATAACCAGCAAATAAAACCAAAAACTAGTGCCTACGAAACATATATAATATTTTAACCCACAGCCTGCATAATATGCATCCTGGAGCCTCTACATCCAGTGTCCGCGGCACAGCAGGTTGCTTTTTCTACCATCACCAGCCCGCTGTGCTTCCCATCCCACCTTCCTGCATTTTAACACTATGCACTCTTCTTCCTAGACCTCATCCTACAGTTTTGAAGCCTGCCCTCAAGGGGGCTTATCATCCGGTGAGTGAAACAGCTTCTGCACCAGCATGTTCCAGGCAGTCAAATGATCACTTACTTCTCTCAACCCCCCCACACCCTGTTTGCAACACTCTATGATAGACAACTGACTCTGCCCTGGCCCAGCGCCTCAGGTCGTTTCACCAGCATTCTATCTGCGTGCCCTTGTGGCACTTCCATGCCATGGCACTCCTCCCATTTGCTTATACGCATCCCATATCTAGCATCCTGGTCACTGATTTGCGCTCGCCCCTCTGATCTCTGGAACAATCTGAGCAGACATGTCTCCCCCTGCGTCATCATAGCCACCACTTCACTACGGAATCGCCCAATCACCACGCAGTCCCGAAACTTATGTGTTATGTCTCAATCCTCCATAGCGCATTTAGGGCACTCCTTGTCTGCTAATCGTGAACATTGTGAGATCCCATACAGCATCCAGTATGCTCTGTGCAGAACATATAACTGTGTGATCTTAAATCTTGCATTCCTGGATACCTTCTTAGTACACAGCAGTATGTGCAATCATTCTTGATCGGTAAAGCTCCTGCCCAAGTCTGCCTCCCATTTAGATTTGGCATTCAGTCTCAGGTATAACCTCGAAATCCCATGCTGCCCCTCCAAAATATCATATAGTAACGCAAGGATTGCGTCTTCTTCCAAAGTCTGGGAATCCCTGCCACCTGTTACGGGTCTGGTGAATCAATCTTGTGTATGTAAATAAATTGGCCCTTAGTCACTCCTGCCATCTTTACTACCACTTGGCATTCCAAAACCTACCAATCTATGTACGTCGCCCCAGACTGCCACCGCTCTACCTCCCCACTGATCTCTAATGAGCCAGAGGAGTGAGTAGAGGGTTCGGTGTGTTCTCGGGCAGACACAATGCATTTTGTTTCCTGCTCTTTTGAAAGGAAAGTCTTTCTTCGTCAGCAACTGTTTTGGAGGAAGTGGCTTGAACACATATATACTCACTCCGCGAGCGGACTGATTAGAGTGTTCTGTGTGGTCTTGTGTGCCTCGGATGGCAAAGATCTTTATACAGCGGCGCCTTGGCAATCGTCTCTACACCATCCCGGCTTCACTTCGCAGTAAGTGTCGAGCCGCTGACCCTCCTTCAGCCAATTGTTTGCTACTAGATTCTATGGCACTTTCTAATCCTCCTGCGCTGCCTTTGCCGCCCCAAATCATTCGGACGTGCCCACACTTTCTGATCAAAACAAAGCTGACTTTGCGACTCTGTCACTTGATCTGATAAGTACAGGCCTGTTGTCGTCCGTCCCTGTGGTTACTGAACTTGCTTCATGGGGGGTTACGTATGCGCAGGTTTTGTGTCCTCATGACAGAGTTAAACATTTTCAGTTTTCCCCAGCGGTTCAGTTTACTACCAACGCGGATGCGCATGAGCGCAAATCTAACATGTTGGGGCACTTAGTTGCCCGGCCGGTGACGTCCTCCTTGACATTGGACAATTCAATTATTTTGGATGAATTGTTTGTTCGACTGTGCAAGGCAAGGGATGTCTTGGATATGGCAAATGCGTTTACGAAGCTGGATGGTGCCTCTAACTCAGTTCTTTCCTCTGAACCAGGGGAGGTCCGGGAGGTGCCCAACTTTCCTAACAATCTTTATCCTAACTTTTTCACTCTTAAAAATATTCACCTCAGAAGGCAATCCGAGATTCTACCAGAATTGATTCTTTGGGGCGTACCTCCATTTCTGCTCTGAATTTGGTTTTGGAGTTGCTACTGAGACTGTGCGATAACATTAAAGATACAGTTCGTGAAAATGCTCTAAAACTCACTAGGATGGAGGAGAATTTTCAGAAAGTGCATGATTTGTTTACAATAAGGGATGTTATTGAACCAGTTTTACTGGAAAAAGATGCAAATCCATCATTGGAGTTTATGAACTGGGTTTCTGGACAAGGGGCTCACATAATTCCGGCTCCGATAGTTATGAGCCAAACCCTGAATAGGCCTACTCCTCTGCTAGAATGCGCATCTAGATTAAGTGATTTGCCAGACATTCATCTACAAATTTTGAAAAGGATTTGTCCATGGGGAATGTGGCTCTCAATAGTAATAATCAAATACGAAAGGAGAAGAAAGCTCTTGGGAATATTCATAAGCAATATGCCGGCAGCATAGCTTAATGGGCTTGACTCCTCATTAAAATGGTTATGACAGTTAACCAAGGGTGAACGACATTATAGATCTTAATTCACAGGTCAACTCTAATGGGGTACTAAACCATGAATCTGGGTCTATTAGGCAAGGCCAAGATTTTGACTCTATGCGCGTGATTTGTGAAAAAGAACGGCCAACTTCCAATCTTATAATAATGGCTGTTGACTCGATTCCTATAATTTCTACTTCCACGTGAGACGCAGGCACAGATCCGTGTTTTGATTCTTTGTCGAAGGAAGATGGCACCGAGCCATCACCTACTGTAATATTGTCGCAAGACACTTCAGATTCGCTGTTAGTACCTATTTTGAAGCATAAAGGATGTCCCCAAAATCGGCAAACAAAAATTTCCTCCTTCCTTCACTCTGCAAATAAAACCAACCCTGTAATGGTGGTTTCAAATCAAATTTTGCAGAATGATGGTAATGGAAGTCTTGGTTCTTCTGTACCTCTATTCCCACTATTGCTACCGATATACGGGCAGCCATTGTAGTAGATCACTTCATTATTGTAGTGCTTTGGTTTCTAGGCATAGGGGCAGTCTTCAATCCAATGAGGTGACGCATGCTAATACTGAACGGTACACCTCAAAGATTGTGGGGTGGGTATCCAACAGTCAATTAATGGTTCAACAAGGGTAAATGGGTCCAAACTGTTGGATATTTTCCAACATTCTCTCTTTGAGATCCCTGAACTCTGAAGACATAGATATAACATTGCCAATATTAAATAACTATCGCATGGCATGTCATTTTCACTCTGAGATATTTTCCAGCTTGGTATGGAAGCAGTGGGCTAATCTACAATCATTGGGTTATGACCTACATTTGATCAAATCTTCACAGGAGGCCAAGACATTATTGGCTTTTCATCTGCAAGGGGCGAATGTGAGGGAGGTAGACTCTAATTCTATCAACACCCTAGCTCCCCTTCGAGATACTACTGTAGCACAAATCTCTAACCTCTTGCAAGATGGGAAAGACTGGTCATGGGTTGAGTCAGCCCTAAAAACATTTGCTGTAGGTAGACAGGATCTGACGCAATTCTAGCCTTTCTAGTGTGAATGTACTGTCTTGTAATGTCTGTGGCCTGGTTAACCTGAACAGATTTTTCCAGAATTCATCTGTTAGAAGTTTTAATAATTATGTTTCAGGAGACAATGCCAACTGCACATCTTGATTTGAAGGGTTATCAAACCTATACTAGCCGTGCCACTCGAGCCGACATCAGAGTGGGGGGGTCTGGCTATAGCAATCAATACCAACTTAAATGTAACCTCGGAAGTAGTTCACTACTCTGAGGGACTGATGGCCGTTAATCTTATATCACATTTATTGCAATCAAAAGTACTATTGGTAACGTTTATTGGAACCCTGCTAGGGTAACGATGGAATCCATACACACAAGCTTATCTGACCTTTTTGGGGACTGGTTTGCAAAGGATCATGATCACAGTATAATTATTCAGGGTGATTTCAACTCTAATTGTGTGGAGGTTTCTGAATGGAATGCATCTAACATTATTCCCCATTCTCCAGCATGGGGTTTGGCATGGATTTACATGCTCGTGAATATTCCCCGTCTGGCTGGGAATCCTCAGTAAAAGAAAAAACTGTTTCACTTTAAAACTCCATTTCTCCTCTAAACCTATCACTTTTCCTCTGGGTCATACTGCCCCATCCAATGACTGTCCTCTCCCTAAGCCACGCCTCTGGCAGCAATCCGTAGATTATCGCATGGTTCATTGTTGGGAGTCCTCCAGTTGCTTTCCAAGCTATTTCGTACTTTTTTTTTTCCCCACGTTGTTGCTGAAAAGTTCTATTTTTGTTCAATCTAAGCCCTTGTGCTCCTATCTTCATCGGCCGGCAACAGGAATCCTTTGTTTGTGAAGTTGCGCGCCACTCAAGGGCGATTGTTGGTCCAAGTTTCTGGAATGCCGTCTTGGGCCTACTTCACGCCATCCGACAATGACTGAGGAGAGAAAGGAGGGATTGACACTTTTCAGGCTCTGCACCCAATGTGGGCTAAGGAACGTCTTTGTGGAGGACAAACCTCAAAAGTGTCTGTACTTCCTGCTCCCGGACCACAACAAGGATGGGTGCGAGATATGCCTGGGCTTCTCTAAGAAAGACAGGTATAACAGGCTGGCGGTATGGCTCAAGTCGAGCAAGGCCCCTGACCCATGCTCCGAGCGGGTTCATGCATCACCCAGGACCGGTCGGTCCGAGGAGCGGTCTCAGAGGTCGAAGTCCTTTGAGGACGCCCCATCTCTGTGGGTCCAAGATAAGGCCAAGAACCGCAAGGCCAATTCCGCTGGGTTCACCGCTGATGCGGGTCCCAGGTTAGATAGATCACGATAGCCATTGCCGTCCGCCTCATCAGCTAGCTTGCCATCAGGTTCCTCTTCAAAGAGGAAGTCCTCGCCCCCAACCGAGTTATGGGACACATCTGAGAAACAAAGGCTGGAGGAAGAGAAGGCCTCAAAGCAGGCTCACCCGGCGCAGCCAAAGACCCCGTCAACCGATCCGTCGACATCTCTTGGGCGAGCGCTGTGGAGGGTGGTACCGACCCGATGAGGGTGGTCCCTACAGCGCAGAGAGTATCCTTGCCTCCCAGGCACGACATGGTTGCTGAGGCAGCGGTGAAGGCTGCGGGCATGCCGGGGTGGGGGGGCATCAGTTCACGTCCCGATACAAAGCCCTCGGGAGGGAAAAGCGGTGGGGGGGGGAAGAGAGGAGCCCCCAAAGCATTCCTCCAGTGTTTGCGATCAGCCAATGGACATCTCCTACACGGATGACGACGACCAAGAATCCGTCCATACAGTCCACGAGGACGACGGCGGCGGCGCAGGGCCTAGCACTCCATCATTCCCTCCACAGCCGATAGACATATTCATGGATATCCTGTCAACTCTTCACACCCTACTGACAGAGATCCAGCAAAGGTTGCGTCCAACACCGGCACCTGTTGTACCGCAAGCCCCTGACCAGCCTCCAGGAAGTGTCACCCGACTCCGCTGCATCAGCATCCTCCGCCACGTCGGGACCCAACTTCACCAGCGGACCTGGATACATTTATTTGTATTTATTTTATTTGTAGAGTGCAACCTTGCTATGAGGCAGCTGGACGCGTAGTTGCAAGAAGGTGGTTACAGGCAAGCATCACCTGTTCCCAAAGGGGAACAGTTGTAGCAAAAATGATGCACTAAAGATTACAGGTTACAGACAAAGGTAAACCGTCTTCACATAGATGATTCAATAAAATTTAAAAGAACAGAACTTAAAAACCTAGCAGTGCAGGTTACACATAATTACTCCAGCAGCATATGAGGGATACTGAAGGCTGATGTAAGGGATGCGATGGAGAAGAGAGGAGATTAAAATAGAGGTTAGAAAGGAGTGGGAAGTGCTAAAGTAGTTAAGGTGAGTGCCTATGGTGAAAGTGTAGTGGGCTCAACAAGCTTGTGCAGCCAAAGTTTGGTTTTGGTTTTGAAGGAGTGGAACGTAGGTGCTGATCTGAGTGTGGACGGCGAGGCGTTCCAGAGTTTAGCTGTGAGGACTGGGAAACTTGATCCCCTGGCGGACTGTAGCTTAAATCTAGGTATAGAGTGTGTTGATATAGGCTGATCTCAGCGGTCTGTTTGCGACATGCTGCGAAAAACGGGTATTCAGATAAGCTGGTGCCTGGTTGTTCTGAGCCTTGTAAGTTAAGGCTAAGGTTTTAAGCGAAATTCGCTGCACGACGGGGAGCCAATGAAGGTTGTGTCTGATGTCTGAGATGTGAGATCTTCTTGGGATGTTGAGGGCTGCCCTGGTGGCATTGTTTTGTGTAACTTGTAGTTTGTCAATGTTTTTTTGACAGGTCCCTAGGTAGAGGGCGTTACAGTAGTCTATTTTTGCCATTATTCTAGCTAGGATGATGCAATTCGCATCGTTCAAGAAAGGTCTGCAGGCTGTGATGAGTTTGCAAGTGTAGGCCGAGGCAGACGCTACAGCATTTGTTTGTCTAGTTAGAGATAGAGTTGCGTCGAGATAAATGCATAGAGTTTTTGCTGTGTTCGACACTTTAATGATGTTGCCGTCTATGGTGAATGATTTGTAGGCTGGGTCCAGTTTGGCTAATTTGGAATGTGATCCCAGGATGAGTAGCTCCGTTTTCTCATCATATAGGCAAAGCCCATGATGAGCCATCCAAGCCTGGATGATTGAGTAGACATCATTAAGTGCCTTTGCGTCTAGAGCAAAGTCACCAGAGATAGGGATGAGTATCTGGGTGTCGTCAGTATAGTTGGTGTAAGAAACACCCAGATAGTCAAGTATGTCAAAGAGTGGTTTGTAAACACATTGTATAATGTGGGAGAGATGCAAGAACCTTGAGGGACTCCACAAGGAACAGGGGCAGGATCTGCAGAGGCTAGAGGAGAGAAGACCCTCTTAGTTCTGTTTGCTAAAAAGGAACTAATCCAATACGACACAGAGTCCGAGAAGTGCGCAGCAATTTTAAGATGGTGGCAGAGAATTTTATGATTGACCAAGTCGAACGCTGCTGACAGGTCGAGCAAGAGGAGGAGTGCCAACATGCCTTTATCTTTTAGGTCATCAATTTGAGTTTTTAAGTCAATCAGGGCAGTTTCTGTACCATGTCTAGGACGGAAGCCAGATTGGCGGAGACCAAGTAATTGGTTTGATTCAAGATAGTCCTGAATTTGCAAGTATGCAGCGCCGTCCAGAATTTTTAGAAGGTATGGTACCGTAGTAATAGGCCTAAAATTGGCGGGGTTGCTTGGGTCAAGGGATGGTTTTTTGATTAAAGGGATTACCCAAGCATCCTTGAGGTTATCTGGGACAATGCCCGATCTGAAGGAGGCGTTTATAAAAGTAGTGATAAAAGGTAAAAGGTCATGAGCAGCTTCCTTGATGATAGGTTCAGGACAGGTATCACCTTGACAGTTTGATGGTTTAAGCTTTTTTTATAATATTTTCCACTTCCTCAATGGATAGCGGGGAGGAGCTGAAAGGTTTTTGTGGGCGTGTAAGGACTGGGAGGTTGAATGATGTTGTGTTCAGGGTAGAATCGGTTAGGTTGTTCTTTTTAGCATTTATTTTCGCTTGCAGTCAGGCAATTTTATCTAAAAGTGCCTTTTGAATATTCGTGCAACAGGCAGCGTCAGGGGAACAAGTCACCAGAGGGGCAACAGGGGACTCTAGTTCCTTGGGGATCGTAAAAAGTTCTCCAGCATGGGGTCTGGCATGGATTCACATGCTCATGAATATTCCCCGTCGTCAGGCTGGGAATCCTCGGTAAAGAAAAGAATCGGTATCAGTTTCGTTTCTGATCTGTCTTTCTTAGTAGTAACCAATCACTGATCTCTGGGTCATGCTGCCCCCTGCCAATGACTGCCCTCTGATTTTTACCGCACGTTCAAGTGTTGGGAGTCCTCGTGCTTTAGCTCTTGAGCTTTTACTGCGTTTTCGCACATTTTCAGAAGATTTTCTAATTTTTACGGTTTAATCGAGCCGCAAGCTCCACCGTTTCCACCTCCGATAACGGGGACCCGTTTTGGAATTCTTCTATGCCCCTCAAGGGTGAAGTTTTCGTCGAGTTACGCTTCTTGGAGGGGACATGGCCCAGGACAAGGGAAGCTCGACTCCCGGATCCAAGCTGTTCAGGAGCTGCCCGGGATGCAGATTGCAAAATGTTTTCAAGGAGGACGAGCATTCGAGATGTCTCTACTGCCTTCATGAGGACAAGCTGCACATGGAAAAGGACTGTGCGTTCTGCAAAAACCTGTCGGAACCGACCAAGCAAGATCGTCGTTCCCGCCTCGCCGCCTGGCTGGAGAAGGGCACAGCAGGTGAGCAGGCGAACAAAAAGTCTGAGCGGTCTTCTAAGTCCGGTGAGGGCGCCCCGGCGACGGGGGCCTAACAGAAGGCCAAGCACCGCGAGTCCGCCGGCACCAGGAGGGCCGAAAGGTCGGGCTCTTCAGCTGCCAAGCAGGGTGCGACTTCCCCGGCACGATCAACCGCGAGCCAGCGCTCTGGTTCGGGGAAGAGGTAGTCCGAGAACCCGGGTAAGCTTTTGGAGAGGCCCCGGTCGATCTCGAAGGGAGCCGAGGGGGAGCGAGGCGATGACCCTCCCCCAAAGCGAAGGCCCAGGACGCACCCAAGGTGGTGAGGGCCTTGATCCACCCGGCAAAGGCCTCTATCGAGGTTGTCGCAGCGGCCCTGGCGAAGCCGGCAGAGGCTACCTCGGGGCCCAGAGTTTCCCTGCCACCGCAGAGGGAATCCTCTTTCCAGCCCATCGTTAAGACCCCCGTGAAGACCCCGGTGAAAAAAGAGGGGGGGCGGTGGCCATTACGGACTCGGATTCAGCCTCCGCGGAGGATCTGGTGGAAACCGTGAAAGGCCTCAACGAGAGGTTCGAGAAGGTTCGATCCCAGGGGAAGGATCCTGCTGATGTGATCAAAGATAGCGACGACGAGGGCCCAGTGGAGCAGCCATCCCGCCTGTCGCAGCCATTGCCCGAGCCCCAGGATAGCTTGGCGGCCATTTTGTTGGCGATCTAATCCTTATGTGATGAGATAAGGACGAGGTTACCACGGACCCTGACAGAGGATCCAGAACCTGGACCGTCGGGAAGCCTTCCGAACAAGCGGAGGAGAGTCCACCCCGCACCGCCCTTCGTGCCCACAAGGCCTGTGGACCCCTCATCCCCCTCGCCGGACCCTCGGGATGATACAGCGACGGATACAGCGACGGGGACGGACGACGAAGGTGGCGATGATACAACGGACATTCCTTCATCAACCGCCCCCCCCTCAGGCCTCTCCGCCCGACAAAATTGGCTCTTTCCACGCCATGATAGCCAGGGCATCCGAGCTCTTCCAGCTCTGCCCTGAGAAACAGAAAAAGGAAGGCTTTCTTTACCAATGACGGGAGGCCAAGAGAAAGACGGTCCTCGCGGTACCGTTAATCGACGACATCTGGGACGAAGGGCTGGCTATCCTGAAGAACCCTTCCACGACACCCGCCAAAAGGGACAGGTACGAGAAGAAGTACCGGGTCCCCGACGCCGCCCCCTTGTGCCTCAGGGCCCAGCCTATGCCGGATTCGGTCGTCTTGGCAGCGGCCAAGAAGAAAGCTGCGGGTGCGGCAGCTTCAACTTCCACTTCCCCACCGAACAGCGAGGGCAAGAAGTTGGACTCCAACAGCGAGGGCAAGAAGTTGGACTCCAACAGCGAGGGCAAGAAGTTGGACTCCATGGGACGATGAGTCATCTCATTGGCGGCGACGACGATTAAGGCGGCCAATGCCTTGGCGATTGTGGCCCGTTGCGACAGGGAGCTCTGGTTCAAGATCGCACCCCTGCTAGACTTCCTACCGGACGACAAGAGGGCGGAAGCCCTACAGATTCTGCAGGAAGGTGAGGTGGCGTCGGATCACACCATAACGGTGGCAACGGACATTGCTGATACCGGATTTCGCCAGCTGGGCAACGAGGTTTGCCTTCGACGACGATGGCTCAGGGCTACTGACTTTCGCCAGGACGTCCAGACCAGGGTTTTGGATATGCCGTTCGACGGCAACAACCTGTTTGGGAAAACGGTGGATGAGTCCCTCCAGGCCATCAAGACCGACAGAGACAGCCCGGGCCCTAGGAGTCCTTCAGCAACGGTGGCCCTTTCGGAGCTCCGGAGGCATACAGGGCGCCTCCAAGGGATCCAGCGGTGGCTCTTCTACGTACCACCAGTTGGCCCGTTCCTCGTCACAGGAGGCCTACAGAGGTCGCGGCAAGCAAGGAGGGTCTCTCCGCTGTCGTCAAGGAGGCCAAGGCGGCAAGGCCTCTTCCAAGCAGGACTGAACCGGCTGTAGCGTCGGGCCCCCACCGAAGCACCTTGGTGGGAGGCCGGCTGAGTAAGTTCGTCAGCGTGTGGTAGTCCATCTCCACCGACCGTTGGGTGCTGGACACCCTGGCCCGCGGACACTCGCTAGAATTTCAAAAGAAGTGTCCTCGCATTCCTCCCGTGGCCAGGAAGGAGAATCACATCCCTCAACTGCTGTTGGAGGTAAGGGCGATGCTCAAGAAAGGTGCCATCGAGCTCGTCCCCAAGAGGCTAAGGGCCTCTGGAGTATACTCAAGGTACTTCCTCGTCAGAAAGAAGACCGGCGGTTGGCGCCCCATCCTGGACCTACGTCTGTTAAACAAGTACATCAAGGCACAGAAATTCTTGATGGTCACCCTCCAGCACGTGCTGGGACAGATGGAGGAGGGTGACTTCCTATCGTCGTTGGACCTGGGGGATGCTTACTTACACATCCCCATTCTAAAAGGAGACAAAGTTCCTCAGATTCGTAGTCCAGGGGCGTCGCTACCAATTCAGAGCCCTGCCGTTCGGATTAAAGTCGGCACCCAGGGTGTTCACCAAGTGCCCCGCACCAGTGGCGGCGCGGCTGCGCCTCCAGGGGAGCCACGTCTACCCATACCTGGACGACTGGCTAATCCGTGCAAGATCAAGAGAACTCGCCGTCGAACACACAGCGAGGACTGTCCGCCTGCTCACGGAACTGGGATTCACCATCAACTACCCCAAATACCACCTGGTTCCGTCGCAGGTAGCACTGTTTCTGGGAGCGAAGCTCGATACAGTCGAGCGATTGGCATCTCTGTCGGAAGAAAGGACGAAGGCCATTTTGGGCAAGGTGCAGCGCCTGTTAGCCACGGATGTGGCCAGGGTGAGGTCCATCAAGTCCCTCCTCAGGATGATGTCCTCATGCATATACCTCGTGCCCCTTTGCAGACTTCGGATGCGTCCGCTACAAGAGTTCCCCGACGCCTGCTGGATTCAAGCGGCAGGCAGTTTCGAAGACAGGATCCCGCTCGACGAGGAGTTCCGTCGGGCGATTCTATGGTGGGGTACCCATGCGCACCTCATGGCAGGCACCGACTTTCAGACCCCGGCGTATCAGGAGACGATGATGACGGACGCCTCCCTGGAGGGATGTTGGGCCCACACCGGAGATCTCCACGCAAGAGGCCTCTGGCTTCCGGAGGAGAGGTCTCTCCACATCACCATCCTGGAGCTACGAGCTGTGTACTGGGCGCTCAAATCGTTCCTTCCGTCCCTCAAGGACAAAGTGGTGAGGATCTTCACCGACAACACCACCATGATGTTCTACATCCGGAAGCAGGGAGGCACCAGATCCCCAGCCCTATCCAAGGAGGCCCAGGATCTGTGGCGCTGGGCCGTCGGCCAGGGGATGTTTCTGGTTCCCTTCCACTTGGCAGGAATAAAAAACACCATTGTCGACTCACTCAGCAGGGAGCTGCGCTCGTTCCACGAGTGGGAACTACGCCAGGACCAGGTGGATAGGCTCTTTCAATCATGGGGCAAACCCCAGATCGACCTGTTCGCGACGGCAACGAACTCCAAGTGCCAGAGGTTCGCCAGCAGGTTCACACAACCGAGGAGCATGGGCGATGCTTTCTCGTTCCCTTGGGACAGCCTGTTCCTGTACACGTTCCCTCCGTTGCCGCTCCGTCTCATCAACCAGCTCAAGAGGTCCAGGTGCAGGATGATCCTCATCGCACCGGCGTGGCCAAGACAGATCTGGTACCCGGACCTTCTGGACTTGTCAACGTCCCCACCTATCAAGCTGGCGACGGACGGATCTTCTCTGCAGGGAAGGAGGCGCCATTCTTCATCACGACCCGGAGTCGCTGAACTTGCAGGCTTGGCTCCTGCAGCACTAGAGTTTGGAGGATACGATATCCCGGCTAACTGCAGAGAGGTTCTTACAAAAGCCAGGGCGTCCTCAACTCTCAAGTGCTGTGGACATAAGTGGAAGAGGTTCTCTGTCTGGTGCCGTGCACAGAAGATTAACCCTCTGCGGATTACGGCCCCTCAAGTATTGCCGTACCTACTGTCGCTGGCCAAAGCTGGACTGGCTCACGCCTCCATCAAGATACATCTGGCTGCCATCTCCCGATACACCAGAACTACAGGACGGGCGACCTTGTGGTCTCATCGCCTGGTGAAGGAATTTATGAAGGGACTTTTCCGATCGTTCCCGCGGGTGAAGGCCCCTGCCCCGGCGTGCAAGCTCAACGTGGTGCTGACCAGGCTCATGAGGGCCCCATTCGAGCCTATGCATTCGGCGCCGTTGAAGTTCCTGTCGTGGAAGACAGCATTTCTCGTGGCCATCACCTCCGCACGACGAGTGGGAGAGATCCAGGCCCTATCTTGCAAGCCTCCATACTTGACTTTTCACGACACGAGGGTGGTGCTGAGGACGCACCCCTCCTTTATGCCCAAGGTGCCGTTGGACTTCCATGAGCCCTTGGTGTTACCAGTTTTCTTCCTGTCGCCTTCGTCGCAGGCCGAGAGGACTCTGCACTCGCTGGACATAGCTAGAGTGCTGAAGTTCTACGTGGACCGCACAAAGAGTTTTCGGAAGACATCACAGATGTTTGTGAACTTTGGACCTGTGAATCAAGGGAAGGCTCTCTTGGAGGCTTCCATTTCCAGATGGCTCTCCGGCTGCATCATGCACTGTCACCGGTTGGCAAACTGACCGCTGCCCGGCCGTCCGAGAGCTCATTCGACCAGAGCGATCGCTGCTACCACGGCGTTCCTGTCGGTGTGCCCCTGCTGGACATCTGCAGGGCTGCTACGTGGAGGTCGACGCACACCTTCACAAGATTATACTGCGTCGATCGGGACTCCAGGGAGGAGTCCAGGGTCGGCCAAGCAGTGCTGCGCAACCTGTTCGTTTAAGGTGAGCCTGGTGAGGAGGTAAGAGATGCTTAATGTTGAGTTGTTGCATTGCTTAATGTTGAGCCTGTTGCCACCTCCCGTGGTTGTGCATGTGTATACTGCTATGTATTCTTATATTCATGAGCATGTGAATCCATGCCAGACCCCATGCTGGAGAAGGAAAAAGTTATTTACCTGTAACTGTTCTCCAGCATGGGTCTGGCATGGATTCACATGCAAACCCTCCCTCCTTCCCCTCTGCGGCTCTTCACTTGGTTTAACTGCCACTTTACCTGCTACCAAATCTGAGGATGGCTGCCAGGGGAGGGGCTTAGGGAGAGGGCAGTCATAGGCTGGGGGCAGTATGACCCAGAGATCAGTGATTGGTTACTACTAAGAAAGACAGATCAGAAACAAAACTGACACTGATTTTTTCTTTACCGAGGATTCCCAGCCTGACGACGGGGAATATTCATGAGCATGTGAATCCACGCCAGACCCATGCTGGAGAACAACAGTTACAGGTAAGTAACTTGTTCCTTCCTTCCTTCGTGTTTGATTGGGCCTGCATTATACGTTTGTTATGGACATCTTTTTTGGCTACAGGAATAGCAGCTTTGTAGGTGGATGAGGCCAGAGTTAGGTTGTTTTTGTTAACAAGGTAGGGTGTATTTTTCCAAAGGGACTCAGCCTTTCTTTTATCTTTGCGTAGGTCTCTAAATCGGGGGGTAAACCAGGAGTTCAGATGAGAACGAGGTTTCTGTTTATGCAATTTTAGCGGTGCAATAGTGTCAAGTGCTTTGAGCATAGCCTGGTTGTAAATATCCACTAAAACTGAAGGGTCTGAGCTGGTGGTTAGAGAGGTATTTAGTAGAGGAAGGATAATTGGAAGGAGTTTCTCAATCGAGATATCCTTCTTATTACGGTTTCGAGTAGCAGGGGCAAGATTGGGTTTGCAGATTTGAGGACTGGAGTTAATTGCAAAGGTTATTTTGTAGTGGTCTGACCAGAGGCATGGAATTACAGAGATCAAATTAAGCTTGCAGTTTACATACACGGACACTGGTACAGACACAGCAACCAATGATGATGACTCTGTCATGGCAGACGACGAATCACTGCACCTGGGCGCCCCTCATAGAGGCTCTCACCAGACGAGGTGGGATCATTCCTCTCAATCTCCAGGGCCTCTGTTCTATTCCAGCTGGTGTCAGAGGAAACCAAAAAGTAGGGCTTCCTACATGACCGATGGGAGTCCAAGAGGAAGACTTTCATGTAGGTACCCTTTTTGGATGACCTTTGGGAGGAAGGCCTGGCCCTCGTGAAAAACCCATGCACGGCTCGCTCCAACCAACCAAGACAGGTTGGAGAAGAAATACAGGATGCTGGACTCTGCACTGAAGTGCTTGAGGTCCCAACTGTCGGCGGACTCTGTAGTGTCAGCCGCCACATGAAAACATTCAGCCAATCCAGCCTCCGCATAATCAGTCCCCCCGGACAACAAGGGGAAGAAGATGGGCACTATGGGAAAGCGTCATCTACACAGCGGCGTCCATGATCAAAGTGGCTATTGCTCTGGCTATCTTGTCCCGATATGACCGGGAGCTTTGGTACAAGCTCGGTCCTATCCTGGAATCCGATGACAAGAAAACCGAGGCTCTCGCCCTCTTCCAGGAAGGGGAGTTGGCGTCGGACCATGCCATTACGGTGGCAGAAGACCTTGCCGACTAGGATTCCGGCAGAGGGGAAACAGTTTTTGCCTACATCGGCAGGATTGGTTGAAGGCCACTAACTTTCGACCAGGACGTTCATGCAGAGGTGCTGGACATGCCTTTTGATGGAGAAAATCTGTTTGGGAAGGTGGTTGACGAATCCCTTCAAGCCATAAAAATTGAGACAGCACTTTACCATGGCGCTCTGCAGCAGCATCGCTCGTCTTTTCGCTCCTCCAGGGGAAAATCAAGCAGATCATCCAAGGGATACTCCACGTGGTACAGGCAACATCCCTGATCCTCCATGGGGTCGCTCCCAGGCCTGCGGCAGCTGAGGTCAGCGTCACCCAGGCAAGCCTGAACCGGCCAAGACGTTGGGCCCCCACTCGTGCACCCTGGTGAGAGGCCGGCTGACTAGATTGGAAGAAGATCATCACTAACAGAGGAGTGTTGGACGCTCTCGCCCAGGGACACACCTTGGAGTTCCAACGCAGATGCCCTCGTATTCCACTGGTTCCCCGTCAGGAGCAGCACATCCATCCCTCAGCTCCTGCTAGAAGTGCGAACAATGTTACGAAAGGGGCGATTGAGCTTGTTCCAAATGGCTCTGGGGCTCTGGAGTCTATTCCAAATACTTTCTTTTCAGAAAGAAGACATGGGGGGGTTGGAGACCCATCCTGGCACTACGCCGTCTGGAAATAATTCAGGATGGTCACGTTGCATCTGGATGTCGTTGGACCTAGAGGATGTGTTCTTCATGTCCCCATCCACAGGAAACTTCGAAAGTTCCTACAGTTTGTGGTACAAGGCCAACACTACAGTTCAATGCCCTACCATTCGGCTTAGTCGGTCCCATGTATACCTTTACCTGGGCGATTGGCTGATACATGCCCGCACCCAGGAACTGGCCGACAAGCACACAGTGACGTTTGGCTAATGACTTAACTGGAGTTCTGCATAAACTATCCAAAGTCCTGCGTAATGCCATTGCAGAACGCGCTGTACCTCAGCCCGAGACTCAACACAGTGGCTTGCCTGGCATCCCCCTTGGAGGAGAGGCTAGTGGCCATTCAAGGGAAGCTGCAGCGACTGTCGTCGGCGAAGACGGCCACAGTTCGGGCCGGCTAGTCATTGCTGGGCATGATGTCGTCCTTCATCTACGTCATCCGTCTCTGCAGGTTGCCCCCTACAGGAATTCTTGGATGCACATTGGGTACAATTGTCCGGAAACTTTGCAGACAAGATCCTCCCATCCCCCAAACGAGAATTCCGGCGGGCAATAGAATGGTGGGGGGGGTGCCCTCCCACGTCGCCCAGGGGTTGGGATTTCAAACCCTGCCATAGCAGAAGATGGTCACCACGGACACCGCTCTGGAAGATTGGGGAGCTCACACAGGACGTCTATATGCCAGAGGTCTGTGGCTTCCGACCAAAAATGATTTGCACATCAATATTCTGGAGCTACGGGCAGTGTTCTGGTCCCTCAAGTCTTTCCTACCGTCTCTGAGAGGCAAGGTGGTGAGGATCTTCACAGACAACACCACCACCATGTTTTACATCAGGAAGCAAGGGAGCACGTGATCCCCAGCGCTCTGCACGGAAGCTCAGGGCGTGTGGCATGGGGCCACCGGACAGGGGATGTTCCTTGTCCCGCTACACCTGGCAGGCATCAAGAACACCATCGCTGACTCCCTCAGCAGGGAACTGCGCTCCTTCCACGAATGGGAACTTCGTCAGTATCGGGTGGACCATCTGTTCGTCAAATGGGGCAGACCTCCGATCGATCTGTTTGCCACGCCGGCAAACTGATTCCACCAACTGAGGAGCATGGGGGACGCATGCTCCTTCCCCTTCGTTGGTCAGTTTCTGTACGCTTTTCCTCTGCTTCCTCTCCTGCTACATGTGATCAAATCTCTCAGACCGTGTCGGTGCAAGATGATACTCATCGCTCCGGCGTCGCCGAGGCAGATTTTCTATCCGGACCTACTCAGACTGTCAATGTCGCCTCCAGTCTAGTTGCTGCTACTGTCAGATCTGCTCACCAGAGAGACATGCGCAGTCCTTCATCACGACCCAGGATCTCTGAAACTGAAGTCATGGCTCCCGCAGCCTTAGAGTTCTGAAGTTATGTGCTGCCAGTGGACTGCAGGAAGATCCTCGCCAAAGAAGGGTTGTCATTGACACTGAAGTACTACGGCCATCAGTGGAAGCGTTTCTCAACATGGTGCCAGTTGTGGAAGATTACCCCTCTGAGGGTCACAGCCCCACAGATTCTTCCATACTTCTTGCCTTGGTAAAACCTGTGCTGGCTCATGCATCCATCAAGGTACACCTGGAGGCTATCTCACGCTACACCAGATCCCTTGGAAGATCCTCGTTGTAGTCCCACAGACTCGTTAAGGAGTTTCTCAAGGTGCTTTTTCGATCTATCCCACCGGTGAAGTCGCCTGCCCCGGCATGGGAACTCCGTGTAGTCCTGACGAGACTCATGGGGGCACCTTTCGAGCCTATGCATCAGGCCCCACTCATGTTTCTCTCATGGAAGACAGCGTTCCTTGTGGCCATCACCTCAGCCAGACGAGTGGGCAAGATCCAGGCCCTGTCCTGCAAGCAGCTGTATCTGAGTTTCCACGAATAGAGGGTGTTTCTACGTACGCCCCCTACTTTCATACCGAAGGTCCTGTCGTTATTCCACCTCAACAAGCCTTTAGTGTCGCCTGTTTTCTTCCTGAAACCTTTGTCACTGGCGAAGAGGACCTTGCATTTGATGGACGTTGCTTGTGCCTTGAAGTTTGGGATGCACAAATAGTTTTCAGAAGGACTTCTCAATTGTTTGTGAACTTTGGACCTGTGAATCATGGGAAGGCCTTGACCAAGGCTCAAATCTCAAGATGGATCTCGGGCTGCATCATGCACTGTCATTGCCAGAGCGGTGGCTGCGACAACAGCATTCCTTTCCCCCTGCTCGACATCTGAAGGGCTGCAACATGGAGGTCCACGCATACCTTCACAAAGTTGTACTGTGTCGACAGGGATTCCAGGGAGGAGTCCAGAGTCAGCCAGGCAGTGCTATGCGACCTGTTCGCTTGAGGCAAGTTTGTTCCAGGGATAAGTGTTAATTGTTTCTGTTGAGCCTTGCCACCTCGTGTGGTTGTGTAATATGTACTGCTGTGTATTCGTTTTTCAGGAGCATGTGAATCCATGCCAGATCTCATGCTGGAGAAGGTTTAAGTTACTTACCTGTAACTATTGTTCTCCAGGATGGGTCTGGCATGGATTCACATGTGAACCCTCCCTCTGTCTCTTCTTCGTCATACTGCCACTTTACGTGCTTACCAAATCTGAAGATGCCCGCCAGAGGCGGGTCTTAGAGAGAGGACTGTCATTGGATGGGGGCAGTATGACCCAGAGGACACTGATTTGCTTTAGAGGAGAAATACAGTTTTAAAGTGAAACTGTTTTTTCTTTACAGACAATTCCCAGTTTGACTGGGAATATTCATGAGCATGTGAATCCATGCCACACCAATGCTGGAGGCTAATACTTGCAGGTAAGTAACTTAACTCAACCCTTCAATTGCTCTCTGTACGTTTGCCTTCTGCTTGGGATTCCCTTTTGTGATTTCTTTTTTTTTCTGTTTTTTTAAAACTTTTTTTTCCAAGCTGTGGAGTCTTGGTTGTCGATTCCAGCATAACATAGGAGAAAACTATGATTCAGATAGTCTTTCTCTCTGAGTGAATTACAACTCAGCTGACCTTGTCCTACTTCTTTAATTGATTTAGTGATATGCTTCCTCCTCTCTCTGTTTTCACAATGTTATTTCCCTCTCTTATATCCCAACATTGTGGATTCATCTGTTTCAAGGATAAGTCTGTCTCATAATTTCTACTGTGACAAGTGGGTTGCACGATCAAATTATCCATTTTGCTCTCCCATTGTTCCCGTTAACGTCTAAAATGAAGTGGAATGTCCTTTGGAGGCTGGTTCCTCTGCAACCTCTTCTCTGGCTTCTGAGTGCGGTCACATAGCCTTTGTTGTTATTGCTGTACTTCTCCTCACGGTCTTTCTTCTCTATACGGTGTTCCGCCACTCTTGTGCGTGGTGATCTCTGCAATAGTTCTACAACCGTCTGCCCACCACAGGCTTCCTGTGGTCTTGCTACCACCTTCTCGGTTTCTCCCTTGCTGGTCTCTGGCCCCGGGGGTTGCGCTGTGACTCTGGTGTCCCAGTCTCTCATTTCTGATGCTTGTTAACCTGCTTAGAATCACATGCTGTGCATATAGTCCGACATCCAGTGGTAACTGCAGAGGCGGGCTTCGCCAAGGAAGCCCTCCAAATGGTGCCACTCTGTCTGGGATGAACAGGATGTGTGGGAAGGGGATTAGGCACCCTGGACTGAGTTGCCTTGGCAAGTCAAGTAGCACTCTTGTGTGATTGGCCCAGTGGTGAGCTGCCCGGCTCACCACTTAGCATGTTTGAGTGACAGGTAGGCTGATGAATGGGGGTTTTGCTGCATAAAAGCAGGGCTTTGGGGACTGGAACTTCAGAAGTCGCCACAGGACCTAAAAAATCCGAAGAGGGGAGAAGCTGAGCCATCTACAACGACAACACCACCGGTGGAGCCCTGCTGTACGAAACTCACCACTTTCCTGACAACAGAGGAGATCTTCTTCCAGGAGAGTCTTCTTCCCCTTGAGCTGGTGGGACTAACCAGTTCGCCTTTTTCGCCTCCCTGGATCGTCTCATGGTCGAATCGCCCATGCCAAGCACCCCGGCGGCCGGATAGCCACGCTTCACCACTACTGCAAATAAAAGGGTAGTACCTTTTAACCGGGAAACTCTGCGGCTGGTTTCTTCCCTGGCAGTGCAACGACCTCCAGCTTTCCTCCACGTCGAGATCTTTTCTTCCCCTGGACGAAGCTCCTACTTGCATCCGCTATCAGGAACAACTGCCCCCGCTGGAGCTTTCTCACCATTTCAGGTACTGTGTCCCGCCTGGTCTCCCTTGCAACAGACTGTCCAAACATCCCGTAAATCCTTGACTCTCTATCCTGGGGTGACCTCGGACCTGTTAAACATTACCTTTCTAACTTGATCCAATCTCTTTTGATTTTCCTGCAAAGACTTTGAGTGCATTTCCACCTCGTGATCTTGGGCACATTCCGCCTTGCTCTCTCCAAGCGTGGGCCTGGCCTATGAACTTTTTGCTCTACAGTAGACCCTGCCTTTCTTGACTTGCTGTGGTTTCTTAAGTGTTGGTACTGTGTGTTTTTCTTATTCTGCCTTTTTTCTCCCCTTTTAAACAAATTATTGGAGTGCCATCTACGGTTACGCGCTCACCTCTGTTTTGTTAAATAAGTGGTGTCTTAACCTAGACTTGTCGAATAATTAACTAGGGAGGTGTATATACTTCAAGTGACTGTCTTTGAACTTGCTTGACATATTTGTGGAGGTGTGTTTTTAAATAAATAATTATATACTTTTATACCAAAGCTCTGGTCAGTGTTTGCTTGTGCTACTGTATTTTTTGGCCCTATTGTGTATACTCTATATACTGCCTAACTCTTCTTGTGAGAAGTCTGACTGCTCAGCCACAGCTACCAGGTACATCTGGGTGGTGCGGACTGCTGCCAATTGGGTTTACTGTTAACTCCTGTAGACTTAAACTTTTTGCAGTGGTCCCTAATGGAACTGCACAGGTTTCTGCCTAACACTCCCCTTCAGCATTGCCTCAGCGGTAAGGGTGTTTACGAAGGTACTGGCAGTGGCTGCGGCGCACCTGCGCAGACAATACGTCCCGGGTTTACCCATACCTCGACGATTGGTTCATAACAGGGCAGTCCTATGGAACATGCCTTTTGAACACTAAAAAGACAATAGACCTCTTATTCAGCCTGGGATTCTCAATCAACGAGAAGAACTCCAGCCTAGACCGCAGTCAAGTCAAATTGTTTCAAGGGGCTCTAGTTCAGACGGAAGACGGCCTCGTCTTTCCCTCCAACGAGAGTGACGGTATGCAAGGCCATGCAACTGCTAGGAATGATGGCGCTCGGTATTTACTTAGTTCCTCACGCGCGTCTGCGCATGCGTCCCATGCAAGAGTGTCTCAGCAGCCAGTGGTGTCAGGCCAGTGGACAATGGTAAGATCTGGTAGTTATCTGCCCAGCCCTCGTTCTCTCTCTGCAGTGGTGGTCGAGGGAAAACCTCTTGAAGGGGAAAGCCTTCACCACCCCCGCAGTAGAAGCCACTCATCTCTCAAGGGGTGGGGGGGCTCACCTGCTCCATCAGACGGCGCACAGCGTGTGGGCCCCAGAAGTAGTATCCAACCACATAAATCTGTTAGAGCCATTAGCTGTATTCAAAGCACTGATACCTTTTAGACAGTTACAGGGGAAGACAGTCCTGATCCTGACAGACAGTACCATGGCCATGGCGCACACACTCTCCAGGGCTATCCAAGCTCCAAGCTGTCCCAGAACATTTGGAAATGGGCTCTCAAACACAGGATGTTCCTTTTGTCTCAACACGTTCCAGGGGAAATCAATCGTCTGGCGGACGTTCTCAGCATCGACTTCCCACTGCCCTTAGAGAAAGAATGGCGACTATACAAAGACATCGTCTCCAACGGTTTTGCGCTATGGGGCCTCCCAGAGATAGACTTGTTCGTAACTCTGCAGAATGCTCAATGCCAAGATTACCCCTCCAGGTACCCCCAGAACCGATCCAAGGGGAATGGTCGCTGGATAACATGGTCTGGGAAATTTGTTTATGCCACCCCGCTCCCACCACCGACTCCCCTACTCAATAAGATTGTGCACAAGATGCACCAGGATCCAGTCACCATGATATTGGTGGCCCCCATGTGGGACCGCCAACCTTGGTTCTCTCATCTGATTCAGATGTCCCCATCTCCTCCAATGAAACTGCCTTGTCCGTACAACATGTTGTCTCAGGACAAGGGAGAAACACTTCACCCATGCCCGCAAACCTTGAACTTAACGGCCTGGCTCCTGCGGTCATAGAGTTCGGACACCTACAACTCCTTTAGAGATGCATGGACATACTTAGGGAGGGAGAAAACCTAACACCCGATATTGCTACTCCAGCAAATGGAAACACTTTATCTGGTGCAACTCCAAGGGCATCAATCCCATCGACTGCTCTCCTACACACATTGTGTCGTACCTAAATCACTTACTGGACTCCGGTCTGGTTTTTAATTCCCTGAAAGTTCCTCTAGCTGCCCTCTCGGCATACACCACATCACACCAGAAGGTGTCGTAGTGGAAGGTACCAGTTATTAAAGCTTTCATTGAAGGGGTTGAAAGAATTCATCCCACCCATTTCTAACCCGGCTCCCGGATGGGACCTAAATGTGGTATTGACTAGAATTATGGGGTCTCCTTTTGAGCCTATGCATAAGGCAAGCCTCAAGGATGTTACATACAAGACAGCCTTCCTAGTGGCTATCACTTCTATAAGAAGAGTTGGCGAACTACAGGCCCTTTCATTCCAGTCCACACAGATAAGATGGTTCTGCGCACTCTCTCGATTTGCGCCGAAATTTATTTCCAAGTTCCATGTGAACCAATCAATATAACTGCCTACTTTCTTCCAGAACCCCACTAACTTTGCCGAAAGAAGCCTACACACATTAGATGTGCGCAGGATAGTCATGTTTTACCTGGAAAGAACTAGACCACTGAGAAAGACAAATCTGTTTTTCGTCTCAGTGGCAAGTGGTAGAGAAGGGGGATCCTGTCTGTAAATCGGCCATCTCAAGATGGTTTGTTAACGGCATCACACTCCGTTACGCTCTTGCTAAGAGAGAACTGCCCTTCAAGCCTAGAGCACATTATATTCGAGGCACTGGGGCTTCCGTAGCATTCATTGCAAAGGTTCCCCTTGAGTTCATTTTCATAGCTGCAACCTGGAGTTCTGTACACACCTTTACAAAACACTATTGCCTAGACACTCATTCTGGGTCCGATTCTCAGGTGGAACCAGCAGTACTAAGACATCTTTTCACTACTGTTCCTTCTCACAACCCACTCCAACTCCTGGTACTGCTCGCTAGTCTATGCACAGCATGTGATTCTAAGCAGATTAACAAGCATCAGAAGACATGCATTACTCACCGTAATAGCATTTCTGATGATTGTATCTGCTTAGATTCACATGTGCACACCCTTCCTTCCCGCTCGGGTGGACGGAACATAGACGTTTTACTACTTTTTCTCTTTTATGTACTCACTCACGATAGTCATTGGGCTCCCTCATGGCAGAAAAAATACAGTCGGAGGGACCTCGATGCGTGAGGGATTTTGGGTACAGTACACGTCACGTTAGGGATAGTGTTACAGGCATGCCCATGTCGACGTCCCCTTTCGATCCTCGAAAGACGAGATGCAGTACTCTGCGGTTACCACTAGATATCGGACTATATGCACAGCATGTGAATCTAAGCAAATACAATCATCAGAAATGCTATTACAGTGAGTAATGCATGCCATCTGTCCTCTGCCCTGTTGCTTTCTTGTACTGGTGCTGCGTCGTGACTTAGGTGTCCCAGCCTTTCGCATCGGGCGAGACCAAACTTGTGGGTTTCCTCATGACTGCATACTCTGCCTCTTCTCTACCTTACTCTGCGCAGGGCCCTCTTTAACCTGCGTATGTATTCCTCTCTCTCCAGGAAACGTTATTTATGTACTTTTCTCAGTGCGTTGCATATTTGTATTTAACAGGACATGTGCATTTCCAATAAGATAATGCTGTCTGAGGAGTTTTTGTCCTAGTCTTGATATACAGTGACCTCTGGTACTGTAGAGCTTGTCATGCGTGTTTTCAACTGTAGGGAGGTTCCTCACAGGAACAGGAATCCTTGTCCCCAAAGGGGTAGTCTCTCCAAATGAGGTCCCACTTGCCTCGATCCCTAGGTGGAGGGTGTTGCGGAGTGGGCTCATCTCCCTAGTGTCACATGAAGGGGCTCCCCTTGGGGAGAAGGCACAAATTCCCTCGATTAGTCACACACTCCAGAGCCTTCGAGCCAATATTTGTGCCATTTGGTATAGTTCAGAATCTGTTTGTGAATAGGTGACAAATGACAAAACCAAATTAACTAAAGTATCATTTCCATGTAATTTTTCGGATGTCTGGGGTTCAGTGTTATTACTTCAGACAATAAGGGGTACATTGTATGGTATATTTTAGCAATTACTTTCTCCACTTCTATTCATGCCCACTTCACCACCCCCACCCCTTGCTCCCCCACCTGAGGTATTCGGAATACAGTGGTACATAGTTTTCCCGCAATCATTAGGCAATCTATACATTATTGAAAAGTTTATATAGATGGTCAATTGGTCATGGTCCCTCTTGATCCTGCTTTCCACACTGAAGCGGCCACCAAAATGTAATGTGGTGGCCTACTTCTAGGTGCTTCTAGCAGGTGTACTCCATGTACATCTACCATTGCAGTCCTAGAGGCCCATAGAAGCCACAAACCTTTCAGATAGCAGAATAGTAGGATTTTTACATTTTGAGTCTATTGCCTGTAGCGTTGGGATACGTAATATCCTAACCGCACATATTTCAACAATGGCTTGAGCTATAGGCAGAAGATATTTCTAAAAACAGTGCATTTTCTGACACAGAATTCTGATGCAGCAAACACATTTTCCAAGTTGGAAATGATCTTAATACATTCACCTCAGCAGCGGGAGTCCTGTCAGAAGGCTTCATCTGGTGAGAAGGGTCGGTCTTCTTACTCTTCTGCAAAAATTCCTCGCTGTAGCGGGAATCTCCAAGAGGCCTGTCTGGCTAGATCTACTGGTGTGTTAGCCGAGGGACATAAAGGTTCTTAATACCAGGCGCAAGCCCGAAGCTCTCAGGACGTCTACCAGCCAAGTAGATGAGGGGCATAGTAGCTCTTCTACGGGCCTACGCCTGAGGGGGTGCCTTTACTTACCAGGACTATTGAAGCTCAGTACCCGCTCGACTGGATGTCTTCCAGAGTGGTTCAGCTGTGCCTGTGCCAGTGGCTCCATCTGAGCCAGACAAATATTTTCACCACACCTCAGAGACGCAAGGTCTTTGCACCCTCTACAAAATAACTGCAGATGTGAGAAAAAGGTTTATCTCTAAAATTCCTCATGTGGTTCATCACCCTCTGAGATGTCAAAGGGTCCTAGTGGATTACAGTATCCTCAAACTCCTTTGAGGTTACCACCAACTGTCTCTAGGCACAAGTTCACTCTTGGTGTACAATGATCCTCCATGCAGACTACCTGGTGCACAGCATATTCGTCTTCCTCAGCCCTTAGGTCTGCAGACCCATGGTCTGCTGCGGTCCATCAGCCCCGCTGGGTGCCCTCCTCCCATGTGACCTCATTAGCCTCAACAACTTCTCTAATGTCCCAGGGCCCGTTCAGTGAGGATAGATTCTTTTCTCCAGATTCTTACATCTTGTGAGGTCTAGATAGATAACTGGCTTCATAACAGAAATGTTGCCCAATGCAGCCCCTCTGTGACTGTTTAGTCGATGCATGGGCCTGCTCAAACTCTTCTCCAGATCCCACTGCTTCTTCAGCACTGATCTCGGCAGAACTCCTCTGGGTTCCAACTCCTCTTCTGGACCCTTCACCTGATAAAGGTTTGGAGATGCCGGAGCCTATAGAATCCTCCCCTGTTTTGCCAGAGCAGCCTAAGCACGTGGACACAGACAAAGCGGAAGAGGAAGGCTTCCCCTCGTTGGCAAGGTCTATCCTCAGCTATGTTGCAGGGATCTTATTTTTAATGGGTATTCCAGCACCACCCGATACTGAATGAGACTGGAGTACTGGCTTTTGTTTTGCCCGTGCAACCACCTGGATTCCCAGGTGTGTACCTTTTTACAAAAGGAAGTCCCAGCACACCAAGTCATGGCAGAAACCTCATTTGTGTTTTGCCACAAATAAATCAAATTGAGGCCAGGTACAGGGAAGTTGTCATGGACTCATCAGCTTTCACTACATCCCCAACCTCTTTCTTGAGTGGTGGCTGCTGATTCCCTTTATGGAATGCCGCCTTCTACTTCCGCATCTTACATTTGCTTCTCTGCCTTCAAGAGCACAGGTTTCTGGAGGCATATTAGAGGAAAGCTTGCACCAATGTATCTCTTCACTTAAGGCAAGCTATTGCTGGTTCTTTATTGGCGGTGGCCAACCAGCGTCGCTGGCAAGAGATGGCTTATTTCTTACCAGACCATCCTCCAGAAAAGCAAGCTACATTTAGGTTCGGTATTTCGGAAGCAAAACAAATGGCGCAGGATCACCTCAAATCCGCTGTTGACACACAAACTGACAGTCAGGGGGGAGGAGGGGGGGCAGGAGGGATGGGCTCTTTATTGGGTCAGATATGAGGCACTCCACATGGATGAGGTAGAATTGGTTCTCCCAGGGCAATACCGTATTTTAGATCTCTGATTTGAGGCCACAGATTTGTTTCTCCCCCGCAAGCGAGGAATTTAACGAAAAGAAAGCCAGCTCCATCATGGCAAAGTTATTGGCAATACTGACTAAGCTTTAGTCTAAACCTTAATCTTAGGCCCAGTACTTTTGGAGATTTTAGGGGCTATCAGGATTGGCAGGCTCACCGTCCTGATCGATCCCCTACAAGTACACACAATCATAAGCAACCCAGAATGGCAGCAAATGGCATCCATGTGCCCCCCCTCCTCTCCAGCAGCCTCAGAAACCAAACGCGATATGCACCTGGGCCCAACAAACATCAGTTGTTGGCAAACTGAACCTCTATATGCCTGCCTGGTGTCTCATTTTGTAAACCCCTGGGTTCTTTGCATCATTTTAGGGGATTTTTGTTTTCCTCTACCTTCTCGTCCACCCAAAGCTCTCCTTCTCGACTCCTGATAGGGTCACCTGAGCAACCACTTCATGAAATATCAAAACCTTGTTCAGAAGAAAGAGGAAGAGCAAGCCCCTTCGCCAGAAGGAGTTAGGGTTTTTACTTGCACATATTCTCAGTGCCCATGGAGAACCTAGCTGGCCTGAGGGTATTGCTGGACCTTTCTTTCCTCAATTTTTTCCTTTCACTACAAAATTCAAGATGGCCATGCCTTTGGATATGTTCAGTGAACATAAAGGACACTTACTTGCATATGCCGATATGGAGGCCTCATCACAAGTTTGTTCCTCTGCTTTTCATAGATGAATCGAGCTTTCCAATACACTTTTCTTGCCTTCAAACTCTATTCTGCCCGAGTGTTCACAAAGCTTATGACTGCTGAAGCTGGAATGCTCAGATTAAAGGCCCTGACTGTCCTTATCTGTATGACTGGTTAATGAGGGATCCCCCACACCAGAGGAAGCGTACACTTGTTAGGCCCTACTAAACCTTCTGTTCCTTTTGGGGGTTCCACTCCAGAGAGGATAGCGGCCATTCGTGCACCTGTCTCGTGCTTTCTAGCCAGAAGTAGAACCTCGGCTTGCTTGCTTCAGAGGCATTTTGGGCTTGCTGGTGGCGTGCCTAGTTTTGGTCCCATGCACCAGATAAAAAATTAGGCAAGTTCAGTTACACCTAGCTCAGCAACGGTTGCAAGAGACAGGCAGAAAAATTTTTACGATTACTCTCTCAGTGGTGATCACCACTGATTTGTGCTTGGAGGGATGGGGTGCTATTAAGGATTTTTCCATTCACAGTTTGTCAGGCAAGGATTTGTCTGCCAACATTGGTGTAACAGAGGCCCCTGCAGCACCGGGGCCCTGTGTTGCCCATGCCCAGGTGCCCACCCCAGCACCCTCCAAGAAAACATAAATTACAAGTTACTCATTGTCTTCTGTGACTCCAACCCAAGTCGAGCCCTTTGTTCCACTTTTTGGCGGGCTTCTCCACAGAAGCCCTCCAAAGGGGTGCCACTCTGTCTGGGGTACTTAGGAGGGGTGGAGGGGAATTTAGGCACCCTGGACTGAGTTGCCTAAGCAACTCAAGTCGCACTCTATCCTGATTGGCCCAAGTGGTGAGCCGGCCAGCTCACCACTTAGCATGTTTGAGTGACAGCTAGGCTGAGTGAATGGGGGTTTGCTGCATAAAAGCAGGGCTTTGGGGACTGGAACTTCAGAAGTCGCCACAGGACCTAAGAATCCGACGAGGGAGAAGCTGAGCCGTCCTGCCACGACACCACCACCGGTGGAGCCCTGCTGGACCGTCTCACCACTTTTCCCAACGACAGAGGAGATCTCCCGCCGGAGTGTCTTCTTCCTTTAACTGGTGGGGATAACCAGTTTCACCATCTTTTCGCCTTCCCGACGTACCTCGTGGCCGCCTTGCCTGTGCCAAGCACCCCGGCATTCGGGATACCACGTTTTACCACGACTGCGAAACAAAGGTACCACCTTTAACCGGAAAACTCTGCGGCTGGTTTCTTCCCTGGTAGTGCAACGACCTTCATCTTTCCTCCAAGTCGAGATCTTCTCTTGCCCTGGACGACAACGCAACTTGCACCCACTACCAGGAACAACTGCCACCGCTGGAGGATCCTTCCCACTTAAGGTACCGTGTCCTGCCTGGCTTCCCTTGCTACCGACTGTACAGGGTAGATTTAGCCCCCGGCTTTCGAACCTGGGTTAGCCTGGGACACCCTGGCTAAACTTTCCTAAGCCTCTCTAAACTCTTTTTGAACTCTGCAAGACTTTCTAAGCCTAGAGTAACTGTGTGATCTTGGGCACATTTGTCCTCTACTCTCTCTAAGAGTGGGCCCAGCCTGTGGACTTTGGTTCACCAGTGACTGTTAGGGAGAATTCTCTGTTTAGGCTGAATTTCCCTACCTAGTGAGTCCCCCAGCAGCTTTGCTGGATTTCTGGGGTTTAATTTTTTCTCCTGCCAAGAGTGAGACTCTTTTACCCTCACTCTTGGACATGTTGAAGTGTGTTATCTTGGACAAACCTTGTGTTGAATGGGCTATGGGGTCTTTTACTCCATAGGGCCTCATGTATTTTTGTGATGTGGGTCACACAGCACCCTCTGTGCCGTGACCCAGGGGTGTCCTAGGGACTCCCCAACATAGACTCCATACCCTGGGACTGACTACTGTCTCCCAGGGCATGTAAAGTCACCAAAGACTTTGCTAGTCTTGAATCCTGAACAGAACCAGTACAAACCATCATATTGTGGACGTACTGGCTGGGGCAATTCGATTGCCCCAGGGTCTGTTAGTCGAGGGGGCACGTCTCCGTCCCCCCTGATCGAGTTTTGGCTGGTGGCAGTGGAAACTACTTTTTATATTCGACCGCGAATATTTCCCTATGGGATTTCCCATTGTTTTAGGCTAACACATTTAATTATTTATTTACGGTAGCCTTAAACATACCGCCGGTTTATATATTTATTTTTATAACTCCGGTTGGGACTTTTTGCCAAAACTTGATTCAAAAATGGCGTTGGTGTTCGCCTCTGTAACTCTGACCCAAAGTGGAGCCCTTTGTTCCACTTTTGGCGGGCTTCTCCACAGAAGCCCTCCAAAGTGGTGCCACTCTGTCTGGGGTACTTAGGAGGGGTGGAGGGGGATTTAGGCACCCTGGACTGAGTTACCTTGGTAACTCAAGTCGCACTCCGTCCTGATTGGCCCAAGTGGTGAGCCGCCCGGCTCACCACTTAGCATGTTTGAGTGACAGCTAGGCTGGGTGAATGGGGGTTTGCTGCATAAAAGCAGGGCTTTGGGGACTGGGACTTCAGAAGTCGCCACAGGACCAAGAATCCGACGAGGGAAGAGCTGAGCCGACCTGCTTCGACGACACCACCCGGTGGAGCCCTGCTGAACCGTCTCACCACTTTTTCCCGACGACCGAGGAGAACTCTTAACGGAGTGGCTCCTTCCCTTGACTGGTGGGGACAACCAGTTTTCGCCTTCTTTCCGTTCCTTTGAGGTATCTCGTGGCCGCCTTGCCTGTGCCAAGCACCCCGGCAACCGGAATACCACACTTTACCCCCATACCGCGAAAGTCGGTACCAACCCTTTAACCGGAGGACTCCGCGGCTGGTTTCTTCCCGGGCAGTGCAACGACCCTCTTCTTCTGCGCTTCAGCGAGAACTTCTTCTCCCCTGACCGACGTCGAGCCCTGCTGCCACTGCCTGGAACAACTGCCCCCGCTGGAGGATCCTTTCCGCTTAAGGTACTGTGTTCCGCCTGGCTTCCCTTGCTACCGACTGTACGGGGTAGATTTAGCCCCCGGCTTTCGAACCTGGGAGTGCCTGGGACACTTTGGCTAAACTTTCTGAGCCACTCTAAACTCTTTCTGACTCTTTGCAAGACTTTGAATCCCTAATAACAGTGTGATCTTGGGCACATTTTCGCTCCGGCTACTCTAAGAGTGGGCCCTGCCTAGTGACTTTTGCTCACCTGTGACTTTAGTCTTCTTTAAAGCCTATTGCAAGTGTTCTGGACCTTAGAGTGGTGTGTCTAACCTATTTCTGCTTTTTCTCTCCCTTTCTTGGAAACTACTAGAGTGTCATCTAACGTTAAGCACTCACCTCTGTTTTAATTAAGTGGTGTTAACCTAGAGTTGTCTAGATAGGAGAAAGGATTGAATTTACTTTCATTATAACTGTGTTGAAGTGTTTTTACTATATTTTTGCTAGAGTGTTTTTAACTTATGTGTATTTTAAATAAAATACTATATTCTTTTGAAACCAAGCTCTGGTCAGTGTTTGCTTGTGCTATTAGGTTTTGGTACATATTGTGTATACTTTGCATACTGCCTAACTCTTCTTGAGAGAAGTCTGACTGCTCAGCCACAGCTACCAGGTAAATCTGGGTGGTACAGACTGCTACCAAAGGGGTTTACTGCTCTACCTGTAGTCTTAAATCTTTTGCAGTGTTCCCCAAGGGAACTGCACAGGTTTCTGCCTAACACTGGTGTACAGCGGTGGGATTTGTATTGAGTATACATTTTATTGTGCTTTAGATACCTTGGTGCAACTAACCACAAAGCTTAGCACTGAAAAAGTAAAACCTCTAACATGTCAGTTATAGAAAGCTATAGCCAAGAGTCCCTTGCAGCCAAAACTGCTGATTGTTTAAGAGTGCTCTGTAAACATAAGGATCTCCTGACTAAGGGCAAGAAAATGGAGCTGATTGAAAGATTGTTAGCTAACCAAAGTCTGGGTGAGGGTTCAGAGGAACCTACCACTCCAGCAACTGTAGATGACAGTATTGAAGTTAACATGGAGCAAAATGTTGATGATTCTGAGGAAGAGTCAGAAGAGGAGGGTGAGGCTGTTGTAACTGTCCCCCCTAGGCCTCTGCCTGCTCTACCTGCTGTACCTACTGGACCTTTACCAGGTCCCACATTTAGTCCTCAGTACTTTGAACTGGAGAAAATGAAGCTAGAATTGGAGTATAAGAAACTTAATGCTCAAACTGACAAAGAACTAAGGCTAAGGGAAATGGAGCTCAAGTATGACTTAGAAATGAAGAAATTATCTGTTGAGAATGTTTCTCTCTCTGGCTCCTCTAGAAGTTCCAGTCCTAAAAGACCCCGGATGCCTAAAGAATTGGTTGGTATGTATGAGCCTAAGTTGGATGTGTTGGATTGGTTGTCTCTGTTTGAATATAATCATGGGCTCCAGAACATCACAGGAAATGACTTACTCACCTGGTTGTTCTCTAGGCTTCCCCCTGTTGCAACTGATGTGGTAATGGAGATGGGGGAGGAGGATAGGAAGGACTATGAATGTGTGAAACTAGCTTTGATAGCTAGGTTTGGGAAGACCCCTTCCCAGTATCTTAAGAGGTTTAGGAGCCTCAAAAAGCATGATGGTACCCCTTGGGCTACCTGGGTGAATGAATGTTTGAAAAACTTAGAGGGATGGATTAAGGGTTACAAGGTGAACACTTATGAAGGTATGAAGAATTTGTTTATGTTGGAGACTATTTATGATGCCTGCTCTCCTGAGCTCAGACAACACTTGGCTGATTCCAGGGAATTGGATTCCCGGAAACTAGCTAAGGCTGCTGACTTGTGGGTTGCCAACAGGGCCACTCACAAGGATTCTGGGGTAACTCAGAAGAAGGATGGGGAAAAACAGTCTAAGAAGGACTCCAAAGAGAATTCTAATACTACAAATTCCAAAGAGGGCCCCAAACAAAACTATAAGGGTAAGCCACAAGGGAAACCAAATCAGGCTAGTGTACCTTCTGGTCCCAGACCAGAAGGAGGTCAGAACAAGCCTCCATTCCAGCGAGCCTTTGGCTCATGCTTTGTTTGTAAGGCTACTGACCATGTGAAAGGAGACCCCAGATGTAAGGGTAAACCTTCAGGGGTCCAGCTTGCCTCCTTAGCCTTCGCTCCAGAAGAGGAAGTACATATGGCAAGTGGAAACTTTCTATTACTAGCTGATGAACCCACTGGAGTCTCAGCTAGTGTTTCTTTAGTCTCTCTGGGGTTGTGGGAGCAACAGAATTTAGATGTCTATAACTCTATCCCAGATAATACTAAAGAGTATTATAAGGACAGTGTCCAGGTGAATGGTCAGGAGACTCCTGCCATTAGGGACACTGGAGCCAGCATAACTGTGGTGGATGAATCATTTTTCAAGGCAGAGGATGTTGCTAAGGCACCCAAATGCCTCACCAAGTTAGCTGGTGGGCCTGTGCAGATGTGTCCCCAGTTACCAGTTCTCATCCAATGTAATGATATGGCTGTAAAAATACCTGTCAGTGTACAATGTGAAGTGCCAGGTAGGGTTCTGTTGGGTAATGACCTCAAAGCTCTTGGAGTTGTATCTCATACCCCCAGACCTCCTAGCAAAAGGTTTCAGGAACTCACAAAACCTGCAAGGGAGAAAACCCTGAGAGGGTTATCTCAGGAGATGATGACAGAAATCACTCCTCTACCACTGGAGCAACTTACTGCAGTAACTACCAGATCAGGAGCAAAGGGGCAACCCAAGACTCCTAGGAAAAAGCCAGCAGCAAGCACTCCAGTGCTTCCAACAAGGACTTCCCCTAGGTTGTCCAAAGTTACACCTGTAACTCCCCCTCCAGCTGAGGCTGAGAGGGAGGTACAACCCTGTGTGGTTGAGCTAGACTCTGAGGAAGAGCTAGAAGGAGGCCCCAACCTTATTGGAGATTTGGACCCTGAGGACCATCCTGAGCTGCAGTCTTTACTGGCAGAAGGTGGGCCTAGCAGGGCAGCTTTTCGTAAGGGGCAAAGAGAATGTCCAACTCTGGAGGGTCTCCGCCACCAGGCAGCTTCTCAAGCTGATGGGCAAGAGCCTGGGAAGTATAGGTTGCACTGGGAAGATGGCCTCTTCTACAGTGAACCCACTGAGTCTGAACCTGGAGACTACAAACGCCTTGTAGTCCCACAAGAGAACAGACAACAGTTCTTACAACTAGCCCATGAGATACCTTTGGCTGGCCACTTGAGTTTCAAGAAGACCAAGGAAAGGCTCTCACTCTACTTTTATTGGCCAAAGATGGGGGCTGAAGTAGATAGATATTGTAAGAGCTGCCATACCTGCCAGACTTCTGGTAAGGATGGTTCCAAGAATGTGGCACCTTTAGTGCCTCTCCCAGTTGTGGGAGTCCCATTTGAGAGGGTAGGGATTGACATTGTTGGTCCCCTTGATCCTCCAACCTCCTCAGGCAACAGGTTTATCCTTGTTGTGGTAGACCATGCTACTAGATACCCTGAGGCCATTCCTATGAGGACTGTTACAGCTCCGGCTGTGGCTAAGGCCCTCCTTGGTATTTTTACCAGGGTTGGGTTTCCTAAGGAGGTAATCTCTGACAGGGGGTCAAACTTTATGTCCCACTACATGAAGGCCATGTGGAAAACCTGTGGAGTTACCTACAAGTTCTCAACCGCCTACCACCCTCAGACAAACGGGTTGGTTGAAAGGTTTAACAGAACCATGAAGAGCATGATAGGTGCTTTAGAAGAACCCCTTAAGAAAAAGTGGGACCTTCTACTGCCATGCCTTCTCTTTGCTTATAGAGAAGTCCCTCAGGAGGGAGTAGGTTATTCTCCCTTTGAGCTTCTCTATGGCCATCCAGTCAGAGGTCCATTGGCCCTGATTAAGGAGGGGTTGGAAGGTGCTCCTCCCCTCAAGCCAGTCAGAGTGACTGACTATGTGATAGGTCTCCGGAGGAGAATGTCACACATGATGGCAGAAGCAAGTGACAACTTGAAAGCTGGTCAAGCCCTGGTCAAACATTGGCACGACCAGAAGGCTAACATGGTTGAGTTTACTCAAGACCAGCTAGTTCTAGTTATGCTCCCAACAAGGCAGAGGGCCTTGCAAGACAAATGGATGGGACCCTTCAAGGTTGTGGGAAAACTTGGAGAGGTCAACTATCTGGTGGATCTGGGCAAACCCAGGGAAGCTCCTAGAGTCTTCCACACCAACCGACTAAAAGCCTACATCTCCAGACCTGATGTAGGAGCCTTGCTCCTAGCTTCAGCTGCAGAGGAGGAAGAGAGTGAATCTCTCCCTGATCTCCTCAGAGGTGTACCTTTAGATGAAAAAGTTGAAGGAGTCAATCTCTCTTCAGACCTGACACCTGAGCAACAAGAGGAGTGCAAATCTATGTTAAATCAGTTTGCCTCCCTGTTCTCACTGTCACCAGGCTTGACCCCTTGGGGCCAGCATGAGATACTCACTGGTGACTGTCTGCCAGTCAAAAGCAGAGGATACAGAATGTCAGAACATATCAGAGCCCACATCAAAGGAGAGGTCAAGAAGATGCTTGATCTCGGGGTAATAGAGCCCTCTACTAGTCCATGGTCTAGCCCAGTTGTGTTAGTACCAAAGGCAGGATCCAAAGACTTGAGATTCTGTGTGGACTATAGAGCTCTAAATGCAGTCACCAAGACTGATGCCCATCCTTTGCCCAGGACAGATGAGTTGGTGGATAAACTTGGTGCAGCCAAGTACCTCAGCACATTTGACCTGACGTCAGGCTATTGGCAAATAGCCCTGACAGACCATGCCAAGGAGAAAACTGCATTTTCAACCCCAGTTGGCTTGTACCAGTTTAAGGTCATGCCTTTTGGACTGAAAAATGCACCTGCCACATTCCAAAGGATGGTGAACCAAGTTCTGGCTGGGATGGAAGATTTCTGCATGGCATACTTGGATGACATTGCAGTCTTCAGCCACTCCTGGGAAGAACATGTGAACCACCTAGGACATGTGTTGCAGGCTCTGAAACAGGCCCATTTGACAATCAAAGCCAGTAAGTGCCAGATTGGTCAAAGTAAAGTGGTCTACCTTGGACATGAGGTAGGAGGTGGAGAAATAAGGCCTTTGCCCAGCAAGATTGAAGCTGTGCAAAATTGGACAACACCAACTACTCAAACCCAAGTGAGAGCTTTTTTAGGTCTCACTGGGTATTACAGGAATTTCATTGAGAACTATGGGACCATAGCTTCTCCACTGAATGTAATCTCCTCTCCCAAATTCCCTAAAAAGGTAAAATGGAATGAGGAGTGCAATCAGGCCTTTGAAAAACTGAAGAGAGCTCTTTGCCAGGCCCCAGTATTGAGAGCTCCTGACTACCACCAACCTTTCATTGTACAAACTGATGCTTCCAATGTAGGTATAGGTGCAGTTCTAAGCCAACTGGATGAGAAGGGTAGGGAGCACCCCATTTGCTTCATCAGTAGGAAACTGAAGGATCCTGAGACAAGGTGGGCAACTATCGAAAGAGAATGCTTTGCTATTGTGTGGGCACTGAAGAAGTTTAGGCCATACTTGTATGGTTCTACTTTTGTTATTCAGACTGACCACCAACCCTTGAGATGGTTAATGCAAATGAAAGGGGAAAATCCAAAACTATTGAGATGGTCAATCTGCCTGCAAGGGTTTGATTTCGCCATTGAGCACAGGTCAGGGTGTCACCATCAAAATGCTGATGGACTCTCTAGGATGTATATCATCGACTAGAGGTATGAGGTTCATCCAGGAGTGGATTAAATCCTCCTGTCCCTTAGTCTGGGGGGGGCGAGTGTTAGGGAGAATTCTCTGTTTAGGCTGAATTTCCCTACCTAGTGAGTCCCCCAGCAGCTTTGCTGGATTTCTGGGGTTTAATTTTTTCTCCTGCCAAGAGTGAGACTCTTTTACCCTCACTCTTGGACATGTTGAAGTGTGTTATCTTGGACAAACCTTGTGTTGAATGGGCTATGGGGTCTTTTACTCCATAGGGCCTCATGTATTTTTGTGATGTGGGTCACACAGCACCCTCTGTGCCGTGACCCAGGGGTGTCCTAGGGACTCCCCAACATAGACTCCATACCCTGGGACTGACTACTGTCTCCCAGGGCATGTAAAGTCACCAAAGACTTTGCTAGTCTTGAATCCTGAACAGAACCAGTACAAACCATCATATTGTGGACGTACTGGCTGGGGCAATTCGATTGCCCCAGGGTCTGTTAGTCGAGGGGGCACGTCTCCGTCCCCCCTGATCGAGTTTTGGCTGGTGGCAGTGGAAACTACTTTTTATATTCGACCGCGAATATTTCCCTATGGGATTTCCCATTGTTTTAGGCTAACACATTTAATTATTTATTTACGGTAGCCTTAAACATACCGCCGGTTTATATATTTATTTTTATAACTCCGGTTGGGACTTTTTGCCAAAACTTGATTCAAAAATGGCGTTGGTGTTCGCCTCTGTAACTCTGACCCAAAGTGGAGCCCTTTGTTCCACTTTTGGCGGGCTTCTCCACAGAAGCCCTCCAAAGTGGTGCCACTCTGTCTGGGGTACTTAGGAGGGGTGGAGGGGGATTTAGGCACCCTGGACTGAGTTACCTTGGTAACTCAAGTCGCACTCCGTCCTGATTGGCCCAAGTGGTGAGCCGCCCGGCTCACCACTTAGCATGTTTGAGTGACAGCTAGGCTGGGTGAATGGGGGTTTGCTGCATAAAAGCAGGGCTTTGGGGACTGGGACTTCAGAAGTCGCCACAGGACCAAGAATCCGACGAGGGAAGAGCTGAGCCGACCTGCTTCGACGACACCACCCGGTGGAGCCCTGCTGAACCGTCTCACCACTTTTTCCCGACGACCGAGGAGAACTCTTAACGGAGTGGCTCCTTCCCTTGACTGGTGGGGACAACCAGTTTTCGCCTTCTTTCCGTTCCTTTGAGGTATCTCGTGGCCGCCTTGCCTGTGCCAAGCACCCCGGCAACCGGAATACCACACTTTACCCCCATACCGCGAAAGTCGGTACCAACCCTTTAACCGGAGGACTCCGCGGCTGGTTTCTTCCCGGGCAGTGCAACGACCCTCTTCTTCTGCGCTTCAGCGAGAACTTCTTCTCCCCTGACCGACGTCGAGCCCTGCTGCCACTGCCTGGAACAACTGCCCCCGCTGGAGGATCCTTTCCGCTTAAGGTACTGTGTTCCGCCTGGCTTCCCTTGCTACCGACTGTACGGGGTAGATTTAGCCCCCGGCTTTCGAACCTGGGAGTGCCTGGGACACTTTGGCTAAACTTTCTGAGCCACTCTAAACTCTTTCTGACTCTTTGCAAGACTTTGAATCCCTAATAACAGTGTGATCTTGGGCACATTTTCGCTCCGGCTACTCTAAGAGTGGGCCCTGCCTAGTGACTTTTGCTCACCTGTGACTTTAGTCTTCTTTAAAGCCTATTGCAAGTGTTCTGGACCTTAGAGTGGTGTGTCTAACCTATTTCTGCTTTTTCTCTCCCTTTCTTGGAAACTACTAGAGTGTCATCTAACGTTAAGCACTCACCTCTGTTTTAATTAAGTGGTGTTAACCTAGAGTTGTCTAGATAGGAGAAAGGATTGAATTTACTTTCATTATAACTGTGTTGAAGTGTTTTTACTATATTTTTGCTAGAGTGTTTTTAACTTATGTGTATTTTAAATAAAATACTATATTCTTTTGAAACCAAGCTCTGGTCAGTGTTTGCTTGTGCTATTAGGTTTTGGTACATATTGTGTATACTTTGCATACTGCCTAACTCTTCTTGAGAGAAGTCTGACTGCTCAGCCACAGCTACCAGGTAAATCTGGGTGGTACAGACTGCTACCAAAGGGGTTTACTGCTCTACCTGTAGTCTTAAATCTTTTGCAGTGTTCCCCAAGGGAACTGCACAGGTTTCTGCCTAACAGTGACTTTTGCTCTTCTGCCTTGCTAACAGTGTTCCTGAATCTTAGAGTGGTGTACCTTTCCATATTCTGTCTTTTTCCCTCCCTTTCTCACAAACTTATTGGAGTGCCATCTAGTTAAGCGCTCACCTCTGTATGAAAATAAGTGGTGTTTTACTGTGACTTATCTGATAAGGAAAAAGGGGTGTATATATTACAATAGTAACTGTGTTTAGAATATTTTACAATAAGAGTGCTGGAGTGTTTCAAACAGTATGTTTTTAAATAAATAATTATATACTTTGATACCAAAGCTCTGGTCAGTGTTTGCTTGTATTGTTGTATCTGAGTGCCTATTGTGTATACTTTGCATACTGCCTAACTCTTCTTGAGGGAAGTCTGACTGCTCAGCCACAGCTACCAGGTAAATCTGGGTGGTACAGACTGCTACCAAGTGGGTTTACTGCCAACACCTGTAGTCTTAAATCTTTTGCAGTGGTCCCTAAGGGAACTGCACAGGTTTCTGCTTAACAGGTGTGGTTCTGGGGAACTTCTTACCTGGGACTACTTTGCAGGCTATTTAAACCACGCCCGAACAGCAGCCCAGGCTTTGCGTTATTCTGCATCCAGCAGCGTGATGCTCACCGTGTCTAAAAGTCAGCATCCAGTCTTCTGCCACGCCCGCCTCGAATTCGGAGCTCCTAGACAAAAGGCAAAGAAAGGAGAAGAGGTTAGATCACAGACATTTGATTCCTTACCTGATTCCGGACCCAGCACATCTCTGAGCCTGGAAAGGACATTATTTCAGCATGCGTCGCTTCGCCAGCAGCAGCGCCGCGTTATACTCACCAGTCCACCGCATCTTTTGACTCGGCGCTGCCTCCATAATTTTCTTCGTCGAAACCCAGCACCTGGGGGGAAAACAAAAGGAATAACAAGGTGAGCCGAGAAAACCAACAAGGACAATCTCTTTGCCACCATAGACTTGCCTGCTTTACCACCGGAGGTATTATTCTTTAATTCGCCGCATCTTCCTATGCCGCACCTATAAAGGGAGAGAAAACAGCAAGTTAAACTCATGCAACTTTTACCGGACAGTGTTTGGTAATACAGACTCTTACCTGAACGCCATCAGCTGCTTCCAGGCAATATTCTTTTGGACCCAGCTGCAACCTAACGAGGGAATGGAACAAGAGTGAACATCGGACATATTGAACTCTTTGAACTTTATAGACACTGGAGTCAATATTCCTCAAACTCCTCCAGTACCTTCAACCCAGTGAAGTAACTGGTATCTACGCGCCCCTGCATGCCATGCAGAATGGAGAGCTCATCATTTAAAAACATTAAGTGAGGTTACTATAAGGGAATATCGGAGGTGATTAGTGGGGAGAACGAGAACTGTTAGGGGGCCATCACTAAAGTCCACGGGTGGCTAAATCCCTTTCTCCACTTGCAGGAGAATACTTCTACGAGTCCAGCAGACAAGATTAGGCGGGCCAGTCCAGACTGTCATCTCTTCACTACGCATCACATTGGTGGAGACCGCAGCTGTCCTGGTCCGATCGACGCCCCTGTGGGAACCAGGTGAGCGTAACAGGCATCCGCAAAAAAGTTAGGAGTACTATCGCCTCATTTAAATGGAATGCAGAGACTATTTTAGGCAAGAAAGCTTGATGCGTTCGGGGAAACCACCTTGTCCCTATTAAAGGTAGTGTATGGCTCAGATGCCACCAGAGCTTGGGTCTCGCTGACATTGTGCATACGTAAGATACACCAGGAGGGCTGTCTTAATGGTGGCTAGCCTGGCTCAAATGGTTTATGCGCCAAGGCGCCCAATACTATGTTGAGGTCCCACAAGTAGTGTGGCTTCCTGATGGGCGGGTAGAGCCTGGTGAGGCCCGTCAAATGTCTTTTAATCACCGGATTGGCAGATGATAAGACTCTTCTGAGTTCCGGTAGGCCGCGATGGCCGCCAGATAGGTGCGGCAAGTGTCTAGTTGCACCCCTGAGTGTGCGAGGTGTGCCGAAAAAGAGCACGTCGTCCAATGAGCAAGTAAGACGATCAACCTCCTTAGCTTCAGACCAGTGGCAGAACCCAGTCCACTCGCTTTTGTACTGGCTCCTAGTAGCATTGCTCCTAGCACCATTGCTCCTAGCACCCTAAATGATGTCAAGGTTAGTCTTTCGAGAGACGCAGATGCTTCGTGTCTTGCTCAGGAACCACGCTGCGAGGGCTAACCTCTGCGGGGCCAGGTGGATGACTGTGCCCCCCTGCTGTGACAGTAGATCTGCTGGGCCCATTGAAAGGTGCATCAGAGGCTGGTCCGACAGGATGAGTAGCTCTGAAAACCATGGCCTCGCCGGCCACCACAGAACTATCAGAATGATACTCAGGTGCCATGACTCCATTATCTTGCAGATCACTTTGTGTACCAGTGGAGTGGGTGGGAAGGCATAGGCGCTCATGCTGTTCCGCTGTATCTGCAACACATCGCCCAGAGTGCCTAGAGCCTGTCCTTGCCAGGAGGCGAACTGAGGGCACTTACTGTTGTACCAGGTGGCAAAGAGATCCACCTGTGGATGGCCCGATCTGCTGAAGATCTCCTGAAGGACCTAATCGCTCAGTTGCCATTCGTAATTGTCTGCTCCCAGTCTGGTGAGCTTTTCTGCCTCCAGGTTTGAATCCCCCGGGAGGTGGATCGCCGTCAAGTGAATGTCATTCATCAGAGCCCATTCCCAGATGCTGACCGGCAGAGTGCATAGAGGAGGGGACCTGGTTCCACCCTGGTTGTTGATGTAATACATGCTGGTGGAGTTGTCCGCCTGAATGAGGATCATCCTGCCACTGATGAGCGGTAAGAAGGCCTTGAGAGCCAGCCATATGGCCTTCAGCTCTAGCCAATTGGTATGTGCCTCCTGTTCGTGAAGGGACCAAACTCTGTGGACATTGTGGTTGTCCAGGGTAGCTTCCCAGCCCTCCAAAGAGGAGTCTGTGGTGATGGTAACCTGCGGTGCTGGTTTTCGGAAAGGCCTACCTATCCTCAGGTTACAGTCCGTGCTCCACCAGACTAGGTCCTGAAGGAGGATGCAAGGATTGCTGACGAGTTCTGCCTGGGAACCCCGCCCCTGATTCCATGAGGCTGTGAAGTGCACCTGTACTCTGCTCATTTGGAGTCTTGTGTAAGGCACTTTCTTGTGTATGGCACTGCCAGAAGATCTGCCACCATGATACCCAGCAGATGCTGGTCTCTTCTCTGCTGAGAAAATGACTTGTGGCCCTCTTGATGGCTGTGATCTTGTTCTACGAGGGAAATACTCTCTCTGTCGTATCCCAGATGAGCCCGAGGAACGTTGGACTCTGCGTCGGCTCCAGCGATGACTTTTTGAGATTGATGGAGAATCCCAAATCGCGTAGTGTATTCATGAGAGCAGATTAGGTATGATGGACCGCCTCTGGGGATCTCGCCTGACAAGCCAGTAAAGGTATGGATAGACATGGTGACCTTGGGCCCTCCAGAAGGGCTGCCACTGCATTCATAAGCCTGGTAAAAAACCCTGGGGGCTGAAGTGAGGCCAAAGGGTATAACCTTGAATTGGAAATGAAAGCCCATGATCCTTAACCTCAGGAAGGACCGATGGGACTGCTAAATCTGCACGTGCAGGTAAGAGTCCTTCAGATCCAGGGAGTACATTCAGTTGCCCTTGCACAGTGTCTCCGCAATAAGTGCTGGGGTAACCATCTTGAACTTTTGAAGCGGAAGGGAAAGGTTCAGGGTGGAAAGGTCCAACACAACTCTCAGGCCAGCCTGGTTCTTCGTGTATGGCGAATCCTGGAGTAGAAGCCCATACCCCGCTGGGAGGCTGGGATGTCTTCCACTCCCTGGCTCTCTTCGAGCGATCGAATTTCCGCCAACAGAGTTGTTGTCCCAATCTGTGGGATTGGAGGGGGGGAGAGAGAAGAGAGGAGACTGAGAAAGGAACCAGTAGGCGATAGCCCATGGACACTACCGATAGGATCCAGGGGTCTGCGAACCTCACGCACCAATTCTGTGCATGGAGGGCAAGTGTGCCCCCCCCCACCAGAGACACGTGGACCTGGAGGGGAGTGTCATGCCTTTTTTCCTTCTGAGGCTCAGGGGGACTGAAAGAAGCCCTTATTCCCCACCTTGTGCTGTTTATGGCGATGTTGACTCTGCGATTGTTCCAGCTGCCCGGACCGTCATTCCTGGAAGCCCCACAAACTGCTGAAGGCCCGCCCCTTGTTGGAACGCTGGTACGTTTGACTTTTGGGCGTGAACTTTGTGAGGATGGATAAGGATTTCACAGTCTGGGAACTATTCTTCTTATCAAGTTCCTCATCAGTGGTCGAATGAAAGAGGTCGCTACCCTCGAATGGAGGGTACAAAATGCGCTCTTGGATGTCCGGGTTGAACTTGGTAGCCCGGAGCCAGGCAGTCCTTATGTCTGTGGCGATGCAGATGGTCCAGCCCGAGGTGTCAATAGGTGCCACTGTGGACTCCATGACGTCTTGAGCCACCATCTTTGCTTCTGCCAGCCCCGCCGTGAAGCATGCCTGACTGTGTACCGGACATTCCGTAAGGAAGTCGGCCATTTCCCGCCAAAGCCTCTGGTTAACGGCTGCGAGCATGGGATCAGCATTATACTGACGAAGGTGCAGCGCGGCATTGGAATAGACCACCTTTCCATTTGCCTCAAAGATCTTCTCCTCCTTGATTAGCAGAGCCGAGGATGAGGTGGCCGAGAAAGACTGCTACTTCGAGTAGATAGAGGCTGCAGCAATCACTGGGGAGTGTATCCCCCTCCAATTGCCTGAACCTGGTGTCGAGGCCCCCCATTGTTGGGCTGCGTTGAATGGGGGGGGCGGGGTGGGAGTGCTTGGAGTCAAAGGCTGAGGTGTGGAGATCGGAGCTGAATGCTGGTGTGGAACTGCCTGAACTGTAGGCGGCAGGGAGCCGGAATCGAAGGACCTGGCATGGGCTGCTGGGGCTGCGCAGGGGCTTGAGGCGTCGGAGCCATAGGAGGAATGACTATGGGCGCTGGCGGAGGGACTGGAGGCAGCATGTCCCTGATCACATCCCGAAGGATGGAGCCCATCTGAGGGGACCTCATCAGCGTGAGGAATTTCTCAAACCTGTCCTCACAGGCGGGTGGGAGGTGGGATTGACGGAGTAGCAGGCTGCTGCTGGTACCTGTGCATACTCTGCCTTACTGGTTGCAGGGTGCAGACCGGTCCCACCTGGACACCTGCTCCCCAAACTGCGATGGTGTTGGACGAGCGGCCATCTTTTCTGGCACGGTGGCTTTTTTGTCGAGCTGTATGCCGCGTGCCTGTGTCGTGGTGCCTGGCTCGCTGGGACCGGCCTCCTTCTGAAAACTTGGCAGTGGAGCTTTAGGCCTACCCTGCACCTCAGGCCGAGGCCTGGTAGGTGTGTTACCCTCGGCCGAGTCGCCAGTAGGGCTGCTTACAGGTGCCCCTGAGACATTTATCCGGTAATGGGGCCTAGCCCCTCGGGTGGACACCCGGTAGAAGAACCTTGCGGTCCTTCAGCACTGTCTCTGGAAGGATCAAGCAACCCCTCTGCCTGGAGGCCAGTAGCTGAATGATCCTCACTACCCGTGCTGGTGTAAGAACCTGAACGGTCCCTCCCGCCTTAATGTTTCCTAGGAAAGGAGTTGCCCTTGGGGGGTGTGATTGGAAAAAAGCAGCCAAGCCTTGGGCCTTGACTTGTGTCTGATGAAGTTCTTCAAGTCCCCTGGATGCGACTTCTCGAAGAGCTCCCTCCCCTGAGCTAACCTGTTCAGAGCTCGCGGTGTAAGCGCGTCACACATGATGCAGCCTTCCCAGCCTTGGTTGGAGCCAAGGCAGCGGAGGCACAGAGCATGGTGGTTGGACTTGGGGAAGAGCCCCTTGCAGGCTGGACACCTGCTGAAGCCCAAGGATGTGGCCATGCGCTGGGGACCAGAGGATCGAGTACCTGATTAAAGAGTAGACAGTATTCGGGGAAGAGTGCGTGGAATTACAAGGCCGAAGTCAAACCCAGGAGCGCTGGTGAAAGCGGTCCTTTACTGCCGACGAGGAAAAGAGGACTGGTGAGGGGCAGCGGTGGGCGGAGTCAGAGGAGCGCATGCTCCCAGGGCCGTGCCACCGCGCGCCTCTAAATTTAAAGGGGAAGATGATTTTTTTCTGGTTAAAAAAAAAGTGCTGTCTCCCGTCCCTAGCGAGGGAAGCCCATGCAGTATGGAGGAAAAGGGACGGGACCTAAGAGTAAGAGCAAACTCTGAGTCCGGGCTGTTTTTAACAACAAATCAATTAAATGAAAAAGGCACAAGCTCTGCAGTCATATTTTTCTTATTTTATTGATGTTTCTGTTGCAGCGCAGAGCTCGTGCCTTTCTTTCTCTTCTGGAGGCTCGCTCTATTGGTTGGCCGACCTTGGCAGAGCACTGTGGGATCTATTGACCCACTCAACAGTATTTCACCACATCACCAAGTTGCATTTCTGCAGAAACAGCAAAATAGCTGCGCTGGCTCCTCTGTGCACCATAGCCTTAAAACTGCGTTTGGCTGCACCATGTTGCCAAGCATACATTGGGCAGTATGAAACAATGGGACACACTGAGGGAGCGTGCCAGTGTGTTCCGACATATACAAATGGAATAAAGTGAAAAGGCAGCACTGCTTTGCTGAAAGCCCAAAATCCCCATTAAAAAGGAAACATTTTCACCTTTAAAAATGCTGCTCTGACGCCATTCCCATCTGTCCTTTCTCAAACCACTGTGATTAATAAGGCCCTGCCATGCCCAGTATATCATTATACTTCAGCAAAACCAAGCATGATTCCTGAATGACAGGCCCTGTCAAATCAACTCTAAGAAAAATCAACAAGGAGTTTCACTTTTGCCCACACGGGAAAACACATTAATTTTCTTCACAGTGTATCAACGCTCAGTAGTTCAAAAGAAACTCCAGCTACCTGAGCCATGTCTATTTCAAGGCATCTCTGCTTCAAACAAAAGTCCTGCATACAAGGAAATAACTATAGCTGAAAGACAGTGTGGGAATCTGATGGAGATGAAAAACCGAATTTAAAATGAAATGCCTGCTTTTCACCACACATGTATAAAAATGTGCTTTGCAAACTAAAAAGGAGAAAAATGCCCATTTAAAACTAAACTGTTGCATGAAAGCCTGCCATTATCTAGCAATGTGAAGGGGTTTGTTGCTGGTGATAATATACACATGGGCTATCTTATTCCACAGGTTTGTTTTAATTCAGGACCCAAAATAAGAAACCACCTGGGCTGGAATTTGCAAGCTCTAAAAATAAGAACTGTTTATTCCAGTTGGCAGAGCCAAGACTTCCCCCAGAGGAAGGGAACCACCATAAAAACTCAGCAGAGACTAACATCCCAATGATAATTACTAGGTTGGAAAGAATCTAGTCTGGGCTGAAACCCCTGACAATAGAACTCCCAGTACAAGAAAGTGTGAAGTGGGAAAGGGGCTATAAACCTTGAATGAAGTTGGAAAACCCCCACCTTGCTCAGAAGGAAATGACAGTTGGTGGCAGCTGAAGAGAAAAAAATGGTCCAGTGACAAAGGATTGCAATTTTCTTCCAGAGACCAGTTCATAAATAAACTTTAAAGACTTTTATATCTGCAGCAAGACTTTGTAAAAATGTGAACATTTTAGTTTAAATTTGATTTTATGGGCTTTCATTGAAGACGCTAACACCTTGGGAATAGAAATGGCAAAGTATTGCGGATTACAAGAAAAGCATCCATGTTGCCAATGAACATTTTTATGCTTACATCCCTTATGATCATCCACACATATGTATAAAGTTATGGAATTTTAGGCCGAATCTTTCATACTCAAAATTACTAAAGTATTAAACGGACCAAACAATGTCTCACAGATTGCAGGATTGGACTGCTATGCTCTACATAAAATATGTAACCTGATTGTGTCATTTATTAAGGTACTGTAAATGTACCAATGTGTATATTCTGTTATGACTGATGATTCCTGGGAAAAAGGTCTGTGGGAAGTCTTTTTACACCATAAAATGCAACCTCATAAACTGAGTCACATCTTAGGGTAGGCAGCCAACATTGATTGTCCAATCCAGTTGCTTAGAGGCGTGCTTAGCTATGCCGGCCCAGCAATAATCTATGATGTCACTATGCTCTATATAGAGTCCCTGACACGACTCTACACACACACACACACTTCCTGATTTTCCGGCATCAGCCCACTGAAAAACCTGAGCATTGCTGATTCTATCCCAGCAAGGCCTCAACTGAAAATCCACTAAAATCCCAAATAACCAAAGGGGAAAGCTGTGGTACCTTTTGCATCCTGAAATCAGACTGACATTGCTGCCCACTAACTGCATGCTCGCTGCAATCCTGCCATCCAGCTGACCTTTAGTATCCAGTGACCAGATTTGCCACTCCGCTGTCCTTGCCATCCGGTGACTACAACGGCCCAGCTGTTTTTCTTTGCCAGGCACGCAGCCGTATGGTGACCAGAACCAGATGACGGTCCAAAAATCCCAAAATTAAAAGTGGACTGTGAGTATAATCCCTAGCCCATAGAAACCCATAACCTATCTTGTCTTGCCTTTGTCCTTATCCCACTCTCTAAGCCATCCTATCCTTATCCTGATAACTTGTTAAAAGCTGTTAGAATTATCTGTGCACCCTGTCCGTGACTTTCTAAAGTGCTAGAACCATTTCTTTTCAATTTTGTCTTGTGTAATCCTAAGCCATTAGTCCTATTTCGAGTGATCGGACTGGTTTCCGCCAAATCAACCTTGGATCTTACTGTGTCCATCTTTGGTGGTCTATTCTGAATACTCTAGTTTAGAGTAAAACTGTTCTTGTCACAACTGATTTCCTTTCCTATTTCACGGCTTAATTTTGCTCAAAACACACCTTTTTATATCTTGCATAACTCATCCAGTTTCATAGCTAGAGACCTATTTTCAACTATAGAGTGTCCCTATGAGATATATCTATCCCCAACCGCACTCCAAATCAGAGTATTTAAAAACCATTTGGGTAATTTAAAACAGGAATTAAGAAAATGCAACTTTTACACGCGTCATTTGGCTGCAATCTGTTCTAAACTTTCCACTCATTTTCGATTGTATGCCTTTTGCTGATCCATTGCCTTATGATTGCCAGTAATAGAACTACATGCTATTGTGATAAGACATATGTATATTATAATTTAACCACACATTCATTGTTTGCCATTTCCGAGCGCTATCTTAGTCCTTTAAGGGTTTAAAAAGGGTTTTTGCCTCTTATTCTGTGAGGGAAGGTCGGATTTGGATTCCGTTTTCTGCCTCTTATTCCTGATTACCTGTCGTGTCTTTTATTGAGGGAACATTGCAGGGGGAAATCCTAACTTGGGTGCTATCTTTACTAAATCAAAAGTGCTCCTATTCCCTTGTGTTTTGTATATGTTCCACTAGGAGGTTAAACCAAGTGCATTGCTTACATTCTCATTGTAATTATCACCCCATTGGTGATTGCTGCCCCATATTAAAATTGCATGATTTATTTTGAATTTTAAAATAAATATTGCATTTTACCAACCAGCCTGGTTCATGGTCCATTGTGACCCAGGGTATTTGAAAAGGGGGTGTGATACGAGTTGTGTACATCTCAAATTGAATCTGCATAAGATAAGGAGAAAAGCATCTCAGTTGTGCGCTACATGCTAGGCCGAGACCAAGGTGTGTGTCACCTGATTGAAATCCTTAACAGCACATTTAGTAGAGGGCGCTGCACGTCAACGTCCCTCGAGTCGGCGTGCCTCAACAAGCCTCCGTATCGGCGCTGACGTCATTGTGCGTATAAATAGACTCTCGCAGCGTCCATTGATCAGTTCCGTTTTTCCGCGCTTCGTGGGCCTCAGAAATGTGATGCTCAGTTCCTTTCTTCATGAAAAACCTTCTTATTCTTCGAAGATTATGACCTTAATACGATGGCTTCTTCATCCGAACCATCGACTCCATGGTCCGGTTCCAAAAAATGTTGTGACTGTGGGAAGAAAATGTCGTTAACGAATCCCCACAGGATCTGTTTGTGGTGTCTGGAATCGGAGCATCACTGTTCGGAATGCGAGGACTCTATGTCCATGACGGCAAAAGCCTTGAAGGAGCGTAAGAGGAAGTTAGAAAGAGGTAAGAGCTTTAAAACTTCTACTCCCTCGAAAGTTTCTTCGGCTGAGTCGAGACATTCGTCTCCTCGTCGACAAAAGAAACATTCCCGTTCAAGATCTCGAAGCGGTTCTCATCAGTCTTCGAGATCAAAAGATTCTAAGAAGAGGCGTCGTAGATCTCACTCTTCTTCTTCCTCTACCTCCCCAGAAAGGGTCACCTGCCCCACGAAACACAGCTCTCCAGCTAAGTGGGAGGAATTCCGAAAGAAATGCTTAGGACTTCGAGAAAGCAGCCTCGACCCCCTCAGAGACATCTAAAGGTGATAGCTTGGGTCAAAGGCCCAAGAAATCAAAAAGCTGCGAACCGTTGAACCCGGCGAGAGAAACTACTCGAGAGCGTCATGAACCCTCGAGTAAAAACAGTAAGACCGCGCCATCGACGCCGTCGTTGAAGGTTTCTTCGACTCACAAATCTGCGTCATCTACGCCTTTGCCGAAGGGTCGACACATAAATTGGTTGCATCGATGCCGTCTTCGACGCCACTGTCGACTCCGATAAAAGACAAACCTACAACTGTCACTACGTCACAGACAGTAGAGGTCTTGAGCGCTTAGACCATGATGTCAAGAATGCCATCGACAATCTCGACGACGCCGCCGCCGAGTAGGATTCCGATCCTCTCGAGTGCATCAAAGTCCCTTCAAACTTTCTCAACGCCTTTTTCCAGGATTGTCGAAGCCTTTGACTTCCACGTCGACAACCTAGACGCTTTCTCAGCCAGTGACAACCAATTTGGCCCCCTCTGCTCTAGAAATGGGTTTTAAACCATATCCTAGATCTGACTACTTTAGAGCCTTGTCCTCTATATATGAAGAAGGGGAGGATTCCGACCATGAAAGATCCTTTGGTTTACAAAGGACTACAATACCCATGCCAGAGGACTTAATCTCTGAGGGGAACAGGTTAAAAGACCTTCAGGACTCTCTACATGAGGCAAGTAGTTTAGATACTTCTCCAGAAGTAGAGTTTGCTAAACCAGACTCTGGTGAGCATGCTGAGACCCCTTCTAGGATTCTGATGGCCAGAATAATTGAATTCATGGCGTGGTCTACACCTACACCTTCTTTTCAGCAGGATGACCTTACTGATATTTTAGATAAAGGTCCACAGGAGGATCCTGTTGATCTGTTCATACTGCTCTGCAAAGAAAAATGTCTGCAAATTGGGACTCCTGAAACTCCATCTGCGGCTGACTGTCTCCCAGAAGGAGAAGAAAGGGATGCATTCTTAAACATCATCAGGGATGGAAAGGATGCAATGTGCGAGTCCCTCCAAACAGGCATTTATTCTGCTGACAGCATCAGCAGGGCCATGGCGGCAAGCAACACAATCCGCAGATTTGCTCAGTTGTGGAAGTGGTTTTGCCCCAGATGTACAGGCCAGACTTCTGAACATGCCCTTTGACGGCACGTCTTTATTTGAAAAGAAGGCTGATGACAGCCTCGAGAGATTAGACATCCAAGGCAGCAGCGAAATCCCTTGGGGCTGCAATCCGGCAGACTCCAAATCGTCCCTCAGGAGCTTCCTGGAGGGGTAGGTCCTTTCGCTTTTGCTCCACATTCCGAAAAGTCAGAGGACAGCCAGCTCAAAGGGGCCAGAGACGATTCACCCATGGTGGACAGGGAAAAGGCGCATGTCACCTGAGGACCGAGTACCTGAATGATAAAAAGACAAAAAAGTCAAAGAGAAGTAGTATCCGGGCATGGAATTACATGGCCGAAGCCAAACCCAGGAGCGCTGGTGAATTCAGCCCGTTCCTGTCGACGCAGAAAAGGGGACTGAGGTGTGGCGCCAAAGGGCAGAGCATGCTGTTAGGGAGAATTCTCTGTAAGGCTAATTTCCCAAACCTAGTGAGTCCCCCAGCAGCTTTGCTGGATTTTTTGAGGTTTATTTTTTTTCTCTCCTGCTAAGAGTGAGATTCTTTTGCTCCCACTCTTAGACATGATTTGAGGTGTTCCTTTAACTTTCCATGTGTTTTATGGGCTATGGGGTCTTTTACTCCATAGGGTCTCATGTGTTTTTTGATGTGGGTTACACAGCACCCTCTGTGCCGTAACCCAGGGGTGTCGTAGCGACCCCCCAACATAGACTCCATACCCTGGGACTGACTACTGTCTCCCAGGGCATGTAAAGTCACCATTGGCTTTGCTAGTCCCAAATTATGAACAGAAACCAGTACAAACCATCATATTGTGGACGTACTGGTCGGGGCAATTAGATTGCCCCGGGGTCTGTTGTTCGAGGGGGCACGTCTCCGTCCCCCCTGATCGAGTTTTGGCTGGTGGCAGTGGATACTACTACTTTTTATATTCGACCGCGAATATATCTCTATAGGATTTTCCCATTGTTCGAGGCTACCAACTTTAATTATTTAATTCTTATAGCCTCGAACATACTCCCGGTTTATTTATTTAATATTAATTCACCGGTGGGTATTTTTTGCCAGAACTCGATTCTAAAATGGCGTTTGTGTTCTCTTCTGTGACTCCAACCCAAGTAAAGCCCTTTGTTCCACTTTTTGGTGGGCTTCTCCACAGAAGCCTCCAAAAGTGGTGCCACTCTGTCTGGGTACCACAGGGGGTGTGGGAGGGGGTTTAGGCACCCTGGACTGAGTTACCTTGGTAACTCAAGTCGCACTCTTGTGTGATTGGCCCACCACTTAGCATGTTTGATTGACAGCTAGGCTGAGTGAATGGGGGTGTGCTGCAGCAGGGCTTTGGGGACTGGAACTTGAGAAGTCGCCACAGGACCTAAGAATCCGAGGAGGGAGAAGCTGAGCCGACCTGCAACGACACCACCGGTGGAGCCCTGCTGAACCGTCTCACCACTTTTCCCGACGACAGAGGAGATCTCCAGTCCGGAGAGTCTTCTTCCTTTGACTGGTGGGGATAACCAGTTTTGCCTTCTTTTCACCTTCCTGGAGCATCTCGTGGCCGCCTTGCCCGTGCCAAGCACCCTGGCAACCAGAATAACACGGTTTACCACTACCGCGAAGAGAAGGGTAATGCCTTTTCACCAGAGAACTCCGCGGCTGGTTTCTTCCCTGGCAGTGCAACGACCTTCATCTTTCCTCCACGGCGAGACCTCTTCTTCCTCTGAACGAAACACTGACTTGCACCTCCTGCCAGGAACAACTGCCCCCGCTGGAGCTTCCTTCACACTTAAGGTACTGTGTCCCGCCTGGCTTCCCTTGCGACAGATCGTTCGGGGTGACAGTAAAGCATCGACTTTCTAACCTGGGCTGGCCTGGGGCAACCTAGCTAACTTTTCCTGACTTTAATTTCGTCCTTTTTGTGCGAACTATCTACAAGACTCTTTGGGCATAACCCCACTATGTGAACCTGGACCCCTTCTGCTTGCTCTCTCCAAGAGTGGGCCTTGCAATTGACTTCCTTGCTCCCCAGTAGAACTCTGCCTATCCTGCCTTATTACTGTGGTTCTTTGTAAAAGTATTGAAACTTGTGTGCTTCCTTAACTCTGCCTTTTTCCCTCCCTTTCTTTACAACTTATTAGAGTGTCATTTTATGTTAAGCGCTCACTCACCTCTGTCTGAAAATAAGTGGTGTTTCTCTCTAAGACTTATCTAATAAGTGAATAGGGTTGTATATATATGATAGTGACTGTGTGCTGAATTTACTTACCTCGTTTTGCTAGTGTAAATCACAAGTGTGTTTTAAAATAATTATATACTTTGACCAGAGCTTTGGTGTAAGTGTTTGCTTGTACTACTGTGTCTCTGTACCTATTGTGTATACTCTGCATACTGCCTAACTCTTCTTGAGGGAAGTCTGACTGCTCAGCCACAGCTACCAAGTGAATCTGTGTGGTACGGACTGCTACCAAGTGGGTTTACTGACAAACACCTGTAGTCTTAAATCTCTTGCAGTGGTCTCTAAGGGAACTGCACAGGTTTCTGCCTAACACATGCTCCCTGGGCCGCACCCCGCTAGCCTCTAAATTTAAAGGGGAAAAAGGTTTTTTTTCTCCTCACCCGGCGCATGTCGACTTCTACAGGGTTCAGCAGGTGTCCATCCTGCAACAGGCTCTTCCCAACTTCAGACGCCCACGCCCTCTACCTACGTTGCCTTGGCCCAAACCATGGTTGGCAATAATGTTCGACGTGTGACTCGCTGTCCTCGAAGGGGCGGTGAAGAACAGACTAGCCAGGTGAAGGGATCTCTTCCAGAGGTCTCCTCCAGAGAATCTCAAGAACTTTGTGAAACATCGAACCAGACCCAAGGTAGGGCTGATATTCTCCATTGCACCCCGCAAGGGAGACTACTTCCCAGGGACTCTCCCGCATGGGAGCGACCGGTCATCCTTCTACCAGCATGTTCACAGAGGCTGCTTCAGCTACCGGCCTTCGGGTCGAGGGATCTTCGGATCCTCCCGGTGTTGAGGGACCGGAAGGTTTTTTTTACCGGGTGTCCACCCTTTTATCGGCACCATGGCTGAGGGGGCTATGCCCTAATAACGGCAATACGTCTGAGGGGGCGCCTAAATTCAGCTGTACCGACCCCTGGGTTGAGGGTGTCGCACCTACCGGGCCTAGGCCCGAGGAGCAGGGTAGGCCTCGTGATCCACATGCAAGAGTCTGGAAGAGGCCGGGCCCAGCGGGTTGAACACGTCACAGGCACGTGGCTGGCAGCTCAACAAAATGGCTGCTGCGCCAGAAAGAGGCACCCGTCCAACGTCATTACAGGAATTTGGCGAAGAACGAGTATCATGGTGTGACTGGCCTCAACCAGGTACGTGGCCTACAGTCTACCCCTCATTTGCGCAGGGTAGCTTTCCCTTGAGTCCATATGGACAGGGTATGCAGCTGCTTAAGCAGCTACCCGCTACCCCGTCGATACCCCCTGCCACCTCTTTGGCCAGCGAGGAGGTGCTCTTCGAGAAGTTCCTCGGCCCCATGAAGTCACCTCAGATGGGGGTTATTATCAAAGACGCCATCAGGGAAGTCCTTCGCGCAATGCTAGTGGCACCACAGATGCCTCCGCCGATGCCACCTCCTCTGGCTCCCCCGCCGACTCCACAGGGGGGCTCCGTACCAGCCTCTGCCGCCCCCTCAGCCTCCGGCGGTGGGCCCAGTACCCCAGCCTGCAGCACCAACTACTCCTCCTCCACAGGATCCTCCAGATCCGCAGGATACGGATGATGATGAGGCGGATCCAGACACGCCATCCTCAGTTCCACGAACATCTTGCTGGTCTGGCGGAGTACCTGTGCCTTCCCCAACCTGAGGTCGAGCAGCAAGCAGAGGGGGTTCTGGCTGAAGTCCTTATGCACACCCCTCTGCCAAATCGGGGATTCCTATGCAGACCGATGTAGTCTCCCTGGCCAAGAAGGGCTGGTTCCAACCCCATTCGACCCAGCTCGTCAATCGACGCCTGGACGCCAAGTATAGGCAGCTGGAGGGGGGGATACACTCTTGCTTTCAGCCCATCCTCAGCCACAATCTTCGGTGATCGCTGCGGCATCACTATACTCCAAGCCCCAGTCGTCCTCAGCCTCTTCCTCTGCGGTGCTGCTAGGCAAGGAGGAGAAGATCTTGGAGCTTGGCTTCAGCTAGCCCTGCCTTAAAGCATGATTGGCTCTGGGAGGGGAGTTCCGGGAGGAAGTCTGCAATTTCCCGCCATAACCTTTAGTTGGCGGCTGCCAGCATGGTATTAGCGTGGCTTTGACGTAGATGTAAAGAGGCGTTGGAATAGAGTTTCTTGCTATACGCCTGGTGGCGTATGACCTCATGGAATCCACTGTGGCTCATATTAATACCTCAGACCGTGCCATCTTTATTGCCACGTACATGAGAAGAACAGCCTGGCTCTGGGCAACAAAATTCAACCCGGATGTCCTGAACGCATACTAGATCTACTGTTCGGGGGGGGGGGGACCTCTTCCACTCCTCTATGGACGAAGAGCTGGACAAAAAGAAAAAAACGCTCACAAAAATTAAGTCTTTGTCCATCCTTACAAAGACCACGCCCAAATCGCACACCCAATCTCAGCAGCGCTCAGAGGTCATATATATGGAGGGTTCAGCAGCTTCCAGGAACGCAGATCTAGGCAGCCGGACTGCTTGCCGTCTCAGAGCCGGCGCAAGCAACAAAAAAAGGGGGGGGGAGGGTAAGGGCTTTTTCCAGTCCCCCTCCTCAGCGACAGCCTCCGAAAGAAAGACGGCATGACACGCCCCTTCGGGTCCACGTGTCTCCAGTGGGGGGCATGCTTTCTCTCCATGCACATTTCTGGTTCCAAAATTTTGCGTACCCCTGGATCCTATCCGTAGTATCGACGGGGGAATGCCTTTCAATCCCAGCATTAACTACCTCTTCCCCTCCACTCCCACAGGTTTGGACACCAACTGTTTTGGCATAGGTCCGGTCACTGGTTGAGACCCAGGCAGTGGAGGAAGTCCCAGTCTCCCAGCGAGGCTTTGGCTTTTACTCCAGGATTTTCGCCATTCTAAAGAACCAGGCGGGCCTGAGAGTTGTGCTGGACCTTTCCACCCTCAACCTCTCCCCCTGCAAAAATTCAAGACGGTTGCGCCAGCTTTTATAGCGGAGACATTGGACAAGGGAGACTGGATGTGAAGGACGCGTACCTACACGTCTCGATTTGGCAGCCCCATCATTCTTTCGTATTGGTTCAGGATCATGGGCTACCATTTTCAATACAAGGTCCTTCCTTTTGGCCGCAACTAGGCCCCCAGGGTCTTTTCCAGACTCATGAATGCCATGGCGGCCCTCCTCAGAGCGCAGGGCCTCCACATCTACACATACCTCGATGACTGGCTCATCAGGGCTACATCTCCGGAAGCGGTTCACCAAACTTCCCATGCCCTTAAGAACACACTGCACGATCTGGGCTTCTCGTTCAATATCAAGAAGTCGCATCTGCAGCCTACGCAGACTGACATTCCTGGGCCTCATCAGGGACACGTGCTCTGAAAGGGTATTTCCGTCGGAGGACAAAATCTCAGCCATCAAGAGGGACACTGCTCACTTCCTCAGGAGAGAAGCGACCTCAGCATGATGGTACCAACATCTCCTGGGTCTTCTGGCAGCGGTCTTATTAGCTGTTACGCACACGAGACTAAGGCTGAGGAGGAGTCACCTGCACTTCGCAGCCTCATGGAACCAGGAGCAGGGCTCTGACTCCGAGATGATCAGTGTTCTGCCATCTCTCCACCCGGACCCGACTTGGTGGTCCAGAGACTGCAACCTGCGGACGGGCAAGCCCTTCCGGCCGCCCACTCCGCAGGCCAGCATCACCACAGATTCCTTGCTCAAGGGCTGGGGAGCCACCCTGGATGATCTCTCGTCCTCGGCACCTGGACTAGACAGGAGCAGGAATACCACTTCAATTGGCTAGAGCTAAACGCCATCTGGCTGGGGCTCAGGGCATCCCTACCACTTCTCAGGGGCAAGGTTGTCCTCATCCTGACGGACAACTCGACCAGCATGTACTATGTCAACAAGCAGGGAGGCACCAGATACCCTCCTCTGTGCAGATTGGCGATCAGCATGTGGGAGTGGGCCCTGGAAAACTACATTTACCTTACAGCAGTTCACCTCCCGGGGGAATCCAACCTGGAAGCGGACAGGCTCAGCAGGCTGAGAGCGGACAATTAAGATTGGCAGCTAAACTACCTCGTTATTCAGGAGGTCTTCAACAGGTGGGGTCACCCCCACGTGGATTACTTTGCCACCTGGCACAAGAAGTGCCCCAGTTTGCACTCTGGCAAGGTCTGGGTCCCGGTTCACTGGGAGCCGCATTTCACCTCCAGTGGACCCTCATGAAAGCCTACGCCTTTTCGCCCACCACCCTGATCCACAGGGTAATTAGCAAAATCAAGGAGTCTCGCCGACTCATCTTCATTCTAAAAGCTCCATGGTGGCCAGTGAGGCCATGGTTTTCGGAGCTACTCAGCCTCTCTGAGGTGCCCCCGATTCACCTCCCGACGGGCCCTGCACATCTTCTGGCACAGCAGGGGGGGCTGAGTTATCCACCCTGCACCAGTCAATCTAGCCCTTACAGCGTGGTACCTGAGCAGGTAACGCTTCAGCACCTTCGCCTCTCACAGGACAATCTGGAGATCATAATAGGTGCCAGTAGCAAAGCTACCAGGGCCCAGTACAAAAGCAAATGGACCAGATTCTGCCACTGGGCAGACTCCAAGGGAATCGACCCCTTGGCGTGCACTTTGGACGACGTGCTCTCCTTTTCGGCACACCTCGCTCAATCAGGCGTGCAGGTTGACACCTGCCGCACATACATTGCAGCCATTGGGGCTTACAAGAACTCTGAGGAGGGCATTTTCTCCTCCTCCAACGCTATCGTCAAACATCTGATGGGTCTCGCAAGGCTCTACCCACCCGTCAAGAGACTGCACCCAGTGTGGGACCTTAACATGGGCGCACTGGCGCACAAACTGTTAGTCAATGGTGTCCGTGGACATTAGGCTGGTCACCATCAAGACGGCCTTACCTCGGATCGTAGAGTCCGCGAAATCCAGGCGCTGGTCACCTCTGAGCCATATACCACCTTTCACAAAGACACAGTGGTCTTGCGGACGCACCCGGCATTTCTGGCCAATGTTCCGTCTACTTTCCACTGGAACGAGGAAATGTTCTTTCCTACATTTTTCCCCGATCCCAAGGATGAAGCACATAGTGCTGCACTGCCTGGATGTCAGGCATGCCCTCAAATTCTACTTGGACAGGACCAAGGGCTTCTGCAAATTGGACACACTGTTTGTCACTTTCGGAGGCTTAAGACCGGGCTATCAGGCCTTCCACATCCCGCTGGATGGTGTCTGCCATTGAAGAAGCGTATGAGGGCCAGCACAAGCCGCTCCCGGCCAACATGCATGCCCACGCAGTCGGGGCCAAGGCAACGGCCATCGCATTCCAGCGCCATGTCCCTTGGCAAGTCATAAGCAGGGCGGCCACTTGGGCCTCTCCCTCTGCTTTCTGCAAGCATTCTTGTTTGGATGCTGGCTCTAGATCTGATGCGGCTTTCGGACAGGCGGTTCTCAGGAACCTATTTGCTTAAGGAGGGTCTCCTCTCCACCCTGGGGCTACAATCAGTTGTAATCGCCTATACAGTATGGAGGAAAAGGGACTATGGATTAAGAGTATGCTAGTCACTACGGTGAGTAACTTATATTTTCTGCACCCCTCTCCCTCACGTTTTGTTTTTTCCGGCTCTACCAGAAATGTCGTCCGGCCTAGTACGGTAGTTGCCTGTCTGTTTCCATTTCATTCCTACTCTTCCCCTCCTCCCTTCCTTATCTATGTCTTAGCTCTTGCACTATCTGAAATGTCGTCAGGCCAAGTACGATGGTTAATTTTGCATCCTTAATGTTCATGGCCTGTAAGAGTGTCATTCTCCAGCATGGGGTCTGGCATGGATTCACATGCTCATGAATATTCCCCATCGTCAGGCCAGGAATCCTCGGTATAGAAAAAATCAGTATCAGTTTCGTTTCTGATCTGTCTTGCTCAGTAGTAACCAATCACTGGTCTCTGGGTCATACTGCCCCCAGCCAATGACTGCCCTCTCCCTAAGCCCCGCCTTTGGCAGCCATCCTCAGATTTTTACCGCACGTTCAAGTGTTGGGAGTCCTCGTGCTGTAGCTCTCGAGCTTTTGCTGCGTTTTCGCGCTTTTTCAGGAGATTTTTCTAATTTTTCAGTGAAATAGAGCCTCAAGCTCCACCGTTTCTACATCCGATCAACGGGGATCCGTTTCAGAGTTTTCTGCGCCCCTCAAGGGTGAAGATTTCGTCGAGTTACGCTTTTGGAGGATTCCAGAAGTTCCGAGGCCTACCCCGGACATGGCCCAGGAGAAAGGGAGCTTGACGCCCGGGAAGCTGTTCAGGACCTGCCCTGGATGCCAGCTTCAGAATGTTTTCAAGGAGGAAGAGCATTTGTTATGCTTCTACTGACTCCATGAGGACAAGACGCACACGGAGAAGGACTGTGCGTTTTGTGGGAACATGTCGGAGCGGACCATGAAGGATCGCCACCTCCGTCTCGCCAACTGGCTGGAAGGGAAGAGCCCGTCAGGCGAGAAGAAGAAAAATAAGTCCTGTGAGGGCGCCCCGGCGATGGGGGCCCAACAAAAGGCCAAGCACCGCGAGTCCGTGGGCACCGGGAGCGCCGAACGGTCGGGCTCCTTGGCTGCCAGGCAGGGCGCATCCTCCCCGGCGCCATCAACCACAAGCCAACGCTCTGGCTCGGGTAAGAGGAAGTCCGAGAACCCAGCGAAGCTTCTGGAGAGGCCCCGGTCGATCTCGAAGATTCCGGCAGGGGGGAGTGAGGCTCGGATCCTCCTCCCCCCAAGGTGAAGGCCGCAGGCGTACAGAAGGTGACGATGGCCTTAATTCACCCTGCTAAGACCTGGATTGAAGATGTCGCAGCAGCCCTGGCTCAGCCTGTGGAGGCTACGCCAGTGGAGGCGACCTCAGGACCCAGAATCTCCCTGCCACCGCGGAGGGTTGTCGTCTTTCAGGCCCATTGAGAAGACCCCCACGAAGTCCTCGTTGGAAAAGGTGGGGGAGGGGCAGGTGGCCATCGTGGATATGGACACTACCTCTAAAGAAGAGCTCATCGAAGTCGTGGAAGAGGCCCAGCCCATCGGGAGGGATCCCGACAAGGGCGACGACGAGAGCGACGGTGTCGCCGACCAGGTTCCTCAAGAGCCCTCACGCCCGTCGTTTCCGGTGCCGCAGGACACTTCGGCGGCCATTTTGTCAGCGATTCAGTCCTTCTGCTCGGAGATAAGGACAAGGTTGCCCCTCCACCTGGCGGAGGTACCTGAGCCAGACCCGACGAGGGAACCGGAGCCGGGACCTTCGGAAAGTCCACCGCATAAGAAGAGGACGCATCCTACGCCACCTCTCCCACTTCTGCGGCCTGCTTTGCCTTCCCCCTGGTCTACTACCCACGGGGATGATACAGGCACGGACACGGCTACGACAGGTACAGATGACGGAGGCGACAACGGGACGTGTCCCCCGTCACCCCCTGCTCGGGCGTCCCTGCCTGACGAGATTGGATCCTTTCATGCCATGATTTCCAGGGCATCCGAGCTTTTCCAGCTCTGCCCAGAAGAGAAGAAGAAGGAAGGGTTCCTTTACCAATGGCGCAAGGCTAAAAGGAAGACGGTCCTCGCCGTACCACTTCTTGATGACATCTGGGATGAGGGGCTCGCCCTCCTCAAGAACCCTGCCACGCCGCTGGCAAAGAGGGACCGGTATGAGAAGAAGTACCGGGTCCCCGATGCTGCCCCCTTGTGCCTTTGGGCGCAACCTACCCCGTATTCGGTCGTCTCGGCGTCGGCAAAGAAGAAAGCTGGGGGGGCATCTGCCTCAACATCAAATTCCCCGCCGGACGGCAAGGGCAGGAAGCTGGACACGATGGGACGACGGGTCATCTCATCCGCAGCGACGACTATCAAGGCGGCCAACGCCCTGGCTATCGTAGCCCGCTACGACAGGGAGTTGTGGTTCAAAATCGCCCCTCTGTTGGACTTCCTTCCGGACGCCAAAAGGGCTGAGGCCCTTGAAATCCTACAGGAAGGTGAGATTGCTTCGGATGACGGTGGTAACCGGTTTCCGTCAGTTGGGCAACGGTGTTTGCCTGAGACGACGAGGATGGTTTTGGACATGCCCTTCGACGGGAACAACCTGTTTGGGAAGGCGGTTGATGAGTCCCTTCAGGCCATCAAGACAGACAGACTGGCCGGGCACTGGGAGTGCTCCAACGACGGCCGTCCTTTCGGAGCTCCGGAGGCAGGCAAGGTGCCTCCAAGGGATCCGGCAGTGGCTCCTCCACGTACCGCCAAGCGGCAAGATCTTCGTCACAGGAAGCCTACAGGGGACGCGGGAAGTCAGGTGGTGCCCGTCGTCGTCGACAGGGAGGTCAAGGAGGCAAGGCGGCCTCCAAACAAGATTGGACCAACCGTGGGGTCGGGCCCCCGCCAAAGCCGAAGCGGGGAGGCCTGCTGGCGAGGTTCGTCAGCATGTGGGAGTCCATCTCCACCGACCGTTGGGTGCTGGACGCCTTGGCCCAAGGGCACGCCCTCGAGTTCCAGAAGAAGTGCCCTCGCGTTCCACCCGTGGCCAGGAAGGAAAATCGCATCCCTCAACTACTGTTGGAAGTTAGGGCGATGCTCAGGGAAGGTGCCATCGAGCTCGTCTCAAGGAGGCTTCGGGGCTCCGGAGTTTACTCAAGGTACTTCTTCGTAAAAAAGAAGACAGGAGGATGGCGCCCCATCCTGGACCTGCAACAACTGAACAAGTACATCAAGGCACATAAGTTACGGATGGTCACCCTCCAGCACGTGCTGGGACAGCTGGAGGAGGGCGATTTCCTGTCGTCAGTGGACTTGGAGGATGCATACTTCCATATCCCCATTCTAAAAATACCCCGAAAGTTCCTCAGGTTCGTGGTCCAAGGGCGGCACTACCAGTTCAAGGCCCTCCCGTTCGGATTGAAGTCAGCACCCAGGGTGTTCACCAAGTGCCTTGCACCGGTGGCGGCGCGACTGCGCCTACAGGGGATCCACGTCTACCCCTACCTGGACGACTGGCTCATCCGGGCAAGGACAAGGGAGCTCGCCGTGGAGCCCACTGCGAAGACCGTCCAGCTGCTCACGGACCTGGGATTCTCCATCAACTTTCCAAATCCCACCTGGTTCCATCGCGAGTCGCCCTGTTTCTGGGAGCCAAGCTCGACACAGTGGCGCGGTTGGCCTCGCCGTTGGAGGAAAGGACCAAGACCATTCTGGGCAAGGTGCAGCGTCTGCTGGCCACGGACATGGCCAGGGTAAGATCTATCAAGTCCCTCCTCGGGATGATGTCATCCTGCATTTATCTGGTGCGCCTTTGCAGGCTTCGGATGCGCCCCTTACAAGAGTTCCTCGACGCCCGCTGGGCCGAGTCGACGGGTAGCTTCGAGGACGGGATCCCTCTCAACGAGACGTTCCGTCAGGCGATCCGGTGGTGGGGTACCCGCTCTCATCTGTCGGCGGGCACGGACTTTCAGACCCCAGCTCACTAGGTGACGGTGACGACGGATGCCTCCCTGGAAGGTTGGGGAGCGCACTCTGGAGATCTTCACTCGAGAGGCTTTTGGCTCCTGGAGGGAGACGTCAGTCCACATCAACATCTTGGAGTCCCGCGCAGTGTTCTGGGACCTCAGGTCTTTTCTTCCATCCTTCAAGGGCAAGGTGGTGAGGATCTTCACCGACAACTCCACCACGATGTTCTACATCCGGAAGCAGGGCGGAACCAGATCCCCTGCCCTATCCAAGGAAGCCCAGGATCTGTGGCATTGGGCCGTCGCCCAAGGGATGTTTCTGGTGCCTTTTCATCTGGCAGGAATAAAAAACACCATCGCCGACTCACTCAGCAGAGAGCTCGTGCCACGAGTGGGAACTACGCCAGGATCAAGTGGATCAACTCTTCCGACGATGGGGCGAACCCCAGATCGATCTCTTTGCGACGGCAACGAATTCCAAGTGCCGGAGGTTCGCCAGCAGGTTCTCCCAGCCGAGGAGCATGGGCAATGCTTTCTCGTTCCCCTGGGACGGCCCATTTCTTTATGCGTTCCCTCCGCTGCCGTTGCTGCTCCGGCTCATCAACCAGCTCAAGAGGTCCTGGTGCAGGATGATCCTCGTCGCACTGGCGTGGCCGAGACAGATCTGGTTCCCGTACCTTCTGGACTTGTCAACGTCCACACCAGTCAAGCTGCCGACGGATGCAGATCTTCTCTCCAGAGAAGGAGGCGCCATTCTTCACCACAACCCGGAGTCGCTGAACTTGCAGGCCTGGCTCCTGCAGCACTAGAGTTTGGAGGGTACGACATCCCGGCCGACTGCAGAGAGGTTCTTGCAAAGGCCAGGGCGTCCTCAACTGTCATGATCTCTGCTTCCAAAAGATCAGGACTTGCCCGACTCCCTTGAAAGCAGACCCATAACCCCGGTTCCGAGTGCCAGCCAGTCCCAATTGGGACCTTTTGGACCCTGTCCTGGCGCCAGTGTCACCAGGCTCATAAAGATGCCCAGTCCCAGCGCTGGAAGCGCCGGGCTCATAATGCTTGGGTGGACTTACCTGCAGCAGACCATGCTGCTTACTTACCTGCCAGTTGAACCCCTGATCCTCTTCTGTTTGGGACTACTTTTCCTGTTGGGTGGGGCAGGAGCCACTCCCTAGGTTCAGAACACTGGAACTCTTCTGGAAAGCAGGAACTCTTTTCTTACCTAGGCGTGGCTGTGGAAGGAGAAACCTAAGCACTACAGGAGGCTATTTAAACCACACCCGATGGATGAATCTTGCTTTGCGTTATTCTGCATTCTCTGCAGCAGAACGCTCATCGTGTCTTCTGATCCTGGGCCTAAGGGAACAAAGGCTTACCATCCTGGAATCCAGTCTTCAGCAGCACCTGTAAAGATAAAGAAAGAACAGGTTAGCACTACGGTCTTCAGTGGCAGCGCATCTCTTACCTGGTCCATCGGCTGTCACCAACGCCTTGCGCTGCATTCCGGCATCTGAAAGACAAAGGCTTACCTACTCTTCGCATGCTCAGGAGGTCTTCGCACTGCATTCCGGCATCTGAAAGACAAAAGCTTACCAGCTCTTCGCACGCTCCGGAGGCCTTCGGCGCTGCATCCCGCATCTGAAAGACAAAAGAAGGTGCGTTTAAAGACATTGGGCAACTTTATTACTCACGTGCCATTACTCCTTCCCAGGCCGAATCCAGTGGGTATTCCAGCACCCTTCAGCTTCTCTAAAGCTCCGAACTTGTACCTGCAAGATATAAGGGACAGTTAGTGCGCATCGTGAAGCAGGCTACAAGCGCTTACTTACGTGCTTCCAGGCGCTTCTATTCCTCACGCGGGTTCGATCCTCAACTCTCATCAGCCCGCCATCCGCCATCGCCGGAACCCTGCAAAACAAGAGATATCATTACAAAAGACTTTTAAGACATTTGAAGTGCCCAGAACTTACCGTTCGTGCAGTTAACGACGGACTGCAGTCCTCTGAGGTCAAGAGGCCTGCACCCTTATCCAGTGAAGAAACTGTATATACGACACCCTGCCCCGAGGCAGATGGAGAGCTCGGCGTTCACTTACCTAAGGTGAGGGCGTTAACCTTTGGGGTTCTACAGGAGAAGAGAAAGGGAAGAGGAGAGAGGCACCCAATAACCCCAGTTCATTAATCCCATATTTTCTATCTGCAGACATCTTACTCTTCGAGTCAGACATACAGTGCACAGAGGTCCAGCCCAAAGAGCCAACCGTGTGTTACACATCACCTTTGAAGATACGGCATTCACCCAGTCAAGACCGGCGCCTCTGCGGGAATCAGGTGAGCGTTACATCAACTCTCACGTGCTACAGACATAAATGGAAGAGGTTCTCTGTCTGGTGCTGTGCACAGAAGATTAACCCTCTGCGGATTACGGCCCCTCAAGTATTGCCGTACCTACTGTCATTGGCCAAGGCTGGACTAGCTCACGCTGCCATCAAGATAAATCTGGCCATCATCTCACGATACACCAGAACTACGGGACGGGCTTCCTTGTGGTCTCATCGACTGGTGAAGGAATTCATGAAAGGATTGTTCCGATCATTCCTGCCGGTGAAGGCACCTGCCCCGGCGTGGGAGCTCAACGTGATGCTGACCAGGCTCATGGGGGGCCTCCGCATGACGAGTGGGAGAGATCCAGGCCCTATCTTGCAAGCCGCCATACTTGACGTTTCTCGATACGAGGGTGGTGCTGAGGACGCACCCCTCCTTCATGCCCAAGGTGCCGTCGGACTTCCACCTCAACAAACCCTTGGTGTTGCCAGTTTTCTTCCCTTCTCCTTCGTCGCCGGCTGAAAGGACTCTGCACTCGCTGGACGTAGCTAGAGCGCTGAAGTTCTACGCGGACCGCACAAAGGGTTTTCGGAAGACATTACAGCTGTTTGTGAACTTTGGGACTGTGAATCAAGGGAAGGCTCTCTCGAAGACTTCCATTTCCAGATGGCTCTCCGGCTGCATCATGCACTGTCACCGGTTGGCAAACCGACCGCTGCCCGGCCGTCCAGGAGCCCATTCGACCAGAGCGATCGCTGCTACCACGGCGTTCCTGTCTGGTGTGACCCTGCTGGACATCTGCAGGGCTGCGACGTGGAGGTCGACGCACACCTTCACAAGATTCTACTGCGTCGATCAGGACTCCAGGGAGGAGTCCAGGGTCGGCCAAGCAGTGCTGCGCAACCTGTTCGCTTAAGGTGAGCCTGGTGAGGAGGTAAGAGATGCTTAATGTTGAGTTGTTGTATTGCTTAATGTTCAGCCTGTTGCCACCTTCCGTGGTTGTGCATGTGTGTACTGCTATGTATTCTCTTATTCATGAGGATGTGAATCCATGCCAGACCCCATGCTGGAGAAGGAACAACTTACTTACCTGTAACTGTTGTTCTGCAGCATGGGTCTGGTATGGATTCACATGCGAACCCTCCAGCCTACCCCTCTGCGGCTCTTCACTTCGTCATATTGCCACTTTATGTGCTACCAAATCTGAGGATGACTCCCAGAGGCGGGGCTTAGGGAGAGGGTAGTCATTGGCTGGGGGCAGTATGACCCAGAGACCAGTGATTGGTTACTACTAAGAAAGACAGATCAGAAACGAAACTGATACTGATTTTTTCTATACCGAGTATTCCCGGCCTGACGACGGGGAATATTCATGAGCATGTGAATCCATGCCAGACCCATGCTGGAGAACAACAGTTACAGGTAAATAACTTGTTCCTTGTATTTTCCCTTATTCCCTCCCTTGCCTTGAGACACATTGTGTATAGGCGCTATATAAATAAACATATCATATCATGTCCAGGAGCAAATCCTGGCTCAGCTTTTTGATGGCGTGGAGCTGTTTAATTTGTCCACTGATCACAAATTAACAAAGAAGAAAACCTCCACTCAAACCGCCAAGTCCTTGGCCATACTGCCAAAACCAGGTCAGAAATCCTTCCCTCAATTCCAGGGTACGACTGATTACAAACCCCACGCATTCTCCATCTTTAAGGGATTCAGAGACTGCAGTACACAAAGGCTCCCTCTTCTCTGCCCCTGCTCTGATGCCAAGAAGCAGTGACGTCAAGGTCGGCGAACTCAGCTCACCTGTGGGGGGCTGTTTGCCTCTTTTCCAGGACAACTGGAAGAGTCTTTTCAGCAACCAGTGGATCCTATCCATAGTCTCCAGAGGCTTCAGTCTTGCTCTTCCTTTGCCTCTACCATCCTCTCCTCCTCTTCGTCAGATTGGGTCCCCGGCTTTTTTTCTGGAGGGCCTTTCACTCCTGGAGATGCAGGCGATCGAACCGGTTCCTCTTGTCGACAGGGGCTTAGGTTACTATTCCTTGATTTTTTTCGGTACCCAATAACAACTAGGTTGGGTTGAGGATAGTGCCAGACCTGTTATTTCTAAATCTGTCTTTACTGCTGGAACGTTTCAAGAGGATTACTCCCGCTCAGATAGCAGAGTAGTTGTGGGCAAGGGACTGGATGTGTTCCCTGGACCTCAAGGGTGCGTACCTGCATGTACCCATATATTAATCGCATCAGAAGTTTCTGCGGTTCACGATTATGTCGTACGACTTATTTATTGTATTTGAGGTTCACTTATTAGGCGCTTATACAGGAAATAAATACTGTTTCAAAGCGCCCACAGGGCTACAGGGAGGGGTCAGGGGATGATGGACTAAGTAATTACAACGTAAATTAAATACATCAAAGAAGAAGAGACAATTAGGAGGGGAAGACAAACCTACTATGCCTTGTGAGTGTTCAGGACGTGCAAGTGCAGGGGCAGAGGGGGTAGGTGCTGTTGTGCTCATGGAGAGCAGCAGGAGAAGTCCTATGAAGAAAGGTAAGTGCAACCTCCAGTGGCGGAGGGTGAGCCGAGGCAAGTGCAGGGGCTAGACAGCAGCTGGCATAAGAGATGTGAGAGTTCAGGGCCCAGAAGATACATAAGGGCCCTGGACACCAAATAAAGGAACTGTGCGATTAACAGGGGCGACACAGAGTGAAGGAAGCAGTAAGGAGGACGGTCTTGAAGAACTTGAGGAGGGCCTGCACAAGGCAAAGACGGAGTGGGAGGCTGTTCCAAAGAAGGGCGACCGCTGAGGAAAGCTTCCGACCACCTGCTCGGTTTTCTCAAACCGCTTCACATGCAAGGAGTAGGTACCAGAGGAAGGCAGGTGTCCAGAGGGGGTATATTTGATCACAAAGAGTTGCAGATAGTGGTCCCCGGCCCCGGACAGCCTTATGGATGATGCAGAGGGATTTGAATGTAATCAGTGCAGCGATCGGGAGCCAGTGAAGTCTTTGTAGGGCAGGAGAGATGCAGTCCCTGGGCTTGAGGCCAAGGATAAGTCTTGCTGCCCTTCCAGTACAAGGTGCTGCCCTTCGGCCTGAACTCTGCCCCTGCTACCGTTCCGCGGGTGTGCCCCACATCCGAGAGGCTTATGTCCTTCCGAAAGGCGGTGGTACATTTTCTGGCCAACTCGACCACCTCAGCATCGTGTTTCCAGCACATTCTGGGCATGATGACCTCCTACGCGCTCACTGCACAGCACGCCCGCCTCAAGATGAGGCGCCTCCAGTTCCACCTGGTGGCCAATTGGGATCAGGAGACAGGGTTTCAGTCAGACAGATCCCAATTCAACCACTCCTTCTGCACGATCTTCGATGGTGGGTGATGAAGGAAAATATCTGAGTGAGCTCCCTCCACTTGACCCATTGTCTACCCTGGTTTTGACGGACTCCTCTCTTTTGGGCTGGGGGCTACTCTGGAGGGCTATTCTATTAATGGAGTATGGTCCAGGACGGAAGCCCACCTGCATATGAATCTGCTTGAGCTCAGGACAGCGGGCCTGGCCGTCAAGGCACTTTTACCACTCATGTGGGACAAGTCGGTTCTGGTCAGGATGGAAAATTCAACTACGTGTTACCTGAACAAGCAGGGTGGGGTCCCCCTCCCCCGCGTTCCCTCTTTCCCCTTAATGCATAGAGGCGGTTTCGATCTGGGAATGGACCCTGACAGGTGGGGGATTTGGATCTCTGCAGTCCAACTCTCAGGGGACAGCATTTCAAAAGCAGACCAGTTGAGTCACTTTGGGTTCAACATCTACGAGCGTGGGAATTGCATAACTCCTTGTTGCCCCTGTTCCAGTGTTGGGGGGTTTGATGACCTGAATTTGTTTGCATTCCCGCGGAATGCCAAGTGCCCCCAGTTTGCTTCATGGGGATAACTGGAAGACGACTTCCAGATCTGTTGGCATGGCCGCAGGTGTTTTGAGTTCCCTCGTACCCCTCTTCTCCAACAGACTCTCCGCAAGTTCTGGGCCTTTGTGGGTTGCAGCCTCATCCTGGTTGCCCCCACAGGCCTTCTAGATCCTGGTTTTTGGATTTGCTGCAGTTGTGCTCCCAGGCTCCCGTCCATCTTCTTATCCCCAGCAGGGTCTTCCTGATGCAGCAGAGCGCGGCAGTGGAACAACCGGATCTGGCCAACCTGGCCCTGGCGACCTGGTTCCCAATCAGCTGAGGCTTCAGCAAGAACAATTTTCAGACAACTGGGACATCATTCAGATGGCCAGGAGGCCCTCGGCTCAGTCCCAGTATAAGAGCAAATGGACTAGGTTCTGCCATTGGGCTCGTAACAAGGGTCTCAACACTGTCTCCTGTTCTGTGGATGACATACTGGCTTTTTCAGCATACCTGGCTTGTTCTGGAGTCCAGGTGGATAGTTGCCGCATGTATTTGGCGGCCAACAGGGCTTATAATAATTTCCCCCAACATGTGTTTTCGACAGCCAACCCGGTGGTTAAGGCCCACCTTAAGGGGTTGTCTAGGCTTTTTCCTCTGGTGCATAGACATCATCCGGTCTGGGACCTCAATGTGGTATTTGCGGCCTTCCAACGCAAACCTTTCAAGCTGATTTTCTTCTGTGGACATCTGGCTGGTGACATTAAAGACTGTTTTATTGGTGGCTCTGACCTCTACGTGCAGGTTTAGTGAGCTGCAGGCATTGTCTTCGTGCGAGCCATTCACCACATTTCCCAATGACCTGGTCATCTTGCTCACTCACCCAAATTTCTTGCCCAAGGTGGTCTCTCCATTTCATCTGAATCAGATCTGCCTACTGGTGTTCTTCCCAAACCCGCAGTCTGAGGCAGAGGGGGCCCTGCATGCCTTGGATCTCAAGAGGATCCTCAAGTTTCATCTCTCTCGGATGAATTCCATCAGGAAGTCTGGCGCATTGTTTGTGACTTTTGGGGGTTCCTCCCCCGGCTCTCAGTCTTCTAAGGCTTCCATCGCCCGATGGATGGCGGAGGCCATTTTGGAGGCGTTTATGGCCTTGGGCAAACCTGTTCCTGAGGGGATTTATGCTCATGCAGTCAGAGCCAAGGCCACAGCCGTCGCGTTTCAGAGACACGATTCTTGGGATGTCATCAGTGTTAGGGAGAATTCTCTGTTTAGGCTGAATTTCCTAACCTAGTGAGTCCCCCAGCAGCTTTGCTGGATTTTTGGGGTTTATTTTTTTCTCCTGCCAAGAGTGAGACTCTTTTACCCTCACTCTTGGACATGATTTGAGTGTGTTTCTTTGGATCTAGATGTGTCTAATGGGCTATGGGGTCTTTTACCCCATAGGGCTTCATGTGTTTTTGTGATGCGTGTTACACAGCACCCTCAGTGCAGTGACACGGGTGTCATAGTGACCCCCCAGTATAGACTCCATACCCTGGGACTGACTAATGTCTCCCAGGGCATGTAAAGTCACCATTGACTTTACTAGTCTTAAATTCTGAACAAAACCAGTACAAACCATCATATTGTGGACGTACTGGCTGGGGCTATTCGATTGCCCCAGGGTCTGTTAGTCGAGGGGGCACGTCTCCGTCCCCCCTGATCGAGTTTTGGCTGGTGGCAGTGGATACTACTTTTTATATTGAACCGCGAATAATTTCCTATGGGATTTCCCATTGTTTTAGGCTACTATCTTTATTTAATTATTTACGGTAGCCTCGAACATACCGCCGGTCTATTTAATTAATATTAATTCTCCGGTTGGTATTTTTTGCCAAAACTTGATTCTAAAATGGCGTTTGTGTTCTCTTCTGTGACTCCAACCCAAGTCGAGCCCTTTGTTCCACTTTTTGGTGGGCTTCTCCACAGAAGCCCTCCAAAGTGCTGCCACTCTGTCTGGGGTACTTAGGAGGGGTGGAGGGGAATTTAGGCACCGTGGACTGAGTTGCCTAGGCAACTCAAGTCGCACTCCATCCTGATTGGCCCAAGTGGTGAGCCGGCCGGCTCACCACTTAGCATGTTTGAGTGACAGCTAGGCTGAGTGAATGGGGGATTGCTGCATAAAAGCAGGGCTTTGGGGACTGGAACTTCAGAAGTCGCCACAGGACCTAAGAATCCGACGATGGAGAAGCTTAGCCGACCTGCCACGACACCACCACTGGTGGATCCCTGCTGGACTGCCTCACCACTTTTCTCAACGACAGAGGAGATCTCCCGCCGGAGAGTCTTCTTCCTTTGACTGGTGGGGATAACCAGTTTCACCGTCTCTTCGCTTTCCCGACGTACCTCGTGGTTGCCTTGCCCATGCCAAGCACCCCGGCAACCGGGATACCACGTTTTACCACGACCGCGAAACCAAGGTACCACCTTTAACCGGAAAACTCCACGGCTGGTTTCTTACTTGGTAGTGCAACGACCTTCATCTTTCCTCCAAGTCGAGATCTTCTCTTCCCCTGGACGACGACGCAACTTGCACCCACTACCAGGAACAACTGCCACCGCTGGAGGATCCTTCCCACTTAGGGTACCGTGTCCCGCCTGGCTTCCCTTGCTACCGACTGTACGGGGTAGATTTAGCCCCCGGCTTTCGAACCTGGGTTAGCCTGGGACACCTTGGCTAAACTTTTTCTAAGCCTCTCTAAACTCTTCTTGAACCCTCTGCAAGACTTTCTAAGCCTAGTGTAACTCTGTGATCTTGGGCGCATTTGTGCTCTGCTCTCTCTAAGAGTGGGCCCAGCCTTTGGACTTTGGCTCATCAGTGACTTTTTGCTCTCTGCCTTGCTAACAGTGTTTCTGAATCATAGAGTGGTGTACCTCTTCATATTCTGTCTTTCCCCCCCCCCCTTTCTCGCAAACTTATTAGAGTGCAATCTAGTTAAGTGCTCACCTCTGTATGAAAATAAGTGGTGTTTTACTGTGATTTATCTAATAGGGAAAAAGGGGTGTATATATCATAATAGTAACTGTGTTTAGGATATTTTACAATAAGAGTGCTGGAGTGTTTCAACTGTGTGTTTTTAAATAAATAATTATATACTTTGATACCAAAGCTCTGGTCAGTGTTTGCTTGTATTATTGTATCGGAGTGCCTATTGTGTATACTTTGCATACTGCCTAACTCTTCTTGAGGGAAGTCTGACTGCTCAGCCACAGCTACCAGGTAAACCTGGGTGGTACAGACTGCTACCAAGTGGTTTTACTGCCAACACCTGTAGTCTTAAATCTTTTGCAGTGTTCCCTAAGGGAACTGCACAGGTTTTTGCCTAACAATCAGCAAGGCGACTACCTGGGCCACTCCGTCAGCCTTCTGTAAACATTACTCTGGATACCTGCTCCAGGCGCGATGCAGTTTGGTCAGGCATTTCTGAAGAACCTTATTGCTTTGTCCTAGTAATGAGGCAGGTTATCACAGCTCCATACTTTGTTTCTTGTTCAGTGGAATCACCCACAAGTATGGAAGAAAGGCTGCACCCCTGCACTATACTAAATTTAAAGGGGAAGCTCAATTTTTCGCTGCCAAAGCCACAAGAATGGAGGAAAGGTACTCCAGTGAGTAACTTTAACTATTGTTAAATCTAGTCTCTGTATACTTGAGTGGGGCTACAGGAGGCGGTGTAATTGCAGTAGCTATTGTTGGCCTCTGGCTTGGACTGCATTGTCTCCCTTCTCCCCCATGAGGTCCACAAATCAGGGGACAACAGTTTGGCCTTTCTATATCATTTTGTTGTGGTTAGAATTTTAGTGACCAATGTGTAAGATGCTACATAAATTTAGGGGGATGTGGGAAGGGGGAGTGGCCTTCACTGCAGCTGGCAAAAAAATCCAATGAACCTATGGGGTGCTGATTATAATGGAGTGAAAAGAATGCAGAAAGGGGGTTCATCGCTTCAGATTAGAAAGTTACAAGCAGCCAGTACGGAGCTGAAATACGAAATGTTCACTGAAAATGTATTACTAACTTTTTGACTGCAGGATTCTAATGTAGAGGAAACGAGTAAAAAGGCAACAAGGTGATCATAACATTGCTGGTTATTGTAAGAGGCCTGAGGGATGTGATGGCATTAGGGTACCAGCAAAGCCAGTCTGGAAAGTTTATGCTGCAAATCACACATTTAATGGTCTGAAGTAAAGGGGTATGTTGCTGTCATATGGCTGCCAACATGGGGCAGCTGCTCAAGGCCCATTTCAAATGAAATATGTCCATACATGCAGAAGAGATATGCACATGTTTTATCATGAGGGCGGTGGAAAAAAAAGTAATTTTTATTGACTGGTTATGAAATAGATTGTGTTTGCAGCTTCAGGAGAGATTTACAGTCACTACTCCAGCATATATTGTGTCCACATGTTCATGAAAGTGATGTGGCAATCCCCATACTAGCATAGTGTGTGGACACTTGTTCATGAAAGTGATTTATAGTCCCTATACTGGCATATATTTTGTTACCAGCTTTTTGAAATGTATTTATAGTGACAAATACTGGCATAGATGGTGGCCTCAGCTTCATAAAAGTAACTTAAAGTGGCAATGCCAGCATATGCTGGGGACACAGGCATAATGAATTTGGAAAATACTTCATGTACTGTAGGTGAAATAGCATCTACTCAATATTTTGCATGTGTTAATCTAGAGAACCAATTGTACATTTTTTTTCATTTTTTTAGCACGTTATTTTTTATTGAAATCTCGATCAGCATGAGGTACATCTCATAGCATATCTCAGTAATAAAGCCTGAACAATTAACATATATCATGGTGTCGAATCTTCATTTTAACTCTAACATTTTACCTGTTTCTCATAAAACCACTATCACGCTCGTGAGAACATGTTAGAAGTAGATAGTACAAGTCCAGAGGTAAATAATAGGAAAGGAAGAAAAAACAAATCACATCATACCACTTTAAGTGCACCCTGTCCAAGTCATATACATCATGTCCAATATCACGAGATCAGATGGTATTTCACAAGTCTTGGCTGGAAAAACATCTGTTCCCTTTTGGCCACATGTTCCAGGAATGGCCCCCATATGATGGAGATTTTAGCAGCTTCCCCTTAACCGTGGCTGTAAGCTTTTCATCCTCAACAGTTCTCAAACTTTTACCCACCAATATGCTATGTGAGGACCCTCCACGTCTTTCCAAAACGAGCTTGTGTGAGTCGGGCTGCCGAGAACAGTTGAGAGATCAGCTCAGCCCTGGGGCCAGACATTGGGAAGGATCCATCCTCAGGAGCGTCGCCCAGCAACAGGATTTGTGGGTCCATGGGGAGCAAGATGCCAGAGATCTCTCTAATCTTGGGTCTCCTCTCCATCCAGAAAGATTGTATGATGGGACAGTGCCACCATAGGTGAGCTAGATCGCCTTTCCCCCCACATCCGCGCCAACATGTGTCCGGGTAGTCTGGATTAATTGCATGCAGTCTGTGGTTATAGATACCAGCGAAAACACAGTTCAGTTTAAGTGCTTCTCCTCTCACGGCAGTGCTTCGAGAAGTCATGTGAGCAACGCAAAGGCAGTCTGGAAGTTTATGCTGCAAATCACACATTTAATGGTCTGAAGTAAAGGGGTATGTTGCTTTACTCCATATCCTCTGCCAAGCTTCCTGAGGAATCTCCATCCCCAGTTCCCTTTCCCATGCTAACATGTAGGGGAGTTTCTCTTCCGGCAGGATGTTTAACAGGAGATGGTAGCAGGTGGCCATTCTATGGGATTGTTGACCCTCCAAGGCTGTTCTATTCCTGTTGGAGTCCTAGTGGCTGCCTGTCTTACACTCTGATTAGTTACCCAGTGGCAAAGCTGTATATATTTGAAACTTTCCGTTTCTGGGAGTTTGAATTTCCCTTTGCATTGTTCAAAAGTTAGGCATATGTTATTGTCATAAAGGTCTCGTAATCTTAATGGCTTCCCCGTTGACTAGAGATAAGAATTGGGTTGGAGGCCTGGGGGGAAGGCTGGGTTCTGAGAGATGGACGAGAGTGGGCCAAGGCCCGATGTGAAGCCTCTTTGCACACTGGCTTTATCCCAGCATTGGAGCATTGTCATTGTTGTGGGCAAGAGTGGACACTGCTGGTTACGTGCTTCCCTTGGAAGATACTTCAAGGGGAAATGAGTTGCTGTCTTCTCAATACCATGCCATTTGGGCGATTCCATTGGGGCCGCCCAATTCAATATTGCAGCTACTTGGGTTGCTTGGTAATATATCGCGGGATTGAAGGGAGCCCCAAACCTCCCTGCACTTTCCCCCTCGTGAGGAGCTTGCATGGGAGTCTGGGCTTTTTCCTTTGCCATACAAATTGGCCTATTTCCTTCTGCAACTCGTGAAGGTCCCGTTCTGGGATTATTATTGGTAGGGCGTGAAAAGTGTATAGCAGTCTTGGGAGAAGAGACATTTTAACTGCACTGATGCGCCCAAGCCATGATATCTCTTGAGAGGCCCATCTTTGTAAGGAGTCTTTGGCTTTCTTCTGGAGGTTGGAAATATTACCTTTCATCAGCCCTGCACATGTTGGAGTCAAACGCACCCCTAGATGAGAAATGTCTGTGGTCCACCATTGGAAGGGAAATGCACTTTGGAGAGTGGACAAAGTGGCAGGGGATTCCGGCAAGCCCATACGCATTGATTTCAGTGTTTACCATGAATCTGTGGAAGTATAGTAGGCCAAGCAGTGGGAGCGTAGAAGTTATGGTGGCCCCCGCGTTGTTTGGGAGTCTTGCTGCCGGTTCGGTGCCTGCTGGACCGTTCGCGGGGGCCAAGAGAGAGTCTGTGCGCCTGATAGTCTGTTCACTCTCACGCTTACCCGCTATAGCTCGCTGCCCCTGCACCTTACTTAAACAGCAAACATGGTCCGGCAGTCCGCATCATCCAGCTCAACCCCTCTCGCCAGTGCGCATCGGGCCATCGCTCCGTGACTTTTCGCCCAGATCCTTGGAGTCAGAGGTACCAGGGTCGCTGCACGCCATCCTCCCCGCTGCATAGTCCCCTAACGGCCTCAGGGGAACGGAGCGGTTTAGACAACAGGGTACAGACAGAGGATGCTCCACTCCACCGGGGCTTTGGCTTTGCCCACGCATGGGGTCGCCAGCATGCTGCTGCCCCAGCGAGCCTGTGCCGCAGCGCCCCCTCGCCGCTCATGAAGCCTGTCCCAGTCACATCAGCCTGGCGGGCAGTGGGTAGTACACACTTGGTCTGTTTTCGTATCTCTCCTTTACTCTGTTCGCTCTTTCGCTCTCCCGCTTCAGCTCGCGGTCATCACCGCCTCCTCTAGCGGGAACCCGGGCCAGGCAGGCCACTCAGCGCGATGAGACCACACTGGGTCTTTCATAGCACGGCCAGCTTGCTTGGTGTCTCTGGTCCTTATCTGCATAGCCCAGCGCGGCCATCACCAGTTCTCTGAGCTCTGGTCGCCGCTCAACAGCTTTTTCTCTACATGCTTCTCTGCTGACCTCGGGAGAACGGAGCGTCTGAGTGCTGAGGTGCAGACATTGGGCATTCTGCTTCAGCAGGCACAAGGCTTGTTTATTGTAGAGGATCGCCATGTAGTTTAATTGGCGCCCACCTCAATTTTGTTTACGGAGGCGTCGGGACAGCCGCCATGGATTTCCTTCACTCCACGGCCCCATTCTGCTTAGATGTTTCGCCCTCGGGTCGCCTCACATCCTGGGCAGCCAGCTTTTATTAAAACCAAGTGCAGATCTCGTCGTTTGATGCCAAAATCTCGCCATTCGGGCTCCCTGCAGCGGAGGTCACGCCAAACACAACCGCATGGTGTGCTGCCTAGCCACACCCCATACCAATTGTACATTTCATTGCTTTTTAGCAAATTTTTATCAAGAATGTTACAATTTGTCTCAAGAGGATAGCTCGGGGGCAACATGCTCGCCTTGGAAGCAAGAGGAGACGGAGCACCACAGGTTCGATCCCCGGGTCCGCGCTTAGAAACCTCTGGGTATTAAGCGCGTTGTAAATAACCTATCATATCATAGATCATATAATGGACCATTTCAAAACATTACTTTAAACATTTTCTTTGGCGAGAGCAGCACCTATACCTTACATTACTAGGGCTCCCTCACTAATTCGTGGTATGGGTTAATGGTCCTCCGATAAAATATATTCACCCGCCCCCCAGATCCACCCACTCACAAAAGCTACCTCTATTAGCATAGACTCTGCCACTCTCTTGTTCTTACACTGGGTGAATGGTGTAGGGTTTGATTTCAAAATGTGCATCTTTTTTCTAGTGCTGTGCTCAGTGCCTCCTTTCAGCAACAGTTATCTGTGCTTTGCGCATGCCTAGTGGCCTAGGCTGGCCCCTGGAGTCCCTGGCACTCCCTCTCGTTATTTGAGAAGCTTGGAGGGGGTTTGTGGGGGTGGGGGCTCAGTATGCCTTACCTTTTTGTGTTATACCACTGTCTGCCAACATCAACATTTTAGAGCTGAAGGTGATTTTCAGTGTATTCTTGGCCTTTCTCCCCCCATTCAGAACAAGGCAGTGATTGTTCGGTCAGCACTAATTCTATGTTCTATGTAAACAGACAAACAGAAGTGTACCAGTTGCCAATTTCTATTGCTCCTCGTTGTTTACCTTTGGGAATGGGCCATTTTGCGCAACATATTTATAATGGCATCTCACCTACTGGGAGATCAGAACACTGAAGCAGATTGGCTCAGTAGGCTCATTGTCCAGATCCACCCGTGGTAGATCAATCCCTCCAGTCTACAAGACATATTCACTCTGTGGGGCTTTCTGAAAATCAATCCTTTCTCCATGGAAAGCAACTCCAAGTGTCCACCGTTTGCATCCTGGATGGGGTCTCTGCCATGCATCACTCAGCGATGTATTCAGGTAGTGGGGCAATGTTTTATCATTGGGTTTATGAGCATATACAACTAGACCATTATCGACGTTGAATGCTAGCATCGTAGAATTTATGAATTAATAGATACATTTGTGCTCAGAACTTTCTGTCCCAATGCACAATGCACTTTTATCAAATTCGATGAATGCTATTTTTTTTTTTTTTAGCAATTTTTATTAGGCTTTGTAATGGATAAATACAGGATATACTCATCAACAATTAACCATTATAATACTTGCTAACCAATAGAACAAGGTACACATTTAATGCTATTTTTAATTTGACTAAAATGTGAATCCGATTTTGTGAGTGTTAAATAATATGCACCTTCCATCGTAACGCCATGCACTTGAATTAATCTGACAAGCAGTTAAATGCGAAGTGGGAAAATCTATTTGAATTCGAATGCATTGTGTCCTCCCATGTATTCCTCATCTTAGATACAATCTGCCAGCTTGCTGCTTCTACGGAAAATAAATTTCACCAGTGTGCACTGTGCTCGAGGCTATGTACCTTTTAGTCCCTCGAGGGCCGCTATCGAGTGTCGACGTCATCCGTTGTATAAAGGGATCAAGCTGTGCCCGTTGGTCTCAGTTCTGTTTTTCTGAGCTTCTGCTTCGTGTTTCGAAACGACACATCGGTTCTCTCATTAAAAATGTCTTCATTCTCAACTCCAAGAACACCCAAGACGGGGTTTAAAAAGTGCAGAAGGAAGATGTCCATTACGGATCCTCACTGCAACTGAGCCCCGACCATCGGGTCGACGAGTGCGGTTTGTGTCAGGTGATGTCGAACAAGGCTCTTAAGGAACGCCAAGGTAAGCTAGTGGTGGGAGAGAGTCTTTTAAGTCTGCAAAAAAGACTAAAAGACTTGAGTAGAAAATCTCATCACGAGTCGAGGTTGAAAAGTCGCTCGGGGAAATCTTCCTCCTATTCATCTAAAAAATCGAAGAAGCGATGTCACAAATCTTCTTCCTCCTCGCCTGACAGAAGGTTAATTTCATGTCCTTCTAAGCATGATTCACCAGAAAATGGGAGGCCTTTAGGGCTTCAATGCTGACGATTTTTGAGAAGGCGGCCCGACCCCCTGAAAGTTGAGTGAAGAGCATGCCCCTGTCCACTCAAAGGGACAGAGGGAAATCTAAAACTGTACACGCTAAATCCGACAAAAGGTAGAGGGCGTCCTCGGAGGATGATTCTCCAGCGCCTCATGAAACAAAACAAAAACCTTCGGTGCACACATCGAGGTTAACAGAGGACAAACTGGCGTCCTCATCGTCGAAGTCCGGCATCGACTTGACGCGTCCTTCGACGACTACGTCGAAGGCAAAGATGGCGTTGATACCTTCGGCCTCACAGTCGAAGGCTTGCTCGATGACCTTGAGGATTCCTTCGAGCTTATCAAAGCCATCATTGATGCCTTCAACGCCTTTGTCGGGGAAATCTTTTATATCGATACCCAAAACGACAATTCTGGCTAAACCTAGGTCAATGCCACGGCCTTTACCAGAAATCTTACGTCCTCAGCCCAGGCAGGAACTTTTTTAATCCATGTCCTCCTATTTTTGAGGAACAATCGTCTGATGAAGAAATGACATCAGCAGGTGTTAGATTTGGGACAAGAGTAGTTCCTGAGGAATTAATAGATCCTAGTTCCAAGATGGCAGACCTTTGACTGTCTACAATCGGCCAGTGGCCTAGATACCTCACATGAGGTAGAATTTGAAAGGCCAGACCCTACTGAACACACAGAATCTGGGTATAGGAACCTCATGGGAAGAGTGATCGATTTTATGGGGTGGAAGACAGTGTCCCTGAGTTATGACCAGGATGACATGACAGATATTATTGATGAAGGACCCGATCCTTCCTTTCCACAAAGTTCTACAAAAGAGAGTTATGGCAAATTGGGAAATCCCAGAATCTTTACTAGCTATAAATAAAAAATGTGTAGGAAAGTACAGACCTTCACCTTCAGATCCAGAGTATCTGTCTAAACATCCTTCAGCTGAGAGCTTGGTGATTCAAGCTGCATTTGCAAATAAGCAATAGGCTTATCCCTCCATGCCCCCTGACAGGGATGATTAAAAGATTGATGCTTGGGCGAGGAAAGTGTTCACTTCGGGCAGTATGGCCCTTAAATTTACTAATGTGACTTGTTCATTAGCTAGATTTACTTACACCCTTTGGGACTGCCTGAATGCAGCGGCTGATCACATCCCGGAGGGTGAGGAACGGGATGGTTTCCTGGCGATAGTAAAGGATGGAAAGAGGCTCTGGAGGAGTGCCTCAAGTCAGGACTGGACACTGCAGATAGTATAAGCAGGGCCATGGCTTCAAGCGCGGTCTTGCGTAGATTTGCATGGCTAACGAAATCTGGTTTTGCACCTGATGTGCAGTCTAGTTTACTTAATATGCCTTTTGACGGCTTGAGGTTGTTTGGCAGCAAGGTGGACAAGAGCTTGGAGAAGCTGCAGACCTCAAAAGCAGCACCAAAATCACCCAGCGCCGCTATAAGGTAACCCCTACAAAACGCTTACGCAGGCTCATCTTCCTGGAAGAGTCGCCCTTTTCTCTTCTATTCCTCTTTTGGAAAAGGGAGGGGGCAGGCCAGTCAGAGAGGCCAACAGAGAAAACCCTTTTGTGGTGGAAAAGGGAGAGGCGCTAGATCAGCCACAGCAGCGGCTACTACCCCCTCAGCCACTGCTGCAGCTGCTGCAAAGCCACTTTGAGGTCTTAACCCACAAAACCCCGGTGGGAGGTAGAATCACTCAGTATCTGGGCGAATGGCGGGGCATTACGTCGGATGCCTGGGCACTAGATATAGTGACTCATGGTTACTGCCTTCCTTTTCATCAGACCTCAAGATCATCCAATGGGAGCCAATTCTGCAAAAGTTCCAGACCCGTTCTTTGTGCAGGAAATTTTAACCCTGCTAGAGAAAGGTGCAATATAACCTGTACCTGTAGCGGAGAGGAACAAGGGTAGGTACTTCACCTATTTTCTCAAAAAGACGGAGGATTGAGACCCATCTTGGACTTAAGATACTTGAACAAGTTCCTCAGGAAGGACAAGTTCAAGATGGTGACCCTTTCTCAAATCCTTCAGGCTCTTCAGCTTCCTGACTGGCTGGTATCATTAGACCTTCAGGATGCTTACTTTCATGTGCTAATCCATCTCAAACACAAAGTACCTGAGGTTTGCAATTGGCGGATCTCACTATCAGTTTTGAGTTCTGCCATTTGGGCTGACCTCCGCCCGAGGGTTTTCACCAAGCTGATGGCTGTAGTGGCAGCAAATCTCAGGAGATGAGGAATTCATGTCTACCCTTACCAGGGTGATTGGCTAATCAGGGCGAGTTCACCAGAACGATCCCAGGAACACTTGACCTTGACCTGTCACTTCTTACACAGACTGGGCTTCTCCCTCAATTACAAGAATTCACAAATGATTCCAAGCCAAAGACTCCAGTTCATCGGAGCAGTCCTGGACACTACCTCCTGAGGAGAGAGCTCACCACATTCTGCAGATGGTAACAAAGTTTCAAAATGCCCAACATCAACCGGCATTCGGCTTTCTAAGATTGCTAGGCCTCATGGCATCCTGCATTTTTCTGGTGCCAGAGGCCAGATTGAGGATGAGATCCCTTCAATGGGCCCTCACGACTCAATGGTCCCAATTTTCAGGGGAGATGTCAGATCTTCTGCAAGTCTCAACCAAGGTGGCTCAAGATCTTCTATGGTGGGCTTGCAAGGAGAACATCCTCAAGGGCGAACCTTTTTGGCAACCATGGCTGGAGATAATGGTAGTGACGGATACCTCACTCACAGGGTGGGGAGCCCACTCCAACAATCTGACAATGAGCGGTTGTTGGTCTCCATCGGAGTCCAAACTACACATCAACCTTTTGGAACTGAGGGCAATCAGACTAGCGCTGAAGGCCTTTCTGACCTTTGTACGGAGAAAGAATGTCCTGATAATGATGGACCACACAGTGGCCATGTACTACCTCAACAAAAGAGGAGGCGTAGGATCACTCCCACTGTGCAGAGAAGCAATGCAGCTATGGTTCTGGCCAATGCAAGAAGGAATCTCTCTATCAGCGATTCTTCTAGCCGGAGAGAAAAACACGGTGGTAGATGCTCTGAGCAGGCAGAGCATAGTCTCCCACGAATGGGAACTAGCTCAGGAAGTACTTCAAGAGATCTTTGCCCTTTGGGGAACCCCTCAAGTGGATCTGTTCGCGAGTGGTACCAACCGAAAGTGCGAAATGTACTACTCAAGGGAATTTCCCCCGAGAGGAGCTCTAGGGGACACGTTCGTGGTGGACTGGATATTTCCACTCCTATACGCGTTCCCTCCAGTCCCCGTGATTACTCAAGTAATCAGGAGGTTGAGAAAGTTCAGGAAAACCAAGATCCTAATTGCCCCGGATTGGGCCAGGAAAACATGGTTCCCGGATCTTCTGGACATGTCCCTCTGCCCTCCAATACATCTTCCACAAAGAGAGGATCTCCTCTCGCAAAGGGAAGGTCAAGTTCTCCATCCAGAGGTCAAAGCTCTCAGCCTTCACCCTTGGCTTCTGAGAGGCTGAGGTATAAGGATTGGGACCTTCCGGACGACGTTATGGAAATCTTGCTTTCGGCTAGAGTAAGTAACAAAATCCTTATACCGGTGTCATTGGAAGAAATTCAGTAACTGGTGCAGGGATAAGAATGTGGATCCTTTTCATTGTAGCACTCCCATGGTGCTTTCCTTTCTTTTACATTTGGCCAACTCGGGGCTCCAAGTTGGTACTATTAAAGGATATTTAGCAGCGCTATCTATCTTCAAGCGCTCCTCAGAAGAATTTCATATTTTAAGATAACTTTAGTTGTCCAATTTCTTAAAGGGTTGACGAATGTGTTCCCTCCAACACCTTTTCAGGTTCCCATTTGGGACTTTAAATTTAGTCTTAAAATTTCTTGTGTGCCCCTTTTGAGCCTTTACATTCTTGCCCTTTAAGGCTCCTAACTTTTAAAACTGTTTTACTAGTGGCTTTAACTTCAGCCTGCAGAGTGAGTGAGTGAGTGAGTTGCAGGCGCTCTCTTGTAAGCCTCCTCACACTATTTTCCACAAGCATAAGGTTATTTTGAAGGTCAAACCTTTTCTCCAGCATGGGGTCTGGCATGGATTCACATGCTCATGAATATTCCCCGTCGTCAGGCTGGGAATCCTCGGTAAAGAAAAAACCAGTATCAGTTTCGTTTCTGATCTGTCTTTCGTAGTAATAACCAATCACTGGTCTCTGCGTCATACTGACCACAGCCAATGACTGCCCTCTACCTAAGCACCGCCTCTGGCAGCCATCTTCAGATTTTTACCGCACGTTCATGTGTTGGGATCCTCGTGCTATTGCTCTCGAGCGTTAGTGCTATTTTTCGCGCTTTTTTCACAAAAACTTCGATTCTTTCGGTCAAAAGAGCCTCAAGCTCCACCGATCCTACATCCGATCAACGGGGACCCGTGTCGGATTCGTCTGCGCCCCTCAAGGGTGAAGATTTCGTCGAGCTACACTTCGGAGGACTCCAGAAGCTTCTCAGGCCCGGTCTCGGAGATGGCCCAGGAGAAGGGAAGCTCGACGCCCGGAAAGCTGTTCAGGGTCTGCCCTGGATGCCAGCTGCAGAACGTCTTTAAGGAGGACGAACACTCTTTCTGCCTTTACTGCCTTCATGAGGACAAGACGCACGTGGAGAAGGACTGTGCGTTTTGCGGCAACATGTCGGAACGGACCATGAAGGACCGCCATCAACGTCTCGCCAACTGGCTGGAGGGTAAGAGCCCGTCTGGCGAGAAGAAGAAGAAATCCGAGCGGTCTTCTAAGACCTTTGAGGGCGCCCCGGCGACGGGGGCCCAACATAAGGCCAAGCACCGCGAGTCCGCTGGCACCGGGAGCGCCGAACGGTCGGGCTCTACGGGCGCCAGGCAGGGCGCACCCTCCCCGGCACCATCAACCACGAGCCAACGCTCTGGGTCGGGTAAGAGGAAGGCCGAGCACCCGGCGAAGCTCCTGGAGAGGCCCCTGTCGAGCTCTAAGGCAGAGGAGGAGCGTGGCAGTGCCCCCTCCCTCAAGGATAAGGCGGTGAGCGCACCTAAGGTGGTGAAGGCCTTGATCCATCCGACCAAGCCCTCTATCGAAACGGTCGCGGCGGCCCTGGCTCAGCCTGTGGAGGCTGCACCAGTGGTGGCGACCTCAGGGCCCAGAATCTCCCTGCCTCCTCGGAGGGAGTCTTCTTTTGTGCCCATCGATAGGACCCCCGTGAAACCCTCCGTGGGGAAGAAGGGGGGGCAGGGCGTCGTCGTAGATTCGGCCTCAACCTCAGAAGAGGAGCTGATCGAGGTCTTAAGCCACGGCCTAGGCGTGGAAGAAGGCCAGCCCGTCGGAATGGACCCCGACGCAGGTGACGACGACGACAACATCGTCGAGGATACCGACGGGGCCCCTGCTCGCCCGTCGGATTCCCCTCTGCCAGCGCCGCAAGACAACTCGGCGGCCATTTTGTTGGCCATACAGTCCTTATGCTCCGAGATAAGGACGAGGCTACCGTTACCGACGGAGGAACCTCTCCCGTCGGGGGATCCAGAACCGGGACCTTCTGGTGTTCCCCCTACCAAGAAAAGAAGGATCCATCCACCACCTCCTTTTCAACCGTCGCGCCCCGTCCAGCCCTCCTCCCCGTCCACCCGAGGGGATGATACGGGGACTGACACGGCAGCGACGGGTACGGACGACGAGGCATACGACGAGGATATTCCGTCGTCGCCTCCCACCAGGGCTTCTCCGCCCGACGAGATCGGATCTTTCCACTCCATGATCTCCAGGGCTTCCGAGCTTTTCCAACTCTGCCCTGAGGAGAAGAAAAAGGAAGGCTTCCTTTATCAGCGGCGCGAGGCCAAGAGGAAGACGGTCCTCGCAGTGCCTCTGTTGGACGACATTTGGGATGAGGGCCTTTCCCTCCTCAAGAACCCTTCCACGACGCCAGCTAGAAGAGACCGGTACGAGAAAAAGTACCGGGTCCCGGACACGGCCCCCCTATGCCTCCGGGCGCAGCCTACCCCGGATTCCGTCGTCTCCGCGGCAGCCAGGAAGAAAGCGGGGGGGGGGGTGCGGCCTCCACATCGACTTCCCCGCCGGACGGCGAGGGAAAGAAATTGGATGCTATGGGACGTAGAGTCATCTCGTCGGCAGCGACGACGATTAAAGCGGCCAACGCCTTGGCTATCGTGGCTCGCTACGACAGGGAGCTGTGGTACAAGATAGCTCCCCTGCTGGATTTTCTGCCGGACGACAAGAGGGCGGAGGCCCTGGAGATCCTGCAGGAAGGTGAGGTGGCCTCGGACCACGCCATCACCGTGGCGACGGACATCGCCGACACTGGGTTCCGCCAGCTGGGCAACGGCGTTTGCCTTGGACGTCGTGGATGGCTCAAAGCTACGGACTTCCGGCAGGACGTCCAGACCAGAGTCCTGGACATGCCCTTCGACGGGAACAACCTGTTTGGGAAGACAGTGGACGATTCCCTTCAGGCCATCAAGGCGGATACTGAGACGGCCCGGGCCCTGGGAGTTCTGCAGCAACGACGGACGCCCTTTCGGAGCGGCGGAGGCAAGGGCGCCTCCAAAGGTTCCGGCGGCGGTTTCGCTTCCTACCGTCAAGCGGCCCGCTCGTCGTCGCAAGAGGCCTACAGAGGACGAGGCAAGTCTAGCGGACCCCGCCGTCGTCGCCAAGGAGGTCAAGGCGGCAAGGCCGCGTCCAAGCAGGATTGAACCGGCCGTGGGGTCGGGCCCCCACCGAAGCACCCCGGTGGGAGGCCGGCTGGCGGGCTTCGTCAGCGTGTGGGAGTCCATCTCCACCGACCTTTGGGTGCTGGACGCCCTGGCCCGGGGCCACGCGCTCGAGTTTCAAAGAAGGTGCCAGCGCGCCCCCCCCGTGGCCAGGAAAGAACTTCACGTCCCTCAACTTCTCCTGGAGGTAAAGGCGATGCTCAGAAAGGGCGCCATCGAACTCGTCCCAAAGAGGCTTCGGGGCTCCGGAGTCTACTCGAGATACTTCCTCGTGAAGAAGAAGACGGGAGGATGGCGCCCCATCCTAGACCTGCGACGTCTGAACAAGTTCATCAAGGCGCAGAAGTTCCGGATGGTCACCCTCCAGCACGTCCTGGGTCAGCTGGAGGAAGGAGACTTCCTATCGTCGTTGGATTTGGAGGATGCCTACTTCCACATTCCCATCCTAAAAGGGCACCGAAAATTCCTCAGGTTCGTGGTCCAGGGGCGTCATTACCAGTTCAAAGCCCTTCCCTTCGGACTACGGTCGGCACCCAGGGTATTCACCAAGTGCCTCGCACCGGTGGCGGCGCAGCTGCGCCGCGAGGGGATTCACGTCTTCCCCTACCTGGACGACTGGCTCATCCGCGCCAAGACGAGGGAGCTCGCCGTGGTCCACACGGCAAGGACCGTCCAACTCCTCACGGACCTGGGATTCTCGGTGAATTACGCCAAATCCCACCTGGTGCCCGCGCAAGTCGCACTGTTTCTGGGAGCGAGGCTCGACACAGTGTCCCTTCTGGCCTCCCCGTCGGAGGAGAGGACCAGGACCATCTTGGGCAAGGTGCAACGGATGTTGGTGGCCGACGCGGCCAAAGTGAGGTCCATCAAGTCCCTCCTCGGGATGATGTCTTCCTGCATCTACCTCATTCCCATGTGCAGGCTCCGGATGCGCCCGTTGCAAGAATTCCTGGATGCGCGCTGGATCCAGACGACGGGCAGCTTCGAGGAAAGGATCAAGCTCGACGAGAGTTTCCGACGAGCGATACGGTGGTGGGGCACCCGCGCGCATCTGACGGCGGGCATGGACTTCCAGACCCCAGCCCACCAGGAGACTGTGACCACGGATGCCTCCCTGGAAGGGTGGGGAGCGCACACCGAAAATCTGCACGCAAGGGGACTCTGGCTCCCGACGGAGAAGTCCCTGCATATCAACGTCCTGGAGCTCCGTGCAGTGTTTTTGGGCCCTCAGGTCCTTCCTTCCGTCCCTCAAGGGCAAGGTGGTGAGGATCTTCACCGACAACACCACCACCATGTTTTACATCAGGAAACAGGGCGGAACCAGGTCCCCAGCGCTGTCCAAGGAGGCGCAGGACCTGTGGCATTGGGCCGTCGCCCAAGGGATTTTTCTGGTGCCGTTTCATCTGGCAGGGATAAAAAACACCATCGCCGACTCACTCAGCAGGGAGCTGCGCTCGTGCCACGAGTGGGAACTACGGCAGGATCTGGTGGATCGCCTCTTCCGACGGTGGGGCACACCCCAGATCGACCTGTTTGCGACGGCGACGAACACCAAGTGCCGGAGGTTCGCCAGCAGGTTTCCCCAGACGAGGAGCATGGGCGATGCTTTCTCGTTCCCCTGGGAGGGCCTGTTCCTCTACGCGTTCCCTCCCTTGCCTCTGCTAATCCGGCTCGTCAACCAGCTCAAGAGGTCACGGTGCAGGATGATCCTCGTCGCACCTGCGTGGCCGAGGCAGATATGGTTCCCGGACTTGCTGGACTTGTCAGCGTCCCCGCCAATCAAGCTGCCGGCGGACGCGGATCTACTCTCCAGGGAAGGAGGCGCCATCCTCCACCACGACCCGAAGTCGCTGAACTTGCAGGCCTGGCTCCTGCAGCGCTAGAGTTTGGAGGATACGACATACCGGCCGATTGCAGAGAGGTTCTTGCAAAGGCCAGGGCGTCCTCGACTCTTAAATGCTACGGACACAAATGGAAGAGGTTCTCTGTCTGGTGCCACGCACAGAAGATTAACCCTCTACGGATTACGGCTCCCCAAGTACTGCCGTACCTGCTGACGCTGGCCAAAGCTGGTCTGGCACACGCGTCCATCAAGATTCATCTTGCTGCGATCTCCCGATACACCAGAACCACGGGGCGGACGTCCTTGTGGTCTCATCGTCTGGTGAAAGAGTTCATGAAGGGACTGTTCAGATCGTTCCCGCCGGTGAAGGCTCCGGCCCCGGCGTGGGAGCTCAACGTGGTGCTGACCAAGCTCATGGGACCTCCGTTCGAGCCTCTGCACTCGGCCCCGTTGAAGTTTCTATCGTGGAAAACAGCTTTTCTTGTGGCCATCACCTCCGCACGACGAGTGGGAGAGATCCAGGCCCTTTCCTGCAAGGCCCCGTACTTGACTTTCCACGACACGAGGGTAGTGCTCAGGACGCACCCCTCCTTCATGCCCAAGGTACCGTCGGACTTCCATCTCAACGAACCCTTGGTGTTGCCTGTGTTCTTCCCGTCGCCTTCGTCGCCGGCTGAGAGGACTTTGCACTCGCTGGATGTGGCTAGAGCGCTGAAGTTCTACGTGGACCGCACGAAGTGTTTTCGGAAGACGTCACAACTCTTTGTGAACTTTGGACCTGTCAATCAGGGGAAGGCTCTCTCGAAGGCTTCCATTTCCAGATGGCTCTCCGGCTGTATCATGTACTGTCATCGGTTGGCAAACCGACCGCTGCCTGGCCGTCCGAGAGCCCATTCCACCAGAGCGATCGCAGCTACCACGGCGTTCCTTTCTGGTGTGCCCCTGCTGGACATATGCAGGGCTGCTACGTGGAGGTCGACGCACACCTTCACGAAATTCTACTGCGTCGACCGGGATTCCAGGGAGGAGTCCAGGGTCGGCCAAGCAGTGCTGCGCAACCTGTTCGCCTGAGGTGAGCCTGGTGAGGAGGTAAGATGCTTAATGTTGAGTTTGATGTAATGCTTAATGTTGAGCCTTTGCCACCTCCCGTGGTTGTGCATGTGTGTACTGCTATGTATTCTTTATTCATGAGCATGTGAATCCATGCCAGACCCCATGCTGGAGAAGGAACAAGTTACTTACCTGTAACTGTTGTTCTCCAGCATGGGTCTGGCATGGATTCACATGCGAACCCTCCCGCCTACCCCTCTGCGGCTCTTCACTTGGTCATACTGCCACTTTACGTGCTTCCAAATCTGAAGATGGCTGCCAGAGGCGGTGCTTAGGTAGAGGGCAGTCATTGGCTGTGGTCAGTATGACGCAGAGACCAGTGATTGGTTATTACTACGAAAGACAGATCAGAAACGAAACTGATACTGGTTTTTTCTTTACCGAGGATTCCCAGCCTGACGACGGGGAATATTCATGAGCATGTGAATCCATGCCAGACCCATGCTGGAGAACAACAGTTACAGGTAAGTAACTTGTTCCTTTTCTTACCTAAAATAGTTTCAGACTTCCATCTGTCACAAAAGATTATTTGACCTTCCTTTTACCCTCCTCCGCATGCTAGTAAAGAGGAAAAAAGGTTCCAAGGCTAGACCCTAAAAGGGCTCTCAGCTTCTATATCTCTAGGCTTGAAAGATTTAGGCAAACGGATCAGTTATTTGTCGGTTACACTGGACACAAATTGGGCCTTGGTGTGTCCAAACAAACCTTATCCAGATGGATAATCCTCGCAATAGCTGAATGTTACAGGTTGGCTGGGAAAGAGCCTTCAGATGGATTAAGGGCTCATTCAACCACGGGCATAGCAACTTCCACGGCTCTTCAGAGGGATGTTCCTGTGCAGGACATTTGTGCTGCGACCACCTGGTCATCCATGCACACCTTTGTAAAACATTGTTTAGACGCCACTTCTTACCAAGGAGGCATTTTTGCAAAAGCCATCCTTCATTCAGTACATAATTAAAAACTCTGGTACTCCCTCCTCCAATTTACTACTGCTGTGGGAGTCTATGTAAGATGAGGAATTACGTGGGAGGACACAATCCATTCGAAGAACAAGTTACTTACCAACTGTAACGTTCTGTCGACTGGATGTTCCTCCCACGTATTCCTCATCAACCCTCCTAACCTACCCCTCCGTACAGTTTTCACGCTTTTTGCACTTGTACTTCCTTAAGAGCCTGACATCCTTCGATGCCTGATACAACTGATGCAACCATTCACGCCGAAAAAACAGAACTGAGACCAACGGGCACGGCTCGAGCCCTTTATACGACGGATGACGTCGACACTCGACGGCAGCCCTCGAGGGACTAAAGCTACGCGGCCTCGAGCACAGCGCCCTCTGGTGAAAATTTTTTCTGAAGAAGCAGCAAGTTGGCAGATTATATCTAAGATGAGGAATACATGGGAGGAGCTAATTGATATGGATGGATGTTGACAAGCTCCGTTTACAACTTTGGTGATAAACCATTGTAATTTGCGAATTAGTTGTCAACAGCTTCAATGCTAGGCCATAAAGACTGCATATGGAAACTAAGGCACAATAACCATATACTATAATGACATGTCAGACGCGAGGTTCGTTTTCCAAACAAGTCTGGTTTTATTCAAAGTTTCTCAGTCGGCCGACTGGGTCTCAACGCCTCACGAGGTGTGTTCCCAGACACCATGAGATGCGAGAGAGAGAACAGCGCTCAAGCAGCAATATATATATATATATATATATATATATATATATATATATATATATATATATTATCTTTTTTTAAGGCAATTTGACCCGCCCTCATGCATTTCATACAGGCTAGGGTTCAGTGATTGACAACTATGACACGTTATGACAAGTCTTCATTCAGTCTAAACATAGTTATGCTACGAAAGACAGCAGAGACAGCTTTCTGTTATGGGGAACATGGAACACGGAGCTCTGGCTCGGTAAGGACATCTTGTTCTTAGAAGCAAACATTCATTACAACGTTATCTGTGTGTTATGGCTCATGAGCTAAGGGTCAGATAGTTCTGAAGCAGAGAATACCATTCGAAGGGATTGTGTCCTCCGACGTATTCCTTATCTTTGATGATACGTTTCCTGCTTGCTGGCCTCGGAAATTTTTTATGTAGAGGGCGCTGCGCGTCGACGTCCGCCGAGTTGATGTCCCTCGATGGCCACCGTATCCGTGCCGACGTCACCATGCCCATAAATAGCCATGTGCTGCGTCCGTTGCTCAGTTCTGTTTTTCCGCGCTTCGTGGGGCCTCGGAACGGCGTTGCTCAGTTCAGTTAGGATAACTCTATATCTATTTGAATAATACCTACACGGTCTCGATGGCATCTTCATCGGAACCGACGACGCTGCGATCCGGCTTCAAAAAATGTCGAGACTGCGGTAAAAAAATTTCGATAACGGATCCACACAGGATCTGCTTGTGGTGCTTGGGATCCGCGCACCATTGTTCGGAGTGTGAGGACTGCATGTCCATAACAGCGAAAGTCTTGAAGGAGCGCAAGGGGAAGTTCGAGAGAGGTAAGTCAAAAACCCCCTTGAAGGTTTCTTCGGCTGAGTCGAGGCATTCGTCTCCTCGCCGTCGAAAACATTCCCATTCTAGATCTCGAAGTAGCTCCCACCATTCGTCGAGATCAAGACACTCAAAAAAGAGACGTCGAAGATCCCCTTCCTTGTCGTCTTCTGTGTCCCTAGAAAGGGTCTCCTGTCCCACAAAACACAGCTCTCAAGCTGAGTGGGAGGAATTCAGAAAGAAAATGTTAAGCGTCTTCGAGAACGCGGCCTCGACCCCCTCGAAGACAGCTGAGGGTGATACCCCGGGTGAAAAACCCAAAAAATCAAAACGGCGCGAGTCGCAGCACCCGGCGATAACATTCCACCCGAGAGCGCCACGAGCCATCGGGTAAGAAGGCACCATCTTCGACGCCGTCGTCGAGGATTCCTTCGACGCATGGATCGGCGCCATCGACGCCGTTGTCGAAGGGTTCCTCGACGCCATCGTCGACATCAACGCCGATGAAAGAGAAGACCAAGGCTACTCCACAGCCAACGGTGATTCCAAGGGCCTCCGGCACGACGCCGAGACCGTCGTTGATGTCCTCGAGTAGGATCCCGATCCTCTCGAGTTCTTCGAGACCTCTTCCAGTCGTTTCGACGCCGTTCTCGGCGCCTTCGAGGCCTGTCACATCGTCGTTGACGACATCGACGTTTTCTCGCCCAATAAAGACGAGTTTGGCTCCTTCTGCCTTAGAGATGGGTTTTACACCATTTCAGAGGTCAGAGTACCGTGGACTATCTTCAATTTATGAAGAGGGGGAAGATTCTGACCAGGAAACATTTGGATTACAGAGGACCACACTGCCTATTTCAGAGGATTTCACCTCTGAGGAAAGAAGGCTGAAGGACCTACAAGAGTCACTACATGAGGCAAGTGGGCTGGACACTTCCCCAGAAGTGGAATTTGTTAAGCCAGACCCAGGGGAACATGCCGAAACACCCTATAGAACCCTTATGGCAAGAATTATTGAATTTATGCGTTGGTCTGCGCCTTCCCCTGTTTTTCCAACAGGATGATTTAACAGACATTTTAGACAAAGGTCCACAGGAGGACGCTGTGGTCCCCTTCCATGCAGCCTTGCAAAGGAAAATTACATCTAATTGGGAAACTCCTGAAGTTATCCCTGCGGTCAATAAAAGATTGTCAGCCAAGTATAGGGTAGTGGCTGCTGACCCGGAATACTTATCAAAACACCCGACTCCAGAGAGCCTGGTGGTTCAAGCGGCAACTTGATCTAGCAGTAGGACCGCTTACCCTACTGTCCCACAGGATAGAGATGACAAGAGGTACGATGCTATGGCGAAGAAAGTCTTCTCTGCTTGTAGTATGGCGTTGAAGTCCATCAACGCCACCTGTACGCTCGCCAGGTTCAGTCACACACTATGGGAGTGTTCTTCATCAGCGGCTGACTGCATACCCGAAGGAGAGGAAAAGGAAGCCTTCCTTAACATTATTAAAGATGGCAAAGATGCCATGTGCGAATCACTTCAAACTGGCATTGTTTCTGCTGACAGTATCAGCAGGGCCATGGCGGCAAGTACAACAATCCGCAGGCATGCGTGGTTGCGAAAGTCTGGCTTTGCTCCAGATGTACAGGCCAGACTTTTGAATATGCCCTTTGATGGCTCTTCACTATTCGGAAAAAAGGCTGATTACAGTCTGGAAAAGTTAGACTTCTAAAGCAGCAGCAAAATATTTAGGAGCTGCTATCCGCCAAACTCCTTTTCACCCCTCAGGTAGAGGAAAGTCCTTTCGCTATTATTCCGCATTCGGGAAAGGCAGAGGACAGCCGGCTCAAAGAGGCCAAAGGAGATCCAACCGAGGTGGACGGGTCAAAAGTATTAAGGCCTGCAGCAGCAGCAGGTGCCTCTTTACCCTCGGCATCTGCATCAGCCGCCCCCAAACCACTCTGAAGCCTTTCCACACCATACACCTGCAGGGGGCAGGTTAACTCACCATCTGACTGAATGGCAGGCTATAACGTCAGATGCTTGGGCATTGGAGACAGTTGCCCAGGGTTACTGCCTACCCTTTCTACACATCCCTCAGAGTCATCCACCGGGGAACAGCTCTCTAAAAGTTGCAGATTCGCTCCTCTTGCAGGAAATTATAGACCTGCTAGAGAAAGGTGCCATAGAACCGGTACCTGTAGCGGACAGGAACAAGGGCTGGTACTCCCCCCTACTTTCTCATACCAAAGAAGGACGGAGGACTGAGACCCATCCTGGACTTACGAGAATTGAACAAGTTCCTCAGGAAGGACAAGTTCAAGATGGTAACTCTCTCTCAGATCCTTCAGGCCCTCTAGCTCCAGGCCTGGCTGGTATCTCTGGACCTTCAGGATGCTTATTTCCATGTGCCAATCCATCTAAAACACAGGAAATACTTGAGGTTCGCAATTGGCGACTCTCATTATCAATTTCGAGTTCTGCCATTTGGGCTGACCTCCGCCCCGAGGGTCTTCACCAAGCTAATGTCGGTAGTGGCTGCAAGTCTAAGGAGGGAAGGGATCCACGTCTACCCTTACCTGGACGATTGGCTGATCAGGGCTGTATCTTTGGAACAAGCTCAGATTCAGCTAGATTATGTCTGCCACTTCCTTCACAAACTGGGCTTCTCCCTCAATTTAAAGAAGTCACAGATGATACCATCACAGAGACTCCAGTTCATTGGAGCGGTCCTGGACACTTCCCTGGGAAAAGCCTCGCCACCAGAGGTGAGGGCTCAAGATATTCTACAGATGGTCACCAAGTTTCAAAATGCCCAACGTCTCCCAGCCTTCGACTTTTTGAGGTTGCTAGGCCTCATGGCATCCTGCATCTTCCTTGTGCCAGAGGCTCGCCTGAGAATGAGATCTCTTCAGTGGGCACTGAGAAGTCAGTGGTCGCAATTCTCAGGGAGAATGACAGATCTCCTACGGATTCCGGACAAGGTAGCCCGCGACCTTCAATGGTGGGCCTATCCAGAAAACATCTTGAAAGGAGAACTGTTTTGGCAACCATGGCCGGAGATAACAGTAGTCACAGACGCCTCACTCACGGGGTGGGGTGCCCATGCCAACGACTTGACCATCAGCGGTCGTTGGTCTCCATCGGAGTCCAGACTACACATCAACCTATTTGAGCTGAGAGCGATCAGACTAGCGCTGAAAGCTTTCCTGCCATCAGTACAGGGGAGAAATGTCATGATGACGGACAACACGGTGGCCATGCACTACCTCAACAAAAGAGGAAGCGTAGGATCACTGCCACTGTGCAGAGAGGCGATGCAGCTCTGGTTTTGGGCAATTCGGGAAGGAATCTCTCTATCGGCAGTCCACCTAGCCGGAGAGAAGAACTTGACAGCGGACGCTCTGAGCATGCAGAGCACAGTCTCCCACGAGTGGGAGCTAGCTCAGGAAGTCCTTCAAGAGATCTTCGCCCTTTGGGGAACCCCTCAGGTGGATCTGTTCGCCACAAGCACCAACAGGAAGTGCAATCTGTTCTGTTCAAAGGAATTTACCCCGAGAGGAGCTCTGGGAGACGCATTCGTAGTGGACTGGGAGTTTCCACTCCTTTATGCGTTTCCACCAGTCCCTGTTATTCCTCAAATGATCAGGAGGTTGAGAAGATTCCGGAAAACCATGATCCTAATTGCCCCGGATTGGGCAAGGAGAACGTGGTACCCGGACCTTCTAGATATGTCCATCTGCCCTACAATCCGTCTTCCACTCAAAGAGAATTTTCTCTCGCAGAAGGGAGGTCAGGTTCTCCATCCAGACACCAAAACCCTCAACCTTCACGCTTGGCTTCTGAAAGGGTGAGGTACAAGGATTGGGATCTCCCTGATGACGTCATGGAGGTGTTGCTTTCGGCCAGAAGGCCAGCAACAAAGTCTTTATACCGCTGCCGTTGGAACAAATTTTGTAGCTGGTGTAGGGAAGAGAATATCGACCCTTTTTCATGTGGTACACCAACGGTCTTATCGTTTCTACTCTACTTGGCAAACTCAGGCCTTCAAGTTGGCACTGTAAAAGGCTATCTCGCAGCGCTTTCTATCTTCAAGCGCACTGCGGAGGAACTATCGTATTTCAAACTTCCTCTAGTGGTACAATTTCTCAAGGGATTAACTAATGTTTGTCCCCCAAAACCATTCCAGGTTCCCTTATGGGACTTAAATTTAGTCTTAAACTTCCTAATGGGCACTCCATTCGAACCACTTCACTCTTGTTCGCTGAGATTTCTCACGCTTAAAACTGTCCTATTGGTAGCGCTAACATCTGCTAGGAGGGTAAGCGAGCTACAAGCTCTCTCCTGTAAACCCCCACAAGGACAAAGTTGTCCTACAGGTGAAGCCTAATTTCCTCCGAAAGGTGGTTTCTGAATTTCATATTACTCAGAAAATTACCTTACCTTTGTTCTACCCTCCTCCCCATCCGGAGAAAGAGGAGGAAAGGCTACATAGGCTGGATCCAAGGCGAGCTCTCAGCTTTTATATCAGCAGAATGGCTAGGATCAAGCAAGCAGACCAACTTTTTGTAGGATACTCTGGTCACAAGTTGGGACTACCCATAACAAAACAAACCATCTCCAGTTGGATTATTTTGGCCATTCTGGAATGTTACAAACTGGCAGGGAAAGAGCCACCCCAAAAGCTCAGGGCTCATTCAACCAGGGGTATCTCAGCCTCTTCGGCTCTCCAAAGAGGGGTACCGGTCCGGGACATATGTGCGGCTGCCACATGGTCGTCCGCACATGCATTCACAAAATTTTACAATCTGGATTCCTCCCTACTCAAGAGACCAGATTTGGCAAGGCCGTATTACATTCGGTCCATCCCTAAAGGGATACATAACATTCTCATTCCCACCTCCAATTACATGCCACTGCTATGGGAGTCTATCAAAGATAAGGAATACGTCGGAGGACACAATCCCTTCGAAGAACAAGTTACTTGTTACCTTGTAACGTTCTTTCGACGGGATGTTCCTCCAACGTATTCCTTATCGCCCCTCCCATCCATCCCCGCAGTGATACTTCCCTTGTGGTTGCATCTTACGCTCCTTCAAGGTCAATAACCAATTCAGGCATGACTTTTCTTATGCTACAAAACGGAACTGAGCAACGGACGCAGCGCGTGGCTATTTATGGGCATGGTGACGTCGGCGCCGATACGGTGGCCGTCGAGGGACATCGACTCGGCGGACGTCGACGCGCAGCGCCGTCTACAGAAAAAATTTCCGAGGCCAGCAAGCTGGAAACGTATTATCAAAGATAAGGAATACGTCGGAGGAACATCCCAAACTCACCTTGAATGAAAACACCACAATTAACATAGTGGTCATCTATAGATCCCCTAGCACAAACAGCCACCCAGAAACAGACATCCCACTAATACTGGCGCCCTTCCTTAAACCCAAAACGAAATGTATCATCATTGGTGACTTGAATCTCGGTTTTAATGACAACCAAGATACCAAAGCCACCGCCCTTCTCCTGGCACTAAATGACATGAATTTCTGTCAACACATCAATGTCCCCACTCACACCAAGGGCAGAACCCTTGATTGGATCCTCTCCCTCAACACCAACATCACTCTAGGCCCGATTACCCCACTTAGTTGGACAGACCACTACTGCATAGAATTTACTATCACTAGTGACGACCCCTGCACACCCAAGAATATAACTATGGACACCATTGAAAGTAGAAACCCGAAAAAGCTCACAGCTGAGAACTTCGACCCCACCTTGAACAAATTGCTAGATACACATTCAATCCTCAGCAATGACCCAACTACCATCGCTGAGTACTACCACAAATGCCTCTCCACAGCGATTGACACCATAGCACCTGTCACCTCCAAACTAAGACGCCTCAATAAAAAATCCAACTTCTGGTTCAACGAGGAACTAATAGTCCTTAGAAGGAAAAAACGCTCTCTCGAGCACGTCCATAATAAACATCCCTCCCCGGACTCAGCCAAAGCATTCAAAGACGCAAATACCCTCTACAAATCAGCTATCATCACCCACAAAGCAAACTCCTACAATGCTCGCATTAGCAATGCAGCATCAGACTCCAAAGAGCTCTTCTCTATCCTAAGAGAACTTGGAAATCCACTCCCAACCGACACACCCACAAACACAAGTAAAGAATGGTGTACCACCATACAAGACGCTCTTGCCTCCAAAATCACTATGCTGCAAAATAAAATCAATTCCAAAAAACTACTCCTAGCAACCAAAAACTCCCCCTCCCCTATTCCCTGCACCCTTTCCAGTGACAACTCAAACCCCCCCTTCCAATTCACACCAGTCACCCACGACCTCGTACTCGACACAATCTCCAAACTAAAAGCATCCAACTGCAAAGGAGACACTGTCCCGGCCAAATTAGTCAAAGCCTGTGCACACACCCTGACCCCTCTCATCACCAAATTTGTCAATGCCTCATTCAACTCCAATACAGTTCCGACCTGCATTAAAGAAGCCTGGGTTACCCCGCTTCTAAAAAAAACAAATCTAGACCCCACCATTCCAACTAATTATCGCCCCATAACCACGGTCCCATTTTTACTCAAAATCGACAAACTAGCCTACAACCAAATTCAAACCCATTTAGAATCCAATCAGCTCCTCGGCACCAGACAATCAGGTTTCAGGCCTAACCACAGCACCGAAACAGCTCTCTTGGACCTCAAAATCCAGATGGATGCCATCAGAGATTCAGGGAAACTTTGCATTCTTCTGCTGTTGGACCTCTCAGCCGCGTTCGACCTGGTGGACCACGACAATCTCTGCAACTCACTTACCCGCGAGTTTAACTTCTCCAGGGCAGCCACTGCTTGGGTGAAATCCTTCTTAACCGACCGCACCTCCAGAGTGTCCATAGGCAAAGAAGCAGCCAACCCCATCCCAGTCCCCATAGGAGTACCCCAAGGCTCTTGCCTTTCTCCCACGCTGTACAATGCATATACCAAGCTCCTGTTCTCAGCACTTGATGAAATGGGTGTCATATACACAAACTTTGCGGACGACACCCAGATCCTTATACCACTGACAGGCAACTATGACCAGGACACACTAACAATCAATAAAATCTACGTCATCATACAAAACTGGATGGCATTAAACAGCCTATGTCTTAACGATGAGAAGACAGAAGTCCTCATCGTAGGATCTCCAGCCAAAATAGCAACCCTTCAGCCAGAATATTCAATCATCAATATCGACGGTACCAATATTCCAGTGTTAAAGCAAGTAAAAACACTGGGCGTGTACATCGATGCCAGCCTGACCATGACTAAACAGATCAATGTACTTTCCTCCTCCACGGCCTACACCTCTAAATTAATTGCGCTCAGCAGACAATTTCTGACCCCAGCAAATTGCCTCACCCTAGCCAGAGCACTGGTCCTATCGAAATTGGATTACTGTAATGTATTACTACTGGGCACATCTAACACCAACCTAGCCAAAATGCAACTTTTGCAAAATAAAGTCCTGAGGGCCGCTCTAGGCATAAAAAAATCAGACCACATATCCAAGATTAGGAAAAATGCCCACTGGCTCCCTATCAAAGCCCGAATTATCTTCAAAACATTATGCATCACCCACAAATGCCTTACCAAAAAAGGACCTATCTACCTCAACAACACTCTGCATCCCAAATCCGACATGAGACTACTTAGATCCAATGACAAACTCCTCCTGGACCCCCCCCCGATTCAAAAACACAAGAGCAGGGGGCAGCAGCTTCACCACTTTAGCCCCTAAACACTGGAACACCCTACCCATCCATATCAAAAAAGCATCTTCCTTCACGATCTTTAAGAAACAGTTAAAAACCTGGTTATTCAACCAATATTAGCACCCAAAGATAGGACCCCATCCATCTTATACTGCTGTGAATACTTAGGCTATTGTATAATGTTGTGAATATTCTGTAATTTATATCATGTAATGGAACGAATGTAATGTTTTTGAACTTTACTAATTGCTAAGCTGTCTTTTAACCACGCCGTGACACCCGAGGGTTTGGGCGTGTAACAAATAAAATAAATAAATAAATAAATAAATCCCTTCGAAAGAACGTTACAAGGTAAGAAGTAACTTGTTCTTCTACGTGAAGGAGCGCCGCTAGGAGAATATACATCATGTTTAACTGCTTTTTACAACAGTGCTTGCAAGACAAATCGGCACCTGGGCTACTGATTAGCTGCGGCTTCTGCTCGACTTCAAGGACTTAGTTAGAGAGAAAAACAATGTATTTCTGCACAGTTTGACATTCCAGTCTGTGTTAGTATTTCAGTGTTCAAGCCGTGGCCTCGCACTGTGTGCGAGTCTAAAGCATAGAATATATTTGTAAAGCGTTTAACAGAAAATAAAAAGCAAATGGCCGGTATTTCAAAAAAATGGACGCCCTTTGGTTATATTGACGATTCTTGGATTGCGATGTTTGTCACATGATGCGATTTGCTTCTGGCCAACATACTATACGTATCATTCGACTATGGGATTACTTTTCTGGTCTAACAGAAGGCATTCCCTTTGTGTTCCACTCTTCATTTTACAACCCTAGGCAACATGGTTGAAATGTCTTGGTAAGGGGCAAATCCCCTTTTCACCTTTCACCAATTCACTTCTTTAAGGATGCAGTGCACACTGTGGGGTGTAAGTGATTTCAATCCAGCACTCCAACTAAGTCAATGCCTAGTATGGGATGCCCAATGGAAACCCTTATTTATATATTTTTATGCCAAAAGTTCTTTTAATTCTGGATGATGTACCCTTATAATAACGCCCCTCTCTTTGAATCCCCCCGGTCTCACTGAACCAAGAAATAGGTTTGTTTTGTAAATTAAAATATTTATTGGATGAATTAAACAATATATATATATATATAATCACACTTTTATGAATATGAACAATATCGGAATATCACACGTATGAATATGTATGCAATGATCAGCAATGGGTAATATGACCATATCAACAATCTCTTTAATCAATTAGGAGTAGGAATGGGAAGAATAATGTAGCAGAGAATACTTTATATGGTTCAAGGAAATGCAATGATAGGAAAGAAGGCAACACAGAAATAATACTTGATATGATTTCAACCAAAGACAATGTGAACACTCTTTCCCCCTGTTACTCTCTCCCCCAATATGCAATATGAATAGATGGAATGAGGGCACACAGGTATCAGGAATAACAATCAACAATTGCAGTTTCAATTCCGATTCCCCCCAGCAAGCTTAGAGAGAACATTAATGATTTTAAAACAGGTCAATTGCTTTTAAAGTGTGATTGAATTGGATGGGAAAAATGCTAAAATTATTTTAATTCGCTAACTTGAATTCAGAATTAGTGAGAGTGGCTTTGGATTGGTTCAGGTAGACACTAACAATAATTATAGAATGATTAGCAGATGGAAAACTAGATACAGAAGTTGAAAGCAAGAAATGGCTATTTTATATGGAGTGAAATTGAGCCAAATGCAAAATCGCTGCAACTTTTCCGCGTGCGAGAAACAGGATTACGAAAGAACTATAAGCTGAGGATATTAGCTTCAAAATGACATTTAAATTTTGTTTCTAGGACGTACGGTTCAAATGTTAGAGGTTTTAGTAGAGGTCGATCCTTCTCAAAAGGAGTCAAGATTTCTAATTAAATTGCGCTTTGAATTACAAACAGGTTGGCTTACACTAACAATTCTCACAGGATTTAGGTGGATGAGAAAGGATTCAGAATGGAAAAAATTCTACAATGCAGTCTGGATATGTTGGAATGGGTTGGATGGATTACTTTAAACTAAGAGATGACTATGGACAGTTCTATGCTAAATACTCAAAACTCTGGTTTAAAATGGAATGGACCTGTCAAAGATCTGGTCAAAGATTTGGCTTGGACTTCGCTTGCCACCGGACAGGTCTCGGGCGCTGGGTTCTGCTCTCAGCAAAGCACTCTGGACTGCACGGCCTCTTGGACTGGATCTGACGGGTTCTTGGTTACAGCTCTGCTGGACTGATCTGGATCTTGGGTTCTAGCACGGGTTTTTGGCCAGAATCAGCAAAACAGCTCAGCCAGGCTGTTGGATCAGTTAGGTTAGGCCCCATGGAAGTTTAGGGGTTAAATCAGGTTGCAAGATTTTTAAAGGCCAGGTGAGAAGTGTTCAGCTCTTTGGGTTAGGCCTCTGCTTCAGGGTTCTGGAGTCTGGTTCTAGAGATGGGTTCTTTCTGCAGAGCGCTTCGCCGGTAGATCAGTGATGAGTGAAAGTGTGTGTGTGGGTCCTCAGCAGTCCATATTTATCCATTTTCCAAACTGGGTGGGGATGCTGATTGTCTATGCCCAACCCTCTAAGGATCTGTCCCCTGATTTGAGAAAGGAACAGTGTATCATGATGTCATGATGTGTCGGAGTGATGCTGTGGTTAGGGTCCAGAAAAATTCCCTCCCCTTTGCTTTTACTTAGAAAACCTATTTTCCCAAATAACAGATTTCCAATATGCACAACTTGTTAAAAATACATAATTACATGACAGATTGACTAAGGTACGTTTCTGTCCAAATCTTGTCTTCCTACGAGTTTTGGTTCATAAATGACAATTTTTCGCGCTTTTGGTTGGTTACACATTTTCAGATCTGTACAATTCTTTTATACATACATGCACATACCCTCGGGGCATATTCCTGTAATTTTTCATGTTCCTAGCATAATGACAATAGCCACAACATTAAAAATTCCGTGGTTCAGTCTCAGAACATCGCACAGATTCCAGATTAGTTTTAAACTGTGAGCACATTTTTCATTTTAATGATCTCTAAGTTTCATATTTTTGTCAGTTCGGCACAATATTTTATAAGTCTTTTCCCAAAACATAGTTACTTTAGTTTCCAATCCACATTTCCAGTCTGGCCCGCCTCCAAGCTTGGCTGAGTCAGAGAGTCACATGGCTTCTTCCTGCCAGGGCAGTTGATGTCAGTCACACCCGATTTAGCATTTTCTATTCAGTTCAAGGAACCCATTGTCTCTTTCCCAGATCAGCAGAGCAACAGGCCAAAGTCCCCTCCTCCCCTTATTAGCATTCAAATTACATTTCCTGTCCTTTTGGTGGGAAGCAAAAGGGTGGTATGTTTTCAGGGGAAGAAAGCCTCTTTGAAGTTTTAGCTGAATCAGGTTACCTTATGGTCAATTTGACATTGTCCCTTGTGAAAAATTACAGTTTCAACTTTAAAATCAGCAAACATATCTTCAATTCCAGTCTTTTTCAACATGAAAATCAATGTGTGGCACCCTATATTGCATTTGATGGAAATCCCTTCTTTGGCATATTTAGCTTTTGAGACACGAGTTTCTCCTGTCAGATTTAGAGATCGCCAGCGTCTGATAGAGGCGAGTAACTGTATTGCACCCATTTTTGACAGCTTTCTTTCCAGCAGCCATCTTCAAAAGTGGGTTTTGTTCTGATAACATATACTCTTGCTGACATTATATTTATGTGGATTCTTGAAGTAGTATGATGTCCAACGCCCAACAAGGAGGTTGGATCTTACTGGGTGGTTTGTGAGCCATGATTTTTGCAAATTTGACAACCAAGAAAAACAGATTTCCACACAACTGTTTTTTTTGCAATCAGCCTTGCTCTGTGGGCAGCCAATGGTGGGTTTTGGCAGTGGTCTCCTGTGTTACCACTGACATAGGCAAAAGTGGATGGCGGCCTATTTTTCAGATTTTTCCTGCGCAATTCTGGGTGATTTTAGCAAGCAGAATGCTTTCCAGTGGCCATTCTGATGTTCCTGATGCAAGCAATGCACGGTAATGTTGCAGGGCCTGGACTAGTGGGGGAAAACATCCCACAGAGGAGTGGGGGGAAATTGTGATGAAGCCACGGGTTTGTTGCGAAACACGTCAACTGCCTTGTATCTGCTGGAACATACCTAAATGGCAGGATGATTTTTTAACAATAATTAATTTTCAATAAAGTTAAACTTACTTTTTAACCTTTTTGTCTATCCTGGGATCCGTTACGTGACTGCTGCTCAAACATACAGTGCTTCTGCATCGGAAATTTTGGATATATATATATATGTATGTATAGAAGTTCATCCTTAGGAGAAGAATGAAAACATATTCTATAGTCAGTGCCAATGCAGCTCAGGTAAATACTCAGATGCAGGAAATTCAGTAAAGTTACTTTAGAATAACCAGAGAAAAATGTCTCTAACACTTAATGAGTCTGACCTAAGATGATGTGGGGCCTTGTGCACTTAAATCATCTGTTGCAAAGTTAGTAGGTGTACTTAAGCGATTGGATGACTCCAGTGTTTGATACAAAAGTCAAAAAGGTAAGTAAAATTCAGGAAGGTAAACTCACTCAATCCCAGCCACTAGGCTAGGCCTAGGAAGGTATTCTTGACCATGATGTTGGCGGTGGCAGCCTACCTCAGACTATAGGTAGTCCAAGCATATCTATATTTGGACGATTTGCTCCTGAGGTCGCATTTTCAGTGTCTGTCTCCACTTCAAAATCTTGCTTCACCTGCTTCACTGCCTAGGCCTTTCCGTCAAGTAGTTGAAATCCTTCATGATTAAGGTTAATATTTCCTCCCTTGTTTGTACTCCCCCGCTGACCACTTCCTGTTTTCTGTTGTCTGTGAGCGCCCTGAGGCCTTTGGGCAAGTGGCGCAATATAAAAATATCTTAGATAGATAATGGTCTGCTGGGACCTGAATTTTATATGATCCTGTTGGAATATGATGAAGGCCAGGCTGTTTGCGGTGGACAGAATATCGGACCTGCATTAAACTTGCTCCCTTTTCCTACAATCTACGTGCGTCACCACTTGGTGGCTTCAGAGGCTGTTGAGGCTAATGGCTTCCTTTGTCCTTGCAGTAATTGTGAGTGAGGCTCAAAATGATAAGAAACCAGGTAGCATTGAAACCGGCATAGTCTCAAGCATCAGATCTCATTCATGATTATTTCCAATTCCATCAGAGATGAGGCAATCTGATTTTGTGGTCAGACCAAGCCAACCTAGTGACAGGAGCTCTCTTCTTTGGGCCTGTCATTCATGTTTCCATTGCGACACATTCCTACTCGGGGTGGGGAAGCAACCCTAGACCACCTGGAGGTCTTCAATCTATGGTCTTTTAGAGGGGAGGGAACATATACATTTTCTGCAGTTCACGGTTCTTGGTTGTCAAAACCTTCCAGTCGAACATTATGGGGAAAAAAGGTTTGTACCCAAACTGACAATGCGGTATCAATGTTTTATGTTAACAAACAAGGTGGAGCCAAGTCTTACCCCCTAATACTGCTGGTAGTAGAGATTTGGGAATCAGCAATACAGAGAGAGATATGATTCTGGTATAATGGTTGTTAGGCAGAAACCTGTGCAGTTCCCTTAGGGACCACTGCAAAAGATTTAAGACTACAGGTGTTGGCAGTAAACCCACTTGGTAGCAGTCTGTACCACCCAGATTTACCTGGTAGCTGTAGCACAAAAAAACCCCAAAGGGGAAAAGGGTTCACATGGAAGAGTACTGTATTAGTTTGAGTACTCAAATATGAAAAATTGAGTACTCAAACTAATACAGTACTCTTCCATGTGAACCCTTTTCCCCTTTGGGGTTTTTTTGTGCTACTTTGTTGTTCCCCAGTTCCATGGTGTAGGGGTTACCCATCCGTTGTGATATATTACCTGGTAGCTGTGGCTGAGCAGTCAGACTTCCCTCAAGAAGAGTTAGGCAGTATGCAAAGTATACACAATAGGCACTCAGATACAACAATACAAGCAAACACTGACCAGAGCTTTGGTATCAAAGTATATCATTATTTATTTAAAAACACACTGTTGAAAACACTCCAGCACTCTTATTGTAAAATATTCTAAACACTGTTACTATTATAATATATACACCCCTTTTTCCTTATCAGATAAGTCACTGTAAAACACCACTTATTTTCATACAGAGGTGAGCGCTTAACTAGATGGCACTCCAATAAGTTTGTTAGAAAGGGAGGGAAAAAGACAGAATATGGAAAGGTACACCACTCTAGGATTCAGGAACACTGTTAGCAAGGCAGAAGAGAAAAATTCACTGGTGAGCCAAAGTCCAAAGGCTGGGCCCACTCTTAGAGAGAGCAGAGCACAAATGCGCCCAAGATCACACAGTTACACTAGGCTTAGAAAGTCTTGCAGAGGGTTCAAAAAGAGTTTAGAGAGGCTGAGGAAAGTTTAGCCAGGGTGTCCCAGGCTAACCCAGGTTCGAAAGCTGGGGGCTAAATCTACCCCGTACAGTAGGTAGCAAGGGAAGCCAGGCAGGACACAGTACCTTAAGTGGGAAGGATCCTCCAGCAGTGGCAGTTGTTCCTGGTAGTGGGTGCAAGTTGCGTCGTCGTCCAGGGGAAGAGAAGATCTCGACTTGGAGGAAAGATGACGGTCGTTGCACTACCAGGACAGAAACCAGCCGCAGAGTTTTCCTGTTAAAGGTGGTACCTTTGTTTTGCGGTCGTGGTAAAACGTGGTATCCCGGTTGCCGGGGTGCTTGGCACAGGCAAGGCGGCCACGAGGTACGTCGGGAAGGCGAAAAGACGGTGAAACTGGTTATCCCCACCAGTCAAAGGAAGAAGACTCTCCGGCGGGAAAATGTGGTGAGACGGTCCAGCAGGGCTCCACCGGTGGTGGTGTCAGCTTCTCCCTCGTCGGATTCTTCGGTCCTGTGGCGACTTCTGAAGTTCCAGTCCCCAAAGCCCTGCTTTTATGCAGAAAAACCCCATTCACTCAGCCTAGCTGTCACTCAAACATGCTAAGTGGTGAGCCGGCCGGCTCACCACTTGGGCCAATCAGAACGGAGTGTGACTTGAGTTGCCTAGGCAACTCAGTCCAGGGTGCCTAAATCCCCCTACACCCCTCCTAAGTACCCCAGACAGAGTGGCACCACTTTGGAGGGCTTCTGTGGAGAAGCCCGCCAAAAAGTGGAACAAAGGGCTCGACTTGGGTTGGAGTCACAGAAGAGAACACAAACGCCATTTTAGAATCAAGTTTTGGCAAAAAATACCAACCGGAGAATTAATAATAATTAAATAAACCGGCGGTATGTTCGAGGCTACCGTAAATAATTAAATAAATATCGTAGCCTAAAACAATGGGAAATCCCATAGGAAAATATTCGCGGTTGAATATAAAAAGTAGTATCCACTGCCACCAGCCAAAACTCGATCAGGGGGGGACGGGGACGTGCCCCCTCGACTAACAGACCCTAGGGTAATCGAATTGCCCCAGCCAGTACGTCCACAATATGATGGTTTGTACTGGTTCTGTTCAGAATTTAAGACTAGTAAAGTCAATGGTGACTTTACATGCCCTGGGAGACAGTAGTCAGTCCCAGGGTATGGTGTCTATACTGGGGGGTTGCTACGACACCCCTGTGTCGCTGCACTGAGGGTGCTGTGTAACACACATCACAAAAACACCTGAAGCCCTATGGAGTAAAAGACCCCATAGCCCATTAAACACATCTAGATTCAAAGAAACACACTCAAATCATGCCCAAGAGTGAGGGTAAAAGAGTCTCACTCTTGGCAGGAGAAAAAAGTAAACCCCAAAAATCCAGCAAAGCTGCTGGGGGACTCACTAGGTTAGGAAATTCAGCCTAAACAGAGAATTCTCCCTAACAATGGTATAGACCATTATAGTGACAAAAGGCATTCTTGCATTACAATGTAAAGGTTCAGAAAAGTCCACCAGTAAAATACATGAAAACACAGATAACCCTGCCACCGATCTGTCGGGAACACCAAGAGTAGAAAGACATGTAGAGAAAGAAGCAATGGGTGATGAGGTACCCCCTGCATTACTAACCATTAGGATTGTACTAGTGCTACACACAATGGTACAGTGGGGGATATGTTCACCCCTGCACTGGCAGCCTTTGGGACTGACCAGTGTGTGTCCCCAGAACAGAGTTGTAGTAGCAAGTGGGGGGGATAAGCAGTTCACATGCCATTTAAAACAACAACAAAAAAGTCAGCAAATGTGCTGGGTGTGTCTATGAATTAGGCTGCAAAAGCAGCAAAAATGAACCTTTCCCAGCACCTTTGTTCTCATCTAAAAAGAGTTACCTGTGTGTAGAGCAGCACCCCCTCCCCTTGGGCAGCAGTACCAGCTGGGTTAAGTCAAAAAGACTCCTCTGCGCCAAGAGGTGGTCATGTGGCTTGTCATGCACATCCTGACATGCAATGCCAGGCACACTGGACGACTGAGAATGTTTAACCAGCCGAGCCGGTGGGGTACAATTACAAAAAACTACATACAATCAAGAAATCTTCATATAAAAACGGTGACCCTGAGGAACCAGTGTCCTTGCAATGCTGGGACACTGCTTGCAAGGCCTTGCTACAAGACGGCTCCACTGTACAACTCTGCTAAATCTACAGACTTTCTTCCTATGATGGCAACCTTATGTTTCCCCACCCATTTAGAATTAACATGCACTTTGGGACATCATGACCCTGACTTGGGCAGTCTTTGTGCTCGGTTGACCCTGAACTCTGTTAGACTAAATTGACACGGTCACACTCTCTAGACTTGAACTATTTTCTGAAGTTACTCACCTGTAATTCTGTTTTTTTTCCTTCACAGCAACAGATGTGCTTTGGGTAACATTGAGTGAAGATTCCTTTATTGTAGGTTTTATTGTGTGTTTGCAGTTTTTTAAACACCATGCATGCCTCCTGAGTGTGCATCCTTGTCAGCTTTGCCGTATTTACCACTAGAATATTCAGGTGGAATAGAAGAGTAACCTCCAAAGCGAGATGTGCAGTAAACTCATCTAACATCTTAAATGCATGGGGCGGGCGTGGGGGACCACAAGGTTATACTTAACATGGACACTAAAGGAATGATACTATGATATTCCATAAAAGTGTGTTCATTGGAGAAAGGGCAACTTTCTTCGTGTTGCATAGCGAATAGAAACATTACCCCCATAGCGTTTCAGTGCTCCGGATAATATTTGGAAGTGGGAGTATTTTACTCCCTATTTTTTATGGTTGGGAGTAAAATGATTTCGAATGGATTGTGTCATCCCAGGTCTTCCTCATCTTATGATAATCATCTCTCCAGCTGCTTCTGATTATTTTTTCGACCGGGGGCGCTGTGTGCTGTCTCATCGAGTCAATGTCCCTTGATGGCCTCTGTTCGACTGTCAACATCATCATCAGTATAAGTAGCGCACGCAGTGCCTGTTGGCTTCAGTTCTGTTTCTTGGTTTCCGGGTACCGTACCTCTGACTGTGTGTCCTGTCAAGCGATGACGGAAAAGGCTTTCAGGGAGCGTAAAGGTAAACTGGCAGTGGGGAGGTTGCCTTCGAAGTCTCCTTCGAAGAGTTAAAAAACGACTGAGTCGAGGGATTCTTCTCGACTTAAAAAGTCTAAGCGGTCTCGATCGAGAAGTCTATCACACCATTCTTCGTCTTCTTTGAAGAAGGCTAAGGAACGGCTTCATAGGTCGCCTTCGACATCCAGTGATTCCTCAGCTGAGGTAATCGTGTGTCCAACTAGATCGGACTCCTCTGCAAAGAGGGATGCCTTTCGTAATGAGATACTTAAAATCTTCGAGAATGCAGCCTCGACCCCCTCAAAGGACAAGCAGAAAGCCCATTCCCCTGTCGAAGTCGAAGACAAAACCTTTGCAACCGAGCCTTAAGCCGGTTCTGCATCGAGAAAGATCTCGATCTGACAATAAATTGTTGAGGGCTTTGATGAGTTGGGGACCGTGTCCATTGAGGGTTCTGTCGAAAAAACACAAGAAGTCGACAATGTTGACGACTTCACTGACTCAGTTAGAGCCATCGACACACCAGTATTGAAGTCGACGCCGACTAAGGAAATCCTGAATTCAAAGTCAGTGATGACGATAACTTTCTGGTTATAGAAACCAGTCGTGGTACAGGAAATGGTTTTCAAACCTTTGCCTAAAAAATACTGTCTTTATCTGCCATCATTGAGGAAGATCAACCCTCTGATAACACACCACCTTTTGGGCTACAATTCGGCACCCCTAATGTGCCAGAAGAGCTAATCTCTGAGTCCAAATTAAAGGATTTATAGGACAACCTTCAGTCAGCCAGTGGGTTAGATGCCTCTCCTGAGTTAGTTTGGCGAACTAGATCCAACTGATCATGCAGACTCCTTATATAGAAAACTAATGAGTAAGGTTATAGAGTTTTTAGGCTGGAGCAGGCCTACTCCTTTTGAACAAGATGACCTGACGGACATCTTGGACCAGGGCCCCAGAAAGATCCAATTTTGCCTTGTCACACTTCAGACACCAGAAACTGTTGCTGCAGTAAATAAAATTTTGCAAAAGAAATACAGACCATCCAGAAGCGACCCAGAGTATCTGACTAAACATCCAATACCAGAAAGTTTGGTGGTTCAGGCTGCTACATCTACCAAGTAGTCGGCATACCCATCCATCCATCCCTCCTGATAGGGATAAGAGAGTGGATTCCTGGGTGAGAAAGGTTTTAACGGCTGGCAGTATGGCATTAAAATCAACAAGTGTGACTTATACCTTGTCAAGGTTTACGTTTACCCTGTGAGACTGCAGAGCTATAGTGGCTGACCACATCCTGGAAGGAGAGGAAAGAAGTCTTCCTCTGCTATCTAGAAATCAGTCATACACCAAACAAAAAGTGACACCTATAAGGAGAGAATCACAAATGCTAACTCGGGTACTAAAGAATTGTTTGCCACCCTTAGAGAATTAGAATCACTGTTTACCCCACAGAAAGCTTGCACCAAAGATTCATCTTGGTGCTCGAATATCCAGAAAGCACTATTGGATAAAATCTCTCTTCTTCAATCAAAAATGTAAGCAAGTAAACAGAAGAGGGGGCTGGGGGCACTTAGACCCTCAGCCCCCCTCAAGTCAGCCAGAACAAAGGCAGAGGGAGCAGGCTGAACAGGGCGTCCTACTCGCTTCAGGTCCCCAGCCGAAGCACCAACGGAAAGGGAGGCCAAAGAGACCAAATTAGCCCGAAAGAATACTAGAGCGGCCGCAACGGACACCGCAGCCCGAGGAAACACGGCTCCGCTGACCCCTAAGATCCAGTGCAGGAACAAGGACAAAGCAGGAACAGTTGGAAGTCAGTGGGAGAGGAAGGGCGAGGATATCCATCCACGGACAACATAACCCCCATAGGGGATCAACATAGCGAGGGAAGGCTCCCCCCAACGGCCACGCCAAGAGGCCCACACCCCAACCCGGGCGGGTCACAGCATAGGCTCCCGCGGGCAAGAACGGTGGGGAGCCCCTGACTCCAGATCAAGGAGAAGAATTACAGATAAAGAGAGGAGCTGGGGGAGGGGGCCACAAGAGGGGGTGGAGCCTTATACCCATCGACTGCAAGCGCACCACCACAAACACAAGAATCGTGGACCGAACAGAGTGGCAAGCCACCCAGAACACACAACAAATTCCACAAATCCAGCTTGGAAATGTCGAGAAACAGGATGAAAGAAACCTTGGCTACTCTTAAGAACCTTAAAAAAGGGCAGGATGGATCCCTCACAAAGATATGGGCGAAGGAGACTGAGCCCGCCGGAGAACAAGACCCGGATGACTAGCCTGAAGATCGGGCCGCTGACCCCAGGCAAGAGGATCAAGATAGGCCGGTCATGCACTCAGCACTCAAACAGTTCATGGGCGAGCTAGTGGACAAAATCACGGCAGCCGCACAGAAACAGATGGACACCCTAAGGGAAGACCTTGCTGAGGGAATAAAGGAAATAAAAAGGGACATCAATAAAATAGAGGAGAGACTCGACACCAACGAACGAGCCATACAGGAACTGACTGAGGGCGCAAAGAAAGCTGACAACCTGCTGGAATCGCTGGCCGTGGTCACCCAAAACTTAGAAATACAAGCCGAGGACTTGGAGAATAGATCTATGAGGGCCAATATTCGGGTCAAATCCTTACCAGATGATGTACAAGATCAGGACCTAACATGAACACTCAAGCATTTTTGGCGATTTCCTAAACTCGGACACAGGAGCAGATCTCCAATTCGATAGGATCCACCGGGAGGGCCCGCGCCGGCTAGAACTGGGAGCAAGGCCGAGGGACGTCCTGGTGGTCTTCCTCAGCTATGCGGTCAAAGAGAGTATGTTCGAGAAGGCCAGGAAAGCAGAACACATAGCCTACAATGGTGCGCAAATCTATTTGTACCAAGACCATGCACAAAGTACCCTCTTGAAAAGGAGTCGAATGGGCCCGGTACTGGCCCACTTGAGATCCCAACAGATCTGATACAGATGGACCCACCCATTCGATCTGAGCTTTAACTGGCAGGGCAGGCAACACAGTTACAACCTGCGACCAAGGGATGACCCTCCTGGGTTTGGAAGATGGTCCTACAATGAGCCCCCATACCTCGCCCTCCCAACTCAATCCCCGCAAACCATGGGAATGGTCCACAGTGAGGTCCAAATAGCTGAAAAAGGGGGCGAGGAATCATCCCCCTCCATACCCAGAAACGACCAGAAGAAGCTTGCTCCCGAACACCAAAAAAGCCCAACTTCCAGTACCTCTTGAAAGCAAGCAACCCCAGAGTAATGGCCTTGACACCACGGCGAACCCACAGAAGGTGCTCGATATGATAAGGTTAGTGCTTCAGGAGAACATTAAAAATTCAAAAGCAGTTGAGGGAGGAGGGATGGGAACTTGGAATGTGAACGGGAGATGACGCATGGGGGAAGCCTGGGTATGTCTTAGGGCTCAGCTCTCACCAACACAACAAAAGAGGGGCCGAGAGCCAGCTGAGCCCACCCAGGGGGAAAAGGGCCCTGCAGGGGCAGGGGGTCGGTTACTGGGGGCGGATGGGAAGAGACCAAGATCTGGGAGCAGTACAAAGGAAGCGAAGAGTACGCAGCAGATAGCTCAAAACCCTTGAGAGGGGCGCGGGAGTCCCCGGGGTCGCCGGGAGGAGGGAACTAAATGAGGGACACATAAATGACTAACCCTGAACAACTGAGGCTCCTATCACTGAACGTCAACCCGTTAAATTCACAGACTAAAAGGAAGAAGGTCGAGAGATTCATAAGGAGGTAACAACCGCACATAGTGACACTGCAAGACACCCACATACAAACCTGAGACACATATAGGATAACATTTTGGGGATACTCAACAATCCTTCAAGCCAAACAAAAAAGGGGGAGTGCTAATAGCTCTGAAAGACGGGGTGGACCTGACAATCAAAGGGAAGCAGGATGTCCAGGGGAGGTACTTAGCAGTAGCTTTGGAGGGGAGAGGTGAGTCATAAACGGTAGCAACGCTCTACGCTCCTAATACAGAGCACAATGCCTTTGTCCAAAAAAACTCAACTCGCCTGGAGAAATTTGCCACGTCCCACATCATACTAATGGGAGATTTTAACATGGACTGGGACCCTACCGTAGATAGGAGCATGACCCCCCAGGGGCCACGGGTATGGCCCTCGGGGATCTCAGGAGGAAGACCCAGGATCTCGCCATAGTGGACGTGTGGAGGGAGCTCCAGGGGAGTAAAGACGTGTGCACCTTCTACTCACACGCACATCGATCACATTCACACATCGATTATATTTGGGTCTCCAGGGCCCTGTTAGGCAAAGCAAAGGACATATAACTATGGGCAATGGCCATCACTGACCACGCTCCAATAACCCTTTCCTTAAATAGAGCACAAGGCCCGCCCTGCCTGTGGAGGTGGAGATACCCGATCCAGCTCTTTAAAGATGCAACCCTCGTCTGTGAAATAGAAGAGGAAATGGAGGCATACACAACCCTTAACAAATGGGATGATACCACACCACAGATATGGTGGGACACCCTCAAAGCGACAATACGGGGCAAAATTATTGCAACGAAGGCGAGAAGGGACAGGTAGTTGAGACTGGAGGAAGGTGAACTCGAAAGTAGACTAAAACAGATCGGCTTAAACACACAGCCACTAAAAGAGAGTACAGAGCTGTAAGAGGGCAGCTTGATCTCATTCAGAATAGGGCAGCGGAACGCAATCAATTGCGTCTCCGACAAAAATACTACATTAAGGCTAATAAATCTGATCGTCTCCTAGCTAGCTTGCTGAGGAAGGAAGAAAGGGAGAAAATAATTATTAAAATTTAAATGTGAGCAAGGCGGGACGAGCAAAGACATAGAAAGGGAGTTTGTCCACGTCTATACCAAATTATATAGTTCCAACAATCCGTCGCCCACAAGCCAGGAAACCTACCTAGATAAAATACTCCTACAAAGAATCTTCAATGAGGAAAGAGAAAACCTGGAAGGGGACATCACAAGGGTTGAGGTTAGGCAGACAATAAATGCCATGCCTGCTAATAAAGGCCCTGGTCCAGATGGATTTGTAGCAGAGTTCTACAAAACTCATAAAAAGAAACCCTGATCCCTCACCTCACTAACCTTTTCAACCACATAGGATCCACTAAAGCTCTCCCCAAATCAATGGACGAGTTGAAGGTAATACTAATACACAAGAAAGGCAAAGACCTTACGGAATGTGGGTCCTATCGCCCCCATAGCGTTGATAAACATTGATGCAAAAATACAAAAATCCTGGCAACCAGGCTAGATGGGATCCTCCCCAAATTAATACAGTCCGACAAATCTGGCTTCATCAGAGGAAGACAAACGGGAGACAATGTGAGAAGGATAGTTCACCTAATCGAAAAGGCTCAAAAAAGGGAAATACCCGCCCTCCTGCTCGCAATCGATGCTGTAAAAGCTTTCGACCGGGTGGAGTGGGGATTTCTGTTCACCAGCATGACCAAGATGGGCTTCGGCCCCAAATACCTAAGTCTGGTCATGGCCAACTATCAACATCCGCTCCTCCGCCTAGCAATAAATAGACAAATCTCAGAACCAGTCCTAGTCGGGAGGGGCACCAAGCGGGGCTACCCCTTGTCCCTCCTGTTATACGCTCTTCACTTAGAACCATTTCTGGCAGCAATAAGATCGAACACAGATATGAAAGGGATACCATTTGGCGGGAACACCCATAAAATAGCCGCATTTGCGGATGACATGCTGTTGACATTGACCCAGCCGGATGCCTCTCTTGAGGTCGGTGGGCGGGGAACGTGCCCGCTTTGGACAGGTAGCAGGGTTAAAAGTTAATACAAACAAATCCGAAGTGCTTAGCCTCAACATACTCAAAACATTAGAGCAGGCTCACACAAGGGCCCATAAATACAGATGGGTCGACAGAACCATAAAGTATCTGGGGATACAGCTGACCAAAATGGTGGGAGAACTCAACCACACGAACTACCCTACCCTTTTGGAGAAACCGAAATGTAAACGACTGTGGACCACTATCCATTACCTGGCTAGAACGCATAATGCCCTTAAGATGGTGGTACTGCCGCAGCTCCTATACTACTTTACGGTGCTGCTGATGGGTATTCCACCTGCCTTCTTTAGATCTCTCCAGAAAATCACAAATCAATTTTGTAGGGACTGGCAAAGGGACGACGGGGAGAAAATATGGAGGCCAATGGACAGGGCGGTTGCCAGAGGGAACCTGGAGGGACTGCTGTGGATACCAACATCAGACAAGCCCCCCCAAATGTATTGCAGCCAAATACTTTCATCGGTAGGGAACGCATGGGACCACGCAGTATCTAGAGCGCACATTTTACACCCCCCTCCTTGACAACCCGCAATTTTCCCATGGTCATAAAACCTCTGCCTTTGAGATCTGGCAAAAGGGGATGCCATAAACTAAGAGACATGTTCGCCGGAGGAGACCAGGTTAAATTATTTGAACAGTGCAAAACTGACTTCGAGCTGGGCGGGAAAAACAGAGATTCGGCTATGTCCAGCTGAGGCATTGGTTCTCACACCCCTCTGAGGCAAGCAGGGACCCGTCGGCTCACCCACTTCGAGAAATATCTCAACACAGACATTGATCAAGCTTACTAAGATACCTAAAGTACGGAGCATGCCGTGCCTGGTGCCCCAGAGCTATGATCCAGCTGGGAATAATCGAACTGCAGGAAGAGAGCGACCCTTAAACGATCCACACAGAGCCAGAGACACAAAGGGAGACCTGAGAAGGCAGCATTTGGGGTACTCAATGCATCATTTGAATTTAGTACTGTCCCGACTAACCTGAAGCATGCGTGGGTCCTCCCACTTCTAAAAAACAAAAAACTTGACACTAACATTGCTACCAATTATCAGCCCATTACTACGGCACCTTTCCTACTTAAAATCCTGGACAGGGCATCTTACCTGCAAATTCAAAATGATCTAGAAACAACCTCATGGGCCTTCGCCATTCAGGATTCATACCAGGTCTTGGTACAGAATCTGCTCTCATAGATTTAAAAGTACAAATGAATGAGATAAAGGACAATGGCAAAATTGCTCTTCTCTTACTATAATTATCTGCGGCCTTTGACCTGGTCAACCTTGAAGTCCTGTGCAAACACTTCACTTCAGCGGCACACTTTTCCACCAAAGCAGCATCTTGCATTCAATCCTTTCTATCCAACAGAACTATGAGGGTATTCTCCCCGACGGCCATAGCTGACACTGCCCCAGTCCTATGCGGAGTACAATAGGGATCCTGTGTCTCCCCAACCACGTATAATATGTTTACCAAGCCTTTTTTGACAACCTCGATACTTTGGGTCTCACCTACACTAACTATGTGTATGACACCCAAATTCTCATTCCCATCATAGGTTCCTATGACACTGATGCAAAACTTGTGAATGAAATGTATCAATTAATTCTGGCATGGATGGCCAACCACCAGATCAGTTTAAATCCTTTGTCATTGACAACATCACCATAAAAGTCTGAAAAGAAGTAAAAACCTTAGGGATCCATCTTGACTCAACCCTGTTACTAAAGAAATCCATGCAACCGCATCGGCGCTGGCTTAAACTTCTAAACTTACAATCGCCTGCAAACCGTTCCTCTCCACTGCAAGTTGTATTACCTTGGCCAGAGCACTTCTATTATCTAGATTGGACTACTGTAATGCCCTATATATTGGGACTAACAGTCGCAATCTAAAAAAACTACAAGTTCTGCAGAATAATGCCCTAAGAGCAGCATTAACCCTTTAAGTGCCATGGGTATTTCTCCCCAGTGCCAGAGCCTTTTTTGGTGATTTTGGTATGTGGCCATTCAATGGCTTGTAACTTTTTTGTTACATGAGATATCTCGGCCAAATTTGGCTCCTTTTTTCCCCACATGTAGGCGGTCGTAACGCCACCCAGGAATCCCAGGTTGCTGTAGGGGGGTGAGAGAAAATAAGGAAAAAGTGCGAAAATTTTGGGTTTTTTCAAAAAATGCCAATAAAATGATGTACAAAGAAGCCTGTGGTTTTTTCCTTGTAAGAGCTAGAAACAAATGGTTTGCTGTGCTGAGTTCCCCAATGTGTTGGCTTTCAGGAACAGGTTGAGTGGAAATGGAAAAAAAATATTTTGATGGGGTTATCAACCGTTTTGTGAGAGGTAGGCGATTTTTGCCATTTTTGCCAATTGGACATGCATGGACGGAATGGAAGAAAAGGGCAGGAAAGCCAAATTGGAGGACAGAAAGGCATATATTTCTGAAAAGTAGACAAAATTCCAAGTTTAGGAAGGGGTGATTTGCATAGGTCAGGCAACAACTAGGTAGGGGAAACTGCCATCGAATGGGGGAAAAGCGGGAAAATGACTGAAAAAAAAGGTATGTGTTGGACATGGTTGGCTTGGTACGGCAATGGCTTCTATGAATTTTGAGAAAAGCAATGCTCCGCTACATTCCCCCGACTCTTGCAGTTAGGAGAGCATACCATTTTTGTAGTGTTGGTACAAAACAAGCAATACCACAAGCCAAACACTGAGCCATGGTACACAGGAGTTTTACGCTCACGGCCTGACCAGACGCACTTAGCATGTGTAAATTGGGAAAACCAATGTGGTGAGGAACGGCAGCCATACATTTTTTGAAAGAGCACAGGCAGACCTTTTCAAGGGTAGGTGACTTGTGCAGGTTACAAAAGTGTATGGTGGCTAAAGCAGCGACTAAATGTAGGTCACATTTGGGAAAAGAAAGGGTTGTGAGACAAAGGGCTCCAGCAAATGGGTCAAAACGTTATGAAAACCACACAAACACAACACATGGCCTACCGTCCCGCGTTCCCACAGGTGTCCCGATGAAAACGTTACCCCACATGTGTGGGTGCACCTACCTGGCCGGCAAGGGGAAAGCCTAAAACACAAGTAACCCCAAGTCTGTTTTCAGAGCGAAATCTCAGACATTCTGCCGACCGGCACATCGTACAGATATGGGCCTCGGGTGTCCAAGCCACCGAGGAAAACAGGGAACCCCATGCAGTTCCGAAAAGAGGACACCCGTGGGAATCCGCAGAGGTATGATATGCCCAAATTGCCCCAGATTTTATTACCCAGACACCCCCGCAAAGTCCGAAATGTGGGAAAAAATACGCAATTTCCGCACATTTCGCTCAGCTCACCCATCGAAACACGCCCCCAACAACACATGGCCTACCGTCACGCGTTCCCACAGGTGTCCCGATGAAAACGGTACCCCACATGTGTGGGTGCACTTACCTGGCCGGCAAGGGGCAAGCCGAAAACGCAAGCATCCCCCAGTCTGTTTGCAGAGGGGAATCTCAGCCATTCTGCCGACCGGCACAACATACAGATGTGGGCCTCGGGTGTCCAAGCCACCAAGGAAAACAGGGAGCCCCATGCATTTCCGAAAAGAGGACACCCGTGGGAATCCGCAGAGGTATGATTTGCACACATCGCCCCAGAATTTATTATCCAGACACCCCCGCAAAGTCCAATATGTGCCCAGGACTTTGCGGGGGTGTCTGGGTAATAAATTCTGTCCCGCTTCGCGCAAATCAGACCTCTGTGCTTTCCCACGGGTGTCCTCTTTTGGGAAATGCATGGGGTTCCCTGTTTTCCTTGCTGGCTTCGACACCCTAGGCCCAAATATGTAGGTTGCCCACATGAACAAATTGTGCTGTGGCGAAAGGCTTGGGGTTACCAGCGGGTTACCCTTTTCTTTTTGCGACCCCGGTAGGTGCACCCACACATGCGAGGTACCTTTTTCGTCGGGACACCTGTGGGAACACGAGAAGGTATGACATCTGCTGTTGGCGACGTGTTTCGGTGAGTGGACACAGGGAAATGTCTATGAAATTGGCCCGAAATGAAGACAATTCTCAGACATTTCCCTCTGGCCACTCACCGAAACACACCGCCAACAACACGTGGCCTACCTTCCCGCATCGCCACACGTGTCCCAATGAGAGGCTGACCTCTTGTGTGCAGGTGTGGTACCTGAGTGACAATGGGTACATCTTTAGTACAGTAACTTCGCTGTAGTGCGCTTAGGAAACAGTAAAGTACTGGCAGTAAGCCATTTCACATGCACCTTTCCTCACACTTCCCATACATACCAGACGCAATGCAGTTAGACACGCAAGGTGGGATTTAGCACAAGGACAAACCTCCTTGTGTTGCACAAGAAGATTTGTCCTTGTGAGCAGTGATGCCACGACAGGGCACCCACCGGATCACTGGCCATTCGTATCCCTTTCGTGTCTGCAGTCAGTTGGCATCCATTTCAGCAGTTGCACTTCTACCAAATCACTAGCACCAGAGCAAGTGTATCTACACATGAGCATATCTACACACTTATACCACATGGACATGTGTGTACAATGCAACTGTGTCTCTACCAATATCTTAACTATCATTTGGCATCAATTTCATAGCAACTGTGTCTGCATGCAAACTTTATGTGCCGGCAATCACATGTGGACAGTAATAGCAAGTGCATACTGGCTGACTTCGCTACCCTGCCCTACAGGCGCTATCTTCCACACCAGCTTTCAGTATGCCCATAGCAACTATGGGCAAACATTCTTATGTTCCACCGTACCCACACAAAACAGCCATCCTGCAACATGACAATCATTTCGGCAGTGCTGGAAAAGTCCATTCACAGAAATTGCATCTGCATGTTCTTTGTATCTTTACCTAATTCACACACCAATCATATCCAATTCATTCCTACAGAAGACGTGTCACTTACACCACACATAACATTACTCGCAGTAAAACAATAAACAAGGCAGGATGTTACGAGGTACGCAAGACACCGCTGCCATATAGTTGGTGTCCAAGTACCACTTTCATGACACTTAGACCTCAAGGGAGGGAGCCAAAGTGGCGTGTATTATATTGAAAAGACACCCCTTGAGTGGAGGGAACCTGAATGGTGTTCTGGTCTTCCACAACGCACGGCTTGAGTAGAGGGAGCGGGACTGGCCTTTCTTTGCTTGCCAAACCTTAGGTGGAAGGAGCCAGATTTGGGTTCCTGTCCAAAGTACGCCGGAAGCGGATGGGGTTTTACAGATGTTTTTTTTTGTAAGGCAATCCCGAACAGGAGCAAGCTGCACTCCCATAGGGGAGTGACCCAGAGTGCTCCACCCTTCTTCTCCATGGCCCGCCTCAACTAGAGGCGGTGGAGTGGCATTCCTTTCCAAGATGTGCCTGCTTTGGAAGAAACAAGCATTGCGTTACTTTGCAAGGCACACCACGCGCAGAGGGAGCTAGACTGCCTTTTCCTTATGAGGCAGACCTGAAGTGAAAGGTACCGGGGGTGATGTCTCTTTCCCAGGCAGGCCTCAAGTGGAGGGGGCAGGACTAGCATTGCTTGCCAAAGCACGCCAAAGGGGAGTAAAGCAGAGTGCTGTCCCCATCTACTCCAAGGCACACCAAGTGGAGGGAGCTAGAGTGGCATTTCTTTCCAAGATGTGCCTGCTTTGGAAGAAACAAGCATTGCGTTACTTTGCAAGGCACACCACGCGCAGAGGGAGCTAGACTGCCTTTTCCTTATGAGGCAGACCTGAAGTGAAAAGTACCGGGGGTGATGTCTCTTTCCCAGGCAGGCCTCAAGTGGAGGGGGCAGGGCTAGCATTGCTTGCCAAAGCCCGCCAAAGGGGAAAGACCTGCATGGCACAACTCAAGTACAGGGACTCATAATGATTACTATTTCGTAGGCACGCCTCCAATGGAAGGAGCCTGATTAGCGTTCCTTTGCAAGTCACGCTTTGAGCTGAGGGATCTAGACTGATGTACATTTTCTTGACAGGCCTCAAGGGAAAGCTACGGCTGTGGTTGCCTTTCCAAGGCAAGCCTCAAGTGGAGGAAGCAGGACTAGCGATGCTCGTGAATGCACGCTAAATCAAGTGAAGTGAGTTGACATCCTGTTGCATTTTCATTGAAGGTACACCTCCAGGGCAGGGTGCAAGAGTGCCATTCCTTTACAAGACATGCACGATTTCAGTGGCTAAGGGTCCTTTTCAAGGAATGATGGGCATTTTCGGAAATCACTCGATCTCCCAATAATTTTCCTTTGTATGATACAAAAGGAAACAAGGCTGAAAGCAGAGGGCAGGCTGGGAAGGGCATTGGGGACAGTACACCCGAGTATCCTTCCTCTTTCCTTGTTTTGTACACACCTTACATTTTCGGTACGGTTGTGCCTTCGTGGCAGTGGGAGGAACAAAATCACCAAAGTGTCGCTCTTGCAATCTGGCCACATCTTCGTCCTCTGGAAAGGAGGGAATTTGTACATGAACATTAGCCAGAGATTGAACAATTTCTAATTCAAAATCCAAAAAGGAGAGCTTGTTTTCTGGAGTAGCTGCATGGTACACCACATAAGCATTGTACGTTGCCATATGCACAATGTGTGTGGCTAACTTTTTGTACCAGAAACGCGACTTGCGTTCAGCGTGGTATGACTCAAGCACTTGGTCATTTTTGTCTACTCCACCCATGTACTTGTTGTAATCCAGAATGCATTTGGGCTTCAACACTTGCTGAGTCTGCCTGCGCAGAGGGACAGCTGAAGTACTTTCATCATGAATAGTACTTAGCATGTACACATCCCTTTTGTCGCAGAATTTCACTGCTAACAATTCATCCTGCCGCAATGCCATACATTGTCCCTTGGCCAACTTCTTACACACAAGTTGTCTGGGGAAGCCTTTGCGATTACTGCGGATTGTACCGCATGCCAGTGTACCCACATTGAACAATTCCTTCAACAGTGGAATTCCGGTATAGAAATTGTCTACATACAAATGATGTCCCTTGTGGAGCCATGGTGTGAGAAGATCCCAAACAATCTTCTCACTTGTCCCTAAATGGGCTGGGCAGCCCGGAGGGTTTAGGGTAGAGTCTTTACCGGTGTAGACTCTCATGCTGCTGACATACCCAGTGGTACTTTCACACAACATGTACATTTTAATTCCATATTGTGATCTCTTGCTAGGAATGTATTGCCTGAATACAAGGCGACCTTTGAACAACACCAACGATTCATCAATGGATATGTTCTGGCTAGGAACATACACCTCTGCAAATCGGTGAGTGAAGTGGTCCAGAAATGGCTTAAGTTTGAACAGCCTATCAAAGTTTGGGTCCGTTTTGGGTAATGCTGCCGAGTTGTCATTGAAGTGCAACATACGGTGCAGTGCTTGAAAGCGATTTCTGCTCATTGTAGCTGAAAAAAACGGGCAATAAAGTGGTGCTACAGTAGACCAGTATTTTGCGACAGACGGCTTGTGTCCAATTCCCATGAGCAAAATGAGACCCCAAAACTGTCTCATTTCAACATCGTTTGTGGGTACCCATGCTTGTGCTCTGGAGTGGGGTTTCAGAGTGGGACCCCTAGACCTCATGAACTGTGCAGCGTATAAATTGGTTTGCTGAACCACATCTGCAATGAACCCATCATCAACAAAAAGGTTGAAAAAATCAATAGGCTGAAACCCTTCTGTATTCACTGTGCACCCTGATATACCAGTGAAAGGGGGCACAACAGGCTGAGCCATTGCTGGAGGCACCCAGAGCGGCTCTTGAGTCATGTCAGGAACTGCCACATTGCGTGGCCGTCTTGCACGTCCCCTCCCCCTTACAGGTCCCCTGCGTGTGGGAAGTGTGCGAAAAGGTGGACGCACTCTTCCTTCCTCTTAATCATCAGATGATGACGATGATGAGTGGGAGGAGGGACTTTCGTCAATGGCCATCTCACTTCCCCAATCACTTCCCTCATGCCCCTCAGAAGCACTATCTGTTTCAGAATGCATGTACACATCTGTGCCTTGCTCTGAGCCAGACTCCATCACTGCAGCTAATGCCTCCGCACCAGACATTGATCGCCGAGAAGCCATGAGTACCTTCGCTATGGAACCCTTCACTGCCCAAAGACCAGATGAAGACTGAAACAAGAAGTATGTGTGCTTCTGAAAGTATGGAACGTAGCACAGTAAGTGGTATTCAGTGCCACAAACCTACTCCACACAAGTACACCAAAAGGTCCAGACTTTGCTCACAAACTGTAGCAGCCCTCTGCAATATGACGTACTCCCTGCACGCTACAATAAACGGAGTAGTACTTTGCAAACAATCAGGTGAAATGCTAAGGACCAGCTGACTGCTTTCCTACAAGTGGGTAGACAGCTACAACACACCTGCACCTAAAAGAAAGAGAACAAAAAATCTATGGACAATGTACTCTCCACTAAACCTTACAGAAATACAAGCGTGGGGACGAGGATTTCAGCCACACTACCTATTCAGAAACAGCCAGCATGCTTTGCAGCATGCCCTCCTGCATGGGATGCTTGTGGATGGGAAATCGAGGTGAGAAGGAACCATGCAACGTATTAGTGATTGGGTGAGTTGAAAAGCCATAGGCAATGAAGAAGCAGAAAGGGAAGATAAATAAAGTATACGGCTGGCCCTTCCGGGCAACTGCTGGCACACTTTTGACAAAAACACCTGCTCATTCATATAGGGGTGTCTATTGTAAGGGGAAAGCTCACAAGGACAAAATTATTGCAAGGCCAAGCAAATTGATGTAGGCTGAAGCAAGTAGTGATGGGTACCTAAGAAATAAGTAGCAGAAACATACTGAATGCTTTGACATGCCATGAATGCAAACAATTGCTAGAAAGTGGAAGTCTCACTGCCAACATACTTACTATCATTTCTATTCACTTTTCACATCTTCCAGTGTGTCCATCAGTCACTGGGCAAACCCCCCCTAAATAGCGTCTGGGCAAAATCCATTATGTTTCCAATTAACAGCTCCATGCCTGTTTTGGAAAGGTGCACCCCATCTCTGTGAAACATCACAGCACCTTTGATATTGCCATGGTGAATGGTCCGTATTCTGGTGTTGCCCTCTGTCAGTCTAGTGAACTCGCCATTCATTTTCCACACCGAGCGGTTGATGGCCCTTCTATTCCCTTGAGTTCTCCAATCCATCCTGGGAATCATCTGGGACCAGGCCACCACAGTGTTTGGAAACCTCTGTGCAATCCATTCAAGGTCTGCCATGAGCTGCTCCCGTACCCCCTTCCGTCCCACAGACGCAAAATCATTTCCTCCCAGGTGAACCACTATAAGGTCAGGGGGGGGGCTTTCCTTTTGCTTGGGCAGCGATGATGGCTCCTCGGAGCTGGTGAAGGCGCATCCCCCCCACCCCAAACCAATGCACTGCAAGGCCATCCCTTCCAGACCCAGATGTAGGTGGCCCTCGGAAAAGTCGTGCAGCCCTTTGGATATACGAGTGGCCGAAAATCCACACAACCCTCATCCTCACTAGGAAATGGAAACAGGAAAACCCCCATGATTATGGCTACACATACATTTTACCACATTACACAACAATTGCACCAATACATGACTCTTGTAACAATCCCAGACACACACTTCACCCATTCGGAAACCACCTCTCATTTGAGATAACAGTAGGTCGACACATAATTGCCACATTATTTTCAGGGGAAGGAGGTGAAGAAGATAGTATGTCACCTTGTGCCAATAACACAGTTGTGCTGGCGCAATTATAATCAGTAAAAGTTGTCTGCTCCTGTGGCCCACCGCCTGCCCAGCACGGTGGTAAGGTGACTTGCACATGCTACATCGTTACAATTTGGCAGGGTGACTAGTCTCACAGAGGATATGAAGTCCACAGGAAGTGTGCTTTGTACGCTCTCTGAATATAGGTACCCTGACAGAATGTGCCACATTTACCACAAATGGGTGCACCTTCAGACGCTTTCAATGTGAGTGTTTCGGCCATAGCTCCAGGACCACTAGTGACCTTGGGGGCACTTCACTACCAAGGAAGGGAGGTGGCCAAGGTCACACCCATCACCCACCACTACCCTACATAGCTTCCTGGTCAGCACTACAGCTTTCCTCTCCTGGAAGGGATTGAACCCTGCCAGGGCACCCTGCACCTACTGCTGAATTTGGAGGACAAAATATCCACCTGGGGGACGGACGCCCAAGGCCAATGACACCCCCCTCTCTAGCTACCCTGCGTTACAGTTTTTCCCCCTGCAAAAGGATGGGGACCCTGACAGGGCACACTGGGACCACTGCTGAAATTGGACCACAGAAATGGTGAACTTTGCAGTGAAAGGAATGAGCTCTGTAACAAGTGTGCATAGCATGCTCAGAAAAAATGACCATCTATACATTTTTTAAAATTTGCTGCTACTTATGTCGGCCAAACCTTTCCTTCTGCAAAGCAGCTGCCTTACTCAATGCAAGGCACACCCATCACTGGCCCCCGACCCTCCCCACTACCCTTTCCCACCCATATCACTGACAATGCAGCCACAATTCCTTCCACCGCAGTAACCCTCCACCCCCACATTACCAAGTAATAAATGTTGTACTTACATAAGTCAGCAATAGCTTTTCAGTAGCCGCAACTGCAAAGGAAACATAAAAGAATTAAAATCAATGCTTTGCCTACCAATTACACATCCAAATTGTCTGGCAACTATCTGTACATTTTTCACTTCCTTCCACCAGTTCCATGACACTTCTCAGTCATCTACCACTACGGAAGGCTAGACTGCACACGGATTGGAAATGGAAATAAGACAAGTGGGCATATGGCATCCTGCAGAAAAAACATAAAAATAAATAAATCCCGGAAATCTGGCACCAAACCATCACTGTTTGGAAACATCTGTGCTATCCATTCCAGTTCCTCCATTAGCAGCTCATGTATCCCTTCCCCTCCCACAGAAGCTAAATCTTTTCCTCCCAGGTGCACCACTGTAGGGTGGGGGGGTTGCATCTCCTTTTGCATGGACATCGCTGATGGCTCCTCTGAGCTGGTGAAAGCACTTCCCCCTAACCCCAAACCAATGCACCAGGAGGGCATCCCTTTGAGAGCCAGATGTGGTTGGCCCTCGGAAAATCGTGCAGCCCTTTGGGTGAAAGAGTAGGCAATTATCTACACAACCCTCATCGTCACTATGATATGGAAACAAGTGAACCCCCATGACTATGCCTATACATACAGTTTACCAACTAGCTGAATGATTGTGTGAACACATGCCTCTTGTAACAATCCCAGACACACACTTCACCCATTCGGACATGCACCTCTCATGTGAATTTACAGTAGGTCATTACGTAATTGGCACTTGTGTTTTAGGGGAAGGAGGTGGGAAAGAGGTGAAGAAGACAGTATGTCACCTTGTGCCAATAACACAGTTGTGCTGGGGCAATTGTAATCAGTAAAGGTTGTCTGCTCCTGTGGCCCACCGCCTGCACTGCACGGTGGTAAGGTGACTTCCACATGCTACACCATTACACTTTGGCAGGGTGACTAGTCTGACAGAGGATATGACCTGTGCAGCTAGGGTGCTTTGTAACCTCTCCGAATATAGTTACTCTGACAGAATGTGCGCCATTCATTACACATGCATGCAAATTTGGACACTTTGATTGTGAGAAATTGGGGCGCAGCTCCTAAAGTACTGGTGAACTTGGGGCCATTCGACTACCAAGGCAGAGAGACATCCAAGGTCACACACATCAACCACCACCACCCTACATCTCTGCCTGGCCAGCACTGCTGCTTTCCCCTCTAGGACGGGATGGGGACCGTGCCGGGGCACCCTGCACCCACTGCTGCTTTTGAGGGACAAAATATCCATCTGGGAGATGGACGCCCAAGGCCAATGACTTCACCCCCCACCCCTCCTGCCCCTCTAGCTACCCTGCTTTACAGCTTTTCCCCCTGCAAAAGGATGGGGAGCCTGGCGGGGCTCACTGAGACGACTGCTGGAAAAGGACCACAGAAATGGTGATCGTTGCAGTAAAAGTAGTGTTCTCTGTATCAAGTACGCGTACCATGCTCAGAACAAAATGACCAACTGCATTACTACCGGCAACATTTTTGAAAAGGAGCTGCTACTTATGTCGGCCAATTTTTCCTTCTGCAAAGCAGCCACCTTCCTCAATGCAAGGCACTCCTATCACTGGCCCCCGAACCGCCCTACTACCCTTTCTCACCCATACCACTGACACTGCAGCCACAGTTTTTCCCACCACAGTAACCCTCCACCCGCACATTACCAAGTAATATATGTGGTACTTACATAAGTCAGCATAAGCTTTTCAGTAGCCGCAACTGCAACAGAAACATAAAAGAATTACATTCAGTGCTTTGCCTACCAATAACACATCCAAACTGTCTGGCATATATCTGTACATTTTTCAGCTCCTTCCACCACATACATGAAACTTCAGTCATCTACCTCCACAGAAGGCTGGACTGCACAGTGATAGCAAACTGGCCTAAGACCAATGGGTGTATGGCAACCCCCAGCACACAAAAAAAACATTGCACAGATGGCTAAGTGGCAAACGTCCCTCCCAGGGAAACAGCACTGTTCAGCTGCACTGGGGGGGCGTTTTGTCCGCAACCCGGGCAAGTGTGTTCCTGGCCACCCCAATACCTCCCCAGAGCACCCACTTCCTTCACAACAGAACACTACAGGCCCTGTTCACCCCCATCCCAATAGCAATGTGCCCTCCACCCACTATAAAATGTTGGAATAAGCAAAATTTCATACGTACATAACAAGGGAGAAGCTTGAACTGCTCAAGACCTGTAAAGGGAAGAACAAAACATATATTATCTGTGTCAGCCCACCCACATACCAGACCACCCATATTGGCCCCCCCCTGTTGCATTGGCCTGTACGTTTTGGGCACCCCGGCGCCAGACTGGCACACCAATGTGCCCCTCTACGCCAAGGCAGGTATAGTAAACGAAGAACCCAATTCAAAATGGCAGGCTGCCCTTTTGTGGGGGCGGAGGGGCCCCCTACACCGCTGTGGAATATTCTAACGTGAGGGGGGTTGCACCTCTCCACCACCACCCCAATTTGAGGGGCGGCCCATCTCATGTAGCCCTCCCAAGGGGCAGATAAGGGGGGAGGCTGTCCTGCACTCCTCCCTGGGCTCAGGCGCCCTTTCCTAGGAGCAGATATCTGGTCCCAGGGAGGGCTGCATGACATGGCACCCACTCCATTGTGGGCAGGGGGGGTTAACGCCCCATTCCTTTAGAAACTTTCCCAACCCTTTGGGGTGCCCCACCGCCCCCCCTAAAAAACCTTCCAACAATTTCACTTTTTTCCTTTGGTAACCCAACTCCCCTTTGTGCACAGGGGCACATTGGTGTGCCAATCTGGCGCCGGAGTGCCCAAACCTTACTGCCCCATCTATTGGGGGTCCTGCCCCACCTTTTGGGGTGCCCCCCCCACCCCACCCCCAATGGCTGGGGGACACACCTCATGCAGGCCTCCCTGGGCCTCCTCCAAACGGCTGCGTGAGGTACACCCCACCTCCATTTGGGGTGAGGAGGGAGAGGGCCACCCCAAAAGGTGAGGCAGGACCCCCAATAGATGGGGCAGTAGGGTTTGGGCACCCTGGGGGCAGATAGCCATACTAATGTGGCCATCTGCACCAAGCAAAGTTGGGTAAACAAAAAACTAAATGCAAATTCACAGGCTGCTTTTTAGGGGGGGCTGAGGGCCACCCTAAATTGGCAGCGCATGATGTACCGCAACGGGGGGTGGCCCTCAACCCCCCCCACCCCAAATGGAGGGCCCCACCTCATGCAACCCTCCCTGGGGGCAGATATCTGCTCCTAGGAAGGGGCATCTGACCCCAGGGAGGGATGCATGAGGTGAGGCCCCCCCTATCTGCCCCCAGGGAGGGTTGCATGAGGTGGGGCCCTCCATTTGGGGTGGGGGGGGGGTTGAGGGCCACCCCCCGTTGCGGTACATCATGCGCTGCCAATTTAAGGTGGCCCTCAGCCCCCCCTAAAAAGCAGCCTGTGATTTTGTATATTTTTTTTTGTTTACCCAACTTTGCTTGGTGCAGATGGGCCCATTAGTGTGGCTATCTGCCCCCAGGGTTCCCAAACCCTACTGCCCCATCTATTGGGGGTCCTGCCCCACCTTTTGGGGTGCCCCCCCACCCCACCCCCAATGGCTGGGGGACACACCTCATGCAGGCCTCCCTGGGCCTCCTCCAAACGGCTGCGTGAGGTACACCCCACCTCCATTTGGGGTGAGGGGGGAGAGGGCCACCCCAAAAGGTGGGCAGGACCCCCAATAGATGGGGCAGTAGGGTTTGGGCACCCTGGGGGCAGATAGCCACACTAATGTGGCCATCTGCACCAAGCAAAGTAGGGTAAACAAAAAACAAAATACAAATTCACAGGCTGCTTTTTAGGGGGGGCTGAGGGCCACCCTAAATTGGCAGCGCATGATGTACCGCAACGGGGGGTGGCCCTCAAACCCCCCCACCCCAAATGGAGGGCCCCACCTCATGCAACCCACCCTGGGGGCAGATAGGGGGGGCCCACCTCATGCATCCCTCCCTGGGGTCAGATGCCCCTTCCTAGGAGCAGATATCTGCCCCCAGGGAGGGTTACAAGGGGTGTCCCTTTCTACTTCGGTGGGGGGGCATCCCCCCCCCTTTCATTCAATAAAAAATCCATGGTGGCTAGTGGCCCCCCACCCCCACCCCTTCCCCCACCCCCTTACCACATACTTTCAATTTTTTTCTTTTTCATTCCCCTGGGGCAGATGGTCAGCCATCTGCCCCAGGGTTCTCATGCATGTGCCCCCATGCTTTGGGGGCTGGGAGGGGGAGAGGGCTGCTTACTTGAGGCAGCCCCCTCCCCCCCCACACAAACGGATCCATGGTGGTCTAGTGGGTTGCTGGTCATGGATCGAGCGCTCTGCGCCGATCCGTGACCAGCAATGCCTCATATATGTGGTGTCCTTGGAAAGGGGGGAACCCCCCCTTTCCAAGGACACAATTTTTTACAAAATCCCTGGTGGTCTAGTGGGCCCCAAACCTCCTCCCTCCATCCCTCGATTTTTTTTTTTTTATTTTTTTTTATTTCACCCCTGCGGGCAGTGATCATCTGCCCCCAGGGGTCTCTGCCGTTGTGGCCCCATGCCTTGGGGCCACGGGGGAGGGGGGGCGCTTACCTAGTAAGCAGCCCCCTCCTCCCCCTGCGTCACAAACGGATCTGTATTGATCCGGTGGCATTGCTGCCCACGGATCGCGCGCCCTGCGCTTGATCCGCGGGCAGCAATGCCACACAATGGGTATCGTTGGAAAGGGGAGAATCTCCCCTTTCCAACGATACCCGCCTCGGTCTCCGGCTTGAAATACAGCCGGAGATCGAGGCGGACAAAGAAGGTCTCTTACCTTCTCTCTTCCCCGCAGCAGCCGAAAATGGCTGCTGCGGGGAATTTACTTTCAGTTTCACGCCGACGTGCGTTACGCACACCGACGTGACACTGAAGGTAATCCAGCCCCCTGGCAGTGAGGGGGGACCTCCCCCTCACATAGCCCGGGGGTTGGATTACAGTTTTGAGCGATCCCTGCTTTGCAGGGATCGCTCAAAACAAGGTGCCGAAAAGGACGAGCTATCTCGTCCTTGGCACTGCGTGTGCACTGTCAAGGACGAGATACCTCGCCCTTGGCACTTAAAGGGTTAAACATCCCTAAAGCCAATCACATTACCTCTGCCAGACAAAATGCTCATTGGCTACCAGAGAAGGAGAAAATTGCCTTTAAAACTCTCTCACTAACCCATAAGTGCCTGTCTAACAAAGCCCCCAAATACCTAAACATTAAGTTCACAAACAAGCAAACTAACCAGCCCACTAGATCTTCCCAGGTCAACCTACGAACTATACCCAGATGTAAACTACAAAAAGCAGGTGGTGGGGGAGGGGGGGGGGTGGAGGTTTGTGTAAGGGTTTCCCAGTTCTAGCCGCTAAATTCCATGTCGGCAAACCTAAGAGTAGAGCCAGCCTTCTGGGCCTTCCGCAAAAAACTGAAAACATGGCTCTGCTTATAGATACTGATAAAAGCTTCACATTGTAAACTGTCCTGTTTACTGATTTTATGCATATGTATTCCAATATGTCACCTAGTCCTAATTATGTATGTACCTTGCTATATGTAATGAAACTCACAATTCTTGTACCTTACTGTAACCTGTAAACTTGTGCCCAGATACCTCCAGGTTAGGTGCGCCATATAAAGAACCAAATAAATTAAAGATGGTAAGGAGGCAATGGGTGAATATCTCCAGTCAGCACTTGATACTGCAGACAGAATCAGCAGATCCATGGCAGCTAGCAGTGTTAAGTAGATTTGTGTGGTTGAGGAAGTCCGGGTTTGCACCAGCTGTGCGAGGTAGTCTACTCGCATGCCCTTTGACGGCTCGAGGCTGTTTGGCAGAAAGGCAGATTAGAGTTTGGAAAAGCTGCAGACCTCAAAGGTGGCGGCTAAATCCCTTAGCGCTGCCATTAGACCACCTCAACACACCTACTCTGGCTCATCTTCTTGGAAGGTTAAGTCCTTTCGATTCTATGGCTCAATTGGAAGAGGAAGAGGACAAGCCGGTCAAAGAGGTCAGAGAAGATTTCCTCGTGAAGGGAGAGGTGCTAAATCAACCCAAGCAGCAACAGCTTTACCATCAGCCGCTGCTTCAGCCACCTCAAAACCACTCTGAGGCCTTGACTCACAAGACCCCAGTGGGAGGCAGACTTACTCAGCATCTGAACGAATGGCGAGGCGTTACTTCAGAGGCTTGGACACTGCAAACTGTACCCCAAGGTTACTGCCTTCCTTTCCAAACAAGGCCTCCGGATCATTCACTGGGGAACAACTTTCAAAATTCCAGATCCGCTCCTTGTGCAGGAAATTTTGACCCTGCAAGAGAAAGGTGCAATGGACCATGCACCTCTAGCGGAAAGAAACAAGGATTGGTATTCCCCATACTTTCTGATTCCCAAAAAGAACTGAGAATTGAGACCCATCTTGGACTTAAACTTGAAGTTCCTCAGGATGGACAAGTTCAAGATGGTTACCCTTTCCCAAATCCTCCAGGCCCTCCAACTCCAAGACTGGATGATATTGTTGGACCTTCAGGTATGTTTACTTTCATGTGCCTATCCATCCCAAGCACCGAAAGTACCTGAGGTTCGCGGTTGGCGGTTCTCATTATCAGTTTCGAGTTCTGCCATTCGGGCTGACATCTGTCGAGGGTTTTTTGTTTTTTTAAAACATTTTTTATTGATTTTAACATAGACAACCAACATAAACCAATAAACAACAATCACAATAGGTCCATCGTCTCCCCGTTACCCTCCCCCTTCCCAAGCTTACTCTACTTCCCCATCATCCATTGCATCCACTAAGGGTGACTTCCCTTCTGCACCTGTCGAGGAGTCATCGTCTCCTGAGCAGGTCTGGGCAGACCCAAACAGTGTGGCCGCCAAGTGCCTCCAAGCCATCAGTGTCTCCCTTAGATCATCCCCCTCTCTGTTAACTGCTTCACTCCACTCAGCTGTCTCTGCATCTACCCATTTTTAAAGGTCGTACCACCATACTTCCACTCTTGGTCTGTTAGCATTCCAGCCCATGGCAATTCTACGCTTGGCCAGTATATAGGCCAAGTCTTTGAGTTTTCACACATGTTCCTCGGTCAAGGGTTTTCACCAAGTTGATGGTGGTGGTGGCAGCGAGTCTCTGGAGAAGGGGTTTTTGCGTCTACCCCGACTTGGGCAATTGGCTGATTAGGGCACGTTCACCCAAAGAAGCCGGGGAACATCTCAGCATAACCTGCCACTCGCTACAGACTGGGCTTCTCCCTCAATTACAAGAAGTCCCACATGATATCATCTCAAAGACTCCACTTTATCGGAACAGTTCTGGATGTTTCCTCTGGGAAAGCCTTGCCACCCAATGTGGGAGCTCAACACATTCTGCAGATGGTTACATTTCAGAGTGAATATATATTAGGAGACAAAACTAGTATGCAGATGCTAGAGTTTTAAAAAAACTATAAGTCCGATAAAGGGGGACCAGTAACGGTTAAAAGATCAGTATCAATTTTAATAGTTAGTCTTGAAAGTTAAAACATATAATTAAATAAAATGGTCCACATACAATACATAACATCCAATATAAAACAAGGGATAACGTAACGGGCTTAGGTAGCGAGTTAAAACAAATTCACAGAAGATACATACACAATTGGTACTTGTAAAACAGATATTGAAGTACCGGATTCTACTAGAATTAATGTGTCCTAGATTTATGTCTCTGTTTTTAGTCCAGAGAGTTGTCTCAACATGTTTCTGTTATTTTTAACATTAGTATAGACCATTCATCAGGAGGAGATGGTTTTTACGACATAGCCTGATTCTTATTGGATTGTAGATATAGTCAACGTCTGTCTCATAGCATCTGTAGGGTTAAAAACACATAAAACAAAGAATCAGCTTGTGAGTAGCTAGGTACTTTGAAGAGTTCAAATGAAAGAACTAAGGCACCATCTAATAAGGGGTAATTACCTTGAGTGGTGCTGTTGGGGGCTCTCTACTTCTGGCAGTCAGTAGGTGTAGGGGAATTAATCCTACAAAGTATATAATTAACACATTAAGCACATAGAGTTGCTTAAAGATAGAAGCCTTTTTTGTGCTCACAACACAATAACAAAATCCTAGAATCTGCCGTTTATTTAGCCGTGAATAGCTAAATTTTGCCGTGAGGCGGGGTGGAATATGCATAAGATTGCATAGAAGTAGATACCCAGTGTGGGGAGGTCGACAAAGTACGGTCATTTGTCGTGCTAGTGCTCGAATGGATAATAGTAAATGTTGTGTATGCTATAGACCTTGTGATTAAAAGTCTAATTCTATCACAATCCAGCTGTTAAGTGAACAAAGGGTGAAAGGTGAGGTTGTTGTTCGGGTGATAGGATAAGGAAATCAGGAGTGGTAGACGCATGCAGTGTTTCTGTCGAAAGCTATCCGGGAAATGCATATCCGATCGCGGCACAGTGAGTGTGAACGTCATATGCATGACAAAGACTTAAAGGGTGCAGGTAGCTCGTATGTCATACCTTCAGACTGGGGCATGAATAGTCTGGTTGAAGAGGTAACCATGAAGGTATGGCTGGCGGATGGGAAGGATCCCTTTCTCGGCGCTGAAATAGAGCGGGAGATGACGCGTTAGGTGAAAGTGAAAACTGAAAGTACAGGACGTGTGCCCGTATCTATCATCAGAGGGGCTTACCTGTTGTCGAGTGACCGTGGCGTGTGGCGCCGGGTGTTAGTCAGGGAGGCTCTGTTGAGACGACTGTTAGCGCGGGGAAGCCGATGCTTATGGGTAGTCATGGAGATGTGGGTTGTCCTTCCTCAGTGTTAGTCATGTGAGGAAACGCTGAAAGTGTGGCGTAGACATGGCGGCCATCTTTGACTGCGGTGTCAATATGTATAGGTCGGTGTCTCCATAGGCGAAAAGTGTGTAGTCTACAGGGTAGATAGGCTAGTCATAAGGAGGACAGGTGAGAACCATTAAGTTAGAGCAAGCATCTGTCTCTAGAGTGTAGATAGGAAAAGAAGGGGGTCTCATTGAGCTAGTAGGATGGCTCAGGATGTTAACTGGTAGTTGCCAGTGGTACCATGGGAAGATGGAACTAGATATTGTGCCATTCAATGGATTCATTAAGACCTCTGACATCACTGTGCAAAGTGTAAGTGTAAATCAGTTTTTGTTCCATTCTTAAAAGTTTCTTTTCGTGTGTTTCACGATTAGTCACTTTCAGGGATAACAGTACTGTCCATGTGAAATCTTCATGATTATGCTTCTGGTGGATGAAGTGCTTGACCATGGGAGCATTCTCAGTTTTATTTCTTAGGCTGCTTCGGTGCTCCATGATACAGGTTTTCACTTTGCGAATGGTTTTTCCCACGTAGTGCAGTCCACATTTGCATTTAATCAAGTAAACCAAAAACTCAGTATTACAATTGGTGAGGTTCTTTTGGGTCCAGAGCTTTGAAAGGCCAATATCAACTTCTTTGCTTTTAGTGGTAAGTTTGCATACCCCGCAGGAGCCGCATGGGAAATGTCTGGTGACGTCTGGAAGGCCCCATAGAGTGGTCAATTTATGGTTGGTTGTATTAAGGCATTTTAATTTGCTGTTACTAACTCTATTGCCTATAGTGGTGCTTCGTTTATAGGCAAATATTGGCACTGGCATAGATTGAGTAGCGGTGTTAAGAATTTTCCAATGTTTTTTGATGATATTGGTGATTTTAAAACTCTGGTCCGTAAAAGTGTTAACACAAACAATACGGTCATCCTTAGGTTTAATAGGTTTAGGTTCTAGTAAGGCTTCTCGGTGTGTTAAATGCCCTTTTAGCTGATATTTTCACTAGTTTTATGGGGTAGCCTCTTTGTCTAAGTTTTTTACTCAGAGTGGCGGCTTCTGCTTCGTATGTATCTTTGTCTGAACTGTTTCTTTTGAGGCGTAGAAATTGGCCAAAAGGGGGGGTTGTCCCGCACATGTTTAATATGGTGACTAGAATAATCTAGTAAGGAGTTCTTGTTTGTAGGTTTGTGATATGGTTTGATTTTAAGAACACCATTTTGATGGAAGATGGTTAGGTCTAGAAAGTTGGTGAATTCATTACTAGCCGTCATGGTGAATTGTAAATGAGGGTTAAGAGAGTTCAGCCATGTGAAGAAGTTATTTGCCTCGGTATGGGTACCTTTCCATAATACCAGAATGTCATCAATATATCGGCTCCATCTGGTGATGTTATTAATGAATGGGTTATTGTTGTTGTAGATGTGAGACTTTTCAAATGTCTCGACATAGAGGTTTGCTATACTAGGAGCCATGGCTGCTCCTTCAATTTGTTGAAAAAAATTCCCATTGAACTCAGTTATTTCGTTTAAGCGCTAGCTCCACACACCAGAGGATGAATGAGGTAGGAACAGGGTCTTGATCGTCACGTGTAAATAATATTTCTTCTATCGTATCAACTGAGGCTTGTTGAGGTATATTGGTATAGAGAGAAATTATGTCCAATCCTAGTAGCAAACTGGTAGAGGGATCGAAATCCCGATTTTCATAGTTGTTAATAACATCTCTAGAATCTTTTAGGTGAGATTGTATTTTCTGTACATACGTTTTCAGATAGTGGTCAGCGAATGTGGAGAGTGGTTCTAAAACTGAATTGATTCCTGACACTATAGGTCGTCCCGGTGGGTTGATGAGGGTTTTATGCACTTTTGGTAGTGTAAAACGTCGGGATGCTGAGTTTTTTGTTGTGTAGGAAAGCTGCTTCTTGTTTTGAGATCCATTCGCGATCTCTAGCCTTGGAGATCTTGTCTGAAATTAGGCTTTGGAGTTCTTTAGTAGGGTCTTGTGTAAAAAGTCTGTAATAGTGATTGTTGCTTAATTGTTTTTCGCATTCTTTGATGTAATCGTTGCGATTAAGGATCGCTACCCCTCCACCTTTATCGGCCCTTTTGATAATGATGGAGTGATTTTTAGATAGGGAATCGAGGGCAAGTTGTTCTGTTCTAGATAGGTTTTGAAAAGGTCTTTGTTGATTAGCTTCAAGGACGGCAATATCTGCATTGACTTTCTTTTTTCGAAAATCAGAGATTCCGGAGAGAAGCTGTGGGAAGGCGGACAAAAAGTGGATGGATTGCGTAGGCCGGTACAGTTGGTAGGTCCATCTACTGTTCGTTCCGTTTCTAGTGCGAAGAATTCTTTGAGATGGATTTTTCTCATAAGTTTATTAAACTCTATATGGAATTCAAAGTGCCCAGCATCTTCCATCCTTTGCTTTATTAAGGTTCGCTTGGTCTCATGGCATCCTTCATTTTCCTGGTGCCAGAGGCCCGCCTGAGCATGAGATCCCTCCAATGGGCTTTCAGGACTCACTGGTGCTAGTTTTTAGACAGAATGTCAGAGCACCTGAAAGTTCAGAGCAGTCTCTCCCAGGACCTTCTGTGGTGTGCTTGCAAGGACATCATTATCAAGGGAGAATATTTTTGGCATCCATGGCCCGATATATCTGTAGTGACAGACGCCTCATTCACAGGGTGGGGAAGCCCACACCAACGATCTGACAATCAGCCTTAGTTGGTGTCCATTGGAGTCCAAACTACACATCAACCTTTTGGAGCCGAGGGCAATCAGACCTATCGCTGAAGGCCTTTCTGCCCTCTGTATAGGCAAAGAATGTCCTGATAATGACGGACAACACAGTGGCCATGTACTACCTCAACAAGAGAGGAGGTGTAGGGTCACTACCACTATGCAGAGAGGCAATGCAGCTCTGGTTCTGGGCAATTCAAGAAGGAATCTCACTGTCGGCAGTTCACCTAGCCAGAGAGGAGAACACAGTGGAGGACGCTCTGAGCAGGCAGAGCACAGCCTCCCACGAGTGGGAACCAGCTCAGGAAGTCCTTCAAGAGATCTTCACCCTTTTGGGAACCCCTCAAGTGGATCTGTTCACGGCCAGTGCCAACTGGAAGTTCAAACTGTTTTGCTCCAGGGAATTTCCTCCAAGAGGAGCTCTAGGGGATGCCTTTTGTGGTGGACAGGGAGTTTCCACTCCTGTACGTGTTTCCTGCAGTCCCCGTCATTCCTCACGTGATCAGGAGGTTGAGAAAATTCAGGAAATCCATTATCCTAATTGCTCCGGATTGGGCCAGAAGGACGTGGTACCCGGACCTTCTGGACATGTCCATCTGGCCTGCAATGCGTCTTCCAAAAAGAGAGGATCTTCTCTCGCAAGAGGAAGGTTGAGTTCTCCATCCAGAGGTCAAGACACTCAGCCTTCACGCATGGTTTCTGAAAGGCTAAGATACAAGGATTGGGACCTTCCGGATGACATAATGGAGGTTTTGCTTTCTGCCAGAAGGCAAGCAACAAAATGTTTGTACCGCTGCCTTTGAAACAAGTTTAGCATCTGGTGCAGGGATACGAATGTGGATCCCTTTCTATGCGACACACTTAGTGCTTTCTTTTTTGTTACATTTGGCAAATCTGGGGCACTAGATTGGAACAATTAAAGGTTACATGGCGGTGCGATCTATTTTCAAGCACTCTTCAATGGAGGATTCATATTTTAAGATCCCTCATGTTTTTCAATTCCTAAAAGGCTTACTAATGTATTTCCACCAGTTCCATTATAAGTCCCTGTATGGGATCTGAAAGATTTTTAATATGCATTCCTTTTGAGCCTTTACACTAATTCCCATTAATACTTTTCACATTAAACACTTTTTTACTTATTGCAATGTCGTCAGCCCACAGGGTAAGCGAGTTGCAGCCCCTTTCCTGTAAACCTCCTCATACAATTTTTCATAAAGACAATGTTATTCTCAGGGTGAAACCTTCTTTTTTCCAAAGGTAGTCTCCGACTTCCACTTGTCACAAAAAATTACTTTACTAACTTTCTATCCACCTTCCCATCTGGGAAAAGAGCAGGAAAGATTACACAGAATAGACCCAAAAAGGTCTCTGTTTTTACATATCCAGAATGGCTACATTTTGCCAAAATGACCAATTATTAATTGGCTGTACTTGCCCCAAATTGGGTCTAGCTGTTACTAAACAAACCATATCCAGATGGATCATTCTGGCTATTGGTGAATGCTACAGATTAGCGGACAAGGACCCGCCGGACGACCCACGGAGCACATTTCACAAGGGACATGGCAACCTCTGCTGCTCTTCAAAGAGGTGTCCCTATCAAAGACATTTGTTCAGCGGCCACTTGGTCGTCTATTCATGCTTTTGTCCGACATTACTGCCTGTATTCGTCTTCCAGTCAGGGAGGACAATTTGCAAAAGCAGTCCTTCATCCGGTCCATGATTAGAGCAAAATTTAATTTGTACTACCACCACCAAATTATTACTGCTTTGGAAGTCTATCATAAGAGGAGGAATACGGGGGAGGACACAACCCATTCGAAGAACAAGTTACCCTGGTAACTTTCTTTCGATTGGATTTTCCTCCAATGGATTCCTCATCGCCGTTCCCAGCCTACCTCGCCGTACCATTTACGTGTTCTTACACGTTACGCTTTCTGTGAGCCTACGGTCTATGGTACGCCTGGTAATTTTTCTTCAGGAGGGGGAAAACAGAACTGAAGCCAACGGGCGCTGTGTGCTACTTATACTGATGATGGCGTTGACAGTCGAACGGAGGCCCTCAAGGGACATAAACTCGACGAGACGGCACATAGCCTTCGTCACTCCCCCCTCCCCTGCCTCCCCTGTGCCCACACCCCCAAATCAGCTTGAGAGATAATTATCATAAGACGAGAAATACGTGGGAGGAACATCCAATTGAAAGAACGTTACCAGGGGCAAGTTACTTTTTCTTTTTAGGGAGTAAAAATGTATGAACAATTCTAAATGGGGGTATTTTAAAAGCTAGTAAAAAAAGTTCACTGGAAAACAGAAATGTTTTGTAATAGTTAAGTTACTTGTTATTCATGCCCATTAAAAGACACACGTACAGGCAATAATAATAGTGCTTCCTTCCTGTGGTACTATGAGCACTACTGGTTCAAACATATCCATGGGGCTTTGTGGGTGAAAACAGTGGCACAATGCTCTACGTATCGGTTTCCTATTTTTTGTTGGGAGTATTTTTACTCCCGATTTTTATTTTCTGGGAGTATTTACCCTTTTTTAGAGAGTTAAAGTGGCCAATACACCCCTTATTTGTAGGGCTGTCGGGAGGGGGGAAATACTTGGTATACTGGATCTCCTTGTGGAACATTATTACATCTTCATAAGTCAAGGATACCTTCTCAGTTACAATAATGTCCTAGGAAGAAAGGGGTCCCAGGAGTAGGAGTACGTTCGTCATTATGGTGAGTAACCTTTTCAATTTTAACGATCAGATAAAGCATTTTCAATTGCTGCACCATTAGTACGTTATGTCTCTGTTCCCATTTCCTCCCTCATTTTGGTTTATCAAATGATTTTTCTTTGCTTTACATTTTTATATCGTTTGGCTTGCAGCATGTAAGCAATGCAATATGCTGAATTCATTTATAGTGGAATTTCCTGTTTGCTTAATGTGAAGAGCCAGTAACAAAATGTATATTTAATATTTTCATTTGCATCGTGTAGGTTCTGCATCTTTCTAGCTTCTCGTCCTTGGTTAACTATGTAAATGGTCTTTTCCCTTCCAGAGCCTAGCAAAAGATCGCAGAATGAAGCTTCTGAAGCAGCAGCACGAGGTGGCGGGTCTTTCCAGTCAGTTGGAGCATGTGGTGGGCTTCTCCAAGTGGGCAGTTTCCAGTGGTAGCAGCACAGCATTATTGTACAGCAAACGCTTGGTAAGAACTCAAGTATAACACTGTCTCTTGAACACTCTCCAGGAAGCCAAAAGACTGTTCAGAAAGTCGTACTCATGCAAGTAAGGTAATTCCTATCCAGTCCTATTTTAGGGCTAGAAATGCTCTTCCAAGCCAAAGGCAAAGCAGAGGGGGCCCAAATTACTTCCTTGGTTCACATATTGTCAACTATGCTGAACCACAAAACTACACTCTTAAGAAGGGATTTGGAATTTGCAATTTTAACCTGGAACCAACCAGGAAATCTGGTATTTTGCAGATAACCCACAGACTTATTATTTTTAAAGTATATGCTTACCTGGATTTTGCTTTGCCAGTACTAAGCTTTGTAGTTTTTTTTATTTCAGGGGAAAGCCACATCAGCATCAACACATATAATTCAATGGGTAACATTTCAGAAAAGTTTGCATTTCAGCACAGGCCAGTATAGGTCACCATAGAATTGCATACTTTGTAACAGTTATACACTAACACTCGCGTCAAGCATAACACATACCCTGACTGTGCCTAGGAATAAGGCATTTTCCATTGCTACTTAATGCTGCATTTCCCCTGCATCAGCATTTCAACAGGAGGGCTTTGCAATGAACGTTTATTCCCCACAGTAAAGCATTAAGAACCATTTTCTACCACCCCTGTTGTACACCTTTATTGTTTTATGGTGAATTGGCTAACCAGCTGTAAAAGCAAAATTCCATTTTGGGGGTTCCACAGTCTCATTTTATGGGACCCGTACTCTTTTTTTTTTTTTGCATTTTTTCCTTTTGGCTTTTCTAATTTATTTTGGTAGTCAGAGGGAGTTTTGCTGAAGTCCCCCTGCCACTACATCCCTTTTTACTCCTTAAGAGTATATAGTTCTGGCTCGACCACAAGGCTCCCAGACCAAGAGGTATGTTTTAACCAGACCCTGTGTGCCCTATGCTGACGATATCGCCCTACAGGGGTAGGCGGTTTGACATTTAATACTAATTATTTGCTTTTGGAGGGGGGGGGGCAAGCCGATTTACACATTAGCCAAATGTAGCTTCATGGTAGCCATTGGGGTACTAATACATATTATTAAGACCTACTCTGGGCCATTGTGTTTTAGGGGCTTTGTTTGCTCAGCCCAGGATGGCCGCTTCTATAGTGGTTTGAACTGTTCTAGGGTGGAGGGGTGGGGAGTGGCCTGAGCTCATGTAGTGAAGATGGGACTTGCCCGAGCTCCCGCTTAGATCTTGTAACTAGATCCTGAATGCAGCGCAGATTGAGGTGTAGAGCATTTCTGCTTGGATATCCTGAATGCTGACAGCTGAGACTGCAAACAAGGCTTTGCTGTGCTGATAATCGGTGTCTGGAAAGCTGGGAAGAGTTTTGAAGGACCGACTACGCTGACTCAAGATGGCGGCTGGGCTGACTACACAATACAGAACGGTCCCGCCAGAACCACAGCGGCGGGACTGATGCCCCTTCCTATCTCTGCACTGATTTTACTGCTGACGGACTGAGAGGAGTTTAAAAGGGAGTCACTGGGTTCTTACCAACTCAACAGCTGTGTTGGTGGCCTTGCCGGGTGCGCCGTTCCCGGCCTTGGAGACGTGGAGGCGCGGGTCTGAGCACCCCACCCGACCCACCCGGAAAGCAGGCCCGCATGGCAGTGGTGACATGGGTACTCTTGGACAAATCAGCCTTTACCTAAGCCGCTGGGGGCTTATCACGAGCGGGGAGATCGCCCACCACTTAAGATGGCAGCCAGAGAGTGCACTACCTACGCAGGGTATGGGGACTTCGGAAAACTGGTTTGGTCAACGATTCCCTGATCGCCCTGGGTGCATCGCAGTGTGCAAGAAGCAAGTTTGATGCTGACCACGTAGACTGTAGTATTATGGCACCCTGAGGCATTCGAAACACTTCAAGGATTGCGCTTAATTATAACTGTTGTACAGCCCCACTCCTTTTCCTAAGCCGTAACTACCTCTGCTCTTGACACCCCATAGAATTGCGCTGGTGCCACACTGTCTGCAGCAGACTAACAACCCCCCTGGACATATGCTTGGGCAGATTACCACTGGTAGATGCTAATACTTTTGGGGACTGTTGCAGTGGGGTCTGCATAGCCACTTTAGAATGATAAAACACAAGCAGTGTGATATTACAGGGACCGCTGGTGCTGCTCCTGTGTGGATGGAGGGGCTGTGACTGGCTCCTGCATTATATGCACCTTGAGGGGGAGAGGGTTCTTGCACTGGCTCTCGTGGTCCCACAATGCCTGAAGCGGGCTTGGGAAGTGGAGGGGCATCCAAGTAGGCTGCTAGTGGATGTCTGGCATCGCAATGCTACATCGCCTGTTGGAGATGCTGCAGGGGTGGTGGGGTTGCGTATAACTGACACTACCGAATTGTGACCCACAGCTTTTTATCCTTATGTCCTGTTGAACTGAAGCTGGCATTGGGTCCGCATTGCTATTGTTCGGCCTAGTGAAAACTGGCTGTATGTTAACCTGCCACACTGCAGCCTCTTGTGCAGGAACTCCCTGCCCTGGAGATCACAAGCTTGGCCCAGAAGAACATGACTCACCTTGCCATGTCGCCTACCAAGAAAAGAGTAGGGGTACAATAATGGAATCCTTTGCCAGTCAAAAGAACTCCTGTGACCCTGTCCTGACCGCGGAGCCCAGCCAGAAAGAAGCTCAAGTATCACAGACAGATCCCCAGCAGAGCAAAATACCAGCTGCCATTGCTGCCTTCAGATCCTCCTTGAACAGAATTGAGGAGGAAAAGTCAAGGTGCAGCTACTCTAACAAGATGTACTATCTCTGTCGGAAAGGGTCACAACTTCGGAATCACTCTTGAAGGAGACAGTCACCACCATGGACGACCTAGCTTTGAGGTTGAAAGCACTGGAGGCAAGTAACAACGCACTGGAACGAAGAGCTAAGGATGAAGAGGGCAAATATCATAGGAACAACATCTGGGTGCTGGGGCTGCCGGAAGGCACAGAAGGACCCCACCACCTACACCGAGAACTTGATACTCCAGGAGGTAGGCCCTGATAAATTAACACAAGGATTTGTGGTTGAAAGAGCCCACCGTTCCCTCCAGAAGAAACCTCCTCCGGGATCGTATCCTAGGCCTGTCATAGTTGGGATACTACATTTCTAAGATAGGGTGGTGATCTTGCAATTTTCCAGAGAGTGCGGGAAGATACGGAGGGGCAACTCATCGATCGTCATATACCCCGACTACACACTTATGGTACAGAAGAGGAGAAACGCATTTGTGCCCAGCAAGGCGAGGCTCAGGAAATTGGTGCTTAAATATGATCATGTATCTGGCCAGACTGAAAATATGGTTTAATGGAAAGATGCATTTTTTCGATAGTCCGGAAGCAGTAAATATGTGGATTGACCATAATGACTTGTCTGGAGGTGAGGACACTGATAGGCAGAGGAACAAAGTAACAGCCCCCCTGAGCAAAGGTAGGAAGCAGCCTGCTCTGGTCAAGAATGGCAGGAGGAATCCTGCATGAATGTACTGGACACCCCAAAGTACTGCATTAGCTGCATAGCGGGAATAAATAAGATGAGAACAATTATGTAAAGAGATTGAAGAACGACGTAGATGTCATTTCATCGATGATGCCCAGCTCACTGCAGACTGTGCGCTGTATAAAGGTGGAGACGAGGTGTTGTTACCCCCTTGGTGAATCTGACAACCCAAAGTTGGATGACACTTGGTGCCAGCTGGTTGCTGGTTTTTTATCCTAGTACCCAATGGCTTTATGGGTACAGGTGTGCCTGAATAGCGAATTCCTGTTGGGATTTGTTTAGACCCCAGGTTAGGAGCCCTGTTTGGGTTATGTTTGGTTACACGAGGCTTGGCGCCAAAAAACACTGTGATGGTGGGTGTGTTTTAGAGAGGAAAATCGGTGCACTGTGGGCTCATACTGTTTACATTGGACACAGGCGTGAGAGTGTGATCCTGGCAATGAGTGCCGATCATTGTGAGCTGTTGTCATGGGCAGACATTGTTAGGGAGAATTCTCTGTAAAGGCTAATTTCCCAAACCTAGTGAGCCCCCCAGCAGCTTTGCTGGATTTTTGGTGTTTATTTTTTTCTCCTGCTAAGAGTGAGACTCTCTTTCTCCCACTCTTAGACATGATTAGAGGTGTTCCTTTGACTTTTTGTGTGTTTTATGGGCTATTGGGTCCTTTACCCCATAGGGCTTCATGTGATTTTGGTATGTGGGTTACATAGCACCCTCCGTGCAGTAACCCAGGGGTGTCGTAACGACCCCCAAACATAGACTCCATACCCTGGGACTGACTACTGTCTCCCAGGGCATGTAAAGTCACCATTGGCTTTACTAGTCTTAAATTGTGAACAGAACCAGTACAAACCATCATATTGTGGACGTACTGGTCGGGGCAATTCGATTGCCCCGGGGTCTGTTGTTCGAGGGGGCACTGTCCAGTCCCCCCCGACCGAGTTTTGGCTGGTGGCAGTGGATACTACTTTTTATATTCGACCGCGAATATATTCCTATGGGATTTTCCCATTGTACGAGGCTACCACTTTTTAAAATAGCCTCGAACATACTGCTGATTTATTAAATTAATATAAATTCACTGGTTGGTATTTTTTGCCGAAACTCGGTTCCAAAATGGCGTTTGTGTTCGCTTCTGTGACTCCAACCCAAGTCGAGCCCTTTGTTCCACTTTTTGGCGGGCTTCTCCACAGAAGCCTCCAAAAGTGGTGCCACTCTGTCTGGGTACCACAGGGGGTGTGGGAGGGGGTTTAGGCACCCTGGACTGAGTTGCCTTGGCAACTCAAGTCGCACTCTGGTGTGATTGGCCCAGTGGTGAGCCGCCCGGCTCACCACTTAGCATGTTTGAGTGACAGCTAGGACTGATGAATGGGGGTTTTCTGCATAAAAGCAGGGCTTTGGGGACTGGAACTTCAGAAGTCCCCACAGGACCTAAAGAATCGGAGGAGGGAGAAGTTGAGCCGCCCTGCAACAACGACACCACCGGTGGAGCCCTGCTGAACCGTCTCACCACTTTTCCCGACGACAGAGGAGATCTCCAGTCCGAAGAGTCTACTTCCTTTGACTGGTGTGGATAACCAGTTTGCCCGTCTTTTTGCCTTCCTGGATCATCTCATGGCTGCCTTGCCTGTGCCAAGCATCCCGGCAACCGGAATACCACTGTTTACGACTACCGCGAATAAAAGGGTAGTACCTTTTAACCAGAGAACTCCGCGGCTGGTTTATTCCCTGGCAGTGCAACGACCTTCATCTTTCCTCCACGTCGAGACCTTCTCTTCCTCTGGACGAAACACCGACTTGCACCCGCTGCCAGGAACAACTGCCTGCCCCCGCTGGAGCGTTCTTCCCATTTCAGGTACTGTGTCCCGCCTGGCTTCCCTTGTGACAGATAGTTCAAGGTGACAGTAAATCCTCGACTTTCTAACCTGAGTTAGCCTGGGCCTGTTAACTAACTTTTCCTGACTTGATCCCATCTTTTTTTGAACTATCCACAAAGACTCAGTGGGGTGTGATCCTGGACACATTTCGCTTGCTCTCTCGAAGAGTGGGCCTGGCATTTGAACTTCCTTGCTCTCCAGTAGACTTTGCCTAACCTGCCTCACTGTGGTTCTTTTAAAAGTATTGGAATTGTGTGCTTTCATAACTCTGCCTTGTCCCTCCCTTTTTTTTAAAAAACGTATTAGAGTGCCATCTTAAGTTAAGCACTCACCTCTGTCTGAAAATAAGTGGTGTTTCTCACTAAGACTTGTCTAATAAGTAATCAGGGTTGTAGATCTATAATAGTGACTGTGTGTTGAATTTACTTACCACTTTTTGTGCTAGTGTAATTTACAAGTGTGTCTTTAAATAAATAATTATATACTTTTACACCAAAGATCTGGTCAGTGTTTGCTTGTGCTACTGTATCTCTGTACCTATTGTGTATACTCTATATACTGTCTAACTCTTCTTGAGAGAAGTCTGGCTGCTCAGCCACAGCTACCAGGTAAATCTAGGTGCTATAGACTGCTACCAATTGGGTTTACTGCCAACACCTGTAGTCTTAAGCCTTTTGCAGTGGTCCCTAAGGGAACTGCACAGGTTTCTGCCTAACAGACATACGGTGGGCTCACCTGGGAGTACTGTAGGGAGACTGCTGAATCCTACGGCACTGATTAGGATAATATCCTGGAACCTGAGGGGATTGGGATCATACATGCGCAGAAACAGGGTGGGATCTTACCTACGTGCCGGTCAAGTGGCACAGCAAATAGAGCGCTTGCTTTGACATCCGTGCAGAGCCTGCTAACACAGGTTCGAATCACAGCAGGGCCAAACTCAGCCTTTCATCCTTCCGAGGTTGATAAATGAGCACCACACACCGTTGTTAATAATTAGCAGCACTCGGATACCTGAGGGTTCATAGCGCTATATAAATGCCAAATTATTATTATAATTATTACGTCAGAAGAAGATAATCTATTGCCCTCTTACATGAGACTCACTTACTAGCAGGGGACCAATAATTGTTCATAAACTGATGGAGAGGGGCCGGTTATGGCTCTATATATTCTAAATTTGTAAGTGAAGTGCTAGTATGGATAGATTCAACGACCCCCCCTTCCAACCTCTAGAGGTGGAAACAGACAGAGCGGGGGGGGGGAGGGGTATACGATTTTACGTGGTCACCTTGGTCACAGTGAAGTTTGTGTTGTAAACTCCTACTTCCCCAATCACACGATTCCGGCCCACGTCTGCTCATTGAGCGTCGGATTGCATTAAGACGGGACATCTTATTTCTATGGGGCGGCGACTTGAACTGCGTTTGAGAGCCATCGCTGGACAAATCTCCCCCTGCTACTGGAGCCCTTAATGTCTGAACTAGCCTTGGCAGACATCTGGAGGGAACTGCACACCGATACAAGGGGATATTCCTTTTATTCACCCAGTCATAAACTGCACATAAGAATACACTACCTGTTTGTAGGTGCCGAACATCTAACCGAATACACTAGAGTGGACTATATGGGACTTACAATATCTGACCACTCCCCACTGGTGGTTACGTGGTAGAATAGGGGACCCAGGCCCAGGATCCCAGCATCGCGCGTGCTTGCAGGCGCTCTACGGGATGATCTTTTCAGGGAGAAACTACAAGACACACTGGTTCATTTCCTGGAGACTTATGTTGGAAGTGTAGACAGCTGGGGCACTGTTTGGGGAAACTTCGAAAAGTGGTGATCAGGGGGGAAATGATAGCTAGTGCAGGGGGCATTTGTAGGAAACTGAAGGAAGACCTGGAGGCTATTGAAGATGGGATCCACACTCTGGAGGCTCTGCATCGTGGGTTGCAGTCGACGGAAGAGGATCTCATCGGGATGCGGTTGTAGTGTGCGTAGGCTTGGGAGAGGTTTTCTAAATTTGACTATGCTACACAGACAGCACAATTGCATGCTGAGGGAGATAAAACTGGGAGGTTGTTGCCGTCGCTATGCAAACGAGTGCAACCTGAAAGAACAACTATATTATACGACAAATACGGTGCCGCATGGCGATCCTAATCGGCAATCAATGACAGATTTTCCACGGTTGATGCCCAACTGTACGGACACGATAAACTGATACATCCAGAGGAACTAAATGCTGCATTTCCGCAGATTTGGCTCCCGAGGTTCGCTGTAGGACAGGTGGCTGTTATGCACCAGCCTATTTTCTTGGAAGAACTGGAAGAGGCGGTCACCTCCCTTTCCACCAGTAAGACCCCAAGGAGCGATGGACTCCTGGCAGAGTTCTACAAAGTGTATAGCTCCATGTTAGCCCTGACACTAATGAAGGTCTTTGAGGAGGCATACGAGAACGGCCTGCTCCTGGCAAGCATGAAGGAAACTCTGCTACCTATTTCTAAGCCTGGGAAATGGACAAGAGAGGCTTGACTCCTAACGTCCCCTGGCAATGCTAAATTAGGACGTGAAAATCTTCACTACCATATTGGCTCGCCGTTTGCGCAAAGTGATTGCTTCCTTAATAAATATAGGGTTTGTGCCTAGTCGGAGCACTGCTTTCAACCATCGCCGAATATAGCACGCACTCTTACGTTCCGTCCCCTTTCCTGCATACTGCATGGGCGTCCCTCCTAGGGACGGGAGACTGAACCTTTTTCACCAGAAAAAAAATCTTCTTCCCCTTTAAATTTAGAGGCGCGCTGGTGTGCGGCCCTGGGAGCATGCACTCCCCAGTCTCCGCCCACCGGTGCCACTCAGTCCTCTTTTCCGTGTCGACTGGAACGAAATGCTTTCACCAGCGCTCCCGGGTTTGGCTTCAGCCTTGTAATTCCACGCGCTCTTCCCCGGATTCTGTCTTTGTCTTTTTCTTCTAATCTTTAAACAGGTACTCGGTCCTCTGGTGCCACGCTCCTCCTTGGCACATGCCTGCTAGGGGCTCTTCCCCACGTCCAACCCCCATGCGCTGTGCCTGCGCTACCTTGGCACGGACCACGCTGGGAGGGCTGTACTGCATGCAACACACTTACACTGCAAGCTCTGCAGAACAGGTTAGCAAGGTGGAGGGAGCTCTTCGAGAAGTCGCCTCCAGAGGACTTGAAGAACTTTGTCAAGCACAAGTCAAGGTCCAAGGTAGAGCCGCTTTTTTCCAGCGCACCCCGCAAGTGTGATTCTTTTCCTAGGAAATGTTTCAGTGGGAGGTGCTATTCAGGTTCTCCCACCATCGCAGGTTCCGAGGCTCATCTAGCTACCCGCCACCAGGCTGAGTGGGTCACTAGATCCTCCCGCAGACAGTGCTGAGGGACCGCAAGGTTCTTTTACCAGGCTTCCATCCGAGGGGCTACGCCCTAACACCAGACAAATGTCTGAGGGGGTGCCTGTACGCAGCACTACCAGCCCTTCAGCTGAGGGTTCTACACCTACTGGGTCTGGTCCATAGGTGCAGGGTAGGCCTCAAAATCCACTGCCAAGAGACCTGGAAGAAGCCGGTCCCAGCGAGCCAGGCACCGTGACTCAGGCACGTGGCATGCAGCTCGACAAGATGGCCACCGCGCCAGACAAGATGGCCGCTCGTCAGACACTGAACCCTTTTGGGGAGCAGGTAGGCGATAGTGTCCAGGTGGGACTGGTCTCAACCAGGTACATGGCCTACAGCTTATCCTTCTACATGGCAAGGCAGGTACCCCCTGTAAACAGTCAGAATATGCACAGGCCCCAGCAGCCAGCTGGGACTCCATCAATATCACCTGCCACCCCACCAGCCTGTGAAGACAGATTTTTTGAGAAGTTCTCACGCTGATGAGGTCCCCTCAGATGAACTGCATCCTTCGAGATGTTATTAGGGACATGCTTCCACCAATACCCATAGTCATTCCACCTATGGCTCTGGCACCTCGGGCTCTGTCGCAGTCTCACCTGCCCCCTGCGGCACCTTCGATTAGGACTCCCCTGCCACCCACACCTCTGGCCACTCCACAGCAGCCGCCTCCGACTCTGGTCTCCACACCTCAGCCAACGGCTCCCAGTAATCCTCCACCAGCGCCAGATCAGTCATCCACCCTGGTGGACACCGATGAGGAGGAGGACCCCGACACACCCTCGGCAGCCAAGATCTTCCACAATCGACTTGCAGGTCTGACTGAATACTTGGGGCTTCCACAACCCGAGGTTGAACAACCTAAGGCTGGTGTCCTGGCTGAAGTCCTCACTCAACGCCCCGCAGCTAGAACGGGGATTCCGATACAGAAGGATGTTGTTGCCTTGGCCAAAAAGGGCTGGCTGAAACCCCAATCAGCGCAGTCAGCAAACAGGCGCCTCAACACCAAGTACAGGCTGTTAGGGAGAATTCTCTGTTTGGGCTGAATTTCCTAACCTAGTGGGTCCCCCAGCAGCTTTGCTGGATTTTTTGGGGTTTATTTTTTTCTCCTGCCAAGAGTGAGACTCTTTTACCCTCACTCTTGGACATGATTTGAGTGTATCTCTTTGATTCTATATGTGTTTAATGGGCTATGGGGTCTTTTACTCCATAGGGCTTCATGTGTTTTCGATGTGTGTTACACAGCACCCTCAGTGCAGTAACACAGGGGTGTCATAGTGACCCCCCAGTATATACTCCATACCCTGGGACTGACTACTGTCTCCCAGGGCATGTAAAGTCACCATTGACTTCACTAGTCTCAAATTCTGAACAGAACCAGTACAAACCATCATATTGTGGATGTACTGGCCGGGGCCATTCGATTGCCCCAGGGTCTGTTAGTCGAGGGGGCACGTCTCCGTCCCCCCTGATCGAGTTTTGGCTGGTGGCAGTGGATACTACTTTTTATATTCAACCGCGAATATTTCTCTATGGGATTTTCCCATTGTTCGCCGGTTTATTTAATTATTATTAATTCTCCGGTTGGTATATTTTGCCAAAACTCGGTTCTAAAATGGCGTTTGTGTTCTCTTCTGTGACTCCAACCCAAGTCGAGCCCTTTGTTCCACTTTTTGGCGGGCTTCTCCACAGAAGCCCTCCAAAGTGGTGCCACTCTGTCTGAGGTACTTAGGAGGGGTGGAGGGGGATTTAGGCACCCTGGACTGAGTTGCCTAGGCAAGTCAAGTCGCACTCTGTCCTGATTGGCCCACTTAGCATGTTTGAGTGACAGCTAGGCTGAGTGAATGGGGGTTTTCTGCATAAAAGCAGGGCTTTGGGGACTGGAACTTAAGAAGTCGCCACAGGACCTAAGAATCCGGCGAGGGAGAAGCTGAGCCGACCTGCCACGACGACACCACCGGTGGAGCCCTGCTGGACCGTCTCACCACTTTTCCCAACGACAGAGGAGATCTCCCGCCAGAGAGTCTTCTTCCTTTGACTGGTGGGGATAACCAGTTTCACCGTCTTTTTGCCTTACCGACGCATCTCGTGGCCGGCTTGCCTGTGCCAAGTACCCCGGCAACCGGAATACCACGTTTTACCACGACGGCTGGTTTCTTCCCTGGCAGTGCAACAACCTTCAGCTTTCCTCCAAGTCGAGATCTTCTCTTCCCCTGGACGACGCTGAGACTTGCAACCGCTGCCAGGAACAACTGCCACCGCTGGAGGATCCTTCCCACTTAAGGTACTGTGTTCCGCCTGGCTTTCCTTGCCACCGACTGTACGGGGTAGATTTAGCCCCCGGCTTTCGAACCTGGGCTAGCCTGGGACACCCTGGCTAAACTTTTCTGAGCCTCTCTAAACTCTTTTCGAACTCTCTGCAAGACTCTCAAAGCTTAGTGTAACTGTGTGATCTTGGGCGCATTTGTGCTCTGCTCTCTCTAAGAGTGGGCCCAGCCTTTGGACTTTGGCTCACAAGTGACTTTTGCTCTTCTGCCTTGATAAGTGTTCCTAAATCTTAGAGTGGTGTATCTTTCCATATTCTGTCTTTTTTCCCTCCCTTCTTCATGAACTTATTGGAGTGCCATCTATAGTTAAGCGCTCACCTCTGTCTGGAAATAAGTGGCGTTAACTAAGACTTATCTGATAAGGAATAAGGGTTGTATATATTATAATAGTAACTGTGCTTAGAGTGTTTTACAATAAGAATGCTGGAGTGTTTCAAACTGTGTTTTTAAATAAATAATTATATACTTTGATACCAAAGCTCTGGTCAGTGTTTGCTTGTATTATTGTTTGAGTGCCTATTGTGTATACTTTGCATACTGCCTAACTCTTCTTGAGGGAAGTCTGACTGCTCAGCCACAGCTACCAGGTAGATCTGGGTGGTACAGACTGCTACCAAGTGGGTTTACTGCCAACACCTGTAGTCTTAAATCTTTTGCAGTGTTCCCAAAGGGAACTGCACAGGTTTCTGCCTAACACAGGCAGTTGGAGGGGGGATACACTCTTGTTGTCAGCACACCCGGGCGCACGCTCCTCAGTGAATGCTGCAGCTTCCATCTACTCCAAGCCGCAATCTTCATCAGCCACCTCGTCCTCGCCACTGCTAGGCAAGGAGGAGAAGATCTTGGAGGCGTATGGAGAGAAGCCCTACTCCAACGCCTCCCTGCACTTTCGTCAAGCAAATGCGGATGCCATGCTCGCAGCCATTAACCAGAGTCTTTGGTGAGAAATGGCAGACTTCCTTCCGGAACTTCTGGTGCACAGTCCGGCACGTTTGAAGGTGGGGCTGGCTGAAGCGAAGATGGGGCGGGGCTGGCTGAAGTGAATATGGTGGCTCAGGACATCATGAAATCCACAGTCTTGCTTATCGATACCTCATGCCGTTCCATCTGCATTTCCACAGACATGAGAAGAACGGCCAGGCTTCGGGCTACCAAGTTCAACCTGGACGTCCAGGAACGCATATTGGACCTTCCTTTTGAGGGTAGCAACCTCTTTCATTTCTCCATAGATGAGGAATTGGATAAGAACAGTACACAGACTGCAAAGTTTTTATCCATCCTTACAAAGTCCACGGCCAAGACTTTCAGTCAAACGCACCAGCGTTCCGACAAGGGTTGGGCCTTGGGCGGATTCCAGGCTTCCAAGAAAAACAGTCTAGGCAGCCCGACTGCTCTCTGAGCCAACACCGCTGCAAGCAGCAAAAGGCGGTGAATAAGGGCTTCTTTCAGTCCCCCTCCTCAGCCTCAGAGGGGAAGAAGGCATGACACTTCCCTCCAGACCCACATGTTTCCGGTGGGGGGCAGGCTTCTGCTCTCCCTGCACATAATTGGCGCGCTCCTTTCAGTAGTTTCCACAGGCTACTGCCTACCGCTCCCTCCCTTTCCTCGCTCCTCCCCTCCACTCCCACAGATTGGGACAGCAACTCAGTTGGCGGAGATCCGATCACTCGTAGAGTGCCAGGCAGTCGAAGTCCCACCCTCCCAGCGGGGTATGTCCTTCTACTCCACAATTTCTGCCATACACAAGAAGAGCCAGGCTGGCCTGAGAGTTGTGTTGGACCTTTCCACCCTGAACCTTTCCCTCCACTTCAAAAGTTCAAGATGGTTACCACTGCGCTTATTGCAGAGACTCTGTGCAAGGGAGACTGCATGTGCTCCCTGGATCTGAAGGACGGGTACTTGCATGTCCCAATTTGGCAGCCCCATCGTCTTTACTGAGGTTCAGGACCATGGGCTTTCATTTCCAGTACAAAGTTCTACCCTTTGGCCTCAATTCAGCCCCACGGGTCTTTACCAGGCTTATGAACGCAGTGGCAGCCCTTCTCAGGGCCCAAGTTCATATCCATACCTAGACGACTGGCTTGTCAGGGCAAGATACCCGTAGGCGGTCTATCACACATCCTCCGCCCTCATGAACATGTTACACGACTTTGGATTCTCCATCAATATCAAGAAGTCTCAGCTCGAACTGACGCAGTCTCTACCGTTCCTGGGCCTCATTTGGGATGCAAGGTCCGAGAGAATCTTTCCATCAGAGGACAAGATCGCAGCCATCAGGAGGGCCACAATTCCCTTTCTCAGCAGAAGGGTGACCTCAGCTTGGTGGTACCAACCCATACTGGGTATTATGGCAGCATGTGTTCTGGCAGTGGCCTTCACAAGACTCAAAATGAGATTACAGCTGCACTTCGCAGCCTCATGGAATCCGGAGCGAGGCTTGCAGGCAGAACTAGTCAGCATTCCTTCCTTCACCAGCGCCCAATCTGGTGGAGCACAGACTGCAACCTGAGGGTAGACTGGCCCTTCCGACAACCAGCACAGCAGATTACCATCACCACAGATTCGTCTTTTGGGGGATGGGGGGGGCTCGGGGGCGAACCGGGACAACCACAGCCTCCACAGTCTGGTCACTTCAGGAACAGGGGGCCCATATCGATTGGCTGGCACTGAAGGCCACCTGGCTGGCCCACAAAGCTTTATCCTGCTGCTCATTAGCATCAAAATGATTCTCATTCAGACAGACAACACCACCAGCATGTACTACCTCAACAAGCAGGGTGGCACCAGGTCCCCTCCGTAATGCACCCTGTCGGTCAGCATCTCGGAATGGGCACTGGAGAACAGCATTCACCTGACACCGATCCACCTCCCGGGGGAGTTGAACCTTGAGGGGGACAGGCTCAGCGGGCTGGGGGCAGACAATTGAGAGTGGCATCTGAACAAACGTCTTTCCGAAGATCTTCAGCAGATGGGGCCATCTACAGGTGTACCTCTTTGCCACCAGGTTCAACAGGAAGTGCCCTCAGTTTGCATCCTGGCAGGGACAAGGATCTAAGTTCTCTTGGTGCTGCATTGCAGATAAGTGGGACAGCATGGACCCCTATGCCTTCACGACCAGGCTACTGGTACACAAGGTGATCTGCAAGATAAGGGAGTCCCCTCACCGCAGCATCATTCTGGTAGTTCTGTGGTGGCCTGCAAGGCCATGGTTCTCGGAGCTGCTCAGCCTGTCGGACCAGCCTCCGATACACCTTTCACTGGGCCCAGTTTATCTCCTATCGTAGCAGGGGGGCATGGTCATTAACCCCTCCCCCCTCTGCAGAAGTTGCCCTTTGCAGCATGTTTCCTGAGCAGGTCACGCTGAAGTATCTGTGCCTCTCACAGGCTAATCTAGACATCATTCAGGGGGCTAGGAGCGATGCCACTAGGAGCCAGTACAAAAGCAAGTGGACTAGGTTTTGCCACTGGGCGCAAGCTAGGAAGGTTCATCCTCTCACTTACTCACTGGATGATGCGCTTTCTTTCTCAGCACACCTCGCACACTCGGGGTGCAGATACACATACCACACTTATCTAGCTGCCATCAGAGCCTAGACTTTTTCTCTTCCGCCAATCCAGTGGTTAAACGACATCTGACGGGCATCACTAGGCTCTACCCGCCCATTAAGAAGCCCCCACCCTGTGTGGGACCTCAATATAGTTTTGGGCGCCTTGGCGCATAAACCTTTTGAGCCAATGGCGTCTGCGGACATCAGGCTGGTCACCATCAAGACAGATCTTTTGGTAGTCCTGACTTTGGTGAGGCATATCGGCGAGATCCAAGCTCTAGTGGCCTCTGAGCCATACACGACTATTCATAGGGACAAGGTGGTCCTCCGAACACACCCCGCGTTCTCACCTAAAATAGTCTTGCATTCCACCTGAATGAAGAAATGGTACTCCCGACTTTCTTTGCAGAACCCAAGGACGATGCTCAGAGGGTTCTGCATTGTTTAGATTTCAGGCGAGCGCTGAAATTCTATCTTAACAGAACCAAGAGCTTCCGCAAGTAGGACGCTGTATTTGTCACCTTTGGCGGGTCAGTGCCAGGTTATCAGGCCTCCAAGGCCTCCATAGCAAGGTGGAAGGTCGCAGTCATTAAGGAGGTATATGGGGCAGCACAAACCGCTTCCGGCTAACATGTACGCCCACACTATCGGAGCCAAGGCCACGGCAGTCGTATTCCAAAGAAATGTCCCGTGGCAGCTCATCAGCAGGGCGGCCACGTGGGCCACCCCCTCGGCTTTCTGCAAGCACTACTTTTTGGATGCTGCCTCCAGGGCGAATGCGGCTTTCAAGCAGGCAGTACTACAGAACTTGTTTTCTTAAGGAGGGTCACTTCTCCACTCTGGGGCTACGTACAGTTGTAATCGCCCATGCAGGATGGAGGAAAGGGGACGGGACGTAAGAGTAATTATAAGTTACTCACCATAGTGACTCCCCTTTACTCTATATTGCATGGGCGTCCCTCCTAGGGACGGAAGACAGAACCTTTTTCACCCGAAAGAAATCTTCCCCTTTAGAGGCACGCAGGGGTGCGGCCCTGGGAACATGCGCTCTCCTGACTCAGCACACCGGCGCCACTCATCAGTCCCAATTGACGCGTCGACAATATTTACCATTGCCTAATGACAAGTTTTATTAGGGGGAGGATGGTGGGACGTATGGAGGAAAGGTGACTATGGACTAAGAGTATGTTAGTCACTACGGTGAGTAACTTATAATTGATCAGACCATTGCTCAGACTGTGCGGTATGTGGTGGCATCCCTTGATGCTGTTAAAGCTTTGGATTCAGTCTACTGGGAGTGGAAATTCGCAGCGTTCAGAGGCTTTGGGTTCAGGGAGAGTTTCATACACTGGGTTGAAATACTGTACACGTCCGATGGCCAGGGTAAAATCAGGTGGACAAATATCAGAATTATGGGGATGAAAGAGGGTAATCCATCCGGGATGCCTGCTCTGCCCGATGTGTATATACTGGCCCTGGATCCCCTGGCGGTGTATTTAAGACAAGAATACTTGGGGGGCTGGTATAGTGATTGGAGGAGCCAGGCAACTTATATCACTATATGCTGACGATGTACTACTATACTTAAGTGAGCCAGCACATAACCTGCCTATTGTACTAGATGTCCTCGATGAGTTTGCAATGCTCTATGGGATCTCTTTCTGCATGCAGAAATCGTGCCTTTTTCCCTTGGCTGGACTCCGGGGACAAGTGATGGCGAGTTTACCAGACCTAAGGTTGAAATGGGACATATACTCCTTAAAATATCTGGGTATCCGTATAGCTCACAAACCATCTATGAAATTCTGGGTTAGACTCCCGCTCTCTCTCATGGGCCGGGTTGCCATAGTTAAGATGATCGTCCTCCCACAGTTGTTATATGCTTCAACAAATGCACATTATTATTTAGAAGCTGCATTGTTTTGCACATTTTACACCACTCTGAGACTTCTTATGTGGGCCGAGATGACACAGACTCACTGCCTACCTAACCGGGACTGTGGAGTGCAGCCCCTGCAGATTGAGCTTTATTATCTGGCTGCACAGCTTCGTTTTGTAGCTATGTGGCTGGCTGATGACACTACACCCGAATCTAGATTGCTCCAGACACTTGTACGGTGTGCTTGGCTCAAAGAGGCCCTATGGTTCCCGGAGCGCTGTATGGGTCCCCAGTCTCCGTTAGTGGTATTGGGCAGGCAGATTTGGATCAGGGTGCTAAAATAGTTGCATTCCCGACACCCTTATTCACTGAATGTCCCTATTGTGGCTGATGTTTGCGCAAGCATGGATTAATTGAGGGCTGCCAGGGGATGGGAGGAATTCGTTATATCCACCTGGGGAGACATGTATGAAAACAGGGCGTTCCGGGACCTAGAGCGATTGATGCAGGAGGAGACGTTAGTAGATGATATTTACACTACCATGATGATTAAAACTTGTTCCCCTACTATCATTACGGCAACCTGTGAATTCATTAATGCTTCATCATCAGGCTCTGTACCTCAAGATCTTAAGAAAGCATGGGTTATGCCCATTCTAAAGAAGCCAGGCCAATCAGTGGATCTCGCTAATAATTAAAGGCCTATTACCAATTCTGCCTTTTTACTTAAGATCCTTGATCGTGTGGCCTATATACAGATATCCGTTCACCTAAAAAAAAAAAAAATATCCTATAATAAATGATCATCAGTCCGGGTTCCGTGTTGGCTTTGGTACAGAGATTGCCCTATTAGAACTTAAGTCCAAGTTACTATCTCGTATGGATCGCAACGAGGCTTCTTTAGTCATGCTACTTGATCTCTCTCCGGCCTTTGACCTGGTGGATCATTCAATCATGTCAACCAGGTTGTACGAGGTCGCTAATTTTTCCCCTATTGCAACTAACTGGGTCTCATCATTTCTCAATAATCTAGACAGTAGGGTGTTTTGTGGTACGGCAGAGTCTGAGCCCATCACGATTTCTTGTGGGGTACCACAAGAGGCTTGTACCTCTCCATGTTTCTAGAACATCTTCACTGCCCCATTGTTTGCGATGTTAGATCACTAGAACGTAATATTCACTAATTAGGCGTATGACACACAATGTGTCATCCCGTTATCTGGCTCTCATGAATTGGATGAATTGGTCATTCAAAAAGTCTTTACTATTATTGAAACCTGGATGGTTATCAATAAGCTAGCACTGAACAAATCTAAAACTAAACTTCTCGTTATTGGATCTTCACAGATATTTAAAAAACTGGGTCCTAGTTATGATAGTTTTCAGCTAGGAGACGAAACTATCATACCGTTAAAAAGTGAAAACGCTTGATGTTACGTTTGACCAGAGATTATGTATCAAGCAACACGTGAGTAGTTTGGTCTCCTATTGTGCCTATTGCGTAAAATTGCTGGCACACTTAAGACCTTTTATCTCCCAAGAAAACACACTATTGCTAGAGCTATAATAGGATCCAAAATAGATTATTGCTCAAGTCTTCTATTAGGATTAGATAAATCCGATCTCAATAAACTTCAAGTATGTCAAAATGGCGCTGTTAGAGTTGTTATGAAACTCAAGCGTAGAGACCATATTACACCAGCTAGACAGGCTTTACACTGGCTTCCAGTGGAGTCTAGAATCCAGTGCAGAACCCTGACGATTATACAAAAATGTCTACAGGGTAAAATGCTGGATTACTTACAACAGCTCCTCTCCAAAAGAACTAATGTAAGAACCCTGAGATCTAATACTCTGCTCCTTCTACTTGTTCCAGGATGTCGCACTGTATAGGTGGCCAACTCAGCCTTTTTCGCTATTGGGCCCACAGTATGGAATGCTCTTCCCTTTGAGCTGAGAACCACTGAATCGCTTGAGACCTTTACAAAAAAGCTGAAGACCTATCTTTTTAATTAATCTGCTTTTACCTTGTCAGTGACTTCTTATTCATTTTAATCTGACTTCTTTGCTATCGACTTCTTTACATGTTTTTGTTGTAATGTTCACTGTCTTGTAGCGCCCTCACGCCTTCGGGTCTATATACAAATAAAGTAAAGTAGAGGTCAATTCCTGAGATACATGAAGGTTGCGAAAGTGGCTAAAAGTAAGTGGGACGTATGGCCTGCCCAACAAGAGGAAATGGCGCTTTTGGCTCTGATGTATAATTTGGAAGATGGCTGGAGACCTGTGTCTAGGATATATGTATGTTTGCTGAGCAAGACCAGCAAAAGGACTATGCGACTGAAAGAGGTGGGAGGCAGATGTGGGATTTGAGATCACTGATGTGCAATGGGAACAAGCCTTACTTTTTGTTAAAAATGTGTCTCAGAATGCAAGATTCCGGCTGATTCCACTGAAGGTGCTCCGCTGCACGTATGACTCCCAGTAGAGTGACTTGATTTAGTGCAAAGGTGTTATTGACCTGCCCCTGGTGCAGCAAAGAGGGTTCTAATGTAATGCACATGTTCTGGAGGTGCCCTCTGGTGCAAGACTTTTGGTCCCGTATTGGACAAGCCCGTAGGACGGCTGGGATTGTCGGATATTACTGGAACCCGCTTTAATGATTATTAGGTGCATATCCTAGACCGAGCAAGTACAGACATGCGACTAAATTTATGGACCTTGCATGTGTCCTAGCAAAAAAAACGCTTCGCTATGCCATGGGGGATTAAACGGGTCCCCGATATGACATGTGACGCAAAGACTTTGAAAGCTGGTGCTTGGCTGAGACGAAAGCATGGCTTGTTGCTTTAAGTGGAGAAGATGGTAGAATAGCCACAAATGTTGATGCTTGGCAAGCCCACATTGCAGTAATGTTTCACCCAACAAACGATAAACCACTGTGAGCACTGACTTGTGTTAAAATGTGTACTGTTGTATAGCATATGTAACGCGCCCATGGCTAAATTAGTAATTCTCACTCGGTTTATCCAAACCAAGGTACTGCAGCACCTGTGTTGTTTGGTCTGACACACGACATGGGCATTGATTTGCTTTTTGATATGCTACCTATCCAAGTCTGGTTTATTGACTAGGGATATTTGTTACACCCTTTCCTTTGTTGTATTATGAAGTTGTGCTGTATGTGCGACATGGTATACTGTAACGCTAACATTGATATGAGGAACATGAGGGTTTGCACCTGTATTGATCTGCTAAGCATGCAGTTTCTGATGACCCACTCTCAATAAAAAGATTTAAAAATCAATGAACTGTTCTAGGTCAGATGCTGGCCCTGGGCAGGCCACTATAGTAGACTTCTGGTCGGGTTGAGCCTGGGTGTTTGGCCGGTTTTGGGTGCCAATCTAATTTTCTAGCTGCCAAAACGTTTGTTTTCAATCCATAGAAGGATTGGTTGGTTGGCAGAAGCCAGTCCCTATAAGTGAGGCTACACACAGGGTAAACCTTGTTCATACACTAAATTCTAATGGATTTTTGAAAGGTAAGCCAGCTGGTTTGTGTTGGACTGCTTTGCACCCGAAAACAGTTGTAGCAGGTTTGAGACCCAGTCTGCCAAACTGGTGTCTCAGGCATGTGCTCCAGTTTGGATTTTCGGGTGCTAGACATCCATCCCATGTCTTCCATGCCCTGCTGCTGGTCCTCCTCCACTACTTGGCCCAGGCCTTCCATCCTAGACAGTTTGCCGGTCGGTTTTACCACAGGTTCCCATTGTTTACTGCCAGGTTCCCATGTCCTGTTGCTTGAGGCTGCAACCACCTGGAAACTAGTTGGAACCCCAACACTCTACCACATCTGCTTCTCCAAGTCCTGAGTCACCACCACTTTTGGTCATCTGCAGTGGCCAATTTGGCTGGTGTGCCATCCACGTTTACCTGCTGAGCTTGATTCTGCCTTTTTGCAGGCTCCTCCGTTCTCCTGGAGCCATCTACACTGTTGATTCCACTTCTGGATGGTGGGTTCCACTCCGGGGAACGGCGATTGTACTTTTTTGGGGCTTTTAGGGTCGTTTGCTCAGGATTCAAGTTCTTGGTTGACCGCATCCTTGATTTCACCCTGTAAAAAGAAGTGTCTACTTGCTGGGTTGTTGTTCCTTTTAGAACTTGAAAACAACCCCATCAGTACTTACTTCTCAGTCCTGGATTGGTCGTTTTTTTCTGAGACCATCTGGGGTCTGCCTGATCTTTCGTAGGTCCCAACAGGTGAACCTTCATTTTCCCATTGACCTGGATTGGGGCTCTTTCCTGCTTGGCTGCCATCTGTCCTGTAGCGGCTGGGTATTGAAACTGTCCCGGTTCTCTTGTTGTGGGTCCTGTCTGATGTCTCTTGGGGTGGTTGCTGCCTTCGCTACTTGGTGTGGTTGCTGCCATCGCTACTTGGGGTGGTTGCTGCCATCGCTACTCGCGTGGGAAGGAACTGGGAAACCTGTACTTTTATACAAAACCACATACTTGGTTAAATTTTTTCCTATGGGGAACTTTATTTACAACACTGGAACTCATACAAGTGACACTGAAGTACTTACCTGAGCTGTACCTTTTTTCTAGGGTTCGTGGGGTTTTCACCAAGTGATGGTTTTTCAGTGACTACCCTTGATTTAAAAAAACTTTATTTTTAGAACATTTAGATCTATTACGCTCTTGCCTCCAGGTATACAGTGTAGCACTTTGTGTTACATTTGTGTACCGCTCATTGGACTTCAATATGCCCCTCTGGTCTAGGTTATGTGAACCTAAAATAATTGCTGGTCTTTGTAGCCCTAATTGCTTTGTTGGACAATATGTATGCCCGTTTTCCACCTTACAAGTTTTAACACAGTGCTGTGAGCACATATATTGTGTAATGCATCTGCTTGGTGTAAGAGGAAACCAATACCAATACCAAGATCTGTGTTTCCTCCTTGGATCCTGAATATGATGGTAATTACTGTACCTGTTATTGTCTAGGGGTCTCCTCTTTACTTACCTCTGGAAATCTATTTGTATAGTGTCTGCCATCAGGTATGGGGCTTGCGTTTTAGGATGACGAATGAGTTAGTCTTAAGTGCCCATTTAATATATATATTTTTTTGCATCTAAGCTACACTATGCTCTGCTGGGTTTTGTTTCACCTGAATTCTTCATTTGACCTAACATAGACATTCGTTATGCGACTGTAATAAAAGCTTTGGATTCTTGTTAATCTGCTTAGAATCAAATGCTGTGCATATAGTCCGACATCTAGTGGTAACCCGAGAGTATTGCATCTTGTCTTTCGAGGATGGAAAGGGGACGTTGGCATATGCGTGTCTGTAACACTATCCCTAACGTGACGTGTAGTGTACCCAGAAATCCTCACGCGTCGAGGTCCCTCCACAGTTAGCTTGTCGCCTTATGTGGAGCTCTATCTAAAATTGCAAATTTGTAAAAATTCCGACCTTTGGTCATTTATACAATATTCGTCCCCTCTTCGACGAAGACTGAACTGCTGTCGAAGACAGAACAACGGACTTCGACAGCTGGCATTCAGGTCGACTCTGTATACCGAGGGGCCAAGCCTACTGGCCGTCCTTCACAGTAGGGCGAGTGGGGTCTGGGGTTTCCTTTCTTTTGAGAATGTCTTTTCTTCTCTCCTCTCTTTGCCCCTTTGGTATGGTCATAGCTTCTGTTTCCCTGAACTATGGACAGGACTCCTTTTAAATTTACCCTTCCGGTAATGTAACATTTCCCTGGAAAGACGAGCACCCTTGGTGCAATAATTCTCCCCCTCTCCACCACGCTGAAGCGTCCTGTCTGCATTGTAAGCTCCTTCGTCCTAAGACCATAAAGGAGCATCGTGTAAAACGGGGGGCAGCCTCTGCAATGTCGCAGGCCGAGGGTAGCTCCACAGCCGCCGAAAGCGATTAGGCCTATAGCGACGACCATGGCTCTGACGCAGACGCCATTGACCTGACAACGGAGCACACTCACTCCATGCCATCCGTCACTGGCCCCGATAGGCACAACGCAAGTCCTGCTATGGGGAGGTTACACCCCGGCGACGAGGACGCACCCACATCACATGGGACTAAACACACAACCCCCGGGATCGTTTCGGTTTCTCAGACGAAGCAGTCAAAGGTGCCAGTGGGTGCGTCAGGTTCCTCTGCGACAACCGCTGATTCGCAGGATCAGCAGCCCTCCCCGCAACCGCGTCAGCGGCATGCGTCTGGGCATTCTGTAACTAAGGGCGCCAGCACCAAAACACACGTCAATACGCCTTCTAAGAGCGCGCCGACGCTTCTCTGGTCGCGCAGAAAATTTCGATGCAGCCGCCCTCTCAGCATAAACACCATCCTGCAAGGCCGAGCATCAGAGAAAGCCTCACGTAGATTGTTTCGGCGGCTGACAAATGCAAGGATACGTCATAAGACTCATCCGAACGACCGGAAGGGCGCGATAGGCCTAAAAGTACGTCGAAAGAGATGCCTGAATGCTCTAAAGAGCGTCGGGACTTTACAGAGAGTCCCCAGTCTTTGTCTAAGAATCTCAGTGAAAAAGCTCGAAGTTCTAGAATACAGGATCCTATAGAGGATTCCTTTCCCTCTTTAGACACTTCTGGATGATCTACATGGACTAGGGAGAAATTTGAGATGTGTATGAACAGGCTAGAAAAATGTGTAGATTTTTCAGAGCGGTTTACCCCAAAAAGGCCTTGTGAAGAGACCCCTTATGCTGTACCCTCAGTAACTAAATACCAGAGGACCTCAGACCCTCTCCATGAGGAGGTCTTCGATCTTTCAGACCATGAAGAGGTTCCTCATGACCCTTATGCTCAGGACCCTTAGAGACCGGGGGATGATCTTTTCGGTGTTCCTCATGATCACACCCCAAATTGGGGAGATGACCAACCTGTTGGTGAGAACCCACCATGGCGATCCCCGACTCCAACCCTGGACCAGGATGCCATTGGCCTTGACTCTCCATCTCCCCCTGTGCGTCAGGCTTCTCCTGTGGATGATCAAATGGCGTTTGATGCCATTATCAGCAAGGCGGCAGAGCACTTTCAGATAGCCACACAGGAGTCCGTTATTGACTCTGATTTTGTGGAGGACACTTTGAAGAGAAGCCTCTGGCTAGCCAAGCTATTCCCCTTCTCAATTCCATCAAGGTGCGTATAGCCCCCTCTTTATTAACACCCTCTCAGGCTAGAGCTGTTAATCCCAGAGTGGAGAAACTATTTCGGCCCTCCCCGACCTATCCCCTATATATCAGAGGTCATGCTACACCAGACTCTCTGCTGGTCACGACTAAGAGGAAAAGGGCAGGGGTCCCCTTCTCTACAGGTGAGTTGCCACCAGACAAGGAGTGTAAAAGGTTATATGCTCTAGGGAAAAGAATAACAACTGCTGCGGCTTACTCCACACGCATAGCCAATAATACCACCAATTTGGCTAGTTATTCAGATGTCCAGTGGAACCTATTGCAAGAGGCCTTGCAGGAGGTCACAGAACCAGTGCGCACCTGCCTACTAGCAATCGTAGCGGAGTGCAACCAAGTTATTCACAACATTCTCAAGAATTCCTTGGATGCTGCTGAAACAGCTGGACCATCCCTGGCACAAGGTACCCTGTTAAAGCGCCATGCCTGGGTGAGAAATTCCAGGTTTAAACCCGAGACTCGGGTATCCTTGATTAACAAACCCGTGGAAGATTCCAATCTGTTTGGAAAAGCTGTGGACGAGGCACTGGAGACCGCGAAAAAAGAACATGAGACGCTCAAGTCCTTGAACCAAATTGCCCGAAGAACTTTTCACCAAACGGAGGGGGAGGGGAGGGGGAGTTCTCGCCGCTCCTTTCACAGCCAATCTGATCAACGTTCCCCCCCCCCCCATAACCAGTATGGCTCAGGAAACAATTGGTCTTCGGGACAAGGTACTAACACCCACACTACTTACCCTCCCAGAGGACAACGTCGAGAAAAGGGCAGGGGTTGCAACGCCACCCCTAGAGGCTCCCCGGCCAAATATCACTCTCGGGGATCACATCGGACCAGTGGGTGCTCAAGACAGTCACCCACAGGTACTGTATAGAGTTCAGCCGGCCACCTCGGTACAGACCCCCAAGATCCAGGCGCCTGACACCAGGACACCGGAACACCTCCAGATCCTGCTACAACAGGTCAAGAACCTGCAGGAAAAGGGCGCCATCAAGGTTGTCACCGTTCTACTGGTAAACAAGGGTATTTATTCAGTCTACTTCCTTGTACCCAAAAAGGATCTAACCATGCACCCTGTGCTAGACTTGCGCCCAACGAACAAGTTTGTCAAAACCCAAAAGTTTTGTATGGTGATGCTGCAAGAAGTCATTCCTCTTCTCATGAAGGGGGATTACATGGCAGGACATGAAAGATGCATACTTTCATATTTTAATATTGCTGGTACACAAAGTACCCAAGGTTCATGATAGAGGGCAAGCACTATCAGTTCAAGGTCCTTCCCTTCAGCATTGCCTTAGCCCCAAGGATATTTACAAAGGTACCGGTAGCGGCTGCGGCTCACCTGCGCAGACAAGCCATCCCAGTTTATCCTTACCTTGACGACTGGCTCATAACAGGGGACTCCTACGAAACATGCCTAGCAAACACAAAGGATGGTCGACATTTTATTCAGTCTTGGATTCTCCATAAACGAGAAGAAATCCAGCCTCGACCCCAATCAAGTCAAGCAGTTTCTAGGGGCTCTTATTCGGACAGAAGACGGGCTTGTCGTACCCTCCAAAGAGAGAGTTGGAAACCTGCTGTTTCAGATCCCTCAGTATGTAGCCGGTCGCGAGGTGACGGTACGCAAGGCCATGCGACTGCTAGGTATGATGGCGCCCTGCATTTACTTGATTCCTCACGCGCGTTTGTGCATGCGCCCCTTGCAAGAGTGGCTAAACAGCCAATGGTGTCCGTCAAGCGGATTATGGGATGATCTAGTGGTTGTCTTGGTAGCCCTCGTTCTCTCTCTGAAGTGGTGGCTGAGGGAAAACCTCTTGAAAACATTTGGAAGTGGGTTGTCCAACACAAGATGTTTCTATTGTCTCAACACGCTCCAGGGGAACTCAATCTTCTGGCAGACTTGCTCAGTCGACACTTCCCAGTGCCCGTAGAGTACGAATGGCAACTACACGAAGGCATTGTCTCAAATGTTTTCACAGAATGGGGTTTCCCGAGACCGACTTGTTCGCAACTCTGGAAAACTCACAATGCCCAGATTAAGCCTCCAGTTACCCTCAGTACCAGTCTAAGGGGAACAGTCTCTGGATAACATGGCCATGGAGATTTGTTTGATTTGCCCCTCCAACCCCCCCACCCCCCGACTCCCCTACTCAACAAGATTGTGCACAAGAGGCACCAGGAACCGGTGATCATGATCTTGGTGGCCCCATTATGGGCGCGCCAACCCTGGTTCTCCCATCTGATGGAAATGTCTCTCTTCCCTCCGATGAAGCTGCTTTGCCCTTACAACATGTCTCAAGACGGGGGGGGGGGGGGAAATGCTCCAACCCTGCCCGCAAACTCTCAATTTAGCGGCCTGGCTCCTGAAATCTTAGAGTTTGGGCATCTCCAGCTTCCTCAGAGATGCATGGATATACTCCGAGAGGCAAGGAAACCTAACACCAGACCTTGCTACTCCAATAAATGGAAACACTTTGTCATATGGTGTAATACCAAGAACATCAATCCCATTGAATGTGGCTCACCTGCTGGACTCGGGTCTTGTATTCAATTCCTTGAAGGTTCACCTAGCTGCGCTTTCAGCCTACACTACGTCCCAGCAGAAAGTGTCTTGGTGGAAGATCCCAGTGATTAAAGCTTTTATGGAAGGAGTTAAGAGAATGTATCCTCCCATTTCCAAACAGGCTCCCAGATGGGACAACATGTAATTCTAAGCAGATTAACAAGCATCAGAAGACCTGCATTACTTACCGTGATAGCATTTCTGATGATTATATCTGCTTAGATTCACATGCGCCCACACTTCCTCCCCGCTCTGGTGGAAGGAACATAGACGTCTTACTACTTCTCTCTTTCTGTACTCGCTCACAATAGTCATAATGCTCCCTCGCGGCAGAAAAAATACAATCTGAGGGACCTTGACGCAGGAGGATTTCTGGGTACACTACACGTCAAGTTAGGGATAGTGTTGCACTCCTATGCCAACGTCCCCTTTCGATCCTCGATAGACAAGAAGCAATACTCTGCGGTTACCACTAGATGTCAGACTATATGCACAGCATGTGAATCTTAGCAGATACAATCATCAGAAATGCTAATACGGTAAGTAATGCATGTCATATATTTTTCAATATACCTGTGTGGGGTTTTCTTTTGTGAGGACTACTGGGAATAATTGTACCCCCTATTAGCCTTCCTCCCCCCCTGAAGTTGAGCCAGCCTGCTCTGCTACAGCTACTATTTGAGAGTTTGATCTTACCTTTTAGCTGACACATGATTTAGTGGATAGGTACACAGCTATCATCAAAGGTTTGTGGAAAGAATCTGCCTAATGGGCCTGATCAGAAGCATCTTAGAAGATTTCAATGAGTGTCCATGTGGTTAGATTGATTACTAGAATCTGGTCTGCTGGACAGATTTTTGGAGGCCACACTAGTTATAGTGAAAAGGGTAACTGAAAGGTTAGACAAAATCCAATCAAGATATGCATGCAGAGCAGCCAAGGTTATTCTCGGGAAGAGTGAGAGTAGGGTCATGGGTCTACAATTATTCCACACAATGAAGAACACATACTCCTACGTCCCGTCCCCTTTCCTCCATACTTATGGGACATCTCTCCGTCCTGTCGGACGGGACCGGAGCACTTTGTAAAAAGCATCCCATTTTTTTCAAAAATGTGTCCCTCCTCTTTTTCCTGTGCGGGGCTCGGCACGCGGCCGTAACCCCGCACACCTTGGCTCTGCCCCGGGCATCACCCATCAGTCCTTTTCTCCACCGGACGCACTTGCATCCTCGGAAGACTTTCTTCCCTTTTTCCCCCCTCTCTGGCTCTCGCTAGCGTTCGTTTACTAGTCTGTCTATGGGCCTCATTACACGGAAGGCGGTAATGGTTAACGGCCACCGTTAATGGTAACGGTGACCGTTAACCATTACCGCCTTACTACGAGGTCCCTTAGCGGGTTGGTGCTTTAACGCCTGCTTTTTGCAGGCGTTAAAAACCAACCCGCTAAGGGACCTCAGAGCTAATTACGTCACCGCAAAATTGCGGTGCCGTAATTAGCGCCTTCCCCATTCCCATAGAGCCCTATGGGGCAGAAATGGGAATGGGGAAGGGCAATGGCGGAAGGGGGATTTACCACCCCACCAACCTTGGAATGGGGCGGTAAATCCCCTTTCCACCAAGGCGGTGCCGGTATTTTACCGGCATGAGCCATGGCGCTAATAGCGCCATGGCTCACCGCCTTCCGTGTAATGAGGCCCTATGTCTTTTAAACTAGATTTTCCAGACTGTTCATCGTGTCACCGTCGCTTCGCGAGGGCGGATCTCCATCCTCTTTGTTTAGAGTGTTTGGGTCCGGAACACCGTTGGGACTCCTGTTTTTACTGTGACTCCCTTTCAGTCCGGGCACTTCAACGTCGGTTGGAGCGGTGGGAGGAGGTGTTTGGACGGACTCCTCCTTCGCATTTTCAGGCGTTCATCAACGAGTAGAAAAAACGCCTGGTAAGTTCTTTACTTTTCAGAGCACCCCGGCCGGGGGGATACCTTTCCGGGTTCCTCTCGAGCCGGGAGGGGCGTTGATTGCTCTGTTACCGGGGTTCGCCCTGAGGTGCCTGTCGAGCCTAATAATTCTACTGGAGTTTTCTCCGAGGGTCTCCGTAAGGGGCCTGTGTCCACCGGAGTACGCTCCGAGGCCCCTCCTGTGGGGGCTGTTTGTAGACCCAGTTCTACTGAGTCGTGGGGTACCGGAGCTTGCTCTGAGGCCGCTCTTTCGGCTTCCCTCAAAAACAAAACCGGGGTGCGCCCGAGGTCTTGGCTGGGCTTGAGGTTACCGAACGGATGTTCGAGGCCCGTGCCGATAAGGCTTCTACCGGGCCTAGGTCCGAGGTCCCTCGTACAGAGGCTAAGGATACCAACAGTTCTGAGGGGCCGGGCAAGGCCCTGTCGGTGAAAGCGCACCGTTCCCGCTCTTGTGGTGACACCAGATCTGTTGAGGGGGCAAAGAAGAAAGTTTCTTCTTTTACCGGCAGTGCCGAGGCCCTTCCTTCGAAGGCTCAGTTGGCGGTTGGTATGTCGCAGAAACATTCCAGGCCCCATAGTACCGGCTCTGCCGAGGTTCCTTACGTTAAGGCTAAAATTAAGACCCCTGACCCATCGACGGGGACCCCTGCCTCACTTCCTCACGTGCCGCAGTTCCCCTCAGATGAGGACAAAGTGGCGGCCGTTCCCGCCACGACCACGGTGGCCATTTTAGGTACTACCCCCTACAACTACGCCATCGGCCCCTGGTGTAGGGTTCGGTCCTTCGGATTAACCTAAGGTCCCTTGTGCACATCCTTACCGGCCGGTTTATGATTGGAACGCCCGGATGCCTCTTCCGCACAATGTTTCGTTGCCCGCGGGGGCGGCTCCCTTGATTTATGTGGATTCGTCGGTGGAGGGGCCCATGTGGCACCGTTCTCCGTTACGTCCCTGGATTTGTCCACCTCATGAGAGGCCTCCTCAGGTTCCGAAACAATCTCTTGAGGATGCTTTTTTCGGTAAATTTCAAGCGCTTATGCGCGCCGACCCCATGAGGGAATATTTCGAAGGGCTTTTCAAGGAGATATGTCCACCTGCGCCTCCGGCTCCACCCGTTCCGACGGTGGTCCCGCCAGCGCCTCCCTTGCCCGTGGTTCCTCCCCCTGCGCTTCCAACTGTGCCACCATTGTCCCCAGTGGACAAGGCAGTGCCTGACACGGCTCAGCAGGATTCTGACCTGTCAGATGACCGTCAAGGCGATCAGGACAACGCGGACCTTCCCCGCTCTATCGGAGCTTTCCATGACCGGGTGCTGGACAATTGAGTTTCTTAGATGTTCCGGTGCCCGAGGCACCTGCTCCGCAGGAGGGCGTGCTTTCTGGGGCGTTCACCTTGTCTCCTTTGGAGCGTACCCTCCTGTTCTTGCAGAAGGATGTTCTGGCCGAGGTCTGAAGAGTTTGGGAAAAGCCACACTCGGGACTTTTTGTCAATAAAAAGATTGACGCGAGGTACAGGCTGCATTCTTCGGAAGAAGTGGCCTTGTCGTCTTGTCCGCCTCCCTCCTCCACAGTGGTGGCTGCGGCTACGTTGCAATCCAGGCCTGCAGCATCCTCCTCCGCGATGGCTACTCAGGTCTTGGGAAAGGAGGACAAGCTCCTGGACTACCTAGGGAGGAAAATATTTGCCAATTCGCCCTTACAGCTCAGGCAGGCCAATGCAGAATTGATTTTGGCGGGAGCTAACATGCGGATGTGGAGAGGTCTGTCGGAGTTTGAGGAGCACATTCCGGTCGAGAAGTTGGAAGATTTCAGAGGAGGCCTTTCCGATGCCAGGGTCTTGGCCCAGGATCTCCTGGAGGCTGCGGCTCATCCCGTAGACACCTCGGCTCGGGGTCTGATGCTTGGGGTTGATACCTCGCGGCAAGCGTGGCTGCATGCCACTAAGTTCTCGAAGGAGGTGCAAGACAAGGTTCTGGACCTTCCATTTGATGGTGAGGAGCTTTTTCACTCTTCTACTGATGTAGCGCTCACCAAAACCAAAGACAGCACGCAGACGGCTAAATCATTGTCTGTTCTGGTTAAAGCTCCCTTCACGTCTCAAAGGCCGTTGTCGCAAGGTCGACCTTCCTCTGGTTTTAGGGTCTTCCTCGACCGCAAATCTCAGAGTGGATACTCCTGCTGGGAATAACCGCCCTAGACAACAGCGTATGCGTTATTTCTCCCGCTCCTCAGCCTCCTCATCAGGTTCAGGTGGCACCGCCACCGATAAGCCTGCCAAATGAGGGTTTTCCGCGCTCGCACGAGACCCCGGTGGGAGGACGCAGTGCGTCTCATTGGGAGGCGTGGCAGGCCATCACAGAAGACAGATGGATCTTGTCAGTCGCTCGAGCGGGCTTCCGCTTACCTTTACCCCCTACCCCACCCCTCAACCCTCCTTTTCAGCTGTCGGGCTCACCCTCCCTCAAGGCCGAGGTTCAGAAACTTCTGCACCTGAGAGCTTTGGAACCCGTTCCCCTTGGGGAGCGAGGGGAGGGCTTCTACTCACGGCTGTTTACGGTGCCCAAACTCAACCAGGCTGGCCTGCACACCATCCTAGACCTTTCCCAGTTCAATCTTTTGCTACCCCAAGAGAAATTCAAGATGATCACACCCAGCCAGATTCGCTCCTCTTTGCAGATGGGCGATTGGCTCAGCGTGGTGGATCTTCAGGATGCGTACATGCATATCCTGATTTGGAATCCACACAGGAGATACCTCCGCTTCTCTTAGGGAGAGGAGCACTTCCAGTTTCGGGTGCTTCCTTTTGGCCTCAGTTTGGCGCCGCGTGTCTTCACGAAGATGATGTCGTGATTTCGGCCTATCTTCGTCTCCAGGGTATCCATGTGTATCCCTATTTGGACGACTGGCTCCTACGCAGCCCTTGTCCGTTGGCAGCAGCGGACAACCTCCAGTCTCTCCTTCAGCTCCTTTCCATCTTGAGCTGTCGGTGAACTGGCGGAAATCCTCCATGACGGTCTCACAGGACCTGACTTCCCTGGGTTTTCGTTGGAACACGATAGACTGCCGAGTGTATCTGACCGGGGACAGAATGGCGATCTGTTGGCCACGTGTCAGATGTTTGCGCAGTCGGAGAGCATGTCGGCCTGGTGGTTCCAGAGGCTTCTGGGCCTCAGGGCCTCGTGTGTACTGGCTTCTCCTCTTGCTTGTCTCAATATGAGACGGACCCAGGTGGCTCTTCGGAGTTCCTGGCGTCAGGCTGTGGACCCGGGTTCCAAGCGGATAATGATTCCAGATTCCATGAGAGTGGACCTGGACTGGTGGTCTTCTCTCAGCAACCTGTCAGTGGGCGCGGAGTTCCAGGACCCAGCCCCCATGGTGACGATCACGACAGACTCCTCCCTTTTGCGGTGGGGCGCGGCGTTAGATCTTCTTCAGGTCTCGGACCTCTGGTCACCTCAGGACAAGCTCCTGCACATAAATCATTTGGAGCTTCTGGCGATTTTTCTGGCGCTCAAGGACTTCAGACCTCTCATTGTCAACAAGGTGGTCCGCATAAGAACGGACAATGTGGTATCAATGTATTACATAAACAAGCAAGGGGGAACGAAGTCTCCCCCTCTCGTGGACCTGTCCATCCAGATTTGGGAGTGGGCCGTGCTTCATGCGGTCTGGCTGCTTGCAGTGCACATCCCGGGCCAGCTGAATGTCACTGCGGATGCCCTCAGCTGGCGGACAGTGGTCAGCTACGAGTGGGAGTTGAAGGCGGAGATCCTCTCATGGATTTTCTCGCGTTGGGGCACACCGGAGGTGGACCTCTTTGCCACGGCGGTAAACAAGAAGCTTCCTCAGTACGCCTCCAGAGGGGGGCTGGGAGCCTCCTCTCTGGGGGACGCACTCGAGATTCCAAGGCACAACATGAGAGCTCTTCCCCTAGTTCATCGAGCAATTTGGAAGTTGAATAGCTCTGTCAACTGTTCTCTTCTACTGATAGCTCCGTGGTGGCCGGCCAGGTTTTGGTTCTCAGAACTTCAACACCTGTCGGTGTGTCCGCCGATCAGATTACCAGTAACTCCCTATCTTCTTCACGAAGGGGAACAGCAGATGTGGCACCCCACCCCAAAATCGCTCAACTTGACGACATGGTGCCTGAGTTCACGTCTCTAGAGCATTTGGGTTTGTCTGCGGAGAACATGCACATTATCCAGGCAGCCAGCAAACCCTCGACCAGATCCCAATACAAGAGTAAATGGCTCAGGTTCTGTCATTGGTGTTTGGAGAAAGAATTGGACCCGAGGGTGGCAACGATTGACACAGTGCCTTCCTTCGTATCCTCCCTAGCAGAGTCAGGGGTTCATGTTCTGTCTTGCAGGACTTATCTCTCGGCGATTTCTGCTTACCTCTCTACAGACCGGTGTTCTTATTCTTTAACTAACCCGGTGGTGAAGAGACATTTTGGTGGCTTGACACGCATCTACCCTCTGGTTCGTAGTCTGCACCCGCCTTGGGACCTAAATGTAGTACTGACGGCGCTGTGCCATAAACCCTTTGAGCCAATGGCTACGGTTGACCTCAAGTACGTTTCCTGGAAAGTGTCCTTTCTGGTAGTCGTTACGTCAGCGAGGAGAGTGAGTGAGCTCCAGGCATTGACGGTGGAGCATCCTTTCTTTGTCTTTCACAAGGACAAGGTAGTCCTTGGGACAAACCCAGCTTTCCTACCAAAGGTAGTGACCGAATTCCATCTGAATCAGTCGATTTCCCTTCCGGTCTTTTTTCGAACCCTGCCTCGGAGGCGGGAAGGGTTCTACACTGCCTGGATGTCCGAAGAGCTGTTAAGTTCTACCTGGACAGGACTTCCGAGCTTCGGAGCCCTTCCCAACTGTTTGTGACCTTCGGTAAGTCTCAGGGCAGGCCGGCTTCTAAGGCATCCATTTCCTGATGGATTACCGCCTGTATCACGGAATCTTTCACCGTCCAAAAGCTGAAACCTCCTAAAGGTATCCATGCACACAAGGTGCAAGGCAGCCGCGGTTGCTTTTCAGAAGTATGTTCCCTGGGAGTCCATCGCTAAAGCAGCTACTTGGGCCTCCCCATCTGCTTTCTGTAAGCATTACTGCCTCGATATGAGCTCTAGAGCTGACGCTCAGTTCGGCCAGGCTGTGCTGAAGAACCCGTTTCAGTAAGGGGTATTTCCATCCACCCATAGTTCCTGTAAGGAGTGCTTGGGAATCTCCCATAAGTATGGAGGAAAGGGGACGGGACGTAGGAGTATTACCAGGTTACTCACCGTAGTGACCACCTTACTCCTAGTCCATAGTCCCCTTTCCTCCATACGGCCACCCGCCGTCCCCTCAAATAAGGTTCCTCTGTTAATGCTAATGGGTCTTTGACCCTGCGATAGAAAAGGACTGATGGGCGATGCGTGGGGCGGAGCCACGTGGGCGGGTTTAAGGCCGCGTGCCAGGCCCCGCGCAGGAAAGAGAGGAGGGACACATTTTTGAAAAAAATTTTGATGCTTTTTACAAAGTGCTCCGGTCCCGTCCCACAGGACGGAGATATGTCCCATAAGTATGGAGGAAAGGGGACTATGGACTTAGGAGTAAGGTGGTCATTACGGTGAGTAACCTGGTAATTAATTCACATTAGACCGGCAAGTACAAAAATACTATATTTATTCTAGGCCTAAAACACACACAATGGAATTAAATGAGCAGATGATTGTATTACACAACACTCAATTCTAAACCTATATACGTCACCTTTTGGTTCTAAAGAATGCATTAAATAACTCATTCAACAAGGAGGAGGATATGTAGTGATGCAGTAGAATGGAACCAAGTCACAAGAAATACACCTTAAGGCCAATCCCTATGATGGATAGGTACTTCTTCTTAGGAAAAGTCTGATGTAGAGTTCTTGTGTTGGGGAAATGTTCCAGACAGATATTCAACAAAGTTACTGGTAAGTAGAATTATGTTCCTATGTTTCAGGTACAGCTACTTTTAGATAATCAAAAAGCGATAAAATGGAATAACCAACGTTTGTTATAAGGTTTATTCTAAGGAGAACAGGGGAGATGAATGCGTTGCAATCACTTACCACCCTGACTCAGGTTTTCCCAGATAACTAGATGGGTCAACAGGGTGCCACTGGATGTAGGTTTTTCTGCCTTTGGTTCCATTGAGAGGTGCCCAGGAGCTGCGGGCGACAGTTCGAGCGAAGTAGCCCACACAGAGAGCTGGTCAGTCCACTGGGTGGTCCAAGGACACTTTCAAAGGTGCAGGGGAGACTCGATCTGTTAGAACGGATTGAGACTGTTTGGTCCCAACAGTCCAAGGGTTGAATCTCTGCTTAGGGCTTTCACAGATCCGGTATTCCAGTAGGGCTTCACCGTCCAAACACAGCAACTGATGCTGGGCCTCGGGAGTCAACCACTGGTCTTAAGTCGGCTGCTCTTTACGCTGGTTACTGTGAGGGCGCAGTAGTGAGAGATTGACACAAGTGGCATTTCTGTTGCGACAGACTTATTCAAATGAAAAGTGGGATTGGGGAAAGGCCTCACTAGCCCCAACACTAAGAGGGGAATTCTCTGCCTCAACATAAATCTCAAATGGGTCAGTCAGGATGTCAGAATAGTCAAAAACCCCAACTCTAGCCATCACACTACCAACTCAATGTGAAAAAAGGGGTTGTCTTCTACGCAGCTTCTTTTCAAAGTTACAAAAACAAAGTTCTAAAGGGGTCAAGAGTATGTCTCCCTTCTCTTGATGTCTCACAGTGATTGCAAGTTCCAGGGGGATTTACTTCTTTCCCTTGGTTCCTTTTTCACTCCCTCGACGAGCTAAGAGAATGTCTCCCTGTTACTGTGATTAAGAAGGGGAATAACAACTGTCCTTATGTGGGTGTGAGCCCTTGACTCACCTGGTTTCAGCAGTTCCCCTTTTTGGTAGACTTGGTGTACTCTCCTGCTAAGTACTACCTATTGCACAGCCAACCTGATTCACCTTCCTCCCAGGTACTGTGACTATGAAGATGAGCAACTTATGTATTTCTCTCTTATGGGTGTGAGCCCCAGATTTGTCTGTCTTCAGCACTTCTTTTTCTTTGTGGACTTGATTTACTCTAGTGCCAAGCACTACCATATATGACAATAGTTGTAAACGTTCCTTCAATGTTACTTTCAGGGCCCCAGACCCTCAGTTTGGGGTATTTCTCCCCCTGCTTGCCACCATTTCTTCTCAGTTTCCCAGACCCTAGGTTTGTGGAATTTCTTCCCCTTTCCTCTTACCAGCACTCTCTTGTGTTTCCAGCATCTCCCTGCCACTTCGCATACCTGCTTTCTCGGTTTGTGAGGGCGTCGGCCTTCTCTCAGCTTCCTTCATCAGCCACGGGACTCATGGTGCCTGGGAAGGCTTGGCTTAGTTTGGTCTGCAGCATCTCTGTAGCCACCAACCTTCCTTCAGGTTGCTGTTTGTGCTTCCAAAGCCTCAGGGCCGCCTGTCGCCTGCGTCCACCAGCCTGCGCATCCTTGCCTGTGTCTCAGGACTGGCTCCAGAGCTTTCATTGTCTTCTTGGGCTGCCTGCTTCATTCCTGTGCACGGCAGACAAAGTGCCTTTCCTTGTGGCACATCCAGGGAGGCCAGCTCTTAGTCGGAAGTTCTTCTTTGCTTTTCATTCTATAGCCGGGTTTGGCTAGATTGAATAGGACTGATCTGCTCACTGTGGTTCCGCAGGGTGCTCTTCCGCACTCTGCTCCTCTTCATCTCAGTATTTTTTTTCGAAGATGTCATGACCGTTCTTTTGCGTATCAATATTGTGGAGGGGAAGACTAACTTCTACTTTGCTTGCATGAATAGAATTTGGGGAATTCCAGTACTCTGGAGTGGGTAAGAGAGTGGGGGAGCTGGGACAGTGGTAGAAATACACTGTGTCTCTCCTAGGGTGTCGCCCCTCATCCCATGAGGGTTTTCCTTCCCTCTGTGATCCTCCCACAGTACACCACCCCCAGTGGGATTTTTAGACTGTCGGCACCAACCTGGCCACAAGAGAAGTGTTCTCCCACATGGGAGAAGGGACGACACCCAAGGATTTGTCACAATAATTGGCTCCAATGCTGATGTGAAGAAATGGCTGCAGGAGTCCTCTTCTTAGCCAAGATTCTGCCTGGAAGCTAGTTAAAGCCCACCAAGGGTAAGGATCTGCTCCATTCAAACTGCCAGCAGTGGTTCAATCGGGTTCCACTGTGGATTTCACACGTGTTCCACCCTCAGACTTTCAGGCACCACGGATGTTGGGTGGGACCACATGGTCCCACCCCCTTGCTGGACCAAGCCCACACAGGCATCAATAGCCTGCGAAAGCAGCTATTCTGCTGGGCAATTGCATGATAATATGTAGGATTACCTGACCTAAGAAGGCAGGAAGAAGGCCAAACAACAATATCTTATTTTTATTTTTTATTTTTATTTTATTTGGGATTTATAAAGCGCTTTAATCCAAAGGACTGTTCATAGTTTATAAAACAGTACAATAAAATGAAAATGACAAACACTCAGATTTGTAAATCAGATTCAAGAAGATGAGTCTTTAGTGAAGAACGAAAAAGAGAATATAAGATATGGAGCAGACGGGTAGTGGAAGCCAGTTCCAATGGGAGGGAGCGAACAGAGAGAACTGAAACTAGATTTAGCACAAGGAGAGCGAGGTACTACCAGAAGAAACAATATGGCCTAAGAATACGCGAAAACCTCAGTGTGGCCATTTTAGGGCACTAGACCCGTTCAGTAGCTACTTGCAGTAAATGCAAATATGCACACTAGAAATAACGCAGAAATTGTAAAAATATAATTGCTGATAACTGCTTGTCTTCGGCACATATGAAAGTAACCAAAAATCCCAAGTGTGAAAGACTAGATACAAAAGTATCCCCACTGCGCTGCATTGTAAGATGCTCTGTGCACTGTTAAAAAGTTACCTATAAAGTAAAAAGACAAACCTAGTTTTCCAGTACTGATGGCCTGAAGGACTGATGAGTTTCCCCTTAACAAAATTAGCAAAAGGCCAGCCGAGTGAAGCTAAAAGCTTCACCTCCCTGTAAAAAGCCAGGACAGGCTGGCCGTGCCTTAGAGCCGGTACGACTGGCATGGCTTCTTAGGAGCTCATGGCACTAGCAAGCCATTGACCGTAAGTAAACCGCCTGTGCGAAGTGTAGCAACAATTCGGTCGGTGTTTCGGTGATGGGAAGACACCGGGATCACCTGGGTGAAAGCTGAGGCGCTAAAGCAGCGCTTTGCAGGAGATTCGAGCACCAGCAGATCAGCCCCGGCGAGCCAACCCCAAATCCAAAATGGGGGGCATGTGGTCCCTGTGGCTACGACAGCCCCAACAAGCAGTGTGAGGGCGGCTGGGGAGTGTCTCGGAGTGCCAGAGGCCCCTGATGCTACCTGGCGGGCTCCGGCACCACACTGGCTGCACAACACCAAGATTAGACGTGAGAGGATGGGAGGATGGTCCCCAGCGACCTGGCCTAGAGAGGCTGCGCTCTGAGTGGGCCTGCTCACCAAAAAACAACTCGCCGGAATCGCCACTGAAGAAGCACTGCACGGCCCCGCTGCAAAGCACCCAATGGGTATAGGACAGGCGGGAGATCCTGTTGTGTCAATTTGAAGCCCGGCGCAGCTCAAACCCGCAGGAGAAGCCCTGGGGCTAACTGCAAGTGGCTGGGACAGAGGAATGCCACGGCACAATTCGTAGCAGGAGCGGGCACATAGAGAAGCACGTCCCACCCACACTCTGGAGCAGGACAGAAGTTAGCTGCCCCGCTGGCCGCGCTCCAGTAGGGAGCTGGGGGAGGCTTCCAGCAAAAAAAAGGAATTGCATACCGGGGGAACGAGGGAAGAGGATCATGCGGCTGTGGGCGCCCGTACCACACCCGCCCAATTGCAGCATGAGGTGGAGAGGACAGCTGAACCGGAGCGCTTTTAATTAGCAACAGACTCAGCCCCCAACCTTCTCAGCGTAGAGGAAACAAGAGCCCATGGGAGCTGGGTCGCCGCAGGGGAATTCAGGTCTGGAAGCATAATTTGTTGGCCCACGTAGCAGCTAAGCCTCTTAAGGGAGCTAATGACGTTACGGCTAACATACAACGGCCACGCAGCTCGGGCCCCTGAGCATTTTGGGCTTGAATACCTCTTCCCACACTCTCACCACACCAGCTTGCAGTAAAGCAAGAAAGCCACATAGGCCGCAACACAATAATAGTTGCAGAAATCGACCTCCTTGCCTATTGGACTTCCACACTAATACAGCAGCCTCGGCCAACCTAATATCGCCATGGACAGGGACGAAAAAGCGTGTCCCCGGCGCACCCGTATCCCCAGGTATCCTTCAATTGCTCTGGAAGTGGCCACGACTAATCCAAAGGGGCAGGAAGCGGCAGCACTCCTCACAGGCTCATAAAATTGCCTCACTCACGCCAGCACAGATTAAGCTAGCAGCCCGGAAAAGCTAGTGCACAGTAACTGCTTCTATTCACGGGCATACCTGGGCTACCTGATTTTAGTCTGGTGTAGCACAGAGGACAACCTGCGGATAGGCAGGCTGTTTCTTCAACCGGCTCCACAGGTTACCATCACCAGGGACTCATCCCTAAAGGGCTGGGGAGCTACCCTGGACAGCCACAGTTTCCATGGGGTGTAGACCAGGAATCAGAAGTAGGCGGCTCATATCAATTGGCTCGAGTTGATGGCGATCGGGCTCGCTCTCGGGGCCTTCCTCCTGATGAGCAGTGGCAAAGCGATCCTCATTCAGACGGACAGTTCCGCCAGCATGTATTAAATCAACAAGCAGGGGGCACCAGCTCTCCTTCCCTCTGTAATGTAGCAGTCAACATTTGGGAGTGGGCGCTGGTAAATAGCATACACCTGGCAGCAATTCACTTCCTGGGGGGAGTCCAACCTGGAGGCGGACAGGCTGAGCAGGCTGGGTGCGGACAACTTTGAATGGCAGTTAGACAAACGGGTCCTTCAGGGGATCTTGGACAGATGGGGTCATCCGCTGGTGGCTCTCTTCGCCACCTGGTCCAACACAGGCTAACCCAGACGGCATACAAGGCGCTAGGAGCGACACTACCAGGAGCCAGTACAAAAGCAAGTGGACTAGGTTTTGTCACTGGGCAGAATCAAAGGAGTTTGATCCACTGACCTGCACATTGGACGACACATTCTCGGAGGTGCATGTAGACACATGCCACACCTATCTGGCGGCCATCGGAGCCTACCAGAACTCTGAGGGGGTATTCTCATCCTCCAATCCAGTGTTTAAAAGACCCCTGGCAGCCCTGCTGATGCTCTACCTCCCTATCAAGAAGCCACACCTGGTTTGGGACCTCAACATGGTCTTTGGGCGCCAAGTTGGGCATAAAACATTCAAGCCATTGGCGTCCGCGGACATCTGCCTAGTCACCATTAAAACAGCCCTCCTGGTGGGCTTTACCTCTGCACGCAGGGTCGGTGGGATCCAGGCACTGGTGGCTTTAGAGCCTTATACTACTTTTCACAAGGACAAGGTGGTGCTTGGAAATCACTGCGCATTCTTACCTAAGGTGGTCTCCTCTTTTAACCTGAATGAAGAGATAGTGCTACCTACTCTTTGCGGACCGTAAAGACTACGCTCAGAGGTTACTGCACTGTCTAGATATCAGGCGCGCTCTAAAAGTCTACCTGTACAGAACCAAGAGCTTCCGCTAATCAGATGCTCTTTTTCACCTTCGGTGGGTCAAAGCCCGGCTATCCGGCTTCTAAGGCCTCCATAGCTAGGTGGATGGTTACGGCCATCAAGGAGGCGTACGATGGGCAGCACATACCTCTTCCAGCAAATATGCATGCCCACGCTATCCGAGCCAAGGCCATAGCGGTTGCTTTCCGGAGGCACGACCCGTGGCAGGTAATCAGCAAGGTGGCTTAATGGGCTACGCCCTCAGCCTTCTGCAAGCACTACTGCTTGGATGCCAGCTTCAGGTCAGACGCTGCATTTGGTCAGGCAGTATTAAGAAATTTTATTCATAAGAGGGTCACCTCTCCACCCTGGAGCTACATTTAGTTGTAATCGCCCATACAGTATGGAGGAAATACGTACCACCATCCTCCCCCCTAATAAAATTAGTGTCATTAGGCAATTGTAATATTGTCGATGCTTCAAAGGGGACTGAGGAGTGCCGCCGGTGGGCGGAGTCGGGGGAGTGCATGCTCCCAGGACCGCGCCCAACTAAATTAAAAGGGGAAGATTTTTTCTGGTGAAAGGTTCTGTCTCCCATCCCTATTGAGGGACGCCCATACAGTAAGGAGGAAAGGGGACTATGGACTAGGAGTACGTTAATCACTACAGTGATTAATTTATGACTTCACATTGTTTCGCTGGGCCCCAACTCCATACTGTGACCTAGCTCCATTTTCTTCCCCCACCTCCCCATCATGTCTCCTTGTGATATAACTGGGGAAGAAATGCATCTGTACTTTTCCTACTTTTGTCACTGCCATTTTGTTTTGTTGTTATATAAAGGTAATTAGGCACATGCAGTGCCCAGTTCCTTTATACACAAAATAACATCCTGGAGAAAGATCGCCAGGGTGAGTGCATATAGCAATAATGCTCTTAGCGGTGGCCTTTCCCCCTGGTAATGCCCCGCCACCCGCAGTAAGACCCTCAAATTTAGTTGCATTGCGATTGGCAAATGTCATGGTGTCGGGAACCTAATATCGATAATGCGTCTTTTTTTAAAATACTTAGTTTCTGACAACTGCATTTTGTCTCACTTAACACTTGCTTAAGTGCTTATTGTCAAGTAGTCATGTGGCAGCATTTTGGTGGCGCAAAAAATATTAATGTTTAAATTCTTTCTCTTGCAGATTACCTATCGACTGCGCCACCTCCTCCGTGCACGATGTGATGCTACGCCCATTACAAACTCTGTACAGTTTCAGTGTGACGCAAACTCATGGGCACAACATATCTTTCATCTAGGTATGATATGAAAATATATCACATTTTCTGATTAATAGTTTAGATTCTGTACATGTGTGGGATTGTGCTGTGGAACTTGTGTTCGCTACATTTGTATTAACCAGAGTCGATTGGATAACTAAGAATGTGAGTACTGGATTACAATACCTTTTAGCAGAGACGCAGCTTGAACTGAAAACCAACTACCTTTTCCTCAAGATTAGGCCATAAACTCCACAAAGCTATTTGGAATTCAGTTAAAAAGGTTTTTACAGATTGTTAATCTGTTTTAGATTCCCATGCATGATGTAGTCCTCCATCTAGTGATTGATGCAAAGTTTTTCTCTTTGTAACGGGTTGTGCCCTCTCACAGATTGCTCATCTTAGATGTTTCCCACTTGGCGGTTTTGGTATTGTTTCCACAGCAGAGGGTGCTGTGCGGCTTTGAGTCACTGTCCCTCGACCGTTACCATTCCCTAGTCCGGATGTGATGTTGATAATGGCATAAATGGCACACACTGCGTCCGTTGGCTCAGTGTTATGCTCACCTGGTATCCACGGGGACGCCACTCAGCCCTGGTTGGATAATATGCGCCTCAAACCCTTTTCCCCCGATCCCTGGGTAGTGCCTCCGATGGAAGTTGAGCCTTAATTCCTTAGAAGGCGTGCTCTCCGTCCTGCTCTTCGTGGCGGGGTGCGTAGTCTTGTGTGGGCGTGAGCGACCAAGTTGCTTCACTGGTGCGAGCCCTTTTGAGTGTCTTTAAGATAGGTCTTGCTGCTTTACAGTCTTGGTATTCTATTCTGTTCTTTGCTTCCTTCCTCTTATTGTTATTAATGTCTTATTTCCTCTCTTTAGGTATGCAAAGAGGTTCTGGTGTTTTTTTGTGCGGGTTGGAGCTGAGCACGAGCCAGTAAATAAAGGCGTGGTGTGCGCGATGCTGCCCGGGAAGTAATGCGCGGCGCTGTTTTGCCTTGTATATGGTAACCTCTGTCTTTCCCCTTCCTTCGTAGGCCACGGTGCTCTTCGCTGGTTGCAGTGATGTTCCGGTATGATGCTGAACAAGAGGCGACTGATCCGGTAAGAATCTTGTGATTTTCGTTGTTCGAGTGGAACCGTGAGGATGCGCTCACTAATGCTGTTCTTCTCTCTTCCCCCTTTTAAGGTTGCTGTGTTCCGGGAAGCATGCGGTGCCCAGATGTTGGAGTTCGTTGGATTGAATGCCTCCAGGTAAGCAGAATCAGAGCTGACGATGGGCTGAAGACAGGATGCTACTCACAGGTAGGATTCCAATAACTATGTTTTTCTCCCTGCAGGCACGCGGTTCCAAGAATAGCTGGCAGCAAAGAATACTGGCTATTCAACTGGACACGGTGAGCGTTACGCTGCAAACAGCTGTTGGGTGTGGTTTAAATAGTCTTCAGGTAAAGTAGTCCAAGTAAAGTAGTCCCAGCCCAGCCACACCCTAAACACTATACCGCATAGCTCAGTTCTTGGGAACTGAGCTATGTGAGTGCCTCCATGTTGACTGAAGCCCCCAAGCAAGTAGTTCCCAGTAAAATAGTCCCAACCTAAAGGTGTTCTCCATAGAGATTGAGCCTGGTGCCAAAGGCGCCAGGACTGACTCCAAGAGAGTCTCGGGTGAGATTTTAAGGCTTTTAAGGCCATAATGGAACCCCGAAACCTGGCCCTACCTGGCAGGCCTACTCGCCAGTGGCGGTCAGGGGTAGGGATCATGACACTCAGTTCAGTTTTTCTGTATGCACAGCGTGCCCTTGTACGGTTCGAGTCGTCTCATGACTCTCTTGACTGGTGTCTTTTCAATAAAACATCACCATGTTTAACGCTGAAGTCAGGCTTCTAAAGATTTTTGGACTGTGACTAGCAGATGTTAATCACTGATTTGCATAGAATTTGTCTCTGGTGTCTTGGTTGTCTTGGTGAACAACATGAGATCGTAGAGTCCAGCTCCTGCCAATCGATGACCCATAAGGCCTTGAAGGAGAGAAGATCTAAACTCGCCCTAGGTTGGTCGGTGTCCTAGTCTCTGTCTGCCACATTTTCACAAAGGAAATCATCCAAAGGGAGAAGCTCCACCAGAGGTGAGTCTTCTAAAAGGCCCAAGAAACGATCTGGTCATTCCAAACGGTCAAGATCCAGGAGTGATTCCTGTCACTCTTCCGCTTTGTCGTCTAAGAATAGGTTGAAGAAACATGTCCTGGTTCCTCGTCCTCTGACTCCATGCCCGACATACATCGGCTACGTTTTCCAGGTAAGACTGCTTCTGCAGCCCAATGGGAAAAGTTCAGATTAAAGACGATGGATGTCTTTTCAAAGGCGGCCCCTCCTGGTCCCTCGAAAGAGCCAAAACAAGGCTGCACGCCCAAGAGCCTGAGTCTGAAGACTTCTGGGATGTTTTATCATATAGCGTCAACCACAGAGACTTCCTTGAAGCAAAAAGTTTCTGTGACTTCTTTCTTGAGGGAGTCAAAGTCGAAGGGCCCTTTGATGTCGACATTGGAGAAGGGTTTTAAACCCAGATCGAAGACTGATTTCTTCAGGTACATCTTCGAGGAAGAGGAGGAGGAAGATGACGTACCCTTCGGGTATGAACATTTTGGAACTACCAATGTTCCAGAAGAGTTGGTCTTGGACCAATCCCGGTTGAAGACCTTGCCACTTGTCTGAAAGAAGCTAGTGGTTTGGATACCTCTCCTGAGGTGGGATTTGGCACTCCAGACCATACACTCTCACCCTAATGCAGCCTATATAACAGCCATGAATAGGCTGATTGAATATTTGGGTTGGGGGGGGGGCGTCCTGCTAAGGACATTACCCAGGATGACAGTACAGACATGTTGGATAGGGGCCCTCCTAAGGACCCTGTGCTGCCCTTCCATACAGCATTTAAAAAGCCAATTTTTAGAAAAGTGGCAGCAACCAGACTGTCACAATCCATGCCCCTGACCCCCTCAGGTATAACAGCCCCCTGGCAGCAGTGGGGCTAAAGCCCTTCACACTGGCCCCAAGGGTCTTAAAACTCCCATCAGAAACATACATGGAGACAGTCCTGGCACCTTTGGCGCCAGGCTCATTATCAGGAATAAAGCAATACCAGTTTTGGACCTTAATCCAACATGGAGGCCTATTACACAGCTCAGTTCTTTAGAACCAAGCCATGCAGTCTAGTGTTTTAGGTGTGGCTGGGCCTGGAACTACTTGGCCTGGAACTACTTTACCTTGGCTATTTAAACTATTTAAACCACACCCAAACAGCAGAACACGCTTCCCGTTATTCTGCACTCCTGCAGCGTAACGCTCACTGTGTCCAGCTCCTGCTCATCTGCTTCTCCGGCGGCCCGGTCCTGAAGCCCTAGATCCGGATTCCATTAATAACCTGGAAGAACAAGAACAGCATTAGTGAGCAAGAACACTTACCTGTGAAGTAACCAGTCTTGAATCCATCCTGCGCTTCGCTTACCTTTCCCATCTCCGGAGTTCGTCACAACCTGCAAAGGTAAAGAAACAAGGACAGCATTAATAGCAATTCTTACCTGGGCAAGCAGCGAGTCCTGGCAGCACCCTGCGCTTTTCTTACCTCGCCAATCTCCGGGTTTCACCGCAACCTGCAAGGGAGAAGGAACAAGGTCAGCATTAACAAAGCACATACCTGGGCAAGCAGCGCTTCGATCGCTCATCACTGCGGAACATCACTGCAACCTGTACAAAGAGAAGAGAACACAGGTTAGCAATTAACACCAATAAACAGCGCAGTACTCCATGCATCAATAACTCACCGTGGTATTCGCCATCGGCGCAGCAACTCCGAGATCGCAACCATCCCTATGAAAACAAAAAGCGACCTTGTTAGGGAACAGCATAGCAAAGCAAGACGCGGAGAAGACAGAGAAAACGGAGAGAAAGAAAGAGACAGAATAAAGACGGAAAAGACATCATAACTCACCTGGAAGACAGCAAGCAGAGTCGGAGTCACAGCCGGTCTGGACCCGACATAAGGGCACACGGACCAGTGAAGCAACTAGGTCCACGGAACGCCTGCACCAACCACGCGCCCCTGCACAGAGACACAGGACGGAGAGTTCAACGCACAAAAACCTAAGGTGAGCAAGAACCCCAACGGAGGGGATTTGGACCAGAGGGAGGTGGGAGTCCACCCATCACAGAACCAGTATCTTAACCCTCCATTCTCCTGTTATAGGCACTACCCAACGTCTGGCACATAACCAAGCAGAGAGGGGTCCGGGATAGAGCTTAGACCTCCATCCAGTATCGTGTGACGCCCCCGTGGATACCAGGTGAGCGTAACGCAGACACCACTCTTCGCCTGTTGACCCTGTTTTCCTCTCGAGGAACTTTCGCCAGAGAGTTTGGTGGTGCAGGTGGCTACTTCCACCTCAAAGGCTGCAGCTTTTCCGAACATACCCCTCGGATAGGCACTGGTTAAGAGGGTTTTCTCTGCTGGAAGCATGGAACTGAAAGCCATTGATACATCTTTGCTCTAGCGAAATACACCTGTATAGTGTGGAATTTAATTTCCCAGGCAGCAGAAAACATTTCCCAAGGGGAGATGAGAGATGGTTTTAACAATCTCATCAGTGATGACAAGGAGGCTTCCTGCTAGTCCTTTAGTTGGCCCTTGATGCGTCACACTGCCTCAGCTGGTGTATGGGCTTGTATGCTGTTATAAGATCTGCATGGTTACACAAGTCTGGGTTTGACCCCGATGTCCAATCAAGGCTCCTGGACATGCCCTTTAATGGGTCCAACCTTTTTTGTACCAATGGCAAACGACAGTTTGGAAAAGCTACAAGCTTCTAGGGCTGCGAAATGTTTAGGGGCAGCCATCGGTCAGCCACAACAGCAGCACCTGCCCGCTCAGGCCAGCCTTTCAATATTACTCCTCATTTGGCCAAAGGGGAAGAGGTCAAGCTACCCAGAGAGGACAAAGGAGGTTCACAAGTGCCACCAGCGACCGCAGAGGAAAAACTGCTCAGGCAGCCACCTCCTAACTGTCCTCTGCCACAGCCCCCATAACCTCTGAACTCACAGGACCTCGGCGGGAGGCAGGTTGACTTAGCATCTGCAAGAATGGCATTGCATTACTTCTTATGCATGGACACTACAGACACTGGGCCAAGGGTACAGTCTCCCATTTCTACAAAGGCCCCCAGATTGTCCACTGACAGAGCAATCTCTTCGGGAACCAGATCTGCTCCTTCTACAGGAGATTCTTTCACTGTTGGAGAAAGGTGCCATGCATAGGGTGCAGGGAGATTGATTATTTGTATGCTTCACCCCCTCTCCTAGTGAGATCCCCAGCACTTGTGATGGACTTCTGGACCTTTTTCTTTAATCCTGAATGAATAAGTGGAGCCTTTTTCCTCTCATTTATTCTTGTGGGCTCTGTGTTTTGGAACTCTATTCTTTGTAATCTTACCTGCACTGCGTAGTCTGTCTGCTCCATTGCTCTTAAAGGCATCTGCGTTTATTACTGCAGCACACAGCTCCTTATGAGCAGTGTTGCTGTGGACCCTTGGGTTACTTCTTTAATAATATTTTTCTATAGCCTTAAGTAACTACAGTTCTTAAGGATACTTTGTGTCTCTCCCAAAACTCTATAGTCTGAGAGATTGGCACACACCACCTTCAGTGGAGTGCCAAAGGGATACTTAGTATCCCCCTTCTCTCTGCTCCTGTGACTTTTTGGTGTAACTTTCTGCAACCATGTGATTGTTAGCATGTGCCACACTCGTATGGAATTCTGAACCCTAGCTCGCGTCGCATCTAGAAATGTGATTGTTAGCATGTGCCACAGTTGTATGGAATTCTGAACCCTAGCTTGCGTCACATCTAGATAGAAATGTGAATGTCAGCATGTGCCGTACCTAGATGGAATCCCATAATTGAGGGGACAGCAATGCCAACCAACTAACAATATCATCCCTCTGCATACACCTCTCAAACTCTAACCAAAGACAACGACAAGCCTTAAACGCAGCAATCCGCACAAACTTCACAACAATGCAGCAACAAAACAAACCACACATAGACTTGCACAACAGCACGCAACGACTATCGACCGTCAAACACCCCAAGCCCAGCCAACGGACCCACCGGGCTGAGGCTGCAAACAGCACATCAATGCTCTCTTGCACTTTTCCAGCTTATTCCCACTAACCCACCCCCTCTCCTCCCCTTTTTCAGAGCTGCCAGAGTGCCAGGGGACCACTTCGGTGGTGATAGTGCGCGGTACAAATGTCCATTAACGGAGACATCCTCCTAGTTAGTGCTGGTGGCAGTGGATGTGTTCTACCAACTATTGTGTATTTTGTATACCGCAGGATATGTCCATAGTAGTGCACAATAGGGGCACCCATTACTAGCGTGGTTGTTCTTTGTTAGCCCTTCTACCATTCTGGGAGGGGGAGGTCTTTGCGTGTTTTGCCTTTGGCAGGAACCAGTAGGTATCCCCCACCTAGGCTCCAGTGTGTCTGGGCAGGCAGGAAGCGGGGGAGTCTTCTTCCACCCACCCCAGTCCTTTGTCTGCTAGAGTGCCTGAATAGGTCTAGCATCCACAGGGGGTCTGGCTGTCGTGATTGGACGCCTCTTTCTGTAAAATGGTGAGAGAGATTGCAGAGGAGTGTGTGCTGGAACTGTATAAAAGGTGAGGCTTCCGCAGTGTAAAGCAAGTAGACTACAGGAAACTGAAGTAACCGAAGAAGATGACCAAAGACGCCTGCAAACTCTTTGCAAGACAGTGAAGCAACAACTGCTGTCCTTTTCCAGGTTCCTATGCGACAGAGGAGCTCTGAAGAGGACTCCTCCTTCCCTTTGGTTGGTGGGAACAACCAATCCCAGGGCAAACTTTGAAACAAGCCATCTCCTGAGGTCCTAGGAGCTTCCAGAGCTGCAGAAGCCCAATACCAGGAGACTTGCTGCCTATTTCGAGTGCATCGTTCGTACTCGTCCAAATCTTTGCTGAGCCCTCAAGGACACTCCAGAGATCCGAACAAACTTGCCCAGACCCCCTCAGCCGAGTGTGGGACTGTGGCAAGTGAAGATGTTTGACCAGGTAAATCGTGTCCTTTGTTGGTGCAGCAGAAAATGCACCAAATCCACGGAGTGACCCAAGAAGTTGATGAAAGCAGTGCCAGAGGTCCTCCCTCGAGACTGGTGCTGAGAGATCCCAGTCATTGCCCTGCCTCCTTCCTTTCGTCATCAGACCAAGGAATCCGGAGGTCGGATCCAGCACCGCCACATCGAAGAGAATTCAGCCACAACATCATATTCAAATCTAAGGTACTGTGGGGGAAAAAAGTATTGCTTAACTTGATCCGTGAAGTCGCTCCAGAGTGTTGGAGTGCACATAAAGGTGTCCAGGGTACACCCCTCTTACCTCAGACCCAAGCTGTTGCTTGTGTCCCCTTGTCGAGTCCTTAATAGGGTCTCCACCGTTAGTTGTTAACTTGCTGCTCGCTTAAAGACTAGAGACTTGAAGAAATCCACATCCTTTGTATTCTACTGCTTGTCAAGACTTTCAGCCCTCTTCGAACTGCCTTTAGCTAGGGTTGCACTTTCGGACTTAAGACTTGCTGTGCAAAAAAAAAACATCTCTAGACTCTTGAACACTGCTAGTACTATACTACCTAACCATTTTCCATCCATAAAGTCACTTGCTTATATGTGTATGCAAAGTAAATGTCTTATCGTATTTCTGCTTAGAACCTGCGCATAGTTACTGTTAATACTCCTACGTCCCGTCCTCTTTTCTCCATACTTATGGGACATCCCTCCATCCTGTGGGACGGGACCAGAGCACTTTGTAAAAAGCATCAATATTTTTTTCAAAAATGTGTCCCCCCCCTCTTTCCTGCGCGGGGCCCAGCACGCGGCCGTAATCCCGCCCACCTTGGCTCTGCTCCGCCCATCACCCATCAGTCCTTTTCTCCGCACGATCGGGGCCGGACCCACTTGCATCCTCAGAAGTGTTTCTTCCCTGCTTTCCTCTCTGGCTCTCGCTAGCGTTAGTTTACTAGTTTGTCTATGTCTTTTAAACTAGATTTTCCAGACTGTTCATCGTGTCACCGTCGCTTCGCGAGGGCGGATCCCCATCCTCTTTGTTTAGATTGTTTGGGTCCGGAACACCGTTGGGACTCCTGTTTTTACTGTGACTCCCTTTTGGTCCGGGCACTTCAACGTCGGTTGGAGCGGTGGGAGGAGGTGTTCGGACAAACTCCTCCTTCTCATTTTCAAACGTTCATCGATGAGAAGAAGAAACGGCCGGTAAGTTCTTTACTTTTCAGAGCACCCCGGCCGGGGGATACCTTCCCGGGTTCCTCTCGTGCCGGGATGGGCGTTGATCGCTCTGTTACCGGGTTTCGCCCTGAGGTGCCTGTCGGGCCTAATAATTCTACCGGAGTTTTCTCTGAGGGTCTCCGTAAGGGGCCTGTGTTCACCGGCGTACGCTCCGACGCCCCTCCTGTGGGGGCTGTTTCTAGGCCCAGTTCTACTGAGTCAAGGGGTACTGGAGCTTGCTCTGAGGCCGCTCTTTCGGCTTCCCTCAAAAACAAAACCGGGGTGCGCCTGAGGCCTTGGCTGGGCTTGAAGTTACCGAACGGATGTTCGAGGCCCGTGCCGATAAGGCTTCTACCGGGCCTAGGTCCGAGGTCCCTCGTACAGAGGCTAAGGCTACCAACAGTTCTGAGGGACCGGGCAAGCCCCTGTCGGTGAAAGCGGTTGCTCACCGTTCCCGCGCTTGTGGTGATACCAGATCTGTTGAGGGGGCAAAGAAGAGAGTTTCTTCTTTTACCGGCAGTGCCGAGGCCCTTCCTTCGAAGGCTCAGTTGGCGGTTGGTATGTCGCAGAAACATTCCAGGCCTCATAGTACCGGCTCTGCCGAGGTTCCTTACGTTAAGGCTAAAATTAAGACCCCTGACCCATCGACGGGGACCCCTGCCTCACTTCCTCACGTGCCGCAGTTCCCCTCAGATGAGGACAAAATGGCGGCCGTTCCCGCCACGACCACGGTGGCCATTTTAGGTACTACCCCTACAACTACGCCATCGGCCCCTGGTGTAGGGTTCGGTCCTTTGGGTGAACCCAAGGTCCCTTGTGCGCATCCTTACTGGCTGGTTTGATTGGAACGCCCGGATGCCTCTTCCGCACAATGTTTCGTTGCCTGCGGGGGCGGCTCCCTTGATTTATGTGGGTACGTCGGTGGAGGGGCCAGTGTATCACCCTTCCCCGTTACGTCCCTGGGTTTGTCCACCTCATGAGAGGCCTCCTCAGGTTCCGAAACAATCTCTTGAGGATGCTTTTTTCGGTAAATTTCAAGCGCTTATGCGCACCGACCCCATGAGGGAATATTTCAAAGGGCTTTTCAAGGAGATATGTCCACCTGCGCCTCCGGCCCCACATGTTCCTCCGGTGGTCCCGCCGGCGCATCCCTTGCCCGTGGTGCCTCCCCCTGCGCTTCCGCCTTTGCCACCATTGTCCCCAGTGGACAAGGCAGTGCCTCTCAGGGCTCAGCAGGATCCTGACCTGTCAGATGACCCTCAAGGCTATCAGGACAACGAGGACCTTCCCCGCTGTATCAGAGCCTTTCATGACCGGATACTGGACATGATGAATTTCTTAGATGTTCCGGTGCCCGCGGCACCCGCTCCGCAGGAGGGCGTGCTTTCTGGGGCGTTCACCTTGTCTCCCTTGGAGCGTACCAGCCTGTTCTTGCAGAAGGACGTTCTGGCCGAGGTCCGAAGAGTTTGGGAAAAGCCACACTTGGGACTTTTTGTCAATAAAAAGATTGACGCGAGGTACAGGCTGCATTCTTCGGAAGAAGTGGCCTTGTCGTCTTGTCCGCCGCTGTCATGAGGCCTACCCCCGGAGCACCAGGACAGGCCCAGCACCCCCGGGAGCAGGCATCATGCCCTCGGGTAAAAGCCCAGCGTCCCCTAATAGGGGCTTTTTGGACTTTGGCTCATGTTGGACATCAGTCCTCGATCTGCCAGCTAACATGCGGATTCATCCCGTTTTTCATGTGTCACTTTTGAAACCAGTGCAACCAGGAACCAGATTAATAAAGCCACCAGAACCAATTCAGATAGATGGGGAGCCTGAATTCGAGGTGAAGAACATTTTGGATTCTAAAATTTCAAAATCAAAACTTTTCTATCTAATTGATTGGAAAGGGTACGGGCCTCAGGAAAGGTCTTGGGAACCCAGCGACCACGTATATGCACCTCGGCTGGTAAAAAAGTTCCATCGGGATTTCCCAAACAAACCGAAACCTCCAGAGGGAATGACCTTGGGCGGGGCCTTGGGGGAGGGGGGGGGGGAGTGCTGTCATGATGCCTACCCCCGGAGCACCAGGACAGGCCCAGCACCCCCGGGAGCAGGCATCATGCCCTCGGGTAAAAGCCCAGCGGCCCCTAATAGGGGCTCTTTGGACTTTGTCCTGGCGCCTTTGGCACCAGGCTCATGTTGGACATCAGTCCTGGCGCATAGGCGCCAGGCTCATAAAAGAGGGTGTTTGGTGCACTTACCTGACGCAGACCATGCTGCATGAAGCCTCAAGCCAAATGAGGCTTAGGAGGGACTATTTTATCAAAGGAACTATTTTACTTGGGTGGGGACCGTGGAAGAATACTTACCTGGAACTTCTTCCAAGGCTATTTAAACCACGCCCGGACTGCCACACGTGCTTCGCGTTGCTCTGCATCTAGCAGCTGAACGCTCACCGTGCCTGCTCCTGCATCTTGCCTCCAGCCACGCCCGCCTCGATCTTGGGATACCTGAAAGGAAGGAAGGGAAGAGAAAAGGTGAAAACCAAGAACTTAATCTAACTTCCTACCTGTGTCCTGAATCATCACGCCAGCGATCCTGAAGATAGACATTCTTTAAAAGCATCGCACTACTTGTTGCAGCGCCGCGCTTCACTCACCTTCCTCGTGGGCTCTTCACTATCCACTGCGACCTTCTGGGCATTCCGCCACATCTCTGCACCTGCAGGGGAGAAGAAGAGACAAAAGGTGAGCAGGAGGAACAAATGAGGAAAGCATGATTTTCCGTCACAAGACTTACCTGGCCATATTTGACGGAACCACTCCTCATTTTGGGTCGGCGCCACTTCTTGGCCTGGTACCGCACCCCGGCCCCTAAGGGGAAAAAAGAAAGACATTACTAGAGGGATTCAAAGACATTTAAAGGGATCATTTTATCACGAACTCACCTGAGTTTATCTCCGGCAATATCCATCGAAGCATCACTTCCACTCTGCACCTGAAAATAAGGACAGATCGCAGGTTAAGAAAAGCAAACAAAGAGAAGACTCTACTCTGGAACTTTTTAAACTGCATACTTACGGCATTTTGCCTTCCGAAACCAGTGAAGTAACTGGTCAAATACGCGCCCCTGCACCAGAAGCAGGATGGAGAGCTCATCCATTCAAACATTCAGGTGAGCCTTCATTGGGGATTTCGGAGGTGGTCAGAGAAGAGCAAAGGGGAGGTGGGAAGCAATAACAATACTCTGCAGACAGTTAATCCCCTTTCTCCACCTACAGAAAGATTTTTCTACGGGCCAGACAAGCCAGATTTGGGGGTCCAGTTCAGTCGGTGTTTCGAATCCTGCGCATCACGCTTGAAGAGGTCACCGCAATCCAGACCAGGTCAACGCCTCCGTGGGAGCCAGGTGAGCGTTACACCTCCCTCCTCCACAGTGGTGGATGCGGCTACGTTGCAATCCAGGCCTGCAGCATCCTCCTTCGCGACGGCTACTCAGGTCTTGGGAAAGGAGGACAAGCTCCTGGACTCCCTAGGGAGGAAACTCTTTGCCAATTCGGCCTTAAAGCTCAGGCAGGCCAATGCAGAATTGATTTTGGCGGGATCTAACATGCGGTTGTGGAGAGGTCTGTCGGAGTTTGAGGAGCACATTCCGGTCGAGAAGTTGGAAGATTTCAGAGGGGGCCTTTCCGATGCCAGGGTCTTGGCCCAGGATCTCCTGGAGGCTGTGGCTCATCACGTAGACACCTCGGCTCGGGGCCTGATGCTTGGGGTTGATACCTCGCGGCAAGCATGGCTGCATGCCACTAAGTTTTCGAAGGAAGTGCAAGGCAAAGTTCTGGACCTTCCATTCGATGGTAAGGAGCTTTTTCACTCTTCTACTGATGTAGAGCTCACCAAAACCAAAGATAGCACGCAGACGGCTAAATCATTCTCTGTTCTGATTAAAGCTCCTTTCAAATCCAAAAGACCGTTGTCGCAAAGTCGATCTTCCTCTGGTTTTAGGGGCTTCCTCGACCGCAAATCTCACAGAGTGGATACTCCTGCTGGGAATAACCGCCGTAGACAACAGCGTATGCGGTTTTTCTCCCGCTCCTCAGCCTCCTCATCAGGTTCAGGTGGCACCGCCACCGATAAGCCTGCCAAATGAGGGCTTTCCGCGCTCGCACGAGACTCCGGTGGGAGGACGCATTGCGTCTTATTGGGAGGCGTGGCAGACCATCACAGAAAACTGATGGGTCTTGTCATTCGCTCGAGCGGGCTTCCGCTTACCTTTACCCCCTACCCCACCTCTCAACCCTCCTTTTCAGCTGTCGGGCTCACCCTCCCTCAAGGCCGAGGTTTAGAAACTTCTGCACCTTAGAGCTGTGGAACCCGTTCCCCTCGGGGAGCGAGGGGAGGGCTTTTACTCCCGGCTGTTTACGGTGCCCAAACCCAACCAGGCTGGCCTGCGCACCATCCTAGACCTTTCCCAGTTCAATCTTTTCCCACCCCAAGAGAAATTCAAGATGATCACGCCCGGCCAGATTCTCTCCTCTTTGCAGATGGGCGATTGGCTCAGCATGGTGGATCTTCAGGATGCGTACATGCATTTCCTGATTTGGAATCCACACAGGAGATACCTCTGCTTCTCTTTGGGAGAGGAGCACTACCAGTTTTGGGTGCTTCCTTTTGGCCTCAGCTCAGCGCCGCGTGTCTTCATTGCGGCCTATCTTCGTCTCCAGGGTATCCATGTGTATCCGTATTTGGACTGGCTCCTACCTCCAGTCTCTCCTTCAGCTCCTGTTCCATCTTGGGCTGTCGGTGAACTGGCGGAAATCCTCCATGACGGTCTCACAGGACCTGACTTTCCTGGGTTTTCGTTGGAACACGATCGACTGCCGAGTATTGACCAGGGACAGAATGGCGGATCTGTTGGCTACGTGTCAGATGTTTGCCTGGTGGTTCCCGAGGCTTCTGGGCCTCATGGCCTCGTGCATGCTGGCTCTTCCTCTTGCTCGTCTCAAAATGAGACGGACCCAGATGGCTCTTCGGAGTTCCTGGCGTCAGGCTCTGGACCCGGATTCCAAGCGGATAATGATTCTGGATTCTATGAGAGCGGACCTGGACTGGTGGTCATCTCTCAGCAACCTGTCAGTGGGCGCGGGGTTTCAGGATCCAGCCCCCATGGTGACGATCACAACGGACTCCTCCCTTTTGGGGTGGGCTGCGACGTTAGATCTTCTTCAGGTCTCGGACCTCTGGTCGCCTCAGGACAAGCTCCTGCACATAAATCATTTGACGATTTTTCTGGCGCTCAAGGCGTTCAGACCGCTCATTGTCAACAAGGTGGTCCGCATAAGAACGGACAATGTGGTATCAATGTATTACATAAACAAGCAAGGGGGAATGAAGTCTCCCCCTCTCGTGGACCTGTCCATCCAGATTTGGGAGTGGGGCGTGCTTCTTGGGGTCTGGCTGCTTGCAGTGCACATCCCGGGCCAGCTGAATGTCACTGCTGATGCCTGCGGATGCCATCAGCCGGCAGATAGTGGTCAGCTATGAGTGGGAGTTGAAGGCGGAGATCCTCTCATGGATTTTCTCGCGTTGGGGCACACCGGAGGTGGATCTCTTCGCCACGGCGGTAAACAAGAAGCTTCCTCAGTACGCCTCCAGAGGGGGGCTGGGAGCCTCCTCTCTGGAGGACGCTCTTGAGATTCCATGGCACTACGTGAGAGCTTACGCCTTCCCGCCTCTTCCCCTAGTTCATCGTGCAATTTGGAAGTTGAAGAGCTCTGTCAACTGTTCTCTTCTACTGATAGCTCTGTGGTGGCCGGCCAGTTTTTGGTTTTCAGAACTTGAACACCTGTCGGTGTGTCCGCCGATCAGGAAACCAGTAACTCCCGATCTTCTTCACCAAGGGGAACAACAGATGTGGCACCCCTCTCCACAATCGCTCAACTTGGCGACATGGTGCCTGAGTTCAAGACTCTAGAGCATTTGGGTTTGTATTGCGGATAACATGCGCATTATCCAGGCAGCCAGGAAACCCTCGACCAGATCCCATTACAAGAGTAAATGGCTCAGGTTCTGTCATTGGTGTTTGGAGAAAGAATTGGACCCAAGGGTGGCAACGATTGACACAGTGCTGTCATTCGTATCCTCCCTAGCAGAGTCAGTGGTTCATGTTCTGTCTTGCATGACTTATCTCTCAGCGGTTTCCGCTTACCTCTCTACAGACCGGTATTCTAATGCTCTAACCCGGTGGTGAAGAGACATTTTGCTGGCTTGACACGCCTCTACCCTCTGGTTCGTAGTCCGCACCCGCTTTGGGACCTAAATGTAGTCCTGATGGCGCTGTGCCATAAACCCTTTGAGCCAATGGCTACGGTTGACCTCAAGTACATGTCCTGGAAAGTGTCCTTTCTGGTCGCCGTTATGTCAGCGAGGAGAGTGAGTGAGCTCCAGGCATTGTCAGTGGAGCATCCTTTCTTGGTCTTTCACAAGGACAAGGTAGTCCTTCGGACAAACCCAGCTTTCCTACCAAAGGTAGTGACCGAATTCCATCTGAATCAGTCGATTTCCCTTCCGGTCTTTTTTCCGAACCCTGCCTCGGAGGCGGAAAGGGTTCTACACTGCCTGGATGTCCGAAGAGCTGTTAAGTTCTACCTGGACAGGACTTCTGAGCTTCGGAGTTCTCAACTTTTTGTGACCTCCCGTAACCCTCAGGGCAGGCCAGCGTCTAAGGCATCTATTTCCAGATGGATTGCCGCCTGTATCACGGAGTCTTTCATCGTCCAAAAGCTGAAACCTCCTAAAGGTATCTTGCGGGCAAAGCAGCCGCGGTTGCTTTTCAGAAATATGTTCCTTGGGAGTCTATCGCTAAAGCAGCTACTTGGGTCTCCCCATCTGCTTTCTGTAAGCATTACTGCCTCGACATGAGCTCTAGAGCCTAGGCTCAGTTTGGCCAGGCTGTGCTGAAGAACCTGTTTCGGTAAGGGGCATTTCCATCCACCCATAGTTCCTGTAAAGGAGGGCTTGGGAATCTCCCATAAGTATGGAGGAAAGGGGACGGGACGAAGGAGTATTACCAGGTTACTCACCGTAGTGACCACCTTACTCCTAGTCCATAGTCCCCTTTCTTCCATACGCCCGCCGTCCCCTCTAATAAGGTTCCTCTGTTATTGCTAATGGGTCTTTGACCCTGCGATAGAAAAGGACTGAAGGGCGATGCACGGGGCGGAGCCAAGGTGGGCAGGGTTACGGCCGTGTGCCGGGCCCCGCGCAGGAAAGAGAGGAGGGACACATTTTTGAAAAAAATGTGGATGCTTTTTACAAAGTGCTCCGGTCCCGTCCCACAGGACGGAGAGATGTCCCATAAGTATGGAGGAAAGGGACTATGGACTAGGAGTAAGGTGGTGAGTAACCTGGTAATACTATAGCATTGTCTTTTCCCTTTCTAACTTTGCAACAAATGTAACCTTGAACACTTACAAACAAAGACGTGTTCTTTGAAGTATATATTATAGTATTCCAAAGTGTTCTTATGTAAACGTATGAAGTATTTAAGGCGATTCTGGTGTAAATATAATAAATATTTTATAGAAACTATGTGTAAGTGCTTCCTTGATGTCTAGCTGGGTTCAGTCTACTTACCCACAGCTCACATCTTCCTCTTAAGATAAACCTGACTGCTCTGCCACTATACCAAGGTTCCAGCAGTAGTACAGACTGTTAGTAAGAGTTGGGGGATCTTCCAACCACTGGGATGGTTATCTAAAGTCTTACCTCCAGGTGGGATTCTAGGAAAACTTCCCCAACAAAGGATACCTGTATGTCAAGACTCGTGGATCACGTAGATTATGTATACCTCCGTCCTAAGTACCCAACAGCGAGATACAAGAAACTCGCTGTTCGATTATTAGGGCCACAGGTGGCAGGAACAGGAACACTGGTTCCTCCGAGTGGCTGCAAAGGAAATGGGCAGGTTAGGCAATATACACAACAAACTCAAGGGCATGCGCAACTACAATGAAACAGACAATGAGGGCACCTACCCGGAAGGTGTATGTAGGCCGTAAAGATGGGTGGACAAAACAGTAAAAGGGTACCCCAGGCCGGTGTCACTGCCCCCTCAGTGAGCTATGTTGCAGCAGCAGAGAGCAACCCTGGTGACAAGGTCAGGCAAGATGAAAGCTCACTGGAAGTCCTTGAGGGACAGGGAAGAGTCAATGAATCCTGTCAGGATGGGAGCTTCAGGTGGAATGGGGAATAGCTCCAGCAAAAGTCTGTGGTGATCCGGAAGGCAAGAAGCGAGACTGCAAAATCCAGGCAAAACAACACAAAGAAGGGTGATCCAGAAGCAATCCGTTATTCCGAGTTTGAGGTCAGAGCTGAAGAAGCCAGTAGCAAAACCAGGCAGCACGGCAAAAAAAGTCAAGGCGAAAGGCAGTCCGTGAAACGTAGTCGGAGGTCAGAACAGGTCCAAAACAGCAAGAATCCAGAAACGAAAACGCCAAAGGCTGAGTAGGAACTACAGCTGAGAAGCGAGGTATGGCGCGAACAGCTGCTTTTTTATGGGGTTGCCACGGATACCGAGTCACGTGATCGTTGCGTACGTGACACATAACTGGTTCCGTACCGTGTCATCATAGAGACACGATTAGCAGACGGGCGTATGGACATCAAGGATGTTTGTTCACATGATCGTTGCCTTTGTAACACGTGGCGAGTTCCGCGTCCTGTTGCCAAGGTGAGGCATCTCGTTGATGGGCACGTGGCTAAACGCTGTGGTAGCTGCCAATGATGAAGCAGGCGAAATCGCCCCGCACAGCGTGTCTGTTGCATATCCTTTTGCAAGTATGTGCCCATTTGCCGAAGTGTCAGTGAGGTAAAGCATCGCTGCTGCCACACGGTAGCGCGGGGCTTGGGCGTGGGAGAGGCCAGAGGCTTCGAGTACAGACCTGAGGGATCCTGGGACTGTGAGTGCATGTCACTGTAGTGGAACAATACCAAGGTTGGTACTCCACTGATTGTCTGGTTCCCAAAAAAACGGAGGACTCTGACCCATCTTGGACCTGAGACGCTTGAAGTTCCTCAGCAAGGACATATTCAGGATGGTCACTATTTTGCAGATCCCCCCAGGCCCTTTGCCTCCAGGATTAAAGGGTGTCACTCAATCTTCAGGATTCTTAATTTTATGCGTCTTTACATCACAAGCACAGAAAGTTCCTGAGGGTTGCTATTGGCGGTTGTTATTATCAGTTTTGAGTACTGCCTTTCCGGCTCAGCTTCGCCTCAAGGGTCTTTCACCAAGTTGATGGCGGTGGTGGCAGCAAATAAAAGATGGGGAGGGATTCACAGCTTTCCCTACCTAGACCATTGGGTTTTCAGAGACCATTCTCGTGAACAGGCTCTGGGACATCTCAACAGCACCTGCCACTGTTTCCACAATAAGGACTTCTCCCTGAACTTCAAGAAATCCCAGCTGTCTCCTTCCCAAAAGCTTCAATTCATTGGAGTGGTCCTTGACTCTTTCTCAGGGTAAGCATTGCCTCCGGGGTTGAGGCCTTAACATATCTTGCAGATGTTAAGGAGATATCAGAACACCCAACATATGCTGGCATTCGACTTTCTGAGGTTGCTGAGCCTCATGGCATCCTGCATTTTCCTGGTCCTAGAAGACCGCTTAAGGGTGAGATCCCTCCAGTGGGCACTAAGATCCCAATGGTGACAATTCTCAAGCAGGATGACGGATGTTCTTCAGGTCCCGCACTAGGTCACACAGGATCTCCTGTGGTGGGCCTGCGAGGAGAATGGGATGATTGGGGAAACTTTTGGCAAACCTGACCGGCTTTAACAGTAGTCATGGGATGGAGAGCTCACATGAGCGATCTCATGATCAGCAGACTTTGGTGCCCATCAGAATCAAAACTATACATAAATATCTTAGATAGGAGTGCAATCAGGCTGCCGCTGATGGACTTCTTGCCTGCCATACAGAGGAAGAATGTCCTGATAATGAAGGACCGCACAGTTGCCATGCATTACCTAAACAAAAGAGGTGGTGTAGGGTCACTACCACTGTGCAGGGAGGCAATGCAGCTCTGGTTTTGGGCACGCAAAACGGGAGCTCTCTATTGGCTGTTAGGGAATACAGTGGCAGACGCTCTGAGCAAGCAGAGTACAATCTCCCATCAGTGGGAGTTGGCTCAGGAAGTCCTTTTAAAAGATCTTCGCCCTTTGTGGAACCCCTCAAGTGGATCTGTTTGAGTTGTCTATCAACAGGAAATGCAACCTGTTCTGCTCCAGGGAATTTCCTCAGAGAGGAACTCTGGGGGGCACGTTCGTAGTGGTCTGGGAATGTCCACTCTGTGCTCGATCCCACCAGTCCCCTTCATTCCTCATGTGTGAGAAACCTGAGGGTTTTCTCCGAAGTAGAACCCGAGAATTCCTTATTCAGGTGGCCTTGAGAGGGCTGACGCTCTCAGATCCCAACCTCGGGGGTGTATGAGTGAGTTCGGGATGCTGAAAGGTGCCAAGAAGCCTGAGGAAGATAAGTGCGCTGCAGAGATCCTGGAGCAGGAGAAAACCGGCCAAACACTGGCCCTGTTACTTGAGAGGAGACTGCAGTGTGGAGAGGGAACTGTACCTCCAGAAGGCAAGACCAGGGGCAGCTGGGGTTGCCTAGCAGTACCCACAGCGAAATTCCTGCCCTGGGACAGGCAGGCGAACCCAGGTCTCTGGGGGGCAGGAGATGAGACCCTGACCTCATTTGACCATCCCCCTTTAACTCCTGCAGCTCCCAACGCCAGAGAATGCTGTTTTGGTGAGCTGTGAAGTGGGAGCAAAAATAACCAGGTGCATTCTGGGACTCGAAATCCAAAGACATTTTATTTTTGGAAGATAAAAAGAACTTAAAGAAGGCTCCGCACCCGATGGGAGGGAGACCCTTGAGCAAGGCAGACTGCACAACGAGTGAGCTAACTTAGCACGGCAGTTCAAGAGGAGGAGAAAGACGGCGCAAACCAAGAGGATGACAAGGAGAGAAGCAACCTTGCCCTTTCCAAGCCAGGCCTGTGAAACCTCAACAGAAGGAATCATAAGACCGCAAACAATAGCCAGCGTATTTTCTAGCAGATGTAAACGGGGCCTCCTCCGCTGATAACCAAGCAAAGGGGAGACGCTTGCCACCGTGGTACTGGCTTTGACTCCAGAGACAAGAAAAGCCAAGCGGTTCTGAACAGCCGGTGAGTCGAGGGGAAACCAAACAGTTTGAACGAAAGTAGCGAAACCGGCTAATTAAAGAAAGTACAAAGAACTGTTATTTCCATATAAGAGGGGAAAGCCAGCTACAGGGGAGTCTGGCACCACGTAGGTGCTTGCTTGAGAAACTCTGAATGAATACCTCATCATTGAAACTAGGGTCGAAGTGGTCATACGGGGGTCTAGAAAAATCCTCCGTACAGTCGAAAGTCTTTGACCGGCAAGTGAAGTTAAGGGAAGTGAATCCCGCATTTTCTGAATTACAAAAGTTGGCAAGAATGTGCACGACGGAGGGATGCCGATGAAAAGTGGGCAAAGTCCCAGTATACAGTGTGTTGATAAGAGTGAACCCAGCAGAGGGATGTCCACAGTTAACTGTTTAAAAAGACATTAAGATTTGTGAGTGGCACAGATGAGATTGTGTCGAAAGCCGTAGTGAACCCCACGTAGGGAGGCTGTCATTAGAGAGGGGACTGAGCCTGCAAGAGTGGGACCCAAGGTTTAAGAACAATCACTCTAAAGATGGAGAAGAGCTTTTGTTTTTGCTGTTTTGAATATCAGGCCCTCGGAAGCATGAGATTGACAACAAAAGGTTCCGATATCTAAAAGAACTTTCAGGGGGATCTTAGCCCAGAAGAGGGGTATTCGGGGATGAAAATGCATCACCCAATATGCAAGCAGAAAGGAACTTTTGTTTATTATTTTTGAACACATCAGACCCTCGGAGGCAAGAGACTTTATGTAGAAAAGAGACTTGACCACTGAAGGTCCTGATACCTGAGAGCTGAACTGTTGGCTTGTGCTGGGAAAGCTCGAGTGTGTGCTGTGCTCCGGAGTCCTATCTTGTCCCGTGCTCAAAACATGGGGAAGGGACACCCTGACTACGCATCCTGACTTATTATTTGTGAATACTTCTTTTTTCTTAGTATAGGCCCTGACTACGCATCCTGACTTATTATTTGTGAATACTTCTTTTTTCTTAGTATAGGCCCTTTTATTTGGCAAGACTCCACTAGGACTGCTTTATTATTATTTTATGGTTGTAGCTTGCTCCCATCTTAGATTTAGGTTTAGATTAGGCGTTTTTCCAACCTGCATATACACTTTAATAAACACCCTTGATCTGTGATTACTTGTCTGTCTTTCCTTACACATGCTAGATCCTCGGTGGTCCCCGTCTCCGGTCGGCAGCCTTTCAATGACTGATTTCCAGGGAGACTTGGTGAAGGTTAGCTGGTGCACAATGTTCCCTCGTAGCTCGGGAAGAGGTCTCCTAGCCAGGTGCTCTCGTGGATCAGTCCTCGAAGGCACGACAGCTTTCAGATTGCGTTGAAGGAAAGCAGCTGCAATTCTTCTTCTTCCGGCTCGGCTTTGAGAGTAAGCATCAGGTTTCGACTTCAGCTTCTGAACAATTCCATTAAGTGAGAGGTTCCCAGATATACTGTTCTGTCTCTCGTTCGCACTGCTGAGCCAGGCTCAGGCAGCCAATCATTCAGAAGGGCATTCAGCCGGCAGGTAGCCAATCAGACTCGCAGTGCATTCCGGCTGTTCTTCTCCATCCAGACACTCGTAACCAGGAATGTGGATTGGGACAAGTACCCAGCCATTCAGCACTCCACACTGCATCCATATCAGTTTTGGGCAGGGCTGTCTCATTCATTGTGTCAGAAACCAAACATGAAATGTATATTGGTCACACACTCCATTCATCCAGGTCCCACCCCAAGGGGGTACCCACAACATAGTAATTGGGAAGGCTCCAGCCAGTCTAGCCTGGACTTCCCCACAATACCATATATGGAACTTCCACCCAACAGCCAGTCAGGGGAAGGGCTTCCCAGGTCTTTGGGAAAACAGGGTAACGGGCAATAGAAAGCAAGAGGCCACAGGGGCCATCTTGTCTCATATCGGGAATCAACAGATTCCCATGGCTGGGCCTGGGTATCCCAAAATGGAGGATTTTCAGAGCACTTGTCAAATTCAGCATGGAGCTGCCACCAGCCGATACCCTGCTCTGTGGGCCACACACAGGTGGCCAAAAACATACACTAGGGGTACAGTTTTGTACCCCCACCCATGGGTGCCATAAGGGTATCCCAAGAGTCTGTTCACCACAACCAAAAAGAGGAAGAGCTGCACTGCCAGGAGTCCCAAATGGACTCCAGTACAGAAAATAACACAAAACATACATGATAAAAGGAGTGCAAGACAAGGATATGGAGACCCTGTCCCTCCAATGCATTTCCAGCATCACAGAGAGCAATTAATTAAACGAGGACCTGATATATATGAACTCTGTTAATGACTGTATTAAATTTACAATTGAGGTAGAAACGCCAACATTACATTACCCTGATGTGGAATTAGAACTTAAGTAGTTAAAATCACAACCAGTTTGTTCCATAAGCTTACAGATGTTAATAACAGTCTTCACTACCTAAGTCGACACCCCAAACACCTCAGAGACAATCTCCCATGTAGTCGATTCCTTTCGGGTGAAAATTATTATCTCTAAAGATGGTATACTGGAACTAGAGAATGACAAGATGACTTCTAGGTATACAGAAAGAGGCTATCCGGTACAGATAATAGAAGCAGCCAAAGAAAGAGCGAGTCAGATGTCTCGGGAAGACCTCCTAAAAAACAAGCCCAAAAACCAAGAAATTCCTTTTCTCTACACACTGAGTACTCGAGCCAAAGCCATCAAATAACCAGACTTAATAAGAAAAACTAGAGGCTAATCCAATTGGACTCTCAACTTGAAATTATTCCCGAAACCTCCCCTGATTGCATACAATTGAGACAAGATCTTTAGGGATCAATTGGTGAGAGCAGAGAAAGAGAGGACTATTAATCAGACCACATTGGAAAAGAAAAAAACTGGTACCTTTGCTTGTTAACATTGCAGTAACTGCAATAACATAATGAAAGGTAGCTATGACAGACATCCCCGCCCGGGAGCTAAAATCAAACTAAAGAACTTTGCGACAGGTGATACCATGTCAGTTATCTATGGATTAAGTTGTCCATGTGGGATATTGTATGTGGGACAAACAGTGAGAAAAATAAAAGGTTGCTGTAATAAGCACAAAAGTAATAGAAGGTCCAGTAATTTTCACTCACCAGTGGCCAGACATTATTTTTTGAGAAAAGACTTTGAGTGGCACAACTTCGATTTATTGTACTTGAAATAGTACACAAATCACCAAGAGGAGACCATGCCAAGAGGCTTGACCAGAAGGAACTATACTGGATCGACAAGCTCGAGAGTCTGAACCCTAATGGAATGAACGAAGACTTTCACTTGGGTGCTTTTCTGTAACGGCCATTCAGTAATAAGTGAAACCTTGCACGTAGGAACCACGCTGTGCCAGTTACCTAGTTAGGAAGAGATTATACCTCAAATTACTTCTTCGCTACATGCACATACATCTAAACAATGTTCTTTTAAGTGTGCATTCAGTTATGTAATTTTGTAATGTCATATTTCTAATGTACATGCATTAAGACATGGAACATATTGTGAGCATGTGTACCCCCTGGACTTCCACCCTATTGTTATTGGGGGCACATTATCCAGTCCATGATATTGAATTGGCTTTCCAGAAAACTTTTAAACTTTTACTTCTTCAGAGACAGCTATGTTTTCCACTACTTGTTGTGGGATTGACCCCATTACATACCATCCCAAGTAGCTTTAGTTGCTACTGGATCTGCGGTTCATCTCACCATCCGAGTTCTCGCAGCGTCCCCGCACTCTGACGTCATTCATTTACATGTGACCTTGTCCCGCATGCAGATTATTATCTTTAGAGCCGGGTGCAGACTTGAGTTCATCCGCAAAGGGTGGCCTCACCATCCATGCGCGCTTGGACAACTCTGGATGAAACTTTGCACATGCTTAGGTGAGCATTGGGATCCACTCTTAAATCTTATTTAGTTTCATGACACTGAGCTATTTTATTTGAAAAAATGCGTCACTTTCATCAGAGAATGCAGTATCTTTACAGTGACTGTTTCCCCACTCTGAGTGAACCCCTGCTGCCCATCATGGCTCCACTTAGATGAACAGTGTCTGTATTATGCTAGACGGGCATTAGACCCTACAGCCTCAACTCCAGTCATTGGACTCTCAGGTAGGGACCTATCTTTTGAACCCCTATTCTTCATGTATTTTTAGCAGCCCCATTCTAATTCTTTTCCACATATAACTGCCCTAGGTTGCCCTACACAAGGAAGATCCACATCCTATGTAATCCCCTCAGACATGCAGCCTTTTCCATCTCCTGATCTTCTACAGGTGAATGTCCAACATGTACACATGAGTTAACACTTGATTTTTGAATATGTAATGTATAAATTAGTACAGATTAGCTAACACCCGTTATTTTTTTACCTTGAAATACAGATCAGATTGAAGGTTGATTGATGAAAAACCAAAGAAATGATGCTCCTGACGAAGGGACTCCAGTCCCCAAACATGTAGAGCTCATTGTTGTACAAGTTATACACTGTATAATATTATGTTTACTGATGGAATTAATGCATCATGTATTATAATTGAAAGAATACGTACAATCCATTAAATGTTATGCTGATTCTTTAAATAAAATTTCCTTGGATTCTAAAAGTCTGTTTGAATTACTTTTTCTCAAACTTTATTTCCCAAAATTGTTTGTTTTAAAACTTACCTTAATATACCCTAACTATTGTTTGGCTTTACAAACACATTGGGTATGCAGGGAACGCAAGTGTTCTACAGACTGTGGACACCGGTTTTGTTTCTTTTGTACATGCAGCCTAGTGCCAAGGCTACTTATTTCTCCCCTGCACCCTATTACAGTCCTAGATAGATTGAAATCATTTTCTATTTAAATCTCAGTAGTGCACCTACATATCATCAATTTTCACACTTTTACATCGCTGCCTTTCTGGGACTGCATCCTCGTACTTAAATCCCTACACTCTCGCTACACCCTGACCAGATCCTTACGCTCTTCCAATCTGAGACAGCTTTGCTGCCCTGGATATAAACGTTCGAACGGCTTGGTAAGATCATTCTCAGATGTTGCGTCTAAATTTTGAAATGTACTCCCACTGAACCGAAGACAATAAGAAAACACAAAAGCTTTTCGTATGGCTCTAAAAGCCTTTCTTTTTAAGTAAATGAACCCTCTCCCGTCCTTGGGCTCCCTAGGTTCTTGACCTCCTGTTTGTTCCACTTGTTTTTTTTTTGCACCTTGATGCCCGCAAGATGTCTGCGCGGTCAAAATCCCAAAACATCAGGCGCTTCAGGGACAAGCCGGTCTTCGCTGGTCCCGCCGGTACCACTTAAAAAGCAGAATTGATTAACCTGCAGACGGGAAGAAAGCGCTCGCTAGCTGAAACGCTGGGGGTTACTTTTTGCATGATTATTGTTTCAACTGTCTTGCTGTAGCAGAAGCCAGCATCTCTTATTCAAACTGTGGCTAATAAATCGCAAGATCCTTTAGGTCTCTTTGTGTCTTATTAGTTGGCTGGACCGAGTGCCTGCTTATATAATTTGAATCTGGTTCCGTCCATACCTTGAATTGTGTTTGCTCAAGCAGCGAGAAAAAGTACTCGCATTAGATTTTATACTCACGTGTCACTTGGACGTGTACAGTGGGAGTTGTGCATGGGAAACTACATCTCCCAGGCTCCCAGCACAACATTATACCGAAACGTCAGGTACTTCAGCACCAACGCTTCAGGGACAAGCCGGTCTTCACCGGTCCTCACTGTCATCAATGCCAGGAGCTGTAAAAATCGATCACCTACTCCCTATTGCTTAAATTCAAATAATATCTCATTTCAGGTGAGCCATGGGGTATATGAAAGGAATGAAAGGGTTACTGGGAATACAGCATATGCAGCGCATGGACACAGTAAAGAGGAATGTACAGGCAGTTTATGAGGAGGGCAGATTTGGCACCGCAAGTTAGAAGTTGCCCGACCCGCCGTCTCAAACCACAGACTTGGTCACTACCACTATAGAACTGGAGGGCCCGTGCCATGAGGAAGCTAAGACACTTGGAGCCTCTCAGAAACCAGAGACAATGCTGAACAGCCCAGATGTCCACCAGATAGTGGAAATAACCAATAGCAACAGAGCAGGGCAACTGGAAATAGTCAGTACCATACAAATGATGCCATCTAGAACTTCTCCCCAGGCCTACTCCGGGAAATAAAAATGTGTTGCTAAATACTAGGTCCTTCAACAACCACGCTAGAAACATACATGGCCTAATTATAGATAACCACCTGGACATACTTTGCCTCTCGGAAACATGGATACATGAGTCCAGTGGTCCCAAGATAGAAATGGCAGTCCCAGCAAGGGCAGGGAGGTGGAGTGGCGATCATAGCCAGAAATGATTTCAACATGTTTGCGACCCCCCCCCCCCACGTTGCTGTCAGGGTTGTGAAATTCTTCATCTGAAACTAACACCTACAAAAAACATCTGTATTAACCGTATAGTGATATATAGACCACCTTCACTTATGGTACACTTTAATGAAGAAATAATCCAGCTGTTGCATAGTCTCAATGGGACCAATACGGCCACTCTATTTGCGGGAGACTTTAATCCATGGAGGGGGGTAACCCTGCTGACAAAGGCTTTGGAATTAGAAAAAACACTTAACAATATCAACTTTAGAGTATACAATGGCAATCCAACGACCACTATAACCAGTTACACTGGGTGGTGTCATGCAACCTTGACGTTAAAATTGATGCAACCATACCATGTATTTGGTCAGATCATCACAGGGTGGAATTCTCAATAACACCCCAGGGGCCAATGCCCAAAGCCAGGAATGAGCACAAAAGGATCATGAATAGAAATTTCAACAAGATGTCTGTTGTAGAGTTAGGTTAGTGTGTGAATGAGATAATGACATAAACAACAGATACTGACACTTGTGAAACTTTGGTTTCGGCATATAACACATTGGTTCAAAAACTGGTTGAGCTGGTAGCTCCTGCTAGGTGGAAACTAGTCAGGGCAAATACAAAGCATCAGAAATGGTTCACACCCATTCTGGTTAGCTTAAAAAGAGAGAAGAGAAACTTGAAACTAAGATGGGTAAAACAGCCAACCATTGAGAACAAGTGGGAGGAAGCGGAATCACGGTACAAACAAAACATCATAGAATCCAAGAAAAAATTCTATAACGAGCAAATGGACAAAGCATCAAACTCTGCGAGTAAGCTCTTTGAAATTCTGAGATCTCTAGAAAAACCCAAAGCACTATCACCCCCAGCTCAACCTTCTCAGGGCGACTGCCTAAAAGTACAGGAGGCCTTCAATGCTAAGGTCACAAAGGCAAGAGAAATAATCAGGACGACACATGTCCCCCCCCCCTCCCACCCCACCAACAAAATCCTGGATAGTCCAGCAAGAGCAGGAGAGGACAAAGATTTGATTTCTCAACTATCGCAGCACTGGACATGAGGTCCCTCTTATCCACCATGAGCCCCACGTCCTGTGCAAAAAACATCCAACCCCCCCGGATTATCCTAGAACAGAGATATCTTTATACCTTTCCTTACACGTTTGGTGAATGCATCTTTTCGTGATTGCCACGTACCAGAATCTATCAAAATTGTTAGTCACTCCCTTAGCCAAAAAGCCAGGCTTGGCCTACAGGGACCCCAGTAACCTACGAACAATTACCAATTGCAACTTTCTATTGAAGATTCTAGATAAAGCGGCTACGCTGCAGTTTCAAGCATGCGTAGAAGCAAATAACATTCTGCATAGGCAACAATCAGACTTTAGACCAGCCCACAGCACTGAAACACCTATGGTCGATCTCCAGACCCATTATGGTCAAGGGCAGGTCAGGAATGCTGGTGCTGCTGGACCTGTCACCGGCCTTTGATTTGCTAGACCATGAACAACTTCTCTGGTCTTTAGGGCATATGAACGGATGCTCTTCGAAGGCAATCCGATGGGTATCCTTTCTTGCCAATCGAAGATCAAAAATTCACTGAGGCGATGCTTTCTCGGCTTTGCCGTCCATTAATTGTGGCGTACCACAGTGGACCAGTCTGTCTCCCCTACTTTTCAATCTCGATCTTAGACTACTCTGCACAGTTCTCGAGGGCACAGGAGTGTTCTTTCCGAATTACGCTGGTGATTGAGCCGAGTGGCAAATACATGACAGATGCCCATAATCTCGAGACTGTGTATAATACCATAGAGGCCTGGATGACATCCAATTTGATTTGTTTGAATGGGAATAAAGCAGAGTTACTGATCTTTGGCTCACGGCAGGCACGCGCCAAATTAGGACACCGTCAAGGTCCAAGAAAAGCTGAAGACCTTGGGTATTACTCTGGAAGCATTGCTAAATGCAGTCTCATGTTTGCAACTGAAACAAAAGCTGCAAATGTAACTTAGACGTGCTAAATCACATCAGACCATTTGTGAATGAAAAGAAAAGCACCCCTATTGCCAGGGCCATTATCCTATCCAGGCTGCACTATGGAAATTCGCTAATGCTTGGAGCAAAGAAGGGTTTAATCGCAAGATATCAGATCATGCAGTGAGAATCATTAGGAAGAAAACGAGAAGGGAGCATAGAACGTCAGACAGAAGAGCCTTACCGTGGCTGAAAATCAAGGACCATATCATTTATAAAGGCATGACCTTGGTCCACCGATGTATCCACGGGCAATCTCCTACTTATTTGAAAGATCTGATCCTCCCGTACATACCGGGCTGATCATTGAGATCGGAATCTAGAGGTCAGATTGTCTGCCCAACGTTCAAACGCACTAATGGGCTGGGGTGATCTTTTCCAGTAATGGCATCCCAAGCATGGAATGGACTGCCTAATGCCATCAGATTAGAGGGTAACTATCTGGCTTTCTGGAAGGCTTTGAAGACAGCCATGTTTTAATAGCCACTACAGTTTCCCCAAGGTTAACGTAATGGGCACCTAGCTGTCCTGTCTTCCGGTATGTAGTTTCCCCTGTCTAAATGTATGCGCCCTGATGCCTGCGGGCTTCGGCGCAATTTAAATGTATACATAAATAAATCCATGAAAACAAAATGTGAGGCATTTTAAAAGCAGTTACTTTGTCCATGTGTTGATGGCTAATTAACTATTCAGGGTGTTTAATAGGAGCAAGGTGGGTCAGTGTAAAAACATACCCTTCCTCCTGAAGATAGTTTCTGAATTCCATTGCAGTCATACTTTTTTTACCAGCTCAGTTCTCCAACGTATCCATTGATGATGAGCATTTGTTGCGTACTGTGCACAATTTTGTCAAGCTGGGACTTAATATTTTAGAGTGCCACGTCGTCTAGTTTTATACATTGATAAAATAAGGGGCAGCCACTGTCTACGCAAGCTAATTCTATAAGGACGTAGTTATCAAAAACTAACCTGAGGTCTGCATTGTTCTTGAAGAGCATACTCTGCAGAAGGTAAACTGAACAAGGCATGCTTGTTTAATGATACACTTCGAGCTGACACATATCGTGCAGCTAGTAGATGCCAGTACATACCTGTTGCAATTATTGCTTCTCGGAATATGACTGTAAAATTGATTCCCAGGAGGCTCAGGCATTCGTAAAGCAATGTGTATAGCGGGTCTCCTTTGCTGCCAAGGCACCTCTCTAGAAAATAATTACATTTTCTTGCATGTATAAAGATTTCAAATTTTGGTAATATTGAAAAAGAAAGAATGTTTTGCCGGGCTGCTGTGAATTGCTCAAGTTTATGAATCTAGATTGACTCCATTTTGACCAAGATGGGTGCTTGCAGTGTTGAGCGCAATGCTGTATAGAAAGCAGATCAGTGCTATCTAACTGAAACCATTATTTTATTTGTTTCCCCAACTTTAGGTTCTCTGGTCATTGAGGAAAATGATGCCTCACAGCATGCAACTCCCATGGAAGTTCAGAATATGCAGGCACAGAACACACTTGCCCATAATGTGGAAACTCAAGGACCTTCTCCTGCCAACCAGCTTTCCAAGTTCCCCACACAGATTAACCTGGCTCAGCTTCGTCTCCAACACATGCAGCAACAGATTTTGGCGCAGAGGCAGCAGGCCCAGCGTCGGGCAGCTGGAGTAGTCCCTCCCCATCCTTTGGGGCTCCAGAGTCCAACAGGTCCACCACATTCTATGGGACTTCAGAACCCCAGGGGTCAAGGGCCCATGCAGCATCAGCCTTCAACATCAAATCCGGTATGTACAATTGTTTTCCATAGATGTGTGCCTGTCACTCATTGAGGATTTTGATCTGAAAGAAAATGTTGGCTTGACAAATAAACCCAGCTTCAAAGTACTAAGCATTATAATGTAGGGCTAAATATAGTTTAATGAGTTTCAAATTATTTTGCAAACGTTATACGACAATGCAAAAAGAGCTAGATGACTAGGAACCTATATTAAGAAGCTGAACATATTAATGAAAAAGCAATTGCAGTAAATGTTGTGTTTTTCCAAAAATATTGCATGATAGTATGCAAGCTTTTCCATCCTCCAAAAAAAGCACATTGCTCTGTTCTAAGCCTCATTTATCCTTCCCCTAAAAGAAAACAAATTAATAAAAAGAGATGACATTGACATGACATGCTATGGTAAGCTAAGTAAAATCACTCTTTCAGGAAGCCAAGATCCTCCAGTATCCCATTATGCAGTGTAGTTACAGGAGAAAGTAATTGTTCTGCTCCGTGAAGCAATGACCCCTTAACATTGACAGAAATATTAATATTCTCCAGCATTGGATCTTTCATAGATTCACCTGCTGTGAATATTCCCAGTCACTTTTTTGCTCTAGTATAGTAACTTTTTGGTCATACTGCTGCCAGCCAGTTGGAAAGGCTCCCCCAGTTACACCCTTATTGGCCATATTCGCAATCTTTCTCATTATAATACTAAGAATATTATTGTAAATCAATCTACTTTTAAATTTTAAATAGTTTCTTTCGATGATGCGCCAAAATCGTTGCCTGCAGGAATGGGTTTCCTTCATCCACAGCCATCACTGCCTGTGAGTTCCTGTTCTCCAGAGTCTTTCTCAGTTTTGGGCCTACTCCGTGGCTAAAACCAAGAGAAGAAGCCTCTTCATGGCCTGCACCCGTTTCGGCTTGAAGAACGTCTTTGTTGATGATCTGCATGACAACTGCTGCCTGTACTACCTCCGCCCGCATTATGTCATTGAGGATTGCAACATTTGCTAGTCCTTCTCCAATAATACCATCGGGGTTCGTCACCGAAGGTTGGTCGCGTGGCTAGAGGATGCCAGGGGTCCTCTGACTCTGCTTCAGTACGGAGTCATGCCTCACTCAGGCAGGATAGGGTTATCCAGGGAGCCACCCTTAGTAACAGGTCAAGATCGCACAATAAGCCTTAATTGAGCAGTAAGAAAGCACACCGGGAACAATCCGAGAACAGGCTGAAGTCGCTGTTGACAACTTCAGAAAGGCCAACCATACCGTCTACTGCCAAGGTCAGTTGATCCTCCTCGCCTGCGTCCAAGGATGGGGGTATGCCCACCCCGTCAAAATGATCTCTGTTGACATCCTCATAATCATCGCTAACTTTTCTTATGCCAACCATGTCGAAGACTAGAACCACTTGGTTGACATCTTCGAAGATGTTTAGTCTACGAAGCCTTCAATGCCAATCACCCCTACACCATCAACGACCTTGACCACTAAACCATTGACCAAGCCATCAACAACCAGCACACCATCGACGACCGTGGCAGTCCCTTTGATTCCAGCCATTTCACTGTTGGCGGCAACTGGTGTAGGTCTCTGGGAGGAGTGGAATAAGACTCATACAGCTACAATTCCCATGATTGCAGACTCCAGCTGATCGCAGGAGATTGGAGGATCCCCAGACTGTGTCCTCAGATCATGATACAATATGGAAGTCGTGATGTCCCCTCTCAGCTCTCCTCATCAGGAAGCGCCTCCATCCAAGGCAAAGAAGGTATCAAGGCCGACCACTAACTCCAAACCCTCAAGACGGTGCAACTCCTCCAAAGGCACTCTCTCCGGCACCTGCAGACAGGAATCTCTCCGGATGTTTTAAGCCCACTAACCACTTTAGTGCCCACCCTGCAGCAGAGGTTACCAACGCCACTGCTGCCACTGGCACCACTGCCGCCTCCACAGCCAAGACAGCCACTAGCTGAGCCCAGTGGTATCCCTGCCACCCTGCGACCTACTAGAGAGGAGCGGCAGCTGCTACAGCCCCTACAATGACCAGACACAGACACTGACCAGGATCACAGTATGATGTGGTGTCTGTGCACTCAACGGACATGGATGAATATGATATCATCTCAGCCGAGGGCGAACCAGAAGACATCCCTATCAGTGATTCACCCCCAGATGCTGTTGTCCTTCCACACCCTTATGGGCAGGTCTGTGAAAATGTTTGCCCAGTCTACTATCGCCGAAGGGATCCACACTGAACATCAATATTGTCCATTCCACACCTGCAGGATATTCAGGAGGACCATCTCCCATCCTTCCATGGCGCCAGCAAAGAAGGACCGATTTGACAAAAAATACAGGGCCCCCGACTCTGCTCCAATATTCCTACGCTCGCAGCCTACACTGGAGTCTGTTGTTTTGGCAGCTGTCCATAAACTGTCCATCAACCCATCTTCATTGTGTTCCATCACTCCAGCCAAAAAAAGCAAACGCTTAGATGCATTCAGAAAAAAGCCACGACTATCAAGGCGCCAAACGCCATGGCCATTCTCGCTAGATAAGACCGCAAGCTATTGTACAAGCTGGGATATCTTCTAGAATTCCTCCCTGAATACAAGCGTCGGGAAGCTATGGAAATCTTTCATGAAGGTGAGGTGGTGTCAGACCAAGTCATCACAGAAGCTCTTTATATTGCTGAAACTGGATTCCGTCATCTCGGGAACAGAGCAGTACTTCAAAGACGGGATTGGTTCAAGGCGACCAACTTCGGGCTGGAAGTACAATCTAAGGTTCTAGACCAGTTGTTCGACTGGGTGGACCTGTTCGGCAAAAAAGTGGATGAGAGACTATACATAAAAACAGACACTGAGACCGCCCGCTGTCTATCCTTTTGGATGGGGGAAATCCCACTTTAACAAGACGTCAAGGGGCTACCGGGGGCTACCGCCCCAACTACAAGTCTTCCTTGTACAAGACTCGGGCATACTGCTCAACAAACAAGTACAAGGGATGAACCCAGTCCTTCAGGGGAAATCGGCGCTGACGGGGCTCCTTGCAATCCTGGGGCCAGTCAGCAAAACAGCCCTGACCCATAGTGTCCCTCCCACTTCAGCACCCAAGTGGGAGGAAGGCTATCTTAGTTCATCAATCAGTGGAGCAACATCACAAACGACAAATGGGTGCTCTGCCCTTCTCCAGTAGGGTCATTAATTTTTATTTATTTATTTATTTATTTATTTATTTATTTATATTGCGCCGGTAGCTCGCAAGCTTCGGGGCGCAGGAACAGGCACACGGGAAACAAGTGACGGGTAACTAACACAAAGCACAAGACAGATATATATAGAATATCGGACTGGGCCAGAAAGATTTTTATGTATTAGAATGTATTCAAACCCCACCAGACTTTGCTCCTGTGCAAAAATCAGAAAACTTCACCATCTGCTGCAGCAAGAGGTTCAGGCCTTTCTCTCCAAAGGATCAGTGGAAAAAGTTCCGGTTGCACAGAAAGGATCAGGAGTCTACTCAAGATACTTCTTGGTAAGTAAAAAAGTTAGGGGGTTGGAGGCCCATCTTGGACTTCAGAGAACTCACACATTTCTGAAATAACAGACCTTTCATATGGTGACACTACAACTGGTGGTCTCTGTTACAACAGGGTGATTTCTTAGTGTCCCTCAAACTGGATGACGCATAATTCCACATTGCTATCCGTCACACAAACCGCTGCTACCTGCGGTTTGTGGTGGGTGGCATACATTATCAATTCAAAGCTCTGCCCATCTGGCTTCAATCAGCCCCACGGGTGTTTACCAAATGCCTCGCTCCAGTGGTGGCACATCTGCGGTGGGCATTCATGTCTATCCATACCATGATGATTGGTTGGTACGAGCACCATCTTACACCACGGCAACAGAGAGCTCATCGTCGACCATTCACTGCCTGCAGTCCCTCGGCTTCTCCATAAATTTCCCAAAGTTTTGCATATCCCAGCGTAGCAAGCAATGTACCTAGGAGCAAAGCTCAATGCGCTCTCTTGCACAGCGATGACTTCACAAAAACAGGTATCCACCCTTCTATGCAAGGTGCACCAACTGAGCACGTCAAGAGCGGTTTCAGTCTGCAGCTACAAGTCCCTTGGGCATGATGTCATTGTGCATTCCCCTCATCAATTATTACAGGCTAAGCATGCACCCACTGTAAGAGTTTCTAGACGCTTGATGGGTACAGATCTCCGGATCCTGGGAGGACTGCATCCCTCCACAGCAATTCAAGGAAGGGCTGCGTTGGTGGTCCAACAAAGCCCATCTTGTTGAAGGTGCTCCCATTCCGCTACCCAATCACCAGGTCACCGTCATGACCGACTTCCCTAGAATGCTGGGGAGCCCATTCACAAGACCTTCATGACAGAGGTATATGGGCCATAGCCTGTTGTTTCCACGAAGTAAATGACTTTGATGTATTTTACTTTGTGGAAATTACTTAGTTGTGGGGTAAGGTATAAAAGAGGGATGGGTTTGAGGTGGGGTGGCAGTGGAGGGGGAGATGGGGTGGTAGATTTGAAGTATATTTTGGGGTGATATATTCGAAGTATATTTTCAAAGTAATTTCAGCAAAGTAAATTACGTTGAAGTAATTTCCTTCGTTGAAATGACATGGAACCCTATGGATGAAGCATGACAAGTTGCAACCCATCGACCTCCTGGAACTAATGGCAGTGTGTTGGGCCCTAAAGTCTTTCGTCCATTACTCTGCGGAAAGGTGGGGTAAATCTTTACAAACAATACCACCACGATATTCTACATACGCAAGCGGGGAGGAACGAGATCCCCACAGTTGTCAGCGGAAGCACAGTCCCCGTGGCACTGGGCATTACAACACCAGATGTTTCTTCTTCCCTTTCGCCTTCCATGTATCCACAACACCATAGCAGACTATCTCAACAGGGAGCTCCGCTCTTGCCACAACTTTACTAGATATTCCAATGTTGGGGCACTCAGGAAATTGATCTTTTTGCAACCTACAACAAGAGGTGCAAAACCTTTGCCAGCAGATTTCCCCATACCGTGAGCCTGAAGGATGCCTTTGCGTTTGTATGAGACGGGAAGGAACTGTATGCGTTTCCACCCATCCCTGTGGTGCCCCGAGTCATCAACGTATTCAGACTGTATTGGTGAAAATTGATATTGGCGTGGCCGAGACAGTTTTGGTACTCGGAACTTCTCACACTCTCCTCAGCAGTTCCAGTCAGGATGCAACCACACCCCAATCTGTTGCCCAGAAACCAAGGAGCTGTGCTTCATCACAATCCAGCCTCGCTCCATCCGACGACTCCTGTGTTCTTAGTTTGGATCAATCCCGCTACTACAAGACTGCCAAGATGTCCTAGCGCGGGCCTGGGCTCCATCCACTTTGCCATTTTACAAGAACAAGTAGAAACAGTTTGAAGTCTAGTGCAGATCACACCGGCTAAACCCCAGACCATCCGGCCGCATAATATTCTTCCATATTGGTTGTCCCTGGTGCAAGCCGGTTTGGCTCACTCTTCCATTATGGTGCACTTGCCCACCATCTCCAGGTACAACCGCTTGCCTGGCACCCGTTAACTCTGGTCTCAAAGTTTGGTGAAGGAATTTTTGAAGGTCCTATTCAGGTCTTTCCCACCGTTTTAGTGACCAGCTCCAGCACGGGAGTTTAACGTTGTCCTTTCCAGGCCCATGTAACCACCCTTTGAGCCTATGCATAAAGCCTCTCTCAATCATCTTTCCTGGAAAACTGCCTTTTTAGTGACCATCATTTCTGCCCGTGTGCCTGTGGTATTGCCAGTTTTCTTCAGCTCACCTACTTCACCGGCTGAGCGTTCATTGCACTCGTACGTAGTGCGGGCTCTCAAATATTATGTTGCCTGTACAAAATCCATTTGTCACATCTCTCGGCTTTTTACGTGGCGTATGAACCCTCATGCTAAGGAAGGGCACTTTCCAAGCCTTCCATTTCCAGTTGGGTCTTTGCATGCATCTCCATCTGCCACTAGCAGGCTTGCAGGCCTCTCCCTGGCAGGCACAGCACCCACTCCGCCACGGCAGCCATGACGGTTTTCCTCTCTGGCACTCCACTGCTACACATTTGCAGGGCAGCTACGTGGAGGTCGGTGCACACATTCATCAAGTTCTACTGTGTCAACAAGGATTCTGTGGCAGAGTGCAAGGTTGGCCAGTCTGTTGTTCGGAAGCTGTTTGCATGAGGTTAGTTGGTCTGCAGTGGTAAGTTTTGCTATAAGGAGCTGCCCTTTTTTCATGGTTATATACTGATTTGTAAACTATTCAGAGAATTTGAATCTATGACAGATCCAATGCTGGAGAAGGAATGTGTTACTTACCTGTAACTCCTGTTCGAGGGGATTGGGTCCTCCGACGTATTCCATATCTATGACAGGTAATCACCACAGCTGTGCTGCTTCGGAAACTTTTCCGGCGTCTGCGTCCTGCGTCGATGACGTCGATACGCCGACGTCGAGGACCTCCTCCGACGTCCAACGTCATCCGATGTGATAAGTAGGACGCACGACGCCTGTAGCCTCAGTTCCGTTTTTTCCGCGAACGTGTTGCTTCGTGTTTCTCGGTTCTACGCCTCGACTCTTTGGAGTTCTGTTCTTTCTGGTTCTTCGAACCTGTTCGTTTGTGTATTTCGGCGATGTCTTCCACTTTGTCTTCAACCCCGCGTCCGGGCTTTAAGAAGTGCGGGGAGTGTGGGTCCAAGATGTCGGTGACTGACTCGCACGTCGCCTGCCTCTGGTGCCTCGGGGAGGCCCACGACACGGATGACTGTGTTGACTGCCTGTCGCTCACGTCCAAAGCCTTACGCGAACGTAAGAAGAAGTTGTCGGTAGGTCGGGTGTCCAAGCCCCGGAAGTCGAAGTCGGCGGGGCTTTCGACGGATGATTCGAGGGGTGACTCTCCGCGTCATCGTCGGAAGTCTAGTCGGTCTTCTTCTAGGAGTGGGTCTCGCCACTCCTCAGCCTCTTCGAGGCATTCTCGGAAGCGCCGTCACCGGTCGCCTTCCAGGTCCTCTTCCGAGGATTCTGCCCGGCACGTCGGTTACCCCACCAGCCGTGCGACGCCGGAGGAATGGGCTTCCTTCGGGAAGAAAATGTTGGCGATTCTTGAGTCGCAGGGTACTCAGCCGTCCGCGCCCCCGAGTGGGGTCGGCCGTGTGAGGTCGAGAGACGCCGCTCGCAAGAGTGGTCGGCACGAGTCACGGGAGCGGTCCCGTTCGGACAAGGAGGCTCGTTCTCGCCGTACCCGTTCCAGGTCCCGGTCCTCGACGCGTTCGAGACCGTGTGCTCCTGTGAAGTATTTGAGGAAGACGTCGACGTCTGAGGCGTCGAGGGCGTCGACAGGCTTTCTCGAGGCTCCGGCTTCGAGGACGTCGTCGAGGCCGTCGACGTTCAGGTCGTCGAGGGACACGCTCGGGGCTCCGGCCTCGAGGGCTGTGTCGACGCCGCCGATACTGGAGGCGCTGCATCTGACGTCGACGCCGATTTCCTCGACGTCGACGCCGATCCTCTCGGCGCCGTTGCCGGTTTTCTCGGCGTCGGCGCCGATTCGCTCGACGCCATCGACGCCTTTCGTGTCGGAGGTGCCCCGTGTCACGGGTGTACCCCCTAGGAAGGCTCTGGTTAAGAGCAAGCACTCTCGGGTGCCTTTTCGCCACCTGGAATTTATTTCGGAGGCGGATGAGGATTCTGATGGCCTGGTTCCTAGTCTGGTGCCTGATGACATTGGCTCGGGCCGTAGTCAGTTTGACGATTTGAGGCAGTCACTGCATGATGCCAGTGGACTGGACACCTCCCCGGAGGTGGACTTTTGTAGGCCTGAGCCTGGCTCCCATGCCGATTCCTCGTACCGGCGCCTTATGGCTAGGGTGTCTGAGTATTTGGGATGGTCTGCTCCCCCAGGGGAGTTTGTGCAGGATGATCTGACGGACATCCTTGATGTTGGTCCCCCAACTGACCCGGTACTGCCGTTCCATATGGCTTTACAGAGAAGGGTGGCGGCGGCTTGGACTGCTCCGGAGAGTCTCCCGGCGGTGGGCAGATCCTTGTCGCGTAAATACCGTCCAGCCAGTAGCGACCCCTGCTACTTGACCAGGCACCCCACTCCGGAGAGTTTGGTGGTGCAGGCGGCCACGGCCCCGGCAAAGCAGGCGTCGTACCCTACCATCCCTCCTGATAGGGACGACAAACGTTTTGATGGCTGGGCGAAGAAAGTGTTTTCTTCTGGTGGTATGGCGCTTCAGGCGGCCAACTCCGTTTGTGCCTTGTCACGTTTCACGCACACTCTGTGGAACTGTGTTGCGTTAGCGGCTGAACATATTCCCGATGGGTTGAACGGGAGGGTTTCCTTGCTATGGTCCAGGATGGTAAGGATGCCATGTGTGAGTCCGTTCAGTCGGGTCTGGACTTGGCTGAATGCGTCAGTAGGTCCATGGCGGCGAGCACCGTGATACGCAGGTTTGCGTGGTTGCGGAAGTCGGGGTTTGCTCCTGATGTGCAGTCCCGGCTCCTCAACATGCCCTTTGATGGTGAACACCTTTTTGGCAGCAAGGCTGACGAGAGCCTTGAGAGGTTGCAGACCTCAAAAGCTGCAGCGAAGTCGTTGGGCGCTGCAGTTCGCTAACCTCCGCCTTTTCGTCCTAGGGGACAGCAGTGGAGGGGTGGTTCCTTTCGCTATTACTCATCCTTCAGTAGAGCGAGAGGAGCTGGCAGTCAAAGAGGCCAACGCAGGGGTACCAGAGGTGGACGACAGGGTACCCGTGGTGCCAAGGCCGCTCGGGCAGTTGCCTCTTTGCCCTCGGGTAACGCCGCAGCCGCTCCTACTCAGTCATGAGGCCATGTCCCATGGTTCGCCGGTTGGGGGAAGGCTGGCGCAGCATCTTGTAGAGTGGCAAGCCATTACTTCAGATGTGTGGGTTCTGGAGATCATAGCCCACGGCTACTGTCTTCCTTTTCGGCACAGGCCTCGCCACAATCCACCGGGGAACCTCTCTTTGAAGTGTCCGGATCCGCTCCTTGCGCAGGAAATTCAAGCCCTGCTGGAGAAAGGCGCTATAGAACTGGTGCCTGTAGCGGAGAGGAACAAGGGTTTGTATTCCCCTTATTTTTTGGTTTCCAAGATAGACGGGGGATTGAGACCCATCATGGACTTGCGCGGTTTGAACAAACTCCCCAGGAAGGACAAGTTCAAGATGGTTACTCTCTCTCAAGTCCTCCAGGCCCTTCAGCTTCAGGACTGGTTGGTGTCACTCGACCTCAAGGATGCTTACTTCCATGTGCCGATCCATCCCAAGCACAAGAAGTACCTGAGGTTCGCGGTTGGCGACTCGCACTTTCAGTTTCGGGTCCTGCCGTTCGGATTGACCTCCGCCCCGAGGGTTTTCACCAAGCTCATGGTGGTGGTGGCAGCGCATCTCAGGCAAGGGGGGGATTCACGTCTACCCCTACCTGGACGATTGGTTGATCAGGGGGAGCTCTCCCGAGCAAGTCCTGGATCATCTGTCCATCACCTGCCACTCCCTCCACAGGCTGGGCTTCTCCCTCAATTTAAAGAAGTCCCATTTGACGCCAACGCAGAGGCTCCAGTACATCGGAGCTGTGCTCGACTCTTCCCTGGGGCAGTGTTTTCCTCCCCAGGTGAGGGCTCTTCACATTCAGCAGATGGTGCACAAGTTTCAGCATGCCCAGACGCTCCCAGCGTTCGAGTTCTTGAGGTTGCTCGGCCTCATGGCATCCTGCATTCTTCTGGTGCCAGAGGCTCGCCTGCGCATGAGATCTTTGCAATGGGCACTCAAGATGCAATGGTCGCAGTCCTCCGGCAGGATGTCGGACCCGATTCAGGTGCCGCCCTCGGTCGCCCAGGACCTTCTGTGGTGGGCCGTCGAAGGCAACTTGATGAAGGGGGCTCCATTTTGGCTTCCCTGGCCGGAGGTGACGATCGTGGCGGATGCATCCCTCACGGGATGGGGAGCTCATGCCAACGAGCTGACAGTCAGCGGTCGTTGGTCTCCGTCGGAGTCCAGACTCCATATCAATCTGTTGGAGCTGAGGGCCGTCAGGCTAGCCCTGAAGGCTTTTCTGCCGACTGTGCGGGGAAGGAATGTCCTGATCCTGACGGACAACACGGTGGCCATGCACTACCTCAACAAAAAGGGGGGGGCAGGGTCACTTCCTCTGTGCAGGGAGGCGATGCAGCTCGAGTTCTGGGCCATCCAGCAGGAAGTTTCGGTCTCGGCAGTTCATCTGGCCGGAGCCGAAAACGTGACGGCGGACGCTCTGAGCAGGCAGAGCGCGATCTCTCACGAGTGGGAGTTGGCTCAGGAGATTCTCCTGGAGATCTTCACCCTTTGGGGGACCCCTCAAGTGGATCTCTTCGCCTCCAGTGTCAACCGGAAGTGCGGGAGGTTCTGCTCGCGGGAATTTCCTCCAAGAGGGGCCTTAGGAGACGCGTTCGTGGTGGATTGGTCGTTCCCGCTGCTGTACGCGTTTCCTCCGGTCCCCGTCATCCCGCAAGTGCTGCGGAGGTTGCGGAAGTTCGGTTCCCGGATGATACTCATTGCTCCGGTGTGGGCTCGGAGGACGTGGTACCCGGACCTTCTCGACTTGTCCATCTGCCCTCCACGTCGTCTTCCCTACCGAGACGATCTGCTCTCACGGGAGGGGGGTCTGGTTCTCCATCCAGAGGTCAGATCCCTCAACCTTCACGCTTGGCTTCTGAAAGGTTGAGGTATAGGGATTGGGACCTCCCTGAAGACGTGATGGAGGTGTTGCTTTCGGCCCGAAGGCCAGCAACTAAGTCTCTGTACCGTTGCCGTTGGCGTAAGTTCTGCGACTGGTGCAGAGTTCGGAATGTGGATCCTTTTGCTTGTGACATCCCCATGGTTCTGTCCTTTTTGCTTTCTTTGGCCCACAGGGGCTTGCAAGTGGGTACCATTAAAGGTTACCTGGCAGCGCTGTCCATCTTTAAGCGCTCGTCTGATGAGTGTTCTTACTTTAAGATCCCTTTGATTTCACAGTTTCTGAAAGGGCTCACTAATGTGTTCCCTCCGTCACCTTTCCTGGTGCCCGGTTGGGATTTAAACCTTGTTCTTAGGTTTCTTATGGGTGCTCCGTTTGAGCCTTTACATTCTTGCCCTTTGAGGCTGTTAACTCTGAAAACTGTGTTTTTGGTTGCGGTTACTTCCGCTCGCAGAGTGAGTGAGTTACAGGCACTTTCAGTTAAGCCACCCTTCACTGTTTTCTACAAGGACAGGGTTGTCCTTCGTGTTCGTCCTTCTTTTCTTCCGAAGGTAGTGACGGAATTTCATTTAGCCCAGAAGGTTGTTCTTCCGGCATTCTATCCTCCTCCGCATCCTGGTAAGGAAGAGGAGAGGCTCCATAGGCTTGATCCTAGGAGAGCTTTAAGCTTTTATGTTTCACGCATGTCCCGGGTCAGAGTGGACGATCAACTCTTTATTGGTTACGCTGGTAAGCGTTTGGGGCAAGCTGTGACGAAACAGACTTTGTCCCGCTGGAATATTTTGGCCATCTCTGAGTGTTACCGCTTGGCGGGTAAGGACCCACCGGCTGGCTTGCGGGCCCATTCTACCAGGGGCATGGCTGCATCTACTGCCCTGCAGAGGGGTGTTCCTATTCGCAACATCTGTGATGCAGCCACCTGGGCTTCAGTACATACATTTGTACGGCATTATTCCCTCGATTCCATCAGAGGGCAGGATCTGGCCTTTGGCAAGGCGGTCCTTTGCTCTGCTATTTGATTGGCTATTCTATATTTGTTTGTAAATTCTTTCCCTCCTCCTTGCTCTGGTACTGCTTTGGGAGTCTGTCATAGATATGGAATACGTCGGAGGACCCAATCCCCTCGAAGAACAAGTTACTTTCTTACCTGGTAACGTTCTTTCGATGGGATGGTCCGACGACGTATTCCATATCGCTCCCGCTCTGCCTTCCCCGCTGCAGAATTTCTTTTGCGATTGCAGCTTAGGTTCCGCAAGGCTTTGTGTCTGACTAGCAGTTGACTTCTGTCACACGTTCTGCGGGAAAAAACTACAACTGAGGCTACAGGCGTCGTGCGTCCTACTTATCACATCGGATGACGTCGGACGTCGGAGGAGGTCCTCGACGTCGGCGTATCGACGTCATCGACGCAGGACGCAGACGCCGGAAAAGTTTCCGAAGCAGCACAGCTGTGGTGATTACCTGTCATAGATATGGAATACGTCGTCGGACCATCCCATAGAAAGAACGTTACCAGGTAAGAAAGTAACTTGTTCTTCTCCAGCATTGGTATCTTTCGTCGATTTCATTTGCCTCCCTCCTGCCTATCCCGCTTGTTCCTCTTTTGGCTCATACTGCAACTCCAGTGCCCTTGCCAAAATCTGAAGATGGCCGATGGGGATGGAGCTGAGGGAGCCTTTCCAATTCGATGGGAGCTTTATGACCCAAAAGTGACAATGTTCCAAATTAAAATGTACACTGCTCTGTTGCTGAGGATTCCCAGCCTAACAACGGGGAATATTCACAGCATGTGAATCTATGAAATATCAGTGCTGGAGAACAGGATTAGTTGACTTATTCCTTCTTTATGAGCATTTTCTTTTTTTTTAGTTCACTTGATGATTTTCTGTATACATTAGTTTGGGATTGTATTTAAATTTATGTGCTAGTAAGGGTACAGTGAAGCCTGTTTCCCCACAAGGTGTTCCTCCTTGTGTGAGGCAAAAGACAAAATAAGACAACCATGCACTTTGGGCTGTCTGCCGTGCTCCTTAACGTAAGAGTGCTCAAAAGTGGATCAATCTTAAATTCGAAGGGATTGTGTCCTCCGACGTATTCCTTATCTTGATAGATCATCTCCAGCTTGCTGGCCTCGGAATTTTTTTTTCAGTAGAGGGCACTGCGCGTCGACGTCCCTCGAGCCGATGTCCCTCGACAGCCTCCGTATCGACGCCGACGTCATCATGCTTCTCCAGCATGGGGTCTGGCATGGATTCACATGCTCATGAATATTCCCCGTCGTCAGGCTGGGAATCCTCGGTAAAGAAAAAACCAGTATCAGTTTCGTTTCTGATCTGTCTTTCGTAGTAATAACCAATCACTGGTCTCTGCGTCATACTGACCACAGCCAATGACTGCCCTCTACCTAAGCACCGCCTCTGGCAGCCATCTTCAGATTTTTACCGCACGTTCATGTGTTGGGATCCTCGTGCTATTGCTCTCGAGCGTTAGTGCTATTTTTTCACGTTTTTTCTCAAAAACTTCGTTTTTTCAGTCAAAAGAGCCTCAAGCTCCACCGACTCTCCATCCGATCAACGGGGACCCGTGTCGGATTCGTCTGCGCCCCTCAAGGGTGAAGATTTCGTCGAGCTACGCTTTTGGAGGACTCCAGAAGCTTCTCAGGCCCAGACATGGCCCAGGAGAAGGGAAGCTCGACGCCCGGAAAGCTGTTCAGGATCTGCCCTGGATGCCAGCTGCAGAACGTCTTTAAGGAGGACGAACACTCCTTTTGTCTCTACTGCTTACATGAGGACAAGACGCACGTGGAGAAGGACTGTGCGTTTTGCGGCAATATGTCGGAGCGGACCATGAAGGACCGCAATCAACGTCTCGCCAACTGGCTGGAAGGGAAGAGCCCGTCAGGCGAGAAGAAGAGGAAGAAATCCGAGCGGTCTTCTAAGACCTTTGAGGACGCCCCGGCGACGGGGGTCCAACACAAGGCCAAGCAGCGCGAGTCCGCTGGCACCGGGAGTGCCGAACGGTCGGGCTCTACGGGCGCCAGGCAGGGCGCACCCTCCCCGGCACCATCAGCCACGAGCCAACGCTCTGGGTCGGGTAAGAGGAAGGGCGAACACCCGGCGAAGCTCCTGGAGAGGCCCCGGTCGAGCTCGAAGGCCCCATCGGAGGGGGAGCGAGGCAGTGTCCCCCCCCTCAAGGATAAGGCGGTGAGCGCACCTAAGGTGATGAAGGCCTTAATCCATCCGGCCAAGCCCTCTATCGATACTGTCGCGGCGGCCCTGGCTCAGCCAGTGGAGGCTACACCAGTGGTGGCGACCTCGGGGCTCAGAGTCTCCCTGCCACCTCGGAGGGAGTCCTCTTTTGTGCCCATCGATAGGACCCCCCTGAAATCCCCGACGCTGAAGACGAAGGGGGGGCAGGTGGTCGTCGTAGATTCGGCCTCAACCTCGGAGGAAGAGCTGATCGAGGTCTTGAGCCACGGCCTTGGCGTGGAAGAAGACCGGCCCGTCGGGATGGATCCCGACGCAGGTGACGACGACATCGTCAAGGGTGCCGACGGGGCCCCTGATCGCCCGTCGGATTCCCCTCTGCCAGCGCCGCAAGACAACTCGGCGGCCATTTTGTTGGCTATACAGTCCTTATGCTCAGAGATAAGGACGAGACTACCGTTGCCGACGGAGGAACCTCTCCCGTCGGGGGATCCTGAACCGGGACCTTCTGGTGTTCCCCCTCCCAAGAAAAGAAGGATTCACCCTCCACCTCCTTTTCAGCCGTCGCGCCCCGTCCAGCCCTCCTCCCCGTCCACCCGAGGGGATGATACGGGGACTGACACGACAGCGACGGGTACGGACGACGAGGTATACGACGAGGATCTACCGTCGTCACCTCCCACCAGGGCTTCTCCGCCCGACGAGATTGGATCGTTCCACTCCATGATCGCCAGGGCATCCGAGCTTTTCCAACTCTGCCCTGAGGAGAAGAAAAAGGAAGGATTCCTTTATCAACGGCGCGAGGCCAAGAGGAAGACGGTCCTCGCGGTGCCTCTACTGGACGACATTTGGGATGAGGGCCTTGCCCTCCTCAAGAACCCTTCCACGACGCCAGCTAGAAGAGACCGGTACGAGAAGAAGTACCAGGTCCCGGACGCGGCCCCCCTGTGCCTCCGGGCGCAGCCTACCCCGGACTCCGTCGTCTCCGCGGCGGCCAGGAAGAAAGCGGGGGGGGGGGGTGCGGCCTCCATATCGACTTCCCCACCGGACGGCGAGGGAAAGAAATTGGACGCTATGGGACGCAGGGTCATCTCGTCTGCAGCGACGATTAAAGCGGCCAACGCCTTGGCTATCGTGGCCCGCTACGACAGGGAGCTATGGTACAAACTGGCTCCCCTGCTGGACTTCCTACCGGACGACAAGAGGGCGGATGCCCTGGAGATCCTGCAGGAAGGTGAGGTGGCGTCGGACCACGCCATCACTATTGCGACGGACATCGCCGACACTGGGTTTCGCCAGTTGGGCAACGGCGTGTGCATTAGGCGGCGTGGATGGCTCAAGGCTACGGACTTCCGTCAAGACGTTCAGACCAGAGTCCTGGACATGCCGTTCGATGGGAACAACCTGTTTGGGAAAACAGTGGACGATTCCCTTCAGGCCATTAAAGCGGACACTGAGATGGCCCGGGCCCTTGGGGTTCTGCAGCAACGACGGACGCCCTTTCGGAGCAGCGGAGGCAAGGGCGCCTCCAAAGGTTCCGGCGGCGGTCTCTCCACCTACCGTCAAGCGGCCCGCTCGTCCTCTCAGGAGGCCTACAGAGGACGAGGCAAGTGTGGCGGACCCCGCCGTCGTCGCCAAGGAGGTCAAGGCGGCAAAGCCTCGTCGAAACAGGATTGAACCGGCCGTGGGGTCGGGCCCCCACCGAAGCACCCCGGTGGGAGGCCGGCTGGCGAGCGTCGTCAGCGTGTGGGAGTCCATCTCCACCGACCGTTGGGTGCTGGACGCCTTAGCCCGGGGCCACGCGCTCGAGTTTCAAAGAAGGTGCCCGCGCGTCCCCCCCGTGGCCAGGAAGGAGCTTCACGTCCCTCAGCTTCTCCTGGAGGTAAAGGCGATGCTCAGGAAGGGCGCCATCGAACTCGTCCCAAAGAGGCTTCGGGGCTCCGGAGTTTACTCGAGATACTTCCTCGTGAAGAAGAAGACAGGAGGATGGCGCCCCATCCTAGACCTGCGACGTCTGAACAAGTTCATCAAGGCGCAGAAGTTTCGGATGGTCACCCTCCAGCACGTCCTGGGGCAGCTGGAGGAAGGAGACTTCCTGCCGTCGTTGGATTTGGAGGATGCCTACTTCCATATTCCCATCCTAAAGGGGTACCGAAAATTCCTCAGGTTTGTGGTCCAAGGGCGTCACTACCAGTTCAAAGCCCTCCCCTTCGGACTACGGTCGGCACCCAGGGTATTCACCAAGTGCCTTGCACCGGTGGCGGCGCAGCTGCGCCGCGAGGGGATCCACGTCTACCCCCTACCTGGACGACTGGCTCATCCGAGCCAAGACGAGGGAGCTCGCCGTGGAGCACACGGCAAGGACCGTCCATCTTCTCACGGACCTGGGATTCTCCGTGAACTACGCCAAGTCCCACCTGGTACCCGCGCAAAACGCACTGTTTCTGGGAGCGAAGCTCGACACAGTGTCCCTTCTGGCCTCCCCGTCGGAGGAAAGGACCAGGTCCATCCTGGGCAAGGTACAGCGGATGTTGGTTTCCGACGCGGCCAAGGTGAGGTCCATCAAGTCCCTCCTCGGAATGATGTCTTCTTGCATCTACCTCATTCCCATGTGCAGGCTCCGGATGCGCCCGTTGCAGGAGTTCCTGGACGCGCGCTGGATCCAAACGACGGGCGGCTTCGAGGAGAGGATCACACTCGACGAGAGTTTCCGCCGAGCGGTCCGATGGTGGGGCAACCGCGCGCATCTGACGGCGGGCATGGACTTCCAGACCCCAGACCACCAGGAGACTGTGACCACGGATGCCTCCCTGGAAGGGTGGGGAGCGCACACCGAAAATCTGCACGCGAGAGGCCTTTGGCTCCCGACGGAGAAGTCCCTCCATATCAACGTCCTGGAGCTCCGTGCAGTGTTCTGGGCCCTCAGGTCCTTCCTTCCGTCCCTCAAGGGCAAGGTGGTGAGGATCTTCACCGACAACACCACCACCATGTTTTACATCAGGAAACGGGGCGGAACCAGGTCCCCAGCGCTGTCCAAGGAGGTGCAGGAACTGTGGCATTGGGCCGTCGCCCAAAGGATGTTTCTGGTGCCGTTTCATCTGGCAGGGATAAAAAACACCATCGCCGACTCACTCAGCAGGGAGCTGCGCTCGTGCCACGAGTGGGAACTACGGCAGGATCTAGTGGATCGCCTCTTCCGACGGTGGGGCACACCCCAGATCGACCTGTTCGCGACGGCGACGAACTCCAAGTGCCGGAGGTTCGCCAGCAGGTTTCCCCAGGCGAGGAGCATGGGCGATGCTTTCTCGTTCCCCTGGGAGGGCCTGTTCCTCTACGCGTTCCCTCCTTTGCCACTGCTAATCCGGCTCGTCAACCAGCTCAAGAGGTCACGGTGCAGGATGATCCTCGTCGCACCTGCGTGGCAGAGGCAGATATGGTTCCCGGACCTTCTGGACTTGTCAGCGTCCCCGCCAATCAAGCTGCCGGTGGACGCGGATCTACTCTCCAGGGAAGGAGGCGCCATCCTCCACCACGACCCGAAATCGCTGAACTTGCAGGCCTGGCTCCTGCAGCGCTAGAGTTTGGAGGATACGACATACCGGCCGACTGCAGAGAGGTTCTTGCAAAGGCCAGGGCGTCCTCGACTCTTAAATGCTACGGACACAAATGGAAGAGGTTCTCTGTCTGGTGCCACGCACAGAAGATTAACCCTCTACGGATTACGGCTCCCCAGGTACTGCCGTACCTGCTGACGCTGGCCAAAGCTGGACTGGCACACGCGTCCATCAAGATTCATCTTGCTGCGATCTCCCGATACACCAGAACCACGGGCCGGACGTCCTTGTGGTCTCATCGTCTGGTGAAAGAGTTCATGAAGGGACTGTTCAGATCGTTCCCGCCGGTGAAGGCTCCGGCCCCGGCGTGGGAGCTCAACGTGGTGCTGACCAAGCTCATGGGACCTCCGTTCGAGCCTCTGCACTCGGCCCCGTTGAAGTTTCTGTCGTGGAAAACAGCGTTTCTTGTGGCCATCACCTCCGCACGACGGGTGGGAGAGATCCAGGCCCTTTCCTGCAAGGCCCCGTACTTGACTTTTCACGACACGAGGGTAGTGCTCAGGACGCACCCCTCCTTCATGCCCAAGGTACCGTCGGACTTCCATCTCAACGAACCCTTGGTGTTGCCTGTGTTCTTCCCGTCGCCTTCGTCGCCGGCTGAGAGGACTTTGCACTCGCTGGATGTGGCTAGAGCGCTGAAGTTCTACGTGGACCGCACGAAGTGTTTTCGGAAGACGTCACAACTCTTTGTGAACTTTGGACCTGTCAATCAGGGGAAGGCTCTCTCGAAGGCTTCCATTTCCAGATGGCTCTCCGGCTGTATCATGTACTGTCATCGGTTGGCAAACCGACCGCTGCCTGGCCGTCCGAGAGCCCATTCCACCAGAGCGATCGCAGCTACCACGGCGTTCCTTTCTGGTGTGCCCCTGCTGGACATATGCAGGGCTGCTACGTGGAGGTCGACGCACACCTTCACGAAATTCTACTGCGTCGATCGGGATTCCAGGGAGGAGTCCAGGGTCGGCCAAGCAGTGCTGCGCAACCTGTTCGCCTGAGGTGAGCCTGGTGAGGAGGTAAGATGCTTAATGTTGAGTTTGATGTACTGCTTAATGTTGAGCCTTTGCCACCTCCCGTGGTTGTGCATGTGTGTACTGCTATGTATTCTTTATTCATGAGCATGTGAATCCATGCCAGACCCCATGCTGGAGAAGGAACAAGTTACTTACCTGTAACTGTTGTTCTCCAGCATGGGTCTGGCATGGATTCACATGCGAACCCTCCCGCCTAACCCTCTGCGGCTCTTCACTTGGTCATACTGCCACTTCACGTGCTTCCAAATCTGAAGATGGCTGCCAGAGGCGGTGCTTAGGTAGAGGGCAGTCATTGGCTGTGGTCAGTATGACGCAGAGACCAGTGATTGGTTATTACTACGAAAGACAGATCAGAAACGAAACTGATACTGGTTTTTTCTTTACCGAGGATTCCCAGCCTGACGACGGGGAATATTCATGAGCATGTGAATCCATGCCAGACCCATGCTGGAGAACAACAGTTACAGGTAAGTAACTTGTTCCGTATAAATAGACTCGCGCAGCGTCCGTTGCTCAGTTCCGTTTTTCCGTGCTTCGTGGGCCTCGGAATCGCGTTGCTCAGTTCGTTAGTCAGAAAATATATTCATTATTCCTCGAGAATACCAACTCTTACTCGATGGCTTCCTCATCCGAACCGAAGACTCCACGGTCCAGCTTCAAAAAATGTCGAGACTGTGGAAAGAATGTTGTTGACAGATCCTCACAGGATCTGTTTGTGGTGCCTGAGATTGGAGCACCAATGTTCGGAGTGCGAGGACTGCATGTCCATGACGGCGAAAGCCTTGAAGGAGCGTAAGGGGAAGCTTGAGAGAGGTAAGACAGCTAAAACTCCTTCGAACGTTTCCTCGGCAGAGTCGAGACATTCGTCTCCTCGCCGACACAGGAAACATTCTCGTTCTAGGTCTCGAAGCAGTTCCCACCACTCTTCGAGATCCAAGCATTCAATTAAGAGACATTCGAGATCCCCTTCATCCTCTTCTACTTCTGTTTCTCCGGAAAGAGTCACCTGCCCACAAAACATAGCTCTCAGGCTGAGTGGGAGGAATTTCGTAAAAGGATGCTTAGCCTCTTCGAGAAAGCGGCCTCAACCCCCTCGAAGACAGCTGAGGGTGATACCCTGGGTGAAAGACCCGAAAAATCAAAACGCGAGTCGTTGCACCCGGCGAAAGAAACTACTCGAGAGCGTCACGAACTCTCGAGCAAAGGCACTGTGCCATCAACACCATGGACGAAAGTCCCTTTGCCGCATAAATCTGCGTCATCAACGCCATTATCGAAGGGCTTATCGACTCATAGGTCGATCGAATCGACGCCGTCTTCGACGCCGAAAAAGAAGAAACCCATGGCTGTCACTACCTCACAGCCAGTGGTCCTACCCAGGGCCTCTAACACGACTTCGAGAATGTCATCGACAACCTCGAGTAGGATTCCGATCCTCTCGAGTTCTTCGAGACCTCTTCCAATCTTCTCGACGCCCTTTTTGGTGTTTTCGAAGCCTTTAACGTCCGCGTCAACGACGTCAAAGTTTTCTCAACCAATTATGACAAATTTAGCCCCTTCTGCTCTGGAACCATGCTCAGACCTTTGTCTTCAATTTATGAGGAAGGGGAGGATTCGGATCAAGAAAGACCCTTTTGGTTGCAGAGATCTGCAACACCTGAACCAGAGGAATTTACCTTTGAGGAAAATAGGTTAAAGGATCTTCGAGAATCCTTACATGAGGCAAGTGGGTTAGATACTTCCCCAGAAATAGAATTTGCCAAACCAGACCCAGGGGAACATGTCTAGACCCCTTACAGAATTTTAATGGCAAGAATTATAGAATTCATGGGTTGGTCTACACCTTCACCTGCATTCCAACAGGATGACCTTACAGACATTTTAGTTAAAGGCCCACAGGAAGATCCTGTGGTTCCATTTCACGCTGCATTACAAAGAAAAATATTGGCTAACTGGGAAACTCCTGAGGTTATCCCGGCGGTTAACAAAAAGTTATCAGCCAAATATAGGGTATCTACTACTGAGCCTGAATTTTTGTCTAAACATCCAACTCCAGAGAGTCTGGTTGTTCAAGCAGCAACTGCATCAGGCAGTAGATCAGCATACCTTACTGTTCCACAGGACAGGGATGACAAAAGATACGACTCTATGGCTAAAAGTTTTTTATGCATGTAGCATGGCGTTGAAATCGCAAGGTTCAGCCATACAATTTGGGAGTGTGCTTCATCAGCGGCTGACTGCCTCCCAGAGGGAGAAGAAAGGGAAGCGTTTCTAAACATCATTAAGGATGGTAAAGGCGTAATTTGTGAATCCCTTCAAACTGGCATTGATTCTGCTGACAGCATCAGTAGGGCCATGGCGGCAAGTACTACAACCCGCAGATTTGCGTGGTTGCGAAAGTCTGGGTTTGCTTCAGATGTACAAGCCAGACTTTTAAATATGCCCTTTGACGGCTCTTCTTTGTTTGGTAAGAAGGTCGGATGACAGCCTAGAAAAGTTAGACATCCAAAGCAGCAACAAAAACCCTGGGAGCTGCAATCCGTCAAACGCCATATCGCCCCTCAGGAACCTCTACGAGAGGTAAGTCCTTTCGCTTTTATTCCGCATTCGGAAAAGGCAGAGGACAGTCGGTTCAAAGAGGTCAAAAAAGATTCACCCGAGGTGGACGGGGTAAAAATACAAAAGCAGCAACAGCAGGTGCCTCTTTACCCTCGGCACCTGCATCAGCCGCCTCTAAATCACTCTGAGGACTCTCCTCACAAGACACCAGTAGGGGGCATGCTAACTCAACATCTGACGGAATGGCAGGCTATTATGTCAGATGCTTGGGCATTGGAGACAGTTGCCCAAGGTTACTGCCTGCCTTTTCTACGCATTCCTCAGAGTCATCCACTGGGGAACAGCTCTCGGAAAGTTCCAGATCCGCTCCTCTTGCAGGAAATTGTAGACCTGCTGGAGAAAGGTGCCATAGAACCGGTAACTGTAGCGGAGAGGAACAAGGGCTGGTACTCCCCCCCCCCCCCCCTACTTCCTAATACCGAAGAAGGACAGAGGACTGAGACCTATCTTGGACTTACGAGAATTGAACAAGTTCCTCAGGAAGGACAAGTTCAAGATAGTAACTCTCTCTCAGATCCTTCAGGCCCTCCAGCTCCAGGACTGGCTGGTATCTCTGGACCTTCAGGATGCTTATTTCCATGTGCCAATCCATCTGAAACACAGGAAATACCTGAGGTTCGCAATTGGCGGCTCTCATTATCAATTTCGAGTTCTGCCATTTGGGCTGACCTCCGCCCCGAGGGTCTTCATCAAGCTAATGTCGGTAGTGGCTGCAAGTCTAAGGAGGGAAGGGATTCACGTCTACGCCTACCTGGACGATTGGCTGATCAGAACAGTATCTCCGGAACAAGCTCAGATCCAGCTAGATTATGTCTGCCACTTCCTTCACAAACTGGGCTTCTCCCTCAATTTAAATATTCGCGGTAGTGGTGAAGCATGGCTATCCGGCCGCCGGGGTGCGTGGCACGGGCGATTCGACCACGAGACGATCCAGGAAGGCGAAAAAGGCGAACTGGTTGGTCCCACCAGCTCAAAGGGAAGAAGACTCTCGGGGAAGATCTTCTCTGTCGTCGGGAAAGTGGTGAGTTTCGTACAGCAGGGCTCCACCGGTGGTGTCGTCGTTGTAGATGGCTCAGCTTCTCCCCTCTTCGGATTCTTTCGGTCCTGTGGCGACTTCTGAAGTTCCAGTCCCCCAAAGCCCTGCGTTTATGCAGCAAAACCCCCATTCATCAGCCTAGCTGTCAAACATGCTAAGTGGTGAGCCGGGCGGCTCACCACTGGGCCAATCACACAAGAGTGCGACTTGAGTTGCCAAGGCAACTCAGTCCAGGGTGCCTATTTCCCCCCTCCCACACATCCTGTAGACCCAGACAGAGTGGCACCACTTTTGGAGGCTTCTCTGCAGAAGCCTGCCAAAAGTGGAACAAAGGGCCCGACTTGGGTTGGAGTTTCAGAAGCAAACACAAACGCCATTTTAAAACCGAGTCCTGGCAAAAAGACCCAACCGGGGAATAAATATTAAATAAATAACCCGGCGGTATCTTTAACATTGCACCAAAAAAGTGGTGCGTTTAAAATGAATGGGAAAATACCATAGAAAATATTCCGGTGGAATATTTTGCGTGGTATCCACTGCCACCAGCCAGAAACTCGACAAGGGGGGACTGGACAGTGCCCCCTTGAAAAACAGACCCAGGGTCAATCGAATTACCCCTACCAGTATTTCCACAATATGATGGTTTGTACTGGTTCTGTTCACAATTTAAGTCTAGTAAAGTCAATGGTGACTTTACATTCCCTGCGAGACAGTAGTCAGTCCCAGGGTATGGAGTCTGTTTGGGGGTCACTATGACACCCCTGTGTTACTGCACTGAGGGTGCTGTGTAACACACTTACCAAAAACACATGAAGCCCTATGGAGTAAAAGACCCCATAGCCCATAAAACACATTACAAAGTCAAAGGACATTCTCAAATCATGCCTAAGAGTGGGAGAAAAAGAGTCTCACTCTTAGCAGGAGAAAAAAGTAAACCCCAAAAATCCAGCAAAGCTGCTGGGGGACTCACTAGGTTTGGGAAATTAGCCTTTACAGAGAATTCTCCCTTACCGGACTTGTGGCACTGGGCCGTTGCACAGGGGATGTACCTCGTTCCTCTTCACCTGGCAGGCGTCAAGAACACCATTGCAGACTCCCTCAGTAGAGAATTGCGCTCCTGCCACGAGTGGGAACATTGGCAGGACCAGGTGGACCACATCTTCGTCAAGATGGGCAGGCCCCAGATAGATCTGTTTGCGATGAAGGTGAACTCCAAATGCCAGAGGTTTGTCAGCAGATTCCACTAACCGAGGTGCCTGTGGGATGCATTCTCCTTACCGTGACCGGAGTGCTGTGCCTGCCCATCCCCCTTTCTCCTTCATGCTCCTGTCTACCTACGTCGTGTTGTGGTTTCGTTCTCTACCTCTTCTGTATTGAACGTGGAAGGAGCATGGGGCATGCATCCCCTCTTAACATGCCCCAAGGTAAGCTCTGCCTCATTCATTGCTCTTGACTGTGCGCACTGTTACTGTTCCTGTCAGCCCACCGCTCCTATGACACCCCTTGTCGCCGCCTCCTGCTTTGCTGTTCTCCTGCTGGCCTTCTACTATCCCCCTTCCCTACTCAGACACTCTCCGCTGTTTTTCGATCTACTTGGCCTCCCCCTCCACCTCCACCCCCCCTGTGTTCAGTCTGGTACGTGCATCCTTCTCCACTTTCCCATCTTGCCTCGTGCTCTGTCGGCAGGTGCCATTGCCCCTACCTACTGGTCCGTCTTTCTTACACTGAGACTCTTCTCGAACAATAACCCTCTGCCTCCATTACAGCGTAAGCTATTCTTCACCTGGGACCCTATCGGCCTGAAGATTCAATCGTTTTCCATCCTATATTCTGTCTTATCCCCTGACTTTCTTTCACATTTCAAACGCTAAATTGACTTGTTGATATGTCTCTGTTGCCTACTGCTTTACTACGTGTACTACTGCCCATGCCGTAACCCTGCAGCTGCATTGTGTGTACCTTGCCTTCCCCTTCTAGGGATCAGCATTATTTTGTCCACATCGTACCAGTATGATACACTGCATTGCAGCTGCCACGCGGCCCGTGTCCCCCCTGTTTTGTCCCGCCCCCACCCTCCCTCTCTCCCTTCCACCAGAATGACCACACCTATTCCTACCTAATCTCGACTTCTTCCTCACTCGGATCAGATCAGACCTACTAATTTCTTATGACCATTGTTTCCCATTCTGGATAAACTCACATCAGTGGTACACACTCATCACCTTAACGTGCACTATGACCCCTTCCCAGTGGATTCAACGTTTTGCTACCAGACCCATGCCTAATCAACCTTGCCCTAATAGCATCAGAAATCGGAGGCTGGGATCCAGGTTCAAGAATTCACCCCTACCAACCCCCACTGCAAGTAATTTACTGAAAGTACAAACATCCCCCAAGACTATCTCTCAAGTCAAACTTAAACCTAAGACCATTGACAAAGTCGAACCTAACCTAGACACGATCATCCATCCTGCACTTAAACCACAACTTAATCCACCTGACCTACAGATTAAGAGATTGTCTATGATTAAAGGGGCACTCATCAATGCCAGATCGATGGTTACCCATGCTACTGACATCACCGACCTTATCATTGCCAACCAGTTAGACTTTCTAGCCATAACTCAGCAGCAGGACCCACTCTATCTTTAGCGATACCCGAGAACTACTCTATCCTCAGACTAGATAGAGAAACCTCTAGAGGAGGAGGCATTGCTTTTGTCGCCAAAACCAAACTGGGTTTAAGGATAACCCAACATCCACCGTTCCCATCAGGTGAACTCTTGTCAGTAGAACTCCCATTAACTTCTCGTACAATCACCATGCACCTAGTTTATAGACCACCTGGCCCCATCTCCACGTTTGATGAAGACATCACTGCCCTACTGACCACCAATACGAAACCTGGCTCGCAAATCATAATACTTAGAGATTTTAACCTGGGTCTGAATGATCCTAATGATGCAGTTGCTATCACCTTGGCTAACACCATTTTGGAAACAGGACTTACCCTCAGGATTAATATGCCTACATGTATTAAAGGTCGCACACTTGACTGGATTGCTGATCTTAATTGCACGATCGCTATAACTTCCATCGAACCATGTGCATGGACTGATCAGCATCTTATCTCCTTTAATATTCTTCAAGATCATCCTCAACTGAACTCTACCTCACAAATGGCCCCTCCAGCCCTAACTAGAAATAAACAAATATAACTGTTAACCATTTCTCCATCCCATCACTAACACTAGAGATCTTAGCACAGACCCGGTAGCGCTTGTCGAGCTATACAACTCTTCACTCAACCAGGCCATTAACAAAATAGCCCCTCAAACTATGTAAAGGGAAACCACAAGCCCACCTTAACTCCTGGTTTACTCCCAGTCTTAAAGCCACACGGAACGAAAAAGGCAGGCAGAAACCTTCTGGAAAAATAACCCATCGGTTCAGAATAAGAAAACGCTTACTAGATTATCGGCTAGATATAAATCAGAGATCCTCCAAACAAAGAGACACCTTTAATGAAAGAATCACCAAAGCCAACTCTAGCACAAGGGAACTCTTCACTACCCTAAGAGAACTGGAATCTCTTGCCACCCCATATGATAACCTGCATTAAAAATAAAACCTGGTATAGTAACATCCAAGATACCTTGTGCAACAAAATCTCTATCCTACAAGAAAAAATCGCAACTAAAAACCTACCCTCTCGCCTAAAGACCTACAAAGGCAGGAAGCCCCAAATTCTCCTAACAAACAAACTAATCAATTCTAATGTGCCCCGTCACCATCCTAGAAGGGGAAAACCTAATATCCTCACTCAAACCATCCAGGTGACTAGGTGATAACTGTCCAGCGGCCACAATCAAAGAGGTAGCTAGGGACCTAGCACCTTTTTATTACCAGGCTAATTAACTCCTCTTTTCAATATGTGCACAGTTCTCACTTATCTGAAAGAGGCTTGGGTTCTCCCCCTCTTAAAGAAACCAAGCCTAGACCCTAGCATTGCTACAAACTACAGACTGATACCAACGGTTCCTTTTCTGCAAAAAATATTAGACAAAGCAGCTTGTCTCCAGATTCAGACCTATCTAGAAACCAATAACCCGTTAGGACTCCACCAGTCAGTCTTCAGACGGAGGCACAGAACTGAAACGGCACTTATTGACCTGAAAAATCAAATGGATGAGCTGAAGGACAAAGAGGAATTAGCCAGCCACCTTCTATTAGACTTGTTCGCCGCATTTGATCTGGTGGATCACAAGGTCCTCTGTAATCATCTGACCTCAGCTGCCCATTTCTCTAAGGAAGCAACTGCCTGGATCCAATCCTTCTTAGACAACCACTCCATGAGTGTTTTCATCTACTGAGTCAGCTGACCCAGTACCTGTAACTTGTGGGGTACCTTAGGGCTTCTGAGTCTCACCCACCATGACCAATATTTTTACAAAGCCTCTCTTTGACGACCTCTATAATCTGGGTGTCTCTTACACTAATTATGCGGATGACACCCAGATTCTCATTCCCATTACAGGCGATTACAAGACAGATGTAGCACAGATTAACAAAATCTACCTTGTCATACAAGCCTGGATGGCCACATAAGGGCTCTGTCTCAATGATGACAAGACAGAGCTCCTGCTCATCGGATCATCATGTAGACTTAACAAACTTGGCAACCGATTTTCAGACATTCAACATTGACGGCTTAAACATCATTGTTTCCAAATAGGTAAAGACGCTAGGCTTCTAAGTGGATTCAGTGCTGAACTTGAACAAACAAGTCAATGTAACTGCCTCACGCACCAGCTATACATGTAAACCATTTCTTTTCACTGACAGTTGCATTACGTTAGCCAGAGCCCTTATTCGAATGGATTGTGTCCTCCCACGTATTACTCATCTTTGACAGACGTTTCGCCAGCTTTGCAAAAAATGTTCATGGCAGAGGGCGCTGTGCACAATCTCATGGCGTCGATGTCCCTCGAGGGCCGCCGTAGCGTGTCTAATTCACCAGTAGGGTGAGTAGCTTGTGCCGCGCCCGTTGGCTTCAGTTCTGTTTTTCCGATAGCTTTGTGGGAATTGCGCGCTTTTTTTCTTCTGAAAAAATAACATCTTCAACCACTTCGACCCCCAAAGTCGGGGTTTAAGAAATAACGATTGCGGGGTGAAAATGTCAATAACGGATCCTCACCATAACTTCCTTTTGGTGTTTGGGTTCCAGTCAACGAACCGAGGACGGCGAGTCGTATCAGTCTATGATTGAGAAAGCTCTCTGTGAATGCAAAGGTAAATTAGCGGTGGGGAGGGTAGCTTTGAAGGTTTCTTCAAAGAAATATAAAATGTCCAGGGAATCCAAGGACTCTACTTGACATAGGCATTCAAAGAGGTCCCGATTGAAGAGTCGATCCAGACAATCCTCATAGTCTTCTTCCAAGAAGGCAAAAAAGAGACGCCACAGGTCTCCCTCTTTGTCATCGGTACCTCACCTGAGGTTATACGATGTCAGATTAGGTCGGATTCTCCCAGTAAATGGGATATCTTTAGGCACGAGATGATGTGGATCTTTGAGAACGCTGTCCCGACCCTTTCAAAAGAGTCTCGCAAGAGCCAGACCCCGGTCGCTCCGTTGGACAACTCAGGAAGGTCGGAAACTACTTCAGGCAAGAAGAGTAGTAAATCGGATTCTCGACACGCTCGACCTGACAAAAAGGTGTCAAAGGCATTGGCGCGTGAGTCGACCCTGCCTCCGATACCGGAAAAGAAACAAAAAAATTTCAAAGCCTTCCACGATTTTGTCGATGCCATTTACGTCGACTCCAAAATCGAGAGATTTCTCGGAGACGCCATTGACGGTGTCTTCGATTCCATCAAAGCATTTAACGGTGCAAGAAAAAATATTCAAACCTGTACCGAAAAAAGTAGTCAATGTCCTCCATTTATGAGGAGGATACCGCTTCAGAGGAGGATGTTTCTCCATTAGGAGTGAGGTTTGGCACTAGAGAAGTGCCTGAAGAGCTAATTGATCCGGAGTCTAAATTGAAAGATCTCCGACTCCCTCCACTCTGCCAGCGGTCTTGATACATCCCCAGAGTTGGAGTTTGGTAAACCTGACCCATCAGACCATGCTGATTCAGAGTATAGAAATCTGATGAGCAGGGTCACTGAGTACATGGGCTGGAGTAGGGCTTCACCAACTTTCGAACAGGATGACATGACGGACATCCTGGACCAAGGTCCCCAAAAGGACCCTGTCTTGCCTTTTCACAAGGCCCTTCAAAGGAAGGTGGTAGCTAACTGGGAAGCCCCAGAGTCTGGCACTGCTGTCAACAGGAGTTTCCCTAGGAAATATAGAACACCATCCAGTGACCCCGACTATCTCAGCAAACACACTACACCTGAGAGTCTGGTAGTCCAGGCTGCTACTTCCACCAGACAGTCTGCCTATTCCTCTATCCCCCCAGATAGAGATAAAAAAGGGGACGCATGGGCTCGCAACGTATTTACCTCGGGCAGTATGGCCCTAAAATCCACTAATGCCACCTTAAACCTGGCCAGGTTTACTCATACCCTGTGGGACTATTCTAGTATGGTGGCTGAACATATTCCAGAAGGTGAAGAAAGGGATGGCTTTCTGAATTTAGTTAAGGGTGGCAAGGAGGCAATGGGAGAATGTCTCCAATCAGAACTGGATACTGTTGACAGAATTAGCAGATCCATGGCTGCAAGCACTGTGCTACGCAGATTTGCGTGGTTGAGAAAGCTGGGTTTTTACTGGACGTGCAGGCCAGACTGCTCAACATACCCTTTGACGACTCGAGGTTGTTAAGCAGCAAGGCAGATTAGATTCTAGAGAAGCTGCAGACCTCAAAAGCGGCGGCTAAGTCCCTTAGCGCCTCTATTCGGCAACCTCAACAACCTTATTCGGGCCAATCTTCCTGGGAAGGTCGTCCTTTTCGATACTATTCCTCAGTTGGTAGAGGAAGAGGACAGGCCGTACAAAGGGGGCAAACAAGATTCCTTCACAGTGGACAAGGTAAGGGTACAAAAGCAGCCCAGCAGCAGCATTTTTACCCTCAGCTGCCTCGAGGCCTTGACCCACAAGAGCTCGGTGGGAGGCAGAATCTCTCAGCATCTGAAAGAATGGCGGGGCATTACTTCAGATGCTGGGCACTGTAAACAGTATCCCAAGGTTACTGCCAGGATCATCCACCGGGAACCAGCTCTGTCAAAATTTCAGATCCGCTCCTTGTGCAGGAAATCTTAACCCTGCTAGAGAAAGGTGCAATAGAACATGTACCTTTAGCAACGAGGAACAAGGGTTGGTACTCCCCCTATTTTCACATTCCCAAGAAGGACGAAGGACAGAGGACTGAGACCCATCTTGTACTTAAGAAACTTGAACAAGTTCCTCAGGAAGGACAAGTTCAAGATGGTCACCCTTTCTCAGATCCTTCAGGCTCTCCAACTCCAAGATTGGTTGGCATCATTGGACCTTCAGGATGCTTACTTTCATGTGCCAATCCATCTTAAGCACAGAAAGTACCTGAGGTTGGCGGTTCTCATGATCAATTTAGAGTTCTGCCATTCGGGCTGACCTGCGCCCAAGAGTTTTCACCAGACTGATGGCGGTAGTGGCTTCAATATATATATATACACAAAGGAGAAAAGGTACACGTCCTTTAGTCTATTCCATTACTCATCTGTATAAATCAAGATGATCAGTAATCACCCCTACCTATTAGTCCTGAAAGAATGAACTTGGTGTGTCACACGAATTTATACATTAAATCATTTTAATTTTTATATTCAAAATTTGATAAAACATTGTTAAAACAACTTGTTTTAAAACACACTATGAAACCCAAGATAATAACCCACACGGTGGGTATAACACCAATCTAATGGGATGAAATATACCACAATGTTTACAACATTACAAAATTTACAGACAGATGACGATTAACATCCACTAAATATTAAACAACGTGTCGATTAACAACATATCCTCAAGAGAGGGGGGGATTCATGTCTACCCCTACCTGGACGATTGGCTGATCAGGGCACGTTCTCCCGAACAGGCTCTGGAACATCTCAGCATCGCCTGCCACTCCCTACACAGGCTAGGCTTCTCACTCAATTACAAGAAGTCCCATATGATACCATTACAAAGACTCCAGTTCATCAGAGCAGTCTTTGGACACTTCCTCAGGGAAAGTCTTGCCCCGAAGTGAGAGTTTAACACATTCAGCAGATGGTAGCAAAGTTCCAGAGTGCCCAACGTCTTCCGGCCTTCGATTTTCTGATGTTGCTCGGCCTCATGGCATTCTGCATTTTTCTGGTGCCAGAGGCCAGATCGCGAATGAGATCCCTTCAATGGGCTCTCAGGACCGAGTGGTCCCAATTTTCGGAAAACATGTCGGATCTACTGCAAGTTCTGAGCAGGGTTGCTCAGGACCTAATGTGGTGGACTTGCAAAGACAACGTTCTGAAGGGACAATCTTTTTGGCAACCATTGCCGGAGATAATTGTAGTGACGGATGTCTCACTCACGGGGTGGGGAGCTCACACTAACAGACTGACAATCAGCAGTCGTTGGTCTCCATCAGAGGCCAAACTACATATCAACCTTTTGGAGCTGAGGGCAATCAGACTAGCGCTGAAGGCCTTTCTGCCCTCTGTACGGGGAAAGAATGTCCTGATAATGACAGACAACACAGTGGCCATGGACTACCTCAACAAGAGAGGAGGCGTAGGGTCACTACCACTGTGCAGAGATGCTATGCAGCTCTGGTTCTGGGCAATTCAAGAAGGAATCTCTCTGTCGGCAGTTCATCTAGCCGGAGAGCAGAACCTGGTGGTGGATGCTCTGAGCAGGCAGAGCATAGCCCCCCGCGAATCAGAGCTAGCTCAGGAAGTCCTTCAGGAGATCTTCACCCTTTTGGGGAACCCCTCAAGTGGATCTGTTCGCGACTGCTACCAACCGGAAATGCGATCAGTACTGCTCAAGGGAATTTCCCCTGAGAGGATCTCTAGGAGACTCGTTTGTGGTGGACTGTGAATTTCCATTTCTATGAGAGTTTCCTCCAGTCCCCACGATTCCTCATGTAATCAGGAGGTTGAGAAAGTTCGGGAAGACCATGATCCTAATTGCTCCGGATTGGGCCAGGAGGACGTGGTACCCGGATCTTCTGGACATGTCCATCTGCCTTGCTATAAGTCTTCCACAAAGAGTGGATCTTCTCTTGCAAGAAGATCAGCTTCTCCATCCAGAGGTCAAGACACTCAGCCTTCACGCATGGTTACTGAGAGGCTGAGATCTAAGGATTGGGACCTCCCGGATGACGTAATGGAGATTTTGCTTTCAACCTGAAGGCTAGCAACCAAATCCTTATACTGGTGTTGTTGTAATAAATTCAGTAACTGGTGTAAGGATAAGGATTTGAACCATTTTCAATGCGGCACTCCTATGGTGCTTTCTTTTTTACGCCATCTCGCCAATCTGGGGCTACAGATTGGAACAATGAAAGAATATCTGGCAGCGCTTTCCATCTTTAAACGCCCCTCTGAAGAGGTTTCTTATTTCAAAAACCGTTAATTGTCCAGTTTCTGAAGGGACTCACTAACATGTACCCTCCAGTACCTTTTTTAATGTCCCTGCTTGGGATTTCATTCTCATGTTGAAATTTTTAACATGTATGCCCTTCGAGCCTTTACATTCCTGCTCTTTGAGGCTATTAACACTGAAAACTGCTCTTCTTGTAGGACTAACATCTGCCCGCAGGGCTACAGAGTTGCAGGCTCATTCATGCAAACCTCCCTATACTACCTTTTATAAGGATAAAGTAGTATTGAGAGTTAAACCATCTTTCTTGCTGAAAGTAGTTTCTGATTTTCATTTGTCACAATAAATGACACTTCCAACTTTCTACCCCCCTCCTCATTTGGGCAAAGAAGAAGAGAGGTTGAATAGACTAGACCCAAAAAGGGCTCTGAGTTTTTGCATTGCGAGAATGACAACATTTCGCCAGGATGATCAGCTTTTTATGTGTTATACTGGTCCTAAATTAGGACTAACAGTGACTAAACAGACTGTTTCCTGGTGGATTACACTGGCTATTGGAGTGTGTTACAGACTTGCTGGGAAAGACCCGCCGGAAGGGCTTGGAACCTATTCCACCAGGGGCATGGCAACTTCTGCGGCTTTTCAGAGGGGTGTCCCGGTAGTTGACATTTGCTCAGCTGCAACTTGGGCGACAATGCATACTTTTGTTAAACACTACTGCTTAGACTCCTCTTCATCTCAAGAAGGCCTTTTTGCCAAGGCAATCCTTCATTCCATTCATGATAAAACTAAATAGTACTCCCTCTTCCAAATTGCCACTGCTTTGGGAGACTATCAAAGATGAGGAATACGTGGGGGGACACAATCCATTCGAAGAACAAGTTACTTACCAACTGTAACTTTCATTTGATTGGATGTTCCTGTTAAGCAGAATCCTGTGCAGTGCCCTTGGGGACCTCTACACACAATTAAGACTACAGGTGGCAATACAAGTTTTATCTTTGGTACAAGCCTGTACTACTATGTTAAAGTGGTAGCAGTACCGGAGCAGCCAGGCTTATCTCAAGATTATATGAGCAGTAGCAGAGATTACACAAAGGGACCACAATTACTGTGACTCAAGCAAACACTGACTCAAGGTTTCAGGTAGAAAAATATAAGTACATTTATTTTTAAACCATTGGTTATAAACACAACACTTCTATTAAATTCAAAACCACACGTAAAATACACTACAACCAATTCACTTTGTACGGTACAGATCAAGGTAAGTACCCTGTGTTTGAACGGACCAGTGTTATGAAACAAGACACGTTACCGTGAATACGATTGCGATCACTTTTTGACAGTTCGGTCTACTAAATAAACTCCTATCCACGACAAGTAATGCTACCGGGGCAAAATCACACTTAGCACTTGAGATACCCAGAGGGAGTTGCTGGCAAAAATCATAGGCAATATTATAGTTAGGCAGACAGGATCGAAGAACACTCGTAAACAGGAATTCAAGAGTCAAAGGTCCGGAGCAAGGGTCAAGTGATACCGGGTGCCTGTTGTCGAGGATCACACAGTCGGACAGTTCATGATTCAACGTAGCCAAGAGTACTTTGATATTGTCAATGTTCAGAAGCAAAAGTTATAAGGAGAGGGGAAAAGTAAGGACAAGCCTTAAGGACGAGAAATGGGGATTCAACCATATTCCTCAAGCAGGACACAGTACCTTTCTCAAAGGATGAAGCTGGTGCCACGGCAGTTGTTCCTGGTAGTTTCCTGTAGACCCACGATTCTTGGCGCTTCGGTAAGGACGACGATGAGGGGGTCTGCACCACGCAGGGATGAGGCCGTCCGCAGCGATGATGAATAATTGGTGCGCTCCTTAAAAACAGCAGAGGCTCTTCAGGTGGCTATCCGGACCACTACAGCAGTGTGCAGCGATTTCGACCACAAAGGGATTCCTCTGGCTGAAGACGACGAGCTGGTTATCCCCACCAGGCTCAAGGGAAGAAGACTCCGGACTGGATCTTCTCTTAGTCGTTGAAGGGTAGATAGCTCAGGACTGCAGCAGGGCTTCACTGGTACGGGATAGTTGCAGCAGTTGACCTCTCCTCTCCTCCGCTTCGCTTCCGTTCCTTGTAATTACAGTTGCGACTCTGACTTCCAGCCCAAGAGACCTGCCTTTTATGCGAAAATCCCCCATTCACACAGCCTGGCTGTCAATCACACAGCAGGGGGGTTGTCCAGCCTGGACAACCACCTCAGCCAATCATGGAAAAGTGCGACTTCGGTTTCCTAGGATACCCTGTGCAGGGGGTGACTACACCCCTCCCTCACATTCAGCCCACCTAGACACCCAGGCGCCTTGAGAAGGGCTTCTTGGTAGAAGCCCGCCAAAAGACAGTGAACAAAGAAGGCAAACCTGGTTTGCCGTGCAAAGTAAAACACAAGAAGGAGTTTAACAAAAATAAATGGCGAATAAACCGCACCGGAGCCAAAAGAAAAAGTATTCGGTCAAGCGGGTTTAAGTTCGAGGCTAATACAATAGCCTACAATATTACCACGTTTATATAAGATAACCGCGGTTGGAAAGTTTAGGGTAGATACCACTACCACCAGCCAATTCTAAATGTTAAAAGAGCAAAACAATGCTCTAGGAGGTACAGATAAAAAGGGCTGCGTGTTAACCCTTCCAGTACTCCATGTAAGATGGGGTGTACTGGATCTGTGGTTAAATTGACTAAGTAAAGTTAATGGCAACTTTACCCTTTTCTGGGGGACAGTAGTCCGCCTCAGAAATGGAGTCGGGAGGGGGGAGTCTGCATGACAACCCTGTGTCACTGCACTGAAGGTGCTGTGTAACACACAAAAGAAGGGGGGCACTGAAGTGGTGTACTCCAGAGCCCACATTCATAACAGGTAAAAGACACATAGCAAAACATGGGTAAGAGTGGGGGAAAAGCTTACACTCTTACCAAGTGGAAAGAAATAACTCCAGAGTTCCAGCAAAGCTGCTGAGGGACTCACTAGGTAATGGAAATTAGCCATGAAATGAAAATTCTCCCCAACAGTTCCTCCCACGTAGTGCTCATCGCCCCTCCCAGCCTACCCCACCGTACAATTTACGTGCATTACACTTTGTGTTTTCCATAGAGCTTGCAGTCTAGGGTACGCTGAATAGTTCCTCGAATAATGGAACGAAAAAACAGAACTGAAGCCAACGGGCGCGGCACAAGCTACTTATACTACTGGTGACGTCAACACGCTACGACGGCCCTCTAGGGACATCAACGCCACAACATCCTGCACATCGCCCTCTGCCAAGAATTTTTTTTTCGAAACTGGCAAAACGTATATCAAAGATGAGGAATACGTGGGAGGAACATCCAGTCGAAAGGTCGTTACAGTTGGTAAGTAACTTGTTCTCCTGTCTAAATTAGATTATTGTAACGCACTCTATCTAGGGTCGAGCAAACACAAGATCAGCAAACTAAAAACTCTACAAAACAATGCCCTTAGAATAGTGTTAAGTATCCCTCGAATGCCAGGCGTTCTACTAAATGGCTCGCCATCAAGGACAGACCAAATTTAAATCCTTAACCTTGACCTTTAAATGTCTCTCCAAGCTGGCCCCCAAATACCTAGTGGACAAATTCACTAAACATACCTCTGAACGTCCCATCAGATCCCTACATGCTACTAACTGCCTCAAAGTACCAAACTTCAAACTCAAGAAAGCAGGGTGCAGCAGCTTCCCAGTCATGGCAATCCAACTGTGGAACTCCATGCCTGCAACCTTAAGATCAGCCCCTTTGCACTACACATTTTGGAAAGAAACCAAAATGTGGCTTCTCTCCCTTGATCTGTAAATATGACCACGACCACCCCGCACTTTGCTTGACTTACTGATTGTTGGAAAATGTTTACTATACTGTCTGTATTAATCATGTAATGTATTGGTGAATCAGTCATATGTGTGTTCTTTATTGTATATACTCTGTTTTTGTCTGCCATTGTGTAAAATACTAAGTAACCTTGTAAGATGCACTGTGCCCAGATATCCTTGCTTTAGGTGCGCTATATAAATAAACAAACACACCTCCCGCCCTGCCATTGTGTGTCTCCCTCCATGTGTTTGGCATGGCTCACTAGGTACTGAGGCATGGGTCTCCTTTTACTTTGTTCATGCTGCATTGCCTAGAAACTTTGTTTGATTGTGCCTTGCCATTCCCTCTTGGGCTCTGTGTTTTTGCCTGCATCACTAAAGGGTGTGTAACTTGCGTTGTAGCGGCCTCGTCGCTTGTAACCCCCCTCCTGTTGATCTCCCCCCACCCCCCATTCAAACCCCCCCCACCTCCCATGTTGCTTGCTGTTAATGCCTACCAGGCACTGAATCTGAGGCTTTCCTTTGCCTCCCTGTTATCTAGCAATCTGACATCTAGCAATCAGTAGTTTCTACTGTCTTACCTTCCGTTTGTCTCTGCTGCCTTCTTGCTTCTGCTATTTCTTTCCTCTGATCTCTACCTCTACCCAACCTGCTGCTTCTCTTTAACTACCCTCTTTCACATGCCTTCTTTGCTCCCATCTCCCCCCTCCTTTTCACTTCACCTCGTCTTCCTCGCCCCCTTTTTTCTTTTCCTCACTTGAATCTTCTTTGCACTTAGCCAAAATGACTGAGGTTAAAAGGTCCTAGCACCAAAGGTCCAACCCCCATTTTCTCATATATATATATATATATATTTCTGAGGCTTGTGGAATCTGCTTAGATCACATGCTGTGCATAGGCCGACATCTAGTGGAAGCTGCAGAGTATTAGTTTGTTTTTCGAAACTCGAAAATGGGCGTCGACACAGGGCGTGCCAGTAATACTATCCCTAGTGTGACGTCCACTGTACCCAAGATCCCTCACGCGTCTAGGATCCTCAGATTGTTTTTTTTCCGCCATACTGGTCGGAAGCATTTTGCGGAGTTCCCTGGCCTTAGCCATACTTTTGCTAGAATTTAAAATAATAATCTATTGACATCCTTTCCCACCCCAACGTCGAACTTCGACACTCGACGCCGGCTGGAGAAGAAATCGACCGTCGGCTGCTGCACGACGGATTTGGGCCTCGGAAGGCCGCTAGCCTCAGCCCGGGCCTGGTAGGCCGCTGGCCTCGGCCCTGCAAGTAGGGAGAGTGGGGGGTGGTACATACTCTACACTCTTGGTATATAGGTACACCTTATACACTTCCTACACTTAACAGCCCGCTGCCTCAAGGTGCGTATGGAGGGTACCCCTTTTCAATTCTGCCCCAAGTGCAATCGCAAATACCCTTGGGTCGACAGGCACGCCACGTGCAATCTCTGCTTGCCGAGGGACCACCCCGAAGCGAACTGCAGAGCGTGTAGTAGGTTTAAACCTAAGACACTTAAGGTCCGTTCGACGAAGCATTGGGCCCACCACGCCACGCAGGCGGCCATGGCAGCGGAGGGCGCCTTCAGCGATGGCAGCGACGCCGAACTTTCGGACGGCGAGGGCATTACGGCGTCGAAAGATAGCCGAGCGCAGGTCCCCGACCTCGGAAGGTCGTCCGGCAGGGCGGCTATGGGGAAGACCCCCGGCGACACAAGCGCTTCACATACTACACACACTAAACACACTAAGTCTAACCGAGACTCGACGTCGAGTTATCGGAAAGAGGCACAGACAGAACGGTCCGATTCGGTGTCCTCTGGCCGCTCTCGATCAAGATCGCCGCATGACTCCAGGCAATCATCCACTCTTGCCAAGAGTGCCTCGCTCCCTAGGCTAACAGAAGTTCGATCGTCGGAAGACGAAGACGACTTCCACCCCCAGGCTGCACTCCAGGAGTCGGAGCACGCAATTAAAGCCAGCGAGGCCCCACGCTCGAAGGACAGGGACACCTCTCCCGATCCTCGACGCCAGGCGTCGAAAAACTCCGGAGCCACTAAGGGACAGGGAAAACATTTTTCTACGCATGGGGAGGGGGGAAAACAGCAGAAGAAACTACCTGTACATTCTTCCACACCTGTGAAACACTCCACCCCCCCCTAAACAGACAGACAAGCCCAGGTCTGCTGATAGGTCCACAACCAGCAAAGCTACTCAAAATAAATCCCATAGACTTGCTGAGAGAGTCATTCCCAGTTCCAGAAAATGGTCCAGTGAAGACATAGATAGGGTCATGTCAAGAATGTCTTCTTTGGCTGATTTCTATGATAAAAATCCAGAACATTTCCTCTTGTATGATCCACAAGGGGCCACACCCTCAGGCTCTACTGATCCTATCCCCCTGAGTAAGAAGGCCCGGTTTGAAACTCCAATGAGGTCTGAACCCTTCGAGGTACAACCTTACGCAAGACCATACTCGCGGTATCAAGGAGAGGATTCCTTTTGTGAAGACCATGATTTTGGGTTGATAGAAGAGCAAACCGGGATGGCCTACTATGGGGATGATGAGGACCAGGAGGAAGAAGAGGATGACCTGGAAACATACAGAGTAGATTCCCCGGTAGAGAACGAAGCCCCGGTTACCGACTCCCCGGTCGATAACCAACCCCTCCTAAATGAAGTTCTCGCTCGCGCAGCAGAACATTTCCACATTGACACCCACGGTGTACAGGAGGAAAGGGACTTCGCAGAAGAGTTAGTGGGAGAAAGGAGGCCTGTTGCCCAGACCATCCCTATCCTTAAATCCATTCAGCTGAGAATAGATCCGTCCCTGGTGAACCCAAACCTCACCAGAGCAGTCAATCCCAGGGTTGAAAAACTTTTCAAGGCAGCTCAGTCTGACCCTCTCTATATAAGAGGACATCTGAAGCCAGACTCCCTAGTTCTCACCAACACTCGTAAGAGGGCTGGGACACCCTTGTCTTCGTCAGAAGCTCCTCCCGACAAGGAGAGCAAAAAACTATGCGGTTTCGGCAGGAAGGTAGCCTCAACGTCCGCCTATCAAGCAAGGATTGCTAACTCCACCACCGTGTTGGCCAGCTACAACTGCCATCAGTGGGAAGAAGTCACGGCTCTCATAGCCTCTGCTCCTGAACCGTTAAAGGGCCAATTAGCTCGGATTTCCGCAGAGGGTAGAGCCGTGTCTGGTTGCATTTTGAAAGCAACCTTCGACGCCGCGGACAACGCAGGCAGATTGATAGCAGAAGGTACTGTTATCAAGAGACATGCGTGGTTACGGCAGTCTGGTTTTAAGGCAGAAACACAGGCATCATTGTTAGACAAACCGGTGGAAGCCGATCTGTTGTTTGGTAAGGCGGTCGAAGACGCACTGAAAAATGCCAAGGACGAATACGAGACACTCAAATCCCTTGGTCAGTTAACCAATAAACCCCCTAACCAGAGAGGGAATAGTAATTTTCGTCGCCCACGCGGCCAAAATTCCCAGAGAGGATCTAACCATTCCCAGGGGCAGGGTACACAGTGGAACAACAACCAACAGTCTACCCAGGGTTACGGCAGAGGTAATAGGAGAGGTCGTGGTAAAGGCAGAGGCAGCCCCAGCAAGGGAGGCGGCACGCCTCCACCAAAGCAGTGACGCTCAGTTCAGGGTCCCTTCTCACGCAACCCCAGTAGGGGGACGCATTTCAAACTTCACCCAGGCTTGGGAAGGGATCACATCAAACAGATGGGTGCTGTCAACAGTATCCACGGGATATTGTATAGAGCTACTGCAGCGTCCCCGGAACCATCCTCCACGACAAAGAGTACACTCCTTAGAACATCAGAAGATTCTCCTCGAGGAGATCGCCATTCTTCTACAAAAGGACGCGATAGAACTCGTCCCGGGACACCAGGTAAACAAGGGTATTTATTCAACTTACTTCCTTGTGCCAAAGAAAGACTTGACAATGCGCCCAGTATTGGACTTACGGCCTGCCAACAAGTATGTCAAGCCCCAAAAATTTCGTATGACCACGCTACAAGAGGTAATCCCCCTCCTAAAAAAGGGGGATTACATGGCAACCTTGGATATGAAAGATGCTTATTTTCATATTTCCATGTTCCCAGCGCACAGAAAGTACTTGCGCTTCAAGGTGGACAGTCGGCACTACCAATTCAAGGTACTGCCCTTCGGGATAGCTTCAGCACCAAGGGTATTCACCAAGCTACTGGCGGTGGCAGCTGCAGACCTACGCAGGGAGGCAATCCCAGTGTACCCTTATCTGGACGACTGGCTCATAACGGGGGAAACCCCAGGAATTTGCAGGACAAACATTCAAAGGACTATCGACCTCCTCCACGAGTTAGGCTTCTCAATCAACGAGAAGAAGTCAAGCCTGGTGCCAAGTACCTCAAAACAATTCCTAGGAGCAATCCTGGATACCCAGGATGGGTTAACCTGGGTATCCAGAATTCGGAATATACTACTGCAAATTCCGCATTATCAGTCCGGTCAACAAATAACGGTACGCAAAGCAATGCGTTTACTGGGCATGATGGCGTCATGCATTTACCTGGTCCCCCACGCGCGCCTGCGCATGCGTCCCATGCAGGAATGGTTGGCGAAACAGTGGTCTCAGGCAAGTGGTCAGTGGGACGATCTAGTGGTCGTTTCGCCAACACTGGTACAAAGCCTTCACTGGTGGACAAGAGAAAATATCGCACAGGGGAAACCCTTTTACGATCCCGAAGTACAGGCAGTAGTCACTACAGATGCATGTCTGACGGGGTGGGGAGCTCACCATCTCCACCACACAGCTCAGGGTCTCTGGTCTCACTCAGTGGCCAAGAACCACATCAACCTGCTAGAGCTTCTGGCAGTATTCAGAGCGCTTCAGGCGTTCGAGCCCCACCTACTAAACCTGTCAGTGCAAATCCGGACGGACAGCACTACAGCCTTTTCTACCTGAACAAGCAAGGAGGGACTCGCTCGCCAAATCTGTCCAAGCTTGCCCAGAAAATCTGGATATGGGCACTCAGACGGAACATCTTCCTGTCATCACAACATGTTCCAGGGGAGCTCAATTCCCTAGCGGATGCTCTGAGCAGAGACTCCCTCCCAGAGGAACACAAATGGGTTCTTCACAGAGAGGTCGTAGAAGATCTCTTCTCTCAGTGGGGTTTCCCCACTATAGACTTATTCGCCACAAGCGAAAACAGACAATGCCCAGGATTTGCATCCAGGTTCCCCCAACCAGACTCCCAGGGGAACGCCCTGTGGATGAACTGGTCAGGGATTTTTGCGTACGCTTTTCCACAAACTCATCAGGAAAGTGGTGAACAAGATGAACAGGGAGTCGATGAGGCTCGTCCTAATTGCTCCCATGTGGGCAAGACAACCGTGGTTCCCACACCTACGCAGGATGGCGGTGTGCGAGCCCATCAAACTTCCAGCCTGGTACAACCTACTGTCCCAGCACCAAGGTCAAACATTGCACCAGCAACCCAACTCAATGAACCTGGCAGCATGGCTCCTGAGGTCATAGAGTTTGGACACCTTAATTTACCACAGAGGTGTATGGACATCCTAAAGGAATCTAGGAAACCAAACACAAGGCACTGTTACTTTGACAAGTGGAAGAGGTTCGTTATCTGGTGCCAGAGTAGACAAATCAACCCAGTTGATTGCACTCCTTCCACTATTGTTACATACATGCTCCACCTGCTAGATGCAGGATTGGTTTTTAACTCACTGAAAGAACACCTGGCAGCCCTCTCGGCTTACACCACTTCCCATAGCAAGGTTTCGTGGTGGAAAGTACCAGTAGTTAAAGCCTTCATGGAAGGAGTAAAGAGACTTCACCCTCCTATTTCAAACCCACCACCAGGGTGGGACCTTAATGTGGTGCTAGCCAAGCTCATGGGCCCCCCTTTCGAACCCATGCATAAAAGCAGTCTCAAACACCTGACTTATAAAACCGCCTTCTTAGTAGCTATTACTTCTATAAGAAGGGTCAGTGAAATTCAGGCTCTCAGTGCAGGATCCCTTCTTTACTGTCCATAAAGACAAACTGGTTTTACGCACACACCCTAGGTTCTCACCTAAATTTATATCAAAATTCCATGTAAACCAGTCCATCGAGCTTCCGGCTTTCTTCCAGAACCCGCAAAGCTCGGCTGAGGTGAAACTACACACCCTAGATGTGCGTAGGGCGGTCCTCTACTATGTAAATAAAACCAGACCGCTAAGGAAAACAGATCAACTGTTTGTCTCTGTAGCTACAGGCAGAGAGGGGGATCGCGTCTCTAAAGGTGCCATCTCGAAGTGGATTATTAACTGTATCCAGCTGTGTTACTCACTCTCTGAAAAGACTCTGCCTTTTACGCCAAGGGCCCACTCTACTAGAGGCATTGGGGCCACTCTGGCTTTCATTGCAAATATACCCCTTGACACCATTTGCAAAGCAGCTACTTGGAGCTCTATTCACACTTTTACTCAGCATTACTGCATTGACACCCATTCCAAGGCAGATACACAAGTGGGACAAGCGGTTCTAAGACACTTATTTGCTCATGACCCTTCACATCCCACCTCCTTCTTCTGGTACTGCTCGCTAATCTATGCACAGCATGTGATCTAAGCAGATTCCACAAGCCTCAGAAGGGATACATTACTCACCGTAATCGTATTTCTGATGCTTGTATCTGCTTAGATTCACATGCGACCCACCCTTCCTCCCCTCCGAGAGAAGGCGCATGATTGCTTGTAGTCTTACCTTTCTGTCTATCTGCTTGGATTATCTGTACTCACACTACTCCTCATGCTACCTCATGTCAGAAAAATACATATATATATATATGGGGGGAGACCCCCCACAGTCCCCCCACCTTACCTCTATACATTTTCTATTACCTTTACCCCCCGCCCCACATATATCTATGCAAACAAATGGGGCTTGGACCTTTGCTGCTCGGACCTTTTAACCTCAGTCATTTTGGCCTAATCCCCGCTGAAGCACAGCTCAATGAGGAAGAGTCCCTCTTTACCTGTGCGCACGGATCAGCAAGTCTGTAGGAGCCCCTGGTAGAGAAACCCGGCGGCAGGTGCTGGTGGACTACATCATCGGCGGTCTGAACCCAGAGGATTATACACCCCTGCCAACCGTGGAGAGCATAGCAAGTGGGGTCTGAGTTGCTCTTGGGACCCTCTATGCTTCACCTGGAACCCTCAAGGAAGCCCAGAGGCATGGGAAGCACAATCTTGATAGAGCCTGAACACCCCCCACCCCCCCTCCCCCCAAACAAACAATCCTACACAATTTAGGGGACAGGGAAAGGAAGGCCCCCCCAGCAGGACTACATACAATCCAATTCCCCCCCACCCCCAACAATATAACATCTGGCCTACACCCCCGCAATGTGCAGGGGAGCGGAGGAGACAGGGAGATCTGGCAACTTAAATAGGAATCCAGCTGCACTTCAGGGCGTACCCACAAAAATGCAAGTTGGAGGGGCTAGGGCCAACAAGGCCCAAGGGACTGCACTGTGAGAAGCAAACTTTCTCCTCGCCAAAATCACTGCCATAATCACCTATGTTCCACTCCACTAACCACACGTAGTGGGGAGGTCATAGCCACTAAGGTAATCCCACAAAGGCCAGAGGCGCAGGGCGCAGGACTACACCGCACAAGATATATGCTAAGCGTGGCAGAAGATGTTCCCCCAGTCCTAGAGTTAGCCGACACCCCGCAGTTGCAGAGTCTGCCTGGTGATTGATGCTCACTGCACTCACCTCTGGGAGAGAGGAGACTGCGTTTTCTGTCCTGACCCTGATGTTCCTGGCTGGTGTACTGCTGGTGATTGCTAGTCCAATGCTTTCTTGTGGCACAACAGCAACTTATGAGTATTCTACAACTCTGCACATCAGCCAAGTTCTGGATCGCCAGAAGGTGGGTGTCTGTCCTCATGGCCTGCTGCTGCACTTGTTTGGATTGTGCTAGACTGCCCATTAAGACTGCTTGGCTGCTGCTACTTTATGACTAGTGATTTAAAGCATTATCCTTGTACTCCAGTGATGGGTCCATCCCACCTGAGTTGCCCTCCATCCTCTGCTGCTGTGGCTCAGTAACCTGTGTGACGTCACCCTTCTCGATGCTAACCCGCCTGCTGTCACCTTCATCCTCTGTTGCTGGAGCTGTGCAATTCCCCACTACGACCTGGTTGATGTTTTGCACCTCATTTGTCTGCGCCTGTCTTGCTGCTAGGCCTCCTGGTGAGTTCATCGTGCATTGTGCAGTTCCTTGCTCTCTCTCCTCTCCTCTCCCTCCATGGTACTCTCCATTTCCCCTATCTACTCTGTTATTCTATGACCTATCCTACCCCTCTTTAGAAGGCTGGAAGGAAAAAGTACATGAAATAACTCCTGTTCTCTAACCCAGGCCTGCCCATCGCTGACACCTACATCAACGCTTCTTCCAGGCAGACTGTCACTGACATCCTCTTTGTCACACCTTCTCCGGCCCTATGGACTTTCCACATGTTCTCTGTCCTCTCCCCTTTCTCTTTGTCGCTCATTGATGGTGGCACCAGATTGGGAAGTACTCTTGGCATGCTTCTCATCCTCTAGGTCCATCATTAATGTCTTTCAGAATGGCACTGTCATGGCCCAACCTCCTCCTCCTCCTTAATAGGAGTATTCTGTCTCATCAACTTCCTCCCTTCCCCTGCCTCTCCTCTGCCACCCTGCATGCCCCTTCGCCGACTGGTGTGCCACATCTCTGTGCCCCTCTTGGAAGATCTTCAAATTGGTAGCATCACCTAGCTACCCTCAACTTTTGCTCTTCTGTTACATACTCCTCGGATATCTGTCTCGTTCTTGAAGACTTACCTTGACGTTCTCACTTATTAAGACGTGGTTCACTGCCAGCTCTGTCCTGAATGAACCTGAATGGGTCCCTGCTACTATCATTCCCACTCAGACCTATTCTTCCTTCGAATGCCTCGTCTGCAGGCTTAATGTCTCTCCAATCATCTTGTTGACTCTTGCCACCAACTACAGGACCACTGGTCCATTCTCCCTCTTCCTCTCTGAGTGGTCCGACTCCTTTTCTTGCCGCCACCTTTAAACTTATCCTCAGAGACTTGAATGTTCACCTTGACTCTCCTGATTCAGCCACTGGACTCTTCTGCAGCCTCTGACTTTTTTCCCCTCAACATTCATCGCTGTGGTCCAACGCACTCAGGCAGACTTAACTTTGATGCTCATCTCCGCAGACATCCCCATCTCCAACCCTTGCACTATAACTCTCTCCTTGTCTGACCATGTTCTCTTGTCCTCTCACCTGACTGATGAAGTGAATGCCAGTTGCTGCTTTTGCCTCCACTTTCATTCCCTTCCCACTCCTACCATGTACTCCCTACACTGACTCTGCACTTGCTAATCTTCATCTCTCTATCAGCAACTCCCTTGCCTCTGTCATGAGGATCTGCATGAAGCCTGCCTCCAGTTGCAACACCTGGTATGACTCTGACCTAGGGCCTCTGAAATGCAAGTGCAGATTTGCAGATCGGAAGTGGCAGGCATCAGGCATGTCCTCTGACAGACTGGCCTGTCGCCTGCTCCAAATGCAATACAGACTCCATCCGCTCGAAAAAGAGGACCCATATCCAATCTTATTTCTCTGGGGCCACAAACAAAATGGGCAAACTGGGTAAAATCTGCAAGGTACTTGCCAATCCTACTGCAGTCTCCACTTCTACCATGCCATCCCTGTCCATCTGTACTTGGCCTCTCACTTCTTAACCAAAACTCAGGACATCCTGTTGTCGCTCTCCTCTTCTCATCTCCCTCCTTTGCTCGCAGCTCCTCCCTTGTATCTCCCTCCCCTTCCCTCCAACTCTCCTCTTTCCCCCCTATAGCGAGATCTCTAGACAAGTCTATGAAAGTCTCTTACTCATTGACTGCCCTGTTGTGCATTGTATTTCTTTGTGTCCTGCTGCATTCTTCCTTCTAGGTTTACATTTGTCGGGCTGCTTTTTTTCTTTCATATATTCTGTGTTCTGCTGTGCTCCACCCTCCTCCACCCTCCTCTAGGTTCTCTTTTTAATGACTGCTCTGTTCCTGTTGCCCCGCTAACCTGATTTGCTAACCGGATTGCCTTGTTTTCTGCCTGCTCTTCCCTCTGTGCTCTTGTCTACTTAGTCAATCGTCCACTATTGTCTTGTCCCTTTCTGTCTTGTCTGCTTGCACCTCTCCTTGTGTCCAGCTTGTGACCTCTCCTAGTGTCCCCTGCCCCCACCTTTCACCTCCACCCCTCCACCCCTCCACCCCTCTGCCTCTCTCCTCTTCCTCCACCTACTTTGTGGCACTCTCTGTTTCTCCTATCTTTTTAAACTGCTTCTCTATCGAATATCCTGCTCTCCTCACTAAGCCTGGTAGGAAAAAGTTCAAAAAGGATTTCATGGTCTCCAACCCAGGCCTCCATGTCACTGATACCTATACCAGTGCTTCCTCCAGACAAACCCTCACCAACATCCCCTTTGTCGTTCCGTCGCCAGACCTATGGACTCTTCATATGGTCTCTGTGCTCTCTCCTTTCTATTCTTCTCCCATCAATGATGGCACCTGGTGGGAGGCCCTTCTGGCCCCCTTCCACTCCTCTAAGGCCATCATTAATGTTTATCTGAATGGCACCGTCTTGGTCCAAGGCCCTCAGGCCAACCTTCTCCTCTTTGATAGATGTTTCCTGCACCTTATCAATTATCTCTCCCTTCAGCTTCCTTGCCTCCCCCCTCTTCCTCCTCCTTGGCTACCTTTTTCTCTCGCCCTTCCACTTCTGCCCCCCCCCCCCCTCGGGCTACTTCTACTCCATAGCAGGGTGAAAATTATTTTCTATACAAAGGACAATTTTTCCAGCAGAAGAGGAACCAGCATGGGCTCAACTTTTGCGCCAGACATCGAAAATCTGTATATGGACAACCTAGAAAACTCATTTATATACAACAATGTGAACCAATACAGGCACAAACTAGTCGGATGGGTGAGGTACATTGACGACATCTTTACACTATGGAAAGGCAACTTGGATGAACTACAACAGTTTCACACATGACTCAATACTGTGCATCAAATTTACCATGCACCACGATAATAACAATTTGGCCTTCCTGGACCTTAATATCCTCAGAGCAACAGATGGTACAATAACGACACTATACCGCAAACCAACAGATAAGAATACACTACTACAATTTTCCAGTTTCCATCCACAAGCCCTCCAAAAAATTTACCAATCTGACAGTTTTTAAGAATAAGAAGGAACTGCTCCTCCCTGCCCGAATTTGACTCTCATGGAAAAGACCTGGAGGATCATCTGAGAAACAGGGGGTACCCAGGGACGATCATCAGGAAAGCACGAAAAACGGCACGGAATCGCAGTAGAACAGATTGCTTGACAAAACGGAAACAAACAGAGCAACAAGACAAGATCACGTGCGTAACGACCTTCTCACCAGTAAGCAACGCACTGAGAAAGACAATTCTGTCTAAATGGCATTTACTACAAACAGATTCTTTTGCACCAACAAGACCAAGATTCGCTTTCAAAAGAAGTAAAAACAACAAGGACCACCTAGTGCACACGTACCCTACAGAAAAACCACAAGCATCTGTCCAAACCACACTGTGGCATCTTCCACCGGTGGTAGGCCACCACCGTTGTGTTAAGTGCTCGGTCTGTCACCTCACACAAGACCAAAAGGAAGTATCCCTAAACGGCACTATATGGAAATTTAAGACTTTTTCTAATTGCTTGACCAAATGGAGCATATACATGATCGGATGCCCGTGTAACTTGTTATACATAGGAAAGAGCAAACACGAGGTAAGACAAAGAATATGCGAACATAGATCCTGCCTGAAGAACAAATTAGTGGATAAACCCATGGTGGCCCACTTCGAGAAAAAACAACATAAACATACAGAACTGAGATGGTGTCATTCAAACCATAGAAGCCAAAGCGAGAGGGGGAGACAGAGATCTAGCACTAAGAAAATTAGAGCAGAAATGGATACACCGCTTAGATACTGTAAAAAACGGATTAAACGTGGCCATAGAGTGGAATCTGTTCTTTTAATCAATTCTCCGAATCCCAGATGTGTCAAATGTTTCTCCATGTATGTAAGACTCTCCAAACAAAAGAAACTAAGAATGTCAATGGAGGCAAATGTATCCAATCTATATGTCCAGATCTGTGATGGTTACAACTCTGCTCGTGTCAATCTATAGTCCTATCTATACTAATTATGGGCCTGATGGTCTGGTGTATTGATGTACTGATGCACTGATTTTTTCACTGTGTACTCATACTGTGATCCTTTTGTGCCGATTTGTGCGGCTAGTAGCAGTTATGGGAGTAGTCCCTCTTGTACTACAAGCGTGCCAGCATGCCAGCTATAGTGTTATGCTTCTGCCCACACTCTGACTAGACTCTTCAGTCCTAAAGGTCACTACCAGCAAGACTGCCATGCCCCGTGCCTCAGGCACCAAGAATTAGGAGACTGTTAGCCCGAAATACCAGCGACCGTATCCTTCACGGTGAGGTGTCATATTGTACACCCCGTGAAGTCCAGTAACATAAAGGCAAGGGGTCTGGACGTACTTCGTCATGGGCAGTGTGCAATACCTATTTTTCAGTATGCACATGCTCTAGGCAGAGACACTATACCCTGGATGTAAGAATGAGACACTGCTCTTTAGCGCAAGCGCCCCCGAGCCCAGGACGCGTATTCACGCGCCAAGCAAGCTTTATCAAGCCTATGCGCATGCGCATGGCTACAGACTCTGCCAGACCTACGGTGATCTGCAGCTACGCGCATCGACAATGTAAGCAGGCTACTAGCGCTGTAGCCCCGAGCCCACCCGGCACGGCTCGCCACTCCTTAAACTATAAGAGAGCATGCAAGCACTCCCCCAAGAGACAAGTGATTCCTCTGTCACGCCGTGGTCCCGAGTGTACCTCTACACAGCACGGTTCCCCCTACTCATAGAGAGCATGTAACTTCGATTCCCCCGCATCACAAGATAAGATGAGGATATTTTATACCCAATCACTCACACTTAAGAGGAGATGAGAATAAATGTTTTTGTTTCTAACATGATCACTCACGCTGAGTGCACTGCCTAATACAGTAGAGACTATCGCACCTGCCCAATAGCATGTGAGGGCTGATAATAACCACAGTCATTAAGGGTTGTAGAGACACGACGGATAGTGCCCCTGCCCGCCCATCACAATGATAAAACCTTTTCTAGAGTTAGTTAACTCAACCTAAAATAGATAATTACAATCTTCTCCACAGTTATTTAACTGGAGCCCAGATCCAACTACGTCCAGATCGATTTATACCAAGCGCACAGAAGGCGCTTGCAGCAAGAAGCCCCCTGGGGCTTCCCCAAACCTGGGACACTGCAAACTGCTGGCTCAGGTAGGATACTACCCAGCACCCTATCAGGCACCTCCAGTCCCTGTAGAGACACCCCTTGTTTTTAATTACACGTTTTTTACCTTTAGATGGCCCACATCAGTGAATAAGCGGTGGCACCATCAAGCCCACTAGAACTGTCCTGAAGACGGCATCAGAACACCAGCAACCATTTCTGTGCCAGAAACACCAATTAGTGTTGACTAGATGTTAGGTCAGTCTGACCACATTCTCAGTCACCAATATGTACTAACTCACATTACAAAGTAACTGAATGTAAAACTGTCAGTATGAAGTCAATTTGTAAGACCTCCAGGATAAGAAAAAGGTCATGCTAATTTTAGCTATGTTTTGTTAGGCTACACTGTTCGTTTTTGAAAGTTCATGATATAAATAAAATGTGTTTCTGATGTTTGTTAATCTGCTTAGAATCACATGCTGTGCATAGGTCCGACATCCAGTGGTCACTGCGGAGTATTGCATTTTGTTTTTCGTAGTCGAAAAGGGACGTTGACAAGGTGTGTCTGAAATACTATCCCTATAGTGACGTGCGTTGTACCCACAATCCCTCACGCGTCGTGGTCCCTCAGATTGTTTTTTTCCACCCAGCTACTGGTCGCCTTTACGCGGAGCTCCTCGAGAGACATTGCAGATTTCATCTCCTCGACCTTTGGTCGTTTTCCTATTTAATTATAACACATCGATCCCTCCCTCGACGCAGTTGTGAAGCTGTCTCCGCCGAGCAAGATCTTCGACGGAGGGGACGAGCGGAGGAGATCCTTCGGCGTTGCCGAACACGTGGCCTGGCCTCGCAGGCCAAATACAGTAGGGAGAGTGGGGTTGTGGGACATCTCTGGTTCTTTTCTGAGAATGCCTTTCCTTTTCCCCTTCCTTTCCCTTGGGGTCGTTATCACGATTTATTGCCTCGGCTATGGAGAGGACACCCTTTAGGTTTTGCCCGCTTTGCAAGGGCAAGTTTACTTGGAAGGACAAGCATTCACGGTGTAACCGCTGCTTGCCCCTCGATCACAAAGAGGAGGGTTGCACGGCTTGTCGGCTTCTTAAGCCAAAGGTAGGCGGCCTACGCTATGTCGAAGGCCGATTCTTCACCCGCCGCTGCTACCACCGACAGTGACGAGGAACGTGATAACACGACCTCCGCAACGGAAGTCGTACACCCCTCTAAAGAGCGCTCGCGCTCTTCGTCGTCTGTCCCCGGCCCCGACGGGCTCGGCTCACGCCCTGCTTATGGGGATGAACACTCCGGCGACACTGACGCACACGATACCACACATAAGCTCACAACCCATGGCTCTTCTTCGTCGAAGAAAGCATCAGCGCCCAAGGAGACGCAGGTTCCACCGGCGACCTCCTCGGACCGTTCAGGTTCGAAGCCCCTCTCGCAACCGCAGCCGCGACCAGCGACTGGGCTTTCGGCAAATAAGGGCGCCGCCCTCAAACCATCGGCCGGCACGCACCAGCAGAGAGCGCACGCCGCCGTAGAACGATCGACACCCGTAAAGTCGAAACCACAGCCCTCCGCTGACAAACGAGTCACAGAGAGCTTGGCGAGGATCGTTGTAGCCGACGCCCAGAAGCGTACGCCAAAAGACACGTCGAGCGCTACGCAAAGGTCGAAAGACACGCCGAAAAAGCCCGAAGAAAGACAGGGACTACCCCCTTCAGTCGGGGGGGACCCCCAGCACACCGGAAGGCTTTTCGGAAGGCGACGGGACACTTTCCTCGACGTTGTAGGAGAGGTCGAGCCGTTTTCAGCTAGATGACACTAATTTTCCCCCGCTAGACCGCTCAGGGGTACCCCATGAAACCATGGAAAGGCTCCATCTCTGCATGGAGAGAATGGAGAGGTTTATGAAGACCCAGAACCCTCCTACTCCCAAGAGAACAAGAGAGGGGCCTCAGGAGGACCCCAGGGCCAAATATCCGAGACTATTCAATCCCCAGCAGGACACAGCCTCAGATTTCCATAATGTGTATGACCTCACTGGTGAGGAACAATACTTGGAGGAGGAGGATGAATTTGTGGACGATGAAGAGGGACAAAACCAGGAGGAAGGTCTGGAAGACAACCCAGACATGGTAGGAGAAGGCTTCGGAGAAAATCCAGAAGAAGGACCTTCTCATCCCTGGCAATCCCCTTCAGTATATTCGGACACTGATGTCCTGAACCTAAATCCTCCTGACAATTCACCTGTTAGAAACACGTCTCCCATTGACGATCAGCCCACATTTAATGCCCTGTTGCGCAGAGCAGCAGCACATTTCGAACTGGACACTGGGGAGATCTCTCCTGAAATAGACTTTGTGGAAAGAGTAATTAAGGAGAAACCCCCGGTCAGCCAGACCATTCCCCTCCTCGCTTCAGTGAAGAGAAGAATCATCCCTTCGCTATCCACACCCGCACTAATCAGAGGAGTTAATCCAAGAATTGAAAAACTTTTCACTCCTTCACCCTCAGACCCGCTGTACATCAAGGGACATTCCATTCCGGATTCCCTTGTAGTAACTAATACAAGGAAGAGGGCAGGGGTGCCGCTGTCCACCAGCGAGGCACCACCTGACAAGGAGGGCAAGAGGTTATATGCCCTTGCAAAGAGAGTCACATCCTCGGCTGCCTTTTCGGCAAGAATTGCTAAGAACAATTCTTTGCTAGCTAGCTACGCGGACGCGCAGTGGGCCAAACTGCGTAAAGACGCAGAAGAAGCGCCGGAACCACTACGTACACGCCTGCTATCAACTATTGGCGAAGGAACCCAGGTCAAACAGAGTATTGTAAAGAACTCTCTGGATGCTGCAGAGACAGCGGGACGTTCCCTGGTTCAGGGAATACTCCTAAAACGCCATGTATGGCTGCGCAACTCAGGGTTCAAACCGGAGACACAGGCGTCTTTAATAAATAAACCTGTTGAAGACTCAAACCTCTTCGGGAAAGGGGTGGATGAGGCTCTGCAGATGGCTAAAAAGAGTTCGATACTATCAAAACTCTTGACCAGATCTCTAAGCCCACTACCAGACGCGGCTATGGCAACAAATGCTTTTTTCGTGGCCAACGCCAACAGCAGAATCAGCAGCAACAGTACCCTGCCACCAATTACCAGACCAATAGTGGGCAGTACAGCCAAAGAGGCCAGCGCCGGGTCAAAGGGAGAGGTCGGGGGTCCACCCCCAGAGGCTCCCAAGCCCCCAACAACACCAAGTGATGCGAAGATTCGCGTCCCCTCCCATGCAAAACCGGTTGGGGGCCGGATAACATCCTTTCTTCCAGCATGGGAGGGAATAACGTCAGACCGTTGGGTACTTTCCACCGTAGCCCACGGATACTGCATCGAATTCAACAGTTCCCCAACATACAGACCCCCGAGGGGACGACGCATGACACCGGAACACCTTGCCATCCTTCTCCAAGAAGTACAACTACTGCTGGAAAAAGGAGCCATAGAGGTCGTGCCTCTATCTCAGGTAACGGAAGGTATTTATTCAGTGTACTTCCTTGTACCCAAAAAGGATCTAACCATGCGCCCTGTATTAGATCTGCGCCCAGCAAACAAGTTTATCGAACCCCAGAAGTTTCGTATGGTGACCTTATAGGAAGTGATCCCACTGCTATCACAGGGAGATTACATAACATTGGACATGAAAGATGCATACTTTCATATTTTAATGTTGCCAGCGCACAGAAGATACCTCAGGTTCATGATAGAGGGCAAACACTACCAGTTCAGAGTGCTACTCTTCGGCATAGCATCAGCACCAAGGGTATTCACGAAGGTACTGGCAGTGGCAGCGGCCCACCTGCGCAGGTTGTCCATCCCAGTTTACCCTTACCTCGACGACTGGCTCATAACAGGGGATTCTTACCAAACATGCTTCTCCAATACCCAAAAGACTGTAGACCTTTTGTTCCAGTTGGGCTTCTCCATCAACGAAAAGAAGTCCAGCCTAGACCCCAGCCAAATCAAACAATTCATAGGGGCTCTAACTCAAACAAAGGACGGCCTCGTCTTCCCCTCCAACGAGAGGGTCCAAAACATGCTGTTTCAGATCCCTCAATATGTGACCGGTCGAGAGGTGACGGTACGCAAAGCAATGCGCTTGCTAGGCATGATGGCGTCGTGTATTTATTTGGTACCTCACGCGCGCCTGCGCATGCGCCCTATGCAAGAGTGGCTCAACAGCCAGTGGTGTCAGGCCAGCGGACTATGGGACGATCTAGTGGTGGTCTCGCAGGCCTTGGTTCTCTCGCTACGGTGGTGGACAAAGGAAAACCTGGAAAGAGGGAAACCCTTTGCCACACCCGCGGCGGAAGCCACTCTGACCACAGACTCATCCCTCACAGGATGGGGGACTCACCTATCCCATCAGACTGTTCACGGAGTGTGGACTCCGAACGTAGCATCCAAACACATAAATCTACTGGAGCTACTAGCTGTGTTCAAGGCGATAAAAGCCTTCCAGGAACACCTACAAGGCAAGACTGTATTGGTCCTTACAGACAGCACCACAGCCATGTACTATATCAACAAGCAGGGGGGCACCCACTCTCCAGGACTGTCCAAACTGGCCCAAAATATATGGAAGTGGGCTCTCAAACAAAACATGTTCCTACTGTCACAACATGTACCAGGGGAACTCAATCTGCTGGCAGACAAACTCAGCAGAGATTTCCCCCTGCCCGAAGAGTACGAATGGCGACTGCACGAAGACATAGTCTTCGACGTCTTCACGCAATGGGGATTCCCAGAAATAGACCTATTCGCAACCCTGGAGAACTCACAATGCCTAAGTTACGCCTCCAGGTACCCCCAGAACCAATCCAAGGGGAACGGTCTGTCGATGCAATGGTCAGGGAAATTTGTTTACGCTTTTCCCCCGACTCCCCTTCTCAACAAGGTGGTGCACAAGATGCACCAAGAACAAGTGACCATGATACTGGTGGCCCCAATGTGGGCCCGACAGCCATGGTTCTCTCACTTGATGGAGATGTCTCTATCTCCCCCAGTGAAACTCCCCTGCCCGTACAACATGCTGTCACAAGACAAGGGCAGGACTCTGCATCCATGCCCACAGAACATGAACTTAGCAGCTTGGCTCCTGAGATCATAGAATTCGGACACCTACAGCTCCCGCAGAGATGCATGGACATCCTCAGGGAAGCCAGAAAACCTAACACTCGCCACTGCTATTCTAGCAAGTGGAAGAGATTTGTCATCTGGTGCAGAGGAAAAAGCATCAACCCGATTGACTGCTCTCCCACACATATTGTTCTATACCTGACCCACTTATTGGATTCAGGTCTAGTGTTCAATTCCATTAAAGTCCACCTAGCGGCACTTTCTGCATACACCACTTCCCAACTCAAGGTGTCGTGGTGGACGATCCCTGTTATAAGGGCCTTCATGGAGGGAATAAAGGGAATACACCCCCCGATAGCTGACCCAGCTCCCGGATGGGACCTTAACGTGGTACTTACCAGACTCATGGGCTCACCTTTCGAACCCATGCACAAAGCATCTCTTAAAGACCTCACTCTTAAGACTGCTTTTTTAATAGCTATCACCTCCATCAGGAGAGTAAGTGAACTACAGGCTCTTTCTGTTCTAGACCCCTTCGTTACAGTTCAGAGATAAGGTGGTTCTACGCACGCACCCAAGGTTTGCTCCGAAATTCATCTCGAAATTCCACGTAAACCAGTCTATAGAACTGCCAACGTTCTTTCAAAATCCTTCCAACTTGGGAGAAAAAACTCTGCACACACTAGATGTGCGCAGAGCGGTCATGTTCTACATGGAAAGAACCAGACCACTGAGGAAGACTAATCAGTTCTTCATCTCGGTGGCAGCAGGAAGAGAAGGGGATGCAGTTTCAAAGTCCACTATTTCTAGATGGATTGTTCAATGCATCACTCTCTGCTATACTCTTGCTAAGAGAGAACTGCCCTTTAAGCCAAGAGCACACTCTACTCGAGGCACGGGGGCGTCCATAGCATTCATTGCAAATGTTCCCCTTGAGTCCATCTGCAAAGCGGCTACCTGGAGTTCTGTGCACACCTTTACAAAACACTACTGTCTAGATGCACACTCAAGATCTGACTCCCAGGTGGGACAGGCAGTATTAAGACATCTTTTCTCTACTGTTCCTTCTCATAACCCACCGCCAACTCTGGGTACTGCTCGCTAGTCTATGCACAGCATGTGATTCTAAGCAGATTAACAAACATCAGAAGACAATGCATTACTTACCGTAAAAGCATTTCTGATGGTTGTATCTGCTTAGATTCACATGCGCCCACCCTTCCTCCCCGCTCGGGTGGAAGGAACATAGACTTCCTTTTATATCTCTCTTTTCTGTACTCGCGCACGTCTAGAAGGCTCCCTCAGGGCAGAAAAATACAAACAGAGGGACCTCGACGCGTGAGGGATTGTGGGTACAACGCACGTCACTATAGGGATAGTATTTCAGACACGCCTTGTCGACGTCACTTTTCGACTACGAAAAACAAAATGCAATACTCCGCAGTGACCACTGGATGTCGGACCTATGCACAGCATGTGAATCTAAGCAGATACAACCATCAGAAATGCTTTTACGGTAAGTAATGCATTGTCATATATGCCACATGTAGCCTGGGTGTTCTCTAGTATACAGACAACAAGTAGTGATCTGTCACTAGTGTGCTGGATCCTTTCACGGCCAGTGTCCGCAAGGTGGGGTAGCCTAAGTCCCTGTTCTCTATTGTGTTATACCCCCTCATGACTTAGGCCCCCCCGAAACAAAAAAGACGGCAACTTACCCCCTATATAGTAAACATCGTCTTCTTGTACCCAGAGGTCAGGCTTCAAGAAGTGCCGCGACTGCGCTTCCAAGATGTCGCTTACGGACAGGCACAACGTCTGCCTGTGGTGCCTCAGCGGGGGAATACGCCACCGATGACTGCAATGAATGCCAGTCTTTGACGTCGAAGGCCTTGCGGGAGCGGTAGAAGAAGCTATCTGTAGGTAGGGTTTCTAATTCCCGTAAGTCGAAATCCGCTGGACTTTCGACCGATGATTCGAGGGGCGACTCTCCGCGTCGGCGTAAGTCCACAGGGTCTCGGTCCCGGAGTGGTTCCCGCCATTCCTCTGCCTCTTCAAGGCACTCTCTGAAGCGCCGTCACCTGTCACCTTCCTCGTCCGAGGACTCGGCCCGACGGCGGGTAGCTTGTCCCAACAAGCATTCATCTCCGGCGGAATGGGACGCATTTCGCAAGGAGATGATGGCGATTTTCAAATCGCAGGGCTCCGTTACATCTGCGCCTTCGAGTGAAGCCGGCAAGGAACGCGCTAGGGCCACCGCTCGCACGCCTTAGGCTCGGGCGGTCGGCGCGATCATCCAGAACCGTCGAGTTCCCGATCGGACAAGGTAGATCACTTTAGCCATGCCCGCTCCAGGTCCCGGTCCTCGTCGCCCTCGAGACGGTTGGAGCCTGTAAGGCCTTCTAAGAAGGCATCGACGCCATGTCCGTCGAGGGGCTCTCGAGGCTCCGCCTCCGTCGACGTCTTTGGTGCCGAGGCCGTCTAAGGACACGCTCGGGGCTCCGGCCTCAAAGCCGTTGTCGAAGTTGTCGGCGCCTCGCCCGACGTCGACATCGATTCCGTCGACGCCCTCAACACCTTTTGAGGAGGCTTTATCAGAGGTTCCCCGGAGACCGGTGGAAACCCCGAGGAAGGCCCTGAGTAAATCAGTGAGGCCTGTGTTTGAGCCTTTTCTGTGCCCTCGTCCAGGGATTTATTCCAGCCTTTGGATTACATCTCAGAGGTGGATGAAGGGTCAGATGTGGAGGGGCTTGTTCCTCCTGAGGTTCCTGATGACCTGTTATCAGGACATAGCCAGATGGAAAACCTGCGTCAATCCTTACATGACGCCAGTGGTCTGGACACTTCTCCGGAGGTCGAGTTTGGCAGCCCTGAGCTTGGTACACACGCCGAGCCGTCATACAGGCGTCTCATGTCGAGGGTGACTGAGTACTTGGGGTGGCCTGCTCCCCCCATGGATTTTCTGCAGGATGACCTGACAGATATTTTGGACCAAGGTCCACCCACTGACCCGGTGCTGCCATTTCATATGGCCTTACAAGGAAGGGTGGCGGCGGCTGCTTGGACTGCTCCGCAGAGTCTCCCGGCAGTGAATAAGTCGCTACAGAAAAAATACCGTCCCGCCAGTGGCGACCCCGGCTTCTTGTCTGTGCACCCCACTCTGGAGAGTGGGGTGGTGCAGGCGGCTACGGCCCCAGCAAATCAGGCTGCGTACCCTACCATCCCTCCGGATAGGGACGACAAGCGCTTTGACGGTTGGGCGAAGAAAGTGTTTTCTTCTGGGGGTATGGCTTTAAAGGCAGCCAACTCCGTTTGTGCCTTGGCACGATTCACTCACACTCTGTGGATTTGTGTATCTTTGGTGGCTGAGCATATTCTCGAAGGGGAGGAACGGGATGGTTTTCTTGCCCTCGTTCAGGATGGCAAGGATGCCTTGTGTGAATCGGTTCAGTCGGGTCTGGATGTGGCAGACTGTGTCAGCCGGTCCATGGCAGCGAGCACCGTGATGCGCAGGTTTGCGTGGTTGCAGAAGTCGGGGTTTTCCCGAAGGGGAGGAACGGGATGGTTTTCTTGCCCTCGTTCAGGATGGCAAGGATGCCATGTGTGAATCGGTTCAGTCGGGTCTGGATGTGGCAGACTGTGTCAGCCGGTCCATGGTGGCGAGCACCGTGATGCTCAGGTTTGCGTGGTTGCAGAAGTCGGGGTTTGCTCCTGAAGTAAAGTCCCGGCTTCTCAACATGCCCTTTGATGGTGACCATCTTTTTGGCAGCAAGGCTGACGAGAGCCTTGAGAGGTTGCAGACCTCCAAAGCTTCAGTGAAGTCATTGTGCGCTGCAGTAGGTCAACTTCTGCCTTTTCGTCCTAGGGGACAGCAATGGAGGGGAGGTTCCTTTCGATACTACTCTTCCTTTGGTAGATTGAGGGGAGCTGCCAGTCAAAGGGGACAACGTAGGAGTACCAGAGGTGGATGGTTCGCTGGTTCGGGGGGGATGGGAAGGCTGGCGCAGCATCTTGTAGAATGGCGTGCCATTACTTCAGATGTGTGGGTTCTGGAGATCATAGCCCACGGCTACTGTCTTCCTTTCCGGCAGAGGCCTCGCGACAATCCACCGGGGATGCTCTCTTTGAAGAGTTCGGATCCGCTCCTTGCACAGGAAATCCAATCCCTGCTGGAGAAAGGTACCATAGAACTGGTGCCTGTAGCGGAGAGGAACAAGGGATGGTATTCCCCATATTTTCTGATCCCGAAAAAAGATGGGGATTGAGACCCATCATGGACTTGCGTGGTTTGAACAAGCTCCTCAGGAAGGACAAGTTCAAGATGGTTACTCTCTCTCAAGTCCTCCAGGCCCTTCAACTTCAGGACTGGTTGGTGTCTCTCGACCTCAAGGATGCTTACTTTCATGTGCCGATTCATCCCAAGCACAAGAAGTTCCTGAGGTTGGCGACTCGCATTTTCACTTTCGGGTCCTGCGGTTCGGATTGACCTCCGCCCCGTGGGTCTTCACCGAGCTCATGGTGGTCGTGGCAGCGTATCTCAGGAAAGGGGGGATTCGCGTCTACCCCTACCTGGACTATTGGTTGATCAGGGCGCGCTCTCCCAAGCAAGTCCTGGATCATCTGTCAGTCACCTGCCACTCCCTTCACAGGCTGGGCTTCACCCTCAACTTGAAGTCCCACTTGACACCTACCCAGCGGCTCCAGTACATCTGAGCAGTGCTCGACACATCCCTGGGGCTGTGTTCGCCTCCCTAGGTGAGGGCTCATCACATTCTGCAGATGGTGCACAGGTTTCAACATGCCCAGTGTCTCCCGGCATTCGAATGCTTGAGGTCGCTCTGCCTCATGGCATCCTGCATTCTACTGGTGCCAGAGGCCAGGTTGCGGATGAGATCTCTGCAATAGGCTCACAAGATGCAGTGGTCACAGTCCTCCGGCAGGATGTCGGATCCCGTTCAGGTGCCGCCTTTGGTCACCCAGGATCTTCTGTGGTGGGCCGTCGAAGGCAATCTGAAGAAGGGGGCTCCATTTTGGCTACCCTGGCCGGAGATAATGATCGTGACGGACGCGTGCCTCACGGGATGGGGAGCTCATGCCAACGAGTTGACAGTTGGTGGTCGTTGGTCTCCGTCAGAGTCCAGACGCCATATCAATCTGTCAGGTTAGCCCTAAAGGCTTTTCTGCCGTGGCGCGGGGGAAGAATGTCCTGATTCTGACGGAGAGTACAGTGGCCATGCACTACCTCAACAATAAGGGGGGGGGCAGGGTCTCTCCCGCTGTGCAGAGGCGATGCAGCTCTGGTTCTGGGCCATCCAGCAGGAAATTTCAATCTCGGCAGTCCATCTGGCCGGAGACGAAAACGAGGCGGCGGACGCTCTGAGCAGGCAGAGCACGGTCTCTCACGAGTGGGAGCTGACTCAGGAAGTTCTTTTGGAGATCTTCGCCCTTTGGGGGACCCCACAAGTGGATCTCTTCGCCACCAGTGTCAACCGGAAGTGCGAAAGATTCTGCTCGCTGGAATTTCCTCTAAGAGGAGCCTTAGGGGACACGTTCGTAGTGGAGTGGTCCTTCCCACTGATGTACCCGTTTCCTCCAGTCCCCGTCATTCCGCAAGTGCTGCAGCGGTTCGGTTCCTGAATGATCATCATTGCTCCGGCATAGGCCATGAGAGCGTGGTACCCAGACCTTCTAGACATGTCCATCTGCCCTCCACGCCGTCTTCCCTACTGAGACGATCTGCTCTCACGGGATGGGGGTCGGGTTCTCCATCCAGAGGTCAAGTCTCTCAGCCTTCATGCTTGGTATCTGAAAGCTTGAGGTATAAGGATTGGGACCTCCCTGAAGACGTGATGGAGGTGTTGCTTTCGTCCAGAAGGCACGCAACAAATTCCCTGTACCGTTGCCGCTGGAGAAAGTTCTGCGACTGTTGCAGGGTACAGAATGTGGATCCTTTTTCATGTGCCATTCCTGTGGTTCTGTCTTTTTTGCTTTCGTTAGCCCACAAGGACTTGCAAGTGGGTACCATTAAGGGTTACCTGGCGGCGCTGTCCATATTTAAGCGCTCGTATGAGCAGTGTTCTTATTTTAAGATTCCTTTTGATTTCTCAGTTTCTGAAAGGGATAACAATGTGTTTCCAGCTGCACCTTTCCAGGTGCCCGGTTAGGAGTTGAACTTCATTTTAAAGTTCCTGATGGGAGCTCCGTTTGAGCCCTTACATTCTTGTCCATTGAAGCTGTTGTCTTTTAAGACTGTATTTTTAGTTGCGGTTACTTCCACTCGCAGAGTGAGTGAGTTGCAGGCACTATCCACCAAGCCACCTTTCACAGTGTTCCATAAGGACAGGGTTGTCCTTACAGTCCATCCTTCTTTTCTTCCGAAGGTTGTGTCGGAATTTCATTTGAGCCAGAAGGTCATTCTTCCGGGGTTCTATCCTCCTCTGCATCCTTGTAAGGAAGAGGAGAGGCTCCATAGGTTGGATCCTAGGAGAGCTTTAACTTTCTACATCTCACGCATGTCCCGGGTCAGAGTGGACGATAAGCTATTTGTGGGATACGCTGGAAGGTGTTTAGGTCACGCTATTTCTAAGCAGACCATGTCCCGTTGGATCATCTTGACAATCTCTGAATGCTACTGTCTGGCGGGTAGGGACCCTCCGGTAGGCTTACAGGCCCATTCTACTAGGGGTGTGGCTGCCTCTACTGCTCTGCAGAAGGGTTTTCCCATTCATAATATCTGTGAAGCAGCCACATGGGCCTCTGTCCATACTTTTGTAAAACACTACTCCCTGGATTCTATCCATGGGCAAGATTTAGCCTTTGGTAAGGCGGTCCTCTATTCTGCAATTTCATTGGGCATTCTAAAATTCTAAATTCTTTTCCCACCTCCATACGTTGGTACTGCTTTGGGAGTCTGTCATAGATGTGGAATACGTCGGAGGAACCAATCCCCTCGAAGAACAAGTTACTTTCTTACCTGGTAACGTTCTTTCGATGGGATGTTCCGACGACATATTCCACATCGTAGCCTCCCAGCCTGCCCCTCTTCAGAATTTCTTATGCGATTGCAGCTTACGTTTCCGCAAGGCTTTCTCTAGTCATTCTGGCAGAAGATTGGTGCCACACGTTCTGGGGGAAAAAACTACAACTAAGGCTATGGGCGTTGTGCGTTTTACTTATAACATCCGGTGACGTCAGCTCGACGGAGGCCCTCGAGGGACAGCGTATCGACGTCATCGACGCAGGACGCATGCGCCAAAGATTTTTCTGAAGCAGCACAGCTGTGGTGATTACTGTCATAGATGTTGAATACGTTGTCGGAACATCCCAATCGAAAGATCGTTACCAGGTAAGAAAGTAACTTGTTCTTCTCCTCATTGGCACACCTGCACCCTCCTTTCCTGTCACTCTCTGGCCGGTCTCCCTTGCCCCTCTTCCTGCTCCCACCTGTGAGGCTAAGAACCTCAGGGTCATCTTCGACTCCACACTCTCCTTTTCTCCTCCCGTCTCAAAGAAGTCAAACTACCAACTGCACCTCCTCAGAGGTATTCTTCCTTTCCTCTCCTTCCCCCAGAAGCTCACTGTCTCTGGAGCTCTGGTTCTCTCTAGGCTGGACTACTGCAACAGCCTCTTTCTAAATCTGCCTGCTTGTACTCACCGCCCTCTGCAACTCATCCAGAACAGGACTGTGAGACTTGTCCTTGGCCTCAGGGATCATATCTCTACAGCACTTAAATCTCTGCATTGGCTCCCAGTGGTTGGAAGGATTAAGTTCAAGAACCTCTGCATTGTCCACAAGGCTTTATGGGGCCTGAGTCCTCAATACCTCCAGCTCTCTCTTCGTAAATACCTTCCTACTCGTGCTCTTCGCTCCACCACCTCCAACTCCCTTAGGGACAGTCGCTTCTCCAAGCAACGAGTTGGCGGTAGATCTTTCTTCGGCTGGGGCCTCCCTCTGGAACAGCCTCTCTGAAACTTGAGGAGAACCATCTTTGGTTCCGGAAGCACCTCAAGACCTTCCTCTTTGCGTCTGCCGCCTTTCTTTCTCTCCCCTGCTGATTTTCTGTCTGATACTGCATTGGTCACCTGGCTACCGTCTGATTTCAGGCCAGGTCCCTGCCCACCCAGTTGCCCACCTGCACTGCTTCCCGGCAACCCTTGCACTTGGGCCTGTATCTGTAACCCTACAGTCCCCCCTACCTGCACTTTTCGACACCTGCTGTCTGCATTTACCCTTACACCTGCCACCTGCTGTCTGCACTTCTTGTTATTGTTTTTATTCCATGTACAGCACTGCCCCATCCCTTTTCCCCTGGCACTTTTCCCCTCCACCCTCCCTTGCGCAATCTCAATGTCACTTGGCTTAGTAAGATCGTTGTCTTTCTCCAGCATAGGGTCTGGCATGGATTCACATGCTCATGAATATTCACCGTCGTCAGGCCGGGAATCCTCGGTATAGAAAAAATCAGTATCAGTTTCGTTTCTGATCTGTCTTTCTCAGTAGTAACCAATCACTGGTCTCTGGGTCATACTGCCCCCAGCCAATGACTGCCCTCTCCCTAAGCCCCACCCCTGGCAGCCATCCTCAGATTTTTACCGCACGTTCAAGTGTTGGGAGTCCTCGTGCTTAGCTCTCGAGGTTTTGCTGCGTTTTCGTGCTTTTTTCAGGAGATTTTACATTTTTTCGGTTAAAAGAGCCTCAAGCTCCACCGTTTATACTTCCGATCAATGGAGATCCGTTTCGGAGTTTTTTACGCCCCTCAAGGGTGAAGATTTCGTCGAGTTAGGCTTTTGGAGGATTCCAGAAGTTCCGAGGCCTACCCCGGACATGGCCCAGGAGAAAGGGAGCTCGACGCCCGGGAAGCTTTTCAGGGCCTGCCCTGGATGCCAGCTTCAGAACGTTTTCAAGGAGGACGAGCATTCGTTATGCCTCTACTGTCTCCATGAGGACAAGACGCACAAGGAAAAGGACTGCGCGTTTTGTGCAAACATGTCGGAGCGGTCCATGAAGGATCGCCACCTCCGTCTCGCCAACTGGCTGGAAGGTAAGAGCCCGCCAGGCGAGAAGAAGAAGTCCGAGCGGTCTTCTAAGTCCTGTGAGGGTGCTCCGGCGACGGGGGCCCAACAAAAGGCTAAGCACCGCAAGTCCGCGGGCACCGGGAGCGCCAAACGGTCGGGCTCCTTGGCTGCCAGACAGGGTGCACCCTCCCCGGCGCCATTGACCACGAGCCAACGCTCTGGCTCGGGTAAGAGGAAGTCCGAGAACCCGGCGAAGCTTCTGGAGAGGCCCCGGTCGATCTCGAAGACTCCGGCAGAGGGGGAGCGAGGCTCGGACCCTCCCCCGAAGGTGAAGGCCCCAGGCGTCCAGAAGGTGACGTTGGACGTGATTCACCCTGCTAGGACCTCGATTGAGGATGTTGCTGCGGCCCTGGCTCAGCCTGTGGAGGCTACACCAGTGGAGGCGCCCTCAGGTACCAGAGTCTCCCTGCCACCGCGGAGGGAGTCGTCTTTCAGGCCCATCGAGAAGACCCCCACAAAGTCCTCGTTGGAAAGAGGGGGTGGCCGTCATGGATACGGACACGACCTCTGAAGAGGAGCTCATCCAAGTCGTGGAGGAGACCCAGCCCATCGGGAGGGATCCCGATGAGGCCGACGACGAGGGCGACGGTGACGCAGACGAAGCTCCTCAAGAGCCCTCGCGCCCGTCGTTTCCAGCGCTGCAGGACACCTCGGCGGCCATTTTGTCAGTCATCCAGTCCTTATGCTCGGAGATAAGGACTAGGTTGCCCCTTCCCCCGACGGAGGAGCCTGAGCCAGACCCGACGGAGGAGCCTGAGCCAGGACCTTCGGGGAGCCCACCGCCTAAGCGGAGGAGGACGCATCCTAGGCCTCCTCTCCCACCTCTGCGGCCTTCTCTGCCTTCCCCCCGGTCCTCTACCCACGGGGATGATACAGGCATGGACACGACTACGACGGGTACGGATGACGACGGAGGCGACGACGGGACGTGCCCCCCATCGCCCCCTGCCCGGGCGTCCCCGCCCGACGAGATTGGATCCTTCCATGCAATGATCTCCAGGGCATCCGAGCTCTTCCAGCTCTGCCCCGAGGAAAAGGAGGGGTTCCTTTACCAGCGGCGCAAGGCTAAAAGGAAGACTGTCCTTGCCGTACTGCTTCTTGATGACATCTGGGATGAGGGGCTCGCCCTCCTCAAGAACCCTGCCACGGCTCCTGCGAAGAGGGACCGGTACGAGAAGAAGTACCGGGTTCCCGACGCTGCCCCCTTGTGCCTTAGGGCGCAACCAACCCCGGACTCGGTCGTTTCGGCGGCAGCCAAGAAGAAAGCGGGGGGGGGGGGGGGGGCATCGGCCTCGACTTGAACCTCCCCTCCGGACGGTGAGGGTAGGAATCAGGATGCGATGGAACCAGGGGAGTTGCTAGGTCTGGAAAAGACCCGGGGCTAAGCTGATGTCGGTACTGTTGGGCACTGGGGGCTAGCTAGTCTTTTGGCTGTAGCTCCTGAGATTCTATCCGGGGCTACAACCAAAAGATCAGGGGCTATAGCCCCCTTAGCCCCCCCCTAGCAACGCCCCTGGATGGAACAACGGGTCATCTCATCTGCAGCGACGACCATCAAGGCGGCCAACGCCCTGGCCATCGTAGCCCGCTACGACAGGGAGTTATGGTTCAAGATTGCCCCTCTGTTGGACTTCCTTCCGGATGCCAAGAGGGCTGAGGCCCTGGAAATCTCGCAGGAAGGTGAGATTGCCTCAGACCACGCCATTACGGTGGCCACGGACATCGCCGACACCGGTTTCCGTCAGTTGGGCAACAGCGTTTGCCTGAGACGACGAGGATGGCTCAGGGCGACGGATTTCCGCCAGGACGTTCAGACCAAGGTTTTGGACATGCCCTTCAATGGGAACAACCTTTTTGGCAAGGCAGTTGATGAATCCCTTCAGTCGATCAAGACGGACACGGAGACGGCCCGTGCACTGAGTGTGCTCCAACAACGACGGCCGTCTTTTCGGAGTTCCGGAGGCAGACAGGGTGCCTCCAAGGGAGCCGGCAGCAGCTCTTCTACTTACCGTCAAGCGGCAAGGTCTTCATCGCAGGAGGCCTACAGGGGACGCGGCAAGTCAGGTGGATCTAGCCGTCGTCGCCAAGGTGGTCAAGGAGGCAAAGCGGCCTCCAAGTAAGATTGAACCGTCCGTCGGGTCGGGCCCCCGTGAAGCACCCCGGTGAGAGCCCGGCTGACGAAGTTCATCAGGGTGTGGGAGTCCATCTCCACCGACCGTTGGGTGCTGGACGCCCTGGCCCTGGGACACGCCCTCGAGTTCCAGAAGAGGTGCCCCCGCATTCCTCCCGAGGCCAGGAAGGAAAATCACGTCCCTCAACTGCTGTTGGAAGTACGGGCGATGCTCAGGAAAGGTGCCATCGAGCTCGTCCCGAAGAGGCTTCGGGGCTCCGGAGTTTACTCAAGATACTTCCTCGTGAGGAAGAAGACAGGAGGATGGCGTCCCATCCTGGACCTGCGACGACTAAACAAATACATCAAGGCACAGAAGTTCCGGATGGTCACCCTCCAGCACGTGCTGGGACAGCTGGAGGAGGGCGATTTCCTGTCGTCGTTGGACTCGGAGGATGCTTACTTCCACATGCCTATTCTAAAGAGGCACCGAATGTTCCTCAGGTTCGTGGTCAAAGGGCGGCATTACCAGTTCAAGGCCCTCCCGTTCGTATTAAAATCGGCGCCCAGGGTGTTCACCAAGTGCCTAGCACCGGTGGCGGCGCGGCTGCGCCTACAGGGGATCCACGTCTACCCCTACCTGGACGACTGGCTCATACGGGCAAGGACAAGGGAGCTCGCTGTGGAACACACTGCAAAGTCCGTCCAGCTGCTCACGGACCTGGGGTTCTCCATCAACTTTCCAAAATCCCACCTGGTCCCGTCGCAAGTCGCCCTGTTTCTGGGAGCACAGCTCGACACAGTGGCGCGGCGGGCCTCACCGTCGGAGGAAAGGATAAGGACCATCCTAGGAAAGGTGCAACGTCTACTGGCCACGGACGTGGCCAGAGTGAGGTCTATCAAGTCCCTCCTCGGAATGATGTCCTCCTGCATTTATCTGGTGCGCCATTGCAGACTTCGGATGCGGCCCTTGCAAGAATTCCTCGACGCCCGCTGGATCCAGACGGGCAGCTTCGAGGACAGGACCTCTCTCGACGAAACGTTCCGTCAGGCGATACGATGGTGGTGTGACCGCGCTCATCTGACAGCGGGAACAGGCTTCCCTAGCCCCGGCCCACCAGGTGACGGTGCCGACGGATGCCTCCCTGGAAGGTTGGGGAGCGCACACCGGGGGCCTCCACGCGATAGGCCTTTGGTGCTCGGAGGAGAAGACACTCCACATCAACATCTTGGAGCTCCACGTAGTTTTCTGGGCCCTCAGGTCCTTGCTTCCGTCCCTCAAGGGCAAGGTGGTGAGGATCTTCACCGACAACACCACCACGATGTTTTACATTCGGAAGCAGGGCGGAACCAGATCCCCTGCCCTGTCCAAGGAAGCCCAGGATCTGTGGCATTGGGCCATCGCACAAGGGATGTTTCTGGTACCCTTTCATCTGGCAGGGATAAAAAACACCATCGCCGACTCACTCAGCAGGGAGCTGCGCTCGTGCCACGAGTGGGAACTGCGCCAGGATCAAGTGGACCGACTCTTCTGACGATGGGGCGAACCCCAGATCGATCTCTTCGCGACGGCGGCGAACTCCAAGTGCCGGAGGTTCGCCAGCAGGTTTCCCCAACCGAGGAGCATGGGCGATGCTTTCTCGTTCCCCTGGGACGGCCTGTTCCTTTATGCATTCCCGCCGTTGCCGTTGCTACTCCGGCTCGTCAACCAGCTCAAGAGGTCCCGGTGCAGGATCATCCTCGTCGCACCGGCGTGGCCGAGGCAGATCTGGTTCCCGGACCTTCTGGACTTGTCAGCGTCCACACCAGTCAAGCTACCGACAGACGCGGATCTTCTCTCCAGAGAAGGAGGCGCCATTCTTCATCACGAACCAGAGTCGCTGAACTTGCAGGCCTGGCTCCTGCAGCACCAGAGTTTGGAGGATACGACATCCCGGCCGACTGCAGAGAGGTTCTTGCAAAGGCCAGGGCTTCCTCAACTCTCAAGTGCTACGGACACAAATGGAAGAGGTTCTCTATCTGGTGCCGGGCACAGAAGATTAACCCTCTGCGGATTACGGCCCCTCAAGTATTGCCGTACCGCCTGTCTTTGGCCAAGGCTGGGCTATCTCACGCTTCCATCAAGGTACATCTGGCTGCCGTCTCACGTTACACCAGAACTACAGGACGGGCGTCCTTGTGGTCTCATCGTCTGGTGAAGGAATTTATGAAAGGACTGTTCCGATCATTCCCGCCGGTGAGGGCCCCTGCCCCGGCGTGGGGGCTCAATGTGGTACTAACTAGGCTCATGGGGGCCCCATTCGAACCTATGCATTCAGTGCCGTTGAAGTTTCTGTCGTGGAAGACAGCATTCCTCGTGGCCATCACCTCTTCACAACGAGTGGGAGAGATCCAGGCCCTGTCTTGCAAGCCTCCATACTTGACTTTTCATGACACGAGGGTGGTGCTGAGGACGCACCCCTCCTTCATGCCCAAGGTGCCGTCGGACTTCCATCTCAACAAGCCCTTGGTGTTGCCAGTTTTCTTCCTGTCGCCTTCGTCGCCGGCTGAGAGGACTCTGCACTCGCTAGATGTAGCTAGAGCGCTGAAGTTCTACGTGGACCGCACAAAGAGTTTCCGGAAGACATCACAGCCGTTTGTGAACTTTGGACCTGTGAATCAAGGAAAGGCTCTCTCGAAGACTTCCATTTCCAGATGGCTCTCCGGCTGCATCATGCACTGTCACCGGTTGGCAAACCGACCGCTGCCCGGCCGTCAGAGAGTCCATTCGACCAGAGCGATCGCTGCTACTACGGCGTTCCTGTCTGGTGTGCCCCTGCTCGACATCTGCAGGGCTGCTACGTGGAGGTCGACGCATACCTTCACGAGATTCTACTGCGTCGACCGGGATTCCAGGGAGGAGTCCAGAGTCGGCCAGGCAGTGCTGCGCAACCTGTTCGCCTAAGGTGAGCCTGGTGAGGAGGTAAGAGTTGCTTAATGTTGAGTTGTTGTATTGCTTGATATTGAGCCTTGTGCCACCTCCCGTGGTTGTGCATGTGTATACTGCTATGTATTCTTATATTTATGAGCATGTGAATCCATGCCAGACCCCATGCTGGAGAAGGAACAAGTTACTTACCTGTAACTGTTGTTCTCCAGCATGGGTCTGGCATGGATTCACATGCGAACCCTCCCGCCTACCCCTCTGCGGCTCTTCACTTGGTCATACTGCCACTTCACGTGCTACCAAATCTGAGGATGGCTGCCAGGGGTGGGGCTTAGGGAGAGGGCAGTCATTGGCTGGGGGCAGTATGACCCAGAGACCAGTGATTGGTTACTACTGAGAAAGACAGATCAGAAACAAAACTGATTTTTTCTATACCGAGGATTCCCGGCCTGACGACGGGGAATATTCATGAGCATGTGAATCCATGCCAGACCCATGCTGGAGAACAACAGTTACAGGTAAGTAACTTGTTCCATCCTCCCACTGGTCCCCCTTCATTGCCTCGTCACGCCTTGAAACAAATGTGTATAGGCACGTTACAAATGCCATATCATATCAGATCATATATATCCAAACAGGAGCTCCCCTGCTCCTCCAGAACAATCAAGGACAACATTGCTTCCCTTGTGCCAGCAGTGGCTGATTTCTGTAATCCCTCTTTTACCTGCTCCTTCCCGCTACCCTTCAACCACTCCCTTGTGCATCCTCTCCTTAAAAAGCCCTCTGCCAATCCCTCCTGCCCTGCTAACTACCGCCCCGCATCTCCATTACCCCCTTCCTGGGAAAACTCCTGGATAAGCTTTTCATCTCCCTACTGATCTAACACACTCTCCATGACCACCAGCCTGGCTTCAGAGCAGCCAGAGGCACGGAAACTGCTCTACTGAACACCTGTGAAGACTTGCTCGCAAATCTCAACTCCAACTCTCCATCCGTTCTTATCCTTCTGGATCTTTCCTCTGCCTTCGACATGGTCAATCATGCTACCCTGACACTTCGGCTCTGTGACACCCTTGGCATCACGTTCCGTCCCCTTCTATCCTTGTGGGTGTCCTCCAACATGGGGACGGTACTGTAAACCTTTGGCAGCGAAAAATTGAGCTTCCCCTTTAAATTTAGCACAGCGCCCAGGGCGCTGCCTCGGTTGTGGGAACACCCCTCTGATGCCCCGCCCTCTGGCGCCTCACCTCACTCCCTTTTTCTGCAAGGATGGTGTCAAACCTGGCAGCCAGCGCAGAGACTTATTTAGCTTTCCGCTTGCTTCCCTTCTTTCGTTTGCACCTTATTTAACATCCATTTGGTGCTTCGTCTCCCCAGCTCATGTCAGCTGCAGGATGATTCACGAGATATGCTTCGAGCCTCTGCTCGTTCCCGGCCTCCGACCCTCATGCACTCGGTCTTCAGTGCCTGGGGCCCGACTACCGCTGGGACGCGTGCGCGACCGCGGCCTGCAGCCATGTTCTCGGTCACAGTGCATTGAAGAATCATTTGTTGCGTTGGAGGGAGATATTCCACACTTCTCCGGCGCACCTTAAGGACTTCGCCTCCGGGACCTCTCGTCTAGAAATGTAGGTCCTCTGTTCGGCACAGCTTCTCAGCGCGCTCATTCTTTCCCCAGGGTTCTGCCAAAGGTTTCTCGGATTCAGGTTCTGGCAAGCCCAAGGCCTCTAATGCTACTGGCTTCCAAGCCAAGTGGCCCACGGGCTCTTGCGGGCGCTTCGGGGACAGACCTGAGGCTGTTAAGGCTACCGGCTCCCAAGCTAAGGGGCTCAGGGGCCCTACCGGGCTGTCCTCGGAAGGGTGATCAAGTTCGTCCTCTTCTTCGACCCCAATGGGTAAAGGAATGGCGGGTGCCACCTCCAAGAGTCAGTCCTTCGGCACAATCCAGAATGACTAACAGCACAGGTGCCGAGGGCGCACAGCCGGCCGGACTCTCCATAGTGAGTCAGGGCATTACGACTACCGGCTATCCGGCCGAGGGCTCAGCGCCTACCTGAGTAATCTTTGACGTTAACGCTTCTGCTTTGCGTGCAAGACACAAGCTGTTTGCTTCCATGTCCGAGACCTCTCGTGTCTCGGGGCCTTCTTGCCCTACCACCCAGGGCGTGGCGTAATGTTCCAAAATGGCAGATGGGCACGTGCCGCAGCATGCTGGGCCAGTGCAATTTTGGATTTGACGCATGGGCCCGCCTGTGCTCTCGCCCTTGAATGGGCCTTGCAGGAAGGTTACAGTCCCCTTCCCTCTGGAAGCGGCAGCGGACTGTATGAGTTCTAGGTCATTTGGTCGAATCTAAATGGTCGACAGGACAAATGGTCGACACCAAAAGGTCGACAGGTCAAATGGTCGAATTTTTTTTTCCACATTTTTGTGGGGGTGTGGGGGGGGGGGTTCCCCCAACCCCCTTTTTTTTTGCTAAAAACCCCTTTTTTCCCTAAACGAAAAACTAAAAAATATATATATAAATAAAAAAATTCGACCATTTGACCTGTCGACCAAATTCTGTCGACCATTTGTCGGTCGACCATTTGTCGACAAATTGACTAGACACCGACTGTATGGTACAGGCTTCTGCTCTCCTCAAGGATACATATACCTTGAGGAGAGCCGCTACCAGAGCCGCTAGACAAGAGGACACAACAGCACCAGCAGTGGCTCCTAGGCACTCCACACTTGCTGTTGAAGTTTCCTGCTTAGAAAATGCATTTCAAATTGGTGGATTCCCGTTGCATTACATCATTACACCCAACAAGAAAAAGGAGAAAGGAACATATCACATATGTTCTTTGAACAACAATGCCTTGGCCAAAAACGGGTTGCAAGACATGAAGTGCTGTTCATTGGAATCAGACTGGATCGATTTTCATCCTGCCGCTTCTGGCAGAGTAATACACATAGGACCAAATCATATTAAAGCCTCCACACTAGGTAACCACGGTGGAGTCTAACCATCAGAGGGTGTATGCAGATACTGAAACTGATGGGAGACACTAGCCTGGGCGAAGGGCCACTTCATTCCAGGAACTGAGACCCAACCTTCGCAAGCTCAAGAACCTCTGGAATATACCATGAGACTGCATACATCGCGTTGCACAACCCATCAGAGCACCTAGTAGCAGAGACTGCACCCAACAATACGCAAATCCATCTAAAGGACTTCAACTCCTAGAACTCTCTTCTTACACATGAAGATTTCCAGTCCTAGAACTCCCGTTTTACACAATCGTTGCACCAAGCGCTTCAGAAGACAAGCCAGTCTTGCGCCAGTCCTTGCTGCCCTAGGCAGTCGTAGACCAGAAACCCTGATCCTTCAAACTCGAAAACCCTGACTCGACAGAGCTCCTAACATTAAGAGGGTAATCATGGGGTTCAAGTACCACAGCTCTCTGGGAGACGAACTGATTCTCCAGGCTCGTCTAGAAATGGCACGCCAACTAGTGCACAACGTCATGCGTATAGAGAACTTCAAAACAAGCTGGCAGACACCACTAAACCGCCACCTTTTTGCGATCTAGCAGATCGAGCACATAAGGCGAAGGTAGGAAAACTCACCAAACCAATCGAGGTAAAATCTCAAGACGAGACAAATGAGTTTGCCTGCTCAACACGCACTCTCTCAACAAACATGCACAAGATGTACATGACTTAATTATAGAGGAAGATATTGACATAGCGTGTGTCACTGAAACATGGCTACAGAATTTTGTAGGACCAACATGCGCCACAGCAGTTCCAGAGGGCTATGTGATACACCACAAAGACTGGGAAGCTGGCATGGGGGAGGGGGGGGGGTAGTTGCCGCAATCCCCAGAAGCTCAATTCAAATGTTTCCAGCAACCACCTCAAGTGAGGGCTGCGAAATGCTCCATCTCAAATACACCCCAACAGACAACCATTGCCTGAACATCATCGTATTATATAGACCACCATCCCCGATTTCTGAGTTTAACAAGATTTAACACAGCAGCTAAACCCATTGAAGGACCCAAACACTGCAAAACTGGTCTTCGGGGACTTTAACAGATGGTACAGGGACCCCAAGGATAAAGACGCCATCCACTTCTAGAAAATCCTGAACAACATTGACTTTAGAGTTAGAAACACGGAACCTACCATGGAAAATGGGAACCAACTCGATTGGTTAATCACCAACAATTTGGAGACAAGTGATTTTCAAACCAAACCATGTATTTGGTCAGATCACTTCACCGTCCTATTCTCGTTGTCACTAAATACTCCTAAGAGAAATAATATAGAGAATGTACCGATCAAAATTAAAAACCAGAATTACAAAAACATCAAGCCAACACATCCAACACATCTGGACTGGAACAATGTATACTCAGCACATTAAAAGACACTAATGACGAGGATTCTTGCGACAAATTGATAGCAAACTTTTCGCATCACGCCAACTTAATGGTGGATCAAATAGCCCCTCTAAGAACAAAAACAGTTAGGCCAAATGCCAACCACCAGAAATGGTTTAATAACACCGTAACCACCTTAAAAAAAGAAAAGAGGAAAAGGGAGAACAGATGGAGGAAAAATCCCTACCAACAAAGGACTGGTGGAAAGAGAGTGAAAAAACATACAAAAAAAGCATATGTAACACCAAAAGCCGGTAACTCCACGAGGAAATTGTTTGTTTGAAATACTAAAATCAATAGAAAAACCCAAGGCATTAGCTCCACCCTTTACTCCATCTGAAGTGGACTGTGACAACGCACAATCAGCCTTTGCTGCCAAAGTCAACAAAGCCAGGACCCTCCTTCGGGAGGCTCAAAAACCACTTTCAGATCAAACAGATCACTCAGTAGGAGCATCGATCACATTCCAACAGAAACCTTTCCAATTTAAAAATGTCACCACAGAAGAAATACTGAGAACCCTAACTTCAATGAGACCTGCCACATGTGCAGAAAATGCCATTCCACCAAAACTTATCTTGGAAAGCGCCAACATCTTCGCTCCACTCCTTTCTAAAATGGTGAACGCATTCTTCCGTGATGGACGTGTCCCAGGAAGAATCAAATCTGTCACCGTCACGCCTTTAGCAAAGAAACTGGATTCTGATCAAGGAGACCCTGGCAATCTGAGACCGATAACAAATTGCAATTTCTTGCTAAAAGTACTTGACAGGATAGCAACTGCCCAACTTCAAGCGTACATGGAATCCAACAATGTGCTGCACAGTTCATAGTACGGAGACCGCATTATTGGACCTGCAGTCACACATGCTAAGCATCGTGGAAAAAGGGAACACTGGTCTCCTCATGTTGCTAGACCTTAGCGCGGCCTTCAATCTCGTAGACCATAATCAACTCAAATCGGCTGAGCGAAGGTCGCAAATTGCTCCCCAGAAGCAATTGCATGGCTAGCCTCTTTCTCGTCAGACAGAAAATCCAGGATTCACCGGGGTAACACCTTCTCATTTGTGGAGACAATTAACTACGACGTGCCTCAAGGAGCCAGCCAGTCTCCTCTTCTCTTTATTCTGTACACAAGATTCTTCTATCTCGTCCTCGACAAATCGGATGTCTTTTTCACCAACTACGCCGATGACACTCAGCTGGTGGTGGAATTGAGCGGGGACTACAAACAGGATAGCGCAAGGGTGAAAGAAATCTACTAATCCATTGAGAACTGGATGAACAACAACTGGCTATGTCTTATTGCAAATAAAACAGATCTAATGGTCTTTGGTCCAAGCCATGCCAGAGCCAAACTTAATAGCTCTTATCAATTCTTCCAAATAAACAACATCCAAATCAAAGTGGTAGACAGAGTAAAAACAGTAGGGATGTACATGGATTCGTCCATGAGTGCCGAAGCCCATGTTCTCCAATTAAACCAGAACTGCGCTTACCACCTTAGTCTCCTCGTCAATACGCCCCTACCTAAGCAAAGAAAATTGTGCAACAATAGCCAGAGCCACTTTCCTATCAAGGCAGGATTACGGCAACACCCTTATGTTGGGAGCAAATAAGGGTTGTAGCGCCAAATGCCTAAACATCCAAAATAATGCAGTCAAGATTATTAAAAGGAAGTCCAAAAAGGAACAGATAAGCGAGGATAGAAGGAATCTACACTGGGTAGCCGTTGAGGAAAGAAGTGCATTTAATGCTATGACGCTGACACGGATGCATCCACAGGACTGCCCCGTCTTACCTGTAAAACAAACTGGTCATGAATGTACCAAGACCGACACTCAGGTCGGATTCAAAAGGTCAAATCGAAATTGCCAGATTCAGAAAGGCTAACGGACTTGGGAAAGTATTCCATATTAAAGCATCCACGATGTGGAACAACTTGCCCATCTATTTAAGACTAGAACAAAAATACACAAGCTTGCAGAAAAAAACTAAGGCTCATCTATACATATGACAAACCGACCCTAAGAAACTGACACCCCTAATGACTTTTTGAGCACCTTGTCCTGTGATTTTATGTTTTGTCCCTACGTGTATATGTAGGCGCCCTGATGCGTGCGAGCTGCTGGCGCTATATAAACCAATCAAATAAATAAATATACCCATCGCAGCTTTACGGCTACACACCTCAGGCGCCTCAGTTCCTTGAACAGGAGTGGAGACCCAGCACCTCGGAGGGCTGGGGACCAGCGACTAGCAAGGACCGCTTCTTCAAGCCCTTCCTCCTCCTGCATTCCCCTCAGATGACTGGGCTCCTGAAAGATATAGTGAAGGAAGTGATCCCGCAGGTGGTGCCTCCCCGTCCTCCTCCTCTGGGCCGTCCACCTGTTGCCAATTCCGGTCCCTCCACCCGGTCCAAATCCTAGCGGTTGTTCAGACCCCAACGCCTCCTCTCAACAGCCATTGGACCTGTCTTCGACTCTGGACCTAGGGGGGACTCTGCTGGCACCTGTGTCGCAGGGCCCGGACTCGCCTCAGTCTGTAAAATAAAAAGTGGGGTGATGGCAACGATGCCCAGGAAGACGAACCCTTGGCATCTGTTAAGGCCTTTCATGACCGCTTTCCCTTCAGCGCCTGGTGGAGTTCTTGGGCGCCATCCGCCCAAGGAAGCACCCCAGGATTTGGGAGTGCTAGCAGGTGTTTTGGGCACACGCACTACAATCGGGTCTGCCATCCTTCTCCAGAAGAATGACCTGCAGGTGGCAAAGGTCTGGGAAAAGCCCAGGGCCAACTCCAAGATGAACAAGAAGTTGGACAGTAGGTTCAGGCTGATGGATGAGGAGCCAATCCTCCTGGCCTCCACCCGCAGCCACATTCTTCAGTGGTGGCTGCGGCCTCACTGTATTCTAAACCATCTTCATCATCTTCGTCCACGGGGACACCTCCAGTTGCCTTTTCAAGTCTTTGGGCAAACGCTGTTATGCCATCTCGGGACTGCACCTGCAGCAAGCCAACACCCTTTTAGCTGTGGCTAACCAGAAGCTGTGTCAGGAGCTTGCAGAGTTTTTGCCCGATCTCCCTTTTGGCGAGGCAAGCCTCCTTGAAGGTCGGTCTGGCAGATGCCCGGGCCATTTCGCAGGACCTCATGGAGTCTTCAGTCTACCACATAGACACAGCCAGCAGAGGGCTGTGTCTGGGTGTCGAGATGAGAAGGATGGCATGGGTTGTTCCGCTCTCCCTTCTCTGCCCCCACCTTTGGTACAAAGAAACAGTGATGTCATGGTCGGGGAACACAGCTCTCCGGTGTGGGGCCGATTGGCTGTTTTCCAGGACAGCGTCTTCTCCATAGGCTTGACTCTTCCTCTTCCCTTTCCTCTGCAATTCTCTCCTCTTCTTCATTAGGTCGGGTCCCCAGCTCTTTTAAGGGAGAACCTTTCGCTCTTCAAGATGCAGGTCGTAAAACCGGTTCCTTGATCAGACGGGCTCCGTCTTCTACGCCAGGATTTTTGCGGTACCCAAGAGCAACCACGCTAGCCTTAGGGTTGTCCTGGACCTGTCATATCTAAATCTGTCCTTACCGCTAGAACGCTTCAAGATGATTACTCCAGCGCACATAGCAGTTTCTGTGTGCAGCAGACTTGATGTGTTCCCTAGACCTCAAGGATGCGTAGCTGCATGTGCCCATCTACCAGCTGTATCAAGAATTTCTGCGGTTCATGATTGTTACACCACTTTCTGTACAAGGTGCTGCCTTTCGGCTTAACCTTGGCCCCTCACCTCTTCACGAAGGTGATGAACGCAGTGGTGGGTATCCTCCGCTTGGTGGGCCACCTCCTATACCTCTATCTGGATGACTGGCTGGTGAGGGCGGGGTGATACACTCCTGCCAGAGAATGTCATACCTTCTTAATCAGCGGGGGTTTTCCCTCCACCTCAGGAAGTCACAGATGTGCCCCTCCCAGGATGTGGTTTTTCTAGGGGTGCTTTGGAACCTGGCCCTTCAGCTGGTGTTTCCCAAGCCCGAGAGGCTCCTCTCCCCTCACAAAGTGATGGGGCACTTTCTAGCCAACTCGACCTCCTCGGCATGGTGGTACCAGCACCTTCTGGGGCTGATGGCCTCCTGTGTGCTCACTGTACAGTGTTTGGAACAATCCTGTGCAGTTCCCTTAGGGAGCACTACACAAGGTTAGGACTACAGGCGATAGCAATAAATCCCCTTTGGTATTAGTCTGTACCACAAAGATGTATTTGGTAGCTGTGGCTGAGCAGTCAGACTTATCTCAAGAGGGAGATGAGCAGTATTCAGGCTTTACACAATAGGTCCACTAGACTATGGAACAAGGAAACACTGACCAAAGCTTTGTATTTAAAAAGTAGATATATATTTATTTTATACACTTCTAATAAAACACATGTATCACAGTCATCAAGCAAGTTAAATTAAGTCAAAGGAAAAATATAAACACTCTCAAGTTAAATTGTAGACCAAGTGAACCAGAGTGAAAACTAAGCAAAACGGCACAGTGACAACTACACACGAGGGATCCTCTAACAATTCCTCACAAGGGAGGGAAAGCACAAGTTATATAGGAACAGTTTCTTACACACCCTAGCAACACTTCCCATCAGTTTGTGAACCAGTTTAAGCAAGGCAGTGCATCAGTATAAGCAATACTTAAATAAAAACTGAGCAAAATGGCATTTCACAAGGTTTAAAAATGGGAAGGAAAGGGTAGTTAAAAGAAATAGGTGCACCAACACAGTTCACGGTGAAAATCAATCTAAAGAAGGCGGGTCTCACAAATGTGACCAGAGTCAGTAGGCCTGTGCTAGAGTCAGTGGTACAGGGCAAGGGCCCAGGAGCAAAAATGTTCTTGTAGCTGCAGTCGAGTCTTTGGTTAACGAATTTGAAAAGGTGGTTGCAGAAGTTGAAAAGACAATGTTAAGAGAGAGGGGCGGCCAACCCAACAGGTAGGTAAAGGATTTAAAACACCTTTAGTGCTACCGCGAAGAAAGGGTGGCCTGGCGGAACAATGTACCTTCCAATGAAGAAGTGGCTCCTGCGGTGGCGGTTGTTACTGGTAGTTCCTGCAGTTCGGGTGATCCAGCAGAGGAAGAGATGCTCTTGTCGTGGAGGAAGGTTCGAGTTACTGCACTACCCAGGGATGAAGCTGCCCGACGAATAAAGGGTACTCTCCTTTAAATCGCGGTCCAGGTGGACTGGTGCCTGGCTATCCAGCCTCGGAGTACAGGGTACATGAGATTCGACTAAGGCAGGTCCGGGAAGGCGATTGGCAAACTGGTTGGCCCCACCAGCTCAAGGGAAGAAGGCTCTTGCAGGTGAAGATCTTCTCTCGTTGTGTGGAGAAAAGTGGTGAGACGCTGCAGCAGGGCTTCACCGGTGGTTCAGTCGTTGCAGATGTCTTTGGCCTCTCTCCTCTTCAGCTTCTTAGTTCCAGGGCGATGTCTTGCTCTTCCCGTCCTCAGGACCCTGCTTTTATGCAAAAAGATCCCCATTCATACAGCCTTGCTGTCACTCACACAGTGGAGTGGTTATCTTGGCGGGAGATCCTCCAGCCTATCAGGATAGATTGCGACATGGGTTGCGTAGGCAACCCTGTCCAGGGGTCCTACTCCCCCTCCCACACAATGGACCCACCCAAGACTCAGTGGCTATGAAAGGAAGGCTTCTCGGCAGAAGCCCGCCAAAAGGACCACAAAGGGTCCCCGACCTGGGTTAGGAGTTTAAAGAAAGACACGAAAAAGAAGTTATATTAAAGTTCTGGCAAATAAAACCTACTGGAGCAAAGTTAATATTAAAATGCACCGGTGGTATGTTAGAGGCTGTCAGAAAAAGTGGTAGCCTCGCACAATGGGAAAACCCCATAGGGAAATATTTGCAGTCGAATATTTTTGGTAGTAACCACTGCCACCAGCCAGAAACCTTTGAGAGAGAGACTGTACGCTACCCTCTCAAAAATGAACATATGGGAAAAACTATTAACGCCTTCCAGTACCTCCATAGTAAGATGGGTTGTACTGGTTTAGTTCATAGGATTTGACTAGTAAAGTCAATGGGGACTTTACATGCCCTGGGAGACAGGAGTCAGTCCCAGGGTATGCAGTCTAGTCTATGTTTGGGTGTCGCTATGACACCCCTGTGTCGCTGCACTGAGGGTGCTGTGTAACACATGTGAATAAAGATCCCATAGGCATTAAACTCAAAAATAGCCTAGAACACACATAGCAAAAATGCCTAAGAGTGGGAAAAAGAGTCTCTTAGCAGGTAAAAAGAAACAAACCCTTCAAATCCAGCAAAGCTGCTGGGGGACTCTATAGGTAAGGGAAATTAGCCATAGAATGAGAATTCTCCCTAACATACAGCACGCCTGTCTCAAGATGAGGCGCCTCCAGCTGCACCCGACGGCCAGTTGGGATCAGGAGATGGGGTCTCAGTTGAACAGGATCCCAATACCCCATCTCCTTCTGCCCGATCTTCGCTGGTGGCTGATGGACGGCAATGCTTCAGTGGGAGCCCCCTTCACCCACGATGGACTCCTCTCTTTAGGGCTGGGGGACACTCTGGAGTGCTACGTGATTCATGGCGCATGGTTCAGGTTGCATATCAATCTGCTTGAGCTCAGGGCAGTGGGCCTGGCCTTCAAGGCATTTCTGCCCTTCATCGTGGACAGGTCTGTTCTACTCAGGACGGACAATTGTACTACAATGATTTACCTGAATAAACAGGCTGGCACCCGATTTCCTCCCCCGTCCCACCCTCCTCCTCTGCATGGAGGCTGTATTTATCTGGGAATGGGCCCGGACGGCGGGGATTTGGATTTCACCAGTCCACTTCCTGGGGGACAGCAATGTGGAAGTGGACCAGCTGAGCCGCTTGGGGTTCAACACCTATGAGTGGGATTTGCACATGACACCTTGTTGCCCTAGCGTTGGGGATTCGTAGACCTTGACTTGTTCGCGTCTCCTCAGAATACCAAGTGCCCCCAGTTTGCCTCAGGGGTGTCTTGGAGATACCTTCAGATCTGTTGGCGCAGCCGCAGGTGTTACCCGTTCCCACCTCCCCCCTCTGCTCCATCTGACCCTCTAAGTTCCGGGAGTCGGTGGGCTGCAACCTCATCCTGATTGCCCCTCACTGGCCTTCGAGAGCCTAGTTTTGGGATCTGCTGCTGTTGTGCTCCCAGGGCCCAGTTCACCACCTGATCCGCAATAAGGGCTTCCTGATGGAGCAGACGCCTTTCCTTGCTGGCACTAGCAGCCTGGTTCATGACCTGTTGAGGCTTCAGCATGCTACATTTTTGGATGATTACTGGGACATTCAACAGGCCAAGAGGCCCTCTACTCGGTCCCAGTGTAAGAGTAAATGGACTAGATTCTGCCAGTGGGCTCTGGACACTGGTCTGGATCCTGTCACCTGTCCTCTGGACAACTTTTGGGCTTTTTCAGCAAACTTGGCTCGTTCGGGGGTTCAGGTGGATAATTGCTGCACTTATCTGGTGGCCATCAGGGCTTATAAAAATTCTCCTAAGCATGTGTTTTCAGTGCTCAACCCGGTGGTTAAGGTCCACACCAAGGGGCTGTCTAGGCTTTTTCAACCAGTGCATAGGCTGCATCCAGTCAGGGACCTCAATGTGGTTCTTGCAGCTTTGCAGTGCAAACCTTTCAAGCCAATGGTCTATGTGGACATTCGACTGGTAATGCTGGAAACGGTTTTACTGGTTGCCCTCACCTCGTGTGCACAGAGTCAGTGAGCTTCAGGCGTTGACTTCGTGCAAGCCTTTCAACACGTTTCACAACCACCAGGTCATCTTGCGCACTCACCCAAACTTCTTGCACAAGGTGGTCTCTCCATTTCATCTCAATCAGATCTGTCTTCCGGTTTTCTTCCGTAACCCGCAGTCGGAAGCAGAGGGCTCTCCATTTCTTGGACCTCAGGAGAGTTCACATGTTTTACCTTCCTTGGACGAAATCCTTCAGGAAGTCTGAGGCATTGTTTGTCACTTTTGGGGGTTCCTCTCCTGGCTCTCAGGCTTCCAAGGCATTGATTGCCCGTTGGATGGTACAGGCCATTTCGGATGGCTGCTGCTTTCCAGAGACATGCTTCTTGGGATGTCGTCAGCAAGGCGGTGACTTAGGCCACTGTGTCAGCCTTCTGTAAGCACTATTCCCTGGATACTAGCTCCAGGCACGTTGCATAGTTCGGCCAGCCGGTTCTGAAGAACCTTTTTGCTTCATCCTAGATATGTGGCAGATTGTCATAGCTCCACCCTATGCTCTTGTTCGGTGGAATCGCCCACAAGGATGGAGGGAAGGGGAGGAGACGGGCCGTATGAGTAATTTGTTACTCACTGTAGTGACTAGAGTACTCCTAGTCCATAGTCCCCTTTCCGCCATACGTCCCACCCACCTTCCCATGCTTGTGTGACAAGGGCTAATATGGAAATGTGTAACCAGGTTTCTGATGTTTGTTAATCTGCTTAGAATCACATGCTGTACATAGGTCCGACATCCAGTGGTCACTGCGGAGTATTGCATTTTGTTTTTCGTAGTCGAAAAGGGGACGTCGACAAGGCGTGTCTGTAACACTATCCCTATAGTGACGTGCGTTGTACCCACAATCCCTCACGCGTCGAGGTCCCTCAGATTGTTTTTTTCCGCCCAGCTTATGGTCGCCTTACGTGGAGCTCCTAGAGAGACATTGCAAAACAATTACTACGGACCTCGGTCCTTAATATATACTTATTGTAAAGATCCCTCCCCTCGACGTTAGCTGTGAAGCTGTTTCTCCGCCGTGCAAGTTTTCGACGGAGAGGAAGAGACGGAGGAGATCCCTCGGCGCTGCCGAACACGTGGCCAGGCCTCGCCGGCCAACATACAGTAGGGAGAGTGGGGGTTCGAACTTTTATCTTCTCGTCGAGAATGTCTTTCTTTCTCCCCTATCTTTCCCTTGGGGTTGTTATCACCAGTTTTTATTGCCTCAGCTATGGAGAGGACACCTTTTAAGTTTTGCCCACGCTGTAGGGGCAAATACACTTGGAAGGACAAACACAAGCTCTGTAATCGTTGCTTGCCCCTCGATCATAAAGAGGACAGCTGCGCGGCCTGTAAGCTCTTGAAACCAAGAACACTTAAAGAACGGAAAGTTAAGAGGTGGGCGGACTACGCTATGTCGAAGTCAGTTTCCTCACCCGCTGCCGCTGTTACAGAAAGTGACGAGGAGGGTGATAACTCGACGTCCGTTACGGAAGTCATTAACCCCCAGAAGGAGCGCTCGCGCTCCTCGACGTCCGTCTCCGGCCCCGACGGGCTCGGCTCACGCCCTGCTTATGGGGATGAACACCCCGACGACAAGGACGCACACAACCCACGGCTCTTCTTCGTCAAGGACGAAGGATCCACCAGCGCCGAAGGGGATGCAGGGCACTCCGGCGTCGACCTCAGACCGCAAGGGTCTCGAGCCCCACCCGCAAACGCAGCCGCGACCAGCGATTGGGCTTTCATCTAACACGGGCGCTACCTCAAAAACATCCGACGTAACGCTCCATAGAGCGGCCGTCGAAAAACAACGCGCAGCGCAGGCAACGCCGACTCCAGAACCCTCGACTGACGAACTCGTCGTCGAGAGTCTGGCGAGAATTGTTTCCGAGGATAAACGTAAGCGGACGACGAAACAGACGTCGAATACCGCACCCAAGGAAATAGAAACGCCGAAAAAGCACAAGAGTAGCCAGGAACTGCCCCATTCATCTAAAGGCACTTCTGAACTACCGGAGGGCTTTTCTGAGGGCGACGTAAACATTTCGTCCACGTTGTGGGAGCGTTCGAAGCGTTTTGAAGGTGATAACACTGATTTCCCACCTCTAGACTATTCAGGGGTTCCCCATGAGACCATGGAAAGACTCCATTCTTGTATGGAAAAGATGGAGAGGTTTTTGGGTAGCCAAAACCCACCCACACCCAAAAGACCAAGAGAATGGACCCAGGATGACCCTAGGGTCAAGATTTCTAGGCTGTTTCCCCCTTCTACAGATGCATATGACCTCACTGAAGAGGAGCAATACCTCCAGGAAGATGAGGAGTGTTTAGGTGGAGAGGAGGAACATGAGGAGGAGAGGTTTGAGGAAGACCCTTACACTAGCGCAGGAGCTTTTGAGGAAGATACAGCTACCTCACAGCCCTGGCACTCCCCATCAGTGCAGCCTTGGCAATCCCCATCAGTGCACTCAGACCCTGATGTCTTTCACCCTTCTCCTCCCAAGGACTCACCTATTGGGAACACCTCCCCCATAGATGACCAGCCTTCACTTAATGCACTATTGCGCAAGGCAGCAGTGCATTTTGAAATAGACACAGGGGAGACTCTTCCGGACATAGACTTTGTAGAAAAAGTTATTAAAGAAAAAGCCCCGGTCAGTCCATTCCGCTCCTGGCCTCTATAAGGAGAAGAATAACTCCTTCCCTTTCCAATCCGGCCTTAGTCAGAGGGGTCAACCCTCGGATAGAAAAGCTCTTCAGCCCTTCGTCTTCTGACCCTTTGTACATCAGGGGACATTCTATTCCGGACTCTCTGGTAGTTACCAACGCAAGAAAGAGAACGGGGGTACCACTATCTACTAGTGAGGCACCACCTGACAAAGAGGGCAAGAAGCTCTATGCACTTGGGAAGAGAATCACGACCTCCGCCGCCTTCTCAACTAGGATTGCGAATAACAATTCCCTATTAGCTAGCTACGCAGATGCACAGTGGAGCAAGCTTCGCAGCGAAGCAGAGGACGCACCAGAACCCCTGCGTTCACGCCTGTTGGCTACTATATCAGAGGGAACTCTTGTAAACCAGGGCATCGTAAAGAACTCCTTGGATGCCGCAGAGACAGCTGGACGTTCCCTGGTTCAGGGAATACTTCTCAAACGCCATGTCTGGCTGCGCAATTCGGGATTTAAGCCAGAAACCCAGGCTTCCCTAATAAATAAGCCCATAGAGCAAACACATCTGTTTGGAAAAGCAGTTGATGAGGCCCTAGAACATGCGAAGAAGGAGTTTGATACCATCAAGACTCTTGACCAAATCTCAAGGCCACCTAACAGACGCAGCTATGGCAATAGACGCTCCTTTCGTGGCCAACGCCAGCAGCAAAGCCAACAACAATTTTACTCTGCTACCAACTGGCCCTCTAACCAAAGCACCCAGTTCAGTCAAAGAGGCCAACGTCGTGGCAAAGGAAGAGGGCGCGGCTCCAGTCCAAAAGGCCCCACGCCCAATACCAACAAATGACCCAAAGATTCGGGTCCCCTCCCATGCATCACCGGTCGGGGGCCGGCTAACATCGTTCCTTTCAGCATGGGAGGGAATAACGTCAGACCGCTGGGTATTATCCACTATAGCCCACGGATACTGCATCGAATTCAACGGTTCCCCAAAATACAGACCCCCACTGAACCGGCGCATGACACCGGAACACCTCACTATTCTTCTTCAAGAAGTAGAAGAGCTACTGAAAAAAGAAGCTATAGAGGCTGTCCCTCTATCGCAGGTAACAGAAGGTATTTATTCAGTGTACTTCCTTGTACCCAAAAAGGATTTAACCATGCGCCCTGTATTAGATCTGTGTCCAGCGAACAATTTTGTCAAACCCCAAAAGTTTCGTATGGTAACCTTGCAGGATGTAATCCCACTATTATCACAGGGGGATTACATGACAACACTAGACATGAAAGATGCATACTTTCATATTTTAATGTTGCCAGCGCACAGAAAATACCTCAGGTTCAAGATAGAGAACAAACACTACCAGTTCAGAGTACTACCCTTCGGGATAGCATCTGCACCAAGGGTATTTACGAAAGTACTGGCAGTGGCAGCGGCCCACCTGCGCAGATTATCCATCCCGGTTTACCCGTACCTCGACGACTGGCTCATAACAGGGGATTCTTACGAAACATGCTTCTCCAATACCCAAAGGACCGTAGACCTTTTGTCCCAACTGGGCTTCTCCATCAACGAAAAGAAGTCCAGCTTAGACCCCAGCCAAATCAAACAATTCCTAGGGGCTCTAATTCGAACAAAGGACGGGCTCGTCTTCCCCTCCAACGAGAGGGTCCAAAACATGCTGTTTCAGATCCCCCATTATGTGGCAGGTCGAGAGGTTACGGTACGCAAAGCAATGTGTTTGCTAGATATGATGGCGTCATGGATTTTTTTTGGTACCTCACGCGCGCCTGCGCATGCGCCCAATGCAAGAGTGGCTCTACAGCCAGTGGTGTCAGGCCAGCGGACAATGGGACGATCTAGTGGTGGTCTCGCAGGCCTTGCTTCTCTCGCTACGGTGGTGGACAAAGGAAAACCTGTTATTAGGGAAAACTTTTGCCACACCCGCAGTGGAAGCCACTCTAACCACAGACGCATCCCTTACAGGATGGGGGGCTCACCTATCCCATCAGACTGCTCACGGAGTGTGGACTCCGAGCTTAGCATCCAAACATATAAACCTGCTGGAACTATTAGCAGTGTTTAAAGCACTGAAAGCCTTTCAGGAACACTTACAAGGAAAGACAGTGATGGTCCTCACAGACAGCACCACAGCCATGTACTATCTCAACAAGCAAGGGGGCACTCACTCTCCAGGACTGTCCAAGCTGTCCCAGAATATATGGAAGTGGGCTCTCAAACACAACATGTTCCTACTATCACAACATGTACCAGGGGAACTCAATCTGCTAGCAGACAAACTCAGCAGAGACTTCCCCCTACCCAAAGAGTACGAATGGCAATTGCAAGAAGACATTGTCTTAAACGTCTTCACGCAATGGGGTTTCCCGGAAATAGACCTGTTCGCAACCCTGGAGAACTCACAATGCCAAAGTTACGCCTCCAGGTACCCCCAGAACCAGTCCAAGGGGAACGGTCTGTTGATTCAATGGTCAGGGAAATTTGTTTACGCCTTTCCCCCGACTCCCCTCCTCAACAAGGTGGTGCACAAGATGCACCAAGAGCAGATGACCATGATACTAGTGGCCCCAATGTGGGCCCGGCAGCCATGGTTCGCTCACTTGATGGAGATGTCCCTATCCCCCCCAATGAAACTTCCTTGCCCGTACAACATGCTGTCACAAGACAAGGGCAGGACACTGCATCCATGCCCTCAGACCATGAACTTAGCAGCCTGGCTCCTGAGATCATAGAATTTGGACATTTACATCTCCCTCAGAGATGTATGGACATCCTCAGGGAAGCCAGAAAACCTAATACTCGCCACTGCTATTCTAGCAAGTGGAAACGATTTGTCATCTGGTGTAGAAGTAAGAACATCAACCCGGTTGACTGCTCTGCCACTAACATTATTCTGTACTTGACCCATTTACTGGATTCAGGTCTAGTGTTTACTTCCATTAAAGTCCACCTAGCGGCACTTTCTGCATACACCACTTCCCAACTTAAAGTGTCGTGGTGGAAGATACCAGTTATAAAGGCCTTCATGGAAGGAGTAAAGAGAATACACCCCCCAATAGCTAGCCCAGCTCCCGGATGGGACTTAAACGTGGTACTTTCTAGACTCATGGGCACTCCTTTCGAACCCATGCACAAGGCAACTCTTAAATACCTCACTCTTAAGACTGCTTTCCTAATAGCTATCACCTCCATTAGGAGAGTAAGTGAACTACAGGCTCTTTCTGTATTAGACCCCTTTGTATCAGTTCACAAGAATAAGGTGGTTCTTCGCACACACCCAAGGTTTGCACCAAAATTCATCTCTAAATTTCATGTAAACCAATCTATAGAACTACCAACGTTCTTTCAAAACCCTTCCAACTTGGGAGAAAAAAGTCTGCATACACTAGATGTACGCAGAGCTGTCATGTTCTACATGGAAAGAACCAGATCACTGAGAAAGACTAATCGGTTCTTTGTCTCGGTGGCAGCAGGAAGAGAAGGAGATGCAGTCTCTAAGTCCACTATATCTAGGTGGATTGTACAATGCATCACTCTCTGTTACACTCTTGCTAAGAGAGAACTACCCTTCAAGCCAAGAGCACATTCCACTCGAGGCACTGGGGCATCCATAGCATTCATTGCAAATGTTCCCCTTGAGTCCATCTGCAAAGCGGCTACCTGGAGTTCTGTGCACACCTTTACAAAACACAACTGTCTAGATGCACACTCAAGATCTGACTCCCAGGTGGGACAGGCAGTATTAAGACATCTTTTCTCTACTGTTCCTTCTCATAACCCACCGCCAACTCCGGGTACTGCTCGCTAGTCTATGCACAGCATGTGATTCTAAGCAGATTAACAAACATCAGAAGACAATGCATTACTTACCGTAAAAGCATTTCTGATGGTTGTATCTGCTTAGATTCACATGCGCCCACCCTTCCTCCCCGCTCGGATGGAAGGAACATAGACTTCCTTTTATATCTCTCTTTTCTGTACTCACGTCTAGAAGGCTCCCTCAGGGCAGAAAAATACAAATAGAGGGACCTCGACGCGTGAGGGATTGTGGGTACAACGCACGTCACTATAGGGATAGTGTTACAGACACGCCTTGTCGACGTCCCCTTTTCGACTACGAAAAACAAAATGCAATACTCCGCAGTGACCACTGGATGTCGGACCTATGCACAGCATGTGAATCTAAGCAGATACAACCATCAGAAATGCTTTTACGGTAAGTAATGCATTGTCATCTTAAGCGTCCGATGTGCTCTAAGGGGACTGAGGTGAGGCGCCGGAGGGCGGGCCTCTTTGGGGCTGTTCCCACGCCTGAGGCGGCCCCCCACATTCTTTGCTAAATTTAAAGGGGGAGCTCAATTTATCGCTGCCAAAAGTTCCAGTACCGTCCCAAAGTTGGGGGACGCCCACAAGGATGGAGGAAAGGGCACAATGGACTATGAGTACTCTAGTCACTATGGTGTGTAACTTTAATTTCCTCTCTGACCATCCTTCCCAGGTTCAACTGGGCCATTTTCTCTCCCCTATCTCACTCTCCACCTGCAGCGTCCCTCAAGGCTCTATCCTCCCGCTGTGGCTTTTCAACATTTACCTCGCCCCTCTTGCCCATCTGATTTCCTACTTCTCTCCTCATTTCCAGTGTTATGCAGACTATACGCAGCTCCCCTTTAAGCTTCCCTCTACTGTCTTGTCTTCCTCCTCTCTTATCCCTCACTCTGACTGTTATTCATGTTTCCGATTCGTTTAAAGACTCCTCTAAACATGCTTCTTTAGTCAAAACTCACCCCAAACTCAAGGAAAAGTTTTCTAAGGCCCCTCCTCATGGTTCTGGGCCCCCCAAAAAATCCTTCTCTGCCTTAGGGTATTCCCAAGCATCCTCTCCTTTGTCCCGGTCCCAACAGGGCCCCACAGACCCTACTCCATCTGACTCAGCTTTTTTTCTTACAGAGGCTTCCACATCCACTCTCTGGACTAGAGAAAGGTTTGAACACTGCATGAACAAAGTGTCTAAATGTATAGTTTTTTCCGATGAGTTTGATGCGATCCTTAAGAGGTCCATTACTTTGAAGAAGGCCCTAGGCCCTCAAATTCTCTTAGGCTTCACTCCCCTGAAGCTCACTCTTCTCCTCCTAGACAAAAATTGCCTGATCTCTCTGAAAACATTTTTCAAGATGATCAGTATGATCAAGGTCATGACATCTACTATGTGCCGGATCATGAGGGCTCCCAAGACACTGTTTCACATGACCCAGATGCTTTGATTCCTACAAATGACCAGGGAAATTGGCCAACTACCCCTGCTCATGAAGCTGAGCCTGATAGTATCTTTTTCGATGCTCCTCCTGTATCCCAACCCATGGAGTCATCCACCTATTGATAATAGAATGCTTTTCAGTGCTATCCTTCAGAAAGCAGCAAATCATTTTAAGAGTGTCTGTCACTCAGGAGGCGTGCCTGATTCTGACTGTAAAGGACATCCTCAATAAATAAAGTTTGTCTGCTAGGCTATCCCGCTTCATAATTCCATTAAGAAGCGCCTTGCCCCCTCCTTGCTTACTCCCTCCCTTACTCGGGTGGTAAATCCACGAGTCGAGAAGATGTTTTGCCCTGCTCCCTCTTGTTCACTGTATAACTGGGGTCATTCCGTCCTGGACTCCCTGGTCGTTGCTATGACTAGAAAATGTGCAGGAGTTACCCTGACTTCATCTGAATTTCCACCTGATAAAGACTGCAAAAACGTTACGCCATGGGCTAAAGAATCCCTTCTTCTGTATCCTACAGTACCCACATCCCTAACAATACCACTTTGCTTGCTAGCTTGTCCAATGGGGACTGGTACATGAGGGTTTGCAAAATGTGCCTGAACCAACAAGGTTGCAGCTACTTGTTGTGGTGCAGGAAGGACGTCAAGTCGCACAGAACATCTTAAAGAAGAGACAGCGGAGCGGGTAGGGTGTTGGCTGCGGCACTCTCTTGAAATGCTGTGCATGGCTTAAAAATCCTGGGTTTAAACCTATCGAGGATTCAGCTCTCTTCGGCAAGGCGGTGGATGACACGCTTGAGACCGAAAGAGAGAGCACAAGACATTGAAATCTATGAATCGGATCTCTAACAGGCCATATGTACAATGCAGGGTCTTCAATACCCTCAGGTCCTTTTGCGGGCAGTCCTTTCCTCAGAGTGCCTATCGTACAGGGGGAATCATCCTGGTATTCTGGCCAAGGAACATCCGGCACCTATCAAACCCCTCAACAGCTGAGATTTCAGGGCGTGGCAAAGCTACGTGAAGAAATGCATCAGCCAGAGGCTCCCCTGCCAGCAAATTACTCTATGAATCTGGTCCACTCCTGTGCCTCTCCAGTAAGACAATTAACTTGCTTCACCCACGCATGGGAGGGACTAACTTCAGACCAGTGGCTGCTCAAGACTGTAGGCACTGTTTATTGTATTGAGTTTCTTCATCCGCCTCGATACCACCCACCAAAGAACAGAAGACTGTCTCCGGAACATCTCCTCATCCTCCTGGAGGTAGTACAGACCCTGCTCCAAAAGGGAGCGATCAAACTCATCCCAGATCATCAGGTAAATAAGTGTAAAAAGGATCAAACCATGTACCCTGTATTAGATCTGTGAACAAGTATGTCAGGCCTCAAAAGTTCAGGATGACCATTCTGCAGGAGGTTATCCTGTTGCTGAAGCTACGGGGATTACATGTCCACCTTCAATATGAAAGATGCATACTTTCATATTTCAATGTGGCCAGCACATAGAAAGTACTGAAGGTTAAAGATGGAGAACACTCACTATCAGTTAAAAGTACTCCCCTTTGGCATTACCACAGCCCCAAAGGTGTTTACCAAGGTACTGCCAGTGTCGGCACCTCACCTGCACAGACAGTCCATTCCAGTCTACCCTTGACGACTAGCTCATGACTGGAGACTCGCACCAGGCGTGTCTGGAGAACACCTAAAAGTCTATAGACTTTCTTTTCAACTTGGGGTACTCCATCAATGAGAAAAAGTGGAGTCTTGTCCCCAGCCAAGTCATACAATTTTTGGGGGCCCTAATTTGGACAGAAGACAGGCTCATCTTCCGGTCCAATGAGCGGGTTCAAAACATGTTTCAGATCCCTCAGTATGCACCCGTTCATCTAGTAACCGCACTGAAAGCGATGCGGCTGTTGGGGATGATGGCATCCTGCATCTTCCTCGTTACACACGCCTGTCTGTGCATGCGTCCTATGAAGGAGCGGCTCCCTAGCCAGTGGCGTCAGGCAAAACGGTTAGTGGGATGATCTAGTGGTTGTCTAGATTGCCCTTATTCAGTTTCTGCAGTGGTGGTCGAAGAAGAACCTTCTGAAGGGAAAATCCTTTACCACCCCTGCAGTAGAAGTCACTCACCACGGACGCATCCCTGTCAGGGTGGGGAGTGCACCTTCTGCACCAGACAGCGCATGGCACACGGTCACAATCAGTAGCAAACAAAACATCAACCAGTTTTAGCTACTTGCTGTTTTCAAAGCCCTAAAAGCCTGTCATACACAACTGCAAGGGCAGAACATTCTAGTCCTTACTAATTGCACAAAGGCCATGTATTCCTTGAACAAACAGGGTGGCACTGACTCTCCAGGACTGTCCAAACTGCCACAAAGCATTGGGAAGTGGGCACTCGAACACATGTTCCTCCTGTCACAGCATGTTCTAGGGGAATACAATTTTCTGGCAGGTGTGCTCAGCAGAGACGTACAGCTGCCCCTAGAACTGCGTGACGTTTGCACAAACACATTTTACACAACGTCTTTGCAGAATGTGGTCATCCAGGCATCAACCTTTTTGCAGCTCTGGAGAATGCACAGTTGACTGTTCACCTACACACATAGTACTTTATCTAACACACCTTTTAGACTTGGGACTTTTTTTTTCATTTCACTAAAGGTCCACTTTGCTGCCCTTTCTGCTTACACCACATTTCAAAACAAGGTTTCCTGGTGGAAAGTCCCTGTAATTAAGGCTTTCATGGTAGGGGTAAAAAGACTTCACCCTCTTATTTCTAATCCAAGTCCTGGGTGGGACTTGAATGTTGCCCTTACTAAACTTATGGGACTTCCTTTTGAGTCAATGCACAAAGCTAGTCTTGAGGCTTTAACCTGTAAGACTGCTATTCTGGTGGCTATTACCTCTATTAGGAGAGTTAGTGAACTGCAGGCTCTCTGTTCAAGACCCATTTGTTACTATTCATAATGACAGTGGTTTTGCGCATGCACTCACACTTTGCACCTAAATTCATTTCTAAGTTCCATGTGAACCAATCCATCAAACTTACTTTCAGAATCCTACTAACTCTGCTGAAAGAACCCTCCATTAGGAGAGCAGTGGTGTATTACCTTGATCAGACAAAACCATTTCAAAAGACCGATCAATTCTTTGTGTCTGTTGTCGCTGGTAGTGAAGGGTACCCTGTCTCTAAGTCAGCAATCTCTAGATGGATTGTTATATGCATCCAAATGTGTTACTTCCTAGCTAAGAAAGATCCATCCTTTATGCCTAGAGCACGTTCTACTTGAGGCACAGGAGCGAATATAGCTTTCATTGCAAATGTTCCTCTTTATTCTATTTGCAAAGCAGGTAGCTGGAGGTTCTGTTCACATTTTCAGTCAACATTACTCTTCCTTCACACATCCCACCACCATCTCAGAGTACTGCTAGCTAGTCTATGCACAGCATATGATTCTAAGCAGATTCACAAGCATCAGGAGACACACATTATTCATCGTGATAGTATTTCTGGTGCTTGTATCTGCTTAGAGTCACATGAGCCCACCCTTCCTTCCCTCTTGGAGTTGAAGGAACATAGTCATCTTACACCTTCTTCACTTCTGTACTCACTCACGCATTCTGTTCAGGCTCCCTTATGGCAGAACAAAAACAACCGGGGGACCTCGACACGTGAGGGATCTTGGGTGCATTAAGAGGTAGTGTTACAGATATGCCCATGTCGACGTCCCCTTTCGATCTGCGAATAAAATTTGCAATACTCTGCGATTACCACTAGATGTTGGACTATATGAACAGCATGTGTATCTAAGCAGATACAAGCACCAGAAATACAATTATGGTGAGTAATGTATGTCGTAACATCTGAGAAGTCGGAGGATGAATGGGAAACTTGATTATGGTAAAGAACCTCTCCCTGACTCTCCAGTGCTTGTGATGTGCACCCAAACCCCAGTACCTGCTCCAACGGCAGAAGGGACCGTAGCAGCGAAAAGCGCTAGCCCAAAAAAGTATGTTCTTTTTTTTCTGCGGCTAAAGCAGTTACCCTCATCGGTTAAGGGGCCACCTCTAGTAACATGACTAGGACTATTGTTAAATGGCCTGCTCTGTCGACTGCTCAAATAACTGCAAATACTACTCAGGGTCTCCCGTTGAGTAACAGATGCGACGTGGGGAACAACCCATATTTGGACACTCCCCGACTTTTCAAGGATATGTCTTCGGATGACAGAAAGCTTGCTTCCTGATTCCTGGGGACCATTTCAACAATCCGCCTTTACCTCTTCATTGCATCATTCGGAAATATTGTGGACACCAACTAATCTGCACTTCTGGCATTACAATTAAGGATTGCATCTATGTCCCTTTACGAAAACATAAAAGAGGATGTTCAAACCAACTCAGTCTTATTGGTAGGCATCAAAAGAAAGTTGGATAACCTAGAGGAATCTAGAGACTGGTTGATTTTTCAATCAAAAAGCGTTAATAGTGCAAGAAGGAGGTTGTCTGTTCTTCACCCCATAACTAACTCAGGGGTGCCGGGGGAGGCTGTGAGTGGGGGGGAGGCTTTAGTCCACCAATTTGGATCGGGCTAAGTTCCTTCCTTGTACCTCTTTGATCCCCATGGGCTGTTGGGGAAAATAATCTCAATCTGACTTAGCCTCCAATGCATTTAAAAACAGGTCATGGCTCAATGATGGTTTCAAATGCGCTTGTTCCCGCTATTAACGACATTATATTCATTGCATCCGGCGCTGATGCGGTAAACACCCACAATGGTGGTATGAAACATCAGACAAATTAAAGCAAGAACCTAAATGTTTTGAAGAAAAACAAATCTTCAAGAAAATTCCTGAGCAACCTTAAATCTGCTTCCATTTGAGATGTGGAAAATAACAAGCAGCATAAGAAGCGAGACACTGTTGACTCAGAATCACAAACGGGGGAGAATGAGGACTTCACCCCCGCTGAGTAGCAAACACTGGTTCTCCTATTTGGACTTAATGAGATTGTACACGAGAATCTGTCCTCTTCTGTTACTTCTGAACAAATTGTCAGATCCCAACAGCTGGCACCAGTGTAATTACTCATAGTATGCAACCAAGTGAAAGGTCCACAGAACAACTTTAAAATCTTTAGGCGGCTTGAAGAAAATGCAGGAAGTATATAGCGTACTTCGTGGTTCCAGCTATTGTCAAAAGGAAAACCAGTCCATGAGTGGGTGCAACGACAAAACTCTGGGGGACTCAACCCAAAACAAAGGGCCCATTTACAACAGCTTAACTACTTTGGTAGATTCTACCAGACCTTGACAAAGAAAAAAAACACGCCAAGTAAGCACTAAGAGGGAAGGCCATTCTAAGTCACCTGCTCATCGACTTTCACTAGTGTGTTTTCATTGAAGCGAGGAATCTAGTGCTCAATAGAGCTAATGTACTGTCTCTCTTTGCTGAGATTCCTTCCCTTCAAGCAATTGTTTACGAGGATATAACATGGCTAGAGTTCATCGATGAAACGAGGACCGCTTTTGCTCTTTTGGACATTGGGGAACATTACAAGTTAGGAGGTAGCCATGCTGCTTTTAGCGGCATGGCTACCCCCTTACCGGGAACTGGGTCAGAGTTCCTCGAATGAGGAATTACCAGGCCATTCCGACCTTGGAGGGCCCAGTAATTCCTCATTCGAGGAACCATTTCCCATTCCCATTCGTGCCCCCATAGGGCTCAATGGGAATAGGGAGGGTGCTAACAACGGGTCTGTTAATAACGGGCCCGTTGTTAGCACCCTGGTCTGCTTGCGGGACCCGCTAAGCGGGTTCCCGCGAGCAGACTCTTAATGAGGCGGTAAGGGGTTGACGGCTCCGGCACATTTACCGGCGCCGTTCACCCCTTAACGCCTCACTTGTAATGACCCCCATTGTCTCTAGAATTGTTTTTGAAGTTATCCGAGAGCACTCGATTGCGCACCATGGATTTTGATATTCAACCACATAGGTTTACGGATTGGTCTACCTCAGAATAATTTATACTCTTTGCAGGGTAACTCTGGTAACGTGGGTGTAAATATTTTTTTAAATATTGGATTAATAGGGAGGTTCTGATGGTGTCTCAGAAACCTAACTCATTTTCTGAGTGTAAGTCATGGTCGGTGGGTGCTCTGAACTCTTCATCCATAACTTCACACTTGCAGTCTAACAATCTCTAACATGTCGTGAATCCTTAGGGTAGTGTCTTGGAATACTTGTGGACATAAGGTGTTGACTTCTAATCAAAAATTGGTGGGAGACATTAAGAGTTCAAGTATACTTATGTTTTAAGAAACTTGGATGTTGAATCCCGCCCACCACACATCTCCCCCCTATTCCTTGACGGTTTTAAGACTGACTCTCAGTTGGTGAAAAAGAATCCCACCGGCAGGACCTTTGGTGGGTTATTAACGGCGGTTAAATTGGGACAGATTTAAATTGGTGTGGCAGCCACGAAATACACACAGGGGCGTTGGCCTCGGAATTAATGCTTCAATTTGATTCCCATTCTTTTCCTGTTTTGGGAGTAAATATATACTGGCATGAGGGTGTTAGTCCTCTTTGTAACATTTTGAAAATCTTTTGCGAGTTTAAAACAAAATGGAAAGAGATTTGATAGTGGTGGCATCTTGGTTGCAGGAGATTTTAACTCCTTGTGCCCTTCCTCTGAGGAAATGGATGATTAGTTCAACACGCCAGGTTAATTATTTTGGATCCTTACCTAAAAGTAGAAATGAGGAATTTGGGTTGTTTCACTTGGTTACCTAGGTCTGGCTAGAATGAACAGTAATCTTAAGGGGGATGATATGTTTTGCCCTACCTGGGTAAGTGGTGATATGGAGGCAGTCTTGGATTGGTCTAGCTTTGACTAGTGACCATAGGATTTTCACAGCAGAATTTGAGATGGGAGGTTGTGGGAAAAACGTGAGGGTCCTGTACATTTGCGAACTAATCTGGGGAGGGACTGGATTAAGTGGAATCCCATCAATCTAAACGAAATTCCCTGACGAAGAATCTCCTGATATTTTTCAGTGTTCTACGGAAGAATGGAGGAGACCTTTGCGGTAGACTAATTTCATCCATTCTTGGGCAGAATCATTGATAGGTTATGTAATTCCCCAGGTAGAGCGCTTGTACTTATGAAACCTAAAAAGCGTCACTTGCGTCCTTTGGACGCCAAAACCAATGGAAGTAAAGTTGTGATGAAAAAGCAAATTAGAAATGCAAAAAAAAAAAAAAATCGCATTGTTCTCCCAGTCAGATGGAACTTATAATTCATAAGGTAAAGCAGTCATATTGGAACTGGTCATGGACTCATAGGGCCCAGCAAAGCCAAAGGGAGGGGGGGGAACTCCTGCTGGACGTTCTTTTCCAAAGGGTTCAGTTAAGTTGTGGTTCCTTATGAATTCTGTGGAGAACTCCCTTGTTTTTTTTTTTTAAACAATTTTTATTATTTTGAACAAACACACCAAACATTACAACTATTTAGGACGTTCATAATCAATATCAGGGCATCACATTATTCAGTGTTATCCTCCGTCCTCCCCCCTCCTTCCCCACAAACTCGAGCCGTCTTATCCGTGCCATCTGCATGAGCATTTTCAGGTATCTCAATGCTTGTCAACTCGTCCGAGTCTTCCGTTTCATGATTGACCTGGTGGGGGTTTGCCATTGAGGTCACCAGTTGCCTCCAGGCTATCAAGGGGCCCACTTCCTCCTCTTCCCCCCCTAGTGACTGCTTCATACCATACTGCAGTTTCTGCTTCTGCCCATTTCAAGAGGTCTGCCCACCACATCTCCACTCTAGGCCTATGGGTCGCTTTACAGCACATTGAATTCTGCGCTTGGCCAAGATATAGGCTAGGTCCTTCATCTTGCTGATCTACGTGGCCTGGGAAAACTCAAGCATGCATGCCCAAGCAGACCTCATGTCAAGCACCACTCACCCACTGGCCATTCTCGTCTTTATTTCTTCCCAGAATCTCTGCACCTCTGGGCAAGCCCAGAACATGTGCAACAGTCCTACCTCCTCCTCCCCACACCTGGGGCATTTCTGTATAGCCGAGCCTCCAAACCTGGCTTTTCTTCCGGGGGTCAGATAATCTCTGTGGGTGACATACAGCTGGATCTGCTGGAGTCTCGCATTCCGGGACACCTTCTTATTATACCTTTGGGCTCTATCCCACTGTCCCTCTGTCATGGGTTCTCCCTCCTCCTCCCAGTCGAGCCTCAGTTGGAGCAGCTCCTTCCCTGCCTTTGCACTCAGGAGCTCATATATTTGAGATATTTCGTGCCCACCCTCCGAGACATCATACATCATTTCCAGGGTGGCATCAGGTTCTTCCGCTAGTACCGTCTCAGACCACCTCTCCCTCACCCGTTTCATGAGCCTGGTATAAGTAATATATTGGCCCCTATGCACCCCTGTCTCCTCATGCAGCCTCTGGAATTCCAATGCCTCCCCCTCCTGCCATATATCTCAGAGGGTGGCAAGGCTCACCGGTTCCCAGTATCTGCGGACCCCTTTGAACAGTTGGGAGTCTTCCCCGCATAGCACCACCAGTGGGACCTGCTGAGAGAGCGGGTCTGGGTCGCCCACAGTTCTCCATGCTCTGCGCCAGACTTCCCAGCCCAGCACCAATAGTCTCCCCATCCCCACCATTTTAGTTTTATGCAGCCACACTGTCTCTCTTAGGAAATATGGAGCTGAATCGCCCTGCAAAAGCCTAGCTTCTGCCGAGTCCTCTGCAGACAACCACCTAGCCACATACAACAGCCGTCCCGCCAAGTAATACAATTCAAAATTTGGCAGGTTTATGCCCCCCTTATCACATGTGTTCTGTAGTTTCCACAGGGCCACCCTATTCCTGCAGTTGTGCCATATGAAGCCCCTGCACAGGCCATGAAATCTCACAAAAAAGCATCTGGGGATCAAGTACGGGACATTCACAAAAAAAAGCAAGAGTCTGGGCAAAACCACCATTTTGAGCAGCGCTGCTCTTCCCATCATAGCAAGGGGTAATCTAGACCAGAACACCATGCTATTTTTAATTTTAATTGCTTTCTCCGTATTGTGTTTGTGCTCTTTCTCTATCCTATGGTAAATGTTTATGCCCAGATATCTGAACGTCTCGGTCTGCCAGGGTATCTGCAGGATGGGTAGCCTTTCCAGTGGGATACTCTTATATCTTCCCAAGGGGAACACACTAGACTTCCCGGGGTTCACCGATATGCCCGAATGGGTGGCATAGCGATCCATCACCTCCAGCACATATTGCAGATTCTCCTCCAGGAAGCGCAAGTAGAGGAGCATATCATCTGCATACAGTGATATCAGGTGTGTGCCTCCCGTCGTACGAATCCCCACCTCCCCGTATTGTTGCCTCAGGCAAATTGCCAACGGCTCTAATGCCAGAATATATAACATGGGCGACCAGGGGCATCCCTGTCTGGTCCCCCTACTGAGTTGCCATTTATCGGAAATGACCAGCACTGCCGTGAGTAGTTTACTATCGTGATTAAGCATAGACAAGGGCCTATAAGACCCACACTCCACGTTCGGCTTGCCCAGTTTCAGGAGCGGGATGATCACTGCCTTACGGAGGGACTCCGGCAGTTCCCCCTGCTCGTAGGCTTCATTGAACATGGCCAGCAGCGGCTGGAGTAGCTCCTGCTTCTATGTTTTATAAAACTCACTGGGTAACCCATCCGACCCGGGCGCTTTACATGTGGGCAGGTGTTGGATCACCGCCTCCAGTTCGTCCGAGGTGAATGGGGCCTCTAGATCTGCGCGTTCCAAGGTGGGCAGCCCTATATCCTCTATTGTTTCCAGTATTTCTTGACCCATATCTTCTCCTGCGTCCTCATATAATCGTTTATAATACTTAAGGAACTCCTCGTTTACTCCCTCCTGGGTATTACAGATTTGACCCTCCGCGTCCCTGACCTCTGATCACCGGGCGGGGGGGGGGTCTCATTTTTGTATAACCAGGCCAGTAGTCTGCCTGGTTTATCCCCCCCGCATGTTGCCTCTGTGTATTTCTTATAATTTAGCTTGCATAATCTGTCCCAGAGTTCACTACAAGTCATCTGTAAGTCTCATCTTAGCGCTGTCCTCTTGGGTGGTCCCCCCACTCTGTATCAGGCCCTCTAGCTCTCTTTCTGTTTCCTGCAGTTCCCGTTCAATACCCCTGGAGCCCTTTGGATTTTGATATAGCTACCCCACGCACCACCACCTTAACTACCTCCCATACAGTTCCCATGGATCGTACACTGCCCGTATTGATATCAAAAAATTCCTCGATGGCCTCGCTCAAATCCTCTCAAAATCCTGCATCCTGTAGGGCTTCAGCTCTAAGCCTCCACGTCGGGATTCGCACTCTGGGGTGTTGATGTTGCCACTCTACGACCAGAGGCGAATGGTCGGAAAGTACCCTAGCCTTCTATTCCGCACCCACCATTTCTCCCACTATCTCGGTGGTGGCGGCAAACACATAATCCAGCCTCGTATGCAGGTCATGTGGCGCTGCGTAATGCGAGCATTGCCTGTCTGTTAGGTGCAGCCGTCTCCACACATCCTCTAGACCGAGGTCTATCTACAGTGTCCCCAGCGCTTTAGCTGCCGGCGCCAGCTTTTCTGGCTTGTCATCTGACCCGTCTATCCCGGGGTTCAGGGTGCAGTTGAAATCCCCTCCCCACACTACTGCGCCACCCAACAGGGGGATAATTTTACTATACAGGGACCTAAAATATGCTGCTGTATCATGGTTAGGGGCATACAAATTTATAATGTTCACTTCTCTGTTTCTCCAGGAGTCCCACCACCACCACCGCCATTCTACCTTCCGGGTCTGTCGTTGATCTGAGCAGCTGAAACAGCACATGCGGTCCCACCCATGTAAACACCCCTCTTGCACATGCCAAGTATGTTGGCCCCTATGACGTTACCCTTCCATTTTCTCCTCACCACCTCCAACTTCTCCTTTGTGAGGTGGGTCTCCTGTAGCAGAGCTATGTCAATCCGCATCCTCTTTAGGTACATCCTCACTTTATTACGTTTTAGATAACTATTGAGGCCCCGCACATTCCAGGTCACGACTCTGAGATTACCCGATGCCATTGTCCTGATATTCTTCCCCTCCCCCTCTGATGTCTTCCTCGATGGCCCGTTTTCCGACTCTTATCCCTCCCAACCTCAACAACTTCCCCCCACCCCCTCGAAAAAAAGGGTTTTGTTCTTGTAGAACACTTTCAGTTTGGCCGGATAAAGCAACATATATCTCTGGCCAGCCTCTCTCAACCTCCTTTTCACCACCCTGAAGTTCATCCTGCTGCGTTGTACGTGCAAAGTGTAGTCCGGGTACGCTGTGATTTTGCCGACCCCCTTTCGATCGTTCCTCCGTTCCGGAAGAATTGAAGTGTCTTCCCCTGATCCTGGTAGTTTAGAATCTTTGAAATCAGCGGCCGTGAGGAGGTTCCCGGGGGCGATCTCCTTGTCAAAACCCTGTGAGCCCTTTCAACTGCAAACCCCTGGGTCAGTGCTCCGCCAGTTATTTCCGGCAGAAGCTTGGATTCCACATATTCTGTTGGGTTAGGCCCTTCCATTCCTTCTGGCAATCCAACGATACGAATGTTATTGCGTATGGCGCGCCCTTCTGCCTCTTCTGCCCTGTTCTCCAGGTTGCCCACACGCTGCACAAGGGCATGGAGTTCCGATCCGTGGGCGGGGCATGCCGCCGTGTTTGGGGCCATCTCCTTTTCCAAGTTTCCAGTGCGCTCTGCAAGTGTCCTCACGTCCTGTCTCAATAAATTAACTTCTTCCTGGACCGCACCGATCTTAAGGTCCAGTCCCACTTTTAGTTTGTTCATTGCCAGGCCCAGTTTGGTCTCCCAGGCAACTTTCAGGTCTGCAATCGCTGCCAGCACCTCCTGGATCGTGCCCGGTGTCTCCTCTACCGCCGTGGTGGTGTTGTCTTTGCTTTTGCCCCCTTCTGCCCCTGGAGGTGTCTTGGCATAGGCATCCAGCGTGGGCTGTTTGTTCCTGGGTCTGACAATTTTATTAGACATTATGCTGTGCCGTCCGGGCGTGAGCCAGCAGCGCCACCCCACGCGCGTAAGCCAACGTGGCGTCAGGCCACTCTTAGTGTTATGGGGCCGCTTCAGCTGTATTTGGGTATATTCTTATTGCTCGCTGCACTCCTAGAATGGGCTGTGTCCTCCCACGTACCTGCGCTCACGCAGAGTCGCTCCACTAGCCCCTGCCGTATTTCCTTCAGTAGCCGGTGGTCAGGTGCACACACTGACCCTGCGCTCTCAATCCGGCACTCTGTTGGCCTCAAGGCCATCCGGCCCACAGTCTTGCCTTAGGTGCTTTCCTCCGGCTCCTTGGCTAAAGAAGCTGCCTTATACTTTTTCTGGGGACCAGCAAGTGCTCTGGTGTAAGCCTCCTTTTCTGTCTTTCTCCTGCAGCCCGTAATAGGGTTCCACCAGACTCAGACCCTGTTTGCACAGCTTGTTGTGTTTTGCACCTCGTTTGGGCTGCGTTGTGCCCCAGCTTGGGTTCAGCCCCGCACCATACACAGGCCAGGGTGCGCTATCCGAGCCCCTCACCGGCTCCCCTGTTCACAGCTGCCAGCCCGTGTGCAGCGGGCGGCCCCCCGCACTTCTCGGCTTCTCCCAGGGCCTCATTCGTGCCCTCTTAAGTTCCTTACACGCTGCCCAGGGAGGCAGCTGAACACCCCCCTCGGGGCGCATCCAACTCCTCTCGGTGCCTCAGTGATCGGGGAGGCAGTTCCCAGCCGCTCCTGTGCTCTGCTTCTCACCGCGGGGTCCTCGCGCCGCCCGCGGGTTAAGCGCCTCGTGCTTCACAGGGCTGCGGCAGGCAACCGCTGTACCAGTCGCACGGACCTGCATGCTTACAGCACCATCCGAAGCGATTCCAGCCGGTCCCCCCCCTCGTCCGGGAGCCAGGGCGCGCCGGGGGTCCTGCCTCCACTTCGCCCGTCCCAGCCTCGGGGGTCTGCTTCACACACCAGTGGCCTCCTCACTGCCAGGTCCTCACGCAGCCCACGGGCCAGGTGCTTCGTCCCTCCCAGGGCACTCTTGGCCAGGGCACTTGGGTCCTTTTATGACCCTTTGTTTCTAGTCCGCCATCTTGATGCTCGCCAGGACTCGGGAGCACGGCTGCACTTCGTGGCTGTAATTCTCCCAGATTTGCACGGATCCGCCTCAGAAGTCGCTCCATACCCGCACCGGACCTTCCCCCGTCCAGGGAAGTGCTGCTAGCATGCCTTTTCTCGCGGCATATCCATTTCTTTTCCCCAGGATCAATAGCGGATAATCGGGAGCTCCTCGAGAGCACGTCCCTTCACAGAGCCATCGAGCCACACCCCCCCCCCCCCCCCTTTATATTGTATGGGGGACCTCTCAACTCTAATAAATGGTCTTGTGTAATAGAATGAGATGACATCTTGGACAGCATTAAAACATTGAGCAGTTCTAGAGCCGGGCGCCCGAATAGACTTACCTGGTTCTAAAATCTGATCCAGAAAATTGGGTCTCTGTTCTTAGCCGTTTATTTAATGATATTTTGATGACTGGATGCTATCCACCATCCTGGGAGGCCTCCTACGTGGTACCTATCCATAAGTGAGGTCCAAGAGCCAACCCTAAGAATTACCACCCATCATGGTGTTGGATGCGGATAGTAAAATGTTCACGTCGAAGAGTGTGGATAGACTTCGTAAGTTTCAAACCGGCTTTTGTAAAGAGCATGGTACCTCACTTTATGTCCTCTTGATGAGAAGTGTACAGGATTTGGCTTGGAATTGTAACTATGACTCAATTTTTGTGGCTTCAATAAACCTCAGGCGGCATTTGGCATGGTTGGGCAAAGGAGGCTGTCGTCCAAACTATGTTCTTGGGGTATTCCTTCAGCCCTATTAAACATATTGGTTGGCCTTCATAATAATTCAAACATTCAAGTTTGGTTAAACATGGAGGGCAGTTTATTAATGAAGATGAGCACAACATCTGGCTTAAGATAAGGGTGCATGCTCGCACCTTGCCTTTTAACCTGTATTACTCCTACGTCCCGTCCCCTTTCCTCCATACTTGGGACATCTCTCAGTCCTGTGGGACGGAACCGGAGCACTTTGTAAAAAGCATCAAAAAAAATTTTGCAAAAATGTGTCCTTCCTCTCTTTCTTGCGCAGGGCCAGTCACGCGGCCGCAACCCCGCCCACCTTGGCTCCACCCCGCGCATCGCCCATCAGTCCTTTCCTCTGCGTGTGCGGGACTGGACGCACTTGCATCCACAGAAGATTTTCTTCCCTTTTTTCCTCTCTGGCTCTCGCTAGCGATCGTTTACTAGTCGGTCTGTCGTTCAAACTAGACTTTCCTGATTGTTTATCGTGTCACTGACGCTTTGCGAGGGCGGATCCCCATCCTCTTTGTTTAGAGTGTTGGGTTCGGATCACCATTGGGACTTCTATTTTTACTGTGATTCCCTTTCGGTCCGGGCAATTCAACGTCGGTAGGAGCAGTGGGAGGAGGTGTTCCAGCGAACTCCTCCTTCGCATTTTCAAGCGTTTATCGACGAAAATAAGAAACGCCCGGTAAGTTCTTTACTTTTCAGAGCACCCCGGCTGGGAGACACCTTTCTGGGTTCTTCCCGAGCCGGGAGGGGCGTTCATCGCTCTGTCACCGGGGATTGCCCTGTGGTGCCCGCTGTGCCTAATAATTGTACCAGAGTTTTCTCCAAGGGTCTCTGTAAGGGGCCTGTGGATGGATACTGGAGTACGCTCCTTGGCCCCTTCTGTGGGGGCTGCTTGTAGACCCAGTTCTACTGAATCGCGGGGTACCGGAGCTTGCTCTGAGGCCATTCTATCGGCTTCCCTCAAAAATAAGACCGGGGTTCGCCCCAAGGCCTCAGTGGGGCTTGGTTTTGCCTAACGGATGTTCGAGGCCTGCACTAGTAAGGCTGTTACCGGACCTGGGTCCGAGGTCCCTCGTACAGAGGCTAAAGCTACCAACATTTCTGAGAGGCCTGGAAATGCCCTTGTCGGTGAAGGTTGTTTCACACCGTTCCCTCTATTGTGGCGACGCCAGATCCGTTGAGGGGGCAAAGAAGGAAAGTTCTTCTTTTACCGGCAGTGCCGCGTTCCTTCCTGGGAAGGCTAATTTGGCAATTGGTATGTCACGGAAACATTCCAGGCCTCATACTACCGGCTCGGCCGAGGTTCCTTGTGTTAAGGCTAAAGTTAAGACACCCGATCCACCGACCGGGACCCCTGCCTCACTTCCTCATGTGCCGCAGTTCCCCGCAGGTGACGATAAAATGGCGGTCGTTCCCGCCACGACCACGGCGGCCATTTTGGGCGCTACAACTACGCCATCGGTCTCAGGTGTAGGGTTTGTCGCTCTGAGTGAACATAGGGTTCGTTGTGCGCATCCTTATCGGCCAGTCTATGATTGGAACGCTCAGATGCCCCTTCCGCACAATGTTTTGTTGCCTGCGGGGTCGGCACCTTTGATTTATGTGGCTTCGTCGGGTGATGGGCCGGTGTGGTACCTTCCCCTGTTACGTCCCTGGAATTATCCTCCTCATGAGAGGCCCCCTCTGGTTCCAAAACAGTCCCCGGAGGATGCCTTTTTCAGCAAATTTCAGACGCTCATGCGTACCGATCCCATGAGGAAATATTTCAAAGGGCTTTTTAGGGAGATATGTCTGCCCGCGCCTCCGGCTCCACCCGTTCCTCCGGTGGTCCCGCCGGCGACTCCCTTGCCTACGGTGCCTTCCCCGACTCTTCTGCCTTTGCCCCCATTGTCCCCCGTGGACAAGGCAGCGCCTGACATGGCTCAGCAGGATCCTGACCTGTCGGATGACACGCAGTGCGATCAGGACAACGAGGATCTGCCCCGCTTTATTAGAGCTTTCCATGACCGGGTATTGGACATGATGTACTTCTTGGATGTTCCGGTGCCCGAGGCACCCGCTCTTCAGGAGGGCGTGCTTTCTGGGGCGTTCACCCTGTCTCCTTTGGAGCGTACCGGCCTGTTCTTGCAGAAGGACGTTCTGGCTGAGGTCCGTAGGGTTTGAGAAAAGCCACACTCTGGACTTTTCGTCAATAAGAAAATTGACGCGCGATACAGGCTGCATTCTCTTCGGCAGAGGTGGCTTTGCCGTCTTGTCCGCCCCCCTCCTCCACGGTGGTGGCTGCGGCTACCTTACAGTCCAGGCCTGCAGCATTCTCTTCCTCGACGGCTACTCAGGTTCTGGGAAAGGAGGACAAGCTTCTTGACTCCCTTGGGAGGAAGGTTTTCGCTAACTCAGCCTTGCAGCTCCGGCAGGCCAATGCCGAACTAGTGTTAGCAGGGGCTAATATGCGGATGTGGAAAGGTCGGTCAGAGTTTGAGGAGTTCCTTCCGGTCGAAAAGCTGGAGGATTTTAAGGCGGGCTTATCCGACGCCAGGGTCTTGGCCCAGGATCTCCTGGAGGCTGCGGCTCACCACGTAGAAACCTCGGCTCGGGGCCTTATGCTGGGGGTTGATACCTCACGACAGGCGTGGCTACATGCCACCAAGTTTTCGAAGGAAGTGCAGGACAAGGTGTTGGACCTTCCGTTTGATGGTAAGGAGCTGTTTCATTCTACAATGGATGTAGAGCTGACCAAGACGAAGGATAGCACGCAGACAGCTAAGTCCTTGTGAATCCTGGTAAAAACCACCTTTAAAACCTAGAGACTGCTGTCGTAAAGTCGCCCTCCTCTGGTTTCAGGGGCTTCCTTGACCGGAAATCTCGTAGAGTGGATACCCCTTCAGGGAATAACCGCCAGAGGCAAAGACGGACTCTATTTTTCTCCCACTCCTCAGCCTCCTCAGGTTCAGGTGGCAATACCACTGAAAAACCTAAAAAATTAGGGTTCTCCGCGCTCGCACAAGACCCTGTTGGGAGGATGCATAGCGTCTCATTGGGAGGCATGGCAGACCATCACCGAAGACAGATGGTCTTGTCAGTCGCTCATGCGGGCTTCCGCTTACCCCTACCCTCTATCCCACCCTTCAACCCTTCTTTCCAGCTGTCGGGATCACCCTCCCTGAATGCCGAGGTGCAGAAGCTTCTGGACCTCAGAACGGTGGAACCCGTTCGTCTCGGGGAACGAGGGGAGGGCTTCTACTCCCGGCTGTTTACGGTGCCCAAACCCAACCAGGCTGGCCTGCGCACCATCCTAGACCTTTCCCAGTTGAATCTTTTCCTACCCCAAGAGAAATTCAAGATGATCACGCCCAGCCAGATATGGTCTTCCTTGCAGATGGGCGATTGGCTCAGCGTGGTGGATCTTCAGGATGCGTACATGCATATTCTGATTTGGAATCCACACAGGAGACATCTCTGTTTCTCTTTGGGAGAGGAGCACTTGCAGTTTCGACTGCTTCCTTTTGGCCTCAGCTCGGCGCTGCGTGTCTTCACGAAGATGATGTCATTGATTGCGGCCTATCTTCGTCTGCAGGGTATCCATGTGTATCCGTATTTGGACGACTGGCTCTTACGCAGTCCTTGCCCGTTGAGAGCCGCAAGCAATCTTCAGTCTCTCCTACAGCTCCTGTTCCTTCTTGGGCTGTCGGTGAACTGGCGGAAATCTTCCATGATGGTCTCGCAGGACTTGATTTTCCTGGGTTTTCGCTGGTACACAATCGACTGCAGAGTGTACCTGACCGGGGACAGAATGGCAGATCTGTTAGCCACGTGTCAGAAGTTTGCGCAGTCGGAGAACATGTCGGCCTGGTGGTTCCAGAGGCTTCTGGGCATCATGGCCTCGTGTGTGTTGGCTCTTCCTCTTGCTCGTCTCAAGATGAAGCAAACTCAGATGGCTCTTCGGAGTTCTTGGTGTCAGGCTGTGGATCCGGACTCAAAGTTGATAATGATTCCGGCTTCCATGAGAGTGGACCTGGAGTGGTGGTAGTCTCTCAGCAACCTGTCGGTGGGTGCGAGGTTTCAGGACCCAGCCCCTACAGTGACGGTCACAACGGGCTCCTCCCTTCTGGGGTGGGGTGCGACGTTGGATCTTCTTCAGGTCTCGGATCTTTGGCCGCCTCAGGGGGGAACCAAGTCTCCCCCTCTCGTGGACCTGTCCATCCAGATCTGGGAATGGGCTGTTCTTCATGGTGTTTGGCTGCTTGCAGTGCACATCCCAGGCCAGCTGAATGTCACAGCGGATGCCCTCAGCCGGCGGACAATGGTCGGCTACGAGTGGGAATTGAAGGCGGAGGTTCTCTCATGGATTTTCCTGAGTTGGGGCACAACGCAGGTGGACCTCTTTGCTATGGCGGTAAACAAGAAGCTTCCTCAGTGTGCCTCCAGAGGGGGGCTGGGAGCCTCCTCTTCTCTGGGGGCTGCTCTCGAGATTCCATGGCACAACACGAGAGCTTACGCTTTCCCGCCTCTGCCTCTAGTTCAATTTGCAAACTGCTTGGTGAAAAACTCGGTGAACTGTTCTCTCCTACTCATAGCCCCGTGGTGGCCGGACAGGTTTAGTTTCTCAGAACTTCAACACCTGTCGGTGTATCCACCCATCAGGCTTCCGTTGACCCCCGATCTTCATCAGGGGGAACAGCAGCTGTCGCATCCCTCCCCACAATCGCTCAGCTTGGCGGCATGGTGCCTGAGTTCAAGTCTTTAGAACATCTTAACTTGTCTGCGGATAACATGCGTATTATCCAAGCAGCCAGGAAGCCCTCGACTAGGTCCCAGTACAGAAGCAAATGGCTCAGGTTCTGTCTTTGGTGTTTAAGCAAGCAGTTGGACCCAAGTGGGGGGGCTACAATTGACACAGTACTGTCCTTTGTATCCTTCTTAGCCGAGTCGGGTGTCCACGTTCTGTCATGCAGAACCTACCTTTCAGCGGTTTCCGCTTACCTTTCTACGGACCAATGCTCTTACTCTCTGTGTAACCCAGTGGTTAAGAGGTATTTGGCAGGCTTGACACGCCTCTGTCCTCCCAATTCGTAGTCCACACCCGACGTGGGATCTAAATGTGGTCCTGACAGTCCCCTGTGATGTCCATTGTGTCTCGTTGCACCCCCCTCCCTGAACCCCTATGATGTCCATTGTGCCCACCACCCCCTCCCTTGTCCTCTGCGATGTCCATTGGGCCCCACCCCCTCCTTGGTCCCCTGTGAGATCCATTGTGCCGCATTTGTGCCCCCTCCCCCTTTCTTGTCCCCCCCCTGATGTCCATTGTACCCCTCACCCCCTCTCTGGTCCCCCGTGATGTCCATTGTGCCCCTCACCCCCTCCCTGTTCCCCTGTGATGTCCATTGTGCCCGTTGTGCCCCCCACCCCCTCCCTGGTCCCCTGTGATGTCCATTGTGCCCCGTTGTGTCCCGCCACCCCATCCCTGTCCCTGTGTTGTCCATTGTGTCCCCCCACCCCCTCCCTGGTCCCCCGTGATGTCCATTGTGTCTCGTTGTACCCCCCTCCCTGATCCCTTGTGATGTCAATTGTGTCCTATTGTGCCCACCACCCCCTCCCTGGTCCCCCTTGATATCTGTTTTGCCACTTGTGCTCCCCACCCCCTCTCTGGTCCCCCGTGATGCCCATTGTGCCCCTCACCCCCTCCCTGGTCCCCTGTGATGTCCATTGTGCCCGTTGTGCCGCCCACCCCCTCCCTGGTCCCCTGTGATGTCCATTGTGCCGCATTTGTGCCCCCACCCCCTCTCTGGTCCCCCTTGATGTCTGTTTTGCCACTTGTGCTCCCCACCCCCTCTCTGGTCCCCCTTGATGTCTGTTTTGCCACTTGTGCTCCCCACCCCCTCTCTGGTCCCCCGTGATGCCCATTGTACCCCTCACCCCCTCTGGTCCCTCGTGATGTCCATTGTGCCCGTTGTGCCGCCCACCCCCTCCCTGGTCCCCTGTGATGTCCATTGTGCCCCGTTGTGTCCACCCACCCCCTCCATGGCCCCCTGTGATGTCCATTGTGCTCCCCACCCCCTCCCTGGTCCCCCGTGATGTCCATTGTGTCTTGTTGTACCCTCCTCCCTGATCCCCTGTGATGTTTTTTTATTTTTTTATTTTTATTGTTGTATTATTATTTTGCATAAAACCTTATACAACATATAACACAAAGGAAAAACACATTTATACCTTTCATACAACCAATACATAAGCATATAAGAATGCACTGATATATAAGATGGAGAAAAAGTTATCATACCATACAAAAAAAGAAACAGAGAAAGAAATTTCATCTAAAACATCTAAGACATCAGCATTTTACAAAATTCAAGATTCCTTCCCAGCCCTAAAATCAAATTACATAGAAGTTATATGCCTTGTTAATATCATTACCCGTTTTACCCTATAGGTACCTACACAATTAATTCTTTATTTTTGGCTTCCAATTCCTCCGTTATATTTTGAAGCAATAAATTCAAAGCGAGAGTTAGGGAGATATTAACACCCCACATGCAGCGACTCCAGAACAGATTTTTCGACATTTCAAAATCCTCATCAAATCTATCAGTGAGGTATAGAGCTCGTTTCGACCCAAAATGGACACATGTTAAGACGAGGTGCTTGAGAGTTTCTAACATGTCAGTTTCTCCACAAAAACGACATGTAAGGCTAGGTAAAATATAATTAAGCACCTTTTCTTTATGTATCCAATAATGAATTCTTTCTAGGGTCGGCATCTGGTTAAGTCTAAAACGCATAAATGTAGTTCTAGCCCTATAACAGGGGAATCTAAGTAAATGAAGGGGGATACATTCCCTTGCATGTACAAATTTACCATATTCCTTTTAGGTTGCATAGGAATCTATTTCATTGACTGTATCCACCCAATCCGCCTTGAATAATAGTCTCTTAACTAGGCCGGGTCGTTGCACCAAGTCGTCTAAACTAGAGCCTAAAATATATAACAGAGAATTCATTCTGTCGCTGAATCCCTTAATTGATTGGACTGACCCAGATTTAATCGCCCTATTCAACAACTCATACAGGGTATTTATAAGAGGATCATTCATTTTTCTAAAAAAGGAAAGCTGTTTCCACAAATATCTGGCTTTGAGTGAGACTAGACATAGTTCGTGCCGGATAATGGCATTGGGGATTGCCATGGAAAGGCCCATTACTTCCTTCCATAATTTTCCCTGAACCACATTTAAATAGGAACTCATATCCTTGGTGCAAATATCCAGACCATATAAAAGAACCGGCTCACATTTAGCAAGGTAGAAACGTCTAATGGGTAGGAGCGAAAATTTACATACTCGAACCCTCAAAAATTTCATTTGAGTCTTTAATTTAGAAGCTTTTTCTACTAGACTCAATTTCCACCTCTTTAGGCTAGAATTGTTAGAAAAATTATAGCCTAAGTATGTTATGGCCTGCACCTGTTCCACCAGATTGTCCCCATCTTCCAGACATAGGATTTGACAACTCTCTTCTTAGAGATTACAATCGTTCGAGATTTCGATGCATTGGGGGAAAGATTATTCATCATAGCATATTGATAGAAAATATCCATCCTTCTACGAAGACCCCGTGGGGTACGATCAAAAAGAATGAAATCATCCGCAAAGGCCATCCACTCAATAACCAAACTTCCCATCCTAACGGGAACGATGGAAGGACCCCGCCACATATCTTCCACATCGCTGACGTACAGGTTGAAGAGCGTGGGTGCAAGTGAACAGCCCTGCTTAACCCCCACCTCAGTCTCTATGGCATCAGAAAGGGAACCTTCGTAAGATAAACGCACCTTGACAGAGGTATTTCTATGTAATAGAGCCAAGAGTTGAACAGTCTTACGTGGAAAATTCATTGCTAACATTTTGGTCCACAGTCTATCTCTGATGACCCCGTCAAAAGCGTTAGAGAGGTCCAAGGATGCCATATAGACTTCGCCCATTTTAGTTTGATGGACTGTATCTCTTAAATGAGCCAAAATATTTCCGTTCAGGTCTGTTCCCAAACCTTCTCTAAAGCCAACCTGAAATTTACTGAAGCAGGCATTCCTTCTAGTAAATTTATTGATGTCCCTTAAAAGTAGAATGCCAAAGACCTTACTAGCTGCATCTAAAAGGGCTATAGGTCTATAATTCTGGGGATTAAGAACATCCCCTTTTTTAAATATAGGGACAATAATACTCTGGGCCCAGGTTTTAGGAATAGTATGGTATTTAAAAATATCATCAAATATAGGTTTGAGCAAATCAGCCCATATTCCAGGGGATGTCTTTATGACGAAGGGGGGAATGCCATCCGGGCCTGGTGCTCTAGAAGGTTTAAGTTTATTAATGGCCCATTTAATATCCTCTAAATCCCACCCACAGTCTTCCACCACGGGGGGACCTAAATCCAAGTCCTGTTCCCTTGTAAAGTCAACAGGTAAAGCAAACTTTTGCTTATAGAAGGCACTCCACACTTCTGCTTGGATCGGGCAGTCAAGTTTGTCTTTTGCAGGCATGAGCATAGAGTTAATAGTTGCCCAAAATTTAACATCTCTGCCCTTACAAAGATTATGCATCATCAATTGATGTGCTTCATGATATTGATCCATTCTCAGTGATTTGATCAGATTTTTGTGTTTCAATATAATTTTTTTCTTTCTAAGCTGTAATTCGAAAAAAGGAATGGGCAGTTTCTTCAAGGCTTTAATTTCACTGTATTTATTACGCTTGGAGGTTTGAATTCTGGAGTCACCCACCCTCATCCTAGGTTTTATGACCTTCCTATCACTGGTGCTACTAATTTTATAAACACATGACAATATAGTATTATAGTAGAATCCCCCCAAATCGATGTCTTCACCTCTAGTAATATGAGGCAACCTTCTGGATAGGTTACCCAAAACCAGGTTATTGAATTTCTTAATTATTTTCATATTCCATACAACCCTTCTCCCATTATTTCCAGCCTTTAGACCACACAGCGTGGGATTAATATAATTACCCACATTGGGAATGGAAAGAGGAAAACATAAGGGAATATGATCACCCAATTCTACCTCCATAAGTATCAATTTTCCACAGGCTTGCTTCCAGCTATTTGAAACATAGAAAAAGTCGATTCTAGAATTATTACTTCCTCTTTTCCAAGTAAATTTCGGTAAATTCCAATCCCAGGCATGATCTAAATGACCCAAATCCCAATGATCAAGATAATTATCCCACCGTATGCCTCTTTTGATATGTGGAAGGAGCAATCTAGGAATCACCCCCCTTTCATTTAATGTGGAACCCTCAGCACAGGCCGAATTAAAATCCCCTCCCAAGATAATACGATTACCAAACCCTTTCTCGAACCATCCTCCCAGAATCGTATTGAGAGTATCTTCCACTTCATCAATAGCCACTTTTAACGGGTTCCAATAGAGATTCAACATGAGGATCGGCTCTACCCTATTCTCCGAAGTGAGAATAATACCCAAAAGCCAATCACTCCTAAAGATCACCTCCCCGTGAAACCCCAAATTACGATCAATGGCAATAATCAGACCACCACTAGGTCTGCCCAAAGGTCCATGCGATGCTAAAGAAGAAAAAGTATAAAAACCTTCTATGTATATATCAGACAGCATCATGGTTTCCTGAAAAAAATAAATACGGGGGTGCACATAATTATCCCTTTTATTCAAAAACGTGTTGAGGTGTACTCCCCCGCATGAATTCCAGGAAATCACATCGATATTAGAGCTGTTAGGAACGCCCACTATCCTGTCTGAGTGTCTCCAAGGTTTTAAGCGCTGGCTGTAACCATGACCAATCCTGGCCACTATTTAGAAGGCTAGAAATTAAAGCCAATCCTGGACCAAAGTTTTCTAGTTTATTGTTACCTAATTGTGGGATTTGTTGGGTTTGGATGTTATCTGTTTCCTTATATTGAAGAAACTTATCAACCTCTTTGTCATCTACTAAAGTGGATAGATCATAACCCAAAGAGTTAAGATTCTTTTCTTGAGCACGTACCATATCTGCTACCATCACTGAATGAAAACAACTTACCATACAATGGTTATTATGGTTAGGTAGAGAGATGGCGTCTATATCATCTGTTGTTATTGCTCGTAGTAAGGGAATCTTTTTAAACAGGCTTAAAAGGTAAGTTCTATTTAAATTAACCTGCGAGTCTGTTTTATTATTATTGATCCAACCCAGTATCTTCCCTGTACCGATCTTTATAGGGGGCTGGGCCGGAATAGATTGCTTCTTTATGTGATCCGCACTAGATTTAAACACAGCCTTTTCTTGAGGATCTTGGGTTTTGGAAAAATGTATATCTTGGGGGGTATCTCCCGTATTATTACTAGTGAAATCAATCCCCTTCTCAGCTAACACCCTCAGCCCTTGTAAGGGGGTGATACTGGGACATACTACTACTGGAATTTCTTGGGAAATAATAGGGTGCCCAATTTGTTGTATGCCTACAGATGTTCTAGCGTGTTTAGTACTAATTATTTTGCCAAAAGCTGTCATCTTTGTTTGTTTAGTTTGTATGCGCTCTAGGCCAACTTTTAGTATATTATTCTCCTCCGTTCTTAGGTCAGTATTAATTTCCCCCCTGGGCAGGGAGTCTTTATTAATAGGCTCCCCCCGAACCTGACCCTCTTCCTTATTAGAAGCCTTATGACTCCCCCTATCATCTGGCTCTTCCTGAAGCGGGATATTTCTAATTCCTTTGAGATTCGCATTTCTGCCTTTAATTTTTATGTTAGGCATGTTTTTGCTTTTTTTGGACATCCTAACCTGCTTTTTTGTCTTTTTTCGTCTACCGACAGGGGATTGGGGCAACTCATTTATATCGTAGTCCGAGCTATTTACTGGAGCTGTTACACCATTATTCATGTTTGAACCTATTTCTAATACCTGGACTGCTAATTTTTCCTCTCTATATTTTGTCTTTTGTTTACATTTTTGCCCTTTTTTAGAAGAAGTATGTTGGGAGATTATTGAACCCTCACTACTAATGTTTAAACATTCCCCCTCTTTTATCATTTCTCTCACCTGCATCTGAGCGCTGGAATTTTCCGCGTCCTGTTCCTGAGTAGGCCCTTCTGTTGCCATAATTATGGCATCCAGAAGGACCGAAGGACTATCTGGACAGCTCAGTTACTTTCCATAGTTTTCATTATTGACTTTATTATCTCCTTTTCCCTGGGAGACTAGATCCTCTACCACTATATTTGACGAGGTGGGGCGATCTCCTGTAAGCATAACTTCCAACAGAGTAGTAATCTTAGCATCCATGGTCATTAACCTAGTATCTTGTTCCTCTCTATATTTATCAAATAGACTCTTTTCTTTAGTAATCTGTTCATTAATGTTCTTAACCTCCACTATACCCTCCAAGAAAGCCAGACGAGTCACCAATTGGTTAAAAGCCGCTTGTTGCCCTACCATAGAGCAGCCAATAGTCTCTTGGGATTCACCTAGGGTTTTCAAAGCCAAATTCAAACTAATGTGTAAATTGGATAGAAGTGGTATCAGGTAATCTCCTCTCTCCTCCCTTCTCAAACCAGGAGACTCCTGTTTATCTTCGGCTACCACACGACTTTCCAATATGGATCGCTGAGGGTCGGTAGCTTTATCTACAGTTATGGGTAAGCAATCCCTTTCCTTATCAGTTTGGGTATAGCTGGTCTTACTATATATAGGTGGTATAAATGTCTTTATAATCGGTCTAATAGGGGATAGGTGCCTACCCTCTTGTTGTTTCCACATTATAGGAGTGTTTCTATTTTGTGAGAGTGTATCAATTGGCGCACCCTCAGATAAGCTCCTCATCCCCTTGTCTTTGGACAAAAATCTACCTACTGGTATCTCTAGATCAACAATTTCCCTCAGCAAATGACCTGTAGCATCTGCCGTAATAAAGAAGGAATCATCCAAATCACTCTCCCCAATGGGCTGGTTAAGATTATACTTAGAACAAATGGGGGTCTCTTTAGATTCGTCCCTCCCGCCAGCCTGCTTAAAGCTCCCCGACTGAGGAGAATCGAGGGCACATTGCACCTTATACTTATTATCCTTCCCAAAGATAAATGTTGCCGGTGAAATGTGAGTGAATTGCAAAGTTCCACACGGTTGTTTGCCCTTCCATATCAGAGAATCCAAGCATTGATCCCCTGTGATGTCCATTGTGTCCTATTGTGCCCACCACCCCCTCCCTGGTCCCCTGCGATGTCTGTTGTGCCCCCCACCCCCTCCCTGGTCCCCCGTGATGTCCATTGTGTCTCGTTGTACCCTCCTCCCTGATCCCCTGTGATGTCCATTGTGCCCCTCACCCCTCCCTGGTCCCCTGTGAAGTCCATTGTGCCCCCCACCCCCTCCCTGGTCCCCTGTGATGTCCATTGTGCCCTGTTGTGCCACCCACTCCCTGGTCCCCTGTGATGTCCATTGTGCCCCCCACACCCTCCCTGGTCCCCCATGATGTTCTTTGTGCCCCACACCCCCCACCCCCTCCCTGGTCCCCTGTGATGTCCATTGTGCCCCGTTGTGCCACCTCCCTGGTCCCCCATGATGTCCGTTTTGCCCTGTTGTGCCCCCACTTCCTCCCTGGTCCCCAGTGATCTCCGTTTTGCCTGGTTGTGCACCCTGCCTCCTCCCCGGTGATGTCCATTGTGCCCCTCACCCCCTCCCTGGTCCCCCGTGATGTCCATTGTGCCCCCACCCCCTCCCTGGTCCCCTGTGATTTCCTTTGTGCCCCGTTGTGCCACCCCACCCCCTCCCTGGTCCCACATGATATCCATTGTGCCCCTCACCCCATCCCTGGTCCCCCGTGATGTCCATTGTGCCCCCACCCCCTCCAGGGTCCCCTGCGATGTCCTTTGTTCCCTGTTGTGCCACCCCACCCCCTCCCTGGTCCACCATGATGTCCGTTTTGCCCTGTTGTGCCCCCCACTTCCTCCCTGGTCTCCAGTGATTTTCGTTTTGCCTGGTTGTGCCCCCTGCCCCCTCCCTGGTCCCCCATGATATCCGTTGATGCCCCACCCCTTTCTCTGCCCCTCATCCTGCTTTGCCCCCCTCCCCTGTGTTGCCTGATCTGTTCGTTCCTCCCTTCCCCCCTATCCCTTCTCTGCCCCCCCCCCTCCTTTCTCCATAACCTCTGTTGGCGTGGTCTTATGATATAGCATTTATAACGCGCCCATACACAAGTGTTTCAGGGCGTGACGAGGCAAGGGAGGGGAAACAGTGCGAAGACAGACAATGATCCTACTAGGCCAGGTGTCATTCAGATCGCGCAAGTGCATGGGTAGGGAGAAAGGGCAAGTGCCTGGGGGGAGGGAGAGGGGGAAAAGTACAGTGCAAGGGATAGAAGAATAAATAAGATCAATAAAAGCGGCCAGATCATGGCAAGTGCAGGCTAAGAGCAGAAATAAGTGCTGGTAGGGGACTGTAGGGATACAAAAAAACAGTCCCCAGGTGCGGGGGGCTGCCAGGGGGGCAGGGCAGGTGCGGGGCCTGGACCCAAGATCAGAAAGGGTGGCTAGGTAACCAGTGCAGTTTCAGACAGGAAATTCAGCAGGGGAGAGAGGCAGAGAAAGCAGAAGCAAAGAGGAAGGTTTTGAGGTGTTTCTGGAACCAGAGATGGTTCGCCTCATGTTTCAGGGAGGCAGGAGGCTGTTCCAGAGGGAGGCCCCGGCTGAAGAGATAGCGCATCCACCCACTCGTTGCTTGGAGAAGCGACTGACCCTGAGGGAGTTGGAGGCAGATGAGTGAAGAGCCCGAGAAGGAAGGTATTTGGGAAGAGAGAGTTGAAGGTATTGCGGCTCCAGGCCCCAGAAGGCCTTGTGGACAATGCAGAGGGTTTTGAACGTAATCCTTGCAGCCACTGGGAGCCAGTCCAGGAGGCACTCCAGGAAGCGCCGTCGCAGGTCACCTTTCCCTGTCCTCTTCCGAGGACTCCGCCCGTCGGCGGATTGCTTGTCCCAACAAGCATTCCACTCCTGAGGAATGGGATTCATTCCGAAAGGAGATGTTGATTTTTCAATCGCAGGGCTCCGGTCCGTCCGCGCCGTCTGAGGACGCCGGTCGTGGCCGTACTAGAGACACCGCTCAGCCGCCTTCGGGCTCGAGCAGTCGTCGCGACCACCGGCCGCCTTCGAGGTCCCGGTCGGACAAGGATGGTCGCTCTAGACATGCCCGTTCCAGGTCCCGCTCCTAGACGCCCTCGAGACAGTGAGAATCTGTGAAGTCTTCGAGGAAGACATTGACGCCATTGGCGTCTAGGCTGTCGAGAGACACGCTCTGGGCTCCGCCCTCAAGGCCTGTATTGACGCTGTTGATGACGATTCCGTCCATGCCCTCGACGCCTTTCGAGGCGGCCTTGTCGGAGGTACCCTGTGGCTCGGTGGCACCCCCCCAGAAAGGCGCTGGCCAAGGCTAAACATGTCTTTGTGCCTTTTTCTGTACCCTCCTTCCAGCCTATGGATTATATTTTGGAGGTGGATGAGGTGTCTGAGGAAGGTGCGGTTCCTGCAGAGGTCTCTGATAACATTGTTTCTGGTCCTAGTCAACTTGAGGAACTGCGTCAGTCGCTGCACAACGCCAGTGGTCTTGACACCTCTCCGGAGGTGGAGTTTGGTAGGCCGGGGACTGGCACGCATGCCGAATCCTCGTACCGACGCCTCATGTTGAGGGTCCCGGATTATCTGGCGTGGTCCACCCCCTGGGGATTTTCAGCAGGATGACCTGACTGATATCCTGGACCAAGGTCCTCCAACGGTGCTGCCAGTCGATATGGCCTTGCAGAGAAGGGTGGCTGCGGCTTGGTCTTCTCCGGAGAGTCTCCCGGCAGTGAGCAAGTCCTTGCCAAAGAAATATCGCCCAGCCAGTGGCGGTCCCTGCTACTTGACCACGCACCCTACTCCAGAGAGTTTGGTGGTGCAGGCGGCTACGGCCCCAGCAAAGCAGGCATCGTGCCCTACCATCCCTCCTGATGGGGACGACAAACATTTTGACGGCTGGGCGAAGAAGGTATTTTCTTCTGGGGGTATGGCGCTTCAGGCTGCCACCTTTGTTTGTGCCTTGTCTCGTTTCACGCACACTCTGTGGAACTGTAGTTCCTTAGCGGCTGATTATATTCCCAAAGGGGAGAAACGGGATGGTTTCCTTGCTATTGTGCAGGATGGCAAGGATGCCATGTGTGAATCGGTTCAGTCGGGTCTGGACATGGTTGATTGCGTCAGCCGGTCTATGACGGCGAGCACCGTAATTCGCAGGTTTGCGTGGTTGCAGAAGTTGGGTTTTGCTCCTGATGTGCAAGCCCGGCTCCTCAACATGCCCTTTGATGGTGAACATCTTTTTGGCAGCAAGGCTGACGAGAGTCTTGAGAGGTTGCAGACCTCCAAAGCTGCAGCGAAGTCGTTGGGCGCTGCAGTTCCCCAACCTCCGCCTTTTCGTCCTAGGGGACAGCAATGGAGGGGAGGTTCCTTTCGATATTACTCGTCCTTTAGTAAATCGAGAGGAGCTGCGAGTCAAAGGGGCAACCGTAGGAGTGCCAGAGGTGGAAAACGAGGTACTCGAGGTGCCAAGGCCACGCGAGCAGTTGCCTCTTTGCCCTCAGGCACTGCCGCAGCCGCTTCAGCTCAGTCATGAGGCCCATGCTTCTCCGGTTGGGGGAAGGCTGGCGTGCCATTACTTCAGATGTGTGGGTTCTGGAGATCATAGCCCACGGCTACTGTCTTCCTTTCCGGCAGAGGCCTCACGACAATCCACCAGGGGATCTCTCTTTGAAGTGTCCAGATCCGCTCCTTGCACAGGAAATTCAATCCCTGCTGGAGAAAGGCGCCATAGAACTGGTGCATGTAGCGCAGAGGAACAAGGGATGGTATTTCCCATATTTTTTGATTTCGAAGAAAGACGGGGGATTCAGACCTATCATGGACTTGTGCGGTTTGAACAAGCTCCTCAGGAAGGACAAGTTCAAGATGGTTACTCTTTCTCTGGTTGGTGTCTCTCGACCTCAAGGATGCTTATTTTCATGTGCCGATCCATCCCAAGCACAGGAAGTACCTGAGGTTCGCGGTTGGCGACTCGCACTTTCAGTTTCGGGTCCTGGCGTTCGGATTGACCTCTGCCCCGAGAGTTTTCACCAAGCTCATGGTGGTGGTGGCAGCTTATCTCAGGAAAGGGGGGATTCGCATCTACCCCTACCTGGACGATTGGTTGATCAGGGTGCACTCTCCTGAGCAAGTCCTGGATCACCTGTCCATCACCTGCCATTGCCTTCACAATTGGGCTTCTCCCTCTACTTAAAGAAGTCCCACTTGACGCCAACTCAGCGGCTCCAGTACATCGGAGCAGTGCTTGACACGTCCCTGGGGCAGTGTTTTCCTCCCCAGGTGAGGGCTCACCGCATTCAGCAGATGGTGCACAAGTTTCAGCATGCCCAGAGTCTCCCAGCGTTCGAGTTCTTGAGGTTGCTCAGCCTCATGGCATCCTGCATTCTTCTGGTGCCAGAGGCCAGGTTGTGGATGAGATCTTTGCAATGGGCTCTCAAGCTCCAGTGGTCAGTCTTCCGGCAGGATGTCGGACCCCGTTCACGTGCTGCGCTCGGTCACCCAGGACCTTCTGTGGTGGGCCGTCGAAGGCAATCTGATGAGGGGGGCTCCGTTTTGGCTACCCTGGCCGGAGGTGACGATCGTGATGGACGCGTCCCTCACGGGATGGGGAGCTCATGCCAACAAGGTGACAGTCAGCGGTCGTTGCTCTCCGTCGGAGTCCAGACTCCATATCAACCGGTTGGAGCTGAGGGCCTTCACGCTTGCCCTGAAGGCTTTTCTGCCGACTGTGCGAGGAAAGAATTTCCTGATTCTGACGGACAACACAGTGGCCATGCACTACCTCAACAAAAAGGGGGGGGGCAGGGTCTCTTCCTCCGTGCAGGGAGCCGATGCAGCTCTGGTTCTGGGCCATCCAGCAGGAAATTTCTATCTCGGCAGTTCATCTGGCCGGAGACGAAAACGAGACGGTGGATGCTCTGAGCAGGCAGAGCGCGATCTCTCACGAGTGGGAGCTGGCTCAGGAGTTTCTCCTGGAGATCTTCACCCTTTGGGGGGGACCCCTCAGGTGGACCTCTTCGCCTCCAGTGTCAAGTGGAAGTGCGAAAAGTTCTGCTTGCGGGAATTTCCTCCAAGAGGTGCCTTAGGAGACGCGTTTGTAGTGGAGTGGTCCTTCCCACTGCTGTACGTGTTTCCTCCAGTCCCTGTCATCCCGCAAGTGTTGCAGTGGTTACGGAGGTTCGTTTCCCAAATGATCCTCATTGCTCTGGCATGGGCCCGAAGGACGCGGTACCCGGACCTTCTCGACTTGTCCATCTGCCCTCCACGTCGTCTTCCCTACCGAGACGATCTGCTCTCACGGGAGTGGTGTCAGGTTCTCCATCCAGAGGTCAGATCCCTCAAACCTCATGCTTGACTTCTGAAAGGTTGAGGTATAAGGATTGGGACCGCCCTGAAGACGTGATGGAGGTGTTGCTTTCGGCCAGACGGCCGGCAACAAAGTCCCTGTACCGTTGCCATTGGAGAAAGTTCTGCGACTGGTGCAGGGTTAAGAATGTGGATCCTTTTTCATGTGACATTCCTGTGGTTCTGTCTTTTGCTTTCTTTAGCCCACAGGGGCTTGCAAGTGGGTACCGTTAAAGGTTACCTGGCGGCGCTGTCAATATTTAAGCACTCATCTGAGGAGTATTCTTATTTTAAAATTCCTTTAATTTCTCCGTTTCTGAAAGGGCTCACTAATGTGTTCCCTCCGGCACCTTTCCAGGTGCCCAATTGGGATTTGAGCCTTGTTCTCAAGTTTCTAATGGGTGTTCCATTTGAGCCTTTACATTCTTGTCCTTTGAGACTGTTAACCCTTAAAACTGTATTTCTAGTTGCGGTCACTTCCGCTCGCAGAGTGAGTTAGTTACAGGCACTTTCAGTTAAGCCACCCTTCACTGTGTTTCATAAGGACAGGGTTGTCCTTCGAGTTCGTCCTTCCTTTCTTCTGAAGGTGGTGTCGGAATTTCATTTAAGCCAGAAGGTTATTCTTCCGGCATTTTATCTTCCTCCACATCCTGGTAAGGAAGAGGAGAGGCTCCATAGGCTGGATCCTAGGAGAGCTTTAAGTTTCTACATTTCACGCATGTCCCGGGTCAGAGTGGACAATCAGTTCTTTATTGGTTACTCTGGAAGGCGTTTGGGACAAGCTGTGACTAAGCAGACTTTGTATAGATGGATTATCTTGGCAATTTCTGAATGTTACCGATTGGCGGGTAAGGACCCTCCGGTAGGCTTACGGGCCCATTCTACTAGGGGTATGGCTGCCTCTTCTGCCCTGCAGAGGGGTGTCCCTATTCGTAACATCTGTGATGCAGCCACTTGGGCTTCTGCCAATACTTTTGTACGTCACTACTCCCTAGATTCTATCCATGGGCAGGATCTGGCCTTTGGCAAGGCGGTCCTTTACTCTGCAATTTGATTGGGCATTCTAAATTGGTATATTCTAAATTCTTTTCCCACCTCCTTACGTTGGTACTGCTTTGGGAGTCTGTCATAGATATGGAATACGTCGGAGGACCCAATCCCCTCGAAGAACAAGTTACTCTTACCTGGTAACGTTCTTTCGATGGGATGGTCCGACGACGTATTCCATATCGCTCCCTTCCTACCTGCCCGCTACAGAATTTCTTATGCAATTGCAGCTTACGTTTCCGCAAGGCTTTCTGTGGTCATAATGGCAGAAGATTGGTGCCACACGTTCTGGGAAAAAATTACAACTGAGGCTACGGGCGTCGTGCGTCCTACTTATAACATCCGGTGACGTCGGCTCGACGGAGGCCCTCAAGGACAGCGTATCAAAGTCATTGACGCAGGACGCAGACGCCGAAGGATTTTCCGAAGCAGTACAGCTGTGGTGATTACTGTCATAGATATGGAATACGTTGTCGGACCATCCCATCGAAATAACGTCACCAGGTAAGAGTAACTTGTTCTACTGGCCTTAAGGCAGAGGTCATTGGCGGCACACCACTCTTGGATAGCAGACAGTCAGAGATGAGGGAAGGAGAGGAGGAGGCCGAGGTTAGCCTGAAAATGAGCTGGGTATCATCCGCATAGCACTGAAAGTTGGGGCAGAGAGCGGCGATGCGATGGGCAAGGAGTGCCAGGTATTGGTTGAACAGCCAGGGAGAGAGGTTAGACCCCTGGGGGACACCACAGGTAGAGAAAAAGATATTGGAGAGGAAGGTCCCAAGTTGGACCTGGGAGGGTCGGTTGGAGAGGAAAGAGGTCGGCCATGCCAGAGCCCGTCCAGTGATACCCAGGTTGTCACAGAGGATGGTTGAGCAGGATGGCATGATTGACAGTGTCAAAGGCAGGAGAGAGTGATGTTGGAGTCCAGGTTGGAGAGCAGGTCTTCACGGATGTTCAGGAGAGCGGTTTCCGTGCTTCTGGCAGCCCTGAAGCCAGACTGATGGTCATGAAGACAGCCAACAGATTCGGTGTCGAGATTAAGATGGGAGATGGCCAGTTTCTCCAGAAGCTTGCCCAGGAAGGGAATGATGGAGATTGGGCGATAGTTAGCTGGGCAGAAGTGGTCAGCAGAGGGTTTCTTAATTAGAGGGTGCACAAGGGAGTGCTTCAGGGGGGATGGGAAGACTCCGGTGGTGAAGGAGTGATTGCAGAAGTTGGCCAGGGCAGGAGCCAGGGAGTCGATGTGGTCCTTGATAGTTTTGGAGGAACAGGGGTTTACCTGTTTCCACGAGACTTTCATAAATCGGACTTGTCGAGAGACCTCGTCTGCAGAGAAAAGGGGAAAGGCAGAGAAGGAAGGAGGGGGGGGGTGCAGAAGGATCAGAGGAAGAGCAGGGAGTAGAGGGGGGAGGCGATAGGAGGAGAGTGAGGACAGGATGTCCTGGGTTTTCTAAATGAAGTGAAAAGCCAGTGCCGTGCAGATGGCCTGGGAGGGGACAGGAGAGGTAGAGACTGCGGCAGGATTAGCCAGATCCTTGCAGAGTTTAAAGCGTTCAGCTGAGTTGTTAGATGCTGCCCAGATGCAGGCTTGGATATGGGCTCTTTTCTTGGTGAGAACGGAGAGCCGGTATTGCCTTTGCAGCAGGCGGCAGGCCAGTTTGTCAGAGGATGAACATGAAGCACGCCATTTCCTCTCGGCCACCCTGCACTTGCGTTTTAGGGTGACGAGATCTGAGTCATACCAGGAGTTACACTTGGCTTTGGGCTTCAGGCGTTTTATCATGACGGGCAAGGATATCAAGAGTATCAGATATAGCAGAGTGGAGCATGGAGAGGCCTGTGTCAGGGTGAGAGTCAGCCAAAGGGGGAGGAGGGGATGAGAAGGTGGCGGCGAAAGCCTCAACTGACAAGCGCCTCATGGGTCAGTTGACCGAAACGGTGGGTGGCAGTGATGAAGGTGGCTTGGCCTGAGAGGTAGGGAGGGTAAGGTGGGAGTATAGGAGAAAGTGATCACTCCAGGAGAGAGGAGTGGAGAGAGGGACAGAGAGGGGAAGGTCAGAGGAGATCAGAGCATTGAGAGTGTGCCCTGCAGAATGAGTCGGGCCAGAGGGAAGAATGGAGAGAGAGAGAATCACAGAGGTCGTGAAAGTGTCTGGAGGGGGGACAGGAGGCATCCAGGTGGATTTTGAAGTCTCCAAGAAAGAGGAGCTGAGTGGTTGAAGCCAAGAGTGAGGAGGAGAGGTCCGCCCACTCGGAGAGGAAGGAAGAGATCTGACCAGGTGGCCAATAAATAGTAGCCACAGTAAGGGAATGACGGGGAGAGAAATCCAACAGACAAGGCATTCAAAAGAGGAGTAGGTCTGCGTAGGAGTGACAGAGGCAGGAATCCACTCAGGAAAGTTGAGGGCCACACCCCCACCAGTGCGGTTGGGCCTGGGCAAGGAGAGTATCTTGTAGCCGTCAGGTAGGAGCATGTCAAAGCTGGTGACAGAGCTGGCTGTGAACCATGTCTCAGTGAGACCGAGGACATCGAGGTCCCGTTCTTCAAGAAGGTGGCAGATATCAGAGGAATGTTTGACAGCAGAGCGAGAGTTAAGAGTGGCAATGTGGAGAACGTATCCATCCTTGAAGGACTTCCGGGGAGGGGTACAGATCAGAGCTACGCCCTGCGGAGGTGTAGAAGGAGCCCGAGAGGGGGCAGAGAGGGAGGGGGAAGGCAAGGTAGCTGAGGAAAGTGGAGGGGGGGCAGCAGGAGAGGAAAGGAAATTGATGAGGCACGGGAAGCGTCTATCAAAGAGGTGAAGGTTGGCTTGAGGGCCTTGGACCAAGACGGTCCCATTAGAGGAAACATTAATGATGACCTTAGAGGAGTGGAAGGAGGCCAAGGGGACATCCCAACGGGTGCCACCATTAATGGGAGAAGAGGAAAAAGGAGCAAGCACAGAGACCATGTGAATGGTCCATAAGTCAGGTGAAGGCACGACAAAGAGGATGTCAGTGAGAGTTTCTTTGGAGGAGGCACTGGTATAGGTGTCAGCGATAGGGAGGCCTGGGTTGGAGACCAGGATGTCCTTTGTAAACTTTTTCCTACCAGATTTAGTGAGGAGAACATGATAGTCCATAGAGAAGCAGTTGGAGAAGATAGGAGCGATATAGAGCACCATAGATTAGGTGAGAGGGGAGGAGACAGGTGAGAGCAGGCGGTCAAGACCATTTTAAATATGATTCACTATGGTTCCACCATCACTGACCTGTTGCTATTGCTTGGATTTGACTTTGCGGACACATTTGCCCTTATTACAAGTTTGCCGGTCCGGAAACAACAGTGCCGGTAAGCTTACCGGCACCGTTGTTTCCGTACTGGCAAACTACGAGTCTGCTGACGGGTGCTGTTCCGCCCACCAGGTCTGACCCGGGCAGGCGGAACGACACCCACCAGCAGACTCTCACGGAAGCACCGGCACAGTTATTAACGATGCCGGTGATTCTGTGGTCCCCATTCCCATGGAGTCGTATGGGACTCCATGGGAATGGGGATCCACATTTTACCGGCGCCTGACTTAACAGACCGCTGGGGCTGTAAAGCCCTGGATATTCCAGCAAGTCAGGTGCCGGTAAATCATTACGTGTCCGGCAGCTACATGCCGGTTCATCTGGCACGGTTTCCGCCGGACTCGTAATGAGGGCCATTGACTTGTGGTGTTACACCATCTTAACTCTCATGCTGGACCTCCCCTGGATCTGTACTCGGGGTGGCCCTGAACCATGCTGTGCCCATCGTCATCTTGAATCCTTGCTCACATTTTCTGTTCCCTGCAACATTGTGTTTTACCGACCTCTGCAACTTTATTCACTCTCCCCTCTCTTTTTCACTGTTATTCTCTGCTTTTTTCTCCCCATCCCTACTTTTTTCTATGCACTTACTCTATCAGAATTGTCCCTGACCTAGTATGATAGCATCAAATATTGGTCTCCTCTCCCTTTCCTTACGTGCCCCCCCCGCCCCTATTCCAGTACTATCAGAAATGTTGTTAATGTGTTTTGCCTGTTTTGTTCTTCTCCTTCTCTCTTTACTCCAACCCACCCTGCCCCCACCCCCACCTATTGTTAAATCCGGCACTACCTCAATTGTCGTCAGGCATAGTAATTTAGCCGCTTGTCTGTCTCATTCTCCTTCCCACCCCTTTCCCCTCCTATCACTGTCAAAAGCTCTTGCACTATATGAAATGTCGCCAGGCTGATTACGATAGTTAATTTCACATTCTGAATGTATCAAGGACTTGTAAGAATATCATTGTATTCTCCCCTGTTCCCTCCCTGCCTTGAAGCGCTTTGAAACACATTGAATTGAATTATTTATATAGTGCCAACACACAAAGACTTGTGAATTCCTTTTCAGTATATGCGTGTGACAATGCCCTCAGTAGTCCTTCTCAGAAAACAAAAATTCTGGGATTAACAAAGTCCCATAGACCTGGATATTAGATCATCCCATGCTGGAGGTGTGTTGAAAAATGATCTACTTGGGCTTTTTAATTTTAGATAAACTTAATAAAGCACTAGGGAAGGAATTTGGGAGCAGTAAGGCAGTTGTACTTCTTGACCAGATGCATAAAATGATTACCAAATTCTGTAAATTCTCAATCAAAGCCCTGATTAGATTTTACGAATGTAAGGTGGTGCCCAAATTGTTATATGGGTTGTAGGCTTTGCATGTCTGGGTGCAGGGGTCAAGTCCTACAAATGTAAGTGGGGGGACTCATCAACAAAGGCAATGGAATGTGACGTCACCAGAAATTAGCATATCAACTTGAAAAATGCACATTTCATTAAATTGGCTTTGCAGAACCATCTAAATTGAACAGGACGAATGGCATTTGCCTTTCATAAAATCAACACGCACACAAAACCAAGACAGGATATTTTCTTCTAATAGTGTTTTTGAAAACGTTAAAATATGTGCATGTTTTAAACTCCAAGAACCAAACAAATGTTTTCCCTGGAACTTGCAGTACCGAAATGGGATATTTCACCTTTAGTGGTTTTCTATTTTTGACTAGGTTATATAGTGCAGTGGTGAAGTGTCAGGCCTACAAACCTGATGACTGCGGTTTGATCCTCAAGGTCTGCTTTAATTCATAAATTCAAAGAGGACATCCAATGTTTCTATTTTAGCTGGGGGGGGGGCTGAGTCCACCCTGTGAATAAAGTGGGGGGGGGGACTCTGTACCCCCGCGTGCACCCTCGACTCAAGCCCTGCCTGGGTGCATAGTAGCATTGCACTTTGGGAAGCCATGATACGGAGGAAGGTATTGCGCTTACTGCATTGTACACCTATAGCCGCCATTTGGTAGGAGCTTAGCTTGAAATCTTTAGGGGTCTGTATGCCATGGCGCATTTTTGCACTTAATCGTAGAGTTCTCGTTCCGCCGAAAGATTCCTTGTGTGAGGACTTTAATTACTCCATGATGGATAAGGGTGTACATTAACAACTTGGGGGAAATCTGTACTAAATACTTTGGGATTGACCGAGGAAAATGTATTGGCCAATCCGTCTCATGTCAAATACCACTTGTACCTGAGGGATTGGATTGAGACTCTCGAAAAACTATGCATAAATATCCCTCCCATGACTATTTACACTGCGAGCATAAACTACTAGGGACTGTGACACCTTATCTGAATGTATACCCTAGCATCTAGACTAGGAATGATTATGTGAGACTTCGATTCAATATTCACCACTGTAGACAGATCTTGTCACATAGATGTCTGATCTCAAAGGATGAGACATACTGTAGATATTGTGAAGATAAGAAAGTAATAGAAACACTGGAGCGCGTATTTACATCTTGCAATTCCTCGAATATTGTATTTTGGGAAATGTCTCTAGACTTGATTTTATTGATTCTGGGAATATAAGAATTCGACTATTGGCTGGCACCTCCACATCCATGGTGTTAGCAGTATTAGGTTTTTTGAACTTCATAAAATTGTGAATTCAAATAGATGACATTTTAATGTGATTTTGCAGGTATTCATGTTTTTGTTTCTTTCCAGTTTTTAATGATAAAGGTCTTTTGATTGGTATCTTTCTTTTCTGGTTTACTTTTACATTGCAAAAGGTTGAAATGTGTTTTATTTATTGTGTTACGGTTTATAAAAAACCTTACACAATACACGTAATTACTAAAATAAATTATTCAATACTGATAAAAAAATTGCACTTTTTACACATCTGATCATCAATCAATATGACAATTTTCTTTAAAACTTACTTAAAACGTTCTGTTAGTGTTGCTCTCTTTACCCAAAGAAAAAGGTTGCGGAGCATGTGCAACATCACTGCATAGTTAGCATTACATCACCAGTTTACGTGCATAGCATGTTGCATAAAGAAAGTTTCATACATTTGGTTACATGATACTAAAAAAAGACGGTCCTAAAAACAATAAATTTTCACCAGGTTTGCAGTGAATTCATACGGTGAAACAACAAGACAAATGCAAGGTTCTTCTAATTGCAGCTATTTTTGCAGGATAAGAAACATAAAATGCCATTAATCTTAAAACTGGTGCCCATAGAAATATGATTTTGATATAATCTCATAGATTAAAGTTCAGAAATATAGTTCATTTTTGCCAACATGCATAGTGAGACCATAAAGTGCATCGTCGTAGTCAGGAACTGCCTAAGCTATCTAATAGAAGCTTACTTCAGCAAGGTAGTAGAGTTGAATAGGAAAAGAGAAAGTTGGGTATACCAATGCAAAACTATCTAAAATGTAAATTTGCTGCAAAAATCAGATTGGAACATCTCATTTCAGCTATCGAAAGCTTTTCCCCTGGGTTTATTAACAAGCAGTGCCACATTCGCTCCCACAAACAAGTTCCTGTCTTTGTTATGTACCTGCCAAATACGGTTTAGTAGAATACAGACAATGCCCTACATAAAATCATTGGATGTTTTAAAGTCTCAAAGCCAAGGCTACACAAGCAGCGTAATCTCTCCTGCCTTGGGATTTTCGCTCTTGCTCCGAGCACATCAAGAGTAGAGAGCAGGTTAAGTTGTAACAGACTTCTACATAACCTGGATACATGCTCTTCAAGATATGGCTGCAAGGTGTTGTGTGATTTAACATCAAATTGGAAATGATAATACACTTGTAACCAACCAGCAATTCTCTGTTAATAATACAATCTTGTTCTAGAATTTTTTTTTCTTTACCATGACTGGATGGTGTGCTAACTCCGTTTCGCTAGACTCAACTTTAGCCAATATTAATTGGCTGGGACCAACCCATGCATTAAATATTTTGCATTTACCACTCATCCATAGGCCGTTCATCATAAGAAAGTACTCTGGTGGAACTAGTACTGATCTTAATAACAGCGTCCCCATTCAATACGTGCCTGTAGAGAGACTAATCCAAATTCATGACGAATTGCCCCGAGTGGAGTCCCCAGTGGAAGGCCCAGAACCTTCTTCCTGATTCTTGATTGAAACCTTGCCCTGTTCAAACCATCATCTAGTGCAGTGTTCTACAAACTGTGTGGCGCGCCCCCGTGACTGGGTGCGGGACATGCCTTGGGGAGGGGATGAACATGGGGGTTGGGGGGGTGGGAGCGCGAGTCTCATACCTTGAAAAACAATTAGCAACCGCTCAGCTGTTTTGCAGTGAGTGCTGCCTTTAGCACCAAGCCCCAGCCTCCCGAGCACCAATCAAACAAATACAGTATGCAATGTTTACTTTTTCTTTTCTCCTGCGCACGACTAAGAAGCAGGCACTGTGATCTCTGCCATCTCGCCGTGGCCCAGACAGCACAAGGCACAGAGGGGACTGGAGGAAGTGTAGATTTAGCTTGAGTGCTTGATTCAAGCCCCAGAATCAAACACACCAGAACGGGATATAGCGACCAGCCTACAAGGGAGAGAGACACCAAATTGGGGTTAAGAATAGAATGTGGAAGAAAAGCAGACATATGTGAGGAAGGGAGCGGGAGAGACACAATTGTAGCCAGCGGAGAACAGGGGGGAGAGGCAGGGAGAACAATATATGAGTGTGAGCAGAATGAAGAGGACAAGAAGGTTTGACAGAAAGACTGCTAGCTGTCTGTGTTTGCTGATTTAGCCCCATCCTTTGGAAAAACTCAAATTGCTATCCGGAAAAGAGAGTGAGACAGAATGCCAGGGAGGGACAGACTGCCTTGCTGGGGACAGACTGCCTTGCCGGGGACAGACTGCCTAGGGGAGGGACAGACTGCGAGGGAAGGGCAGAATGCTGTGGAGGGGCACAATGCCAGTGAGGGGCAGAATGCAAGGAATGAGCAGAATGCCAGGGAGGGACAGGCTGCAAGGGAAGGGCCGAATGCAAGGGAGGGACAGAATGCAAGGAATAAGCAGAGCGCCAGCGAGGGACAGAATGCCTTGGAGGGGGACAGGATGCAAGGGAAGGGCAGAATGCCAGGAAGGGACAGAATGGGATGAGACGAAATAGGGTGGTGAGACCGAGAGGACAGAATAGGAGGGGACAAGAGAATGCCAAGGAGGTGCAGAATAGTAAGGAGGGACATACTAGGCCTACATTGGTAGGATGAACTGAATAGGAGGGATAGACCGAATAGGAGGGAAAGTTAGATGAGGCCAAGGACAGACTATGATGTAGAGAAAGAATAGGAGGTAAAGGGAGACTAGTAAATAATAGTAGGGAGAAACAATAGGGGGGGTGGCAGAATAGGGGTGGGGGAAGACGGATTAAGACAGAATAGAAGGGATGCACCTTATAAGAGGAAGTGACAGCATAGATTGGAGCGAGCCACAGAACAAGGAGCCAGAATAGGCCTAAATGAAGGAGAGACAGAGCACAAGGCAGAGAATAGAGAGATCGCTGGAATTGGAAAGGAGGTGCAACAGGCAGAGATAAACTATGAGGGGATGAGAAGGATGCAGGTAAGAATGTAAGTGGGAAAGTGAGAGAGCAGGAGAATAGGTGGTGGCAGTCAGGAGGACTAGCAACGAAAAAGGGAGATGGTGCAGGGAAGAAGGCAAATATAGTACAGCAGAGATGAAATTAAGAATGGGAGAGATTGGGCAAGGCAGAGGAGAGAAATAAACAAGGAGGCAGTGACAATGTAAGGGAGCCTGTTGCTAGACTCCTCTAATCCCAACCTTAGTCGCTAACATTTTGATGCTGTCTGGTTGTGACCTATGCTCTCGCTATCAGTGCCTCTGCAGTGAATTAACATGGCATAAAGGCTGCTGCTTCTGCCCCAACCTTCCTGCTACAAAGTCCAATGTCTCAACTCTCCCTCATTTGAACAAAAAGGCCTACTATTGAATTCATGGGACCACCTTCTTGTCACTCTCCAGAGAAAAATGTATGAGTGTGTGGCACTTGGTATCTTGGGATGTTACTCTCTCACAGATTCCCCATTTAAAATTGGGTCGATGGTCTCTGGAAAGCTGTAGCCGCCCTTTATTCAATGATCTCGATAACTGTGAGGGGGGGCCCCCTAACGTTAAAACCTATGTCTCAAGTGGGCTTTTTATTAAAAGGTTTTCAGACTATCGGCCACCAGGGGACGCTGGGAATATAGAAGTTCCTTTGCGTCGCTCCGTCGCAGATGGGAGAACAAGGGGTCTGAGCCCTCCCTTTCTATCACCAACCGATGGAATCGGTGCCCCCATGCAGTGTCAGAATACCGGCGGCATGCCGGGGTGAAATTTGAACTCACCAGCTGCAATATTTTCTGAAATATGGAGCAAGGCCAACTGAAGCTGCTGACTGCAGCTTAATCACCAGTATGATCCGGTAAGCAGTCCCAGACCGCAACAGGCGTGAGGGCAGGGGCCGGGAGGTCCACGGAGGGAACCCACCGACCTAAGGGACCGTAGCCTGGAGGTCCCTGGAGGACCTGAATAAACAAAGAAAAAGGGCCAGCCACAGTGGCCAGGTCCCTCGAACGTGGATCTCGGCAGCAGTGAGGGACACCGTTGATAGAGTGCCCCGTCCCGACAGAGGACAGCCAGTAAACCTGCCCTCCCCACGGTGCAGCAGCATTCCCCCAGCGGCATCCAATGCCTCGGCCACTCAGTACACCGGTGAGCAGGAGGAACGTTGCAGGCGTAGAGTGACGGGTGGAGAGGTGGCACCCCATCCAGCGAGATCCGAGACCTCATCAGTTGAACAGCGCACCAGCAGGACAACCGGATGCAGCAGAGACTGTGCAGCCCCCAGCTACGCAGAAGAGCACCACGCAAGGTGAGCCGGGCCCGGGTGGCAAGACGAGGAACCCCCAGGGTGTAGCATCCCGTGGGGAGCAGAGCCAGTCCAACACCTGCTGCAGACCCACGGGGGACCAAAAGCGGCCCCCACGGACAATAGACTATCCCTTGGCTATAGGGGAGCCAAGTTGCCCCAACATCCATTAGAGCCTACAGGCACAGAACAGCCCCACATAGGGTACAGGTTAATTCAATCTCTGCCCAGACTGCTGGGTTAAGGTCAGGTGACCTGAAGACAAATATCCCAGGGGAAGAGGTGGTGAAAGATTCATAGAGAGCTGGGCAACAACCAAATCAACACAGGGTGCAGGACATAAGGGCAGCTAGCGTCGGCGCCTAAGGGCCCCCTACCGGATTTTGTGAGGGAGAGGACCGGACAGCCCAAAGTCTATACAACCAATGTAGAATTACAGAGTCTGAGCCCGCATCCCACCTGTCCAGGCCACCCGGCCTTCAGGCAAAACAGAGGTGAGCGGTCTGAACGCTACACCTGCCCCTTAAAGCGCCACCGGTGCCAGAAGGGTGCGATCAGTACCACCTCCCCGCCCCCCCACAGAGAGACAGAACTCCCAGCCCACCCACAAACCGAAGACACCCACAACCCCCATGGCAATCTGGAATGGACTGGAGGGAGACACTTCAGGAATTCGGAAGCCAGGGTACCACGACCCCTTGTAAAATGGTGGATCAAGTAGATGACAACATGTCCACAAAGAGGGATATGGTGGCTTTTCTACAGGAAATCAATGATATGCGGGGGACATTGGTCACAGGCTGGATACGATGGATCACAGAGTGGACAAGATGGAGGACAGGTTGCAGGGTCTGGAAGCCAATCAATCGTCGGTAGATATCCTAGAGACACAGATTGACGGTAGACTGACCGCGCTCGAGAACGATGAGGAAAATGCCCTGCAAATGGACGATATCGATAACAGGGAGAGGAGAAACTACCGTAAGTTCTTTGGCCTCCCATAGGCAGTGGGGGGGACGGAGAGGGATATATGCTGAGCTGCCAAGGACATGAGCCAGGAAAGCTGCGTCCATCACATATAATAATGCGACAATCACGATCTTTCAGGATCTCTCCGCGTTCACCCTGTTCAGAAGGATGATGTGTGGCCCATTGACACAATGCCTAAGCGAGAAGGGAATAAGATACCAGTGGGGCTACCCTTTTTCACTAACTTTCGAATACATGGGTCAACAGTCCAGACAGGAATCTGAAGAGGACATCAAAAGGGCAATCTGGGAATATGTTGAAACTCCAGATAATTGGAGACAGCCCTCCGGGGAAGCCGTGAGAGGGAAAAGTGGGCGAGGTAACACGAGAGATAGGAAACTGATCCTTGGTTTGCGAAAATGTTAAGATATAGATCCCTCCACACAACACTGGCCCCTGACATACTTATGGGGGAGAGTTGACCCTGGCATGTCCTTTGTGAATATAGCAGCATGGACACCAACGCCCGGAAATGCCTCCGACCCCCACCTGCTGCTGGCAATTTTGGGGGGGGGGGGGGGATTTGATGACTGGCCAACCTGAGTGTCTGTGATAAGCAAGGTCGGGGTAGGGGGGACAAGGTTGTTAAGAGTCTTAGGCGAACACTGAGCGGGGGCTCATCCAAGAGATATTGCTGAGGATAGTCCCGAGGGAATCGGGCAAGCTGGTGGTCCAGTCAAGTACCAGGAATGGTCAAACTTACTGTCTGGGCGGCGGGGGAGCGGGGAGGGGGAATTCAGGGGTGGGGGCGTGGGGTAAGGGGAAGAGGGAGAATGCTACAGTTGGAGCGGGGGAGAAGATGGGGTCAGCCTCATTGCAAGTGAGAGGGGGAGCAAAAGGGTTACAGGGTTCAGCGGGGAGTTGGGTGTGTGGTGTTTGTGGTTTCTAGCACACAGAATGTCCTGTATAAGGGGCATCAGAGGATGATTGACAGAGCCAGCACTAACTGCGGGAAACAGAAGGTGGCCGGGGATAGAGACACCCACCATGGCCCTAATGGTTTATACGTTACCCGTCTTGGAGATAGGCTCACTGAATCCTAGGTGAATTAACTCTCCAACAAAGAGATGGTCAGAGAATTCAAATGGGCCAAACTAGACCTGCTCTTCCTCCAGGAAACACACTGGTTCAGGGGAAAGGAACCGACCGTACTTGGAGGTGGGATAAGGGAGGTCCATCAGGCAAAGTGTAAGACCAAAAGGAGAGGAGTAGCAATAATTATGGCCAATAATCTTGGCTTTAGGACGGACACAACGATCAGGGACCTGGAGGGTCAATATCTGTTTGTTTATCTGAGGGGGGAGCTACAGGGGTCCCCACTCAGGTTGGGAGTGATCTACGTTCCGAACGAGGGTCAAATTCCCTTTTTAGAGAAAACCAGGGATAGATTGAGATTGTTTGTGGGCGGTATCCTTATAGTGGGAGGAGATTTCAACATGGTCCTAGACCCTGCTTGAGATAGGAAAAGATTGACTGCGCAGAAAGCCCTTGCCCCCATGTAATCTAACCACATCACAGAACTTCCACAAGATTAATTCAGACCTGAGCTTAGTAGATTTGCTGCCCTGCACATCGCTGGGACTCCCCCTTTACATACTACTCAAATGCCCACAAGACATTCTCGAGGATAGACTAGATCTTAATGGAAAGCTCCCTATCAGGCTACATAGAAGAACCACGGGTGGACCCAGCCTTGTGGTCTGACCACGATCTGGTGCGGGTCACGTTGAGAGGGGGGTGGGGATTCCGGCGGAGGGCCAGATGGAAATGTAATGACACCCTCTTGAAGGAGAGGGAAATAGCTCAAGCGGTGCTTGACAGTATACTAGAAAACTTTGAATTAAGCGACAACAGAGAGGTGGGGACCCACACCCTATGGAACGTGTTTAAAGCCACAATTCGGGGCACACTAATAAGAATAGGGTCACAAAAGAAGAGGGAAAGGAAAAGCCAGGAAGACGCCCTGCAGAACAAAATCTCTAAAATTCAGCCAGGACGGGTTCCCGGAAGTTCCATCTCCCTGGACCAGACATTAGCATTAGAAAACTACAAGGCTCAGCTTAAAGATCTACTGCTGAGCAAACCCCAAAGGAACCTGCTGTTCCTTAAACAAAAATACTGTGAAAAGGAGGACAGGGCTGACAAGATATTGGCATGGAAACTGAGGAAAACCCAGAAAAGCAAAATGGTCAGAGCCATAAGAACCGATGAGGGGACAATGAGTGATGATACTCCAAGCATAGGGATGGCCTTTAAACAATACTATGAGCAACTGTGCAAATCAGAATTTAACAAAGATGACGCCCTTATAGACTACTTCCTAGCACAGCTCCCTATACCGGATTGGCCAGGGACACTGCCTTGGAATTAGAGGCCCCGATGACTGAGGAGGAAATTGTCCAGGCAATTAAAACAATAAAGGGAGACATGACAACAGGGAAGGATAGGTTCTTGGTGAAGTTCTTCAAGCAGTATCGATCCACCTTAGCACCGTACCTAGCAAGACTTTTTAATGCAGTCCTGAGGGGAGAAATCCTGCCTGAGGCAATGATGGGAGCCTAATAGTGGTCCTCCCAAATTAGGGTTAAGGACCCGACAGTGTTCATTTTACCACCCAATCTCCTTACTGAACACGGATGTCAAGATCGTAGCGAAGGTGCTGGGTAAGAGTCTGGAAGGGCTTATGCCTTCCCATGTCCATGGTGACCAGGTTGTTTTTTATTAAAGGGTGCCAGGGATTGGATAACATCCGGAAGACAGTCAATTTAATGTACCGTGAGCAAGAGACCGACCATGACGCCTGCCTACTCTTACTTGACTTGGAGAAGTCCTTTGGTAGGGTGGAATGGAGGTACATGGCCATCCTCTTACAGAAAATGGGATTTGGGGAAAACATGAGGAAATGGGTGGGGGCGCTATACAGGGCACCAACCGCTAGAGTGCAAGTTAATGGGGAACTGACTGCCCTTCATCAACTAACAAGAGGTACTAGACAGGGGTGCCCACTATCCCCCTCATTATACGCTCTCACTATGGAGCCCCTGGGAATAAAGGGTATTCGGAGAGGGGAGGTCCAATTTAAACTTTCCCTATTTGCAGATGATATACTGGGATATTTGGTAGACGTGCCAGCCTCACTCCTGGGTTTCTCGCTTGACACCTTTGGGGCCTTTTCAGGTCTACAAATTAATACGTCCAAATCTGTGCTGATGCTGCTACAGGCAGCCAACCCCGGCCTCGACGCACAGAACCGAATGCTAGGGGTCAAAGTTGAAAAATGTGCAATTACATACTTGGGTGTACAACTTGCCAGAGTCCTAGCGTCACTGGCAACAGCTAACTTTGACTCTCTTATGGTGGCCATTAAAGTGGATCTGAGCCGATGGGGCAGGATGGTACTATTTTGGTATGGACGCATGACAGCAGTAAAAATGAATATCCTTCCAAGGCTTTTATACCTGTCATTGCCCTCCCCATAAAGGTACCAGAGCCAGCCATTAAAGAGCTCCAATCTAGTGCACAGAAATTCGTATGGCTGGACAAAACCCCAAGGACCAAGCGGTCCACCCTTACCCTGCCCAGGGAGGAGGGGGATTCGGCCTCCTGGACTTCCCGCTCTATCACAAAGCAGCACAGCTTAGAGTGATCCTGGAACATATGTGAGATGACCTGGGGACATATTGGACATATCAAGGCACATCCAGCAAAGTGAGGGACTTACTATGGGCCCCCCATGAAAGGATACCGAGCAGACTACATAATCACCCTACTTTGGGAGTACTCTGGTCCCTTTGGATGGCGGGAAAGACACACAGAGAACCTCTCCACATGGACCTCCACAATGTCTTCATTCTGGGGCCTAGACATAGGATTGGGAGACAAGGGCTTCCGTAACTCTCAAATATGGTCTGAAAGAGGGCTGGAGAGGGTGGGACAACTGTTCTGAGAGGGAGAATTTTTAGATTATGAGGTAGTAACAGAGGTTCTGGGAAACAATGAGATTACCATATTTGAGTACCTGAGACTGAAAGGGATCCTGACTGACTGTAGATGGGAAGAACATTTGAGGTGGCCACTCACTCTTTTTGAGAAAACGCTAGACTCTGCACATACTAGGAGAGGGATGGTGTCCAAACTCTCTAAGGTCATGAATATAAGCGATGAGAACAGGCAGGGATTTATACAGTATTGGAATGAGCTAGCTGGTGAAGAACTCAGAGGAGGTATGGGGGATGATATATAGAATAGCATTCCATGGAAACCTCTTCACGGCAGATATGGAGCACAATTTCAAAGTACTCCAAGGGTGGCACAGAGACCTCCATAAGATTTCCCGAATGTTTGCCGGGTAATCCCCATTGTGTCCGAGGGGGTGTGGGCGGGTTGGCTCAAGAGAACATATGTGGTGGCACTGCCCACAAATCCAAACATATTGGAGGGACCTACTGGGGTGGATATCTGAAATCACGGGTGCGATTCTACCCCTCTATAACCTACTAATGTTATTGGGGCTCCCACAGAGAGATTCCGATACCGATAGGTACCCCAGAATGTGGGAAACTATGCTCAGGGCGGGTAGGGTGGCGGTGGCCCAGAAATTGAAGAGTGTAGCACTCCCAAACAAGAGCGATTGGTTGAAGAAACTTAGAGGTATGTACTTAGTGGACAAGCTGACGGCAATGGTGAACGATGAAATTAGCTCATTCATGGTGGAGTGGAACAGGGCCATACAAAAATGGGGATGGGATGTGCATTAGAGGGGGTAGGATCTTTGACCTCCACTGTAGGGGCAGGAGAAGAGGAGAAGGAGGGAGGGGGAAAGGAAGGCACAAACCTCAAAAGGGGATATGGTCTGGATGATTGGACCGCTATGGGCGAACATCGCTCGACTAACTCACTGAAAAGGGAGCATACCCCACAGGGGGAGCAAGCCAGGCTAGAACCTGAGGACTGGGAGAGCAAGCTACATTCTTGGTGACCATTTCAAGGATGAGAGACACTTGACTCAGAGAAGGGACATGCAAGGAACCACCATTCTTTGTTTGCTAGGGGAGGGAGAGGGGTGAGGGGGGAAAGAGGGATGTTTAAACTGAGAACATGTACGGCTACAATATGATATGTAAAACTGGTTTTCTCCAATAAAATGAAGTTAAAAAAAAAGTTTGAAGACCGCTTATCTAGTGTCTCTGTACACTTTTTCTAATTATACATTGTAATTACTGGTATCAATGAGAATCAACCATACCTCGTATCCAATAATCTCAACTGGGCAGCTGCACTTGCCATGGCAGATTTTTTCAGTGCGTTTCTCGACAATTGAGAGTCCCTATCACAAAAACAGACACCCAGGTACCACAAGCTTCTTCTCGTTTTTTTTCCCCCGAGGGATTCCTTATCAAGATTTTGGATTTATGGATGTTAAGATCTAACTCTATATCTTTGAAGTATTTATTAACTGCCACCAACGAGTGCTGCAGCCCAATTGTTGTATAGTCTGTGTAAAGAAGATAATGTACCTTGTGGATCCCCTATCTAGAGGTGGGGGTTAGCTCCCACGTCCCTTAAGCTGTTAACAATTTCAGATATGTACATATTCAATAAGAACTGTGCCAGTATTCATCCCTGGCGCAGGCCCGCTTGCTACTCATCTAGTCTGATAGGTGCCGCACTGATCCAGCTTGATCTGCAACCTGTTGCCTGAGTGCAATGCCAGCAGCATGGCCAGTAGGGGAGGGGGACAGCCTTGCAAACTCGTTTTGCCCCATAGTTTTCTTTTTTAACTCAAACGCTTTGCTTATATCCAAAAAAGCAAAGTAAAGCTGTTGCTTTGCCTCCACCACTTGCCTGACTAAAAGGTGCAGCACCAAATAGTTGATTGAGGCATTGGTTCCTCTCTTAAGCCCGGACTGATTGGGGTCCAAGCACTGTGCTTCCTTTGCCCAGATGTTAAGCGCCCTCAGAACAAATTTTGAAAAGATTTTGGAAGACGCATCGAATAGTGAGATTGGATGATAGTTGGTAGGATTCACCTGATGCCCCGAATTTAAAAATCACTACTATTGTCGCATCCAGCCATGACGGGGCGGGGGTGGGACGCAGTGTCTCATGATGTTGAATAGATCAAACAGAACCTTTGCCCGATGTAGCGGGTCCGGTTTTAGGGCCATGTTTGAGAGGCCATCTGGCCCAGGTGCTTTGGAGGTTTTTTCTTTTAATATTGCACTATAGATGGCATATAAATTAATATTTAAGACATTACAAAAAGGTACCTCTTTGTGTGTTATAGCAGTTGTTAATGGATTATTAGTGGCATTCCCACCTCCTCAAAATGTCAATTTCACTACCAATGAAACTAAGATGCACTTTCAAAATCGTGTTGCAAAACCAGGGACTACACTGCATCCTCAACCTCAAACAACAAACTTAGCAGCTTGGCTCCTGATGTCATAGAGCTTGGGCACCTTGATTTAGCTGACAGAAGCATGCAAATACTAAAAGAAGCCTGTAAACCCAACACACAGCACTGCTATTTTAACAGCTGGAAGAGGTTTGTGGTGTGGTGTAGAAATTCAAACATCACCCTATTGAATGTACACCATCACAAATAGTGCACTACATAGTATACCTACTGGATTCAGGTTTGGTCTTAAATTCATTTAAAGTCCATCTAGCTGCACTTTCTGCTTATACAACCTCACAGAGCAAAATCTCTTGGTGGAGAATTCCAGAAGATACTGCCTTCTTGTAAGGTGAAAAATGACTTTATCCTTCTGTTGCAAACCAGTATCCAGGTTGGGATTTGAATGTGTTGTAGGTGAACTTGTGGGGTTACCCTTTGAGCTAATGAATAAAGCAAGCCTCAAAGATCTCACTTACAAGACTTCTTTCCTTGTAGCATTTACGTCTATTCGGAGTGTAAGTGGGCTTCAGGCTTTATCTGTGTCAGAACCTTTTGTTACAATACATAAAAATAAGGTGGTTTTAAGAACACATCCATGCTTCTCGCCAAGTTCATTTCTATATTCCATGTTAACCAGTCATTTGAATTGCGTGCTTTCTTTCGAGATCCACAGATCTCTGGTGGGAGAGCCCTACACATTAGATGTGTGTAGAGAAGTCATGTGCTACCTCAACAAGACAAAACTGAGCTAACCCTCTAAATTTAGCATAGCGCCCAAGACCCCGTCCTCCAGCGCCTCGCCGCCATCCCTTTTTTCCACACAGACATTGTCGGACCTGGTAGCTATACGCAGGAACTTTTTGAACTCACTACATGCTCCCTGTTCCTTTTTTTTTTAATGTTTATTCTTCACCTCCCTTCGGTGCCTTGCCTCCCCCAGTGCTTGTCAGCTGCAGGAAGCTTCACAAGATGCGCATCCTGCGATCGGTCGTTCCCGACCTCGGATCGCCATGCACTTCGCCTTGACTGCCTAGGTCCCTACCGCTGCTTGGATGCATGCGCGGCTTGTAGCTCTCTTGGTCACTGAGCCGTGAAGCATTGTCTTGGCCGCTGGAGAGTGATCTTCCATTCTTCTCCTCCCAGTCATCTAAAGGAGTTTGTCACCAGGACCTCTAGTCAGGAGAAGGTAGGTTGCTGTGTTCACCAAGCCCCCAACCCCCAGCACTGGGACTCCTTCCCGGGGACCCTGACTGGAAAGGGGACCTTGGACTCCAGATCTGGCAAACCCGAGGGCTGTTAAGGCTACCGGCTCCCAAGCTGAGGTGGCCAGGGGCTCTTACGGGTGATGCACAGATGGGCCCTCCAGCTCCACCTCATCTTCAAAGGAGCTGTTGAGTTCTGCTTTCAGGAGCCAGCTTGAAGCACGATCCTGGACGACTACCGGCTCCTTTGCTGAGGGTGTGCAGTCTACCAGAGCCACCTTGGAGGTCATCACACAGAACGACCCGACTACCGGCCTGCTGGAACCGAGGTCGGTGCTTCTGCTTCAGGGGTCGGGTGCAAAGAGTCCTTGTCCATTTCGGAACCAGCACGAGGCATGGGTGTGTGCGCGCCCTCCCTCCCAGGCCCAAAGATAGCAAACAAGCACGTGGCAGAGCCTGCATGGCGAACAGCCATCTTGGATTCTGACTTGGGGCCTCCACCAGTTTCTTCGCCTTCAGACTGTCACTCAAGAGGGTTCTAATCCACTTCCTTCGCGAGTGGTGTTGGGTCCTACAGCATCAGTGGATGGTCTCTGCAGGGTTACATTTATCCCTCTCAGCCTTTTGGATACCCTCCCCAGGATCTTGGGCGCTTGGATCAGGAAAGATGGCCCAACGTGGTGGAGGGCTGTGCCCCCTTTGATCCGGCGGCCTGTGAGGATCGCTTTTTCCAGCGCTTCCTCCTCCTCTTACGCTCCCACCAGATGTCGGGGCTCCGCAAGGGCCTCATCAAGGAGGAGGTTCCGCAGGTTATGCCTCCTAGGCCTCCTCCCCTGGCTCCTCCTCCGGTACCCCCGGGAGTCTCAGTACCGCAGCCCGTTCCACTTCCAGTACTACCAACACAACATCATCATCATCATCCTCCGCCTCCGCAGTCACCTGTCAATGTCCTTCCGCCTTTGGGATCGGACCAAGGTGGGAGCCCTCTGACTCCTTTTCTGCAGGACCCGGACTCTCTTCCGTCTGGCAAACAAAAGGGGGGTGGGGGGAGACGATGATGGCGACAACAACGGCGCACAGGACGAAGAGCCTTGAGCGTCGGTGAAGGTGTTTCATGACAGTCTTCAGGGCCTTGCAGAGTTTTGGGGGTTTCCCATCCAGAGCAAGCCCCTCAGGAATCAGCAGTGTTGGTGGTTGTTCTGACCCGGCCCGTCACGAGCCACTCTGGTATTCCCTTGCAGAAGGATGTCCTTTCAGTGGCTAGAAACGTCTGGGAGAAGCCCCGGGCCAACGCCCAGATGAACAAGAAATTGGACAGCAGTTTTAGGCTTTTGGATGGGGAACCAGTCCTCATGGCCTCCCACCCTCAACCACACTCTTCAGTCGTGGTGGCGGCCTCCATGTATTCCAAGTCTTCCTCGTCGTCCACGGCAGGTGACGCCTCCAGCTGTCTCTTCCTAAAGTCTTTCGGCAGGAGATGCTATCTCAACGCCGAGCTGCACTTTCGACCCAGGGTAGGTCTGACTTTAAGCCCTGCCCCTTTAGCGGCTTCAAGGGGTAAAGGGACTGCAGTACGGGGCAGCCAGACAGGTCCCCCAGCGACCAAAGGCAAAAGCAGCAGAGCACCTCGCAGGGCTTTTTTCATTCCCCTCTCCTCTGCTCCCACCTTAGACCCCAAAAAGCTATGACGTCACAGTCAGGGAACACAGCTCGCCTGTAGGGGGACGGCTGGCTCTCTTCACGGACAGCTGGAAGTGTTGTTTCAGGAGTCCTTGGATTCTTTCAGTAGTCTCCACAGGCTTTAGTCATCCTCTACCCTCTTTTCCTCCTCTGCTTCATATAGGGTTGCCGCGCTGTTGCAGGGAGATCCTTTCTCTTTTGGACATGCAGGCAGTGGAGCCGGTTCCTCAGTCAGAGTTGCCCGGGCTTCTACTCCAGGATTTCTGCAGTACCCAAGAAAAACCAGGCTGGCCTGATGAGTAGTCCTGGACTGGTCATTCCTCAACCTCTCTTTAACCCCTACAACGCTTATAAAGATAATCACCCCAGCACACATAGCGGAGTCATTATGTACAGGGGACTGGATCTGTGCCCTAGACCTCAAATAAGCATACCTCCATTATCCCATTTTCCAGCCACACCGGAAATTCCTGTGGTCCACAATTATGTTGCTCCACTTCCATTACAAGGTGCTGCCATTCGGTTTCAATTCGGCCTCTCTTGTGTCAACGAAGCTCATGAATGCAGTGGCCGTCCACCTTCTTATGGAGGGCCACCATTTATAACACTATCTCGACGACTGGCTGGTGTTAGGCAGAAACCTGTGCAGTTCCCTTAGGGAACACTGCAAAAGATTTAAGACTACAGGTGTTGGCAGTAAACCCACTTGGTAGCAGTCTGTACCACCCAGATTTACCTGGTAGCTGTGGCTGAGCAGTCAGACTTCTCTCAAGAAGAGTTTGGCAGTATGCAAAGTATACACAATAGGCACTCAGACACACCAATACAAGCAAACTCTGACCAGAGCTTTGGTATCAAAGTATATAATTATTTATTTAAAAACACACTGTTTGAAACACTCCAGCACTCTTATTGTAAAATATTCTAAACACAGTTACTATTGTAATATATACACCCCTTTTTCCTTATCAGATAAGTCACAGTAAAACACCACTTATTTTCATACAGAGGTGAGCGCTTAACTGGATGGCACTCCAATAAGTTTGTGAGAAAGGGAGGGAAAAAGACAGAATATGGAAAGGTACACCACTCTAAGATTCAGGAACACTGTTAGCAAGGCAGAAGAGCAAAAGTCACTGGTGAGCCAAAGTCCAAAGGCTGGGCCCACTCTTAGAGAGAGCAGAGCACAAATGCGCCCATGATCATACAGTTACACTAGGCTTTGAAAGTCTTGCAGAGGGTTCAAAAAGAGTTTAGAGAGGCTTTAGGAAAGTTTAGCCAGGGTGTCCCAGGCTAACCCAGGTTTGAAAGCCAGGGGCTAAATCTCTGTAAAACCCCGTACAGTCGGTAGCAAGGGAAGCCGGGCGGGACACGGTACCTTAAGTGGGAAGGATCCTCCAGCGGTGGCAGTTGTTCCTGGCAGTGGGTGCAAGTCGCGTCGTCGTCCAGGGGAAGAGAAGATCTCGACTTGGAGGAAAGATGAAGGTCGTTGCACTACCAGGGAAGAAACCAGCCGCAGAGTTTTCCGGTTAAAGGTGGTACCTTTGTTCGCGGTCGTGGTAAAACGTGGTATCCCGGTTGCTGGGGTGCTTGGCACAGGCAAGGGACCACGAGGTACGTCGGGAAGGCGAAAAGACTGTGAAACTGGTTATCCCCACCAGTCAAAGGAAGAAGACTCTCCGGCGGGAGATCTCCTCTGTCGTTGGGAAAAGTGGTGAGACGGTCCAGCAGGGCTCCACCGGTGGTGGTGTCGTGGCAGGTCGGCTCAGCTTCTCCCTCGTCAGATTCTTAGGTCCTGTGGCGACTTCTGAAGTTCCAGTCCCCAAAGCCCTGCTTTTATGCAGATAACCCCCATTCACTCAGCCTAGCTGTCACTCAAACATGCTAAGTGGTGAGCCGGCCGGCTCACCACTTGGGCCAATCAGGACGGAGTGCGACTTGAGTTGCCTAGGCAACTCAGTACGGGGTGCCTAAATTCCCCTCCACCCCTCCTAAGTACCCCAGACAAAGTGGCACCACTTTGGAGGGCTTCTGTGGAGAAGCCCGCCAAAAAGTGGAACAAAGGGCTCGACTTGGGTTGGAGTCACAGAAGAGAACACAAACGCCATTTTAGAATCAAGTTTTGGCAAAAATTACCAACCGGAGAATTAATGTTAATTAAATAAACGGCGGTATTTTCGAGGCTACCGTAAATAATTAAATAAAGGTAGTAGCCTAAAACAATGGGAAATCCCATAGGAAAATATTTGCGGTTGAATATAAAAAGTAGTACCCACTGCCACCAGCCAAAACTCGATCAGGGGGGACGGAGACGTGCCCCCTCGACTAACAGACCCCGGGGCAATTGAATTGCCCCAGCCAGTACGTCCACAATATGATGGTTTGTACTGGTTCTGTTCAGAATTTAAGACTAGTAAAGTCAATGGTGACTTTACATGCCCTGGGAGACAGTAGTCAGTCCCAGGGTATGGAGTCTATACTGGGGGGTCACTATGACACCCCTGTGTCACTGCACTGAGGGTGCTGTGTAACACACATCACAAAAACACATGAAGCCCTATGGAGTAAAAGACCCCACAGCCCATTAAACACATCTAGATTGAAAGAAACGCACTCAAATCATGCCCAAGAGTGAGGGTAAAAGAGTCTCGCGCTTGGCAGGAGAAAAAAATAAACCCCAAAAATCCAGCAAAGCTGCTGGGGGACTCACTAGGTTAGGAAATTCAGCCTAAACAGAAAATTCTCCCTAACAGCTGGTGAGGGTCAGCTTGACGAGGGGGTGGTGCACTCCTGCCAGTGACTATCTTATGTCCTGCACCTGCTAGGGTTCTCCCTCAACCAGCGAAAGTCAAAGTTGACCCCGCCCAGGACCTGGTGTTCCTTGGGGTGCACTGGGACACAGCTGCTCAGAGGGTATCCCCCCCCCGCCCCTCCACCTCCCACATCCAAAAGGCTCCAGTCCCTCCGCAAGTCAATTGGACACTTTCTGGTCAATTCACCCCACCTCAGCATGGTGGTTCCAGCACCTGCAGGGTTTGATGACATCATGTGTGTGCACAGTGCTGCCTGCTTGCCTCAAGAGGAGATGACTCCACCTGGTGGCCAACTGGGACCAGGACAATGGGTTGCAATTGGACAGGCTCCCTATCCCTCAGTCCCTTCTTCCGGATCTTCCCTTGTGGCTTTTGGACTGCAATGTGGCAGTGGGAGCCCCGTTCACCCATCCGCGGCCCACTCTGGTAGTGACGACGGATTCCTCCCTCTCGGGCTGGGGGGGCTACCCTGGATGGCTATTAGATGAATGGCTCTTAGATTAATGGCTCATAGTCCAGGACGGAGGCCCTCCTACATATGAATCTCCTCGAACTCAGGGCGGTGGGCTTTTCTCAGGGCTTTTCTACTAGTCATCCGGGACAAGGCGGTTCTGGTGAGGACCGACAATGCCACGACAATCAGGCTTCAGGCCCAGACATGGAACGGAAACAGCCCTCCTGGATCTCAAAATCCAAACAGATTAGGCTAAGGACGATGGTAACCTTGCCATGCTCCTGCTGTTACACCTATCGGCGGCATTTGATCTTGTCGACCATCCGAATCGTACTGATCACCTGTCTACAGCAGCCGCCTTCTCCAGCAATGCCTCTACCTGGATACAATCCTTCCTGTCCAACCGCACCACCAGGGTCTTTGCACCCTCTGCCTCAGCGGTCCCAATTCCCATCCACTGCGGCGTACCACAAGGATTGTGCGTCTCTCCAGTGATTTACAACATCTTCACCCAGCTCCTCTTTGACTGTCTCGACTACCTGAGTGTCACATACACCAATTACGCTGATGACACCCAGGTTCTCATCACATTCTCAGGGTGCTATGAAGATGACTGTAAAAGAATCAACGAGATTTATCTGGAAATCCAGGAGTGGATGACCGATCATTGCCTATGCCTCAACGACGAGAACACTGAGCTCCTGATCGTCGGCTCCCAAACCCGCCTGAGCAAACTAGACCCTTGCTTTGTCTCCATCACATCGATGGAAACCCAATCAAAGTGGCCAAAGAGATCCAAACTTTGGGAGTATATTTAGACTCCACACTGTCCCTCAAGAAGCAGGTGGACTCAACTGTGTCTTCCACAGCCTATACAAACAAACTAATTAATTCCTTCAAGCAATTCCTTTCGCCTAGTAGTTGCATCACACTAACCAGGGCTCTAGTGTTGTCCAAAATAGACTACTGCAACCCCCTCTAACTAGGCACTTCTGAAAAGAACCTAAACAAACTCCAGGTCCTTCAAAATAACGCGTTAGGAGCAGCTCTAAGCCTACCGAAATCCACACACATCACTAGCTTTAAGCCGGACGCCCACTGGCTCCCGGTACGGGATAGAATCGCCCTCTGCACCCTTGTCATCAGCCACAAGTGTCCATCAAACACTGCCCTCAAACACCTAGCAGATAAATTCAACATACACCAACCTTCGACCAACTAGAGCCATCTACTCATACTGTCTAGCCGTTCCAAGATGTCTACTTAAAAGAGCAGGGTGAGCGAGCTTCCCGGTCCTAGCTGCCAAACAGTGGAATGCCCTTCCTCTCAGCCTCAGGACGGAACCTGCATTCTGGACCTTTAGAGTTAGAGTTGGCTTTTCGGGAAGCTCCAAGAATGCTCAGCTTCTGGCCCGTCTGCCCATTGTAACTCCCCTGCCTGACACTGTATTTTGTTTCTCCCTTCCACGACCACCTTGTAACTTTGGTCAGCCTGCACTTATATCTGTTGTTGTACATTGTGTATATCCCTGCTTCACTAAAATTTGTATTATCTGTATATCTTTTTGTTCAAAATCTGTAACTCCTGTATAAGCTTTAAGCGCCCAGTTACCTGAGAGTTTGGTGCGCGGTACAAATAAAGAAACTAAACTAGACAATGTTCTACTTCAACAAGCAGGGTCACCCGCTCTCCTCCTATGCATGGAGGCAGTGTGAATTAGGTAGTGGGCCCTGTCGCAGGGTATATGGATCTCTGCGATCCAACTCCTGGGGGGCAACAATGTGAAAGTTGACCAACTCAGCCGCCTGGGGTTCAACATCTACAAATGGGAGTTAGACCAACTGTTTGCTGCCCCTATTCCAGATATGGAGGCTTCCGGATCTGGATTTATTGCATCTCCTCTGATTTGCAAGTGCCCCTCTTCGCTTTATGGGCGGGCTAGGATCAGGGATCTCTGGGGAACACGTTCCAACTCTGCTGGCACTGCGGCAGGTGCTATGCGTTTCCTCCTCCATTGCTCCAGCAGACCCACTGCAAATTTCAAGCCTCAGTGGGCTGCTTGTTCCCCCACTGGCCATCAAGGGATTGGTTCTCGGACCTGCTGCAGTTGCTCTCCAAGGGGCATGGAAGTGTAATTGGTTATTTATAACACGCTTAATACCTAGAGGTTTCTAAGCGCGGACCCGGGAATCGAACCTGTGTTGCTCTGCATCGTCTTGTATCCAAGGTGAGCCCGTTGCCACTGAGCTTTCCTCCCGAGACAACTGCCCATCTCTCGATCCCCAGCAGGGGCTTCCTGACGTAGCAGGGTGGGGCAGTGGGGCATCTGGACCCAGCCAGACTGGCCTTCTTGGCCTGGCTCCTGGTCAGCTGAGACTGCGCCACTCCTATTTTTTGAACGACAACTGGGAAATCATCCAGGAGGCCCTCCACGCATTCTCAGTACAAGAGTAAGTGGCCTAGCTTCTGCCACTGGGCTCACAACAAGGGGCTCTACCCCCTCAACTGCTCCTTGGACGATTTGCTGGCTTTTCCTGCGCGTCTGGCTTGTTTTGGCATCCATGTTGATACCTGTCGCACCTATTTGGCGGCCATTGGGGCCTGAAAGAATTCCTCAGAGTGCATTTTTTCAGCAGCCAACCCGGTGGTTAAGGTTCACTTCAAGGAGTTGTCCAAGTGTTTTCCTCTGGTACATAGGCAGCAGCCGGTCTGGGACCTCAACGAGGTTCTTGCAGCTTTACAGCGTAAACCTATCGAGCAGTTGGCCTTGGTGGACATCAGGCTGGAGAAGCTCACAGCAGTTCTATTGGTAGTGTCTACTTCTGCACGCATAGTCAGTGAGCTTCAGGCTCTATCGTCATGCAAGCCCTTCACCACCTTCCACAATGACATGGTTATCTTGCAGACTCATCCAAACTTCTTGCCCAAGGTGGGTCTCTCTGTTCGATTTGAACCAGGAGATCTGCCTGCCAGTGTTCTTTCCGAGCCTGCAGTTAGAGGCTTACAGGGTGTTGCATTCCTTAGATCTGAGGAGAGTGCTCAAGTTATACCTCTCCCAGACGAGTTCTTTCCGGATATAAGAGATGTTGTTCACCTTTGGGGGCTCGGGTCCCGGCACCAAAGCTTTTATTACCCATTGGATAGTCCAGGTCATTTCGGAGGCTTACACTGCCATGGGTAAGGCTGTTTCCGCAGAGAATAATGTCCAAGCGTTCGGGGCCGAGGCTACTGATGTCGCCTTTCAGAGACACGCTTCCTGGGAAGTCGTCAGCAGGGCGGCTACGTGGGCCTCTCAGTCTGTGTTCGGTAAGCACTAAAGATGCCACACCTGGCGGGATGCAGAGTTGGTCAGGAGGTTCTGAAGAACCTTTTTTCCTTCTTAAGCATGAGGCAGGTTGTCAGGGCTCCACCCATTTGTCTTGTTTGTGGAATGTCCCACAAGGATGGAGGGAAGGGTACAAGGATGTATGAGTAATTAAAGTTACTATAGTGACTGGAGTACTCGTAGTCCTCAGTCCCCTTTCCTCCATATGTCACACCCACCTTCTTCCGCTTGAATGTCAGGGGTCCGATATGTACAAAGGGGACTGAGGTGAGTCGCCAGAGGGCAGGGTCTCGGGCCGTTATGCTAAATGTAATGGGGTAGATCAATTTTTGCTGCCAAAGATTCCGGTACCGTCCCCATGTTGGGGTACGCCCACAAGGATGGAGGAAAGGGGACTGCGGACTGAGTACTCTAGTCACTACAGTGAGTAACCTTAATTTATTTGCCTCTGTTGCATCTGTAAGGAAGGCATGGTATCAAACAGTAAGACTTACAAAAGTGATCACAGTTCAAGGGTGTTTATTGAACTTCAATTGGGTTTGAAAAACGCCTATCTAATCCTAGATCTAAAGATGGGAGCAAGCTACGACCATCAAATAATAACGCAGTCCTAGTCGAGTCTGTCAAAATAAAAGGGCCTATACCAATAAAACTATTGCCAATCCTTACTTCTAAATACAAATAGTGTGGGAAACAATGTTGTGCAAAAGAAACATGTTCAAGAAATAATGTCAGGATGTTCAAGCTGTTGGCTTCCCTTCCCATGTTTTCAGTCTGGGACAAGGCGGTACACTGGAGCTTAGCACACTCTGATTTCTCTAGCATGACGATGCAGTTCAAAACCTCAACATCAGGACCTTCTGTGCCAAAGTCTCTTTGCCATTCAAAGCCTCTTATTTCAGAGGACCTGATGTAACACGACAAACATTGAAGTTCCTTTCTTCTTTGGATTTCACATATACAACTTCGCGGTTGAGTTCACCCCAGGTCCCCCTCTGCCGGGCTCAGACCCACTTTTACACAAAACATTCAATCGGTCTCCCTCTGCCATACTTAGACCAAATGTATCTTCTTTCCAAACTTTCGACTGTGCGCAGGATTTTGCTCGACCCGTTACAGGACCACTTTGATTCTCAATTACTCGTTCTCTTCTTGATATAATCTTTTTCCCACTTTCACTTTTGCCACTTCTCAGCTGGATACCTCACAGAGACCTTTGATTGAACCTCCACGTGGTGCCGGACCACTCTGTCATTGGTATTGTATCTTGCTTTTAAAGTTCAATGACTCATCAGCAGTTCAACTTTACTTGCGTTTCTTATCACATGCATTTTATGCGTTTTAACAATGTTCATTCCAGCGCTCGGCATACAATGTTGCTGCTTGCAACGTTGGCTTCAACACAGACCGGTCCTGTATCTGTCTCACCGACTCACCGGCTGTGTTGATTTCACTGACGCTGCTTTGTTCTTGGAGCCAAGGACAGTACCACAGCGTCTGCTGATTCTTCCCGCCTTTATTATGAACGCGGGAGGGCTACAGGTATCTCTGACACATGATGCAGTATTCTTCAGCCTGGATTCCTTGTCTTATTCTTTTCTTGAGGCTTCTGGAAAATAGCGGCTCCTTGTCGAAAAGGTCAAGGGAACTTCACTCCTTGCGATCCCCTTCTGTTTTGCCATCTTTCTTCTCTCGTTCAGCTGCCATATTGAAACTGCGGTTTCCTCATGTGCTTTGCCTCACTCGGTGTGCTCTGCCTTTTATCCGTGTGGTGAAGCTTAATGGAAGTCAGGTGTGTGTGATGGTCAGTAATTGCCTGACCTGGTCTTACCATGGTTTTGGGACATGTCAAGTATACTGCACAGGCATTAGTCTGTTTTTTCCCGTAGCTGGCTGTCTGTGTGAAAGTGTTTGACTTGTAAAAGGGGAGTGGGGGGGGGGGTAGAGTTCTTAAATATCTTACTTGGTAGGATGGGGTAAAGGTGTTATAGGAAAGGGGATACCGCGTCTCACCATCCAGTGTCTTACTCCATGAAGACCCCTCACCCATGTGATGCTTCTTGCACTGGTCCACCCCCAGGAACTGGATCCAGAAGCTATGGCCGTGTCCTGGCCACCTGGATGAAAGATCCCCAGGGACTAGTGGGTGAGATACCTTCTAGTTTCTCACACATCTATCAACCCACCTCCTTCACTTTGTACTGCTTGCTAGTATATGCGAAGCATGTGATTCTAAGCAGAGCCACAAGCCTCAGAAGACTAACTTTACATACCTGTAATCGTTTTTCTGATGCTTGTATCTGCTTAGCTTCACATGTGATCACCTGCCCTCCCCTTTTTGGGAGTACAAGGAACATAGACAATGAATCTGTTTCTCAAACTCACTTCAACCTTTTCACTGTACACCTCATGCAACCTCGGGCCAGAAATATAACTATCTGCGGACCTCGACGCGTGAGGGCTCATGGATACAGAGCACATTATAATAGGGATAGTATTACCGACACACCCCGGCGTCCCTTTTTCGAAAACAAAACATGTAATACTCTGCACCAACTACTAGATGTCGGCCTATTCAAAGCATCTGTATCTAAGCAGATACAAGCATCAGAAAGACTATTACAGGTTTGTAGTGTGTGTATGTAAATGTATATTTCCAGAGCTTATGAATCTGCTTAGATTCACATGCTATGCATAGTTTGCCATCTAGTGGCTGGGCCGGAGTACTGCATATTCTTTTTGGAATTAAAAAACCTGGGCATCCTCACAGTTCATCCGTTGATGTTCTCAGATTGTCTTTTTCTGCCATTGGTTGGCAGCAACTTCGAGACAGAGAAACATTTTTGACTTCATTTTAGACGCGAGATCGGAATAATTTAGACTAAGCGATACTAGCAGAAGAAACCGAGGGAGAACGGCAACTACATTATCGAGGCCTACAGTAGGGAGAGTGGGGGAGTGATATATATGTATAGTTACGTATTCATAAATATTTTCAAATGGAGAATGCAAGTTACCCTTGTCTTCCCTTTTACTAAGGCCACGTTGAAAACCTAATACAATTACTGCCGAAACACCCACAGTGCAATTCTAAATGCCCCTTGCGGGATACTCTGGTAATAAATGTTTACATAAGACCACTCCAAAGTTCGCGGCCAGACATGCCAGAATTTCAAGTCTGAAATGCTTACAACATCGGCAGAAATGTTGGGCAACATACACAATGCAGTCTCAGTCACAACAGGGCAAGACCATAACAAAGCATTTGGAGGTCGAGGTTTCAAATGCAGTGGTCAGGGTTGACCCCTAATATCCACACGGAGAGGCCAGTAGAAGAAGCCTGGCAGCTGACTGCCTCCCACCCCCGATGGCTCTTCGAAACGAGTTATGAAGAACTCCTCTGGTGACAGGCTACAAAACTCAAAAATAAGTACAAACCCGACACAAGTCTAGAAAAGTGTGCTGAGAGGTCATCATTGGCACCAAAACACAGCAACACTAGCCAATCGTCGAGCTCAGTAAGGCCCGACACGAATATAGGAAAGCATGAAGACAAGGGCAAGGAAAAAAGAACCCCCAAATTAACACCCTCCTCTACACAAACGCAGGGTTGGAATGAACGGACTGGTACCATTTCTGACACAATGCAGTAAAAGGCACTACTCGACATCTCTGACTTGGACTGGGAGAATCGGGCAGGTGGTAGCTCTGGCATATACATGTTCAACATAGAGCCCAATACTGTTTAATAAAACGTCGCAGGACGCCCCTCAACATCAATTAGAATGGTCCATGAGGAAGAAACACTATGGCTAGAAGGGTTTCCTTCATGGAAAGCCATGACCAGTCCCGAAAGAAAAAACTGTATGTGCTCCACCTCAAATTGAAATCCCTGCAAAAAAGGCGAGGCTCCAGGACCAGTCTAGCTCCCAAGAGTTCCCTGTTCAACACAAGTTCCAGCATTACATGGAGGACCGACTCCCTCATAGACCCACAAGACTGTGGACCCTTTAGATTTTATAATGACCTCACCAGATGAGGAAGAGCCGCCAGTGACCTCAGCCCCTACAGAGGACACTTTATTATACACAGACCTGGTCACTAGAGCACCACAGCAATATGGTATATAGGCAGGGGAACCTATCGAGGTAGATTTTGTAGAGGGATATACTAGAGGAAATATGTTTTCATTGTATATCTCTACTGGCTTTTATTAAGAAGAGAATGAAGCCTTATTTTCTGAAACTGCCACCACTAAGGCAATTCATCCATGGGTGGAAAAAAATGTAGACCCTCACCCCCAGACCCCTTGTACATAAGTGGTCAATCTATCTCAGACTCTAATGGTAGCTACTGCACGCAAGAGAGCAACTCTGCCAATGGAAGTTACTGAATAATCCCCCGACAAAGAGAGCAGGTGCATATGTGCGTTTAGGAAGAAAGCAAGCACCTCAGCGGCCTATGGCCTAAGGATTGCTAACACTAATGGCACTCATGGCTAGGTATAATGGGTCACAGTGGGATAACATGGAGTGAATGGCAAAGCAGATCCCATAGGAACTACAGGGAGCCTTTCGAAAGAACATCTTGGAGGGTAAACACTGTGTGAATTATAAAGAACAGTTTAGACCCAGCCGAGTCGGTGGACTGATATATGGCAGGTGCAGCCGTTGTCAAAAGATATGCATGGCTTTAAGCCAGAGACGCATGTTACCCTTTCAGATAAGCCAGTCGAAGGGATGCACCTATTTGAGGTAGTAGTAAAAGAGGTTCTAGAGAAAGGAAAGGAAGATCTCAACACTCTAGAGACTGTGGGGGAAAGTAGCCATTTTATTATGTAATTGGGGTGTGACAAATGCTTAACTGTCCCTAACCTAACAAACCCAATGCTAAAGAAAACTGACCTAATGTCCAAAAATCTCTGTCCCCCACATTTATGCAGACAACAAAATCATATAAGGGTTATCTGGCTGTTCACACTGCATACAATGACAGTTGGGTGCAGCAGAAAAATTATAAACCTAAATCCTTGTACCCAGTGTTGAATTCCCTTCCTCTGGATTAAATCGGGCTGTTTCCACCAAAAGTAAAAAATAAGCAAGTTCTTTCAATGGCCAAGTTCCATTCAAAGTATGACACCAAAGTTCTGCTTTCAATCCATAGAGTTTCACTTGGGAATACAACTGTCTTCTTATCAAATAGGATTTCTCACTTCTCCAGGCAATGGTCAAAAAAGTTCCATAAACTGTTTTCTGATAAACCAAAAGACATCTTCTTTTGTAAAAGTTTTCTCACGATGATTTCACAATAGTTCAACAAAGCACACCAGTGGATGTCTCAATTTCTTTCCGCCACAACTTTCTACCACATTGCATTACATTAACTTATTTTCTTCCTGGCCTACTCGCCTGCCAGGATGAAACTCCAACAACCACTAGCAGTACCATGTGGTAAGGTCAACTTCTAACTTTCCACACTTTAATCTACAATGAGGAAAGTTAGATCAACAACTGTTTAGTTTATTGACAACTAGCAGAAGTACCCGTTCTCCGAACGGGTTCTGTAGACAGACCTGATAACACTGATCCTGTAGGTCGTTGTTCCGATTTGCTTTTCGCTTGCTGTGCTTTGCACCCTGAAGTAATTTGCACGGATTATGGGTGCGTGTGGCTGGCTGACATAACCCAGAGCAGACAATAGGGAGAGTCACAAGTTTGTGTGCTGTTGCATACTGGGACCTTCTGTGCTCTCTCCCCACCTGTTGCCTCACCCTGGTGTGATGCAGTTTGTTGTGGTGCACTGCAGTGCAAATATCTTGGAAACCGTGCATCCTAGGGCCTGGTCCTGGAGTTTTGTTCCTCGCGTCGGGACCAGCCCCTTTACAACCACATTGATGTTTCACAGATTTCAGGCAACTGTCTCATGTGTGAAGGTGCTGAAATCCGGGGAAAGTGCTGGGGTGTCCAAATGTCATGTAGCTCGTAATGTCCAGAGGGTCTTAACAGTTAACTATGCACAATTTTGTGCAAATTGGTGAAATAGTGTGGAATTTCATAAGGAACAACGCTTTGCCAAGCCTCAAACCCACAAACAAATTCTGACTTGTGCCTAAATCCAGGGAACGGGATTGGGTGTCCAAATGTCATGTACCCAGTATTGTCCGGAGGGTCCTCACCAGTAATTATGCACAATTGTGTGCAAATTGGTGAAATAGTGTGGAATTGTATAAGGAACAATGCTTTGCCACAAATCCCTCCACAAACAACTGTTCACTGGCTCAGGCAAAGCTAGTCACAATCTCCTTCTATAAACACTCTTCCTTTCTGTAAATCACATTCACTTCGTTTTAATATTGTTCGCTACTGGCTTTGGCAATGGTGGTCACAATCTTCTGTTTCACTCTGCTACAACATTGTCCCCTTTTGGCTTGGACAATGGTGGTTACAATATTTGTTTTCACTCTGGTTAACTATTGTTTCTTGTTGGTTTTGACATTAGCAGATACAATGTTTCCTTTCTTTCTCTTGCTTACAGTAAGGTTTGCACCTTTTTGGCTATAATTCGTTCATTTTGGTATTTAAAGCTCTTTGTTTGTGCCAGAGGTCTGTTTTGGAGTGCTCTGCGTGCACCCAAATAAGGCCAACTCGCTGGTCTTTTTGCCCGTCTCCTCTAGACCTGCTGTTCTTGTTCCTTCTCGTGTCGAGAACCACACGTTTGATAGCTGTGGTATTGCTGACATAACTTGTGCCTTCTGCAGCTGGAGCCTTCTGCAGCTGGAGATCCCCTTGCTCCGGTCGCATTCTGGTGTACCCCAGACACCGCAGCAGCACACAGTATTGGGAGAGGCTCTCTCTCCCTCTGGGCAGCAAGTTTCTATACCACTTCCCGCTGCACACTTTCTGCACTCTGCAGGTTGCTGGACCTCGGGCACTGGTTTGATACAGCGTCCTACTTCCACGGCAGAAGCGGCTCAGTTTCCTGAAGCTTTCACCCACTTCTACGACTTTCACTGCTTCTTACTCGCTCTGCTTTTGATGGTCCGCACCTGGAGGATTCTTATGTTTTAAAAGTCCCGCTCAGGTGTAGGTCATCAGAACTACTAAACTGCGTATTGCAGTTCTCTGCCTCTGAGCCCCTCTTCCTCGTCTCAGTACCTAGGGCATTTTGGGACTTGAAGTCCCTAGTGTTCTGTTTTGTCTTAAGCTCATTCAATTGGCTCCGTTTTAATTATTCACAAGATGTACATTTAGGGAAAGTTTAAAAAGAAGTCAATGATTGCTTCTTGACCTCACAACTGGAATAAAATGTAGTTATGATAACCAGAAATGGTATTCATTCCTTGATTTTTGCTTCCATGTTTAATATAAGGGGTTTCACACTATGTTTCAAGGAAGTTTGGGAGGAGAAGTTGTACGATTACAACAATCCATCAGATAGTCGGGTATAAGGGAACCCTTCCCCCTCAGGAGATGATGAATATCGCAATTTCCTTGACAGGAGTCCTGACATTCCCTCCATTGTCTTCTCCTCCCATGTGATCTACGCGGCTAATGCCACCTCCAGGGGCAGGATTAGGTAGCGGCTGCCTTCCTCTGGCCACATAGGAGGTGGTTTTAAGCTGGGTGTCAGTGAGGAGTCGGCAGGATTCAACACAAAGGCCAGCAGGGCACATAATCTGCACCATCCAGAAACGTGCATAGATTATAAATCTAGCGGAAAAGGACAATCCACACAAGGTTCGCCCTCCACTTAAGATCAATGACTCCAAGGTTCAGGTTCCCTCCCATGCATCCCCATTAGGAGGACACATAACATTTCACCCTCTCATGGGAGAAGGCAGATCATCAGACCGGTTGGTGTTAGACAGTGACCCAAGGATTCTGCATAGGGCTATTTCAGCCTCCACACAGCCTACCTCTGTGAGACAAAATAGTGCCAAAAGAACACCGGGAACTGCTGAAGAAGCAAGTCCAGGACTAACGACTAAGGGGCACTATTGAACCCATACCACAGCTTCGGGTATGCACTTTATTTTCTAGCCCTTAAATTGGACAAAACAACGAGACCTTTATTGAATTTAAGACCATCGAACAAGTATGTAAAACCCCAAAACCTTTGAATGACTACCCTCAAGGAAGTCAATCCCCTATTGAAACAAGTTTTGACATTTGCAGTGGTTTATTGCATTTTACATTTGTAGGTAAGAAGGCAGTTTGGAGAACAAAAATATTAGTAATAGACAAAGTAGAGATGTTTTTTCATATGGTGTTTCGGAAACACTAACTTGCAGATATGTTTGGAAATGTTAAGCCACACATGGTGATAAGGATGAGTTAGAGTAAGTGTGGACAGAGGTGAGCTAGGGTGAGTGGTTTGGTGCGGATCTAAAGAGGTGATGAAGGGTGGGTGGGTATGGTATGGAAGCGTGGACAGGGGTGAGGTGGTGATGATGATGGTGGTGTTAGTGAGGTGCGGGTAGGGAGGAGTGCGGGTGGAGTCTGGTAAAGGATATGGCATAGATGATGAGGTATAAAGCATGGGTGAGTAGAGGGGGATTAGGTAGGGTGTGTTGGTAGAGGAGCTGACGTAGGGTGGGTGGGGAATAGAGGAGAGGGTGGGTAGGGGTTTAGGCAGGCAGGTTTCTTTTATAGGGAAGTAGTGAAGTAGGGCGTGGGGGGGGGTAGAGGGACATGAGGTACAATGGGTGGGTTTTAGAGTGAGGTGAGGTAGGGTAGAGGGAGGTGGGCAGATGGGAGATAGAGGGAGGTGAGGTTGGGAGGTAGAGGGAGGTGAGGTTGGGAGCTAGAGGGAGGTGGTGTAGGGGTGGTAGAGGTAGGTGTGGTAGAGTGGGTGGGGGGAAAGTGAGGTAGGGTGGGTGGGGTGAAAACCAGTTAGGTGGGTTAGGGGAGTGGTTAGTGGGGTGAGTTTGGTGGGGTAGGTGGCTGATATAGAGAGGGAGGTGGGGGTAGAGCAGGGGGTGGTAGGTAGAGGGCGGTTGGGTAGAGGGAAGTGGGGTAGTATGGGGATAGAGGGAGGTGTAGTAGGGCGGGTGAGGGGGGTAGGGTGGGGGTCGATGCAGGGTAGGGTGTGGGAGTAGAGGGAGGTGAGGTAGATGGAGTTAAGATGGTGGGTGGCGGATAGAGGGCTGTGAGGTAGGGTGGGTGAGGCTAGAGGAAGGTGGTTTAGGGGGTGATAAATGTTGGTGTCGTAGGGTGCATGGGGGGATGGGTACAGGGGGGAAGCAGGGTGGGGTGGGAAAAGGGAGGCGGGCTAGGTATGTCATTTATAACGCTCCTGTACACAAGTGTTTCTAGGCACGTGGGTAGGTAGGGTTAGCGGTGGGGAAAGGCTAGTTGGGGTAGGTGACTGGTATGGAGAGGGAGGTGGGGTGGGGGTAAGGTAAGGTAAGGTGGGTGGCAGGTAGAGGGATGTGGGGTATGGTGTGGTAGAAGGAAGTGGGGTTGTTGGGGTCAAGGTAATTGGAGTAGGTTGGGTGGGGGTGAGAGGTTGTGTCAAGAGGGAGGTGGGGTAGGGTCATTGGGGGAGGCAGAAGTAGGGTGGGGGGGAGTAGGAGGTGGTGTAGGGTAGAGGGAGCTGGGATACGAAGGCTGGGGGAAAGGGAGGTGGGGTATGTTGGGTAGGATGTGTGGGGGGCGAGGGAGGTGGAATTAGTTGAGTGAGGTTGGGTGGTGGATGGTGCGGGAGGTGGAGTTGGGTGGGTGATAAGGAGGGGTGTTAGAGGCAGGTGTGGTAGAGGTAGGTGTGGTAGAGGTAGGTGTGGTAGGGTGGTTGAGGGAAGGTAGGTAGGGTGGGGCAAGGGAGGTAGGGTGGGTGGGGGAAAGGGAGGTGGGGTAGGGTGGAGGTCGAAGGAACTGGGGTCAGGTAGGGTGGGCGTCGAGGGAGTTGGGGTAGGGTGGGTATCGAGCGAGGGGGTAGGGTGTGGGGGTAGAGGGAGGCGCAGTAGAGTGGGTGGGGTTTAGAGGGAGGTGAGGTAGGGTATGGCGGGTAGAGGGAGGTGAGGTAGGGTCACTGGGGGGAGGTAGGGTGGGGTAGAGGGAGCTGGGGTATGAAGGGTGGGTAGAGCGAGATGGGGTATGTTGGGTTGGGTAGGGTGGGCAGGCGAGAGAGGTGTGGTTGGGTGGGGGAGAGGGAGGTGGATTGAGGGAAGTGGGGTGAGTGGGAAGTGGGGGCGAGGGTGTGGTGGTCTGGTTGGGTTTGAAGGGGGGTTGGGTGGTAGGGTGGCTGGGGTAGAGGAAGGGTTAGTGTGGGTGGGCGAGCTGGGGTAGGATGGGTGCGATAGGAGGGACGTTACATAGGATGGGTGGGCAGGAGGGTGGTTGGGGAGGGGGGATAGTATGGGGTTGGTTTTAGAGGTAACAAAAGAAGGTGGTTGGGGTACTAGGGTCTCGGTGCTCTACCCTGCTGATAGTTTAATCAGCACAATTACTGAATACATTAAATACAAGGAATCAAAATTCCATTAAGTGTAGAACACGATTATACAGCTGTTCAAAAAGGTTTTAATGATTCCATATGGTATGGTCTGTATGGTTTTAAAGGTAGGTGGAGTAGGGTGGGTGTGGGGGGAGGAAGATGGGGTAGGATGGGAGGAGCGAGAGGGGAGGTGTGGTGGTGTACCGTGGTGGAGAGGGAGATGGGGTACAATGGTTGGTGGGCCGGTGGGTGGTCAGAGAGGGAGGTGGAGGAAGGGTTGGTGGGCAAAGAGTGAGGTCGGATAGGTGGCTGGGGGAGAGGGAGGTGGGGCTGGTTGCGTGGGGTGGGGTGGGAGAGGGAGGTGTGGGGTTAGGGGTGGGAGGGAGGTGGGATATGGTGGGTGGGGGTAAGAGGGCGGTGGGAAAGGTTTGGTGGGGGCGAGAGGGAGGTGAGTTAGGGCAAGGGTGAGGGTGGAGAAGCTGTGGCGGGAGCTTGGAGAATTTCTGCCCGACCTCCCGTCGGACAAGCAGGCCTCCTTCAGGGCTGGTCTGGCGGTCGCCCGTGCCATTGCGCAGGTACTTCTGGACTCTTTGGTCACCCACATCGATACAGCCAATAGAAGGCTGTGTTTGGGGGTCGAGATGAGAAGGACGGCGTGGATGAATGCAGCAAAGTTTTCATCTGATGGGCAGGAGCGAATCCTATAATCTGCCCTTTGAGGGAGTAGACCTGTTTTATTCGTCCATCGATGACTAATTAACGAAGAAGATAACCTCCACACAAACCGCCAAGTCCTTGGCCATCCGGAGAAAGCCAGTTAAAGCTTTCCCTCAATCCCACTGTAGGACCAAGTTCAAACCTGCGCGTGCTCCGGCTTGAAGGGATTCCGAGCTGCTGTTCATGGAGGCCTGACAGGTCACCCAGTGATAACCGGAGAAAGCAGCAGAGGACCTGGCACAGGTTGTTTTCCGCTCCCCCCTCTATCACTGCCACTGACGCCAAGAAGCAGTGACGTCAAGGTCAGGGAACACAGCTCACCTGTGGGAGGCCGTTTGGCTCTGTTCCAGGTCTCCTGGAGGCGTCTTTTCAGCAACCCGTGGATCATGTCCGTAGTCAAAGTAAAACAGAAAGATGGACCAGTGGATCGGGATGGCACACTTCACTATTTAAGTTTAAAGCAATCACATTTTTATTCAATTCATCTACAAAATACAAATGTCTCTATATAAATATTAAAACATTACTCTAATCTTTCACAACTCAGGCAAACATAAACTCTGAATCCTTCATTCATGCTTCTATACATACAACCATAATGGCCAATTTAACAAAGTGTAGTCACAATCTAGTCCTACACAGATCTTTTCAATTCCTTATTCAACTTCTATTCATTCTGACCCTGTCCTTGTTGAGTGTGTCATTTACAGTTTGTTTTATTATTTACAAACAATTTGTGTGTATGTCGACACATGTTTCGGTCTCCGTGGACATACAATCTTGTCCGCTTTCTTTCTAAGACCTTCCTCAGGATGTGAGGCTCAGTCGAGTTGTCCTGACTCTCACATAGACTGGAGTAAGCCATATCGTAATCTAAAACTTATACAAACAAATAAAACCTATCATGGTTGTGTGCCATACCCATTTCTTCTAACAATGACTCATATTGTCAACACAAGCATGTCTAATCAATAAATGCCAAACACCATACTCACCCCGGATAAAGCCTTGGGGGATGCAGAGGGATAAAGTGGAATAAATCCTTCCACAGGATTCTAGTATTCAGTTATGCTAGATCCTGTAGAAAACAATATGAACGGTTTTAACTAACCACTCACTAATTCTCACATGTATTCATACATAGATCCTAGATTTGTCGAAGAAACGATTGTAGGAATATACTTGCACAAGCAAATCCTTGCCAAATGTATTCTCACTTGGTATCCCAAAGGTTGGAGGGAGATCTTGCACACTTCTCTTCCCGATCCTCTTAAAGAGTTCGACCCCAGGACCCCACGTTAAGACAAGGTAGGCCCTTTTTTTAATACGGCTCCTTAGCTCAGAGACTACTTCCACGGGCAAGGGTACCTTGGCCTCTGGTTCTCGCCACCCCAAGGCCTCTAAGGCTACTGGCTCCCAAGCCGAGGGGTCTGGGGCTGCTCCGCGTGATTCGTTGGCAGACCTGAGGCAGTCAAGGCTACCGGGTCCCAAGCTAAAGGGCTCAGGAACTCTACCGGGCAGTCCAAGGAGGGGCAATCAAGTTTGTTGTCCTCATCGGCTCCGGGGGCAAAGGATTATCGTGTTCTACCTCCCAGGGTCAGTCCTTAGCATGATCCAGCACAACTACCAGCTCAGTTGCTGAGGAGGCACAGCCTACCAGAGCCTCGTCCGAGGTCGTGAGTCAGGATGATTAGAGTACCCGCCAATAGGTCAAGGGCTCTGGGCCTACCAGAGCTACCTCTGAGATTGACGCTCATGTTTAGAGGGCCAAGGCATGTTCTCCAATGTTGATCCAGCATGTGGCACAGGGCCTTTGAGCCCTCCCGCCCAGTGCGTGGCGCAACGCCACACAATAGCGGATAAACACGCAGCAGAGCCTGCTAAACTGGCAGCCACCTTGGATTCGGATCAGGGCCTACCTGGTCCTTCTCCCATCGAGTGGGCCATGCAAGAAGGTTCCAGTCTCCTTCCCTTAGGTCGTGCCTGCTAGGCTTCCACCTCTGGGCCCAAAGATGGTTCCTCTGGTGCTGCCGGTGCCTCTCCCTCCTCCGCTCCTGGCCTCGCTGGTTATCCAGACGCCCCTCCTCCTCTTCCTATACCACCAGCGCTTCCTCCTCAGCAGCTGTGGGTCCTGTCTTTGGGTCCGGATTAAGGGGGGATCCCCGCCGGCACCTGTTCCCAGAGCCTGGACACCCCCAAGTCTGTAAAAAAAAATAATAAATAAATAAGGGGGGCATGATGATGGCGACACCCAGGACGACGAACCCTCTGCATCTGTAAAGGCCCTTCATGACCGCCTTCAGGGCCTTGCAGAGTTCCTGGGTGTCTCCCAGCCAGAGGAGGCCCCCCAGACTCTGGGAGTGCTAGCAGAGGTTTTGGGCAATGTTAGGGAGAATTCTCATTTCATGGCTAATTTCCCTTACCTAGTGAGTCCCTCAGCAGCTTTGCTGGATCTCTGGAGTTATTTCTTTCCACTTGGTAAGAGTGTGAGCTTTTCCCCCACTCTTGTGTTTTGCTATGTGTTTTTACCTGTTTTTGTAGTTGTGGGCTCTGGAGTGCACCGCTTCAGTAGCCCCCCTTCTTTTGTGTGTCACACAGCACCTTCTGTGCAGTGACACAGGGTTGTTGTTCTGACTGCGCGCCGACTCCATTTCTGAGGCTGACTACTGTCCCCCAGAAAAGGGTAAAGTTACCATTAACTTTACTTAGTCAAATTAACCACAGATCCGGCAACCCCATCTTACATGGAGTGCTGGAAAGGGTTACTCCTTAGCCCTTTTTTTATCTCTACCTCCTAGACAATTGTTTCGCTCTTTTAACATTTAGACATGGCTGGTGGCAGTGGTATCTACCCTCATTTTCTACCGCGATTATCTTATATAACCGTGGTAATATTGTAGGCTATTGTGTTAGCCTCGAACTTAAACCCGCTAGACCAAATGCTTTTTCTTTTGGCTCTGGCGCGGTTTATTCGCCATTTCTTTTTGTTAAACTCCTTCTTGTGTTTTACTTTGCGCAGCAAACCTGTTTTGCCATCTTTGTTCACTGTCTTTTGGCGGGCTTCTGCCAAGACGTCATCCTCATGGCGCCTGAGTGTCTAGGTGGGCTGAATGTGAGGGAAGGGTGTAGTCACCCCCCTGCACAGGGTATCCTAGGGAACCAAAGTCGCACTTTTTCATGATTGGCTGAGGTGGTTGTCCGGGCTGGACAACCCCCTTGCTGGGTGATTGACAGGCAGGCTGTGTGAATGGGGGATTTTCGCATAAGACAGGTCTCTTGGGCTGGAAGTCAGAGAGTCGCCACTGGAACTACAAGGAACCGAAGAGAAGCAGAGGAGAGGTCGACTGCTGCAACTATCCCGTCCCGGTGAAGCCTTGCTGCAGTCCTGAGCTATCTACCCTTCAACAACTAGGAGAAGATCCAGTCCGGAGTCGTCTTCCCTTCGGCCTGGTGGGGATAACAAGCTCATCTTCTTCAGCCAGAGGTCCCCTTGGTGGTCGAAATCGCTGCACACTGCTGTAGTGGTCCGGATAGCCACCTGAAGAGCCTCTCCTGTTTTTAAGGAGCGCACCTTTTATTCATCGTCGCTTCTGCCTGCCTCATCCCTGTGTGGTGTAGACCCCCTTCATCGTCCTTCTGCGTGCCGAAGCCAGGAATCGTGGGTCTACAGGAAACTACCAGGAACAACTGCCGTGGCACCAGCTTCTTCTTTGAAAAGGTACTGTGTCCTGCTTGAGGAATTTTGGGTGAAATCCATATTTCTCGCTTATAAGGCTTGCCCTTATTTTTCCCTCCTTATAACTTTTGCTTCCGTACATTTGACAATATCTAAAGTACTCTTGGCAACTTTGAATCGCGAACTATCCAACATGTGATTCTCGACACAGAAACCCAGTTCCACTTGACACTGGCTCTGGCCTCTTGACTCTTGCATTTCTGTCCATGAGTGTTTTTCGTTCCTGTTTGCTTAGCTAACATATTGCCTATGATTTTTGCCCCCTACTCTCTCTGGGTACCTCAGGTGCCAAGTGTGTTTTTTCCCCGGTAGCATTTCTTGCCGCGGATATGCGTTTATTTAGTAGACCGAACTGTCAAAAAGTGATCGCAATCGTATTCACAGTAACGAGTATTGTTCCATAATACCGGTTCTCTCAAACACAGGGTACTTACCTTGATTCATACCGTACAAAGTGAATTGGTCTGTTGTAGTGTATTTAACGTGTGGTTTTAAATTTAATAGAAGTGTTGTGTTGATAACGAATGGTTTTAAAATAAATGTACTTATATTTTTCTACCTGAAACCTTGAGTCAGTGTTTGCTTGAGTCACAGTAATTGTAGTCCCTTTGTGTAATCTCTGCTACTGCTCATATACTCTTGAGATAAGCCTGACTGCTCCGCTACTGCTACCACTTTAACATAGTAGTACAGGCTAGTACCAAAGGTAAAACTTGTATTGCCAACTGTAGTCTTTATTGTGTAGTGGTCCCTAAGGGCACTACACGGGATTCTGCCTAACAGGCAACCACACCACGAGCCGTTCAGGCATTCCGCTACAAATGGATGTCCTGCAGTTGGCGAAAAGCCCAGGGCCCACACCCAGATGAACAAGGAATTAGACAGCAGATTCAGACTGGTTGTTGGGGAGCCAGTCCTCTTGGCCTCCCACCTCCAGGTTCACTCTTTATTGGCGGCTACAGCCTTGCTTTATTCCAAACCATTGTCTACATCGACTTCTTCTGCGGGAGCCTCCTCCAGTTGTCTGTCCAAAGTGGACATGGTCTTTTGAGTCATTCGGCAAACGGTGCTGTGTCATCTCAGGGCTGCACTTCCGGCATGCAAATGCTGATGCCCTTCTAGCTGCAGCAAACCAGAAGCTGTGGCAGGAGCTCAGGGAGTATCTAACCGATCTTCCTCTGGCGAGGCAAGCCGCCTTCAAGGCCGGCCTGGCGGATGCCCGGGCGATTGCGCAGGACCTCATGGAGTCTTCAGTCTCACACATCGACATAGCCAGCAGAGGGCTGTCCCTGGGGGTCGAGATGAGACTGAGGGCGTGGCTGCATGCTACTAGGTTTTCATCAGATGTGCAAGAGCGATTATTGGATCTTCCCTTCGAGGGCTCTGACCTTTTTCATTCGTCCACTGATAACGAGTTTACAAAGAAGAAGAAAACCTCCACACAAAGCGCAAAGTCCTTTGCCATCCTGACTAAGCCAGGGCTGAAGCCCTTCCCTCAATCTCAGGGCAGGACCGACTTCAAACCTTCTGCTTTAACCGATTTCAAGGTGTTTCGGGACCGCGTTACACAGAGGCCTGACGGGTCGCCTAGGGACCACAGGAAGAAGCAGCAGAGGACTTTGCACAGGTTTTTCCACTCCCCCTCCTATGCTCCCGCCTGAGATGCCAAGAAACGGTGACGTCATGGTCGGAAAACAAAGCTCCCTTGTTGCGGGCCGTCTAGCTCTCTTACAGTACAGCAAGAAGAGTTATTTCGAGAGTCCTTCGGGCTTCAGTCTTCCTCTTCCTTTTCCTCTGCCATCCTCTCCTCCTCTTCGTCAGATAGGGTCACTGGCCCTTTTACGGGAGATCCATTCTCTTTAGACCTCAAGGCGGACACTTCTAGGTCTGCCACACCCATTCCCAACCCTTTAAGGCATGACTCTGGTCTCGCTTCAGGGACAACACCTGGCGACAGGGGTGTACAAACGCATCACACTTTGAAGACAACCCCTACACCATTTTCTACGTCTTCGTCGAAAAAGGTGAAGGCGCCAACAGGGCCGGCGAAAATTTTGACTGTTTCCTCGGATCGCTCAGATCCAAAGCCTTCCCCGCATCCGCAGCAGCGTCTTGCGACTGGGCAACCAAAATTAAGTAAGGGCGCTACTCCGTAAACTTCACACGTCGAAGCGTGGAAATCCGATGCTGCGACGGTCCAGAAGGCTGCAGTAGGCCCAAAAACTACGACTAGGTCTCTAGTTGAGAAACCAACCGCTAGGCCCTCTAGCGCTGTGGAAGGTAATACACCTACCGATAGACCATCGGAGCAACTATCTCACGGCAATAAGGCGATTATCGAAGATGGCATCGAAAGAATTACGGTGGCGGTGGGTCTTACCCCGGTTCCACCTAAAATCATGGGATAAGCCATGGAAAAATCTTCGGATGTGGTTTGGAATCCCGATTCTTACCATATGTATGAAGATAGTCAACACCCTCTTTCCGATACCCTAAGAGTCTTTTCGGCGCTGTACGGCGGAAAATTGTTTTTCCACCTGTAGGCCCGCCTGGGTCCTGTAAATGGACTAGAGAGAAATTCGAAGGGTGTATGGATCGGCTGGAGAAGATGATCAGTTTTTCTGATCATCCATCCCAGAATAGGTCTCGGGTAGAGCCTAACCTCCATGTTTCTTCTCATTTTCAAGAAGATCAGTCTTCTGTCCCCGTCCAGCAGGAAGACATTGGGCCTCATTACACGGTAGGCGGTAAAAAACGGAATTTACCGTCATGGCGCTGTTAGCGTGTCCGCCCTCGCAGGCGACCGTTAATACCGCCCCATTCCGAGTACACGGACACGCGCATAGTGCCATGCCGGTAAATGACCCTACCGCCATGCCGCAAAAGTCCCCCAAGAGCACCTTACCGGCTTTGACCAAAGTGCTGATAGCACCTCCGCCCTCACGCTACATGGAAATAGCGGTTACCGCTAATAGCGCTTACCGCCATTAGCGGTCACTGCTATTAGCGGTCACCGTAAAAAAGCGGAACCGGAAATAGCATTATCGCACAGGAACGGGAAAGAGCTTGGTGGCCATCTTTAAAAACACAATCCATTGCCATCCTCTGCACCCAGGACCTGCAGCAACAACACAGCTGGAAAAACTTCTACCCACGACATCAAAGAATGCCCAAGGCCCTAAAGAAAGCTGATGTGCACCAGCGCAAACAACGCTTCTCCGACGAGGAGTTGACAATGCTAGCAGACACACTAGCTGAAAACGCAGATGTAGTGTTTGCAAGCGACATGCGGCGTCCCACACTGCTGAGAAAAAAGAATCTGGGCAGAGGTGGCGTGGAAAGTCAGTGCGGTGGGCACCACCCCCCGCACCATAAAGGACGTGCACAAGCGGTGGGACGATCTGCGCCTCCGTGTACGCAGTATACTATCAGCCAACAGGAGTCTGGCCATGGGCACAGGAGGCGGAGGAGGATCCCCGATGAAGATGCAGGAGTGGGAGGAAACATGTGCCAGCATCATTGGCATTGAATGCATCGAAGGAGTTGGCCAAATGGAGCGCGGTGTGGCAACAACCTCAGATGGAGGTGAGTGTCAACGCAAAACACTGCAATGCAAAGCATGAGGTCCTCCCCCAAATGTGACATGGGAATTATCTAATGGATGGGGGCATCACACACACATGCATAGAACCCTGCACACATGCCGTGCACATCCCCACACAACCACATGCATGCAGCACCTCACACACGTGTCACCCTGACTCATGTCTGGATGACCCACCCATCTGGCCAACAACTGCATGTCCAAACTAGATGTCCAAATCCATAGAACTGCAGCAACAACAACATATGCATGATGCACGTTGACCCATCACTGATGCTATCCCTGTCTTGCTCCCCCACAGGCTCACAATCTGACAGTGAGGAGCTGGACTCTGCAACGTAGGCCCCACCACCCAAAAAGCAGGCCAAGGGCAAGGATGCAGGCACCAGGCCCAGTACATCGAGGGGCACTGGGAAATCTGGAGTGGCCCAGCGCTCCAAAGCCACACACGCACCGACAACACCAAGGGTTGATATCCCATCCGACACTGTGGTAGCACCCACACCACCCACCCCCACCACTCAGGAGCCAGTGGCAGAAGGCACGCTGTCCGCAGCCAATAGCTCTGTCGGGGAAGCAGCTACCACAGCACCCATGAGTGATGTGGAGGACCCATGTCCGACACCGAAAGTGCAGCGTACACCCAGTCCCCAGCTGTCTTCACACCACAGCCCATGCAACACAACAAATGGCAGCATCCATGAGGTGTATGCCGGAGAATCACTGGCAGGGTTATTGAGTCCCGTGGCGAGCTCACCTGATGGCAGCCACATGCAGCAAGCTGTGCCGAGGAGGAACAGGGGCAGGGCCACAGACGAGGGCATAAGCCTAATACGACAGCTCCAGGAGGAGCTCAATGCCCTGGTTGGCCGGCAAGTGAGCGAGGCTGCCTTGTCCAGGGAGGAGATTCGGGAATTTTCAAGGGACATGAAAGCCACCATGGAAAGTAACACAACGCGCTTATGTAATGAGATGGCCGCTGTGAGGCAGGTCCTAACCCGCATTGCTGAGGCGATGGAGAGCATGCGTCACACACAGGGACCTGATCAACCAGGCACCTCATCGTCTGCCAGCTCCGACCAAACAAGCACCCTGCGCAGGTCCAGCCGGTCCTTGCGGCGGCCAGACTCCCAACCCCCCAATGGTGGTAGTGGAGGAGGGAAGTAGGGCCAGCCTGTCACTGTTGACACTTGCAGACTAATGCAGCACTGATGTGCACACCATGTTTGTGGGAGTTGTGGGGGAGGGGGGGTGAGGGTGTTTGTGGGAGTTGTGGGGGGAGGCGGTGAGGGTGTTTGGGAGAGTTATGGGGGGAGGGGGGTGAGGGTGTTGGGGGAGTCATGGGGGGGAGGGAGAGGATGTTTGGGGTGGAGGGTACATGCACTTTTAATTCACATAATGCTAAATACACACGTTATGGCATGGATAATCACATGACTGGACATTGATTATTGTGTATGTGTGCTTTATTGGTGAAGGGTGCACAGTGTCAATGTCCTCCCAATACCCAGTGCCCTGAGCTCCACATCAATTGCACCCTCCTAATCCATGTGTATCAGAAACAATGGTCTATCAGGTGCTGGCGCACAGCACGTCCCTCCTGGGCATTGCCACCTGCATGACCTGCAGCCCCCTCTCCTCCATCCTCATCCCCGTCATCATCCTCAGCAGGTGGTTGCAGTTCAATGTCAGGGGGCATTGGCACATTCCGTCTGATACACATATTGTGCAGCATGACACATGCCATGGCAATCTTGGCCACCTTCTCATGCCTGTCCAGGAGTGCCCCGCCCGAGTTGCTGAGGCACCGGAAGCGTGCCTTCAAAAGGCCAAATGTCTGCTCAATTACCACGCGGGTACGGGTATGTGCACGATTGTAGTCCTCTTCGTGCCTGTTCTGTGGGTTCCGTACAGGGGTACGGAGCCACCTCTTCAAGGGATAACCGGCATCACCTGCATGGTGTGCAACAATGGGTATGTGTAAGTGTTTACATCAAGTGGAACCTGTACATATCACACAATCATAGCATTGTGAATGACATCCACTGATCCAAGCACGCATGGCAATCAGGGTAACTGCAATGTGGGAAGGTGAGGTAGTCCTTGCAAGTGGACATGCACCATGCATGCATACGGCAGAGATTGCCATGTCCTGGCCAAGTTTAAGTCATTCCTGTTTCCCGGCCCTGGCAACGTTTGTACCACACTGCTAGTATACTGCCATTCCTCATTTGAAGTCACCATGCTGTTTGATGGCAATTCAGTAGTGTTGTAAGGGTGTGGCTCACTTCAATGGCACCCCTCCACCCCCACTCACACCCAGTTGGAGTATGCACCCCCCCCCACTCACACCCAGTTGGAGTATGCATCTCCCCCCCCCTCACAATCCACATCACACTGCCATGTGGTTGGCCTGCTACTCACAAAGTAGCCACGAACGTTGTCCAGCTTGTCGCTCCATGTATCGTGGTATTGTCGAGTTCCGCAGAACCATTGAATCATGTGTTGATCCGGGATATCGGGCACAACAATGTGTGATGATCTTGTTGGAGTCACATACCATTTGGACGTTGATGGAGTGGTATTGCTTTCTGTTACGGTAGACTACCTCATTGCCATGTGGGACCACCAGTTCAACATGGGTACAGTCGATGGCCCCGATGCAACTTGGGATGCCTGCCAGTGAATGGAAGCCAACTTTAGTGTTGGAGATCTCCTGGGCAGTCCGTGGCATGGCTATGTGTTGACTTGTGTGCTTCAGGAGGGCATCGAGCACCTGGTTCAGCGTGCGTGAGAATACTGGTTGTGATATGCCATGCATCTGACCTACCGTATGCTGGTAGGTGCCTGTGGCCAAGAAGTGGAGCACAGTTAGCACCTTCAGTAGAGGGGGGATGGCAGTACGGATGTCTATGAGACTCACAATGTCGTCGTATGTCATGTCTACAATGGTGGTGATGGTATCCCGGTCCAGACGGTAAAGGGTGTGTATCTGCTCAGGGGTTAGGTTGAATGGACTGGCTCTGATCCTGGGAATTGGTGGCTGCCTCTGTGGTATCACTAGGTGCACTGGTGGTGCTTGCTGCGCCTGTCTTGCCCTCCTCCTCCTCCTGCGTCTCCTCTGTGCTGCCTGTTGTTGTAGCTGCTGCACTGCAATCATGTCCTCCAGCCCATGTAATGCTGCTAGTATTGCATCCATCTTGGTGTGGGAATGGGTGTGGTGTGCTCTATTGCGCTGCCAGTCTCCATTGCCTCCACCTGTGCTGATTTTGTCAACTTGTGGCAGGTGGGAACACTGCTCACGTCTTTTAACGGGTGGTTCGCGATGCCGGTATTAGCGCCTTGACGGTAAGGGGTTTTTGGGTCTTCGCCATGCTGGTATTGCCATGTCCGCATGGCTTGTGATGGCGTACTATTAGCACTATGGCGCTATTTCCGGACTGAGGGGTCGCGCGCCCACGGACTTGCCGCTAATAGTGCCACCGTACTTAGCGGTGCCGCTAATAGCGGTTTGTTCGGGTCGTAATTGGGGAGGGGATTTAACGATACCGGTAATCCCTTACCGGTACCGGTAAATCCCTACCGTGTGATGAGGCCCATTGTCCACATGGACACATATAGGGACATTTATAATGAAGAGGAAGAAGCTTCATTTCTGCAGAATTATGAGGAGGAACAGCAGGGTACCACAGACAACTGGGAAGAAAACCAGCAGGAAGGAACAGTCCCACGGACACATCAAGATCAGGACACTGATGTTTTGTGCCTAGATTCTCCTCCATCCACTCCGGCTTGCCAGGCCTCACCTGTTGATGACCAAACTCCATGTTGAAAAAAGCAGCTGAACACTTTCAAATCTCCACTCAAGAGGCTGTGCCTGAGCAGGATTTTGTAGAGGATATCCTTAAGGAGAAGCCTACATCTAGCCAAGCCATCCCCTCCCTAATTCTATCAAAAGAAGGTTAGCCCCCTCATTGCTATCACCAGCTCAAACTCGAGCAGTGAACCCAAGAGTGGAAAAACTAGTTCGCCCTTCTCCTTCCGACCCTCTATACATTAGAGGGCACGCCATCCCAGATTCGTTGGTAGTGACTACCACCTGGAAAAGGGCAGGGGTACCCCTTGCCACGGGGGAAGCACCTCCGGACAAGGAATCCAAAAGACTGTATGCTCTAGGCAAACGAGTCATTTCAACTGCCGCATACACTATGCGGAATGCTAATAATACCACACTATTGGCAAGCTATACTGACGCTCAGTGGAACCTGCTCCAGGAAGGCCTCTAAGAGGTTCCTGAACCTGCCAAATCCAAGCTTCTCTCCATTGTAATCGAGGGAAGACAAGTTAACCAGAATGTGATCAAAAACACCCTGGACATGGCTGAAACACCAGGCAGGCCTCTGGCCCAAGGGACCCTACTTAAAAGACACGCTTGGCTGTGTACTTCAGGTTTTAAACCAGAGACACAAGCCTCCCTCACCAATAAGCCTATTGAGGAATATAACCTCTTCTGGAAAGCGGTGGATGAGGCCTTGGAAACAGCTAAAAAAGAGCACAAGACTTTAGTCTCTGCAACAAATCACATGGAAACTTTCCCCCCCAGAGAGGTAATAACTCTCGGCGGTCCTTTCGAGGGCAAGCCCGTGCTGGTCAAAACTACTATGGCACGGGGAATTTCAACACAGGGAAACTTCGGGAAGCCCCGCATACTACCCTTCAATGGGTCAGAGACGCGGCAAAGGCAGGGGTAGAAGCCCCAATCCCAGAGGAGCCGCAGCCTCTGGTCAAAAATGACCATCAGATCCAGTTCCCCTCCCGTGTCACCCCGTTCGGGGGGGCGGGGCGATTAACATCTTTCCTCATGGGAGGGGATAACTTCAGACCATTGGGTAAAAGAAGTCGGTCGCCCACGGGTACTGTGTGGAATTCGCCGACCTCCACAATTCAGACCAGCGCTCACCGCGCCTTTCACCGGACCATCTGGAGATCCTGAATTAAGAGGTGGAAGCACTGCTGGGAAAGGACGCCATAGAAGTCGTCCCTATTCTTCAGCTAAACAAGGGTATTTATTCAGTGTACTGCCTTGTACCCAAAAAGGACCTCACCATGCGCCCTGTTCTAGACCTGCGCCCAGCGAACAAGTTCATAAAACCCCAGAAATTTTGCATGGTAACACTACAGGAGGTGATCCCATTGCTGAAACAAGGGGACTACATGTTAACATTGGACATGAAAGATGCATACTTTCGTATTTCAATGTTGCCAGCGCACAGAAAGTAGCTAAGGTTCATGATAGAGGACAGGCATTATCAATTCAAGGTACTCCCCTTCGGCATCACCTCTGCGCCAAGGGTGTTTACCAAAGTCCTGGCAGTGGCTGCAGCACACATATGCAGACTGTCCATCCCTGTTTACCCTTACTTCGGCGACTCGCTCATCAGGGGGGACCCCTTTGACACATGTTTTTCGAACACCCAAAAAAAACGTAGATCTTCTCTTCTTTCTGGGTTTCTCAATCAACGAAAAGAAATCCAGTCTAGTCCCCAGTCAAACAAAACTATTTCTGGGAGCTCTAATTCGGACGGAAGACTGTCTCGTCTTCCCCTCCAAAGAGGGGGTTCAGAAAGTGCTTTTTCAGATTCCTCAATATGTGGCCAGTCGGGAGGTGACGGAGCGCAAAGCCATGCGCTTGCTAGGCATGATGGCGTTGTACATATACTTGGTTCCCAAAGCACGGCTGCGCATGTGTCCCATGCAAGAGTAGCTCACCAGCCAGTGGTGTCAGGCCAGTGGACAATGGGAAGATCTGGTAGTTGTCTTGACAGCTCTTGTTCTCTCTCTGCAGTGGTGGTCAAGAGAAAACCTCTTGAAGGGGAAGACCTTCACCACCCCTGCAGTGGAAGCCACTCTCACGACAGATGCATCTCTCGCGTGGTGGGGGGGGGGCTCACATGCTTCAGCAGACAGCGCATGGAGTGTGGTCCCCTCAAGTAGCGTCCAACCATATAAACTTACTGGAGCTGTTAGCGGTGTTCAAGACATTGAAGGCCTTTCAGGTGCAACTACAAGGGAAGACAGTGCTGATTCTAAGAGACAGCACTACAGCCATGTATTACCTGAACAACACGGGGCACTCACTCTCCAGGGCTATCCAAGCTGTCCCAAAACATTTGGATATGTGCTCTCAAACACAAGATGTTTCTGTTGTCCCAACATGTTCCAGGGGAACTCAATCTTCTGGCAGACGTGCTCAGCAGAGATTTTCCTCTGCCCGAAGAATATGAATGCCGTCTACACGAAGACATTGTGTCCAATGTCTTCGCAGAATGGGGCTTCCCAGAGATTGACCTGTTCGCAACTCAGGAGAATGCCCAATGCCAAGACTACACCTCCAGGTACCCCCAGAACTGATCCAAGGGAAACGGTCTCTGGATAACATGGTCAGGGAAATTTGTCTACGCCCATCCCCCCAACTCCCCTTCTCAACAAGATAGTGCACAAGATGCACCAGGAACCAGTTACCATAATATTGGTGGCCCCCATGTGGGCCCGCCAACCCTGGTTCGCTCACCTGATACTACCCTGCCCGTACAACATCTTGTCTCAGGACAGTGGGGAAACCCTACACCCATGACCACAAACTCTGAATTTAGCAGCCTGGCTCCTAAGGTCATAGAGTTTGGACACCTACAGCTCCCCCAGAGGTGCATGGACATACTCAGGGAAGCTAGGAAACCAAACAAACGTTATTGCTATGCCAGCAAATGAAAACGTTTTGTCATCTGGTGCAATTCCAAGGGCGTCAATCCCATCGATTGCTCACCCACACACATTGTGCTCTCCCTAACCCAGCTGTTGGACACTGGGTTAGTCTTCAATTCCCTAAAGGTTCATCTGGCTGCTCGGTCAGCCTACACCACATCACAACAAAAGGTGTTGTGGTGGAAGATACCGGTGATCAAGGCCTTTATGGAAGGGGTTAAGAGGATTTATCCTCCCATTTCTCACCCAGCTCCTAGATGGCACCTAAATGTGGTTTTGACCAGGCTCATGGGAGCTCCCTTTGAGCCTATGCATAAAGCAAGTCTGAAAGACCTGACTTATAAGACGGCCTTCCTAGTAGCTATCACTTCTATCAGAAGAGTTAGCAAACTACAGGCACTTTCTGTTCTAGACCCCTTTGTTACAGTCCACAAAGATAAGGTAGTTCTGCGCACGCACCCCAGATTTCCGCCTAAATTCATATCGAAGTTCCATTGAACTACCTACCTTTTTCCAGTATCCCACTAGCATGGCCGAAAGAACCCTACACACACTGGATGTGCGCAGGGCAGTTGTGTTCTACATGGAAAAAAAACTAAACCACTGAGGAAAACAAACCAATTTTTCGTTTCAGTGGCAGCTGGTACAGAAGGTGATCCTGTCTCTAAATCAGCTATCTCAAGGTGGATTGTCAAATGCATCACACTATTTTACACTCTTGCTAAGAGAGTCCTGCTATTCAATCCTAGAGCACATTCTACTCGAGGCACTGGGGCATCCATAGCATTCATTGCAAATGTTCCCCTCGAGTCTGTTTGCAAAGCGCCAACCTGGAGTTCTGTACACACCTTTACAAAACACTATTGCCTAGACACTCATTCTAGGTCTGATTCTCAGGCGGGACAAGCAGTACTAAGACATCTTTTCTCTACTGTTCCTTCCCACAACCCACCTCCAACTCCGGGTACTGCTTGGTAGTCTATGCACAGCATGTGATTCTGTCACGAGTGTTGGGAATCAGCGTATTATCCTCCAAATCTGATAAATCAATGTCCACCTCCCCTTTCTCCTCACCTGTCTCTTCCGGAACGGGTTTTCGTCTGGGGGTCTTGTTCTCGGGCTTCTTCTTCTTTGTGAAGAGGTACGGCCGTCCGCGGGAAGAAGCCACCCTGATCCCCTGACAAACAGGGAAGCAGCCGGCTCCCGTCCCGCAGAAACCAAGATGAGAGGAAAAAAGCAGCCGCTTAAAAAAACCTCTCTACGGATGTAATAGGTATCGATGCTGAGCAGGAAGAGATGACTGTGAGCCCGGGAATGCAGGAAACACCGGAGCAGGATAATCAAGGTACATTTCTCGGTGCAGCAGTAAGCTGGAGAGTCCGGTGAAGCTGATACTGAACAAGGAGCAGTGCAAGAGATCGGAGTGGAGATACCGCCAAGAACCAGGAACGGGAGAAAGGAAGAGGAGGAGAGAAGTAGAGCGAAAGGATACCGCGAAAGAGGTCGCGGTAAATGGCAACAGGAGTAAGGTAAGGAAAACAAAGTAGCACGGCAACAAGGCACAGGAAACAAAGTTGCAACGCAGAGAGCCCAGGGGAGGGCGTGGTTAAATACAGGAACAAGAGAAAAAGACTAGACCGTCAAACCAGGAAGTGAAGAGAGAAAACACGGAACATTCTAATGGCGCCGCCAACGCCAAGCCTTCCATAACCGCCAGCGACCACCAAAAGACGGTGGCATGACAGATTCTGAGCAGATTAACAAGCATCAAAAGACATGCATTACTTACCGTAATAGAATTTCTGATGATTGCATCTTCTTAGATTCATGTGCGCCCTCCCTACCTCCCCACTCGGGGTGGAAGGAACATAGACGTCTTATTACTTTCTCTCTTTATGTACTCACTCACTATATCCTTGGGCTCCCTCATGGCAGAAAAAATACAATCGGAGGGACCTTGGCGCGTGAGGGATTTTGGGTACACTACACGTCACGATAGGGATAGTGTTACAGGCACGCCTATGCCGACGTCCCCTTTCGGTCCCCTAAAGACAAGATGCAATACTCTGCGGTTACCACTGGATGTCAGACTATTTGCACAGCATGTGAATCTAAGCAGATGCAATCATCAGAAATGCTATTACGGTAAGTAATGCATGTCATTTGTGACAGTGACGAACACCAAGTGCCAGAGGTTCGCCAGCAGGTTTCCCCAGCCGGGGAGCATGGGGGACGCATTCTCATTCCCCTGTGACGGCCTGTTTCTGTATGCGTTCCCTCCGTTGCCATTGCTTCTTCGACCTAGTCAATCAACTCAGACAGTCCCGGTGCAGGATGATCCTCGTCGCACCGGCGTGGCCGAGGCAGATATGGTACCCGGACCTTCTCGACATGTCAGCGTCCCCTCCAGTCAGGCGCCCAGTGGTCGCAGATCTTCTCGCCAGGGAAGGAGGTGCAATTCTGCACCACGACCCAGGATCGCTGAACCTTAAGGCCTGGCTCCTGCAGCGTTATAGTTCGGGGGTTACAATCTCCCAGTGGACTGCAAGGAGGTTCTTGCCAAGGCCAGAGCATCATCTACTCTTAAATGCTACAGACATAAATGGAAGAGGTTCGCTGTTTGGTGCTGCACGCACAGAAGATCGCCCCTCTGCGAGTCACGGCTCTACATGTGCTGCCGTATTTGCTGTCGTTGGCCAAAGCGGGACTGGCCCATGCCTCCATCAAAGTTCATCAGGCGGCTATCTCACGTTACACCAGATCTCCGGGACGGTTGTGATGGTCACACCGTCTGGTTAAGGAGTTTGTCAAGGGACTGTTCCGTTCGTTTACGCCTTTGAAGGCTCCAGCCCCAGCCTGGGATCTCAATGTGATACTGACTAGGCTCATAGGGCCTCAATTTGAACCTATGCTGACAGTTCCACTGAGGTTCTTGTCGTGGAAGACAGCGTTTCTCGTGGTCCATCACCTCTGCACGACGAGTGGGTGAAATTCAGGCCCTGTCCTGTAAGCCACCTTATTTGACTTTTCACAACACGAGGGTGATGCTGCGGACACACCCCTCCTTCATGCCCTAAGTGCCGTCGGACTTTAATCTAAAAGCGCCCTTGGTGTTGCCTGTATTTTTTCCGACACCTTCGTCGCCGGCTGAAAGGACTTTGCACTCGCTGGATGTGGTTAGAGCGCTTAAGTTCTACGTGGACTGCACAAAATGTTTCCTGAAGACGTCGCAACTTTTTGTGAACTTTGGTCCTGTGAACTATGGAAAGGCCCTCTGCAAGGCTTCCATTTCCAGATGGCTCTCCGGCTGCATCACCCATTGTCACTGATTGGCAAACCAACCGTTTCCTGGCCGTCTGAGAGCCCATTCGACCAGAGCGATCTCTGCAACTGCGGTGTTCCTGTCTGATATGCCCTTGCTGGACATCTGCAGGGCGGCTACGTAGAGGTCCACGCACACCTTCACGAGAGTCTACTGCGTCGACCGGGATTCCAGGGAGGAGTCCAGAGTCGGCCAGGCAGTGCTGGGCAACCTGATCGCTTGAAGGTGAGCCTGGTGAGGCGGTAAGAGATGTTTATTTTGAGCCTTTGCCACCTCCCGTGGTTGTGCATGTGTATTGCTATGTATTCTTAATTCATGAGCATGTGAATCCATGCCAGACCCCATGCTGGAGAAGGAACAAGTTACTTACCTGTAACTGTTGTTCTGCAGCATGGGTCTGGCATGGATTCACATCCAAACCCTCCCACCTGCCCCTCTGTGGCTCTTCTCTTAGTCCTACCTCCACTCTGTGCAACCAAATCTGAAGCGGGCTGCAAGATGAGTGGCTTAGGTAGAGGGCAGTCATTGGCTGGGGGCAGTATGACCCAGAGCTCAGCGAATGGTTATTAGGAGAAATAATTTTTTCTTTACCGAGTATTCCCAGCCTGAAGACGGGGAATATTCATGAGCATGTGAATCCATGCTGGAGAACCACAGTTACAGGTAAATAACTTGTTCCTTTCCAGATCTGAACTTGTTCGCATCTTCTCTTAATTCTAAGCACCCCAGTTTTGCCTCTTGGGCAGGCCGGGGCCAGGTGTCTCGGGGGGATGCCTTTCCAACTCTGCTGGCACAGCCGCAGGTGCTACCCGTTTCCTCATCCACTGTTGATCCAGCAGACCCTCCACAATTTTTGGACTTTGGTGGGCAGCATCATCATCCTGATCACTCTGCACTGGCCGTCGAGGGCCTGATTCTCGGATCTACTGCAGTTGTGCTCCCAGGTACTCGTCCACCTTCCGATCCCCAGCAGGTGTTTGCTGGCCCAGCAGGGCGGTAGAGCACCCGGCCAGGTTGGCCCTAGCGGCCTTGCTCCTGATCATCTAAAACTCCACCATGCTCGGTTCTCTGAGTACAACTGGGACATCATTAAGGAGGCCCAGTATAAGAACAAGTGGACAAGATTCTGTCTCTGGGCTAGCAGCAAGCGGCTTGACCCTCTGACCTGTTCCTTGGACGACATGCTGGCATTTTTCCGCACATCTGGCTGGTTCTGGCGTTCAGGTCAACACCAGCCGCACCTATCCGAGGGTCCATTGTGGCCTACAAGAATTCTCCAGCGCACGGTTTCTCAGCGGCCAACCCAGTGGTGACGCCCCCTCGTCAGGGCATTGTCCAGGCTTTTCCTCCAGTGCACAGGCCCCGGTCTGGAACCTCAACATGGTTCTGGTAGCGTTGCAGCGGAGGCCATTTGAGCCGATGGCCTCAGGGACATAAGGCTGGTGACACTAAAGACACTGTTGCTGGTGGTGCTCACTTTGACGCATGGGATCATATAGCTGCAGATTCTGTCTTCATGCAAGCCCTTCACTACGTTTCACAGTGACAGTCATCTTGCGCACGCATCCTCATTTCTTGCCCAAGGTGGTCACTCAATTCAATTTGAATCAGCCAATCTGTCTGCAGGTCTTCTTCCCAAACCGGCAGTCAGAAGTCGAAAGAGATTTGCATGCCTTGGACCTCAAGAGGGTCCTCAAGTTCTACCTCTCTGACAAAATCCTTCAGGAAGTCGAGGCATGCTTCTTGGAATGTCATCAGCAGGGCGGCTACCTCGGTCACTTCGTCAGTGTTCTGTAAACACTATTACCTGTATACCAGATCCAGGTAAGATGCAGAGCTCGGTCAAGCGGTTCTGAAGAACCGTTTTGCTTCATCTTAGATATGAGGCAGGTTATCACAGCTTCACCCTATGGTCTTGTTTTGGTGGAATCCTCTGCAAAGATGTAGGAAAGGGGACGGAACAATGACTAGAGTACTCATAGTCCTTAGTCGCCTTTTCTCCATACGTACCACCCACCTTCCCCTGCTTGTATGCAAGTGGGTTTAATGTTCAGTATAGCCAGGTATTAAAGCGTCAGATGTGTTAAAAGGGTCTTGAGGGGAGCTGTCGGAGGGCGGGGGCCTTGAGGGATGTTCCCACGGCCAGGGCTGTGCCCCTGCACGCTGGACTAAATTTAAAGGAGAAGCTCAGTCTTTCACTGCCAAAGTTTCCGGTACCGTCCCCATGTTTGGGGACACCCACAAGGGCGAAAGGGGACTAAGGACTATGAGTACTCTAGTCACTACAGTGAGAAACTTTAATAATTCATCTGCTTATTTCCAATTAGTACTGGGACGACTTTCGTTTAACTTATACTCAATCCCTTTTAACCTTCCGGTCTTCCAGTTCCCTGTATTACATTCCGTCTTCAGGTCGAACGTTGCCGGTGACTGTAGACCTTTGGACTCTTTTGGCTTCTTGGTTGCTGGGACTCGCTTTGAGAGCTGCTCCCTCTTGCTGGTGGTGTCTGTGTCATCGTGCGGTCCGGCTGCCCACGACGATTGCTGCGTGGTCACGCTACCGCAAACTCTAGGTTCCAACTTGTTTGGATTTTCTCCGTTCTCGCATGCCTGTCTCCCAGTGTTTTTCATTCCGCGCTGGTGCTGCTCTGGCTCACATGGGCACCGCGTTCTGCGACAGCTCCGCTTCCTTCTGCACTGTTCTGAACCGGGGGACTCCCTTGGTATTCTCGGCTATCCGCCTCCTCTCGCTGGTTCTTTGGCTTATCATCCCTTCTCAGCTTACTCGGCCTAGTACGTTGGAGACTCTGATTTAAAGTGATATCCTCTTCTTCTTGTTGATAATTTAGGTCCACTTTATCTTCCTGAAACTGATAATTTTCTGGTGTATTAGGTATGTCCAAATAAGTCATCATTACCAGGGCATCAAAGAGTTCCTCACAGAACCTTTGTCATAGTCCGCAAAGGAGGAATCCCTCCCAGGGAGGTCCCACGTGCCTCAACCCCTAGGGATGGTGTTGCAGAGCAGGCTTACCTACCTAGCCATACAGGGGGTCTTCGCCTTGGGGTGAAGGGATGAATTATCACGATTTGTCACATGTGTCTACGCTTGATACTTCCATCACCACTGCTACTGGGATCCATCCTGAGGTTCTTTTCACACCTTAATCTTGGGCTCCATGTGTGCAGGAAACAGCCCTTGTGTCCCTTAATGTACAGGCCACAGTATTCACAAAATGGCTAACCAAAAGATAAATGTGCCCAAGAAGCACACGAGTATGCCAAGTGAGCATGATGTACGCACTAGTCCCAAAGTGGCGCTTGCCGATGGCCCCAACCCACATGTCCTCAACACAGGATCACTGGCTATTGCTTCACCAGGGAAGCTGACTGCAAAGTCTACACTCTGAGACCGTGATCTCTGGTTCCTCAGCTACCTACAGTGTCACAAGGGTAATTTTCGCCTTGTTTGGGCTGGCAGTCCAAATGTTAGTGCAGTTTTTATCTGACTTCAACATCTGCACCTCCTCCATGGAACCGTACGTCTTGGACAGCTCAACACAGGCACTCGTCCTGGGTTCCATCTATGTTGCCATGAGTCCTCTTCCTGCTACATCTCCGTTCATTTGGACTCTGCCATCCAGCTCTGAGAATCGGTTTGCCGACAGTTTTCAAAACCTGATTAGGTCTAGAGCCATGACGATGTATTATAAACAGATTATCAGCCGCTGCATCTCCAGTCACCCCATCGCCTCCATTCGTGCCTATGACTAACAGAGCTGCGACTACAACAGTTCCAAGCCTCCCTCAGGTTACAGGGCCCACCCCTCTTACCATGGAGGCGGCATCTGACCCTCTGCTCCTCAGCAGCCATCAGCTCTGACCTTGGATCTGTCCCAACCACTGGACAAAAATTCATCGTCAAGCGAAGCAGAAGATTTTCCTCCTTCAGCTAAGACTTTCAACAACAGGATCCTTTGATTGCCGGAATGTCTAGGAGTTCCTGCTCCTTATATACCATAGCAAGAGTGGGTCTCCTCTCCACTCCAAGGTCCTGGCCCTCCAATCTTCAGGTAGATCTGTATTACAGATCAAGAAGGATGTTTTGGAGTAAGCTAGCAAGATCTGGCCAAAGCCCCACACTGTGCAAGCCACCAATAGAAACACTGAGGCGCGTTACAGGCCCCACACGTCTGAACAGTTTTGTCTCACTGCTCGCCCACAACTACACTTTGCAGTGGCAGCTTCTGCATTGCTCTATGCTAAGCCCTCTACTCCACACAGCTCCTCCTTATTAAATAAGGAAGATTAGCTCTTGCAGGTCTATGGTCGCAAGGTATACATTGACGCCTTCTTATGTTTTCAGGCAGGTAAATGACCATTTGGCCACTGCTAACCCAAATCTTTGGAGGAAATCTTCAATTTAAAGGCTTTCCTTTCCACTAACAGTAAGCCTTTAAATCAGGCAAGATGGAGACCAGGCTAATCGCTCAGGACTTCCTTGAGGCTTTGGCCCACCACATTGATACCTCCAGTAGAGGAATTACTTTGGGCTGTGACATACTCTGAGTGGTATGGATGCGTGCAAGCAAGTTTACTCAGAAGGTTCAAGACAGAATACTGGACTAACGGTTATGATCTATTTCATCCATCCTCTGAAGATGACCTAAACAAAAGAAATGCCTCTGCCCAGATTGCTAAGTCTCTGGTGGTCCTCTCTAAGCCGGGTCATAGTTCCTTTCAACATTTGTCGTCCTCCAAGCATTCTACACAAAGGTAATTTGGTGGGTTTCGTGGCTATCTTGACAGGAAGACTAGAAACTCTGATGGGTCTCCCAGCAGCCATAGAAGGAAGCAGCCTCGCTCCTCTTCAAAAGGTTTCTTCGCTGTATCTTCCTCCAAAGCTTCAGGAGATCCAAAGAAGTAATGACGTGTTGAGCTAGGTCCACACAACACCAGTCTGCAGGCTCCTCTGTCACATTTCACACTGTTAGACCATTTCTTAGGACTCATGGACACTGCCCATAGTCTCCAATGGCTGCCGTCTTTGTGCTCCTCTTTCTCCAGCATGGGGTCTGGCATGGATTCACATGCTCATGAATATTCCCCGTCGTCAGGCTGGGAATCCTCGGTAAAGAAAAAAACAGTATCAGTTTCGTTTCTGATCTGTCTTTCGTAGTAATAACCAATCACTGGTCTCTGCGTCATACTGACCACAGCCAATGACTGCCCTCTACCTAAGCACCGCCTCTGGCAGCCATCTTCAGATTTTTACCGCACGTTCATGTGTTGGGATCCTCGTGCTATTGCTCTCGAGCGTTAGTGCTATTTTTCGCGCTTTTTTCACAAAAACTTCGATTCTTTCGGTCAAAAGAGCCTCAAGCTCCACCGATCCTACATCCGATCAACGGGGACCCGTGTCGGATTCGTCTGCGCCCCTCAAGGGTGAAGATTTCGTCGAGCTACACTTCGGAGGACTCCAGAAGCTTCTCAGGCCCGGTCTCGGAAATGGCCCAGGAGAAGGGAAGCTCGACGCCCGGAAAGCTGTTCAGGGTCTGCCCTGGATGCCAGCTGCAGAACGTCTTTAAGGAGGACGAACACTCTTTCTGCCTTTACTGCCTTCATGAGGACAAGACTCACGTGGAGAAGGACTGTGCGTTTTGCGGCAACATGTCGGAACGGACCATGAAGGACCGCCATCAACGTCTCGCCAACTGGCTGGAGGGTAAGAGCCCGTCTGGCGAGAAGAAGAAGAAATCCGAGCGGTCTTCTAAGACCTTTGAGGGCGCCCCGGCGACGGGGGCCCAACATAAGGCCAAGCACCGCGAGTCCGCTGGCACCGGGAGCGCCGAACGGTCGGGCTCTACGGGCGCCAGGCAGGGCGCACCCTCCCCGGCACCATCAACCACGAGCCAACGCTCTGGGTCGGGTAAGAGGAAGGCCGAGCACCCGGCGAAGCTCCTGGAGAGGCCCCGGTCGAGCTCTAAGGCAGAGGAGGAGCGTGGCAGTGCCCCCTCCCTCAAGGATAAGGCGGTGAGCGCACCTAAGGTGGTGAAGGCCTTGATCCATCCGACCAAGCCCTCTATCGAAACGGTCGCGGCGGCCCTGGCTCAGCCTGTGGAGGCTGCACCAGTGGTGGCGACCTCAGGGCCCAGAATCTCCCTGCCTCCTCGGAGGGAGTCTTCTTTTGTGCCCATCGATAGGACCCCCGTGAAACCCTCCGTGGGGAAGAAGAAGGGGGGGCAGGGCGTCGTCGTAGATTCGGCCTCAACCTCAGAAGAGGAGCTGATCGAGGTCTTAAGCCACGGCCTAGGCGTGGAAGAAGGCCAGCCCGTCGGAATGGACCCCGACGCAGGTGACGACGACGACGAGGATACCGACGGGGCCCCTGCTCGCCCGTCGGATTCCCCTCTGCCAGCGCCGCAAGACAACTCGGCGGCCATTTTGTTGGCCATACAGTCCTTATGCTCCGAGATAAGGACGAGGCTACCGTTACCGACGGAGGAACCTCTCCCGTCGGGGGATCCAGAACCGGGACCTTCTGGTGTTCCCCCTACCAAGAAAAGAAGGATCCATCCACCACCTCCTTTTCAACCGTCGCGCCCCGTCCAGCCCTCCTCCCCGTCCACCCGAGGGGATGATACGGGGACTGACACGGCAGCGACGGGTACGGACGACGAGGCATACGACGAGGATATTCCGTCGTCGTCTCCCACCAGGGCTTCTCCGCCCGACGAGATCGGATCTTTCCACTCCATGATCTCCAGGGCTTCCGAGCTTTTCCAACTCTGCCCTGAGGAGAAGAAAAAGGAAGGCTTCCTTTATCAGCGGCGCGAGGCCAAGAGGAAGACGGTCCTCGCAGTGCCTCTGTTGGACGACATTTGGGATGAGGGCCTTTCCCTCCTCAACCCTTCCACGACGCCAGCTAGAAGAGACCGGTACGAGAAAAAGTACCGGGTCCCGGACACGGCCCCCCTATGCCTCCGGGCGCAGCCTACCCCGGATTCCGTCGTCTCCGCGGCAGCCAGGAAGAAAGCGGGGGGGGTGCGGCCTCCACATCGACTTCCCCGCCGGACGGCGAGGGAAAGAAATTGGATGCTATGGGACGTAGAGTCATCTCGTCGGCAGCGACGACGATTAAAGCGGCCAACGCCTTGGCTATCGTGGCTCGCTACGACAGGGAGCTGTGGTACAAGATAGCTCCCCTGCTGGATTTTCTGCCGGACGACAAGAGGGCGGAGGCCCTGGAGATCCTGCAGGAAGGTGAGGTGGCCTCGGACCACGCCATCACCGTGGCGACGGACATCGCCGACACTGGGTTCCGCCAGCTGGGCAACGGCGTTTGCCTTCGACGTCGTGGATGGCTCAAAGCTACGGACTTCCGGCAGGACGTCCAGACCAGAGTCCTGGACATGCCCTTCGACGGGAACAACCTGTTTGGGAAGACAGTGGACGATTCCCTTCAGGCCATCAAGGCGGATACTGAGACGGCCCGGGCCCTTGGAGTTCTGCAGCAACGACGGACGCCCTTTCGGAGCGGCGGAGGCAAGGGCGCCTCCAAAGGTTCCGGCGGCGGTTTCGCTTCCTACCGTCAAGCGGCCCGCTCGTCGTCGCAAGAGGCCTACAGAGGACGAGGCAAGTCTAGCGGACCCCGCCGTCGTCGCCAAGGAGGTCAAGGCGGCAAGGCCGCGTCCAAGCAGGATTGAACCGGCCGTGGGGTCGGGCCCCCACCGAAGCACCCCGGTGGGAGGCCGGCTGGCGGGCTTCGTCAGCGTGTGGGAGTCCATCTCCACCGACCGTTGGGTGCTGGACGCCCTGGCCCGGGGCCACGCGCTCGAGTTTCAAAGAAGGTGCCCGCGCGTCCCCCCCGTGGCCAGGAAAGAACTTCACGTCCCTCAACTTCTCCTGGAGGTAAAGGCGATGCTCAGAAAGGGCGCCATCGAACTCGTCCCAAAGAGGCTTCGGGGCTCCGGAGTCTACTCGAGATACTTCCTCGTGAAGAAGAAGACGGGAGGATGGCGCCCCATCCTAGACCTGCGACGTCTGAACAAGTTCATCAAGGCGCAGAAGTTCCGGATGGTCACCCTCCAGCACGTCCTGGGTCAGCTGGAGGAAGGAGACTTCCTATCGTCGTTGGATTTGGAGGATGCCACCGAAAATTCCTCAGGTTCGTGGTCCAGGGGCGTCATTACCAGTTCAAAGCCCTTCCCTTCGGACTACGGTCGGCACCCAGGGTATTCACCAAGTGCCTCGCACCGGTGGCGGCGCAGCTGCGCCGCGAGGGGATTCACGTCTACCCCTACCTGGACGACTGGCTCATCCGCGCCAAGACGAGGGAGCTCGCCGTGGTCCACACGGCAAGGACCGTCCAACTCCTCACGGACCTGGGATTCTCCGTGAACTACGCCAAATCCCACCTGGTGCCCGCGCAAGTCGCACTGTTTCTGGGAGCGAGGCTCGACACAGTGTCCCTTCTGGCCTCCCCGTCGGAGGAGAGGACCAGGACCATCTTGGGCAAGGTGCAACGGATGTTGGTGGCCGACGCGGCCAAAGTGAGGTCCATCTAGTCCCTCCTCGGGATGATGTCTTCCTGCATCTACCTCATTCCCATGTGCAGGCTCCGGATGCGCCCGTTGCAAGAATTCCTGGATGCGCGCTGGATCCAGACGACGGGCAGCTTCGAGGAAAGGATCAAGCTCGACGAGAGTTTCCGACGAGCGATACGGTGGTGGGGCACCCGCGCGCATCTGACGGCGGGCATGGACTTCCAGACCCCAGCCCACCAGGAGACTGTGACCACGGATGCCTCCCTGGAAGGGTGGGGAGCGCACACCGAAAATCTGCACGCAAGGGGACTCTGGCTCCCGACGGAGAAGTCCCTGCATATCAACATCCTGGAGCTCCGTGCAGTGTTTTGGGCCCTCAGGTCCTTCCTTCCGTCCCTCAAGGGCAAGGTGGTGAGGATCTTCACCGACAACACCACCACCATGTTTTACATCAGGAAACAGGGCGGAACCAGGTCCCCAGCGCTGTCCAAGGAGGCGCAGGACCTGTGGCATTGGGCCGTCGCCCAAGGGATTTTTCTGGTGCCGTTTCATCTGGCAGGGATAAAAAACACCATCGCCGACTCACTCAGCAGGGAGCTGCGCTCGTGCCACGAGTGGGAACTACGGCAGGATCTGGTGGATCGCCTCTTCCGACGGTGGGGCACACCCCAGATCGACCTGTTTGCGACGGCGACGAACACCAAGTGCCGGAGGTTCGCCAGCAGGTTTCCCCAGACGAGGAGCATGGGCGATGCTTTCTCGTTCCCCTGGGAGGGCCTGTTCCTCTACGCGTTCCCTCCCTTGCCTCTGCTAATCCGGCTCGTCAACCAGCTCAAGAGGTCACGGTGCAGGATGATCCTCGTCGCACCTGCGTGGCCGAGGCAGATATGGTTCCCGGACTTGCTGGACTTGTCAGCGTCCCCGCCGATCAAGCTGCCGGCGGACGCAGATCTACTCTCCAGGGAAGGAGGCGCCATCCTCCACCACGACCCGAAGTCGCTGAACTTGCAGGCCTGGCTCCTGCAGCGCTAGAGTTTGGAGGATACGACATACCGGCCGATTGCAGAGAGGTTCTTGCAAAGGCCAGGGCGTCCTCGACTCTTAAATGCTACGGACACAAATGGAAGAGGTTCTCTGTCTGGTGCCACGCACAGAAGATTAACCCTCTACGGATTACGGCTCCCCAAGTACTGCCGTACCTGCTGACGCTGGCCAAAGCTGGTCTGGCACACGCGTCCATCAAGATTCATCTTGCTGCGATCTCCCGATACACCAGAACCACGGGGCGGACGTCCTTGTGGTCTCATCGTCTGGTGAAAGAGTTCATGAAGGGACTGTTCAGATCGTTCCCGCCGGTGAAGGCTACGGCCCCGGCGTGGGAGCTCAACGTGGTGCTGACCAAGCTCATGGGACCTCCGTTCGAGCCTCTGCACTCGGCCCCGTTGAAGTTTCTATCGTGGAAAACAGCTTTTCTTGTGGCCATCACCTCCGCACGACGAGTGGGAAAGATCCAGGCCCTTTCCTGCAAGGCCCCGTACTTGACTTTCCACGACACGAGGGTAGTGCTCAGGACGCACCCCTCCTTCATGCCCAAGGTACCGTCGGACTTCCATCTCAACGAACCCTTGGTGTTGCCTGTGTTCTTCCCGTCGCCTTCGTCGCCGGCTGAGAGGACTTTGCACTCGCTGGATGTGGCTAGAGCGCTGAAGTTCTACGTGGACCGCACGAAGTGTTTTCGGAAGACGTCACAACTCTTTGTGAACTTTGGACCTGTCAATCAGGGGAAGGCTCTCTCGAAGGCTTCCATTTCCAGATGGCTCTCCGGCTGTATCATGTACTGTCATCGGTTGGCAAACCGACCGCTGCCTGGCCGTCCGAGAGCCCATTCCACCAGAGCGATCGCAGCTACCACGGCGTTCCTTTCTGGTGTGCCCCTGCTGGACATATGCAGGGCTGCTACGTGGAGGTCGACGCACACCTTCACGAAATTCTACTGCGTCGACCGGGATTCCAGGGAGGAGTCCAGGGTCGGCCAAGCAGTGCTGCGCAACCTGTTCGCCTGAGGTGAGCCTGGTGAGGAGGTAAGATGCTTAATGTTGAGTTTGATGTAATGCTTAATGTTGAGCCTTTGCCACCTCCCGTGGTTGTGCATGTGTGTACTGCTATGTATTCTTTATTCATGAGCATGTGAATCCATGCCAGACCCCATGCTGGAGAAGGAACAAGTTACTTACCTGTAACTGTTGTTCTCCAGCATGGGTCTGGCATGGATTCACATGCGAACCCTCCCGCCTACCCCTCTGCGGCTCTTCACTTGGTCATACTGCCACTTTACGTGCTTCCAAATCTGAAGATGGCTGCCAGAGGCGGTGCTTAGGTAGAGGGCAGTCATTGGCTGTGGTCAGTATGACGCAGAGACCAGTGATTGGTTATTACTACGAAAGACAGATCAGAAACGAAACTGATACTGGTTTTTTCTTTACCGAGGATTCCTAGCCTGACGACGGGGAATATTCATGAGCATGTGAATCCATGCCAGACCCATGCTGGAGAACAACAGTTACAGGTAAGTAACTTGTTCCTTACCCTCTTTCCTTTGCTACTCTCATCCAGAGGTTCCAGAAGAGATCAACTAGCTCCTCTCCATGAAGGCCATAGAAGCCATTCCATCAGACCAGAGGAGCCAGGGTTTCTATTCAAGTTTAATTTCTGTGACCAAGAAGAACCAGGCTATCCTGTGGGTAATCCTAGACCTCTTCCTTCAATCTTTTCCACCCCAACGAAAAGTAGGAAGATGGTCATGCCTGGCCAGATCCTGGGATCAGTTCAAGGGGTGATGACTGGTTTTGCGCCATTGACCTCAAGGATGCATACATCCATGTTCCCATCGAGGAACCCCATCAGCGATGCCTGAAGTTCTCCTTCACTGAAATGAATTTTTAGTACCGGCCTTCCCATTTTGATTGAACATGGCTCCAAGAGTATCTACCAAACTGAGAAACGCAGTAGTCAGCTCCTTTTTTCTTTGGAGGATACATGTTTACCCATACTTGGACAATTGGCTGGTCCGAGCCCCTTCTGTGAGCTAAACAGCCTCATCAGCTCAATCATTGACATGCACTCTCTTCAATCTGGGATTGTCCATCAACCACCAAAAATCAACCCTACTCCCTTCAGAGGCTGACATTTCTGGGATTTCGATTTGTCCATACCAGCAAGTGGACATTTGGTATCTCAACTGTTGTGGGCTATTTTCAGCGGAGAAAGGAGACTTCTGCTTGGTGCTTTCAATGGCTCTTGGGATTGATGGCTGCATGTGTACTGTGCATTGTGTTAGCACGCTAAACAATGGGACGTCTCCAGTTGCACTTAGTCTACTCCTCGAACCAATCTACAGCTATGCAATCAAACCACATCCCGATTCGAGCCTTATTAGACCAGGGCAGGGCGTTTGCTCACCAACCTGACTGGGTTCCTTTTCAGGAGTTGGCTCTGGGGGAGTGTTACCACAGACTCCTCCCTCAAGGACTCGGGAGCCACTTTGGGGCCTATCAAGGCACATGGCCTGTGATCCCAGATGGAGAGCCATATCCATATTAACATTCTCTAGTTGGAGGCGATGTTCAATGCCCTGAGATATTTTCTGCAAGTAATCTGAGACAAGAAAGTTCTCATCCAGACTAACAGTTCAACCTCTGTGTAGTACCTGAGCAAATCGTGGAACTACATCATCCATCATGTTCCTGCTGTCAGTGGAGATTTGGGGGGCGGGCGGAGGGTGGGCCATTGAGCATCACATATCTTTGAAGGCCATCCATCGGTGGGGATTCGCTCCGTGTGGAGGCTGACAACCTCAGCAGGATAACGTCACAGATTTCAAAAGTGGGATAGACTTGGAGGTTGTTTTGCTTAGTCACCCATATAATTCAGGCAGTCAGGGAGGCATCTTCCTGGGCCCAGTGCAGCAGCAAGTGGGCCAGGTTCTCTTAATTGGGTCTGGGCAAGCATGCCATTTCCTCGACCTACCTCCTCTCTGAATGAGATCCTCTCCTTACTCCTACGTCCCATCCCCTTTCCTCCATCCTGTATGGGCGTCCCTCGCTAGGGATGGGCACTTAACCTTTTTCATCAGAGAAAAGTCTTGCCCTTTAAATTTAGTTGCGCGCAGCCCTGGGAGCATGTGCTCCCTTGACCCCGCCCACCGGCAGAACACCCCAGTCCTCTTTTCTGCATCGACCGGAGCGGACCAACTTCACCAGCGCTCGTGGTCCTTATTAGCAATTTTAAACTTACCTAACTTTTAATTCTTATAGGACACCGTCCACCAGTGTCCCGCCTGTCCCCGGTGTATGCCTGCGTGACAGACTTCAGCAGGTGCCCGTCTTGCGATGGTTCATTTCCCACATCAGACCTGCACGCCCTTTGTCTCCGGTGCCTCAGTGACGACCAAGGATGGGAAGTCTGATCGGCGTGCAAGAATCGGCTAGCGTGGTAGAGGGAGCTATTTGCCGGGACTCCACCAGAACACTTAAAGGAGTATGTGAGAAGAAAACCAAGAAGGCAAGTATTTTTTATTTTTAAAAGCACCCTGCATGGGTGACTTCTTCCCAGGGAAGTCTGCCAGCGGGAGGGGCCAATCCGGCCCTGTTACTGGCGAGTAGAGTACCGTGGCTCAGGTAGCTTACGGCCTAACGGTCGAGAGATCTAAATATCCTTCCGGTCCTGTCGCTGAGGAGCCAAACGACTCAAACACGGGACACGTCCCGAGGGGCAATGCTCTGTTACCAGGTCTAGGCCTGAGGGGGGGGGGGCCTTTACGCACAGACGGCATTATGGTCCGGGGCCAACAGCCTAACAGGACCATACCTGAGGTGCAGGAAAGGGCAGAGCCTATGCGTACAAGCAAGCAGGCTGAACCCAGACCTAGTGCAGCCACAGAAGCATGTGCAGACAAAATGGCAGCCAGACCAGAAGCGCGTCAATCCAGCGATGTGCAAAGGTGGGAAACCACTGCCAGGACAGAATGGTCCCAGGTAACTACGCCACAGGTCAAGTGGTGCACCACCTATCCGACCACGGCAGCGCAATTGCGCTGCAGAGGCCTCGTAGACACACGATGGGCACATTTGGGGTAGACAACAACTGTACATGTCTACACTGACTCGGGGGTTGGTGCAGGAGCGTGTTCAACCAGCATGTGAGGAGCGATTTCTTGATAAGTTCCTGACCCTCATGTGGTCCACACACATGGCAAGCATTTTCAAGAGTATTGTTCAGGACATGATCCCTCCCATGCTCCGTCACAACCAGTGCCAGTACAGCTACAAGATGTGCCTTCCTCAGCAAGGGTGTTTCACGATAGAATCGCCGGCCTCGATAAGTACCTGGGCATCCCCCAGCCACAGAAGGAGTAGCCAGAAGCAGGGGTTTTAGTGCAGGTACTTAACATCCGAGCAGATGCTAAATCGGGTATACCACTGCAAAAGGACATGGAGACCCTGGCTAGAAACGGATGTGCCAAGCCACACTCTAGACAGCCAATCAGCAAAAAGCTGGATGCTAAGTATAGACAGGTGGACAGCGACCCGCTTCTCGTGTCCATGCACCCTCAGCCTCTGTCATCTGTCATCACGGTGGCGTCTATGTATTGCCAAACCACAAGAATCTTTGGCCAGCACATCCATCTCAGCGCTGCTGGGCAAGGAACAGAAGGACCTAGAGGCCTATACATAAAGGTGTACTCGAACGTGGGACTACACCTCAGACAGGCCAATACCGACGACACCCTGGCTGTGGCAAATCAAAGGCTGTGGCGGGAAAATGTGGACTTCCTCCCACACCTGCAGGCCCACAAACTCGCGTCATTTAAGGCCGGCTTTGCAGAGGGCAAGATAGTCGCTCAAAACCTCATGGAAGCCGCTGTCGCACACATTGATAGGGCAGGTAAAGCCATATGTGTAGCGACGGACATGAGACGAATGGCCTGGCTTAAAGCAACCAGCTTCACTCCTGATGTCCTTGATCTCCCATTTGAGGGGGTAACTTGTTTGACTCCACCACAGACGAAGAGCTGGACAAAAAGAAGAGCAACTCTGACACCGCCAAGTTACTGGTCATTCTTACGAAGCCAGAAGCCAAAAGCTTTTGGGAGGGACAGGCTCGTCATACAGAGGTTGAACATTTGGCGGACCGGAGGACCAGGCATCCAGACCGATATCCCAGTCCTCATTGGTGGAAGCAGCAGAAATCATCCCGCAGAGGATTCTTCCAGTCCCCCTCACCAGCCTCAACCTCCGAGGCAAAGAAACAATGACGTGTTGCTTCAGCTACACAGCACTCCGGTGGGTGGCAGATAAGCCCACCACAGTCCTGCCAGACTCTGTGGACCCATGGGTGGTTTCGGTAGTCTCACAGCTTCCGGCTTCCCATTCAGTTCCCACCCACCCCCTGTTCTCCCCTTCCCCAGACCGGGACACCATCACTCCAAGCAGAGATACACTCGTAAATCACGAGCAAAGCAGTGGAGGAAGTCCCACTCCTGCAACAGGGATTGGTATTTTACTCCTGCATCTTTGCCATTCAAAAGAAGAACCAGGGAGGCCTGCAAGTGGTCGTAGATCTATCCTTCTTAAATATGTACCTGTCATTGCAGAAGTTGAAAATGGTTACTCCAGCTCTGATGGTGGAGTCTCTGTGTGGAGGAGACTGGATGTGCTTCCTGGATCTGAAGGACGCATGCTTTGCGGTCCTGATCTGGCAGCCTCATCGATCCTTCCTCCGATTTCGAGTCATGGGGCAGCACTTTAATACAGGGTGCTGCCCTTTGGGCTCAACTCAGCACCACAAGTCTTTACGAGGCACATGAACGCTGTGCTGGCCCTGCTCAGATCAGAGGGCACGTTAAGAAATATAAAAGGTGGAGATCTGCAAATGGCTTCCAGCTGCCTTTTTAGGTAAGAATGGAATTGTAATGAGAATGTAGAGACAGAAAAAAGAGGTTGTATGTAGGATCACTTGTATTTTTGATGTTTTCGGTAAGCAGAAGGAAGAGGGACTGGCACTCCATAGTTGGGAGGACAGCTTTTTTGGACAACATTGAACACCACTCGGGTACGTCCTTTTTTATGTACTTGCTCCACTCATGTGGCAAGGGTGCGATATGGAGTCTAGTAATAAGACTTGTGAGTAGATTTAAATCATGGGTCTTTTATTCCAGCAGGGATTTCCATCTAAACCAGGCTCATAGAGAGTTGCTTTACTGCGGGCAGCCATTTTTGTTCGCACACACAACAGGACCAGGCCCCTGATGATTGTCCGGCAGTCATAGGCTACACAAGTCAGAAACTTGTACAAGTTGGGCAAATAAAACGTGTATATGTGGTATAATGAACTCGCGCAGTGTTAACCAGTTTATGATAATACTGGACAACCCATGATTCTTAATATGTTTGTTTTATATTATGATGTAATTAGACACATTTGTTGTACTGATTTTGATTTTAGGCATGGATTTTAGTGTGTTACGCTTTGTATGTTGTGTGAATATAATGAAATATTTTGCAATAAAATTGAACAAAAATTAGGAATAATCATGTGGCTATTGGATAAATAAGATCGACCTAGATTGAATTCATGAAGGAACTGGAATTGACACTTGAGTGTATATATATATATATATATATATATATATATATATATATATATATATATATATATATATAATTTTATTTTTTTATTTATAGTTGTTTGGGTCGCGAACAGAAATTCGAGACCTTTCAACTTAAAATACATACCAAATTTACAAAGGTGATACATAAATAAGATGATTAATCTTTACATAAAAAATAAGGCATCACTCATTTAAAACTTTTAGCAGGAATTACAACACAGATTAAAACACATATAGTAATCATCATGTTGGTACTGCATACATTGGTATTTTCAATTGATGCAAGTAATTGACAACTGCACATCTTATAGCCTTTCTATTGGTATGGAATAATAAGACCCATACATCTTTTGGGGTCAAGACCTGTTGGTCCATAAATAAAGGCTTAAAGTGGGCACAACGTATTGATAACAGTTTATCACATTCTGTACACAGGTGCTTAAGAGTTTCTGCTTGTTGTTTACAAAACCGACAAGGCAGAGGGATATCAACATTACTCCGTCTGTTCAACACGTCGTTTGTCAACCACAGGTTTAGCCTGAATCTCATAAAGCCATTTCGATGGCTAGAGCTAGGGGACCTCACCATATAATCAGCCACAGTGTTGTAACGCTTTAGTTCAAATGGACAAGCCTCAAAGTTTTTATAGTTGGCACAAGCAAGACGTGTATGTCACTTGTATATATATATCGTCTTTTGGTTTATTGTAAATACAGATCAGAGGGCCATCATGTATATCTGTACCTTGACGACTGGCTAGTCAGGGCGGAGTCACCGGAGCAGGTCAGAAGCACAACTCACAAGCTCATGAGCACTTTATACGACCTGGGGTTTTCAATGTCCAGAGGTCACAGCTTCAGCCTGCACACACCCTAGCGTTCTTAGCACTCTTGTGGGGGACACAGAGGCAGATGATATCCCCACCAGGGAAAAGGTGGCAGCAATCAAGGCAGAGCCAGGGTACTTCATCAGTAGACCATTGACCACGGCCTGGTGGTATGAGCACTTGCTGGGGGCAATGGCTGCTTGTTTCCTGGCGGTTCCTCACACCTGGCTGAGGAAGTTGCTGCACTTTTCAGCCTCATGGCTCCAAGAGATGGGGGAGCAGACGGCTGAGGTTACCATACCGCTACTCCTGCACCAGGATCTTGGATGGTGGAGGCAGGACATCAAACTCATGGTGGGCATACTCTTCAGGCAGCCCAACCCAGAACATACAATTACGACGGATTCCTCCCTACAGGGTTGGGCAGCCACTCTGAGCAGCCACACAGTACATGGTCTGTAGCCAATGGGGAAACAGCAGAATCATATCAACTGGCTGGAAATAATGGCCATTCAGCTCGCGCTCAAGGCTTTTCGTCCAATGGTCAGAGGCAGGTCGGTTTGCATTCAGACAACTCCACCTGCATGTACTATCTCAACAAACAGGTGGGCACCAGATCTCCTCCTCTGTGCAGGCTTGCCATCAGCACATGGGAGTGGGCCATTGCACAGAATATATGAATCTCAGCAGTCCATCTCCCAAGGGAATCCAACCTGGAGGTGGACAGACTCAGCAGGCTGGGTTCCAACAATTACGAGTGCCAGTTAAACTTCAACAGGTGGGGGGCAACCACATCTAGACTTATTTGCGACAGAGCACAACCAGAAATGCCAGAAGTTTGCGTCCTGGGGGACAGGGGCCAAGGCTTTCTGGGGGACACACTGCAGCTATGGGCAGAATGTGGGCTTATGCATTCACTCCACAGGGTAATTTGCAAAATCAGAGAGTCTTGTCGACTGCGACTGATCCTAATAGCGCCGCAGTGGCTGGCTAGGCCTTGGTACTCTGACCTCCTGCAGATGGCAGATCAGCTGCCGGTTCCCCTTCCCCTAGGGACGGACCCTCTCCTGGTTCAGCAAGGGGGAGCGGTCGTTCACCCCTCCCCAGAGAGGCCAGCCTTAGCAGCCTGGTCCCTCAACAGTTAACTCTACAGCACCTCAGTCTGTCCCATGACAAAATAGAAATCATACAAGGAGCCAGGAGCCATGCTACGCTCAAGCAATACAAAAGCAAATGGACCATATTCTGCTTCTGGGCCAGATAGTCAGGAGTGGATTCCGTATCATGCGCTCTAGACCACAAGTGTTATCTTTTTCAGCACATCTGGCAAGGTCAGCGGTCCAGGTAGACACATGCCGGACATACCTAGCAGCCATTGGCACCTACAGGAACTCTGAGTTCCTGTAGGTGCCAATGTAGGTGTTCTCTACGTTCAATTCTGTGGTGAAAAGTCATCTGGTGGGGCTGACGAGGCTGTTCCCGCCTGTCAGGTGTCTGCTTCCAGTCTGGGATCTAAGTGTAGTCCTCAGGGCCCTTGCGCATATGCCCATGGCGACTTTAGACATCAAATTAGTCACAATCAAAACACACTCCTTGTGGGCCTCACCTCGGCATGCAGAATTAGTGAAATTCTGGCACTAGTGGCTACAGACCTATACACCACATTCCAATGAGACATGGTGGTGCTGCGTACTCGTGCTTCTTTCCTACTGAAGGTGGTCTCATCATTCCATTTCAGCAAGGAAATTGTGCTACCCACTTTCTTCTCATATCCAACAGAAGAGGCGGAGAAGCTTCCTCACTGTCTTAACGTCGGGAGAGCATTGAAATTCTGCCTGTATAGGAGCAAGAATTTCAGCAAGTCAGACGCCCTATTAGTCACCTTTGGCAGATCGAAACCGGGCAGGCAAGTGTCCAAGGCTTCAATAGCCGTATGGATGGTTTCGGCCTTTCACAAAGCATGCAAGGTGCAGTGTAAAGAGACTCCAATGAACATACACTCTCACGTGGTCAGGGACAAGGCAACATCGGTCGCTTTTCAAAGACATGTACCATGACAAGCAATTAGCAAGGTGGCCACATGGGCCACCCCATCAGCCTTCTGCAAGCATTACTACCTTGATGCCAGTGCATAGTCTGATGCTGCCTTCGGTAGGCAGTGCTGCGATATCTGTTTGCATAGGCATGGCAACAGCACTCCTTCTCCAGGGCATCAATCAGTGGTAATCGCCCATACAGGATGGAGGAAAGGGGATGGGACGTAGGAGTAATTACAAATTACTCACCTGAGTGACTAACGTACTCGTAGTCCATAGTCCCCTTTCCTCCATACGTCCCACCATCCCCCCCCCCAGCCCCTCTAAAATGTAGCAGTCTCCATAGGCAGATCAATACAGCCAATGCGTCAAAGGGGACTGAAGTGTGGCGCTGGGGCATGCAGTCAAGGGATTGCATGCTTGCGGGGCCTTGCCCCCACGTCCAACTAAATCTAAAGGGAAAGACCATATTTTCTGGTGAAGAAGGTTCCATTAATGTCTCTACGGGGACTATGGACTGGTCATTCTGGTGGTTAACTTGTAATTTATCTCCCATCTTTCAGCCTCTGGTATCTCTGTTGACTTATGTCGATTGTGGCAACAAGGAATGAAGAGACTGACCAAGTGGTGCAATAGTGGTTGCTATAGACTTTTATTAATTGAAAACCAATCCCATCTATCCCTACCTCCTAAGGCGGAAGGGGGGTTCCCTACCTAAACTGAAGGAACTTGTGTGCTCTTAAGGAAGTCTGTGCAAGTCAAATCAAAAAGGCACTGTACTGGTCACAAAGGCTCTTACTCTAACCATGTCACTACTACAAAACACCACAAAGTCCAGCTGCTGTTCGTAATCCAGGAGAATGACTCCCCTGGATGTAAAGCGTCCAAATGTCTCCCAGGTTTTACAAAGCAAAAGTTCTGGGTTCTCTGTAATCCAACAGAAAAGTACATTATTCACATACATTTTTCGTGGGGCTAGGAGAAGGACTCCCTTCTCCTAGTTTATTCTGCAGTGGCTTTCTCAATTCCTTAAAAAGGTTTGTAGCTCCCTTAGGGATGCTCTCAGTCTCTGTTTTATACAATTCTTGATCGACCCCACTAGGGCTATGAAACTGCCCTGAGTTCCTCTCGACTCCCCAGTACCACCCTGTAGTGGGACTGGCCAGGCAACGGTATCACTAAAATGGTTTACCATCTTCTCTGTTTCTGTATGGCTTATATACTCAAAGGGTTCTTGATTTTTCTCGTTTTTCAAGTGCGAAGAAAATAAAAAACGATAAGGGTTTTCTTTGTATCTTGAGGAAGGCAAGGTTAAGGCATGAGGCATGGTGTTGACCAATCAGCAATGTGTAACATCCTGACAACAGAAGATAGTTAGGGTTTGGCTCACTGGACCAGCCCTATGCGATTCTGGGGTGTGTACCATGATTCTCTCTGTTAGCAGGTGTTTCCGGTTAGAAAGAGAGCATAATCTATCCCCAGGCCTCCAGCCCTTTTAGGCCCCTCTGTTGTACTTCGATAAGATAACCCCTTTTTATGGCATTTCAGGGATGTGGGGGTCTTGGATTCGCAGACAATGGGCCTCATTACAAGTCTGCTGCTCGGAATGTGGTGATTCCGTGACGACAGAGATAGTTTCCACGTCCGCAAGTTTGCGGAATGAGCGGGCGATTACGGCCTGTCGGTCACATGTTACCGTTGCCACGTAAACACTCACGGAAACGGACATTCCGCCTCAAAAAGCAGTGCAAAAACCGTGACCGCCACTGTCGTCACGGACACAAACACCGGAAGCGGAAATAACATGACCGTGAAAACTGGAACGAGAGAGGCGGCCATTATATAAACCACAATCCACTGCCATCCACAGTCGGCACAGGCCAGATCACCACTCTGAGAAGGCAAAAACAAGAACCACCATGGATGGCATCCAGGATCCCAGCACAAAGACAGCGGAAACAGCGCTTCAGTGAGGCAGAGCTGACAGTACTTGTGGACCACATTGTGCAGCATGCAGAAATGCTTTTCAGCCCCAACCAGCGCCGTGCAACAGAGCAGCATCGAAAGGAGGTGTGGGCTGAAGCAGCACGCAAGTGCACAGCAGTCAGTGTGACAACACGTAGCGTGAAGGACTGCCACAAGAGGTGGGACGACCTCAAACTCAGAGTGCGCAACCTCATTGCTGCACACCGCCAGCATAGCAGTGGCACAGGTGGAGTGCCTGCATCACCACTAAAACTGCAGTCATGGGAGTAGCGCTGCAGCAGTGTCCTCCACCTTGAGGGCATACATGACATTGGCGATGCAGAGGCAAGAGTGAGCCCACTTGTAGATGCCGGTAAGTGCACAGATTACAAAGCCATGAGTGCAATTTGAGCCCAGGAGTGACCCAAGGGACCCACCCGTAACCCCTCTAGCCCCCCAGTTAGGGCAGGAGTGACCCAAAGGTTGCAGAGGGAGAGCTATTCCACATCTGTGCGTTGGCTCTCCAGGGCCATTGGACGTTTTGCCACCACCATTGTGACCTTGGAACGTCATATCCGGGAAGGCAACAGTGTCACATCCACCATAGCAGAGTCCATGTTGCTTGCCCAGCAGTCGTATCTAGGACGTGTGCCAACAGTGACACCAACAGTGCCGTCCACCAGCACCACCCCATCTAGCGCCACCACTGCCAGCCCACGGAGGCGCTCGCGTCGTCTGACAGGGCCCTCTGTCAAGGACTCTCATGCGCACAAGCGCATACACAAATAATGCCATGTGTGTTTGGCTGTGCAGGAGACATTCAAAGACATCATGGTTGTATGGGGTTGGGTACGTTTGGGTGGTGGGGGAGGTCTATAATGGGTGTAGTGTTTAGGGGCGGGTACGTTTGGGTGGTGGGTGGGCACGGGTGTACAGCTATCCCATCAATATGCCTTCTATCCTGCTTTGTTTTGAATAAATCACCCTTGAAAACATTTTCACAAGTGGACATCCGTTATTTAATTTGCAATCAATCCATTTATTTACCTGCATCTTCATTTACATGCAATGCTGTTCATGTGCTGTCTCTCAAAAGTAAATGCGAATGAGTGTATCCAGTGCATGTTGTCCTGTCCATCTTGTGCCCCCCACCCCCCGTGAGGCGGTTCAGCCATCCCATCTTCATCATCAACTCCATCATCATCCTCTGTGTCGGGGGTAGCAGTATGTTCCTGCGCATGCACAGATTGTGCAGCATGGCACACACAAGCACTATTTTGCCCGTCTTCACTGGGTTGTACAGCAGTGATCCGCCAGATCTGCTCAAGCAGCGGAACCTGGCCTTCAGTAGGCCACATGTCCTCTCGATCATGCCACGTGTGTGGACGTGTGCCCCTTTGTACGCCTCCTCAGGCCTGTTGCTTGGCCTCCTTACGGGCGTCATCAGCCACGGCGTGAGTGCATATCCTGCATCACCTACACAGGATGTAAATGGAGGGAACATGTCATTGTTAGTGGTACACATGTCTTCATCAGATGCAGTGCATGCATGTGTCATTGGTCAATCATCATAATGGGCCAGGCAGTGGTCTGACCACTGGGTGATTAACAATCTTGGTTCATTGATGTCGACATTCCGAACAACTTGCAGTGCATATGGGGTTTCACTTGCGCCCAGTAGTGGATAGCGAATATGCCATTGCGCTGTGATGTACACACATGGAGGAGTCACTCAATGGACTGTAATGGAGTGGTACATGCAGTATGTGTCATGTGTACACATCATGTCCATTGGGGGGACAGTAGTGCATAGTGTGGGTGGCTTAATCAAGTGGCTCAAGTTGTATGAGCTTGTACTAGTCTTGGTTCTGCATCCCCTTTGGCAGGGTGTGTATTGTCACACTGTGGCCACCTGTCATGTCTAGCTTTGTGACTTGTGGCTCGAGGTGACTGTCCATTACATGGGACAGGGGGTGATGCATTTGAAGTTGTGGCAGGTCACTCACACCTCATTGCCCTGGGAACCCCCCACCCCTCACCGCACGTGCATTGGCAGTTGTACTCACTCAATAGCCATGTGCTTTGTCAGCATAGCGTTCCATGTACCGTGGCAATGTTGAATTCCGCAGGACCATTGAGTCATGTGTTGACCCCGCGAAACGTGCGCAGCAATGTGTTTTCACTTGGGCAGCGTCACATATCATCTGTACATTCAGTGAGTGGTACAGTTTCCTATTGCGGAACACCATCTCCATTGCATGTGGTACTGTGCGCTCTATGTGGGTGCAGTCTACTGCACCAATGCAATTTGGCATGGACGTGATGGCATGGAAGGCCAACTTGGTGGCAATTACCTGGGCAAGTGTACAGGGTAGGGCGATGTGTTCCGACACATGGCGCAGCAGGGCATCCCGTACCTGGCCCTGTATTCTTGAAAAACAGGGTTATGAGAGCCCATGCAGCTCACCAACTGTGTGCTGATACGTTCCAGTGGCTAGAAAATGCAGTACCGACACAACCTTCAGGAGGTGGGGGGGGGCATTGCAGTCGGAATGCCAATGCAGCTGCTGATGTCCTCCTCGATCATGATGGTGATGTACATGATTGTTAGACGGTCCAGCCGGTATAATGTGTGGATCTGTCCTGGAGTGAGGTTCCAGGGTGAGGCCCTGATGCGCGGTATTGCAGGCTGCCTGCGGGGTTGTGCCATCTGCACAATTGGGTTGGGCATGGGTGCAGGGTTTTCCAATTGCCGTCTGCGCCTCCTCCGCCTCCTCTGCACCATTACTGCCACCATGTGCAGTGCTGCCTGTAGGTGCAATAGCCCCAGTCCCAATGCTGCTACTGCAGCTGCCTGCATTGTTGTGTTTGGAGATGGCCTGGGTGTGGGTGTGACCCTGTTGTAGGCTCCCAGTGGCCTGCTGGGTCCAGCTGGGCTCATTTGGTGCACCTGTGGACTGACTCAGCTCCCCAGGCACTGTTTAATGTCATGTCTGCGGTGGCGGTGTTACCGCCACCGTGTACACGGTTTTACTGCCATTTTTTATGGCGGTGTTTCCATGTCCATGCTAGTTGTAATGCGCGCAGTGTTACGTATTGCCGGTAACCTGGGGGTTTCTGTGCCGACACAGTTTTCGGATGCGTTGAGTCTGCAGTGGCGGTTTCTGGTGGTGGTATTTTCGGCTGCGATGGTTGGAATTCGCTGATCCGGTAAATGGTGCCAGTATGGTTATACCGGCAACGTAAAGTCCGGACCTGCAGACTAGTAATGAGGCCCAATGTGTATCCTCAATTGCTGTGGTAGGTGCTCTCAGTTCATACTATTACTGGTCTCCCTTTCATGGAATATCTAAAGAGTTTCTTAAACAGCTCATCTGTTCCGGACTTTCGTCAACTCCCGTTACCTGTATTTCAGTCGGGATGCTTCACCGGTTTGGTAGGATATCGAATTATGCTGTCAGCCTTCTCTGTTGTGGGGGAGGGGGGCAATTCTTGGAGCATCACTGCTAGTGTCTCTATCGATAGTGGCTTTGACCATCTTTCTAAAAATAGGCCCGGGTGCCACCAGCACTCTGTATTTTTCCCTGTCTCGTTCTCACTGCTCTGTAGCAAGCCTGGGTAGCAGTCTCGGCATAGTTGTCGGACCCGCCGGTCCACCCACTGCAGGCCCTTCCACTGCCGTACACGGTCTTTCTGATGGACCCTCTGAGAAGACGCTTTCCGCTCGTCAGGGCAATCTGTCTTGCCAGGGGGAAAGGCCACTCATTCTTGGGGAATCGTACAAATATGTCGACCTGGGAACTGCGACGGCCGAAAATTCTGACTTTTTTTCTTCTTTTTAACCCCTCCCTTACTCTCTCTCTCTCTCTCTCTCTCTCTCTATATATATATATATATATATATATATATATATATATATATATATATATATATATATATATATATATATATATATATATATATATATATATATATATATTGGGGGGTCTCCTCCGCATATATATGTGGTGTAAAGGGTTAAAATAAAAGTCTGCATTGCGTTGTGCTCCATTCTCTGCTTCTACTTCTCCTCCCAGCACCAGAGTGTACTAATGGGTGTCCTCGCCCACTCTCATGATGAACCACACCCTCCACACCCCTCTGTTGGGCCGTCCTGTTCTTCCCTGTTCTTCCCTCTGCGATATGCTTGACCTCGATTTCCAAGCCCTTCTCAGTCTTTCTTACTCTCTCGACCTCGGTCTCCGTTCTCATCAACTTCGTCCTCTTCATTCTTTCTCTCTTTCTTGCTCTCTGGTACTCTCTCTGGTATCCTTCCTGGTACTCCCTCTTCTTTTGTTTCTGATTCCCTGATATAGTAGGGTCTGCCCTGACGTAAGGTATATTCCATTGATTACAGCTGTTCTGGTGTTTTTCCTGCTTGCTTGTAGCTTTCTCGGGAGCTTCTTCATCTCAGTACCTAAACCATTAGCGTAGTTCAATGTTTCACAGTAAAACATGGTTTTAGACCCATAAGGTTTAGGTCCTATTGTCAATAGGAAGGAGTCTCTCTCCATGAGTTCCTCCTGCATGTTACCACCCCTAGGTGGACAATTGGTTAGTGGCCTCGTCTCCCTAGCCTCATGGAAAGGGGTTCTCCCCTGGGGAGAAGGGATGCCATCTGAAGGATCGGCACAGATGTCATATCTCAGCTATCTGTCTTCCAACCAGCATATGTCTTTTTCCACCACAAACCTGGTTGTGCGCACACACTTTGAGTGTCTCACCAGGCTGTATTGCCTGGTCGAGAGACCTTCTCCTGGTTGTAATTTGAACGCTGTCCTTTTATCATTAATGCCTGAATCCTTTAAACCTTTGGCTTCCATTGAGTTGAAGTTTGTCATGAAAGATGACTCTTTTGTTGACTCTCATGTCTGCGTATAGCCAGTGAGATCCAGACTCTATTGGCTTCGGAGCCTTACACTATTTTCCATAAGTATTATGTGGTTTTATGCATTCACCTGGCTTTTTTTACCTAAGATGTAGTACTCGTTCCAGATCAGTGAGGAGGGGGTATTGCCCACCCTTATTTGTGAATCCCAGTCTCTTGATGACATTGCTCTTTATTTTCTTTGTCAGGAGAGCCCTGAAGATTTACCTGCGCCAAACTGAACCTTTCAGGAAATGTAATGCCCTTCTCGTTACCTTTTGTAGTCCGTACCCAGGCTCCCAGCCATCCAAGCCCACTATTGCCAGATGGCTAGTCTCCGGCATTGGACACTGCTATTCCATTCAGAAGCGTGAGACTTCTAAGGGCATTCCTGCTCACATCATCGGGCCAAAGGACCTGCATGGCTTTTCAGCGCAACGTTCCTTGGGACTTTATTGGCAGTGCCACCAGATGGTCTTCGCCATGTGCTTTCTGTAAGCATTAGTGCCTGGACAGCAGCTCCAAGTCTGATGTCAGTTACGGAATGGCTGTCCCTGCAACCTCTTTGCTACCCCGAAGCTATTTGTGGCTGTGAAAACCACATAATTATGGAGGAAAGGTGATGGTGTGTTAAGATAGATACCTTAGTGACTTCTGTACTCCTAGTCTCCTTTACTCGATACAACCCACGCTCTGTGCACCGTTAATCAGTTAGATGGCAGTAGCCGGCTAGCGCTAAAGGACGGACTAGGGAAGCCAGTGAGAGGAGTCAACCTGAACGGATGCACCCAAGTTCACCCGTGTGTGCTAAAAATTTAAAGGGGGGGGGGGATTTTTGTTGTGATATAAAAGACTCTTGTGCAGTCCCCATGGGACAGATTCCCATTAGTATGGATGAAGGGGGACTATGGAGTAGGGGTACAGTAGTCACTAAGGTGAATAACTGTTTCTTAATGGAAAGATTTAGTTCTTATAAGTGTGCGCATTTGTAGTTAAATCTAAATGTGGCAAACTGTGTAACAGTACCATATTTATTTTGAACAAACAAATGGAGTACTCTTAGCGTGATAGGCATTTAAGCTCCCTGTTTTGAGTTGACATATAGTTATTAAATGGATGCCAGGTTTGTACAGTTTCTGCATTAGTTTAAAGAGCTGGTGGTACTGTCCAGAACCAGTGTTTTGCCCATTGTTGGTGTTGCAGCAATGACAGTACCTGTTGGTTCTTCCAAGATGCAGCAATCGGCTAGATTACAGACAAAAGCAGTTGTAAGTAGCGTTGCGATTGTAGGTCACTTCATGTTAAGCATGCATCCTGATTCAAACAGTAGAGAAGGGTCTGTTCTCTTCAATTCTGTCCAGATTTTAAAGAACCTTCACCTATTTAAGAAGTTAACTTGACCACTCAACCTTTTCAAAAACATCTTTGTCTGCTAAACTTTAATTTGATGGTGTTCCAACACCCACAGTAAAAATTTTTGAAACCGTTCTTTTTACTTTGAACACAAATTAATGTAAAATCTGATCATCTTTACCTGGCCTGCCAGCCTCAATTTGTATATGTAATTTAATGTAACACTTAGCACTGCCTTCAGTCCGTTTCAATATGCTAGAGTGAAGTTAAATAGTAGGGATTTGAAGAGGAGTAACATTAGATGAGAATTAGTTGTGACAGTGAATTAGATATTGGGTATCACAGTAAGAATAGGGACTATGACAGGTCTCAAGTCTCCAGTGCACCTCAGATCCCCTTTCCATAGTACCCTTCAGGAAGGCCCATCCTGTTTTGACTGGTTCTCTCCAGAGTGTATGCATTTTCCTGAAGTGCCTTCCTGGCGAAGGATGTTAAAGTTCGAACAAGCACACCTTTATCAGGGTTCCGATGGAAAAGCTGTGGCATGCGCCTGACCCAAAGCATCTAGGTCTAGGATGCACTGGTTTTTGTTTCTTTTTAACACTTGGACTCAATCAATCCATCACTTTTTCTGCAGAGCAGATTGATGTTCACTAAAAACTGTGTAGCTCTTCAACCCTTTTAATTTTGAAAACTCTGTGGATGATGTCTTCCAATAGTGTTTAGTAGAGGAGCATAGCTCCTTGCTAGATTTAATGCTCTCCAGATATTTGTACTCAACCATGTTCAACTCTGTTTTTTCCTTAGGTTCCACGTTTGGTTAATTACCAGCATATGAGTGCAAAATCCAATGGACCAGTTCTTCCTGGCCAGCAGCTGCGATTTCCTCAAAACATGTCAAGTCTTCAAAATGTGCAAAACATGCAAAGTATGCAGACTGTTCAGAACCTGCAAAACATGCATAATCTACAAACTGTACAAAACATGCAGAGTTTACAAAACATCCAGAATGTACAGACTGTACAAAACATGCAGAATATGCAAACCATGCAGACAGTTCAAAATATGCACAACAACCAGAATCTGCAGAATGCTCAGAATTTGCAGTCTATGACACGGCGAGCTATGAGACCTAACCATATGCAGATGGCCTTTCTCGCACAGCACGCTATGAAGCAGGTGACGTTCATATTCAGAACCTACTTTGCTTTTCACCTGTTGGGATTTAAAAGTAATGTTTGTAATTAATCAAAATGACACGGGAAACCTGCATTTTGGACGAGACACTCCTACCAAACATGAAAAATCTGTACTCTGTCATACAGTGATCATAAAATGTTCTGTGAAGTATTGCTTGAGGTGGCATTGCTGCTTAATAATAACACAATTATAATAAATGCAACCGCTGTGTATCAAATGGGGGCTCCCTACGTAATCCTAGGCAACCTCCAACAGTTAAGAGTTACAGATTTTAAAAAGTGATTCCCTCGCTTTGGGGCAGGCGTACATTGCTTTGGATATATAGTACTGAACTAGCAAATTATATGTTAGGTTAATATGTTGCATTTCACACACGTGTTAGTTGGGACTTTCGTTGATTTATTTTTTGTTGATTTTGTAAGGCGGCTGCTCTGAACGCAGTCACTTTGTGGTGCCGTATGAAGGGGAGTGTTAGGAGAGATTGGAGTACTGATATTCACAACCTAGTAACTTCGGGTAAGAGACTAGGGGCGGAAAAAGGGTAAGTGCAAAGGATTCAAGCAAGAACACAAGCAAGAACACAGTCCCATGCAACAGTGGGGGCAACAAACAATGCAAAAGGAGATAATCCACAATACGGTAAAGAACAATTTGGGAAACGGTAAAGGAAGTGCTTAAGGTCAGTGACCCACTACAATAAGGTGCAAGTTAAGCAATCCAAAGCACCACCACAATAGCAGATAAGTGCAAAAACTATAGTCAAGGGCAATCAACTCCGGGTATGGCCTAATGTAAAACAAGGAGGGTATCTTCAATAGGCCAATCTTGGGCCAGGCTCAGATGGACATGCAAGCAATACCCGGCAGCTCAGACGAAGTGTCTAGTAATTACTTGAAGAAGAATCTTGAGTACTTTCGTGTAGCAAAGATGTTTTTTAATCTCTAAAGTCAGACACCAGGTTGTTTCAGAGACTGGAGTTTTGGTAAGACTTCCACTCAGTATTTGAGGAGCACAAGAAAACAGATGATCAGTGGGTGAATGACTCCCTAAAAACGGGGGACCTAGAATTGGAATTGGAGATACTGGTAGTCAGACTGCCGTTTACAATAATTTCTTTGGACCAGAGGTTCTAGAACGTTATCCTTTTCAGGCTACAAAGCTGTCTAGTTCCCCCCCTAATATTTTCTTTACCGCCAACCTTGTTAGTTCTCCCTGTTGGTGTCCACGAAAATGCCCCTGGCAAACTTGTGCTTCGTAATGACTTCAAAGAGAGGTGTATCCTTAAATGCACTGCTCTCATTCTAGGAGCTGTGAAGTTAAATTCTACTCCTACTTACTAAAAGGGACTGCCCTCAGTCTGAAAGGTTGCTCAGGTCCAAAAGGAGAGCTACATTGTCCTCTAAGTCTTTAGTGGTTAGGCCTGGCATTCCACTTGCTCCTACAAGAAAGATGGAGGGGTATTCCAAAAAGACTTGGGGACACCTGCAAAGAAAGAGGTGGGTGAGTGACTGTTTCTCAATCTGGTTTGCGGCCACTGCATAGCACAGAAACAGCTGTAGTCCTCATGCTGGAGAAACATTTGGAACTCTGTGACCAGGCAAGACGAGCAGGCCTGATCCTTTTTAGAGCTATCAACCACGTTTAACACTGTCGACCATAAGATCCTGCTTTAGCATCTGGAGACAGTGTTGAACATCACTGGGTCAGCTCTGGCATGACTGGAATTATTCCTGCAAGATAGAACGCCGATGGTAAAACTGGGAATTTCATCTCGCCTAGTAGCCCTTTGAAATGCAGAGTCCACAGGGGTCCGCCTTGTCGCCCCATCTCTTTAAAATATGTATACATACCCACTGGTACAGGTCATAGGTGAAGTGGGCTTTATAGTGTCAACTGTATGCAGATGATACTGAATACTGATAGATATCCATGGAGGAGCAAATGGAGACAAATTGGTGACAGTGTCTGAGTGCCGTCCAGCGCTGGATGCAGGATAGTTTGTCTGAACGGAGGCCAAACTGAAGTTCTCCTAATAAGCAGCTCTAAGCAGCTCTACTGAACCTCCCCGTCCATTCCCCTGGCCGTCTAGCTGTGGGCATGCTCCAGTCCCAGTGACAGTGGCCCCGGAACCTGGGTGTACTTTTTGACAACCAACTTACTTTTTTACCACAAATTGATGCAGTAGTGAAAATGCACGTTTCCACCTTTTCAACATAAACATGTTAAGTACAATTCTAGACAAGAGCCAACTCCAGATTCTAATCTAGGCAGTAGTATTTTCTAGACTGTGCTGTTGCCTTTCAGCCTATTTGGGCATTTCAAAGAAATCACTATTCAGATTTCAAGCCGTACAAAACCGGGTGGTCTATGGCCTAAGGAATTCTGATCACATCTCTCATTATTGTACGGAATTGTGGTGTTTTAGGATTCAAGAGCTAATTCAGTTTAGAGTCCTTATATTATTCAGGAAAATACTGAATGGGGCTTCACCAAAGTACTAATCCTTTATGGCCCAACACTACACCATGTGACACCTTCGAAGATCTAGTGGACAAGAATTACTCATTATAGGAACATCACAAAAAACCTCCTACGGAAAAAGTATTTTGCAGGCTGCAAACTGTGGCAATACACTACCTATCCATATTAGAAAATGTGCCACTGTTCAGACTTCTAAGATCTGATTAAAACACAATTTTTACTCCTTATATGCTCCATGAAGGGGATGAACTAGCAGGAGCGGCTGTATTAATCTAATTGGTGTTTCTTGTTTTATGGATTGGCTTCTTTGTGTAAGTTATTTACTATATTGGATTGTTTGTTTTTCTACAGCACCTTGAAAAACTGGTCTGCCCAGTAATGTCTGTGCTTAATAAACAATTGTACTACTACTAAGTACTACTACTTCTGGGTCATTACAACCCTCTACTGGGGTCCTGGAGGAACACCTATTGATCAAGTCTTCTGATGGTGTTTGAGAGCAGACCCCCCAAGAGAGAGAACATTCCTAAATGTAGTTGTAGGACCTGGCCTGCAAAGACTGGGCCAGAACAAAGATAGTCAGGGAATCACAACAATGTAATCTGCCTTTTTCTGGGACTGTACCAACTACTAACCATGTGACATATCCCTGTTTGTAGTCTTAGAAGGGCAAGTATTAATCCAGTATTCCTATTTTGGGTATTCTAACGGCACTTTTTGGAGCCGCTCAACTCTTTGCTTTTGCTTTTTCCTCCCTGTCTTTTTTAGTTCCTTCATGTTTTTCGGTGGCAAAGGTTCTAATAAGTCTCCATGTCATTATAGGTATATGTTATTGTTTTTTTTTTGTATGATGCCCAGTCCCAGGGGTGATTCTCAGCCACCCCATTTCAGCTCTAGTGATTGTGTCACTGTAATTGGTTTTAGGGACTATGTTAGGGGTGGCTGTGCTTTAAGTTTGCTTTGCCAAGCCATTCTATTGCGTTGGTAGCCCCATGCACCTTTTTTGTTGCCATTGCGGGTACCCGTGTTTTTTCAAAATGTTTAAATCTTGCTAATGGCCTTTTTGTTTTCTATTCGGTTTGTCTGGGTGACCACGAGGTGGCCCCAAAATGACCATTTTGGCCATAGGGGCTCTTTGTGAGCCCATCATGGCTGCCTCCATACTGGTGTCAGCGGTCTAGGCTTTTAGAGGTCCCTGCACTAGCCTTCCTGGAGGGGTGGCTTTGGCTGAGTCTCAGTCACAGTAACGAACCAACATGGTTGGTCACCTGAGCATCTACCCCAGTCCCTTGTGATTGGCTTGCTGATATTTGGCCTTGCCCCTTTCACAGGGGTATTTAGGTGCTTCCGTGCCCCTAACTCACTCTCTTGCTGCTTTGTTCCTGTAACTTGTAGTTGGCAGGCCTGCTGACCTACTGGAGATTTCCTGCCAGTTTTGCAGTTTTTTTTTAAAGCCCTCATTTAGCAATATTTGCTAAATTCAGAAGCTTGGTCTTATCCCCGTTTGGTTGTTTTGATGCCAGAAGTCCAGTCCGGATTTCTTGGAGATTCCAGATGACCTCCCTACATCTGCTGGGTCGAGTCCTCCACTTGGGACAGTTTCTGGGCTGTTTAACCACCACATACCACCATTTACTGCCATGATCTTCCACTTGGCAGTGGGTTGCTGCATGCTTCCAGAGAGTAGCTGCAAGGTCATTTCTGCACTGGATTGTCAGTCTCGAACATCTGAGGGTGGCACCGGCCATAGTCCTCGTTCTGGGACCGATTGCTGCCATGCTGTTGCATTTTGTGTTTCACCTTGCTGCTGGGAGACATTTGTTCAGCTCCTTGGATACTCCCTCGCCAGATCATTCACTCTTGACTTGAAGGTAGAGCTCCTGGCAGGAGCTTCTGTTTCTTTCCTGCAGTGCTGGGGCATTCGTTGGCTAAAGGTTAAAGTCCTAGAGAGGTGAATCCTACAAACTGCACATGTTGAGAAGAGTCGCTCCTTGTCGCTGGAGCCTTTTGCGCCATAACTCATATTTTGAATACTTATGTTGGGGTCCTAGGAAAGGTGATTATTCATGATATTTGTTCCTGTGTGCGCCACCGGTCAGCGGTAACGATTCCTGCTAGGCGACTCCTAACTGCTGTTCCCCATGGACTTGCAGTGGGGAGCCTCCTGTTCTGCAACTTCTTCACCTGGGGTCTCTCTTCTGCCCTTTGGAACACTTCCTTTGGGTCTCCTGTGGCCTTTCTCAGAGTTGATCATTGCAACATCTGCACTTGTAGGGGAAGAACAGTACTTGCCACCATCCGTGTGGATGTGCCTTCAACTTTAACCGTTATATGCAATGGAACTTGGAACTGACACTGGAACTCTCCTTCAAGTGATTTGGGTACCTTCCTCAGGGTATTTTTTGCTGGGTACCCTAGGGGTTCAGTGAGCTCTGGTCTAAGATTCACTATTTCAATACTTACCTGTGATTTTCTATTGATTTTTAAAGTCATGCCTTTCAGTTCTGCCATGGTAAATGTTCTTGAAACACTAACTGGTAACCTTGTGTATACCTTTCCAGGAAATGTAACAGAAAGGTACTTTTGTTGAAGTGTTCATTGAGTCTTGGAAGCTTTTTGCAAAGGGTCACTGGTTACATAGACTTTGTGGTTTTAATGTATTGTTTTGGGAAACTCATTAATACTGTTGTAAGGCCCTTGCATGTCTAAGTTAATGGTAAATTGTCTTTTAGGATTTAGGATTGTAAATCTTTTTTCCTCTGGGTTAAATTGTGTTTCCCTCCTTAATCCCACCCCTGCCAGGTGTGTAAGGGGCTGGCCCCCAGGCCTAGGGCCTTTCACATCTACTAGGGTTGGGATATGCACTTAGTTGTGCCAGCTGCTAGGCATTTACCTGCTGGTTAGGGTCTGTGGTATCCTGGTTCTCCCCACCCCCTGTCATACAGATGTGAAAGATGCTTATTCTCGGAAATTTCACAACAGATGCGAGTGAGGCTGTGCACATACATTGCGATGTAAATGGGGTGTTCACGCTTGAGGAAACCTATTGAGACACATTTCTCCACTACGTCAAAATGTGGCTACCAGGGAGATCCGTGATCTGGCTCAAAATCATGTTTTACCGAAGCAATTGAAGGCGAGACCTTTCCAAACTTGATGTTGGTACAGAAGAGATGTGGCGAACCAAGAAATGCCAATCCTTAGATGTATAGGAGCCTCACTGTTTAGTCCGTCCTGAAGACGGTGGTATCACTAATAACACTACCGACACTGGAAGACACCCACGTAGTGATGGTCGAAACATCCTTGCCACATACTACGTAGTACCAGTAGGGAGGCATACATACTGGTCACCCCTCTGGCTCAGTCTTCACAGTAACCTAATTAATTTAGCTAATTTTTTAACCAGGCATAGACATCTAGAGTATAGGCCAGTCAAGATGTCCATTGCCACAAATATTTGATGGATATTCTACCCCTGCCTTTTCTGTTTTAACAAAATACGGCTTAATGAGTTGACCACTTTCATTATAAAGTGACACTGTGAAAATTGTAAAATCATGGCTTTTTGACCTTAGGAAATATAAGAAAAATCCTTGTTCTTTCGTATTCTATCCACTAATAGACAAGCGTCGCACCAGCATATACTAAGGACATCCTGTATGAGATGCAGGGACAGTTGGAATGTTCTCTGTTCATTTGTTCCTCTGTGTTTTGATGCGCCACTTTGATAATTATACATCAATTTGAAGAGCAATTAATAGGCTCTGTATGCCTGTGTATTGATGGAATTCAGTCTCCTTTTGAGATGTTTAACACATCACGGTTGCTGAGCATAACTTCTGCATACCAATCGTTTCTGATGCTTGTTAATCTGCTTAGAATCACATGCTGTGCATATAGTCCGACATCTAGTGGTAACCGCAGAGTATTGCATCTTGTCTTTCGAGGATCGAAAGGGGACGTTGACATGGGTGTGCCTGTAACACTATCCCTAACGTGACGTGTAGTGTACCCAAAATCCCTCACGCGTCGAGGTTCAGCTCTGCCCAGAAGAAAAGAAGAAAGAAGGGTTCCTTTACCAACGGCGCGAGGCTAAAAGGAAGACGGTCCTCGCCGTACCGCTTCTTGATGACATCTGGGATGAGGGGCTCGCCCTCCTCAAGAACTCTGCCATGGCGCCGGCAAAGAGGGACCGGTACGAGAAGAAATACCGGGTCCCCGACGCTGCCCCCTTGTGCCTTCGGGCACAACCTACCCCGGATTCGGTCGTCTCGGCAGCGGCAAAGAAGAAAGCTGGGGGGGGGGCATCGGCCTCGACATCAACTTCCCCGCCGGACGGCGAGGGCAGGAAGTTGCACACAATGGGACAACGGATCATCTCATCCGCAGCGACAACTATCAAGGCGGCCAACGCCCTGGCTATCGTAGCCCGCTACGACAGGGAGTTGTGGTTTAAAATGGCCCCTCTGTTCGACTTCCTTCCGGACGCCAAAAGGGCTGAGGCCCTTGAAATCCTACAGGAGGGGGAGATTGCTTCGGACCACGCCATCACAGTGGCAACGGACATCGCCGACACCGGTTTCCGTCAGTTGGGCAACGGCGTTTGCTTGAGACAATGAGGATGGCTCAAGGCCACGGATTTCCGCCAGGACGTACAAACCAAGGTTTTGGACATGCCCTTTGACGGGAACAACCTGTTTGGGAAGGCGGTTGATGAGTCCCTTCAGGCCATCAAGACAGACACAGAGACTGCCCGGGCACTGGGAGTGCTCCAACAACGACGGCCGTCTTTTCGGAGCTCCGGAGGCAGACAAGGTGCCTCCAAGGGATCCAGCAGTGGCTCCTCCACTTACCGCCAAGCGGCAAGATCTTTGTCCCAGGAAGCCTACAGGGGATGCGGCAAGTCAGGTGGTGCCCGTCGTCAACAAGGTCAAGGAGGCAAGGCGGCCTCCAAACAAGATTGAACCGACCGTGGGGTCGGGCCCCCGCCGAAGCACCCCGGTGGGAGGCCGGCTGGCGAGGTTCGTCAGCGTGTGGGAGTCCATCTCCACCGACAGTTGGGTGCTGGACGCCCTGGCTCAAGGGCACGCCCTCGAGTTTCAGTAAAAGTGCCCTCTTGTTCCACCCGTGGCCAGGAAGGAAAATCACGTGCCTCAACTACTGTTGGAAGTAAGGGCGATGCTCAAGAAGGGTGCCATCGAGCTCGTCCCAAAGAGGCTTCGGGGCTCCAGAGTTTACTCAAGGTACTTCCTCGTAAAAAAGAAGACAGGAGGATGGCGCCCCATCCTGGACCTACGACGACTGAATAAGTACATCAAGGCACAGAAGTTCCGTATGGTCACCCTCCAGCATGTGCTGGGACAGCTGGAGGAGGGCGATTTCCTGTCGTCGTTGGACGTGGAGGATGCGTACTTCCACATCCCCATTCTAAAAAGACACCGAAAGTTCCTCAGGTTCGTGGTCCAAGGGCGGCACTACCAGTTCAAGGCCCTCCCGTTCGGATTGAAGTCGGCACCCAGGGTGTTCACCTAGTGCCTCGCACCGGTGGCGGCGCGGCTGCGCCTACAGGGCATCCACGTCTACCCCTACCTGGACGACTGGCTCATCCTGGCAAGGACAAGGGAGCTCGCTGTGGAGCACACTGCGAAGACCGTCCAGCCGCTCACGGACCTGGGATTCTCCATCAACTTTCCAAAATCCCACCTGGTTCCGTCGCAAGTCGCCCTGTTTCTGGGAGCCAAGCTCGACAGTGGCGCGGCTGGCCTGGCCGTCTGAGGAAAGGACCAGGACCATTCTGGGCAAGGTCCAGCGTCTGCTGCCCACGGACATGGCCAGGGTAAGATCTATCAAGTCCCTCCTCGGGATGATGTCCTCCTGCATTTATCTGGTGCGCCTTTGCAGGCTTCGGATGAGACCCTTACAGGAGTTCTTCGACACCCGCTGGATCCAGTCGACGGGCAGCTTCGAGGACAGGATCCCTCTCAACGAGACGTTCCGTCAGGCGATCCGGTGGTGGGGTAACCGCTCCCATCTGTCGGCGGGCACGGACTTTCAGACCCCAGCTCACCAGGTGACGGTGACGATGGACGCCTCCCTGGAAGGTTGGGGAGCACACTGAGAGAGGCCTTTGGCTCCCGGAGGAGAAGTCTCTCCACATCAACATCTTGGAGCTCCGCTTGGTGTTCTGGGCCCTCGGGTCCTTTCTTCCGTCCCTCAAGGGAAAGGTAGTGAGGATCTTCACCGACAACACCACTACGATGTTCTACATCCGGAAGCAGGGCGGAACCAGGTCCCCGTCCCTATCCAAGGAAGCCCAGGATCTGTGGCATTGGGCCGTCGCCCAAGGGATGTTTCTGGTGCCTCTTCATGTGGCAGGAATAAAAAACACGATCGCCGACTCACTCAGCAGGGAGCTGCGCTCGTGCCACGAGTGGGAACTACGCCAGGATCAAGTGGATCGACTCTTCAGACGATGGGGCGAACCCCAAATCGATCTCTTCGCGACGGGGATGAATTCCAAGTGCCGGAGGTTCGCCAGCAGGTTTCCCCAGCCGAGGAGCATGGGCGATGCTTTCTCGTTCCCCTGGGACGGCCTATTTCTTTATGCGTTCCCTCTGCTGCCGTTGCTGCTCCGGCTCATCAATCAGCTCAAGACGTCCCGGTGCAGGATGATCCTTGTCGCACCGGCGTGGCCGAGGCAGACCTGGTTCCCGGACCTTCTGGACTTGTCAACGTCCCCACCAGTCAAGCTGCTGACGGACGCAGACCTTCTCTCCAGAGAAGGAGGCGCCATTCTTCACCATGACCCGGAGTCGCTGAACTTGCAGGCCTGGCTTCTGCAGCACTAGAGTTTGGAGGGTACGACATCCCGGCCGACTGCAGAGAGATTCTTGCAAAGGCCAGGGCGTCCTCAACTCTCAAGTGCTACGGACATAAATGGAAGAGGTTCTCTGTCTGGTGCCGTGCACAGAAGATTAACCCTCTGCGGATTACGGCCCCTCAAGTACTGGCGTACCTACTGTCGCTGGCCAAAGCTGGACTGGCTCACGCCTCCATCAAAATACATCTGGCTGCAATCTCCCGATATACCAGGACGACGGGACGGGCGTCCTTGTGGTCTCATCGCCTGGTGAAAGAATTCATGAAGGGACTATTCTGATCATTCCCGCTGGTGAAGGCTCCTGTCCCGGCGTGGGAGCTTAATGTGGTGCTGACCAAGCTCATGGGGGCCCCATTCGAGCCTATGCATTCGGCGCCTTTGAAGTTCCAGTCATGGAAGACAGCTTTCCTCGTGGCCATCACCTCCGTGCGTCGAGTGGGAGAGATCCAGGCCCTATCTTGCAAGCCTCCATACTTGACTTTTCTTGACACAAGGGTGGTGCTGAGGACACACCCATCCTTTATGCCCAAGGTGCCGTCGGACTTCCACCTCAACGAGCCCTTGGTGTTGCCAGTTTTCTTCCTGTCGCCTTCATCGCCGACTGAGAGGACTTTGCACTCGCTGGATGTAGCTAGAGCGCTGAAGTTCTACGTAGACCGCACAAAGAGTTTTCGGAAGACGTCACAGCTGTTTGTGAACTTTGGGACTGTGAATCAAGGGATGGCTCTCTCGAAGACTTCCATTTCCAGATGGCTGTCCGGCTGCATCATACACTGTCACCGTTTGGCAAACCGACAGCTGCCCGGCCGTCCGAGAGCCCATTCGACCAGGGCGATCGCTGCTACCACGGCGTTCCTGTCTGGTGTGCCCCTGCTGGACATCTGCAGGGCTGCGACGTGGAGGTCGACTCACACCTTCACAAGATTCTACTGCGTCGATCGGGACTCCAGGGAGGAGTCCAGGGTCGGCCAAGCAGTGCTGCGCAACCTGTTCGCCTAAGGTGAACCTGGTGAGGAGGTAAGAGTTGCTTAATGTTGAGTTGTTGTATTGCTTAATGTTGAGCCTGTTGCCACCTCCCGTGGTTGTGCATGTGTGTACTGCTATGTATTCTCTTATTCATGAGCATGTGAATCCATGCCAGACCCCATGCTGGAGAAGGAACAAGTTACTTACCTGTAACTGTTGTTCTCCAGCATGGGTCTGGCATGGATTCACATGCGAAACCTCCCGCCTACCCCTCTGCAGCTCTTCAGTTGGTCATACTGCACTTCACGTGCTACCAAATCTGAGGATGGCTGCCGGAGGCGGGGCTTAGGGAGAGGGCAGTCATTGGCTGGGGGCAGTATGACCCAGAGACCAGTGATTGGTTACTACTAAAGACAGATCAGAAACGAAACCGATACTGATTTTTTTCTATACCGAGGATTCCCGCCCTGACGACGGGGAATATTCATGAGCATGTGAATCCATGCCAGACCCATGCTGGAGAACAACAGTTACAGGTAAGTAACTTGTTCCTTTTACAAATCCCTGTATGCCACAAGGGGTACACCTTCGGGTACTGAATTGAGGGACTATATCGAGGGTGCAGCACTCCCCAGATTTGACATGGAGGCAGTGGAGTCCCTTGCCAGGCCCATATCGGTACAGGATGTGTTGGGAGAGATAAAAGCCCTACCCACCGCGAAGGCGCCAGGAACAGACGGCATAATGGCCGAATTTTATAAAGAATGGGGACCGACGGTGGCAAGTCACATGGTGGGGATGTGGGAAAAGGGGATGAGCAGGGGTCTACTCCCACCTACGCTTCGGGAAGCTGTTATTACGCTGATTCCAAAGCCAGGCAAGGACCCACTCAATTGCTCGTCGTATCGTCCAATATCTCTGATAAACCTCGACACGAAGATTTTTGCTAAGGTTTTGGCGGATCGACTCCTGCCGTATGTTTTGCAGGTAGTTCACCGAGACCAGTCTGGGTTTATTCCTGGAAGGTCGACGTCCTTAAACCTCAGGCGCTTATTCGCAATCTTAGCGCAAATAGACCCGGGGACGCAGGCAGTGGCGGCGCTGTTCGATGTGGAGAAGGCATTCGACTCCGTTGAATGAGAACACTTGTTCGAGGTGTTGGCGTGGGTGGGGCCCCTTCCATATTATATGCAGGCCGTGAAGCTGCGGTATTCGGAATGTAGAACTCAGATAAATATAGGCGGAACGTGGTCGGACCTGTTCTTGCTTGGAAGGGGACAAGGCAGGGGTGCCCGCTCTCCCCATTACTTTTTGCATTGGCCATAGAAGTGCTGGCGGGCAGACTCTGGAAGCTGCATGGATACAGAGGACTGGGTATGGGCGGGACGAGAGAGCTAATCTCACTGTATGCAGATGATGCAATTATTTATATTAGAAATCCTGAGGTTAACCTTAAGCCCCTCACACAGGAAGTGGCTGAGTTTGGGGGATTCCCTGGACTCTGCCTGAATCAAGCTAAGTCTTCCCTGTTCCCGCTGAATGAGGCGACGATTCCTCCAACTAGTATGGAGGGTTTTGGGTGGGAGCAGGACACGGTTACATACCTGGGGGTGATAATTAGTAGGAACACCCAGTCCCTGCTGGATAAGAATCATGGGGAGTATTTAAGTTCATTGAGAGCAAAGATAGAGGGATGGTGCAAGTTCCCACTCACACTTATGAGCCGAGTGGCCATTGCTAAAATGGTGGTTATCCCCAAGCTTTTGTATATGTTCTTAAATATCCCGGTCTGGCCGGGGAAAGGTTACTTTCGCGAGGTGAAATCTCAACTGATATGGCTAGCTTGACATCCAAAAGCCCCACGAATAGGCTGGGAGACCTTGATGCAGCCATGGGAGGGGGGAGTGGGGGGGTCAGAGTCCCGGATGTCGAGGCGTATTTCTTGGTGGCCCAGCTGTCTTTTGCGAGATTTTAGATGCAGGGAGGGCGGGGGCACCGACATGTGCATATTGAAAGAGGCTCAGTGTACCCTTGTTCGCTGAAGGGACTATTGATCTCGGGGAGAGTAGCTGACAAATGTAGACTTGATCTCGTAGCATGTACGGTGCACGCTTGGAGGCGAGCTATGAAAAGGATAGGAGTTGAACACCCGTTTGACCCGGGCATCCGGGTATGGCAGATCGAGGTCCTGGCACCCACATGTGATATGTCCATTGTAGGGGAGTGGGGAGGGGCAGGGATCGAACAATTGGAGGATATGTATCCTGAAGGGAAGTTTGTGTGTCAAGAGGAGTTTGGGGACATGATGGGCAAGGCCCTCAACGTACATTACAGTACTACAGGATATGATTCATATGCTATGGGGGTGCATTGCGCTGCGCTCTTTCTGGCAGGGTGTGTTCCGTACCTTGACGGAAATCGTGGGGCAGGATGTCCCGAGCACGATGCTATGCGGCATGTTGGGGTGGTCACCGGGTATACCCAAGAAGTACAGTAAGCTGTTAGCATCTTGTATGATAGTAGCTAGGAGATGCATCCTCATGAAATGGACACATACCTCCCCTCCGGAGACGAAGGGGTGGCTAAAGGACCTAATCCGGTTGAGTAATACCGATAAAGACTAGGCTGCCCTGTGTGGACCGCAGAACAGACCTAAAGATATCTGGGGTCCATTGACAGTGTATTTGATGGCGAGGGATGTGGATCTGGAATGAAGGGGTGGGGGGTGGGATGTGGGGGCACGTTCTCTCACCCTGCAGATGTAAGCACGAGGAGAGGACTATAATAAGGTGTGCCATGTGTGCCCTGAGGCTTGCACATTATTGTATGTTGTTAACTTGCTGTTGTGCTTGTATCTTCCTGATGTAAATGTGATATTGTCTGATGTGGAGTTGTGAACCAATTAATAAAGAGATGTTTAAAAAAAAGGATGAACTGTATTTCCTCTGGCATCTTCTCTTCATCCCTGAAGGGAACCTCCGAAACAAGGCCGTCTCATGGTGTCACGATGGCAAGATCGCTGGTTCCCGCGGTTGTTCCCACATTTTGGACCTGGTCAGACAGACCTTTTTTTTGGCCAAGGATGCGGGCGGATGTGGAAGAACATAGCAAGGCCTGCTGGACTTGTGCTCGAAGTAAGTATCGTTAACAAAGACCCATTGGCTTGTTGTGTCAGGATACCGTACCATAAAAGCCTTGGAGCCATCTGCTAAATGACTTTATTGTGGATCTCCCCCCTTCAGAAGGTTGTACTTGTATCATGGTCACCGTGGACTCCCTATCCAACTTGGCACATTTCTCTCCCTTGCGCTCCATACTATCCACTTCTGGGATGGCAGCTGTGTTCATCGGAGATGTTTTCTGCTTACATGGCCTACCGGACAAGATCATTTCAGACCGAGGTAGCCAATACACCTCTTGGGTTTGGAGGTCCCTGTGTAGGCTCTTGGCATAGAAAGAGCTCTTTCCTCAGGTTTTCACCCCCATATCAATGGCCAGACTGAGCGTTTAAATGGGACTTTGGAGCAGTATTTACGGTGTTACACCAATCAACAGCAAGACAATTGGGTATCTCTCCTCCCCACGGCAGAGTTTTGTTACAACAATACCATTCACTCTGCCACGGGTCTGAGCCAGTTCTACTGCTCGTATGGGCAGCACCCTCGAGGTTTGTTTCCCATAACGCAGGCCGCCTCTAACTTACTTGTGATAGATGCTACTCTGTCTAACCTCTCTGCAGCCCATAAGCTAGCCAAACGGCTTATACAGGACAGCAAAGAAACCTACAAGAGGTAGGCAGATTGCCACCGTCAAGAGGGACCCGATTGTGTACCTGGGTCGAAGGTGTGGTTCTCCACCAAGTATCTACCCCGGTGGGTACAGCCTTCCAAGTTTTCTGGGACCATATACAGTTTTGTCCTGGATCAATCCTGTTACCTTCCGGCTAAAGCTTCCCAAGGTGCTGGGTCAGATACATCCAGTGTTTCATGCCTCCCTACTCCGGCCAGTGTGTTCCAATGGCACTTCTTGAACCGCGCCAGTCCAATGTCGGGGCCGGGTCAACACCTCCCCGGAATATGAGGTTTCTCGGATTAAGGACTCTCGCTATTGGAAAGGACGTCTGGAATACCTAGTGGGCTGGAAGGGGTACCACTTTGGAGGATTCTTGGGAGCCGTGGTCTTATGTTCATGCACCCAGACTGGTTAGGTGTTTTCACCGCTTGCACCCAGGGAAGCCGGGTAGCCCCCTGGAGGGGAATGGGGCATACTGTCATGCGCCCGTGTTGGTGCTTATGGAGGAGGTGGGATTGGTTCTGCCATTAATGGGCTGCTACGTTCTGTCAGCACAGATTGTTGCAGTCTATTCTTTTCTGCTCCCTCACGGCTGCCGGATACTACATAGCTCACTGTCTCCCGAGCCCTGGTTCTCTCGAAGCTGGACTACTGAAACAGCCTCTATCTTAATCTGCCTGCCTCCACTCTCCGCCCTCTGCAATTCATCCAGAACAGAACTGCGAGACTTGTCCTTGGCCTCAAGCCCAGGGACCGTATCTCTCCAGGACTGAAATCTCTACACTGGCTCCCAGTGGCTGCGAGGATTAAGTTCAAAACCCTCTGCATTGTCGCCAAGGCCTTCTGGGGCCTGGGGCCTAAATACCTTCAACTCTCTCTTCCTAAATATCTTCCTTCCCGAGCCCTACGCTCATCCGTCTCCAACTCCCTCAGGGTCAGCCGCTTCTCGAAGCAACGAGCTGGGGGTAGATCTCTCTCTGCGGCAGGGGCCTCCCTCTGGAACAGCCTTCCTGCCTCCCTGAAACTTGGGGAGAACCATCTCCGGTTCCGGAAGCACCTCAAAACCTTCCTCTTCACTTCTGCTTTCTCTCTCCCTCTCCCCTGCTAAATTCTTCACCATAACTGCACTGATTCTGCAACTGGGCCACTCTCACCGACCTCGGTCCTGGGCCCAGTCACTCTTCACTTGCACTGCCTCCCTGGCAACCCCTTCACTGCGGGACTGTCTCTGTATCACTACAGCCCCCCCCCCCCCAGCACTTGTCTGCACTTACCTTGCACTTGCCACCAGCTGGCCCTATTTATTTATTATTTTATTTCTATTCTACTATTTGTACTGCACTCCCCCCCCCCACCTCCCCCTTCCCCTTGCACTTTTTCCCTTCCCCCTACCCCTGCACTTGTGCGGTCTGAATGACACCTGGCCTAGTAGGATCGTTGTCTGTCTTCCCCTTGTTCCCCCCTCCCTGCCTCGTCGCGCCTTGAAACACTTGTGTATAGGCGCGTTACAAATGCCTTATATCATATATCATATACATAGTCTTCCCCTTCCAGCATCCTGTTGCGTTGCAACCCAGTTAGCCTGTTTGGTTTGCTAGACGCAAGTTTTCCCTGCATTTCGTTCGGCTACTCCAAACGCCTTTTTGTGCCTTTTTTCTACCCGCTTCTGGGTCTCTCCCCGTTTATCGCTTCTGCTGTTTCTCCCACGGAGCGGCTTCCCACTTAGCTCCGGCCTCTTTCTCTCCGTCTGCATTTTCGGATCCCCGCTGGCGTTCCCGCCAAGCTCTCTTCTGCTCTCCTCCTTCCGGTGGTGTTCTTCTTGGCTACCCCCTGGGGTATCAACTCTGCATCCCTTGGATGTCTGCATTTCCTCCTTCCTGCACTCCTTCCTGCTTACCTGGCATCGCTACAGTCTCCTGCTCGCCCAGTATGCCCATTAGTAAATCATACATGAAACAATAGAAAAAAACGAAAATAAACCGACATTAGCAACATATTGATCGCGGAAGCAAAAACATTTGTTCCCACAGAGAATCAGAAGGGGAGTGGGGTGGATGTTTAGGAAATAGAAAAATTAAGAAGAAAAAAGGAAATATCAAATTGGTACACGTTAGTTTTGTATTGTATATTGCCTAAACAGGTCATCAAATAGTCATTTTTTAAAAAAATGAACAGGTTTCTTACCAGTAGTGGCTTAAATTTCTGGTTAATTAGGATTGTGCAGATTTGTCATTTTAGGTTGTTTTGGTTGTCTAGGGAAAAATGTAGTATCGCTCAGTAATAGTCTGTATACAAGAATTATAGCTTTACAGCAAGCTGGCAAGAATGCACAGGAAAAAGTAGGTATTTTCAGAATAAGGACACGTTATTCATCCGTGTACTTATCATTGCTGCCTCATCAACGCCATCGTCAAAGGTACCTTAGACGCACAAGTCTGTGTCATTGACGCCGTCATCGATGTCGTCGTCGACCCTGATGAAGGATAGGTCCTCGAAGCCTCAAACCTCAACTGCGCCACCGGCACAAGAGGTGTCGAAGGTCTCGCCCAAAGCGTCGAAAGTGGCGTCGACAATATCGATGACAGCAAGTAGGATTCCGGTTCTCTACGAATACATTGAGGCCCTTTTTGAGTTTTTCGACACCATTTGCGGGTTTGTCGAGACCTATAACGTCTGCATCGACAACCACAACTTATTCCCAAGCAGTAGCCACCAATTTGGCTCCTTCTCTGGAAATGGGTTTTACCCCTTATCCAAGATCTTAATATTTCAGAGCTTTATCCTCTATATGAGGAAGGGGAGGACTCTGACAATGAGAGACCCTTTGGGTTACAAAAAACAAGTATATCCATTCCAGAGGAGCTAATTTCTGAGAAGAATAGATTGAGAGATCTACAAGAATCTTTACAAGATGCCAATAGCATAGATACCTCTCCAGAGGCAGAATTTGCCAGAGCCAGACCAGAACCTGGAGAACATGCAGAAATGCCTTACAGAGCCCTTATGGCAAGAATTATGCAATTTATGGGATAGACAACACCTGCACCCTCTTTCCAGCAAGATGATCTTAGGGACATCTTATATAAAGGGCCTCAAGAAGACCCTATAGTCCCTTTTCATGCTGAAGAAAAAATAGCTGCAAATTGGGAAACACCTGAAGTTATCCCTGCAGTAAATAAAAGGCTCTCTGCAAAGTACAGGGTGTCCGCCTCAGACCCTGAATATTTAAGTAAGCACCCAACTCCAGAGAGTTTAGTAGTGCAGGCAGCGACGTCATCAAATAGTAAGTCGGCATACCCCACTATACCACAAGACAGACGACAAAAGATTTGATGCCATGTCTAAAAAGGTCTTTTCAGCATGCAGTCTGGCACTTAAGTCTATTAACACCACTTGCACGCTAGCTAGATTCAGCCACACCCTTTGGGAGTGCGCTTCATCAGCGGCTGACTGACTCCCAGAAGGGGAGGAACGAGATGCATTCTTGAACATCATCAAGGATGGGAAGGATGCGATGTGTGAGTCCCTCCAAACGGGTATCGACTCTGCCAACAGCATCAGCAGAGCCATGGCGGCGAGTACCACAATCCGCACATTTGCGTGGTTGCAGAAGTCTGGTTTTGCTCCTGATGTACAAGCCAGGCTTCTGAATATGCCCTTTGACGGCACCTCTGTATTTGGTAAAAATGCTGATGACAGCCTGGAGAAATTGCAAACCTCAAAGGCGGCAGCAAAATCACTTGGGCCTGCAATCTGTCCAACTCCAAATCGCCCCACTGGTACGTCCTGGAGGGGGAAGCCCTTTCGTTTTTATTCCGCATTCGGAAAAGGGAGAGGGCAGCCAGCTCAAAGGGTCCAGAGATGATTCACCTGTGGTGGACGGGTCAAAGGTACCAAACCCGCATCAGCAGGTGCTGCTTTACCCTCCGCATCTGCATCAGCCGCTTCTAAACCCCTCCGAGGTCTCCCCACACAAAACACCAGTAGGAGGCAGGTTAACTCCACATCTGACAGAATGGCGTGCTATTACGTCAGATGCTTGGGCATTGGAAACAGTTGCCCAAGGTTACTGCCTGCTTTTCCTACGCACACCTCAGTCACCCACCAGGGAACAACTCTTTGAAGCTTCCAGACCTGCTCCTTATGCAGGAGATTTCAGACCTGCTAGAGACGGGCACCATAGTACCGGTACCTTTAGTGGAGAGGAACAAGGGTTGGCATTCCCCCTATTGTCTAATAATGAAGGACGGAGGATTGAGACCCATCTTGGACTTGCGAGAATTAAACAAAATCCTCAGGAAAGACAAGTTCAAGATGGTAACCCTTTCTCAGATCCTTCAGGCCCTCCAGCTTCTGGACTGGTTGGTATCGCTAGACTTTCAGGATGCTTACTTTCATGTGCCGATCCATCACAAGCACAGGAAGTACCTGAGGTTTGCCATTGGCAACTCTCATTATCAATCTCGAGTTCTGCCATTTGGGCTGACCTCTGCCCCGAGGGTCTTCACCAAGCTAACGGCGGTTGTGGCTGCAAGTCTAAAGAGGGAAGGGATTCATGTCTACCCCTACCTGGACGACTAGTTGATCAGAGCAGCGACCCTGGAACAGGCTCAGATCCATCTAGATTATGTTTGCCACTTCCTCCACAAGCTGGGCTTCTCCCTCATCTTAAAGAAGTCACAGATGATACCATCACAGAGACTCCAGTTCATTGGAGCAGTCCTGGACACATCCCTGGGAAAAGGCTTGCCACCAGAGGTGAAGGCTCAAGATATTCTACAGATGGTCACCAAGTTTCAAAATGCCCAGCGTCTACCAGCCTTTGACTTTTTGATGTTGCTCGGCCTCATGGCATACTTCATTTTTCTAGTGCCAGAGGCTCGCCTGAAAATGAGATCTCTCCAGTGGGCGCTAAGGACCCAGTGGTCACAATTCTCAGGAAAGATGTCAGATCTCCTATTAATCCCAGACAGAGTGGCTCGAGACCTTCAGTGGTGGGCCTGCCAGGAGGACATCTTGGAAGGAGAACGGTTTTGGCAACCATGGCCGGAGATCACAGTAGTCACGGACGCTTCACTCACAGGGTGGGAAGCCATGCCAACGACTTGAGCATCAGCGGTTGTTGGTCTCCATCGGAGTCCAGACTACACATCAACCTATTAGAGCTGAGAGCGATCAGACTAGCGCTGAAGGCTTTCTTGCCATCAGTACATGGAAAGAATGTCCTGATAATGACAGACAACACAGTGGCCATGCATTACCTCAACAAAAGAGGCGGCGTAGGGTCACTGCCACTGTGCAGAGAGGCGATTCAGCTCTGGTTCTGGGCAATTCAAGAAGGAATCTCTCTATCGGCAGGTCATCTAGCCGGAGAGAAGAACTCGACGGCGGACGCTCTGAGCAGGTAGAACAGTCTCCCACGAGTGGAAACCAGCTCAGCAAGTCCTTCAAGAGATATTTGCCCTTTAGGGAACCCCTCAAGTGGATCTGTTTGCCACCAGTATCAAACGGAAGTGTGATCAGTATTGCTCAAGGGAATTTCCCCTGAGAGGAGCTCTAGGGGACGCGTTTGTGGTGAACTGGCAGTTTCCACTTCTGTACGCGTTTCTTCCACTCCCCGTCATTCCTCAAATGATCAGGAGGTTGAGGAGATTCTGGAGACCCATGATCCTAATTGCCCCGGATTGGGCCAGGAGAAAGTGGTACCGGGATCTTCTAGACATGTCCATATGTCCTCCGATTCGTCTTCCGCAAAGAGAGGATCTTCTCTTGCAGAAGGGAGGTTGGGTTCTCCATCTGGATATCAGGACCCTCAACCTTCACGCCTGGTGTCTGAAAGGTTGAGATACAAGGATTGGGACCTCCCGGATGACGTAATGGAGGTGTTGCTTTCAGCCAGAAGGCCAGCAACAAAATCTTTATACCGCTGCCGTTGGAACAGATTTTGCAGCTGGTGTAGAGAAAAGAATATTGAACCTTTTTCACATAGTACACATAGATGGTGTTATATTTTTTGCTATGCTTGTCAAATTCAGGTCTTCAAGTTGGCACAATCAAGGGTTACCTCTCAGCACTGCCAATCTTTAAGAGCACTGTGGAGGAGCCTTCATACTTCAAATTGGCCATAGTCATTCAATTTCTGAAAGGTTTAACTAATGTCTTTCCCCCAACTCCTTTTCAAGCTCCACTGTGGGACCTAAACCTAGTCTTGACATTTCTAATGGGTACTCCATTCGAACCCCTTCATTCCTGTTCATTAAGGTTTCTCACTCTTAAAACAGTCTTTATAGTGGCTTTAACTTCTGCCAGAAGAGTGAGTGAATTACAAGCTTTGTCTTGCAAACCTCCATATACAATCTTTCACAAAGATAAGGTAGTTCTTAAAGTGAAGCCAAATTTTCTCCCAAAGGTGGTCTCAGAATTCCACATCACACAAAAAATAATCTTAACCTCATTTTACCCTCCTCCCCCTCCATGGAAAGAGGAAGAGAGATTGCACAGGCTGGATCCAAGGCGTGCCTTGAGTTTTTACATTAGCAGACCAATTGTTTGTGGGGCATGCAGGACATAAGTTAGGTTTACCTTTTACCAAACAGACCATCTCAAGATGGATTATATTAACTATCATAGAGTGCTATAAATTGGCAGGAAAAGAGCCCCCTCAACAGTTTAGGGCTCATTCAACCAGGGGTATCGCAGCCTCTTCAGCTCTCCAGACAGGAGTTCCAGTTAAAGACATATGTGCGGCTGCCACATGGTCGCCGCACATACTTTCACCAAATTCTACAGTCTTGATTCCTCCTCCTAGCCAGGAGGCGAGATTTGGAAAAGCTGTGTTGCACTCTGTGCATCTTTAAAGGGAAACATTTAGTTTTACTCTGGCCTCCTCTACACATTACTGCTTTGGGAGTCTATCAAAGATAAGGAATATGTGGGAGGACACAATCTATTCGAAGAACAAGTTACTTACCAACTGTAACGTTCCTTCAACTGGATGTTCCTCCCACGTATTCCTTATCGCCCATCCCATCCTTCCCCGCAGTAAAACCTCCCTTGTAGTTGCAGCCTACGCATCTTAAAGGGTATTAACCATCTCATACAAGGCAAAAACAGCACCTCAAAACGGAACTGAGCAACGGACCCTGCGCAAGACTATTTATACCTATGGTGACGTTGGCGCCGATACGGAGGCCTTCGAGGGACACTGACTCGAGGGACGTCGACGCGCAGCGCCCTCTACTGTGAAAAAAATGTTTCCGAGGCCAGCAAGCTTGAAGTGGATTTATCAAAGATAAGGAATACGTGGGAGGAACATCCAGTTGAAAGAACGTTACAGTTGGTAAGTAACTTGTTCAACTAACGTGTACCAATTTGATATTTCCCTTCCTTCCTTTTTTCTTCTTCTTTTTTCTATTTCCTAAACATCCACCCCACTCTCCTTCCGATTCTCTGTGGAAACTAATGTTTTTCTTCTGCAATCAATATATTGCTAATGTCGGTTTTCTTCTGTTTTTTTCTATTGTTTCATTTATGATTTACTAATGTCTCCAATCTTATATTGGGAATGTGCGTTTTTGCTACACTCTTTTATTTCTGAATGTTTTAAATCACAAACCTTAAATGTATCTGTCAACAGCCCTGATTGAAAAAGGCACAGCAAGTGCCGAAACACGTCTCAACTAAGGGCTACCATGTTATATTGAAAGCAAAAATACTCACTTAAAATAACTACTTCAGAAGATTTTTCTGTGGTTGCGCTATCAATGTGTGAAGATCTCTGGATCTATGCCCTTAGATGCCATTTGCGCTCACACAACATTACTGTCTAGATACACATTCCCAGGGTGATACACAGGTGGGGCAAGCAGTGTTAAAGCATCTATTTGCAGCACTACCTTCAAACAACCCACCTCCTTCTCCAAGTACTGCTCACTAATCTATGCAAAGCATGTGATTCTAACCAGATCCACAAGCCTCAGAAGGCATACATTACTTACCATAATTGTATTTCTGATGCTTGTATCTGCTTGGATTCACATACACCCTCCCTCCCTGACCCCCCCCCCCCCCCCCTTTTTGGAGTTTAAGGTTCTTGTGAAAACCTAGATCTTTTACACCTCATGATTTCTACCTACACTCAGCGCTTACACCTTGCATTCAGCCTACCTAGACACCCAGACGCCAAAGGAGGGCTACTGGACAGAAGCCCGCCAAAGGTCGGTGAACAAAGGAGGGAAACCTGGTTTGCCGCGCAAAGTAAAACACAAGAAGGACTTTAACAAAAAGAAATGGCGATAAAACCCAACTGGAGCCGAAATAAAAAGTATTTGGTCAAGCGGGTTTAAGTTCGAGGCTAATATAATAGCCTAAAACAGTACCACATTTATATAGTATAATCGCGGTAGAAAAGTAAGGGTAGATACCACTGCCACCAGCCAAGTCTTAGTGTTAAGAGAGCAAAATAAAGCTCATAGAGGCACAGACAAAAAGGGATAGGAATTAACCCTTTCCAGTACTCCATGTAAGTGACTATATAAAGTTAATGGCAACTTTACATGTTTCTGGGGGACAGTGGTCAGCCCCAGAAAAATTGAGTCAGTGGGAAGTCTCAAAGACGACCCTGTGTCACTGCACTGAAGGTGCTGTTTAACGCACACAAAAAGTGGGGCTCATGGAGTGGTGTAGCTCCAGAGCCCAAGATCACACAAACAGTAGAAATACACATGGCAAAACACATGTAAGAGTGGGAAAAAGGCTCACACTCTTACCAGGTGGAAAAAATAAACCCCGAAATCCAGCAAAGCTGCTGAGGGACTCACTAGGTGAGGGAAATTAGCCATAAGTGAGAATTCTCCCCAACACATGCGTACAGTCGATGTCACACTAGGGATAGAATTACAAACATGCCCTGTCGACTTCCCTTTTCAAACTTCGAAAGTTTTATGTGCAGCTACCAGTGGTTGTCGGTTTATGCAAAGCATGTGAATCTAAGCAGATACAAGCATCGGAAATACGATTACAGTAAGTAATGTATGCCATATATATCCACACATGCGATTGAGCACAATTTTGAGCTCCTACACCTGTGGCACAGGGATCCCTTGAGGATCTCTTAGATGGTTCCAGTGGCTTCTTCACACTGTACTATGGTGCATGGGGCGATAGAAAACTCTGCGATCAGGTGGACATACCCGCAGATGCAATTTTTCTGGACAGAACTGTTGAACTGGATAAGGATGTAACTGGGGCGTCCCTGCAGCTGGAACTGCTTACACTTCTGGGGATTCCGGACAACATTTTAGAATCATATAGATTCCCGAGAATGTAGGAGGCCCTTATATGTGCAGGGATTAATAAGAGTGTATAATCTTATCCAAAATTGGAAGTTGCTAAATGGCCTGGCCTTCAATAAAGATAAGACCGAACTCATGGTGGTTGGCACTCAAAACATGATTAAAAAAACTAGGACCTATACTTGATCAGCACCTAAATATGAAGGTGCATGTTAGCAGCCTAGTTTGATCTTGTGCTTATTATAAAATTGCTAGTCCATCTTCATCCATACATTTCTCAGACTAATGCAGAAACTATCGCCAGGGCCATAGTATGATTAAAAAATGGATTACTGCTGTAGTCCTTTGATTGGCATCGCAAAGTCTGAATGCAACCGCCTACAGGTGATCCAAAATAGTGCGGTTAACTTAGTCACAGGCCTTGGCTGGAGAGATCACGTCTCTAAGGCCAGCCAGAGTTTGCACTGGCTCAGTGAAATCTAGATTATTGTATCGTTTAGTGCTGATCACACATAAATATCACGTGGGAATGATGCCCTCCTACCTACAGGAATTTCTCATTGAGAAATCTAGCACAAGACTTCTCAAATCGAATAATTCAAATCAACTGAATCCCCCTAGATGTAACACTAATAAAGCCATGAAAGGTGCTTTTGTGCATACAGCACCAAGGGCCTGGAATGCTCTTCCCCTGGACTTGAGAAACTTAGTCTACCAATGTTTTTAGGGAAAAATTAAAAACATTGTTATTCTCTTAAACCCTTCTCTTAATCAGATATGTTCAGGCTTGTGTTTTTATGTTTTTGTACTATGTTTGTTTGCTTGTCTTTGTTTAGCTGTGCGCCCTTAACCCTATGGGTCATTAGCTGTGCGTTATAAATTAAAGTAAAGTAAAAGAGGTGGCTCAAAGGTGGAGACCGCTCTCCGTTTGATCAGTTTGACTGCTTACAGACGGTATGTTATGTCTATCTGATGGAGAAGCTGACATACTTGGGGCATGACGATCTTTCCACCTTGATGGACAAATGGGGTGACTTAACAAGGAAACGTGGTGGGAGGCGTGGGGACCCCTCCACCCCACCGCGGAAAGCCCAGAGTGTTGGTAGTCTCCAAACTACAGAGAGATGGGTGGGTGAGGTTGGGGTAGGATGATGCCCCTTCTTGTGGAATAAAACTTCGAGGGTTAGAGTCCTTGAATCCTCAACAGGCATTAGTGCCCCTCCTTCACCAACGTGGTTTCTTGTGTATGTGATATGCCCTGGACTGATCCCTTTTGTATTTTCTTGCCGTATCTTAATGGAATGAAGGATCGCCAATCGTTAGGGGGCTGGGTTTGGTTCCAGACCAGTGTTTGGTTATACCTAGCCCTGGGGTTATTGTACTGGAGGTCGCTGAGAATTGGTTTGTATTGTCTGATATTTTGGTATGTCTTCGCTCCTTTTTGCTTTAAATAATTGTATTTCATGATGTGTGTGAATCAAAATATTCAAATAAAAACAAATTCAGAAAAAAGGTGGTTTACAAAGAGCATCGAAGGCAATTGACTTCAACCCCACTTCCATGAATGGGCAGATTGTGGTAGTGCAGGTTTCCAGTCCCAGGGACTTATAACAACATTATTTTCAGTTTCCGTTCACCTCCATATAGAGCAGTTGGTAGGGCTTGAGCTTTAAAAGTGTCTAAGGCAGCAGGGGTGCATGGCAATCCTGATGGTGATTTAGGGTGACCAATGCACCTAGCCGTCTTTTTCAAATAATTGCACTTTTTTCACACTGGGGACCTCATTTTAGCATCATTGTGAAATCTGATTCCCAAATAATAAAAGGAACGTACCTCCTTTGAGCTTTTCACCTTTAAGTTTAATATTGCCTTTAATCCTGTGAGTGGTATGACCAGCCATAGTTGATAGTTATTGGTGGCTGACTGTTCTTCATTTCTGAAGGGAGAAAAAACTATCTGGCCATGTAACAATATGCCGGTTTTTGTGAGTCACAGCGCATGCTGACCCCTTAGCTTGGAGGGCTCGGTGGCGACTGAGTCCTACAACGGTGTCAGCCAGCCGGTCGTGTTCCTCAACTGGGAGCCGCCACGTTGTGAGTTGTACTCATGCGCCGGGGGCCAGCTGTTGCATTCTGTGCATGCGCACTGAATGCGGCATGATATGTTGCTGTGGGCAACCGGCGCCTCTGCGCTCAGCCTCCATTGCCCACATTACAACATTTACCGAACCCGGTGGGTCGCAACCTTATCCTTGAGGGTTACATACTGGTTGCTGGAGTTGCTCTTCTTTGTCCTCTGCTGCTGCGGCAGCCTTGCTTGGCTTGTCTCCAGCAATCTCCTGGCCTGCTGGTCCCTCTCTTTCTGCTTTGCCCTGGGCTTTCTCTTTCCTCTTCCTCCTTATACCTGCCTGACTTACTACCTTGACCTCCCACTTCAGTGCTTGTACTGCTTCGCACCACGTTAATAGTGGGAAAGGTATTTTACTGTGGTGCTGCAGAACTGCTCTGTGTTCCAGGCTGGTTATTCTCCTCTAGCTTGGTTCAGAGAGTAAGATTCCACGCTGCCCTCCCACAAGACAAGAGGGACACCACCCATACAGTATTTCCACCAGGCTGGATGGACACCTCCTGCTTAAGCTATCCTGGATCGTCGGCTATACCGTTCCACAGGTATTCGGGAATCACAGGGGGCCCGCCTTGACAGATAACAATGCTGAACTGATTCCTCCGATCCTGAGATGGATGACATGCAGGAAGTCGGGGATGAACTGCGTCAGTTGTGTGATGAGGTGGCTGCCGTACGTGCTGAGAAAGCAACCCTATGAAGGGCCCTATCCACTGCCATGGCTTATTCAGAGAGCGTAGTAGGAATTGGACAGTCCAATGTCACGAAATATGATGGCGATCCTCGGAAGTTAACAGAATTCGTAGTCACTGCACCATCCAGTTTATGCTTTGTCCAACCCATTTTGCTACAGATAAAGCCAAAATTGGTTATATAATTGGCCATCTTGCTGGGAATGCATTTATTTTATTTATTACATTTGTTAAACGCCCAAACCCTTGGGTATCACAGCGTTGTTGCAGACATCTTCAAATAAAATTCAACAATATTCCAATTCCTGGGCTATACCGCATGTCTTGTCTGAGTCCTTTACTCAAGGATTTTGCTTAGTTCGAAAAAGCATTTTTTGATGTGTTTAAATCACAGAACCAATCTTCTACAGCACAGAACCAGTCGTTGGAACTCCAACAAGGTACCCAGGATATCATCTCCTACATTGGTAGGTTTAAACAACTGGCTACCGAGTCCTTGTGGCCAGAGGTCACTCAACTCACTTTGTTTTGGAAGGGGCTATGGCACAAATTTAGAGCCGAACTTGTGCACATAACAGTGGTTACATTACAGGGTTTGATCGACCAAATACTGTGGATTGATCATCGTACTCTTACGTCCCGTCCCCTTTCCTCCATACTGCATGGGCGTCCCTCGCGAGGGATGGGAGACGGAACCTTTTTCACCAGAAAAATCTTCTTCCCCTCTAAATTTAGAGGTGCGCAGAGGGAACATGCGCTGCCCTGACTCCGCCCTCCGACGCCACACCTCAGTCCCCTTTTCCGCTGTACAGGAGGGCGGAGCGACCTCTGACAGGCCCATGGGATCAGAGCTCACCCTCAAGTACAGGATTCTATTACTCCAACACCAATCAATAAGGACAAGTCACTGGTTTGACAAAGGGAAATCTGTTTAATGACAAGTACAAAAAACGGGGAAACAAATGGAAATCACCAGTGATGCGATCGCCCGTCTCGCTTCAACTTCCAAATTCTTCATTCAGACAGCAATAGTTATAGTACATTCTCGTCATCACTGACGTATTATACTGCAAAATTTTCATGCCATTCTATTGGTTGGGAAAGGTAACTTAAGTATAGTTACTATATCTGTATATGGTAAGAGCGTGAGGATTGGATAATTCTTATCGGGTAGGCGTCTACGCCCATCCCTCTACATCACTCGTGATAGACGTCACTACAAGTACGACGTCTCATTGGTTCTACTAGCTATAGGACCCTAGATTATTTGGTCCATTATGATTGGGTAGGTTACACCCCTAGACATAAATCTCCACTTTAACCCAGATGTGGTGTGCCCCAAGATTCACCCTGCCTCCCTTCCATCAATCAGTACTTTAGGGCTATGTGTCAATTAGTTGGCTGAGGATGGCCTCAAAACTGTAGTTTCTTATCAGGAAAAGTTATGGCATCCTCGGGTTCTGGGTGACATCAGACGTTGGTACCTCTTCGCGCTTGGCTGGTCACTTGTCCGTTCATCGTGAATCTGCTTCATTTTCCTTTTTTTCGTGTATTTGATTCTTCCTTAGCCTTGCCACCTGCCTGGGGCCTCCTTATCTCGTCCTTCACAGGGCAGGCTGCTATGCTCTGAAGTTTCGATTCTTCGAAGTTGCCGCTCTCCTCCCTTCCTTGATATGACCTCGAATTCCCAGGCATGAGCTGCTTTGTGCTCAGTTTCTATTCTGCTCCTTCCTTCTGGCTTTAGCTGGAATATGAATCTCGGCCTGGTTGGCCCCTTGCAGCCTGGGCTTAATTCTGCTTTTACAAAATGAAGTCGCACTTGTATAATGTGCTTCATTGAGGTAAATATATAATTGGTGCTTGCCGCTCTATTCTTCTACTAAGCATTGCAAGCAGTACCGTTTCCTTAGCATCTTGCGTTCCAAGCCTATTTACAGGCATTTAGCCAGTTGCGTATTTTCATCCTTCTTTCCTGGTTACGTTCTTTTTGCTGCAACGTTGTTTCTTCTTTGAAGTCTGTTGCACCATTATTCATAACTTTTCGTCTTGTGTGTCATCCTTTGGCCGTCGTTTCGTTCATGTTTGTGTCTGTCCGGGCCCATATGTTGTCACCACTCGCCTTCCATTAAGGCTCTTTAGGTCTCTTCGGGGACAGTTTGCAAGTATTCTTCATTTCGTGTTAACTGCTGGTACGGTTGTCTCAGTGAGTACCGGGCTGCCCATGGTTGTCTGGTTATGGGCACTTCAACAGGTATTGCTCTTCTGATGGGCACTGGGCAGAGTCCTAGAGCTGCTCTCTGTTGGTTTATTTGCTCCTCATACATCACATATCTTGGTGAGTATGTTCCAGGTACCTCAAAATGGGGGCTGGAGTGCAGGCCGTATCTGGGACCTCCTCTACACCGCGTCAATGGGAACGGGCCAAATTCACCAGCGTCCCTGGGTTTGGCTTCGGCCATGTAATTCCACGCGCAGATTCTTCCTCTCTATCTTTTTTTGTCTATCAATTCGGTACTGGGTCCTCAGACGCCACAGCTCCTTCCTGGTGCATGTCAACCTCGACAGGGTTCACCAGGTGCCCATCCTGCAACGGGTTCTTCCCGACTTCAGACCCCGACGCCCTCCGCCTACGTTGCCTTCGCCCCGACCACGGTTGGCATACCTGTTCGGCGTGTGGCTCGCTGTCATCGAAACCGCTGAAGAATAGACTAGCCACGTGGAGGGAGCTCTTTCAGCCGTCTCCTCCTGAGGATCTCAAGAACTTCGTGAAGCATCGATCCACGCCTGAGGTAGGGCCTATATTTTCATCCGCACCCCGCAATGGAGACTCCTTCCTTGGGACTCTCCTGCGCGGGAGAGACCGGTCAGGTTCTTATACCAACACACGCACTGAGGCTGTCAAAGCTACAGGCCACTGGGCTGATGGGTCCTCGGCTCCTCCTGGTGCCAGTGTTGAGGGGCCGCTAGGCTCTGTTACCGGGCTTGCGCCCGAGGGGCTCCGCCCTTGTACCGGCGTCATGGCCGAGGGGCTATGCCCTGTTACCGGCAGTACGGGTCGAGGTTGGTATACCTACCGGGCCCGTGCCCAAGGAGCGGGGCAAGTCGCGTACCTCACACCTAAAACTTGCCAGAGGCCGGCCCCAGCGAGCCGAGCAACACGTCACAGCCACATGGTAGGCAGCTCAACAAAATGGCCGACGTGCCAGAAAATGACACCCGTTCGACACCTCTGCATGACTTCGGCAAAGAACGAGTATCAAGGTGGGACTGGCATCAACCAGGTACGTCCTACAGCCTACCCTTCTTATGCGCAAGACGGTTTTCCTTTGCATCTGTATGTACAGGGTCGGCAGCGGCCTCAGCTGCCTCTAGCTACCCCATCCATGCCCTCCTCCTCCTCAGCCAGCGAGGACCGGATCTTCGAGAGGTTCCTCGGCCTCATGAAGTCTCCACAGATTGGGGGGGGGGCTTTAATCAAGGACGCAGTCAGGGAAGTCCTTCCCGCTATGCTAGCGGCACCACAGACGCCTCCGCCGACACCTCAGGACCCGGCGCAGCCGCCTCCTCCGGCTCTCCAGCCTACTCCGCAGGCGGTGCCATACCAGCCTCCTCTTCCTCAGCCTCCGGCCGTGGTTCCAGTGCCCCAGCCTCCGGCTCCGGATACTCCTCCTTCTCCTCCACAGGATACCCCAAACCCCCCCGGATACTGATGAGGAAGAGGATCCTGACACACTCATCAGCCAGGGCCTTCCACAAGCGTCTCTCTGGCCTGGCGGAATACCTGGGCCTCCCCTACCCCAGGTAGAACAGCCGGCAGAGGGTGTCCTTGCTGAAGTACTCACGAGGCGCCCTTCTGCCAGAACGGGGATTCCACTACAGAACGACGTTTGTGTCCCTCGCCAAGAAGGGTTGGCTCAAACCCCACTCTGTCCAGCCAGTCAACCGCCGCCTGGACGCCAAGTACAATCAGATGGAGGGGGATACACTCTTCCTCGGTGATCGCTGCAGCATCACTGTACTCCAAGCCTCAGTCGTCCTCGTCTTCGTCATCTACGGCGCTTCCTTGCATCTGTGACAGGCTAACGCAGGCGCCATGCTGGCAGCCGCCAACCAGAGATTATGGCGGGAAATTGCCTACCTCCTTCCGGAACTCCCCGCCCACAGCCAATCGCGTTTTAAGGCAGGGCTAGCCGAAGCTAAGCTCGTGGCTCAGGATATCATGGAGTCCACCCTGGCACACATTGATAACTCTGGACGTGCCATCTGTATTGCCACGGACATGAGAAGGATGGCCTGGCTCCGGGCAACCAAGTTCAACCCAGATGTCCCGGAATGCATTCTAGATCTGCCCTTCGAGGGTATTGGCCTCTTCCACTCCAGCACGGATGAGGAGCTGGACAAAAAGAACAGCTCTCAGACAGCAAAGTCTTTATTCATACTGACAAAAACCACGCTCAAAGCGTACTCCCAGTCTCAGGAACGCTCGGATATGGGTCGCTCATCTGGAGGCTTCCGCGGGTTCCAGGAACGGAGGTCTAAGCAGCCGGAACGCTCGCCGACCCAAGCAACAAAAAGGGGTGGGGGAGGCAAGGGCTTTTTCCAGTCCCCCTCCTCTGTCTCCGAGGGTAAGAAATCATGACACACCCCTCTGGGTCCACATGTCTCCAGTGGGGGGCAGGCTTGCTCTTCATGCACCCTTTTCGCGACAGAACTTTGCAGACCCCTGTATCTGTCAGTAATCTCCTCGGGGTTCTGTCTACCTATTCCTGCCTCTCCTCCCTCCTCTCCCTCAAGTTGGGACTGCAACTCTTTTGGCAGAGATTCGTCGCTCTTTTCTGCATGTTGTGTAAGGTTTTTTTGTAAGCTAAACACGCAACAATAAAAAAAATTCTTTAAAAAAAGATTTGGTTGCTCGTCCTGAGCCAGGCTGTGGAGGAAGTCCCATCCTCCAAACGAGGCTCGGGCTTTTACTCAAGGATCTTCGCCATTCAGAAAAAGAACCAGACTGGCCTGAGTGTTGTATTGGACCTTTCCACCCTCAACCTCTTTACCTCTTCAGAGATTCAAGATGGTTACGCCAGCCTTTATTGCGGAGACATTGTGCAAGGGAGACTGGATGTGCTCCCTGGATCTGAAGGACGCTTATCTGAACGTCCCGATTTGGCAACCCCATCGTTCTTTCCTCCGGTTCAGGATCATGGGCTGCCATTTTCAGTACAAGGTCCTCCCTTTTGGCCTCAACTTGGCCCCCAGTGTCTTTACCAGGCTAAAGAATGCTGTGGCAGCCCTCCTCTGGGCTCAGGGTCTCCATATATACCCCTACCTAGACGACTGGCTTGTTGGGACTACATCTCAAGAAGCAGTTCACCACTCCTCCCATGCACTGATGAACACGCTACATGATCTGGGTCGGTCACAGCTGCAAACCACGCAGTCTTTGACCTTCCTGGACCTCATCTGGGACACGTGCTCCGAGATAGTCTTCCCCTCGGAGGACAAGAACTCGCCCATCAGGAGGGCCACGTCCCACTTTCTCAGCCACGGCGCTACTTCGGCTTGGTGGTACCAGCATCTCCTGGGTCTTTTTGCAGTGGTACTGTTGGCAGTCCCCCACACAAGACTCATGATGAGGAGGATTCAGCTACACTTCGCAGCATCGTGGAACCAGGGAGGGGCTCTCAGGCTGAAATTATCAATATCCCCATTTCTCTCCACCAGGGTCTCACTTGGTGGTCCATGGACTGCAACCTGCGGACGGGCAAGCCCTTCAGGCCCCCCGTCCCACAGGTGACGATTACCACAGACTCCTCCCTTGAGGGCTGGAGAGCCACCCTGAAGGATCTGGGTCCACTGCACGTGGACCTGTCAGGAACAACAATTCCACATCAATTGGCTGGAACTGAACGCCATCTGGTTAGCACTTAGAGCCTTCCTCCCACGTCTCAAGGGAAGTGTTGTCCTCATCCAGACAGACAACTCGACCAGTATGTACTACATCAACAAGCAAGGGAGGACCAGGTCCCCTTCCCTGTGCAGACTGGCGATCAACATGTGGGAATGGGCCTTGTAAAATAAGATTTTCCTCACGGCAATCCGCCTTCCGGGGGAATCCAACCTGGAAGCGGACAGGTTCAGCAGGTTGGGAGCAGACAAATACGAGTGGCAGTTGAACTACCTTGTTGTACAGGAGATCTTCCACAGATAGGGCCTCTCCCAGGTGGATCTCTTTGCCACCAAGCACAACAAGAAGTGCCCCCAGTTTGCCTCCTGGCAGTGCCAGTGCCTAGGCTCCCTGGGCGACGCCTTATGGATCTAGTGGAACCGCATGTCAGCATATGCCTTCCCGCCCACTCCATTGATTCACAGTGCTTTGCAATTTCAAGGAGTCTCACCAGCTCGACGTCATTCCGATAGCTGCGTGGTGGCCAGCCAGGCCATTGTTCTCAGAGCTTCTCAGCCTCTGAGGTCCCTCCAATCCACCTCCTGACGGGCCCAGCACATCTTCTGACGCAGCAGGGGGGCAGGGTAGTCCACCCCGCCCCTCAGAAGCTGGCCCTCACAGCGTGGTTCCTGAGCTGGTGGCGCTCGGCCACCTCAACCTATCCCAAGCCAATCTGGAAATCATACAGGGGGCTAGGAGCTGGCTACCAGAACCCAGTATAAAAGTAAATGGACCAGGTTCTGCCACGGGGAGCACTCAAGGATATCGACCCGCTAGCTTGTTCATTAGACGACGTGCTGTCATTCTCGGCGCACTGCTGCACATACCTCTCAGCCATTGGGGCCCACAGGAATTCGGAGGAAGGGGTCTTCTCCTCCAACCCAATCATCAGGAAACACTTTGCCGGGCCCGCTAGACTCTACCCGCCCATCAGGAAGCCACACTCCATGTGGGATTTGAACCTAGTCTTGGGCGCCCTTGCACACAATCCGTTTGAGCCTATGGCGTCTGCGGACATCAGGCTGGTCACCATCAAGACGGCCCTGTTAGTCGGCCTCACATCGGCCCGCATGGTCAGTGAGATCCAGGCCCTAGTCGCCTCAGAGTCGTACTCTACCTTTCACAAGGATAAGGTGGTTCTGCAGACCCATCCAGCATTTCTACCTAAAGTGCCATCAGCCTTTCACTTAAACGAGGAGATCGTCCATCCTACATTCTTTGCTGACCCGAAGGACGAACCTCAGAGAGTTCTGCACTGCCTGGATGTCAGGCGTGCCCTGAAATTATACCTGGACAGGACCAAGGGCTTCCGCAAGTCAGATGCCCTATTCATCTTTGGGGGCTCCAAGCCAGGATATCGGGCCTCCAAAGCCTCCATTTCGAGGGGATTGGGTCCTCCGACGTATTCCATATCTATGACAGGTAATGTCCACAGCTGTGCTGCTTCGGAAAATCTTTGGCGTCTGCGTCCTGAGTCGATGACGTCGATGCGCCGTCCCCGAGGACCTCCTCCGACGGCCGACGTCACCCGATGTGATAAGTAGGACGCACAACGCCCATAGCCTCAGTTCCGTTTTTTCCGCGAACGTGTTCGCTTCGTGAATCTCGGTACGCCTCGACTCGTTGGAGTTGCTGTTTTCTTTCTCGGTTTATTGAACCTGTTCGGTTGGTGTGAAGACCTGTTCGTGGCGATGTCTTTCTCATCTTCGACCCCGCGTCCGGGCTTCAAGAACTGTGGGGACTGTGGGTCCAAGATGTCGGTCACGGATTCGCACGACGCCTGCCTCTGGTGCCTCGGGAGGCCCACGATAAGGACGACTGTGTCGACTGCCAGTCGCTCACTGCGAAGGCCTTGCGAGAACGCAAAAAGAAACTGTCGGTAGGTCGGGTATCTAAGCCCCGGAAGTTGAGGTCTGCGGGGCTTTCGACCGATGACTTGAGGGGTGACTCTCCGCATCGTCCTCGGAAGACTGGTGGGTCTCCTTCCAGGGGTCGGTCTCGCCACTCCTCCGCCTCTTCTAGGCATTCCAGGAAGCGCTGGCATAAGTCGCCTTCCCCGTCCTCTTCAGAGGACTCCGCCCGTCGGCGGGTCGCTTATCCCTCCATGCAAGCGACACCGGAGGAATGGGCTTCTATCGGGAAGCAGATGCTAGCGATTCTGGAATCGCAGGGCACCGGTCCGTCTGCGCCTCCAAGTGGTTTCGGTCGGCACCGGTCGAGAGACACCGCCCGTACGCCTTTGGGCTCGGGTGGTTGGCACGGCTCGCGGGAGAGGTCCTGCTCGGACAAGGATAGCCGTTCTCGCCATGCCCGTTTCAGGTCCCGGTTCTCGACGCGCTTGAGACCGCGTGATCCTGTGCCGTCTTCGAAGAAGACGTCGACACCTTTGGCGTCGAGGTCGTCAACGATTTCTCTCGAGGTTCCGTCTTCTAGGGGGTCGTCGGCGCCCAGGTTGTCGAGAGACATGCTCGGAGCTCCGGCTTCGAGGACTGTGTCGACGCCGCAGATGCTGGAGGCGTTGCAGCTGACGTCGACGCCGATTCGCTCGACGCCGACTCGCTCGGCGCCCTAGATGGCTTTCAAGGCGGTGGTGTCGGAGGGTCCCGTGGCACGGGGTTTGTCCCTAAAAAGGCTATGGCTAAGGTCCGGCACTGCTTTGGTCCGCAGAGGTCTTCCTCTCCCCGCCTGGAGTACATTTCAGAGGGTGATGAAGGCTCTGATGGCGGCCTGGTTCCGGTTACGGTTCCGGATGACCTTATCTCGGGCCATAGTCAGTTTGATGACCTGAGGCAGTCACTGCATGATTGAGCCTTTTCATTCTTGCCCTTTGAGACTGTTAAGTCTGAAAACTGTGTTTTTAGTTGCGGTTACTTCCGCTCGCAGAGTGAGGGAGTTACAGGCACTTTCAGTTAAGCCGCCCCTTCACTGTGTTTCACAAGGACAGGGTTGTCCTTAGAGTTCGTCCTTCTTTTCTTCCGAAGGTGGTTTCGGAATTTCATTTGAGCCAGAAGGTGGTTCTTCCGGCGTTCTATCCTCCTCCACATCCTGGTAAGGAAGAGGAGAGGCTCCATAGGCTTGATCCTAGGAGAGCGTTGAGCTTTTATATCTCGCGCATGTCCCGGGTCAGAGTGGACGATCAACTTTTCATTGGTTACGCTGGAAAGCGTTTGGGACAAGCTGTGACGAAACAGACTTTGTCTCGTTGGATTATTTTAGCTATCTCCGAGTGTTACCGCTTGGCGGGTAAGGACCCTCCGGCTGGCTTGCGGGCCCATTCTACCAGAGGAGTGGCTGCGTCTACTGCCCTGCAGATGGGAGTTCCTATTCGTCACATCTGTGATGCAGCCACCTGGGCTTCAGTACATACTTTTGTACGTCACTATTCCCTCGATTCCATCAGAGGGCAAGATCTGGCCTTTGGCAAGGCAGTTCTCTATTCCGCAATTTGATTGGACATGCTAAATTTGTATTCTAAATTCTTTCCCACCTCCTTGCTTGGTACTGCTTTGGGAGTCTGTCATAGATATGGAATACGTCGGAGGACCCAATCGCCTCGAAGAACAAGTTACTTTCTTACCTGGTAACGTTCTTTCGATGGGATGGTCCGACGACGTATTCCATATCGCTCCTTCCCTGCCTTCCCCGCTGCAGAATTTCTTTTGCGATTGCAGCTTGCGTTCTGCAAGGCCTTGTGTGTCTGACTGGCAGAAAACTGGTGGCACACGTTCTGGGGAAAAAACTATAACTGAGGCTATGGGCGTCGTGCGTCCTACTTATCACATCGGGTGACGTCGGCCGTCGGAGGAGGTCCTCGGGGACGGCGCATCGACGTCATCGACGCAGGACGCAGACGCCAAAGATTTTCCGAAGCAGCACATCTGTGGACATTACCTGTCATAGATATGGAATACGTCGTCTGACCATCCCATCGAAAGAACGTTACCAGGTAAGAAAGTAACTTGTTCTTCCCGCTGGATAGTCTCTGCCATCAAGGAAGCGTACGAGGGCCAGCATAGACCCCTTCCGGCGAACATGCATTCCCACGAGGTCAGGGCCAAGGCAACGGCCATCGCTTTTCTGCACCATGTCCCCTGCAGGTCATAAGCAGGGCGGCCACATGGGCTACTCCATCGGCTTTCTGCAAGCATTACTGTTTGGATGCCGGCTCCAGGTCGTGAGGCTTTCGGACAGGCGGTTCTCCGGAACCTGTTTGCTTAAGGTGGGTCTCCTCTCCACCCTGGGGCTACATACAGTTGTAATCGCCTATGCAGTATGGAGGAAATGGGACGGGTTGTAAGAGTAATTATAAGTTACTCACCGTAGTGACTAACGTACTCTTAGTCCATAGTCCCCTTTCCTCCATACGTCCCACCATCCTCCCCCCTAATAATCTGGTGTCATTAGGCAATGGTAAATCTATTGTCGACGCGTCTTTGGGGACTGAGGTGTGGCACGGAGGGCAGAGTCAGGGCAGCTCATGCTCCCAGGGCAGCGCCTCTAAATTTAGAGGGGAAGAAGATTTTTCTGGTGAAAAAGGTTCGGGGACGCCCATGCAGTATGGAGGAAAGGGGACTATGCACTAAGAATAAGTTAGTCACTACGGTGAGTAACTTATAATATTGTCCGAAAGAAGACTGGAACACAGACTATCTGAATGTTCTTTTCACTGTCCTGGAAATGACCGCCCGAACACCCTAGGGAGAGGCTGCTTGAGAAACCATGCAGATAGGTTCCGTCCGTTGTCTTATGTCTGAAACCGAGAGAAGACGTCAGAGAACCAATAGTCTCTGCATGTACTGCGGAAGATCCGGCCATTTCCTGTATGCATGTCCTGTACGTCGGCTCAAAATTCAGAAAACTAACAGGCCTGCCTTCCGATGGGAAGCGTAGGACGGGCCCAGATGTTGATGTGAAACTTCCTGAAGCTGCCTGATCCCTCATGACTCTGACTCCCTCTCACGTCTTTCTTGGGGCACAACACCTGGGGAAACAGTCCAGGCCACAGCCTCACCGGACTGAGGAGCTACTGGAAATTATGTGGATTGAGATTTTGTCCAATCCCTCTCCATTCCTCAAATCTGCAAAAAATGAAACTCTCAAGTACAGCTTATTGATGGAACCCCTTTATCCGGACCGATTGATCATCGGACTTCCCCTTTGCATCTGGACATCAGTCAACTTCACGAGGTATTGGCTTTTAATGTTATCCATTCACCTGTTTATCCTGTAGTTTTAGGCCTCGCATGGCTCATACTGCATAACTCATGTATCAACTGGATCATTTGTATCATGATCTTTTCTCCGGATCACTGTTCCCTTCATTGTTGCTCCTCTTCTGACTGCCCTTCATCATTAGAAACTCAGTGCCCTCCTTTGGATATTGGAGGAAATCAGTGGATTTCCTTTGTCACTCCCAGAAGCCTGTTCCTCTTTCCAGAATAAATTCTGGGAACCTGTGACCATACCTTTGCCTCCTCACTGCGTTTTCGACTGTAAAATAAACCTGGAACCAAACCACAAGCTACCCAATGATGGGTTGTACTCCTTGTCCAAGGCGGAAAAGCTGGAACTGAGGAAGTATTTGGACGACTGTCTTGCACATGGCTACATAACACCCTTGAAATCTCGACTTGGGTCTCTGTTATTTTTGTCTCTAAAAAGGAGGGCCCCCTCAGATCTTGTATCGACTACTGAACGATATTACCACTAAAGATAGTTATCCGTTGCCCCTTATTTCAGACATATTGGAGTCCTTATGTGATGTACAATTCTTCGCAAAACTGGATTTGCAGGGGGCTTACCACCTTGTCCGAATAAAATTGGGACATGAATGGAAGACCGCCTTTAAAACACCATTTGGGCACTTTGAATACAGTGTCATGAGTAATGCCCCTCAACTTTCCAACAATTTATGGGCTGTGTTTTCTGATCTTATAGGTCAGTCGGTATGGTCTATTTGGATGACATTTTGATCTTCTCTGCGTCCATGGATGAACATATCCTTCATGTTACGGAAGTTCTAAAATGACTACGATTTAATTATCTCTTTGCTAAAATTTAAAAATTTCAATTTCACTTAACTACCATGGAATTCCTGTAGTGTGTGATGAGTGCAGAGGGCATACAGATGGATTCTAAGAAGATTCAAGCCATCCTTACCTTGGCATCCCCTCCGGATATCGAGGCTTAACAGCATTTCCTTAGATACGCCAACTATTACAGGAGATTCATTCTGATTTTTTCTTTGAAAGTATCTGTATTGACCGACCTTACAAATACTAAACAAACTTTTGTATAGAATCAAAAGGCTGAACAAGCATTTCAAGATCTTAAACTTGCTTTCATTCACGCCCCAATCCTGCAACACCCAGATAATACCTGTCCATATATCGTGGAAGCTGGTGCATCTGAGTAGGCGGTGGGAGCAATTATTCAAGCAGCCCCTAGCACACAAATCGAATTACCTGTGGCATTCTATTCCAGGAAATTGAGTCCTAGTGAACAGAACTAGTCTAATATTGAAAAAGAATTGTTGGCTATCAAAGCAGCTTTCGAAGAATGGCGGCAAAATCTCCTCGGTGGATGTTACAAGGTGGAGGTTTGCACAGATCACTGCAATCTCCAGTACCTACGATCCCAACAGTGCCGTAATGGTAGACAAGCTAGAAGGGCCTTCTTTTTCCTATAGTAAGATTTTTTTTAAACATATATACCAGGTTCTCGCAACACACAAGCAGATGCCCGGTCCCGTTCCTTCAGTTCCCACCAGAACACAAAAAAATCCAAGGTAAATCCTATCTCCAGTGTCACATTTTCTGGCAGTTATCAAGCCTCTTCTTGACCAAGTACCAAGACAAACTACTGTGAATCCTGCAGTGCCTATTCTACTTTAACACCCTGCAAATAACCTTACCAACTGACTCGTGTTGTACAAACACCGGCTCTACATACCTACTAAGCCTCTTAGAGACCTGGTTCTTCCTCAGATGCATGACTCCACCTTAGCTGGTCATAGAGGTATACAGGCTACCGCTGAACTCATAACCCAACAGTTCTGGCGCCCGGGTCCACAGGAGCATGTACGCAACTATGTGAAAACTAGTCCTGTCTGTGACCAGACCAAGCCCGAACGCAAAAGTCCAGTGGGTCGTCTTCATATTTTGGATATACCTCCCCGTCCCTGGCATATCACTGCCACTGATTTCATCGTCTATTTGCTGCCCTCTGATGGTATTGCCTGTATCATGGTGGTGGTGAATTGCTTTTCTAAGATGGCTCATTTTATACCCCTGCCTGGACTGCCTACCGCCCCTAAAATGGCAAACGCTTTCTTCTCCAATATCTACCGTTTGTATGGTCTGGCTGACAAAATCATTTTGGACAGGGGTTCGCAGTTTACTTCTCGTTTTTGGACTTTGCTCTGTAATCGCATTAGATTGAACACTGTTTTCAGTTCTGGGTACCAACCGCAGACGAATGGACAGATGGAATGCACCAACCAGACACTGGAGCAGTATCTATGCTGTTACACTCGCGGAATGGAGTCGGACTGGAGTGAATATCTGCTTATGGCAGAAGTGGCGTATAACAGCTCTGTCCACTCTACCACTGCTGTCAGCCCGTTTTACTGTTGCTCTGGTTATCACTGGTCTTTCTTGCCCACCACATCTAGCTTCAGGTTTTCACACCACCAGTTCTCCTTTAGTCTCCCGTCTTCAAGACATCCAGCTGCAAGTCGCCACGCATCTTTGGGCTTCTCAAGCGGGGTTCAAGGTGGAGGCCAATCAGCGCCGGTCTGCCGAACCAGATTGTGTTGCCGATCGCGTGTGGCTTTCTACCCGGCACCTGACACTAGGTAACATCCCTCGAAAACTCGCTCCTCGTTTTGCTTGCCCTTTCCGCATCTCTCGTTCTCTTTCTTCAGTGACGTTCCATCTACAGCTGCCATCCTCCTGGAGGATCTACCCGGTCTTTCTTGTGTCCTTGTTGAATCCTCATCGTGCTGTTACATACCAACATCCTCGCCCCCTTCTAGTAATGTCTGGAATCCCTGAATTCAAAGTGGCCGAAAATATGCGATGCCCGCTTCCGCCGTGCGCGTCTCTACTACCTGGTGTCTTGGAAGGGTTATGCTGCCTGGGACAATTTTTGGGAACCATCTTCTGGTGTTCATGCCCCCCGTTTGGTTCGCCCTTTCTACCTTTGCTATCCTTGGAAACCAGGTTCTCCTTCTGGTCTTTGGGGTGGCTGGCATGTCATGGCGCATGCTGGCTTCCTACCTTGGAGGGTTCAGTGGCGGCTCCGGGAGTTCTTACAGCTGCATCTGCCAGCCGGTCGTGTTCCATGACTGGAGGCCGCCATGTTGCCCCGTTCCACGCATGCGCCGCTGAACGGCAGTTGCCTGCTGCAGATGCTCAGTGAATGCAGCGTGGTCTGTGGCTTAGGGGTGTCACGGTATTAGTTTTATGACGGTACGATAACCTTCTTGTCAAATGACGGTATATCATGGTTATCGCGGTATAGCAGGTGGAGTTAACCAATCCTTAACAAGTATTTTCGAAAAAGGACATAAATTGTCAGATTTATCATCACAAACAAAACCAGGCCCGCAGGGCCATAATTGGTCTTTCCAACATACTTTCCACTGAAATGCCACCCCTTGCTTCCACCAAACACAAACGCACGTGTGGAGAGGAGGAGGAGGGGGGGGGGAGCCCTGCTGCGACTGGCAAAGCAAACTGAATAGCTTTTCTTAAGTGGTCATTTAGGCTTTTAGCTCCCCCACTGGCTAATGATGAAGATAAACATGTTGCCATCTTTATAACCTGCATGCCACAGATCGATGGAGGCTGATGGTAGTATACACTTGTGCGCATACACACACTCTCTTTACGTTACAGCCTTTAGTTTACTTGAGGGCCAAAAGGTGTTCAGTAATCATGAACATCTTACCCTTTGGTATGGCAGAAAGGAATACCCACAGATGAGTGAATTTCTCAGTGTGACTTATTATATGTAAATTCAATGATAGAACCGCGGAAATCCCCCATTGTCATATGTTTAGCAAACATTATCCATTATAAATATATAAACCCCAAAGCCGCCAACCCAAAGTATACCCTTTTCCTTCTTGGCACTGTATTTATTCTTCCTATTGCTAACATACTGATTTTGTGTCAGGCTCGTGTGGTTTATGGAATGGCATTTAAAACTCTCCAACTGATACTGCTTGGCAGATGGCACATCCAACAGTGCAAGACCAAGACTGCGCAGCACTTGCTTACTGCAGCCTTTCCAAATCAGATTGAAAAGCACACTTAACGGTATACTGGTATAAACAATGTGACGGTTATTATTGTTCAATTAAGTGGTTCACAGTATCTTTAACGGTATACTGTTATACCTTTACATCCCTACTGTGGCTGTAGGCACCCAGCGCCTCTGCGCTCGGCCTCCATTAGCCACATTACAACATTTCAATACTGCAGTCACTGAGGCCAGTGCGTCGCAACCTTTTCCTTAAGGGTTGCTGGAGTTGCTCTTCCTTGTCCTCTGCTGCTGCAGCAGCCTTGCTTGTCTTGTCTCCTGCAATCTCCTAGCTGGCCCATTTTTCTATTTTCTGCCTTGTCCTGTGCTTCCTTGCCTGGCTTGTCTCCTGCAATATCTGCTGGCCCCTCTCTTTCTGCCTTGCCCTGGGCTCTCTTTCCTCTTCCTCCTTATACCTGCATGAGTTACTATCTTGGCCTCCCACTTCAGTGCTTGCGCTGCTTGGCACCACGTTAATAGTGGGAAGGTCATTCTACCATGGTGCTGGGGAACTGCTCCCTGTTCCAGGCTGGTTATTCTCTAGCTTGGTTCAGAGGGTAGAATTCCACGCTGCACTCCCACAAGACCAGAGGGACACCACCCATACAGCATTTCGACTGGGCTGGATGGACACCTCCTGCTTGAGCTATCCTGGATCGTTGGCTACGCCGTTCCACAGGTATTCCGGAATCACGGGGGGGCCCTCACCTTGACACCAACTCATTAATCTAGATTAAAAATAGTAGTGGGGCAAGAACACAACCCTGGCAGACACCGCTGGGGACGGGGAATCCTTCAGTTCTTACACCGTCTTGCCCAAAGCTAATAGCTGCAGAATTATTTTCTTGAAGTCTCATTATTTGGTCGAGAAGGTCATTGAGGATTTCAAGGTTGATTAATGTATCCCCAAGTACATTTTGATCCACGGAGTTGAATGGTGTTGCAAATCGACAAATATTAAAGAGTATCTCTTTTCCTAGGGTCCTAAATAAAGGCAAAAAGCCTGGTCAACAATTCCCTTTCCCGGGCCGAAACCTGCTTGGAGTTCAAAAGTTAAATTTGAGTCTGTCGCCCATTTTTCCAGTTGGCTCAGGAATAGACCATTGACAGGCTATCCAGCAGGCTGATTGACCTGTAAATCTTGGGAGATTTCGGGTCCCCTTTTTTAAAAATGGGGATTATTTCAGCTGACTTACAACTGGAAGGAACAAGTTAGTGTGATGAAATTTGTTAAAGAACCAACACAATAGTGGGATCCAAGTCTGTGGATCTGCTTTGAAAAGGTCAATATCGATTGTTAGGCAGAATTCTCATAAATGTGGTAGTTCTCTTCACCTTAGAGACCCCCAGCAACTTTGCTGGAATTTTAGGACTTGATTTTTTTTATCTGGAAAGAGTGTGAGCCTTTTTTTCCCCACTCTTTGATGTATTTTGATGTGTGTTTTACTCTTGTGTTCTTTGATTATGAAGTTTTAAGATAACTCCATATGCCTTCGGTGGCCCAGCCCTCCGCTATCTTGGGCTCTGTGTGTTCTGAGTCCAAAGACCAGGGCCTGTGGAAGTCTGGGGGTCAGCATAAACCCTTAGAACAGGGAAAGCCCAAACGCCCTATTGTCTTCTTACAGGGGGTTCCCAAACTGGCAGCAAACAAGTCTGAACCAAAGGATGCCCTACTTAACAAATGTTTATTTTGGCTGAACACTTCTGGAGGTTGCCCATTTGTACGCAGAGAAGCTCTGGCGGGCTGTTGCAGAATTCCAAGTATGGGCATGAACACCATGGATAGCATCAAACTTTTTTTTTGGGACCAGAGCACGGCTAACCGGGTTTTGGAAGGTTGGGGGCGGGCAGGCCAACAAGCTATGAGTGGGATCTCAATCAGCATGCGCCCTTTTCTAAACTCTGCTGCCCCTCCTAGATCTGCCAGAGTAAACACTGGGGTTTTTTCTAACAACAGCCCCCTTTCAGGGGCAAATCTGACCACCTTGGGCCGGAGGCGCCATGGGACATGGCTGAAGTAAGGGGATGGTGGGCCTAGATCATTGTTTCAAAGAACTGTCTAGGGTCTCTTTTTGGAGGGGTGGCATGTTCATACTGCCCTGTTGTTTTCTTTAATGTTGTTTCCCTGTAACTTTGTTTTCAATTTGCACCCCTATTTCTAGAACTGTTTTTGCAGGATGTACTTTGATGGTCATTTTTTGGCCGAATAAAGGTGTTTGACTGACTGATAACTCCATATGCATCTTTTCATTTGTGTTACAAAGCACCCTTTGACTCAGGGATGGCGTTTTGGACTTCCCAAATGTTTAAACACCTTCTCTGGGATAAACTATTGTTTCCCAGAGAATGCAAGGTTAAATTGACTTTACTAGTTTTTTAAATTCCTAGACCCAGCACACACTATCTTCCTATAGAGTGCTGGAGGGGCTACCTAGTATCCCCTGTGTCTAGAAACTCATGTAGCAATCAAATGCTACCCTTTTCTATGGAAATGGCTGGTGGCAGTGGTTTTACAACAAACTACCATAATTTTTCCCAACCGTGAACACCAGTAGCTAAAAATCGCGGGAGCCATGTTTTTCAAGATGCGCCTTAAGCCCCTTTGTTTAAACGGGTCCCGGTGTTCTTTTTTCGCCATTTCTTTTTGGAAAGATCCTTCTAGAATTTGTCTCTGTGCGACAAACTAGGTTTGGTCCCTTTGTTTTTATGCCTTTGGCGGGCTTCAGGACTGGAGACCGCGTCTGGGGTGGCAGGAAGTGAGGGAGGTGCTTAGTCTGCTAGGAGACCAAAATGCACTTTGGCGTGATTGGCTGGCTGACTGTTCGGCAAGGACAGACACCCTGCTGGGTGAGTGGCAGCTAGGCTGGAATGAATGGGAGAAAACTGTTTAAAAGGCAAGTCTCTTGGACTGGAAAGCAGAGTCGACCACTGGAACGCAAGAACCGAAGACGAGCTGGAAGAGGACAGCTGCTGCAACTTCTGGACCGTTGGTTTGACCGGTGAAGCCCTTTTGCAGGTCCGAATTGCCAAGTTCATCTCGACAAAGAAGCCCCTTCAAGAACGACTTCTTCTTTAAATAAGACTGGTGCACAGTGCATCCTAGTAGACTCTCCTAGTAGCTTGTACCTTTGCTCCGTAAGAGCTGTCATTGTTTTATACGGCAGCGCTAATTTATGCGTTGCTTTGTCAACTTTAGGCTGACGGCTCTCCCCTCATTGGGGGATAATCAGTGCTGTATAGTTAATCTCCTTATGATTGCATCTTTGGGGCAGGTTTATCAAACGCCATCACTACTATAATGGCTTTAAAGCATGGAACAAAAAAAATTGTATTACAAAATGTGAGAGAATAGGAGGTTTCAGTTAAGCCACACATGTTACAGAACCGCCTAGTAGCCATGACTGAAGGTTTATCTCCAGTTCATTGAAATGCCTCCATTTTCTGAAAATATTTCATTGTAAACTCGGATGGAGCAAAAATTAAAGCTTTTCATTAAATGGCTCCATACCCAAACTGCTTTGCTCGGTGTCTGAAATGGAGATGAACTTATCTGATGGCTTTTAGGTGGTTCTTGGAGGTGTCTGGCTTGTTAGCTGAAATTATGATTAGTCCGCTTATGAAATGGGTCCCAATGCCGAAATTTCAATCCTTCGATGTTTAATTACGTGGGTCATCAGAGTTGAACAAACTACATCATTGCAGTACATTTGCGACATATTAGAGCACATTGTTGATTTTGTTCCATGTGCATCTTCTAAAGAGGTACATGAAAAGTTCTCTGCTCGATTACCCTTAATTGGACTTATTAGTGAAGTTTAATGCTTTTAATTTTCCCCTGTTTAGGCCCCAAGTCGACAAGATTGGTGGCTGAGGGTCAGAGCCTATAACGAGTAGATGGTGGGGAGTTTTCATCAGTTCTTTGTCTTGGGTACTGATAAGGCCCTCCCAGTTCATGCTCAAATGTCCATATCCCGAAGAAATTAAATGTGTCAACAAAGAGAAATTACTTTGTGAACAAAATCTAAAACCTGTAAATGGAGCATTCCAAATCCTTAGCTCTACAAATAAGTTTGCAAACCGAGTCATATAATTTCTAGTGGTGCTCATTGCTCATACTGATTTTGAAAAATCAATGACTTTAAATACTTGTACGTCTTGTCCCCTTTCCTCCATACTGTATGGGCGTCCCTTGCTGGGGATGGGAAACAAACTTTTTCACCTGAAAAAATGGTCTTCCCCTTTGAATTTAGATGCGCACTGGGGCAAGGCCCTGGGAGCATGTGCTCCCCTGACTCCACCCACCAGTGCCACTCCCCAGTCCTCTTTTCTTTTCCGCGTCTACGGGAAAAGACCCCTTCACCAGCACTACTGGGTTAGTCCTTTGGCCTTGTAATTCCACACGCTCTTCCCCGAAAAGCTTTCTGTTTTTTCTCTATTTGTTTTCTCGACTACCAATTGTCAGAGAAGACTCTGTCCTCCGGCGCCATGCTCCTCCCCGGCGCATGTCAACAACGGCGGGTTTCAGCAGGTCGTATCGCCACGAGCTCTGCCTCCGGTGCCTTGGCCCCGACCATGGCTGGGACAGTGGTTCTGCGTGCAACGCGTTGACGCCGCAAACGCTCAAGAATTGTTTGGCCAGGTGGAGGAATCTGCTCAAGAAACACCTCCAGAGGACATCGAGAATTACGTGAGTAGGAAGACAAGGCTCAAGGTAGGTGCCTTGTTCACCTCTGCACCCCTCAATGGTGACTCATTCGCAGGGAAGTGCACAAGTGGGAAGAGCCTTCCAGGTCCCAAGACCAACAAAGAGACAGAGGCTTTCAGGGCTACCGGCCAACTGGCCGAGGGATCGCAAAATCCTCCCGGTTCCACCGCTAAGGGACCGCAAGGCTCTTCTACAGGGACATCCCTGAGGGACTTTGCTCTACTACCGGGCTCGTGCCAGAGGGGGTGCCTATATGCAGCACTACCGGCATCATGGCCGAGGGCACTCAGCCTCCCAAGTGGCTACCTGAGGTGCTGGGCAGGTTGGAGCCTTCGCTTTTAATTGTGCAGTCAGACTGGGCCTGGCTCTTCAGGCAGCACGCAGCAGGCACGTGGCGCATGGAATGACAAAATGGCCACCAGGCCAGACAAGATGGCGGCTCACCCGGGCCGCCTCCTTCTGAAGAGCAGGCATGGGAATGCACGTCTAGTTGGGAATCGACCACTCCAGCGACCTGGTCCACGTCATACCCGACCACACCTTAACCAAGGCGGTATGCAGCTCCCAGCACAGTGCGGCAAGGACTGCCAAGACCTCAGCAGCCACAGTGCCTGACTCCTACGCCCCCAGGCCCTTCCCCTGCACACGAGAATAGGTTCTTCGAAAGGTTCCTTACCCTCCTGAAATCACTGCAAGATGGGTACCATCCTCAGGGGGGCATCAAAGACATGCTCCCTCTGGCACCACTGCAGGCTCTAACTGTGCCCGGCTCCAGTTCCACCAGTCATGGTGGCTCCACCTCCACCTCCAGCGCAGCCTCTGCTGCAGCCCCCGGCACTGCCAGTCAGTACACTGCAGCTGCCCGCACCAACCACACCTCCGACAGCCCTCAACTCGCAGGGCACAGCGGGATACACTGACGAGGAACAGGATACTCGCTTGTCAGCTAAGGCATTCCTTGAGAGGCTGGTGGGTGTAGCAGAATACCTTGGTATTCCGCAGCCACAAGTTGCGCAACCTGAAGCTGGTGTTCTAGCTGAGGTGCTGACCATTCGCCCTACCACAAGAACTGGCATCCCTCTGCAAAAGTACGTACAAGTCCTGGCCACGGAGGGATGGGTCAAGCCGCACTCAACACACCCTACCAATAAACGCCTCAATGCCAAGTGTAGGCAGGCAGAGGGGGACTCCCTAATCCTGTCTGTGTACCCTCAAGCGCATTCATCAGTTATAGCTGCAGCCTCCTTTTATTCCAAGCCACAGTCTGTCATCTGCACCCACCTCAGCACTCCTAGGGAAGGAGGAAAAGCTGTTGGAATCCTAGGGCAAAAATATTTATTCTAATGCCACTCTCCATTTGCACCAGGCCAATGCTGACGCTATGATGGCGGCAGTGAATCAAAAACTATGGTAGGAGATTGTGGACTTCCTCCCTGAGCTCCCCGTGCATAGTCGGGCGCGCTTCTGGGCCTGACTTGGCAGAGGCCAAGATCAAGGGCCACAAGATATCATATAATCCACGGTCGCTCACGAAGACACTGCTGGTAGATCGATTTGTATCGCCACAGATATTAGGACGACAGCCTGCCATTTGAGGGAGAGGAATTGTTCCACTCGATCACGGACGAGGAACTTGACAAAAAGAATAGCAGCTCTCAGACAGCCACTCCTTGTCAATCCTGACGGAGTCGGCACCCAAGGCCTATAGCCAGAGTCACCAATGCTCCGACAGAGCCCGTACCTTTGGTGGCTTTAGGGGGTTTCAGGAGCGCCGTGCTAGACAGCCCGACCAGTCTCCTAGCCAGCACAGGCGCAAGCATCACAAATCCTCCAACAAGTGTTTTTTCCAGTCCCCTTCCCAGGCATCAGCCTCAGAGGCCTTAAATGTTGTGACAATGTCATCCAGATCCACAAGTCTTCAGTGGGGGGCAGGCTTGCCCTTCCCTTCCATGCCTGGCGGACAAGGTTTGCGGACCCATGGATCCCCTCTGTAGTCTCCACGGTCTTCTGCCTGTCAATTCCGCCACTTCCGTTTTCCTCCACTCCACTCCCACAGATTGGGATGGCAACTCCTTGGTGGAAATCTGCTCGCTCATCACGAGTCGGGCGGTGGAGGAGGTTCCAGCTTCGCAACGAGGCATGGGCTTCTATTCCCGAATATTCGCCATTCAGAAAAAGAACCAGGCTGGCCTGTTCTAGACCTTTCTTCCTTGAACCTTTCCCGATCCCTTGAAAAGATGGTTACTCCGGCTCTTATTGCGGAGACACAGTGTGGGGGAGACTAGATGTGCTCCCTGGATCTGAAGGATGTTTACCTACATGTCCCCAATTGGAGCCCCATCTGTCCTTCCTGATGTTCAGGATCATGGGCTTTCATTTTCAGTACAAATTCCTCCCTTTTGACCTCAACTCGGCTCCAAGGGCCTTTACGAGGTTAATGAACTCGGTAGCAGCCCTGCTCAGGGCGGAAGGCCACCACCTTAATCCGTCCCTCGACGATTGCCTCGTACGAGCAGAGTCGTCTGAGGCAGTAAAGCGCACAGCTTCAGCACTTATGCACATCATATACGATCTGGGGTTCTCTATCAACCTCAAGAAGTCGCTGTTACTCCCCACGTAGTCCTTCACATTCCTGGGGCTAATTTGGGTCACGAGGGTGGAGAGGATTTTCCCTTCCGCAGACAAGATCACTGCAATCAGGAAGGCCATGAGGCCTTTTCGAATGGATTGTGTCCTTCCACGTATTCCTTATGTTTGATCAATCCACTTCCAGCTTGCTGGCCTCAGAATATTTTTTTCAGTAAAGGGCACAGCGCGCCGACGTCCCTCAAGTTGGTGTCCCTCGAAGTCCTCTGTATCGGCGCCAACGTCACCATATGTATGAATAGTCTTGCGGAGCGTCCGTTGCTCGGTTCTGTTTTTCCGCGCTTTGTAAGCCTTGGAGACGTAACGCTTGGTCAACAACATCGAGTAAAGTACCAATTCCCTCGACAACATCAAGACCATCCTCAAGTATGTCGAGACCCATGACGTCTACATCGACAACTACGACTCTTTCTCAAGCAGTGATGACCAGTATGGCTCCTTCATCATTTGAAATGGGTTTTACACCTCTTCCACGCTCTGATTATTTCAGAGCTTTAGCTTCTATTTGAGGAAGGGGAAGACTCTGATTCTGAAAGGCCTTTTTGGTTTACAATCCACAAGACCTGCTCTGCCAGAGGAGCTGATATCAGAAGAGGTCAGACTGAGAGAGCTACAAGAATCTTTACAGGAGGCCTGTGGCATAGATACCTCTCCAGAGGTAGATTTCAACAAGCCAGAGCCTGGTGACCATGCAGAGGTATCTTATAGATCACTTATGGGTAGAATAATGGAGTTCATGGGGTGGTCAACACCTACACCCACTTTTTTCACCAGGATGACTTAACATACAACTTAAATAAGGGAAGGGACCTCAGGAAGACCATATAGTTCCTTTCCATGCAGCATTACAGAAAAAAGTGACTGCAAACTGGGAAACTCCAGAAGTAATTCCTGCAGTTAATAAAAAAATCTCTGCGAAATACAGAACGTCAGTTTCAGACCCTCTGTACTTTTCAAAGCATCCGACACCAGAGAGTTAAGTAGTACAGGCTGCGACTTCATCAGGCAGACAATCGGCATACCACACAATACCGCAGGATCGGGACGACAAGAAATTTGACGCCATGGGCAAAAAGGTCTTCTCGGCATGCAGCATGACTCTTAAGTCAGCTAATGCCACTTGCACGCTGGCGAAATTCAGCCACACCCTTTGGGAGTGCGCTTCAACAGCGGCTGACCGTCTCCCAGAAGGGGAGCAACAAGACACATTTTTTAATATCATCAAGGACGGGAAGGTTGCGATGTGCGAGTCCCTCCAAACAGGTCTCGACTCTGCTGACAGCATCAGCAGAGCTATGGTGGCCAATACCACAATCCACAGGTTTGCATGGTTTGCAGAAATCTGGTTTTGCTCCTGATTCGCATGCCAGACTTATAAATATGCCCTTTGACAGCACGCTCTATTTGGCAAAAAGGCTGATGGGAGTTTAGAGAAATTGCGAACCTCCAAAGCGGCGGCCAAATTCCTTGGAGCTGCAATTCGTCAAACTCCAGACCGTCCCACATGTACATCCTGTCGGGGAAAGCCCTTTTGTTTTTTCTCTGCATTCGGAAAAGGCAGAGGGCAGCCAGCTCAAAGAGGCCAGAGACGATTCACCCGAAGTGGACGGGGAAAAGGTACCAAGTCCGCATCAGCAGGTGCTGCCTTGCCTTCACCATCGGCGTCAGCCACTCCAAAACCCCTCTGAGGTCTCGCCACACAACACCAGTAGGAGACAGGTTAACTCAACATCTGACAGAAAGGCAGGCTGTTACTTCAGATGCTTGGGCATTGGAGACAATTGCCCAAGGTTACTGCCTGCCTTTCCTACACACGCCTCAGAGTCATCCACCAGGGAACAACTCTTTGACGTTTCCAGATCCGCTCCTTATGCAGGAGATTTTAGAACTGCTAGAGTAAGGTGCTATAGAACCAGTACCTGTAGCGGAGAGGAACAAGGGTTGGTACTCCCCATACTTCATAATACCGAAAAAGAATGGAGGAATGAGACCCATCTTGGATTTACGGGAATGGACCAAATTCCTCAGGAAGGACAAGTTCAAGATGGTAACCCTTTCTCAGATTCTTCAGGCCCTCCAATTTCAGGATTGGTTGGTATCTCTGGACCTTCAGGATGCTTACTTTCATGTGCCTATCCATATCAAGCACAGAAAGTACCAGATGTTCGCCATTTGCAGTTCTCACTATCAATTTCGAGTACTGCCATTTGGGCTGACCTCCACCCGAGGGTCTTCACCAAGCTAATGGCGGTTCTGGCAGCAAGTCTAAGGAGGGGAGGGATTCATGTCTACCCCTACCTGGATGACTGGTTGATCAGAGCAGTGTCCCTGCAACATTCTCAGATTCATCTAGATTATGTTTGCCACTTCCTCCAAGCTGGGCTTCTCCCTCAACTTAAAGAAGTCACATATGATACCATCACAGAAACTCCAGTTAATTGGAGCAGTCCTGGACACATCCCTGGGAAAAGCCTAATCACCAGAGGTGAGGGCTCAAGATATTCTACAGATGGTGACCAGATTTCAAAATACCCAGCGTCTACCAGCCTTCGACTTTTTTGAGTTTGCTCGGCCTCATGGCATCCTAGTGCCAGAGGTTCGTCTGAGAATGAGATCACTCCAGTGGGCTCTAAGGACCCAAAGGTCGCAATTCTCAGGGAAAGTGGCAGATCTCCTACAAATCCCAAACAGAGTAGCGCAATACCTCCAGTGGTGGGCGTGTTGGGAGAAAATCTTGAACGAGAACTGTTTTGGCAACCATGGCCAGAGATAAAAATGGTGATGGACGTCTCACTCACGGGCTGGGGAGCCCATACCAACAACTTAACCATCAGCGGTCGTTGGTCTCCATCAGTGTCCAGACTACACTTCTGTACGCGTTTCCTTCAGTCAGGAGGTGGGGAAGATTCCGGAAACCCATGATTCTAATTGCCCCGGATTGGGCCAGAAGAACATGGTACCCGGATCTTCTAGACATGTCCATCTGTCCTCAGATTCGTCTTCCACAAAGAGAGGAACTTCTCTCCCAAGAGGAGGGTCAGGTTCTCCATCCGGATATCAGCACTCTCAACCATCACGCTTGGTTTCTGAAAGGTTGAGATACAAAGATTGGGACCTCCCGGATGACGTATTGGAGGTGTTTTCGGCCACAAGACCAGCAACCAAATCATTATACCGCTGCTGTTGGAACAAATTCTGCAGCTGGTGTAGAGATCTGAATATTGACCCTTTTTCATGCAATACACAGATGGTGTTATCTTTCCTGCTATACTTCGTAAATTTAGGACTTCAAGTTGGCACAATCAAGGGTTACCTTGTCGCGCTATCAATCTTCAAACGCACGGCTGAGGAACCTTCATATTTCAAATCCCTAGTCATTCCATTTCTGAAAGGGTTGACTAATTTACCCCCCCCCCCCCCCCCCCCCCCCCCGCCCAACTCCTTTTCAAGTTCCCATGTGGGATTTAAGTCTAGTTTGGACATTTCTAATGGGCACTCCCTTTGAGCCTCTTCATTCCTTTCCGTTAAGGTTTCTCACTCTCAAAACAGTTTTCCTAGTGGCTCTAACTTGGCCAGAAGAGTGAGCGAGCTACAAGTTTTAGCTTGCAAACTTTTACATTCTATTTTCCACAAGTATAAAGTAGTTCTTCAAGTAAAGCCTAATTTCCTCCTAAAGGATGTCTCAGAATTCCATATCACGCAAAAAATAACCTTGCCTTCATTTTACCTTCACCCTCATCCAGGGAAAGAGGAAGATATATTGCACAGGCTGGATCCAAAGCGTGCTTTGAGTTTTTACATCAGCAGACTTGCAAGATTTAGGCAAGCAGACCAGTTGTTTGTGGGGTATGCAGGACATAAACAAGGCCTAGCCATCACGAAACAGACCATCTCAAGATGGATAATTCTAACTATCATAGAGTGCTATAAATTGACAGGAAAAGACCCTCCTCAACACCTCGGGGCTCATTCAACAAGGGATATCGCAGCCTCGTCAGCTTTCCATAGAGGAGTTCCAATAAAAGATGTTTGTGCGGCTGCCACATGGTCTTCTGCACATACCTTCACCAAATTCTACAGTCTAGATTCCTCCACTAGCCAGGAGACTAAATTTGGGTAAGCTGTATTGCACTCTGTACACACTTAAACCATATTAATTTTACTCCCACCTCCAATTTTCATTACTGCTTTGGGAGTCTATCAAAGATGAGGAATACGTGGGAGGACACAATCCATTTGAAGAACAAGTTACTAACTGTAACCGTCTTTCGACTGGATGTTCCTCCCACATATTACTTATCGCCCCTCCTATTCTTCCCTGCAGTAAAACTTCCCTTGTAGTTGCAGCCTTCGCTCCCTCAAGGGTACTAACTATCTCATACTGGACAAACACAGCACCTCATAAACGGACCTGAGCAACGGACGCTGCGCAAGACTATTTATACCTATGGGGACATCAGTGCCGATACAGAGGCCTTAGAGAGACACTGACTCGAGGGAGCTCGACGGGCAGCGCCCTGTACTGAAAAAAATATTGCTGAGGCCTGCAACCTGGAAATGGATTTATCAAAGGTAAGGAATATGTGGGAGGAACATCCAGTCGAAAGAACGTTGCAGTTGGTAAGTAACTTGTTCTTCGAATGGATTGTCCTCCCACATATTCCTCATCTTAGATATCTTGTCTCCCAGCTTTGCTTCAGAAATTTTTTTTCACCAGAGGGAGCTGTGTTCGAGGCCGCGGAGTCGTAGTCCCTCGAGGGCCGCCGTCAACGTCATTCGCTGTATAAGGGGCTCGAGCAACGCCCGTTACCTCAGTTTCGTTTTTCTGAGCAACTGCTTCGTGTCACAAACAGCGCATCAGGTTTTTTCTTGACGATGTCCTCGTCATCTACTCCCACCACACCCAAGACAGGTTTCAAAAAATGTCAGAAGTGTGGTAGGAAAATGTCAATAACGGATCCCATCGGAATTGCCTCTGGTGTCTCAGCCCAGACCATCGGGTTCGCGAGTGCGTTTCCTGTCAGGCCATGTCCAATAAGGCTCTTAGGGAACGGAGAGGTAAGCTGGCGGTGGGGGAGGAAACTTACAAGTCTTCTAAAAGATAAAAAGATTCTGAAGAATCTAGTCGAAATTCTCGTCATGTGTCGAGGAGGTCGAGATGGAAGAGTTGCTTGAGGAAATCCTCCTCGTCTTCGACTAAGAAGTCAAAAAAGCAATGTCAAAGGTCTTCTTCCTCCTCTTTCTCCTCTGAGAGGAGAGTGACTTATCCATCCAAGCACAATTCCCCTGAAAATTGGGAGGCCTTTAGGACTTCGATGCTTAAAATATTCGAGAAAGCGGCCCGACCGCCTCGTACTGAAACAAAACCTCTGGTGCATAAATCGGTGGTAGCGGAATCGACATCAACGTCGAAACTCGACTCGACAGAGTCGACGAATACAGCGTCGAAACCCCCGACGAAAGAGGCATCGACACCCTTGACTCTATCGAAGCCTTCTTCGACAGTATCGAAGCCTCCTTCGAAAACGTTGAAGCCAGCGTCTTCTTTATCGACGCCTTCAACGCCTTTATCGAGGCATTCTTTAATCCCGATACCCAAGTCGACGCCATTGCCCATGCCTAAGTCGATACCACCCTCTTTACCTGAAAAAGCTTTCCATCCTCAACCCAGACAGGAATTTTTCAGATCCATGTCATCCATTTTTGAAGAACACTCCTCTGACGAGGTTGTTACTTCAGCTGGAGTTCGTTTTGGAGCCAGAGAGGTCCCTGAAGAGCCTAGTGTACCCGAATTCCAAGATAACAGATCTTTAACTGTCTCCAAAATGCCAGTGGCCTAGACACTTCCCCTGAAGTGGAATTTGAGAGACCAGACCCTACAGATCATGCAGATCCTAGTTATAGAAATCTCATGGGAAGGGTCATTGATTTTATGGGTTGGAAGGCAGCTGCCCCAAATTTCGACCAGGATGACATGACGGACATCCTGAGTGAAGGTCCTCTAAAAGATTCTGTTCTTCCATTCCATAAAGCACTTCAGAAGAGGGTGATGGTAAATTGGAATACTCCTGATTCGGTTTCAGCAGTAAACTAGAAATTTGTACCAAAATACAAGCCATCTTTATCAGATCCGGAATACCTATCTAAACATCCCTCCCCTGAAAGTCTAGTGGTACATGCTGCAACATCCACTAGGCAATCAGCTTACCCCTCAAAACCACCAGACAGGATGATAAAAAAGTTGATGCTTGGGCCCGGAAAGTTTTTTCTTCAGGCAGCATGGCCCTTAAATAGACTAATGTAACTTGTACTTTAGCAAGATTTACATATACCCTGTGGGACTGCATGACATCAGCAGCTGAACGCATCCCAGAAGGTGAGATCAGGATGGTTTCCTGGCGATAGTAAAATATGGTAAAGAGGATATGGAGGAATGCCTTCAGTCAGGACTGGACACTGCTGATAGTGTAAGCAGGTCCATGGCACCTAGCCCGGTCCTACGCAGATTTGCATGGCTGAGGAAATCTGGCTTTGCACCTAATGTGTACTCTAGATTTTTCAATATGCCCTTTTACGGCTTGAGGTTTGGCAGCAAGGCGGACGAGAGCTTGGTGAAGCTGCAGACCGCAAAAGCGGCAGCAAAATCACTTAGCGCCGCTATAATACAGCCTCAACAACACTCTTAGGCAGGCTCATCTTCCTGGAGGAATCGCCCCTTTCGCTTCTACTCCTCTTTTGGAAAAGGGGGGGGGCAGGCCAGTCAAAGAGGCCAACAGAAAAAACTCTTTTGTGGTGGAAAAGGGAGAGTTTCTAGATAACCCCCAGCAGCGGCTACTACCTCCTCAGCCACTGCTGCAGCCGCTGCAAAGCCACTTTGAGGTCTTCACCCACAAGACCCCGGTGGGAGGCAGAATCACTCGGTATCTGGACGAATGGCGGGGCATTACGTCAGATGCTTGGGTACTAGAGATAGTGACCCATGGTTACTGTCTTCCTTTTCATCAAAGACCTCAAGATCATCCACCGGGAGCCAACTCTGTAAAAATTCCAGACCCGCTCCTTGTGCAGGAGATTTTAACCCTGCTAGAGAAAGGTGCAATAGAACATGTACCTGTAGCGGAGAGGAACAAGGGTTGGTACTCCCCTTATTTTCTCATCCCCAAGAAGGACGGATGATTGAGACCCATCTTGGGCTTAAGAAATTTGAACAAATTTCTCAGGAAGGACAAGTTCATGATGGTGACCCTTTCTCAAATCCTTTCGGCTCTTCAGCTTCAGGTTTGGCTGGTTTCATTGGATCTTCAGGATGCTTACTTTCATGTGCCAATCCATCTCAAGCACAGGAAGTACCTGAGGTTCGCAATTGGTGGTTCTTATCAGTTTCGGGTTCTACCATTTGGGCTGACCTCTGCCCCGAGGGTTTTCACCAAACTGATGGTAGCGGTGGCGGCGAGTATTAGAAGAAGGGGGATTCACATCTACCCTTATCTGGACGATTGGCTAATCAGGGCGAGTTCACCCAAACGAGCCCAGGAACATCTGGCCTTGACCTGCCACTTCTTACACAGTCTGGGCTTCTCCCTCAATTACAAGAAGTCACAAATGATTCCAAGCCAAAAACTACAATTCATCGGAGCAATCCTGGACACTTCCTCAGGGAAAGCCTTGCCTCGCAAGAAGAGAGCTCACCACATTCTGCAGATGGTGATGAAGTTTCAAAATGCCCATCATCTACCGGCATTTGACTTTATAAGGTTGCTGGCCTCATGGCATCCTGCATTTTTCTGATGCCAGAGGCCAGATTGAGGATGAGATCCCGTCAATGGGCCCTTAGGACTCAATGCTCCCAGTCTTCGGGGGAGATGTCAGATCTTCTGCAAGTCTCGACCAAAGTGACTCAAGATCTCCTATGGTCGGCTTTCAAGGAGAATATCCTCAAGGGGGAACCTTTTTGGCAACCATGGCCGGAGATAACGGTAGTGACGGATGCCTCACTCACGGGTTGGGGAGCCCACACCAACGATCTGACAATCAGCGGTCGTTGGTCTCCATCAGAGTCCAAACTACACATCAACCTTTTGGAGCTGAGGGCAATCAGATTAGCACGGAAGGCTTTTCTGCCCTCTGTACAGGGAAAGAATGTCCTGATAATGACGGACAACACAGTGGCCATGTACTACCTCAACAAAGAGGAGGCGTAGGATCACTCCCACTGTGCAGAGAGGCAATGCAGCTCTGGTTCTGGGCAATGCATGAAGGAATCTCTCTATCAGCAGTTCACCTAGCCGGAGAGCTGAACACGGCGGCGGACGCTCTGAGCAGGCAGAGCACAGTATCCCACGAATGGGAACAAGCTCAGGAAGTCCATCAAGAGATCTTCACCCTTTGCAGAACCCCTTAAATGGATCTGTTTGCGACTGGTGCCAACCAGAAGTGCGAACTGTACTGCTCAAGGGAATTTCCCCCAAGAGGAGCTCTAGGGGACACATTCGAAGTGGACTGGCTATTTCCACTCCTTTACGCGGTTCCTCCTGTCCCCGTGATTCCTCAAGTAATCAGGAGGTTGAGAAAGTTCAGGAAAACCATGATCCTAATTGCCCTGGATTGGGCCAGGAGGACGTGGTACCCGGACCTTCTGGACATGTCCCTCTGCCCTCCAATACGTCTTCCACAAAGAGTGGATATTCTCTTGCTAGAGGAAGGTCGGATTCCCCATCCAGAGGTCAAGACACGCAGCCTTCACGCATGGTTTCTGTGTTACGCTCAACTGGACCCCACAGGGGTGTCGATCGGACCCGGATAGCTACGGTCTCCATCAACGTGATGCGTAGTGCAGAGATGACTGTCTGGACTGGCCCGCCTAGTCTTGTCTGCTGGACCCGAAGAAGTAATTTTCTGCAAGTGGGGACAGGGATTAGCCACCTGTGGGTTTTAGTGATGGCCTCCCAACTGTTCTCGCTCTCCCCCAGTAATCACCTCCGATATCCCCTTAGTAACCTCACCTTATGTTTGTAAAAGATGAGCTCTCCATCCTGCATGTCTTGCAGGGGCGCGTAGATACCAGTTACTTCACTGGTTTGAAGGCATTGGGAGCGTTCCGGTAAGCATTGACTCTGAAGTCCCAGGCAGGATTGGTAAGTATCAAGTTCAAAGAGTTCAATGTGCCCGATGTTCACTTTTATCCCCTTCCTTCCTTAAATTGCAACTGAGGTCGTGAGAAGAAGGTCTCGTAGCTCCTGCTGGCGTTCAGGTAAGAGTCTGTGTTACCCAACGCTGTCCGGTAACTATTGCATGCGTTAACGTGTTGTTTTTCTCCCTCTTTACAGATGCGGCATATGAAGATATGGAGAATAATACCGCCGGTGGTAAATCGGATAAGTCTATGGTTGTAGGAGGTATTTGTTGATTCCCTTGGCTCACCTTGTTATTCTTGTGCCCCTAGGTGCCGGAGTACGGCGAAGAAATGATGGAGACAGTGCCGGATCGAAAGATGCTGTGAGAACTGGCGAGTATGGCGCCGTGCTGGAGCTGGCGAAGCGACGCGTGCAGGACTGATGTACTTTCCAGGTCGGGAGATGAAATGGATCCGGAATCAGGTGAGGAATTTGAAATAAGTTTGTTTTCTAACCTTGTCCTTTTCTTCCTCTTTAATCTAGGAGCTCCGGATTCGAGGCAGGCGAGGCAGAAGACTGGATGCTGGCTGCAAGCACGCAGGCGTGGCAGAAGACTGGATGCTGGCTGCAGGCACGGTGAGAGTCACGCTGCTGGATGCAGAATAACACGAAGCATGTGCTGCTGTTCGGGTGTGGTTTAATCAGCCTCCAAAGTAGTCCTCACGTTGGCTTGGATTTATTTGCAGCATGGTCTGCATGAGGTAAGTAATGTCTATGAGCCTGGTGCCTATGGCGCCAGGACTGATTTTTATTATGAGCCTGGTGCCTACGGCGCCAGGACTGAAACCAGACAGCCCCTAGCTGGGGCTGCTGGGGTTTTTGTAAATGTCTGGATGCCTGCTCCCGGGGCTGATGGGCTTAATCCGGATGCCCGGGGGTAGGCATCATGACATTCTGAGAGGCTGAGATATAATGATTGGGACCTCCCGTATGACTTAATGGAGATTTTGCTTTCGGCCAGAAGGCCAGCAGCAAAATCCCTGTACCAGTGTCGTTGGAACAAGTTCATTAACTGGTGCAGGGATAAGAATGTGGATCCATTCCTTTGTAATACTCCAACAGTACTTTCTTTTCTCTTTTACTTAGCCAATTTGGGGCTCCAAGTTGGTACTATGAAAGGATATTTGGCAGCGCTATCTATCGTTAAGTGTTCCTTGGAAGAGGTGTCCTATTTTAAAATGCCTTTAGTCATTCAATTCTTGAAAAGGCTGACAAATGTATACCCTCCGACACCTTTTCAGGTGCCCATTTGGGATTTGAATCTAGTCTTAAAATTTCTCACGTGTGCCCCTTTCGAACCTTTACATTCTTGCCCATTAAGACTTCTCACTCTAAAAACAATTCTGTTGGTGGCTATAACATCAGCCCGCAAGGTGAGTTGCAGGCACTGTCTTGTAAGCCTCCTCACACCATTTTCCATAAGGACAAAGTTATTCTAACAGTCAAACCATCTTTCTTGACAAAGATAGTTTCTGATTTTCATCTGTCACAAAAAAGGACCTTACCTTTTTTTTATCCTCCTCCTCACACTAGTAAGGAAGAGGAAAGATTGCATAGACTGGACCCAAAAAAGGCTCTCAGTTTCTACATTTCCAGATTGGCAAATCTTAGACAATGTGACCAACTATTTGTTGGGTATACTGGACACAAATTGGGCCTTGGAGTGTCTAAACAAACCCTATCCAGATGGATAATTCTAGCAATTTCAGAGTGCTATAAATTGGCTGGAAAAGAGCCTCCAGATGGATTAAGGGCTTATTCAACCAGGGGCATTGCAACTTCCACGGGTCTTCAGAGGGGTGTCCCGGTGCAGGATATTTGTGCTGGGGCCACCTGGTCGCCAATGCACACCTTTGTGAAGCGTTGCTGCTTGGACTCTACTTCATATCAAGGAGGACTCTTTGGTAAAGCGGTCCTTCATTCAGTCCATAATTTAATTTTCTGTTACTCCCTCCTCCAAATTCTTACTGCTTTGGAAGCATATCTAAGATGAGGAATACGTAGGAGGACACAATCCATTCGAAGAACAAGTTACTTACCAACTGTAACGTTCTTTCATTTGGATGTTCCTCCCACGTATTCCTCATCGATCCTCCCAACCTACCCCTCGGTACAGTTTGCGCCAGTTGCTCTCTAACTTCCTTAAGAGCCTGAGGACTATAAAGCCTGATCAGCTGATTCAATGGTGAACACTGTGTGTGAAAAAAGAACTGAGGTAACGGGCGCTGCTCGAGCCCTTTATACAGCGGATGACGTTGACGGTCGACGGCAGCCCTCGGGGGACTACAACTCTGTGGCCTCGAACACAGTGCCCTCTGGTGAAATTATTTTTCCAAAGCAGCAAAGCTGGGAGACAAGATATCTAAGATGAGGAATATGTGGAAGGAACATCCAATCAAAAGAACGTTACAGTTAGTAAGTAACTTCTTCTTCTCAGCAGACCAGTGACCTCGGCATGGTGGTTCCAGCACCTGCTCGGAATAATGGCAGAGATGGGCTCCCAGGCTGTTGTAGTCGGCATACCACAGTACCTCCACCCGGACCTGGTGTGGTGGAGTGCAGAGAACAACCTGTTAGGTGGCAGGCCATTCAGGCAGCCTGTTCCAGAGATCACTATTACCACAGAATCGTCCCTAGAGGGATGTGGGGGGGGCTACACTGGACAACCACAGCGTCCATTGAGTATGGTCACAGTGGGAACAGCTGGAACACATCAACTGGCTCGAGATAATGGCCATCTGGCTTGCCTTCAAAGCATCCCCCCCCCCCCGTTATCAACACCAAGTCTGTTTGCATCCAGACAGACCGCTCCACTTGCATGGATTACATCAACAAGAAGGGAGGTACCAGGTCCCCTGCGCTCCGCAGGCTGTCCATCGACATTTAGGTGTGGGCACTGGCGAACAACATTTAATTGTAAGCAGTACACATTTGCAGGAATCCAACCTAGAGGCGGACAGGTTCAGCAGGCTGGGGCTCGACAACTACGAGTGACAGTTGAACAAAGAGGTCTTGAGGGGGCTCTTCGACAGGTGGGGCCACCCTCGGGTAGACCTTTTTTCGCCACCATGAGCAACAGGAGATGCCATCAGTTTGCTTCCTGGCTGATACGGTATTGTTAATTTATATAGTGCCTATACACAGGTAAGTGTTTTAAAGCGCGCAGAGAGGGTTGGAACACGGGTAAAAAACAGTTGCTCTGAGCCATTGAAATTGAGACGATAATAGTCTGCATAGGCAGAGTAAGCGCATAAAAATACATTTAGATAGTTTGGGTGACAGCAAATAGGCCTGGCGGCGATTCTGCAGTTTCAACAGTGCAATTAAGGGGTGATGAAGGGAGAACAGATGGACGCTCTTCAGACCTGGTGATTACGGATAGAACAAGTGCAAAGAGGGTCGTGGGGCAGGGCGGGGATCAAGTGCACCTGGTTGGTTGAGATTGAAGTTAGTGCAGAGAGAGCCACTCTAGGGTTGATTTCTGAAGTGCATTGAGTGTGGGTGAGTGTAGGGCCCTGAGGTAAGTGCGGAGGAGGACTGGCGGGCGTGCGGCGGACCCCTGAGACTCTGAGGTACACCCGGCGGCCCGTCAGCGTGCTGTAGGGAAGAGGAGGGAGAGAGGTAAAAAACAGAGAGCTGGGTTAGCAGGGTAGAGGGAGAGAGAAGGATGAGAAGAGGAAAGTCTTTAGATGTTTCCGGAATTTAAGGAGATCCAGCCCAAGAAGGAGGGTGGCAGGGAAGTCTATTCCAGAGGGAAGCACGTGCTGAGGATAAGGATCTCCCTCCAAATCTCTTTTTGGAGAACCGGCTCACTCGCAGAAGGTTAGAGGTAGATGAGCAGATGGCTTGTGAGGGACAGTATTTAAGTAGGCAGCGTTGCAGGTAGATCGGTCCCATGACCCAGAAAGCCTTGTGAACAATGCAAAGGGTCTTGAATTTGATCCTTGTAGCCACGGGAAGCCATTGAAGGGATTTCAGTGCCTGAGAGATGTGGTCCATGGCCTTGAGGCCATGGATAAGTCTTGTGGTTCTGTTCTGGATGAGTCGAAGGCTCTGTGACTCCCTGATCGTGCTGACGACTCTGTGAATCAGCGGAGTGGGGGAGGAGGAGGATCTCTAGGGGACGTGTTACAGATTCCTTGAAACGACATGAATGTATACGCCCCCCCCCACTCCGCTGATTCACAGGGTCATCTGCAAGATCAGGGAGTCACAGAGCCTTCGACTCATCCTGATAGCGCCATGGTGGAAGCAAGACCTTGGTTCTCAGAACTTCTCGGACTGTCAGATCAGCCCCTGGTACACCTCCTGTTGAGTCCAGCCCACTTACTCACCCAGCAGGGGCTCACAGTGGTTCATCCCGCTCCGCAGAAGTTAACCCTGACAGCTTGGTTCCTTAACAGGTTACCCTGAAACATTTACACCTGTCACAGGACAACCTGGCTATCATTCAAGGGCCTAGAAGCGACTCCATCTGGAGTCAGTAAAGGAGCAAGTGGGCTAGGATCTGTCACTGGGCCAAGACAAACCAGATTGATCCGCTGACATGCTCACTGGACGATGTGTTCTCTTTCTCTGCGCATCTGGCTCACTTGGGTATGCAGGTAGACACCTGTCGTACGTATCTGGCGGCCATAGGGGCCTACAAGAACTCTGGTGACGACATCTTCTCATCCTCCAATCCGGTGGTTAAGAGGCACATGGCTAGTCTGACCAGACCTGGGACCTTGACATGATACTGGGCGCTCTGGCACACAAACCCTTCGAAACCCATGGTGTCAGCAGACATCAGGCTGGTTTCCATTAAGACGACCCTACTGGTTGGCCTTACCTCGGCACGCCAGATCAAAATAATTCAGGCTTCAGAGCCGTATACCACATTTCACCGGGACATGTTGGTGCTTAGGTAGCATCCAGCCTTTCTCCCTAAGGTAGTTTCCTCCTTTCACCTTAATGAGGAGATAGTACTCCCAACTTTCTTTGCAGTTCCAAAGGATGAGGCTCCGTAGGTATTGCACTGTCTGGATGTCAGGCGTGCTCTAAGATTTTACCTGGACAAGACAAAGAGCTTCTGAAAATCGAATGCCTTGTTCATCACTTTTGGCAGGTCAAAACCAGGCTGTCAAGCCTCTAAGGCTTCCATTGGGAGGTGGATGGTGATGGCCATCAAGGAGGCGTATGAGGAGCAGCACAGCAAACATGCACGCCCACGCCATCAGAGCCAAAGCCACACTTTCCCAAGACACGTCCCATGGTAGACGATCAGCAGAGCGGCTACTTGGGATTCCCCATCGGCCTTTTGCAAACACTACTGCTTGGATGCCAGCACCAGGTCGGATGCAGCATTTGGCCAAGCAGTTTTGAAGAACTTGTTTTCTTAGAGGGGCAACTCTCCTCACCAGGGCTGCATTCAGTTGTAATCGCACATACAGTATGGAGGAAAGGGACATGAAGTAGGAGTAATTATACGTTTTTCACCGTAGTGACTAACGTACTACTAGTTCATAGTCCCCTTTCCTCCATAGGTCCCACCATCCTCCCCCTTAACATCTGTGTCATTAGGCAATCATATTGTCAACGCATCAGAGGGGACTGAGGAGTGGCACCGGTGGCCGGAGTCAGGGGAACGCATGCTCCCAGGGCTGTGCCCCAAGTGCATCTAAATTTAAAGGGGAAGAAATGTTCTTCTGGTGAAAAGGGTACAGTTTCCCGTCCCTAGCGAGGGACGCCCATACAGTATGGAGAAAAGTGGAATATGGACTAGAAGTACGTTAGTCTCTACGGTGAGTAACTTAGAATGTGTGGTAACTGTGGGAGGTGTTTTCTTGCAGGCCTGGCTGATGGGCATCGTGGCTATCATGGGGAGGGACTACTGACCGTCTCCCACAGTTACTGGCAGATACTGAATCAGGGAGCCTCCGCATTGTGGTTGGTTTCTAGCGGTGTCCCTCGGTGGCCAACTCAGGGGGTACTGTTTCCTTCTTTGATGCGATTTCCTTCCCCACTCCTCACACATGCACACTATCATTGCCAACCTAGTTTATTAGTATGAGTGCATCCACAGGATATGACTGCCGTACTGGTAGCGGGCACAGGAGTCTGATAGAGTGGGGCAGCAGAGTCCTGCTCAGCAGATGGCTTTGACAGTGGGGTTCGGGTGGGAGGGGGTGAGAACCCAGAGCCTTGTAGTCACCTACCTATACTGTCAGAAGCCCCCACCCCTTCTCCCTGCACCTCCTCAGCACCACAGGCAAACAGCTTTCCCATGCTGGAAAGCAGAGGCAAGAAGTTGATAGGACCCTATTATGTCTTCTGATCAGGGGGTTGTAAACTGTGTAAAGAACAGGCTTGGTGGAAAAGGGATACCCTGGATTGTTCTCCAAGGGCAGGAGGTGTAATGAACAAACATGTCCATTCCCCTTTTGGGGAGGGGAGAAGGCCATCCTGGCAGCTGTTCAGGAGCAATAAACAGTGACCCTAGGGTCTTGAAGTTGGCCAGGTGGGGTGCAGGGGTGCTGTAAGGTTACACATGGCCACTGTGAGAGGCCATCTTGGAAAATGCTGGGTCTTACTGTGTTGGAGGTGACCGCAGGACCCATAGTCGTGCATGGGCAGTTCCAATAGCAGATTATGGGAAAGGCCCGCCAGGGTTGTTTATAGTTATTGTATGTACTTGGGTTCTGGGGGTGCCCAGGGGGAGGCTTTGGGCTGGCTGGTCAGGCCAGGCCATGGGGTGCGCTGGGCAGTGTGGGTGCGGGCTGGCAGGAGCACAGGGGAACGGGGATCGCATGGGGTATATTATTGTTTTTTTTTTTTTAAGTGCTTCACAGAGTTATACAACAGAATAGATGCAGAACGGAGCACTTTTCAGAGGTAACAGATATACAGCGGGGGGTAGGATACAGAGGAGGGATACCGCTGTACAGGGTGGCAGGGCGGAGAGGGGGGACTGCGTCTAGCAAGTCAAGTGGCACTGGGGGGTGATGTGATGGCCTAGGTGTTGAGGAGGAGAGACTCCTTGAAGAGATGGGTCTTGTATTCTTTTCTGAATTCTAGGAGCAAGTCTGATTCTGAAGCAGAGGTGGTTCCATGGTCTTTAGGTGTAAGCGGGGAAGGCTTTTTTTCTGGTGCTTTCCGTTTTGCAGCAGCAAATTTCAAGTCTGCATGTGTCCTTGCATCTGCTGGTGTACTGCCCGCCAGAGATGCTGGGTTTCCTGAGTGAGATAGCTGCATGACTTGAGGGGAACTCCCTTATAGATGATGCAGCAAGACTGATTTGTGCATGCAGTGGGAGCCAATGAAGGTCGATGAGAGCTGTGGTGATGTGGTGATTCGCACTTCCCTTAAATACCTCCTCCTCCATTCTCCTCCTTGAAAACTTGCCCTCTGCCCTTTCCACTCGCCCCCCCGCCGTTTTTTCCTTCATCTGATTCCTCTCTCCCCTCTCCTACTCCTCTCTCTCTCCCTTCCATTTTCCCTTGCCCTATCCATCTCCTACTCCATCTTTTCCCACTCCCCTTTCCACCCCCCCTTAGTTAATTGCTCTTTGCACTGTTTTGTTGAATGATTCAAGATGTAAATTTTGCTCTCATTGTTAAGTGTTGTTCTGGATTTTGTTGTTCCATTGTACAGCGCCTTGGTGTAAAGCGCTCTATAAATCAATCAATCAATCAATCAATCAATGTGGTCGTATCTGCGTAGCCCCTTGATGAGATGTGTTACCTTGTTTAGGACACTTCTCAGGGGCACAAGGGAGGACGAGGCGAGACATTGCCCCCAGCCAGGTGGGATAGGACCACTGCTTGAACGGTGGATATAAAGGTGTCTGAAGGGAGGGAAGGGCTTCACTTTCCGCAGCAGGGAGAATTGATGCGAAGCTGTCTGAGTTTTCTTAGCCATGTGTGTCTTGAAGGAGAGGCGTTTTTCCATATGGAACCCGAGGGATTTGGCGCATTACTTGAGCTCTGGTGTGAAGCCCTCAAGGTTCATGGTTGATATCCAGGTCTGCATGTCTGGGTGTTCGGTGTTGTTGGTGAGGAGTAGGAATTCCGTCTTGTAGGGGTTGAGCTTCAAATATGCACTGGACATCCAAGAATGGATCAGCCAGCGGCAGGTTTTGAGTCTATAGATGTCCTTGATGGAGTCGATCTTGAGGTATAGCTGTGTGTCGTTGGCCTATTTGTGGATGTTGTGTGTTGCTAGTGTAAAGAAGGCATGATATCAAATAGTAAAGACGGAAACAAGTGATCACAGTTCAAGTGTGTTGATTGAAATTCAATAGGTTGGTTGAACGCCTATCTAAACCTAAATCGAAGGATTGGGACCAAGCTGCAACCATCAAATAATAACTCGGTCCTAGTCGAGTCTCTGTCCAAATAAAAGGGCGTATACTAATAACCTATTGCCAGTCCTTACTTATAAATACAAAATGGTGTGGGACAATAGTGTATGCAAAAAGAAAAGTGTTCAAGAAATATGTCCAGATAGATGAGCAGTTGGCTTCCCTTCTCCACGTTTTCAGCACGGGGCAAGGCGGCACGTTCAAGCTTTGTACACACTCTGGTTTCTCTGCCACGAGGATACAGTTCAAAGCAAAGATATCAGGGCCTTCTGCCAAAGCCTCTTTCCCAATAACAGTTTCTTACTGCAGTGGGACTGTTGTAACAAACATGCACCAAAGTTCCTTTCATATCAGAATTTTCACATGCACAAGTTCTTGCTTCCAGTGTTCATCATGGGTCTCCCTCTTTCAGACTCTGACCCATTTTGACCACAATGTTCACAATTGGTCTCCCTCGTTATGGCCATGGATCTACCTCGTTCGGGTTCGGACGCCCGTTAGCAGAATATTCACATTTTGCTTCCCTCGTTTGGGCTCGGACCATGGATCCCCCTCGTTCGGGCTCAGACCCCTTTTCACAATGTTCACAATAGGTCTCCCTCGTTCGGGCTCAGACCATGTAATCTCACTTTCCATGTTTTCCTCTTGATATCAAAAATCGAAGACTTTCGAATGTCTGATGTGTTTTGCGTAAACCGTCGCAGGACCACTTAGGTTCACTTCACACAATGTTCTTGCCAATCTACTATCGTTTCTTGGGTGGATAACGAGACCTTTGATTGAGCACCGTCGTGGTGCCGGACCGCTCTGTGAGTCGTATTGTATCTTTCTTGTTTAATGTTGAAGCTTTCATCAGCAATTAAGCTTTCCTTGCGTCTTTCATCACACGCATTTCAATCTTCGTTCTTGCATTCTTTATACAATGTTGCCGCTTGCAACTTTGACTTCAACACAGACCGGTCTTGCATTGGTTGCCCCAACTCACTGGCTGTGTTGATCTCTCTTCGCTGATTTGTTCTTGGAGCCAAGGATGATACTGGTGCTGCTGCTTTTCCTCCCCAACTTGGTCAGCCGTGCAGGAGGGCCACGGATATCTCTGACACACAATACAGGATTCTTTAGTCTTGTTTTCTGGCCACACGCTTTCTAATCTGAAGAGTTTTGGAAAGTAACGGCTTCTCGTTGAAAAGGTCAAGGGTATTTCCCTCCTTGCGTACCCTTCTTGGTTTGCCGGCTTCCTTCCTTCATTCAGCTGCCGTCGGAAAAGTACTGTTCCTTTGTGTGCTTTGCCTCGCTCAGAGTGTGCTCTCGTACTCCGCCTTTTATCTGTGTGGGGAAGTTTAATGGAAGTCCGGTGTGAGTGATTACCAGTAATTGCCTGACCTTGCCTGACCATAGTAATGGGACATGTCTGGTATAATGCTTGGCTGTGAGTCTGTTTTCTCCCAGAACGGGCTGTCCGTGTGTAAGTGTTTGTGTAGGGAAAGGGGAAGGGGCGGAATAGAGTTTCTAAATATCCGATCAGGTGGATTGGGGTAAAGGTGTTACAGGGAGGGGGATTCCGCGTCTCACCATCAGGTGTCCCACTCACTGAAGATCCCTCACCCAGGTGATCCTCCCGCACTGGTCCACCCCCAGGAACTGGAACCAAAAGCAATGGCTGTCCCCTGGCCACCTGGATGACAGATCCCCGGGGGCCAGCGGGTGAGACGCCTTCTGGTTTTTCACCCTAGGAGGGCTCCCAGTGGCACCATGTATAGATTGAAAATCACTGGGTAGAGGATGGAACCCTGTGGGACTCCACAGGTGACGGGTAGCATTGGCGATCTAGAGGAGTCCATCTGAGCAATCTGCTGGCGGTTGGCAAGGTCGGTTTTGAACCAGCATAGGACAAGGTTGCTGATCCCCGTGCGCCGATGTCTGGTGTCTGAGTGCCTGGTGGCCTGTGTCGAAAGCGGGAGATAGATTGAGTAGAATCAGGAGGCAGGGGTGGCCACCTGTATGGTTGTCATCTCTGGGCTGCATCTGGGTTGAACCCGGATTGCTAGGTTTGCAGGAGATATTTGGTGTCAATGTGTTGCTGCAGTTGCGGGGCTCCTTCTTTCTCGATGATCTTACCTAGGAAGGGAAGATGTGTGGTGGGTCGATAGTTACCTAGGTTGCTGGGAACCACAGTGTTTCTTTAGAAGAGGGAGGATTTGTCCTGTCTTTAGGGTCGATGGGAAGGTGCCTTGAGTTAGAGAGTTGTTGATGATTTCCAGGTAGGGAAGGAGAGCGTCTGCGTGGAGGGTCTTGAGGATGGATGCTGGGAGGATGTAGTGTGTATACGATGTAACTTGGAGGGCAGCCAGGGTTTCTCGCAGGTCCTCTGTAGAGAGTCTTGAATGTTGTCCCGGGTGTGGCGATTCCTTGAGGAGAGACGTGAGGCAGGTCTGTGGATGCAGAGCTGGTGTTTTTGTGCTGGGCAATCTTTCTTATTTTGTCAATGAAGATGTTGATGGCAGTGTATTTTTTAATGGAGTATGGTATGGCAGGGTCGGGTACCGGGTTGACGCTAGTGCTTGACTGCTTTGAAGAGGGCTCTGCTTTTGTTGTCGGCTTCTGCCATCGGGTTCTGAAAGTAGGAGGCCTTGGCTGTGTTGATTAGTTGTCTGAGGGTTGCTCGGAGTTCCTTGAGGAGCGCCAGGTTGGATGTGGTCCTGAAGCGGCACCAGGTTTTCTCTTGTTTCCGAATTACTCTTTTGCTGATGCTGGGTTCTTGCGTGTACCAGGGTGCTGATGGTTTCGGTTGGCAGATGTGCTGTTTCAGAGGCCCGTGTCGGTTGATGGAGGATGAGAGGGTGGTGTTGAGGGCTTCCAGTGGAGTTGCAGTTTGGTTGGGGGTGTTCGGTCCATGTGAGATGGAAGTTGGGAAGGTCTCCCGTGAGGGTTTCCACCAAGATATTCTAGAAGGACCTGAAGGTTTGTCTGATGTGTTTCTGCTGGGAGTGCTTGACTGGGGTGCTGTGCATGATGTTGAAAGGCACGGCCAGGTAGTCAGACCAGTCAAGCGGGAGAAGAGAGCTGCGGTGCAGGGAAGGCAGTGCAGTGATGATTAAGTCGGAGGTGCTATCTGAAGTTGCCTCGTAAGATATAGTTGTCATGTGTGAGGGACATGGTGGGGACCAGGTCAGTGTAATCTCTAATGAAGACAGTGTTAAATGAGATGAAAGGTGACTGCGTCTGTCGGGGGAGAGCAGGAAGTGGCAGGAGAGGACTTTGGAGGAGCCAATGTTGTTGGCGTCATGTCTGGTGCAAGACCACAAGGTCTTGTGGTTGGCTCTGAGGCCTCCGTCTGTCTTGTTTGGCTGGTCTCTGTGTTGGATTCTGTAACTGTCGGGGACAAGGACATCTAGGATGTGGGTGGAGGTGGGTTTCAGCCAGGTCTCGGTGATGAAGATGGCATCATGGTCATGTGTAGTGATGATGATGGCGATGTCTGTGGCATGGGTAATAGCTGAGCCGGCGTTGGCGAGCATCAACTTCTGTGTTGTGAACGATGAGGGGGTGCTGATGGGCTTGATGTGGGTGAGGGTGCAGCATTGGAGAGTCCATGCCTTAGTGCAGGGGCAATTACGTTTGTATTGCCTGGTGATGGTGGGGATGGCCTGTGGGGACCGAGCGAGAAAACGGTGCTTGCCTGTTGTCTGAGCAGGGGTCAGGTCCCTTGCTCCAAACTGGTCCAAACAGGAATTGCTCTTTTCTTCCTCTGCTCTTCACTTCAGACGCCTGGCCGAGAGACTCCCTTGACCTAAGAGTTGACAACAGAAAGGAAGAGGCAGTGACCTAGATCCACTTGCACTTGCTTACCAACTGCAAAGGAAAAGAGGCTGGAGAGCGGGGAAAGGGTGGAAAACCAGAAGGTACCAATAGTTTATCAGTGGCTGACAGGTAGACGGGGCTTGGACCACGTGACCTAGATCCACCTGCATCTGCTCGCCAACTGCCCCATAAGTGTCTGTCAATAGTGTAATATCGCAGTACACAGTTACATGATTATAGTAATGCAGCAAATCGGTGGCACAGGATTACAGTTTAGTCCCATACAGATAGTGAGTGATCCAATACTACAGTGGGCAGGTTTAAGAGGCACGTTTGATTCAGTAGTGTAGCAGTGCCTGGCACACAATTCATAGTTGGTGCTCCTGTGGTGCCTCGCCGAAAGGCACAGAGCCATGGTGACATTTGCACAGTGTAGATGTTATTTCTGCACGTGACAGTTGGTTTGTTGTGCCTGCACAGAGCCGCAGTTCCAGTTTGTGCATCGCACAAGGCCGTGGGGTCAGTGATACCAGCAGGTCTAGGTGTGGGAATTCCACAAGTACACCACACTGTAGCTGACCTTGAAGTAGGTGTTGCTTTTGGAACAGGAATGATGAGGACATAATTAAAAGTACAACACATTTTGTTTGTGATGCGTTCGAATGAGCGTGCTCAATGTTGAAAGCAACTGAACAAACACAATAGTACACTTATAGACCAATGCTCTCTATAGGTCTTTGGCCATCCCTTGATTTTCTCAGCATTAATTCAGTCACAAGCAGAATGTGCTTGGTGTGCTTTGATTCTGTGTTGCCAGATTGTGTGGCTAGCTTTCTTGCTTTTTACTATGCTCACAGTTGTAAATAGGCGAGTGCAGGTTAAATAGATGCCTGCCAAACTATTAACCATAAGCTAAGTAACATACTTTGTTTCTTTAAAGATTGACAGCTCAGGAAATATTGTAATGGACAGCATGATGCGGAAGGATAGCGGCCTGGATAACCAGCATAGAGTGTCCTCTAACAGGACAGTTCAGTCACCAAATTCATCTGTGCCATCGCCAGGACTTCTAGGTACAGTATTTGTTCCAGAATGCATTATTTAATTCTTGCTGTGCTACCTGAGATTAATAAGACCTGCCTTTTTTTTTTAAGTCATTTCCATTCTCATCTGGTCCTCAATGTTTAATATGTTTTTTTTTGTTCCTTTGTTTCTGTGTAGATGTAAAGGTTGAGCAACAGAATTAATTTTAAGGTTGCAGAATATTTAGGGAAAGCACATACTCCTACGTCCCGTCCCCTTTCCTCCATACTTATGGGACATTCCTCCGTCCTGTGGGACAGGACCGGAGCACTTTGTAAAAAAAAAAAAAAAAGCAAAGATTTTTTCCTTCCAGTCCTCCTCTCTTGCTCTGGCATAGCAGTCGAGTCGCGTGGTAGTCCGTCCAGGCCGTTTCAGCTAGTCTTTCAAAATTGTTGTTCTTGTCAGCGACGCTTCGCTAGGGCAGATCCCCATCCTCTTTGCTTAGAGTGTTTGGGTCTGGACCACCAGTGGGACTCGTGCTTTTATTGCGACTCCCTTTCGGTCCGGACGCTTCAACGTCATTTGGAGCGGTGGGAGGTGTTTCAACGTACTCCCCCGGTGCATTTTCAAACTTTCATCGACGAGAAAAAGAAACGCCCGGTGAGTTCTTTCGTTTTTAGGGAACCCCGGCCGGGGGACTCCGTCCCGGGGTCTTCCCAGTCCGGTAGGAGCGTCAAAAGCTAGCCCTTAGACTTGTACCAGAGATTTCTCCGAGGGCTTCCGTAAGGGGCCTATTGACACCGGATTACATTCCCAGGCCCCTCCTGTGGGGGCTATTTGTGGGCCCAGTTCTACTGAGGCATCGGGTATCGGAGCTTGCTTCGAGATCTCCTTGGTTGGAGCTTCCCGTAAAATCACTGGGGTACGCCCTGAGACCTCGGTTGAGGTTTTTGACACTAAACAGAGGTTTGAGGCCCCTCGTGAAGAGGCTTTAACTGGACTCTGGTCCGAGGCCCGTCATTTAGAAGCGAAGGTGACGAGAGGCCTGTTAAGGTCTTGACGGTGAAGTGTGTTCCTCATTGTTCCCGCTCTTGCGGAGGCGCCAGATCTGTTGAGTGGGCACAGAGTGAGGTTTTGGACCGTAATCCCTCCGTTACCGGCAATGCTGAGGTCCTTCCTTTGAAGGCTAGTTTGGCTGTTAATATGTCACAGAAACATTCTAGGCCACACAGTACCGGTTTGGCCGAGGTTCCTTGTGCTAAGGCTAAAAGGAAGACCCCTGACCCACCTCTGGGGACTCCTGCTTCACTTCCACACATGTCGCAGTTCTCCTCAGGTGCCGACAAAATGTGTCCGTTCCCGCCAAGACCACGGCAGCCATTTTGGATACATATCTTACAACTATGCCATCCGGCCCTAGGTGTAGGGGGTGGGTTTTTCAGGTGAACATCGGTTTCCTTGTGCACATCCGTTTCATCCAGTTTATGACTGGAACGCTCGGATGCCTCTACCGCACAATGTCTTGCTTCCTCCGGCATCAGCGCGCTTGATTTATGTAGACAACAGTGGGGAAGGGCCCTCTTGGCAACCCTCTCCCTTACTACGCCCCTGGAATAACTCCGCTCATGAGAGGCCTCCTCCTGTTGCACCTAAATCATCGGCGGAGGACGCCTTTTTTGGCAAGTTTCAAAAACTGATGCGTTCTGACCCCATGAAGGAGTACCTTCGAGGCTTGTTTAGGGAGATATGCCCACCTGCGCCGACGGGCCAGGCGGCGGTTCCTGTGCCTACGCCGGCACCGCCCTTACCGGCTGGGCCTCCCCCAACTCTTCCACCCCTGCCTCCGTTGTCCCCGGTGGACAAGGCTATTGTGGTGCCGGATGTGACTCAACCTGATCCGGACCTGTCGGACGATGTACATGGCGATCAGGACTGCGAAGACCAGCCCCGCTCTGTCAGAGCTTTTCATGACTGGGTGCTGGACATGTCTGTTGGATGTTCTAGTACCTGCGGCACCCGCTCTGCAGGAGGGCGTGCTTTCCCCTTATCTCCTTCGGAGCGTACCGGCTTGTTCTTGCAGAAGGACGTTTTGGCCGAGGTCTGTAAAGTTTGGGAGAAACCACACTCTGGACTGTTTGTCAACAAGAAGATTGATGTGCGCTATAGGCTCCATTCTTCGGAAGAGGTGGCCTTCGCTCGTGTCCGCCCCCCTCCTCCACGCTAGTGGCTTCAGCTACTTTGCAATCCAGACCTGCGTCATCCTCTTCTACGACAGCTACACAGGTTCTTGTCAAAGAGGATAAGCTTCTCGACTCCTTTGGGAGGAAGATTTTCGCTAACTCAGCCCTGCAGCTGCATCAAGCCAATGCAGAACTGGTGTTAGCGGGGGCGAATATGAAAATGTGGAAAGGTCTGTCGGAGTTTGAGGAGTTTATTCCCGCTGAAAAGCTGGAAGATTTCAAAGCGGGCTTGTCGGACGCCAGGGTCTTGGCACAGGATCTGCTGGAGGCTGCGGCGCATCACGTCGACACCTCGGCCGGGGGCCTTATGCTTGGTGTGGATACCTCTTGTTAGGCTTGGCTGCACACCACCAAATTCTCCAATGAGGTGCAGGATAAGGTTTTGCACCTGCTTTTCGATGGCAAGGAACTCTTTTCATTCTACAACAGACGTGGAGCTGACCAAAACTAAGGACAGCACTCAGACCGCCAAGTCCTTGTCTGTCCTTGTAAAACCTACTTTCAGGACACAGCTTGTTGTCAAACCCTCGGCCTTCCTCTGGAAATTCCCGTCGAAGGCAGCAACGGAGTCGGTTTTTCTCCTGCTTTTCTCCGGCAGGCTCCCGCTTACCCCCCCCCCCCCCCCCACACCACCCATCAATCCTCCTTTCCAGCAGTCGGGGTCGAACCCGTTCCTCTAGGGAAGTGAGGGGAGAGCTTCTGTTCCCAGCTGTTTACGGTGCCCAAACCCAACCAGGCTGGCCTGCGCACCATCCTAGACCTTTCCCAGTTCAATCTCTCTCTACCCCAAGAGAAATTCAAGATGATCACGCCCTGTCAAATAAAGTCCTCTTTACAGAAGGGCGATTGGCTAAGCGTGGTGGACCTCCAGGATGCGTACATGCATATCCTGATTTAGAATCCGCATCGGAGATACCTACGGGTTTCTGTGGGGGAGGAGCACTTCCAGTTCCGAGTGCTCCCTTTTTGGCCTCAGCTCGGCACTGCGTGTCTTTATGAAGATGTCGGTTATCACAGCTTATCTTCGGCTACAGGGTATCCATGTGTATCTGTATTTGGACGATTGGCTGCTGTGCAGTCCTTGTCCGCTGGAAGCCTCGAGCAATCTTCAGTCTCTCCTCCAGCTCCTGTTTCACCTTGGGCTGTCGGTGAACTGGTGGAAATCTTCCATGATGGTCTCTCAGGACTTGACTTTCCTGGGTTTTCGTTGGAACACGATCGACTGCAGAGTTTACCTGACCGGGGACAGAATGGCGGATCTGTTTGCCACATGTCAGATGTTTGCGCAGTCGGAGAGCATGTCGGCCTGGTGGTTCCAGATGATTCTGGGCCTCATGGCCTTGTGCGTATTGGCTCTTCACCTTGCTCGGCTCAAGATGAGGCGGACGCAGATGGCTCTTCGGAGTTCTTGGTGTCAGGCTGTGGATCCGGACTCAAAGATAATATTGATTCCGGCTTTTCCAAGACCCCACTCCGATGGTGACGATCACAACGGACTCCTCCCTTCTGGGGTGGGGTGCAACGTTAGATCTTCTTCAGGTCTCCGACCTCTGGTTGCCCCAAGACATGTTCCTTGATATAAATCATCTGGAGCTTCTGACGATCTTCCTGGCGCTCAAGGCGTTCAGGCCAGTCATTGTCAACAAAGTGGTTCATGTCCATACGGACAATGCGGTGTCCATGTTTTACATCAACAAGATGGGGGGCACAAAGTCTCCTCCTCTTGTGGATCTGGCCATTCAGGTTTGGGAATGGGCGGTTCAGCATGGTGTCTGGCTGGTGGCAGTACACATCCCTGCCCAGCTGAATGTCACGGCAGATGTCCTCAGCTGACAAACAATGGTCAGCTACGAGTGGGAATTGAAAGCGGAGGTCCTCTCACCGATATTCCTGTGTTGGGGCACTCCGGAAGTGGACCTCTTCGCAACTTTGACAAACAAGAAACTTCCTCTGTATGCCTCCAGAAATGGGTTGGGAGCCTCCTCTCTGGGAGATGCTCTCGACATTCCATGGCACAACATGAGTGCCTATGCTTTTCCGCCTCTGATTCATCGGACGATTTGCAAGCTGAAGAAAACGGTGATCTGTTCTCTTCTGCTCATAGCTCCGTGGTGGCCGGCCAGGTTCTGGTTTTCAGAGCTTAAACATCTGTCGGTGTGTGCACCGATCAGGCTTCCGCTAGTTCCTGATCTGCTTCACGAGAGAGATCGGCAGCTGTGGCACCCATCCCCACAATCGTTCAGCTTGGCGGCATGGTGCCAGAGTTCAGATCTTTAGAACATCTCAACCTGTCTGCTGACAACATGCGCATTATTCAGGCAGCCAAGAAGCCCTTGACGAGGTCCCAGTATAAGAGCAAGTGGCTTCGGTTCTGTCACTGGTGCTTAGCCAAACAGTTGGATCCCAGGATGGCTACGATTGACACGGTGCTGTCCTTCGTCTCTCATCTAGCAGAATCGGGCATTCATGTCCTGTCATGCAGGACTTCTCTTTCGGCTGTGGCCGCCTACCTATCCACGGACCAGTGCTCTTTCTCACTGTCAAATCCAGTGATTAAACAGCACTTTGCGGGTCTAATGCGTCTTTACCCTCCTGTTCGCAAACCGCATCCGACGTGAGATCTGAACGTGGTTCTTATGACCTTGTGCCATAAGCCTTTCGAACCAATGGCTACGGTAGATCTTAAGCACCTTTCGTGGAAGGTGGCTTTCTTGGTCGCCGTTACCTCGGCATGGCGTGTGAGTGAGCTCCAAGCTTTGTCGGTGGAACATCCCTTCTTGGTTTTCCACAAGGATAAGGTTGTCCTTAGGACAACCCTTCTTTCTTACCAAAGGTGGTTTCCGATTTCCATCTAAATCAGTCAATCTCGCTGCCTGTCTTCTTTCCATTCCCGGCTTCGGAAGCTGAGAGGGTTTTGCATTGCCTGGATGTTAGAAGAGCTCTTAAATTCTAGTAGGACAGAACTTCTGAACTTAGAAGTTCTCAACTTTTGGTGACCTTTGGTAAACCCGCAAGGCAAGCAGGCCTCCAAAGCGACTATCTCCATATGGATTGCTGCCTGTATTAAGGAGTCATACACTATTCAGGGTCTTCAGCCTCCTAAAAGGATTCATGCACATCTGGTATGGGGCAAGGCAGCTGCTGTTGCCTTTCAAAAGTATGTCCTCTGGGAGACCATCGCGAAAGCGGCTACTTGGGCCTCCCCATCGGCTATTTGTAAACATTACTGCCTGGACTTGAGCTCCAGATCTGATGCTGTTTGGCCAGGCTGTGCTGAAAAACCTTTTTCAGTAAGGGGGTTTCCATCCACCCGTAGTTCCTGTGAGGAGTGCTTGGGAATCTCCCATAAGTATGGAGGAAAGGGGACAGGACGTAGGAGTATAACCAGGTTACTCACTGTAGTGGCCACCTTACTCCTAGTCCATAGTCCCCTTTCCTCCATACGCCCGCCTGCCGTCCCCTCTAATAAGGTTCCTCTATTATTGCTTAAAGGTCTCTGATCTGGCGATAGAAAAGGACTGATGGGCGATGCGCTGGGCGTAGCTAAGAAGGGCAGGGTTAGGGCCGCGTGTGGTACCCCGCGTAAAAAGAGAGGAAGGACACATTTTTGAAAAATGTGATGCTTTTTACAAAGTGCTCCGGTCCCGTCCCACAGGACGGAGGAATGTCCCATAAGTATGGAGGAAAGGGGACGGGACGTAAGGTGGTCACTACGGTGAGTAACCTGGTTATTTTGCTGCATTTTTATTTAAAACTAATGAATTGAAGATGTGTAACATGTCATTTTGTTCTTACACTTTTGTCTCAATTCCCGCCGTACATACTACGTAGACTTTCCTTAATCTGAAAGCACCTGTCCTACTTTTATACAGGAACGTAGCCATCTTTATGTTGATAAGCATTTGTATTTGTACTGTATGCCTATCACCACCATATTGGTCTTTGAAAGCCACAGTGTGTCTAGATACTGGTTTATTGTGCTCCCACCAGGGGTAACTACTAGACTTGTCTGTGTAGCAAAGATGTGAAGGGATAGGTGAAGTGGGGGTAGGGGAGTAATGAAAAGACACAGTTGGAAAGGTACAAATGTTTTGCAGGGCAGTGTCTCGGATTGTGGAAGTAGAGGTGTATTTTGAATCCTTGTTAATGAATCAAATGGGGTGCTGATCATGAAAAGAGATTAAGCTGTAATACCAAGCATTTTCCACAATGGCATTTTCTAGAATATTTTTACAGGGCACTAGAATTGGTGATCGCATGGTTCTGTGATGTGCTCAAGATATGCCTGTTAAGTATGTCAGCTTCTTCACCAGATGGTTCCAAATACCTCCACTCCCTCCGCTCCAATCAACAGGGGGATGATCTGGGAGTGCTTAAGTGCACTAATGGGGGAAGTGCATGTCCAACAGGGGTGTGCGGGCTGTTGGGACACACGTTAACACTTTCAGAAAAGATGCATTTGGGAACAAAACACAAATCCTAACACAGGCCAAATTTCATACCCTGTCCCAGCACCTGAATATATGACATTTATAACGCACCTATAAACAAGTGTTTCAAGGCGCGACGAGGCAAGGGAGGGGGAACAGAGGGAATACAGACAGCGATCTTACTAGGCCACGTGTCAATCGCGCAAGTGCAAGGGAAGGGGGAAAAGAAAAGTGCGGTGGGGGGGGGTGCAGTACATGGGATAATAAAATAATAACATAACATAAAATAAATAAAGACCGGCCAGCTGGTGGCAAGTGCAGGGTGAGTGCAGACCTAAGGCAGCGCAAGCATGCAACTGGCAGGGCTTGGGCCCGAGATCAGATGGGTGGCCAGGTAACCCGTGCAGTTTCAATATCAGCCAGGACTTCAGCAGGGGAGAAGGGGAGAGAAAGCAGAAGCAAAGAGGAAGGTTTGTAGGTGCTTGCAGAACCAAAGATGGTTCTCCTCAAGTTTCAGGGAGCCGAGGAGGCTGTTCCAGAGGGAGGCCCCAGCCGAAGAGAGAGATCTACCACCAACTTGTTTCTTGGAGAAGTGACTGACCCTGAGGGAGTAGGAGGCGGATGAGCGAAGAGCTCGAGAGGAAAGATATTTAGCAAGGCATTAAATTAAACAGTGTTGCAGAGCAATTTGCTATGCAATTCTGTAGGTTTGCTCATTAAATTGGCATTTGTGTTCAAGGTTAGCTATTTAAGTTACCCTGTTCAATGAAAGCACAGCTCACCCTGCATTCCTCTCTTGCCTTCCAAGCTCTCTCCACCCTCTTTTCTCTTTTCACTGGAAGTTCAAAGGGGCGAATGCAGAAAGAGTGCAGCAGTAATCATCCCCTTCACTCATGTGCCAAAAGGCCTGTGTGGGAGTGCTACGCATATTTTATTTTTCAAATCATTGCAAACCAGAAATAATTGGGATAATACTATTAAGCTAACTGTATGCTGTCTGCCAAAGACCATTATGTGTTAATTACTTTTTTTTAAAAAAGGCTTTCAATTCCTTTTTTCCAAAAATGTAATAGGTTACATAATACATAATTACAGTATTGCTACTGTAAAACACTGCATTGTCTCCATGCTTTACTGTGAAGTGTATGTAAAGCTCAGTGCAACTAGATTTAATTTTTTTGGGGAAGATGTATCATATTGACGAGTGGACACTTTTGAAAATGTACATGACCACACAGCCAAATGCTTTGATGGCAAACATAGTCCTGTTGCCTGTTAGTTACATACAGCTTGCAACTGGTGCTCAACCCATGAGCGGTTATCATACTCCTTGACATTCTATCTTGCCATGTTGGCTTATACCCGCTACCCTGAAAGTGAGATGGCTGCAAACTACAATATTCTACTTAGTTCGCCCAGTTCTCTGCCTGCTATGCCATCCATTCTGCTTAGTCTTTTACATAATTAATACACAAAGCTAACTTGATATTTACATAAAGTAGCGATCAATAGTTTCATCCAGTCTGTACATCTACAAACCTACTGCAAAACTGTACAGTGTAGTTTGCCTTCAGAGCTCACTTTGCTCTATGATTATGATTGCATTATATATTTGTACCTGCAGTAGAGAGAGCTGGCCAAACTTTTTTTTAGGAGCCTTTTCATAATATCTATTTATTTGTGTCCATTCATGCAGCTAACCTTTTTACAGACACTCATCCAGGGCTCACAAAGTATTTTCACCCACTCGCACAGTAGAGTAGATTTCTAGAAGGGCCAGTACCATTTGCAGGGGATGTTGGAAACTTTTATTTAAATGTTACTTTGTTTGCAGTAAATGTCAGATAAAAGTTTCACTGTGCATGGCTGGCCTCTGGGTGGCAGCAATGTGCCAAACTAAAGTGGATCTGTGGTGACATGCACCATTTTTCAGAAAGAATTTTCAAGGCCTGACTTAACTCACTAATGTCCTACTTCAACGGTATACAAAACTGCGTATTGTTGCCCTTTTTATATCTAGGGGACAGGTATCTTCTGGTGACATTAAAAACATTAGTACAAAACTGCTAAACAAATGGGTTTGTTTGCTAATCAAGAAAAAAGTAATAAGCAAACTCTGCTAATCAATTTTTGAAAACTAATGTATGCCTTATTTAGGAAGAGAGAGTTGAAGGTATTGAGGCCCCAGGCCCCAGAAGGCCTTGTGGATGATGCAGAGGGTTTTGAAATTTAATCCTCGCAGCCACTGGGTGCCAGTGTAGAGATTTCAGTCCTAGAGAGATACCATCCCTGGGCTTGAGGCCAAGGACACGTCTCGCAGTCCTGTTCTGGATGAGTTGCAGAGGGCGTAGAGTAGAAGCAGGCAGATTTAGAAAGAGGCTGTTGCAATAGTCCAGTCTGGAGAGAACCAGAGCTCTGGAGACGGTGAGTTTCCGGGGGAAGGAGAGGAAAGGAAGAATACCTCTGAGGACGTTCAGATGGTAGTGTGACTTCTTAGAGACGTCAGAGATGTGAGGGGAGAAAGAGAGTGTGGAGTCGAAGATGACCCCCAGGTTCTTAGCCTTGCAGGTGAGAGCAGAAAGAGGGCCAAGAGAGGCCGGCCAGAGAGCTACAGGAAAGAAGGGAGTGGGTGTGCCGATGAGGAGAATCTCAGTCTTACTGGCATTAAGGCAGAGGTCATTGGCGGCACACCACTCCTGGATAGCAGACAGTCAAGAGATGAGGGACGGGGAAGAGGTGGCCGAAGGTAGCCTGAAAATGAGCGGAGTGTCATCCGCACAGCACTGAAACTTGGGGCAGAGTGGCAATGTGGTGGGCAAAGAGTGCCAGGTATTGGTTGAACAGCCAGTGAGAGAGGTTAGACCCCTGGGGGACACCACAGGTAGAGAAAAAGATAGCACAGAAGAAGGACCCAAGTTGGACCTGGGAGGGACGGACAGAGAGGAAGGAAGTCTGCCACGCCAGGGCCTGACCGGTGATACCTAGGCTACCAAGGAGACACTTTAGCAGGATTGCATGGTTGACAGTGTCAAAGGCAGAAGAGAGATCAAGCAAGATGAGTCCACAGTGGGTGTTAGAGTCAAGGTTTGAGAGCAGGTCTTCACGGATGTTCAGGAGAGCAGTTTCCGTGCTTCTTGCAGCTCTGAAGCCAGACTGATGGTCATGAAGACAACCAACAGATTCAGTGTGGAGATTAAGCTGGGAGATGGCCAGTTTCTCCAGGAGCTTGCCCTGGAAGGCAGTGATGGAGATTGGGCGATAGTTGGCCGGGCAGGAGGGATCGGCAGAGGGTTTCTTAAGAGGGTGCACATGGGAGTGCTTCAGGGGGGATGGGAAGACTCCAGTGGCGAAGGAGTGGTTGCAGAAGTCAGCCAGGGCAGGAGCTGCCAACTTGTGCTCCGCCACTGTTATCACTGGCGCCATATGTACTGCCTGCAATCCCCTGTCCGACCATGGCCCTTCCTGACCAACTACTACAGCTCAATGCTGATTCGGACATGGAAGTACCAGAAAGAGTATTGTCTGCGAACGACCAGAGTAGTGTGCCTCTTCTTGCTTTTATGCCACCACTGGCTCCACCTTAGAAGGTTGAGCAGGACCTTGCTTAACTTACAGGCTCACGGGAGGTGTCTATGGATATCTTGTCCACACTACAGACACTGGTTTTAGATGTTCAGAAACGGCTCACAGCACCACCATTGCCTTTTCAAGCACAGCATTGTACTTTTACTGTGAAGGTTTGGTTCCTCAGCCACCCTCCCGACCCTCCCCCAGGGGCCCCACTTTTGCCACCAGCCACCCTCACAGATATGGACACTGACGACTATCCGACGGATGGTACTCCACGCACTAACTCTTCGGATGAGTTTGAGGATCAGGTGACGGCGAGCCATCAGATCTTACCCCAAATTGACTCCCCTTAGGCAGAATTGGCTCCTTTTCATGTTCTCATGTCACGAGCATCGCAACTATTTGATCTTCTCTCAGAGGATCAGAAAAAGGAGGGGTTTCTTTATCAGAGCAAGGAATCTGTGAGAAAATCAGTGGTAGCCTTTCCGTTGCTGGAAGATATTTTTGGAGGACGGCCGTCTAGTCATGAGAAATCCATTCTTAGCGCAGCCCAAGAAAGATTGCTTCGAGAAGTAGTAAATGGTCCCGGATTCAGGCCCAACCGTGCCCACACTCCATCTCTCCAGCCACCCGTAAGCGCTCTGCCAATCCTTTATCCCCTTGTATGGTGACCCAGACAAGGAAGGCAAGCAAATGGACACTTTTGGCAAGAGGGTAATCTCTGCGGCCACTGCAACTATCAAAGTGGCTAACTCATTGGCATTCCTCTCCCGCTATGACCAGGAGCTCTGGTTCAAACTGGGACCAATCCGTGACTTTCTTTCTGATGGTAAGCGGGATGATGCGCTTACACTTCTGCATGATGGAGAAGCAGGATCATATCATGCCATCTCTATTGCTTTGGACATTGCGGGAACATAATTCTGCCAGATGGGTAATGGGCCTTGTTATGCCGTCAAGGTTGGTTTAAGCCCACTAATTACTGGTCGGAAATCCAGTCCAAGGTAACGGACATGCCTTTTAATGGCATAGATTTATTTGGCAAGAAGGTGGATTGAACTCTGCAGGCCATCAAGGTCGATACCAAAACGGCTAGTTTGTTTGATACTCTGCAACAGTGAGGCCAGTCCTTTCTCTCAGGGAAAATAAAATTTACAAGGACTTTGAGGGAATATAGATATTCCTACCATTCGCAGAGGTCCTGCACTGGCCCCACCCAAGAGGGTTACAAGGGAAGATCACAAACTTATTGAGTAAACCAGTGATAGTGCATTCCTTCCTCCAGGATCAAAGTGCCGAAGCAGACCTGACCGGGCTCTGTCCCAACTACATCCCCCTCCCCCCCCACTCCTCTACTTTGACACACCAGTAGGGGGTGGTTTTCCAATTTGGTACCACAGTGAAAATCCATAACCACGGACAAATGGGTGTTATCCATCATTCAGCATGGCCATACCCTGGAGTTCATTGAGCCCCTCCCTTCCCCTAACTCCCTCGCACCCACCGTCCAGCACTATCTGAAATGTTGTCAGGCCTAGTACAATAGTCGCTTGTTTTGTTCCTCCCCTCCCTTCTGCACCCCTCTCCCTCATCTTTTGTTTTTCTCTAGCTCTACCAGAAATTTTGTCTGGCCTAGTACGGTAGTCGCCGGTCTGTTTCCATTTCCTTCCCTCTCTCCCCCTCCCTTCCTTATCTAGGTTTTAGCTCTTGCACGATCTGAAATGTCGTCAGGTCAAGTACGATAGTTAATTTCACGTACTTACCGTTCATGGCTGTTAGGCAGAATTCTGTGCAGTTCCCTTAGGGAGCACACAGAAGATTAAGACTACAGGTATATGCAATAAATCCCCTTTGGTATCGATCTGTACCACAAAGATTTAATTGGTAGCTGTGGCTAAGTAGTCAGACTTATCTCAAGAGGGAGATGAGCAGTATTCAGGGTTTACACATTAGGACTACAATACTATGGAACAAGGAAACACTGACCAAAGCTTTGTATCAAAAAGAATATATATTTTTCTGATGTTTGTTAATCTGCTTAGAATCACATGCTGTGCATAGGTCCGACATCCAGTGGTCACTGCGGAGTATTGCATTTTGTTTTTCGTAGTCGAAAAGGGGACGTCGACAAGGCGTGTCTGTAACACTATCCCTATAGTGACGTGCGTTGTACCCACAATCCCTCACGCGTCGAGGTCCCTCAGATTGTTTTTTTCCGCCCAGTTTCTGGTCGCCTTTCGCAGAGCTCCTAGAGAGACATTGCTATACTTACCACGGACCTCGGTCCTTTTGTCATAACTTAATATACTGATAACGATCCCTCCCCCTCGACGTTAGCTGTGAAGCTGTTTCTCCGCCGAACTGATTTTCGACGGAGAGGAAGAGCGGAGGAGATCCTTCGGCGCTGCCGAACACGTGGCCTGGCCTCGACGGCCAACTTACAGTAGGGAGAGTGGGGGTTAGAACTTGGTCTCTTCTCTTTGAGAATGTCTTTCTTGCTCCCTTTTCTTTCCCTTGGGGTTGTTATCGCCAGCTATTATTGCCTCAGCTATGGAGAGGACACCATTTAAGTTTTGCCCACGCTGCAGGGGCAAATATACTTGGAAAGATAAGCACAAGCTCTGTAATCGTTGCTTACCCCTCGATCGCATAGAGAACAGCTGCGCAGCCTGCAAGCTCTTAAAACCCAGGACTCTTAAAGAACGTAGGGTTAAGAGGTGGGCGGACTATGCGATGTCGAAGTCAGTTTCCTCACCCGCTGCCGCTGTTACTGAAAGTGACGAGGAGTGCGATAACTCGATGTCCGTTACGGAAGTCATTAACCCCCAGAAGGAGCGCTCCCGCTCCTCGTCGTCCGTCCCCGGCCCCGACGGGCTCGGCTCACGCCCTGCTTATGGGGATGAACACCCCGGCGACAAGGACGCACACAAACCCCATAAGGCTAAACACACTACCCACGGCTCTTCTTCGTCGAGAACGAAGGATCCATCAGCGCCGAAGGGGACGCAGGGCACTCCGGCGTCTACCGCAGACCGTAAGGGTCACAAGCCCCACCCGCAAACGCAGCCGCGACCAGCGATTGGGCTTCCATCTAACACGGGCGCTACCCCAAAAACATCCGACGCAACGCTCCATAGAGCGACCGTCGAGGTACTACGCGCAGCGCACACAACGTCGACACCAGAGCCCTCGACGGACAAAATCGTGGCCGAGAGCCTAGCGAGAATTGTCGCCGAGGACAAACGTACGCGGACGACGAAACAAACGTCGAATACCGCGTCGAAAAAACACAAAAGTAGCCAGGAACTGCCCCTTTCTCCAAAGGACGCTTCCGAACTACCTGAAGGCTTTTCAGAAGGAGACGGGAACCTCTCGTCGACGTTGTGGGAGGGTTCGAAACGATTCGAAGGCGAAAACACTAATTTCCCCCTCTAGACTATTCAGGGGTACCCCATGAGACCCTTGAAAGACTCCATTCTTGCATGGAGAAAATGGAAAGGTTTCTAGGAAACCAAGACCCACCCACTCACAAAAGACAAAGAGAATGGCCACAGGATGACCCTAGAGTCAAGATTCCTAGGCTGGTTGACCTCACTGAGGAGGAGCAATACCTCCAAGAAGATGAGGAGGGTTTGGGTGGAGAAGAAGAGGTAGAACTTGACGAAGAGGGGTTCGAAGAAGATCCTTACACCACTGCTACAGGGTTTGAAGAGGATACAGCTACCTCGCAGCCCTGGCATTCACCGTCAGTGCAGCCTTGGCAATCCCCATCAGTACATTCAGACCCTGAGGCCTTTCTCCCTTCTCCTCTCAAGGATTCACATGGGAACTCCTCTCCCATAGATGACCAACCTTCCCTCAATGCACTATTGCGCAAGGCAGCAGCGCATTTTGAGATTGATACAGGGGAAACGCTTCCAGACATTGACTTTGTAGAAAAAGTCATCAAAGAAAAAGCCCCTGTTAGCCAATCTATTCCACTCCTGGCTTCTATTAAAAGAAGAATTTCTCCTTCCCTTACTAACCCAGCTTTAGTAAGAGGGGTCAACCCTAGAATAGAAAAGCTCTTCAGCCCTTCATCCTCTGACCCTTTATACATCAGAGGACACTCTATTCCGGACTCCCTTGTGGTTACCAACACAAGAAAAAGAGCAGGGGTGCCACTATCCACTAGTGAAGCACCTCCAGACAAAGAAGGCAAAAAACTCTACGCACTGGGGAAGAGAATCACGACCTCCGCCGCCTTCTCTACTAGAATTGCTAATAACTCACTTTTAGCTAGCTACGCAGATGCACAGTGGAACAAGCTGCGCAGCGAAGCAGAGGAAGCACCTGAACCTCTGCGTTCTCGCCTGCTAGCTACAATATCAGAGGGCACACTGGTAAACCAGGGCATCGTTAAAAACTCCCTAGATGCCGCTGAGACGGCTGGCCGCTCCCTAGTGCAGGGAATACTTCTCAAGCGCCACGTTTGGCTACGCAATTCAGGTTTTAAGCCCGAAACCCAAGCCTCCCTCAAATAAACCCATTGAACAGACGCATCTGTTTGGGAAAGCAGTAGATGAGGCCCTAGAACATGCTAAAAAAGAGTTTGATACCATCAAGACTCTGGATCAAATTTCTAGGCCCCCTAACAGGCGAGGCTATGGTAATAAACGCTCCTTTCGTGGCCAAAGACAGCAGCAGAACCAACAACAACAATATTACTCTGGCTCCAACTGGCCCACTAACCAGGGTAACACCCAGTTCAGTCAAAGAGGCCAACGCCGTGGCAAAGGAAGAGGTCGTGGCTCCAGCCCCAGAGGTTCCACGCCCAATACCAGCAAATGACCCGAAAATTCGGGTCCCCTCCCATGCATCACCGGTCGGGGGCCGGCTAACATCGTTCCTTTCAGCATGGGAGGGAATCACGTCAGACCGTTGGGTATTATCCACCATAGCCCACGGATACTGCATCGAGTTCAACGGTTCCCCGAAGTACAAACCCCCACGGAACCGGCGCATGACACCGCAACACCTCTCCATTCTTCTTCAAGAGGTGGAAGAACTACTGAAAAAAGAAGCTATAGAGCCCGTCCCCCTATCACAGGTAACAGAAGGTATTTATTCAGTGTACTTCCTTGTACCCAAAAAGGACTTAACCATGCGCCCTGTATTAGATCTGCGCCCAGCGAACATATTTGTCAAACCCCAAAAGTTTCGTATGGTGACCTTACAGGAGGTAATCCCACTGTTATCACAAGGGGATTACATGACAACACTGGACATGAAAGATGCATACTTTCATATTTTAGTGTTGACATCGCACAGAAAATACCTCAGGTTCAAAATAGAGGACAAACACTACCAGTTCAGAGTACTACCCTTCGGGATAGCATCTGCACCAAGGGTATTCACGAAAGTACTGGCAGTGGCAGCGGCCCACCTGCGCAGATTATCCATCCCGGTATACCCTTACCTCGACGACTGGCTCATAACAGGGGATTCTTACGAAACATGCTTCTCCAATACCCAAAAGACCGTAGACCTTTTGTCCCAACTGGGCTTCTCCATCAACGAAAAGAAGTCCAGCTTAGACCCCAGCCAAACCTAGGGGCTCTAATTGGAACAAAGGACGGCCTCGTATTCCCCTCCAACGAGAGGGTCCAAAACATGCTGTTTCAAATTCCCCATTATGTAACAGGCCGAGAGGTGACGGTACGCAAAGCAATGCGCTTGCTAGGGATGATGGCGTCATGTATTTATTTGGTACCTCACGCGCGCCTGCGCATGCGCCCAATGCAAGAGTGGCTCTACAGCCAGTGGTGTCAGGCCAGCGGACAATGGGACGATCTAGTGGTGGTCTCGCAGGCCTTGGTTCTCTCGCTACGGTGGTGGACAAAAGAAAACCTGTTATTAGGGAAAACTTTTGCCACACCCGCAGTGGAAGCCACTCTAACCACAGACGCATCCCTTACAGGATGGGGGGCTCACCTATCCCATCAGACGGCACACGGAGTGTGGACTCCGAGTTTAGCATCCAAGCATATAAACCTGCTGGAACTACTAGCGGTGTTCAAAGCACTAAAAGCCTTTCAGGAACACTTACAAGGAAAGACAGTGATGGTCCTCACGGACAGCACCACAGCCATGTACTACCTCAACAAGCAAGGGGGCACTCACTCTCCAGGACTGTCCAAGCTGTCCCAGAATATATGGAAGTGGGCTCTCAAACACAACATGTTCCTACTATCACAACATGTACCAGGGGAACTCAATCTGCTAGCAGACAAACTCAGCAGAGACTTCCCCCTGCCCGAAGAGTACGAATGGCAATTGCACGAAGACATCGTCTTAGACGTCTTCACGCAATGGGGATTCCCGGAAATAGACCTGTTCGCAACCCTGGAGAACTCACAATGCCAAAGTTACGCCTCCAGGTACCCCCAGAACCAGTCCAAGGGGAACGGTCTGTCGAATCAATGGTCAGGGAAATTTGTTTACGCCTTTCCCCCGACTCCCCTTCTCAACAAAGTGGTGCACAAGATGCACCAGGAGCAGGTTACCATGATACTAGTGGCCCCAATGTGGGCCCGGCAGCCATGGTTCGCTCACTTGATGGAGATGTCCCTATCTCCCCCAATGAAACTTCCCTGCCCGTACAACATGCTGTCACAAGACAAGGGCAGGACACTGCATCCATGCCCTCAGACCATGAACTTAGCAGCCTGGCTCCTGAGATCATAGAATTTGGACATTTACAACTCCCACAGAGATGTTTGGACATCCTCAGGGAAGCCAGAAAACCTAATACTCGACACTGCTATTCTAGCAAATGGAAAAGATTCGTTATCTGGTGTAGAGGTACTAGCATCAACCCAGTTGACTGCTCTCCTACTGACATTATTCTATACTTGACCCATTTACTGGATTCAGGTTTAGTGTTCAATTCCATTAAAGTCCACCTAGCGGCACTTTCTGCATACACCACTTCCCAACTTAAAGTGTCGTGGTGGAAGATACCAGTTATCAAAGCCTTCATGGAGGGGGTAAAGAGGATACACCCTCCGATAGCTAACCCAGCTCCCGGATGGGACTTAAATGTGGTACTTTCCAGACTCATGGGCCCTCCCTTCGAACCCATGCACAAGGCAACTCTTAAAAATATCACCCTTAAGACTGCTTTCCTAATAGCTATCACCTCCATTAGGAGAGTAAGTGAACTACAGGCTCTTTCTGTACTAGACCCCTTCGTAACAGTTCACAAAGATAAGGTGGTTCTACGCACACACCCAAGGTTTGCACCTAAATTTATCTCGAAATTTCATGTAAACCAAACTATAGAACTACCAACGTTCTTTCAAAACCCTTCCAGCTCGGGAGAAAAAAGTCTGCATACACTAGATGTACGCAGAGCTGTCATGTTCTACATGGAAAGAACCAGACCACTGAGAAAGACTAATCAGTTCTTTGTCTCGGTGGCAGCAGGAAGAGAAGGAGATGCGGTCTCAAAATCCACTATATCTAGATGGATTGTTCAATGCATCACTCTCTGTTACACTCTTGCTAAGAGAGAACTACCCTTCAAGCCAAGAGCACATTCCACTCGAGGCACTGGGGCTTCCATAGCATTCATTGCAAATGTTCCCCTTGAGTCCATCTGCAAAGCGGCTACCTGGAGTTCTGTGCACACCTTTACAAAACACTACTGTCTAGATGCACACTCTAGATCTGACTCCCAGGTGGGACAGGCAGTATTAAGACATCTTTTCTCTACTGTTCCTTCTCATAACCCACCGCCAACTCCGGGTACTGCTCGCTAGTCTATGCACAGCATGTGATTCTAAGCAGATTAACAAACATCAGAAGACAATGCATTACTTACCGTAAAAGCATTTCTGATGGTTGTATCTGCTTAGATTCACATGCGCCCACCCTTCCTCCCCGCTCGGATGGAAGGAACATAGACTTCCTTTTATATCTCTCTTTTCTGTACTCACTCACGTCTATAAGGCTCCCTCAGTGCAGAAAAATACAAACAGAGGGACCTCGACGCGTGAGGGATTGTGGGTACAACGCACGTCACTATAGGGATAGTGTTACAGACACGCCTTGTCGACGTCCCCTTTTCGACTACGAAAAACAAAATGCAATACTCCGCAGTGACCACTGGATGTCGGACCTATGCACAGCATGTGAATCTAAGCAGATACAACCATCAGAAATGCTTTTAGGGTAAGTAATGCATTGTCATTTTACACACTCTGATATTCACACAGAAATCACTATTATAAAAGCAAGTTAAATCAGTCAAGAAAAGTATACACAACTCCCTATTTAAATTGTAGACAAGTTTGAGCAAGAGTGAAAACTGAGCAAAACGGCACAGTGCAAACCAAGCAGAAATGGCACTCTAACAATTTCTCAAAAGGGAGAGAAAGGACAAGTTTTACAGGAATTTACTCTTATACTGAGGCGAAAACCGAGCAAAATTGCACTTCACAGATTTAAAAAGAGAGAAGGAAAATGTGGTTATTAGAGTTTGCTGCACCAACACATTTCTAGGTGAGAAGCAATCTAGAGAAGGCAGTTGTAACAGATTCAGCCAGAGTCAGTGGTACAGGGCAAAGTGCCCAGGAGCAAAATGTTCTTGTAGCTGCAGTCAAGTCTTTATTAAACTATTCGAAAAGGGGGTTGCAGAAGGTGAAAGACAATGTTAGATGATAGGGGCGGCCAACCCAGTAGGTAAGTAAAGGATTTAAAACACCTTTAGCAATAACCCACTGAAAAGGGAGACCTGGCGGAACAATGTACCTTAAAAGTGGAAGAGGCTCCTGCAGTGGCGGTAGTTCCAGGCAGTTCCTGCAGTTCGGGAGATCCAGCAGAGGAAGAGAGGCTCTCGTCGTGGAGGAAGGTTCGAGTCACTGCATTGCCCAGGGATGAAGCCAGCCGCGGTGCTGCCCAACGAATAAAAGGTATGCTCCTTTAAATCGCGGTCCGGGTGGACGGGTGCCTGGCTATCCGGTCCCCTAGTGCTTGGCACTGGCGATTCGACCAAGGCAGGTCCTGGAAGGCGATTGGCGAACTGGTTGGCCCCACCAGCTGAAGGGAAGAAGACTCTTGCAGGTGAAGATCTTCTCAAGTCGTTGGAGAAAAATGGATAGGATCTGCAGCAGGGCTTCACTGGTGGTTCAGTAGTTGCAGATGTCTTTGGCTTCTATCCTCTTCGGCTTCTTAGTTCTAGTGGTGACGTCTTGTTCTTCCAGTCCTCAGGACCCTGCTTTTATGCAGCAAGACCCCCATTCATACAGGCTAGCTGTCACTCACACAGTGGGGTGGCTCTCCTGGCGGGAGAACCCGTCTAGCCTATCGGGGCAGAGTGCGACTTGGGTTGCGTAGGCAACCCTGTCCAGGGTGTCTATTCCCTCTCCCACACATCCTGTCTACCCCAGACTCAGTGGCGCCTAGAGGAGGGCTTCTGTGCACATGACTGCCAAAAGGACGAACAAAGGATCCCCGACCTGGGTTCGGACTATAGAGAAAGACACAAGAAAGAAATTAAATCAAAGTTCTGCAATAAAAACCTACCGGAGTAAAGTTAATATTAAAATGAACTGGCGGTATGTTAGAGACTGTCAGTAAAAGTGGTAGCCTCGAACAATGGTAAAATCCCATAGGAAAATATTTGCGGTTGAATATTTACGGTAGTAAACACTGCCACCAGCCAGAAACTTTTGAGAGAGGGACTGTACGGTACCCCCTCGAAAATGAACACTAGGAAAAAACTATTAACCCTTCCCAGTACCTCCATAGTAAGATGGGTTGTACTGGTTTTGTTCATAAGATTTGACTAGTAAAGTCAATGGGGACTTAACATGCCCTGGGAGACAGTCAGTCCCAGGGTATGGAGTCTGTTTGGGGGCTGCTACGACACCCCTGTTGTACGGCACGGAGGGTGCTGTGTACCACACATGTAAAAAGATGATTCCTATGAGAGTGAGAGAAACCCCATAGACCATAAGCACCCAAGATAGCATAAAACACATACTAGCAAAATGTCTAAGAGTTGGGGGAAAAAGGGTCTCACTCTTAGCAGGAGATAAAAATAAACCCCTCAAATCCAGCAAAGCTGCTGGGGAACTCTATAGGTAAGGGAAATTAGCCATAGAATGAGAATTCTCCCTAACAATGGCCTGTAAGAATGTCGTATTTTCCCTTCTTCCCTACCTTGCCTTCAAATGCTTTGAACACACATTGTGTATAGGCGCTGTATGAATATAAACTATCATTCCTTCTGTCTAAAAGACAGAACAACACCCACCCTTGCTCAAACAGTAAAAACAAAAGGGGCAATTGAGGTCAGACCAGCACACCTGCAGGGTACCGGAGTATACTCCGGATACTTTCTGTTGAAGAAAGTCAGGAGGCTGGAGATCCATACTAGACCTAAGAAGGCTCAACAAATTCCTCAAGTCTCAAATGTTTTGCATGGTGATGCTTCAGCGCATTTTGGGCTAGCTGAGAAAAGGGGATTTTCTCTCCTCTCTAGACCTAGAGGATGTGTACTTCCATATACCCATTTATTGGCGGCAGAGGCGTTTTCTCCGATTCAAGGTTGCAGGAAGACGCTACTAATTCAAGGCCCTGGCCTTCGGACTAAAGTTGGCACCAAGGGTGTTCGCCAAATGTCTTTCTCCAGTTGTGGCCCACCTCTGGCATTCAGGAATTCACACATATCCTTATCTGGATGACTGGTTGGTGCAAATCAGCACACCAAGGGCAGGATCATATGCTTATCACTGGGGTTCTCTATGAACTCAGCAAAGTCTTGCTTAAGTCCTGCTCAGACCTCACTGTTGTTGAGCATACGCCTCAGCACTCTCGTGTGTGTTGCCACACCTTCAGAGGACAGGATGAATGCCATCCTGAAGAACGTCCAGCAGCTGTTACGCCTGTCGATTTGCTTCCGCCTGATCTCTCAAGTCCCTCCTGCATCCCATTAATCTCACACTGTAGACTCTGAATTGGTTCACTTCATGAGTTCCTGGATGGCTGTTGGCAATAATATGCAGGGTCGTGGGATAACCAACTTCACTGCACGCATAACTTCCAGTGGTGGAGTTATTGTATCAGACTCTCAGAGTGCCCCTTTCGCCTCCCTGCTCATCAAGTCACTGTTAACACAAATGCCTCATGGAGGTGTGGGGAGCTCACACAGAAAAGTTCCACGTCATAGGCCTGTGGTTGCCCGATGAAAAGGCTCTACACATCAATGTTCTGAAGCGGAGAGAATTGTTGTGGGCACTGAAGTTCTTCAAGCCACATTTGCAGAACCATATGGTCCGCGTCTTCATGGACAACACCACCACCATGTTCTATATCTGAAAGCAACCGGAAACCTGGTCGCCAATTCTGTTTGCAGATGCCCAGGACATTGTGGACATGGTCGCTGGCACATATGTTCCTAATTCCCTTCCATCTGCCAGGCATCCACAATATGATAACTGGCTCGCTCAGCATAGAACTCTGGTCCTGCCATGAATGGTGACTTCATCAATGCCAGGTTCTCCACCTCTTCTACGACCAGGGACAGTCAGAGATCGATCTGTTCGCAAGCAAGACCAACAAGAAATTTACCAGGTTTGCAAACAACTTTCCCCAGTAAGAGAGCCTAGGGGACACATTCTGGTTCCCATGGGAAGGACTGTTCCTCTATGCTTTCCCGCACCCCCCCCCCACTCACGTCCCTCCCCCAATTCCTCTTCTGCCTTGAGTTCTCAATGTACTCGGGCAACACCCACTGCACAATGATTCTGGTGGCCCTCACTTGGTCGCAACAGATGTGGTACTTGGACCTGCTTCACCTGACGGTGGCCTCCGTATCAGGTTGCACCTGCTCTCTGACTGTCTTTCCAGAGATAGCAGGTCTGTCCTGCACCACGACCCAGTGTCCCTCAACCTGACAGCCTGTCTCCTGCAGCCCTAGAATTCATAAACATACCAATACCTCCAGACTGCAGAAACATCTTGGCCAGGCAAAACTAAAGAGGTGATGGCTGGAAGGTTTATAATGAATCTTAACCTCTAGTATTGCTATGTGCAACCCTCCAAACCACTGTTTTTTGCCTGCCAAGCCATTGCAAAAGGGGAAAGACTATATGCAAATCTTTCTTGGTTCCACCCCAAAATAGGCAGTCCAACCCAAACTGCCTCGTCACATCCCTTCTGCATGAGACCACAAGCATCCCCAAACATGTTTCGGCCTCGTTGAGCCTCATCAGTGAGGAGTATCTTGGGTGTACAGGACCAGCAGGTGCGGGTCCCATGTCTGGGCATACCTGTCCCACTCAGGGTGACTATAGCAAAAGAAAAGCGGTGTTGGCTGGAAGGTTTAGAATGAATCTTCGAGAGCATATACAGTGTACGAGATTTGCAGTGGAAGTTCTATTCTCCAGCATGGGGTCGGCATGGATTTGCAAACTCATGAATATTCCCAGTCGTCAGGCTGGGAATTCTGGGTAAAAGAAAACAGCTTCACTTTCAATTACAAACTCTTTACTCTGGGTCATACTGCCCCCATCCATGACCGTCCTCTCCCAAAGCCCCCCTCTGGCAGCCATCTTCACATTTTTACGCTTCAGCGTTGGGGTTCCTTCAGTTTGCATTGCGAGCAACTTCTACGTTTTTTCGTGGTTTCGACGGAAAAAGGTTATTTTTTTGTTTTGAAAGAGCTTGTGTACTCTGTTGTCCAGCTGCCGACAGCGGGGATCCGTTGTTGCTGAATTTCGGCGCCCTTTAAGGGTGAAGATCGTAGAATATTCCAAAAGGCTGTTGGGCCTGCTTCGCGCTCTTTGACCATGATGGAGGAGAAGGGAGCATCCATCGTCAAGCCCTTGTCCAAAACCTGAAGGCGTCTCACCTGCTAGTCCCCTTATATCTGTCATCCAGGTGGCCAGGACACAGCCATTGCTATTGTTTCCAGTTCCTGAGGTTGGACCAGTGGGGGAGGATCACCTGGATGGGGGGGGGGGTCTTTGGGGAGTGGAAGTGGGACACCGCAGTACCCTTTTTCTTGGAAACACCTTATCCCCATCCTACCCTGTAGGATATTTAGAAGCTCTACCCCCCTTTACCCCCTTTCCAACACAAACACTTTCTTACACTGTGAAAGACAACGGACTAACCCCAGAGCCGTTTACCTGACATGTCCCAACACAAGGGTCTGACAGAGTCCGACAATTGACAATAACTACACACACCTGACGGCCTTTTCCCTTCCCCACAGGGATAAATGACTGAGCACGAGAGCATACATTGAGAAAGGCGAAACACACGAGGAAGCAGCTATTCCAGGACCGCACTTCAGAAGGAGGAGAAAGGCGGCGCAAACTGAAAGGACGACAATTAGGGAAATGCCCTTGCCGACCCAGGCCTGTGAAGCCTCTGTGAAAGGAATCATAAAACCAAGAACTACAGCTAGCGTGTGGTGTAACAGATGTCAACGATACAGGGGACCCTCCCATATTGATAACCAAGGCGGGGAGAGACACTTGGTACCGTCCTTGACTCCAGAGACAAGAATTACCAAGTAGTTCATCACAGCCGGTGAGTCGGAGGGAGAGCCGATAGTAAACCGAACTGTGTTGAGCGATGGTTGCCAATGACCACATAGTGTGAATCAAAGAACAAAACAACTTGTCCTTGGTGCGAGCCATCAAGTCGTTGCTGGGCATGATGTCATCCTGCATCTATCTAGTCTGGCTCTACCGGTTGCAGATGCAGCTGCTCCAGGAATTCCTGGACGCCCGCTGGATACGGGTGGCTGTAATCTTCACTGACAAGCTTTCGCTCAACGACGAGTTCCGGCGTGCATTAGTATGGTGGGGCATTTGCCCAAGGTGTAGGATTCCATAACCCGTCATACCAGGAGATTGTCATCACGGACGCCTCCCTAGAGGGATAGGGAGCGCACACCGGATGTCTGCACGCCAGAACCCTGTGGTTGCCAGGGGAGAAGGATCTTCATATCAGCATCCTGGAGCTGCTGGCAGTGTTCTGGGCTCTCAAGTTGTTCATCCCGTCCCTGAAAGGCAAGGTGGTAAGGATCTTCACGGACAACACCACCACCACCATTTTTTTACATCGGGAAACAGAGGTGCAGGACTGGTGTCGATGGGCTGTCGGACAGGGGATGTTCCTCGTCCCTCTTCGCCTGGCTCGAGTCAAGAACACCATCACAGACTCCCTCAGCAGGGAACTGCGCCCCTGCCATGAGTGGGAGACTGTCAGGATCAGGTGGACTGCCTGTTCGCCGAGTGGGGCAGGCCCCAGATAGATCTGTTTGCGACAGCGACTAACTCCAAGTGCAAGAAGTTTGCCAGCATTTTCCACCAGTCGAGGAGCCTGGGGGACCGTTCTCCTTTCTGTGGGAAGGACTGTTCCTGTACACATTCCCTCGATTCTCTCTCCTGCTAGGAGTCATCAACACACTCAGACGATGTCCGTGCAATATGATACTTATCACCCCATCGTGGCCGAGGCAGATTTGGTATCCAGACCTTCTCAGTCTGTCAGCGTCACCCCCGGTCAAGCTGCCGGTGGTTCCAGATCTTATTGCCAGGGAAAGAGGTGCAATCCTGCATCATGACCCAGGATCGCTGAACCCAAGGCCAGGGCGTCGTCGACTTCGAAGTGCTAGGGTCACATGTGGAAGCTTTGAGCTATTTGGTGCCGGTTGCAGAAGGTCACCCCGCTGAGGGTCATGGCCCGAACATTTTTCCATACTTGCTCTCCTTGGCCAAGGCCGGCCTGGCACACGCTTCTATCAAGCTGCATCCGGTGGCTACCTCCCGCTACACCAGGTCTCCAGGAAGATCTTCACTGCAGTTGCACCGACTCATCAAGGAGTTCCTCAAAGGATCTTTTCGATCTTTCCCGCTGCTGAAGGCTCCTGCCCCGGCGTGGGAACTCAACGTGGTTCTGATGCGGCTCATGGGGGTGGGGCCCTTCGAGCCTATACATCAGGACCCTCTTGTGGCAAACGGCTTTCCTTGTGGCCATCACCTCTGCCAAAATGGTGGGCGAGATCCAGACCCTATCCTGCAAGCAACCATAGCTGACTTTCCACGAATCGAGGGTGCTGCTGCGGACGCACCCCTCTTTCATGCTGAAGGTTCCATGGGAATTCCACCTCAACGAGCCCTTGGTGTTGCCTGTTTTTTTCCCCCAAAACCTATGTCACCGGCTGAAAGGGCCTTGCATTTGCTGAACGTTGCTTGTGCCTTAAAGTTCTACGTGACACGCACAAAGAGCTTTCAGAAGACTTCACAACTGTGAACTTTGGTCTTGTGATTTATGGGAAGGCCTTGTCCAAGGCTTCAATCTCAAGGTGGCTCTCCAGCTGCATCATGCATTGTCATTGCTTGGCAAACCAACTGCTGTCCGAGAGCCCACTCCACCAGAGCGATCGCTACAACAACTGCTTTTCTGTTTGGTGTGCCCTGCTGGACTGCTACGTAGAGGTCCACGCACACCTTCACAAAATTCTACTGCGTCAACAGGGATTCCAGGGAGGAGTCCAGAGTCGGCCAAGCAGTGCTACGCAACCTGTTTGCTTGAGGTGAGTCTGTTCCAGAGGTAAGAGTAATTGCATCTGTTGAGCCTTGCCACCTCCCATGGTTGTGTAATGTTGTATTGGTGTGTATTCGTTATTCATGAGCATGTGAATCCATGCCAGTCCCCATGCTGGAGAAGGAACAAGTTACTTACCTGTAACTATTGTTCTCCAGCATGGGTCTGGCATGGATTCACATGCAAACCCTCTCGCCGTCCCCTCTGCGGCTCTTCTGGTCATACTGCCACTTTCTGTGCTTACCAAATCTGAAGATGGCTGCCAGGGGAGGTGCTTAGGGAAATGACTGTCATTGGATGGGGGCAGTATGACCCAGAGGACATTGATAGGTTTAAAGGAGAAAGACGGTTTGTAGTTGAAAGTGAAAGTTTTTTCTTTTACCAAGGACTCCCAGCCTGACGACAGGGAATATTCATGAGCATGGGAATCCATGCCAGACCCATCCTGGAGAACAATAGTTACAGGTAAGTAACTTGTTCCTTGTCCTGCGCAACTTGACAGGTTGCAGTGTGGCGCTCTAAAGAATACAGTAGTACAGTTTTGTTGTTAATGAGGGGAAGGGTGTACAGCTTACGAAGTAAATATGCCAACAAAGAAAAAGGTTGTCCCCTTTCCCATTGTATAGATTTGAAAAAGGCCCTCCTTACATTAGTGGGGGCACAAACTTGTTCCTGCCTTGTCCTTGTTTAAATCGTCACTAAATGTTAGACAAAGAAACTACTGAAGAACTCGTCACGTTTCTTTGTGTTGGTCAAAGTCTATGTCTGCTTCTACAGTTTGGACCACGTCTCTATTAATTTGGGCCCTATATGTACCAAACTGGAGACAAATGACCATATACAACATAAGTGTGTTGCAAAAACAAGTTATATAGTACAAGTGTATAATGCAGTAGTGAAACATTTACAGTGACACACATATACAGTGTGGAAAAAGAATTAAATAAAGTATAACCATGTTTCACTTTAAGTTCTCAGTGCCAAAATTCCGTAGACAAAGAAAGAAGGAACATAAATGCAGCCTAAATTGGTTGCTAAAGCATATTTCTAGTGACATACAATCAAGCAAAACAGTTATGAAAATGTCTGGGATGCCACATACATTCTGAGGAACAGTTTCCTCTAGGGTTAGTCATTTGAGCAGAGTTTTATTGGGATAAAAGACTTTTACATGTAATAGTGTTGCTTTCACTATTTCTTGTAGTCTCTCAACTCAAATGCTCAAGTTGACTTTTAAGGTCTGGGTCTTTGGACTATAGGGATATCTCAGAATGTAGCCACTTTTACAGAGTAAGTCAACGTTTGGTTGTTAAATTCACAGCGGACAACGTTTTTGACACAACTGCCAATCTTGGATTTTATTAATGTGAGCAATAATCCTGACGTTAACGGCATTGAAGCATTAAACAAGGTATTTCATGTGGTCTCTATTGAACTTACTGAGCAATTGCCTATTGAATCTGAGCATCCACCTTCTACATCTGTCCCTATTGTAAGGGAATCGTTTGGTGTGGATGGCCCTCAGTTGGAGGAAGGTAAAGGGCATTCAGTCATCCATTCGGCGATCCATAATACAGAGAATATGATGCTTGTTGCTCAGCAAGATGAGCAACAAAGGAGAATTCCTGAGATACTAGGGATTGCTGTGGGTATGTCGGAGAATCAGGGTTCCTGAAAATAAGTAATTTGCTCAGCTTCTCGGAATATTCTTGCAGAATATGTTCAGATTCTTTCGAGGGCATCACCTCAAGAGGTGCAAATACAGATACGGTCACAAGAGGTGATTTCTTTGAAGTCAGTTACTCTCACTAAGGCCCATTGTAAGTAGCAACAAACGAAATGGTGTTTTACCCCCACTGAGTGAGAAAGGGGTGGAAGCACCTCAGAAAATTTCAAAATGAATATGAAGAGAAAGATGGAAGATCTGTATAGGTTGTCTGGTTTAAGTTCTGCCCCGAGCACAACTACTGAGCTGAGACGTGCTGCGAAGGGTAGGCAGTGCAAAGTGGAGTGTCAGAATTGTATTAGTGACCAGAGTCTTCTGGATATGGAGGCGGCACAGGGCCTGCAAGTTATACAGCAAAATCAGGATGCTGTCAGTGAAAGTGTGTATCTAAATTCCCAAATTGAAGTCAAGGCTTTGCCATCTTTTCTAACTGAACATCTGTCCAGCATCAATCTCTCTGCCACAGGTGAGAACGTGACTGGTCCACCGTCACTGCAGCAAGGTCTCCAGCATAATGTTGGAGAACTTGATAACCAGGGCAGGTTAACAGCGCTGGAAATGCCAGCGCTGAACATTGTTTTAAGCTCTTTCAAGACTTTATACGACATTGAATTAGAGCTGACCACTCACACCCTAAAATTGAGTGATATTAAAATTAACTTGGAGGATATATAGTCCACCATGAAAAATCTGGCAGTAGGATTTATCAGGTGAAGTATACTGCTCTATCCTTGTTTGGCAGCACGCCCCTTGCTCCTATCATAGTTAGTGGTGGTGGGAAAAAATCTAAAAATATGAAGGACTAAAAAGGGACGGAAGGCCATTTCAAGGAAATTTCTTAAACCTAAATTTCCCTTAAAAAGCCACCAACATATTGTGGGCCAAGGATGGCGCCATGCAAGAGAGTCTGGTGCGGTGTGGTGATAGTGTGATTTAGCGCGAACAGGACAAACTGGTGTGGTGAAAATAGACCTGAATGGACTTGATGTGAAGGCAGTGCAGTGGTCCTCCAATTTTTACTGCTGTACAGAATCGAGGAAGTAGCCTTGCCAACAATGTCAGCCAAGGTCCCCCTTTTACCAATGAAGGGTGCTTGTAGCAGGATCAAGCTTGAAAGTGGACATTGGGGTTCAGAGAGACTCTTTTCTATCTGCTTCTAGTACTGCGCCATCTGCAGCTGCTATCTCAAAGTAAAAACATTCTACTGGGGATCCTGTGACGTTACCTCAGTGTAAACGTGAGGTGTGGGTGACTGCAAGTAGACTAAATGTGCAACGTGATCAACAGACTGCCCAGGAATTCTCAAAGGGCTTATATGTGGCCCCACTAGTCCCATCCCCTGGGGCTGTCTCCAGTTTTAACGAACTTGACGTACCTGACAAATGATATTCCCGCAAGATTTTTATTGCAGCGAAATGTACAGTCAGACACCGAAATCTTGTTGAATCGAAGCAATGTGTTCAGACTATTTCATGAAATTCCCCAATTACGCTTGCACACTTCAAAAGACCTTGACAGGGTGGATTTCATTGATGATAGAACAGATGTCCAGTTGGACTCTGTATCAAAGGTGATAAATAACAGTGATGACAGAAATAGAACCATTGCGACTTAGGGGTTCTCTAGCATTGGATCTTTCATAGATTCACATGCTGTGAATATTCACTGTTGTCGGGCTGGGAATCCTCGGTAACAACTAAACTTAAACTGTAAACTTCAGTTAATGTTGTGCTCTAGTATAGTCACTTTTGGGTCATACTGCCCACAGCCAATATGAAAGGCTCCCTTAGCTTCACCCATGTTAGCCATCTTCAGATTTCTAATGGTACGTTGGTGTTGGGAGTCCTCAAAAATCTCTCTTCTACTTACTAGAGAAATTCTTATAAATATCTTATCTACTTTAAATTAACAACTTTCGACGACTCGTTGACATCCGCAGACAATGGGAGCGGTGCCCGGGGTCAGACGCGTCTCACCGCTTAACTGCGACCTAAATAACGTCTATTCCCTTTGGACCATGGTGTTCCCCAAGGCTCTGTCCTGGGTCCCTTACTATTCTCTTTACATTTCACTCCTTGCCCCTATCGCCTCTTTCTTCTGAATCTCTCACCATTTCTACGCTGATGACACCCAGCTATATATCTTCTCTTCCTTTACACCTGATCTACATCTAAAGCTCTCTTCCTGTCTTACCGCCATTAAAAACTGGATGTCATCTCACTATCTTTGTCTTAACACTGATAAAACTGAAGTACTATTCTTTCCCTCTAACACACTTCCTCCCCCCAGACGCCTTCCTTCCATTCATTTCCCCCCTTCTATCCTTCCCATTTCCACCCATGCTCGCAACCTAGACATTTACCTCGATCCTTCCCTCTTTTTCCCATCATATATCCCTTACTTCTCGTGCATGTCGCTACCACCTCTTTAACATCGGTAAAGTCCGTTCCTTTCTCCCCTTTCATGCTACCAAACATTTAATCTCCTCATCTTCTCTCGCCTCTTCTATTGTTATTCCCTCTTCCTTGGTCTCCCTGCCTCCCACTTTGCCCCCCTCAAATCCATCTACCATTCTGCTATCCGCACCCTTTGCCTTCTCTCTCCCCTTGACTCCATCTCTTACTCACTTTCCAACCTAGGCTGGCTTCCTTTCCACTCCCAACTTAAATTTCACTTCCTTTGTCTTGTCTTTAAATCTCTCCATGACCTTGCCCCTCCATATCTCTCCTCTCTCCTCTCATTCCACACTCCCTCTCGCTACCTTCGCTCCGCTGATCTCTTCTTATTTTCTGTTCCCCCACCCTCTTGTGCCTCTTCTCGTTTCCGCTCCTTTCAGCTCCTTGCCCCTTTACACTGGAACTCCCTGCCTCTTTCCATCTGCTCCATCCCCACCTATTCTTCATTTTGTTCCTCCTTGAAATCACTTCTTCATTCCACCCCCCTGACACCCTATTCTCTCTCTCCCTTTCTTTCTATCTCTCTCACTCTATTACCCCCATCTCAGCTCTATCCACTCTCCCCCTTCCTCCCTGTGATCTCTCTTCCTGCTATGTAATTTACTCCCTAATCTCTCTCCCTCACCCTTCCTTCCCCATCTCCCTCCCCTTCTCCTCCTTCTCACATGCAAATTGTTCTACATACTGTTTTTTGGTCTAATTCATGTATATTGTTTGCATCTACTGTTCTGTGTTTTGTGTATTCTTGTTGTTAAACTGTAAAGCACCTTGGAGTAAAGCGCTATATAAATACAAATCTATCAACGCCCTACATAATGACTGCTTGTACTGTCTGCATCATGTCATCACAGAATGCAACCTCTGTCAGTCTTCCTCAAACTAGACTCTTCGTGACCGACACGGACGACTCATAGCGTGGCTCGAAGATGCTGGTGGGGCCTCTGACTCTGCTTCAGTACGGAGTCATGCCTCACTTCGGCAGGGTAGAACGACCGAGCGAACCACCACTAGTACGAGGTCAAGCTCGCATGAGCAGCCTTCCAGCATGAAAAACGGACAAGGAAGCGTCCAGAGACAGGCTGAGACTGTCGCCGAAACCGACAGAGAAATCTCCATCTAAGGTTGGTGCCCTATCCACATCGAGGAATAAAGGGATGCCAGCCCCTTCGTCACGCCCGCTGGCATCTGCACATGCGGCATCACATCTTTCTGTTGCCACCCACGAAGATAACAGTCTTCCAAGGCAGTTACACCATCGTCTTCTACCCCCAAGCAGTAGACGACAGCCCCCTAGGCAGAAAAATCGTAATCTGCTTCATCTACAAAGCCAACTGACTCCGTCAACGACTAACTCAACGGCATCAACAACCTCGCTGTCGACGATTGAATCAAGGACATAATTGACGACAAAATCCATGACAGCACCATCCATGACAAAATCTGTCTCAACCACTGCACCATCAGCGTGTTATTCCACCTAGTTGACAACCCTTACACTAGTGCCTGTGCTAGCATCATGTCCACGCTTATGCCCTTCATACCCTCTGCTAGGGATTGGGGGTTCCTATGCAACTAACAATAGTGATACATCCACCCTTTTCATCTTCCGATGAAGATCAAGGTGCTGAGGAGTGCGTCATATCTCCTCAATGTTCTCCCTTCTAAGATCTCAATCAGCCTCCACCAAGACCTGCCTCACAGAGGCTACCTGATCCTTCGCCAGCCCCAGACTCATGTAATTAGTGCTCTCGAGGCACCCCTGCCCCACATCGCCCCTCAAGGGAGGAAGGGCGTCTGACGAGACCTCTGCAGTTACCAAACATTGACACCTATCATAACCCACAGGACGATGTGGCTTCCCTTCATACATATCTCACAGAAGAATTTGATGACTTTGTTCTAGCAGATGGCTAACCAGACGAAGCCACGATTAGGGATTTCCCCCCAAGGTGGGTGACTTCCCATGTGCTCATGGGAAGAGCATCCAAGATTTTCGGCCTCACTCCAGAGGAGCAACAAAAGGAAAGTCTCCTATATCAACGGAGAGAACATCAAAGGAAGTCCAAAATATCCATTCTGCTCCATGAAGATTTTTGGGAGGATGGCCTGGTCACCATGGCACATCCCTCTTCAGCGCCCTCAAACAGGACTGATTTGATAGACAATAGAGAGCCCTAAACACAGCTCCCATCTGTCTCTCCACAAAGCTCACTCCTGATTCCTTGGTCTCCTGCAGCCAGGAAGAGCTAATCCTTCCTCCTCGTTCGCCGTCCGTCCAGACAAAGAAGACTGACTAAGCATATTAGTATGGATTGATATACTGTCATCCAACAGTTGGCCACTACTGGCCTTGGCAGTAGAACGTCAGGCAGTCCAATTTTCACAATAAACAATGTAATACTGACGAAATATGAGATTGTCGTTGATCAGATTTATGGTACTCTTGCGATAAAACTCCTCCTTAAAAAATAGAATTTTGCCAACTGGTTGATTAATGTATATTGGAATACCTTGTACTCCAGCTTGGTATCCTTTCTGTCTAAATTGTCGTGTGTGAGGGATTTTTGGGTGAGAGGTTAAGGCTAGCTTATCGTGATTACTGGGGATTTAACGCGGAATGCACCCATAATGCACTGGATGGTCTCTTATAAGGAACTGTGTGTCAAAAGTAAGAAAAGAACCTTCATTGATGGTAAAAGGTGGTGAGCTTTTTTTGAAAATTGGAAT